>NW_027361682.1:19445000-20645000 GCF_039654945.1 Dendrobates tinctorius
TGAGAAAGCTGGGTCTCCCTCAGAGGTCATGGGTCTTCCAGCAGGACAATGACCCAAAACACACTTCAAAAAGCACTAGAAAATGGTTTGAGAGAAAGCACTGGAGACTTCTAAGGTGGCCAGCAATGAGTCCAGACCTGAATCCCATAGAACACCTGTGGAGAGATCTAAAAATGGCAGTTTGGAGAAGGCACCCTTCAAATATCAGGGACCTGGAGCAGTTTACCAAAGAAGAATGGTCTAAAATTCCAGCAGAGCATTGTAAGAAACTCATTGATGGTTACCGGAAGCGGTTGGTCGCAGTTATTTTGGCTAAAGGTTGTGCAACCAAGTATTAGGCTGAGGGTGCCAATACTTTTGTCTGGCCCATTTTTGGAGTTTTGTGTGAAATGATCAATGTTTTGCTTTTTGCTTCATTCTCTTTTGTGTTTTTTCATTAAAGACAAATTAAATGAAGATAATAATACCAAAGAATTTGTGTTTGCAATCATTTTCAGGAAGAAACTGAGTATTATCTGACAGAATTGCAGGGGTGCAAATACTTTTGGCCACAACTGTATCTATCGATATTTCCATATATATATATCTTTAGATATTTCTATAGATATATCCATAGATATTTCCATACATATATCCATAGATATATCCATATCCATGAATATTAATGAACAATGTTTCTTAAAAAAAAAAAAAAAAAAATGGCATGGGCTCCCACGCAATTTTCTGCGCCAGAGGGGGAAAGCCGACGACCGGGGCCAATATTTGTAGCCTGGGAAGGGGGTAATACCCATGGATCTTCCCAGGCTATGAATATCAGCCCGCTGCTGTCTGTATAGCCTTTACTGGCTATTAAAATAGGGGGACCCCCACAAAAAAAATGATGTGGAGTCCCCCTATATTTTATAGCCAGAAAGGCTACGCAGACAGCTGCGGGCTGATATTCATAGCCGAGGAAGGGGCCATGGATATTTCCCCCCCCAGCTACAAATACCAGCCCGCAGCCTCCCCAGATATGGCGCATCTATAAGATGTGCCAATTCTGGCACTTAGCCCCTCTCTTCCCACTCCCGTGTAGCAGTGGGATATGGGGTAATAAAGGGGTTAATGTCACCTTGCTCTTGGAAAGTGACATTAAGCCCAGTTAATAATGGAGAGGCTTCAATAAGACACCGATCCATTATGAATCTTATAATAATAAAGGGTTAAAAAAAACCACACACATAAGAGAAAAGCATTTTAATGAAATAAAACACGACATAATTTCATAATTTTTATTGTATGCCCAGATCCTAGCAAAGCCAATCACCTGCAAAAAGTGTAAAAAAACAAACCAACCTATACTCCCTGTCCGACGCAGTCCCTCTTTAATAACGAGTGCCCCACGACGATCTCCCCTATAGAGCAGTCACATCAGCAGATGTGACTGCTCTATAGGCCTCCAATGACACACTGACCAGAGATAACCTCCCGCAGTGTGTCATTGGAGTTGCTTTATGGCAGCACTGCTGCGTAAGAAAATTCTCACACTGTAGTGCTGCTGTAAGCCACAGGTGAACTCCTGTGACCTCCGGCGGAATGATACAGCGGGCGTGGGTTATCTCCATTATTGTATCGCTGAAGCCCATGGAGAGCGGTCGCATCAGCTGATGCGGCTGTTCTCCACAGGAGATCGACGCGGGACCCTCGTTATTAGTGAACTACGGCGGAGAGGTGAGTATAGGTTGCCTTATTAATTTATGTTTATTACAGGAGACGAAGGCTTCGGGGAATTAGGTGTGTGCGGTGAGTATGTACTCTATGTTATGTGTTGTATGTCATGTGTATGTACTGTATGTTATATGTTGTATGTTCTGTTTGTGTTTTTTTTTTTTACATTCTCCACATTAGCCAGATGATGGGAATACTACTTTCCCATCATCCCTAATGCTGCCCCTGTAGAGGGCATAGCCAGATGGGACAAGTAGTCCCATCGGACCATGCCCGCAGAGGCCCCGCACAGGTCACACAGGCCCCACAGAGCCCGCACAGGCCCCACAGAGCCTGCACAGGCCCCGTACAGGCTCCATAGAGCCCCACAAAGCCCGCACAGAGCCCCATAGAGCCTGCACAGAGCCCGCACATAGCCCCATAGAGCTCGCACATAGCCCCATAGAGCCCGCACAGGCCCGGCACAGGCCGCATAGGCCCGGCACAGCCCGCACAGAGACCCATAGATCCTGCACAGAGCCCGCACAGAGCCCCATAGAGCCTGCACAGAGCCCCATCGGCCCGGCACAGCCCGCACAGACCTCTGATCAGCCCGGCACAGCCCACACAGACACCCGATCGGCCCGGCACAGCCCGCACAGACCTCTGATCAGCACGGCACAGCCCGCACAGAGCCCCTATCGGCCCAGCACAGCCCGCACAGACTCCCGATCGGCCTGGCACAGCCCGCACAGACTCCCGATCGGCCCGGCACAGCCTGCACAGACCTCTGATTGGCCCGGCACAGCCCACACAGACACCCGATCGGCCCGGCACAGCCCGCATAGACCTCTGAATGGCCCGGCACAGCCCGCACAGACTCCCGATCGGCCCGGCACAGCTCACACAGACCTCTGATCGGCCTGGCAGAACCCGCACAGAGCCCGCACAGGAACCGGCACAGCCCGCACAGACCCCCTATCGGCCCGGCACAGCCCGCACAGACTCCCGATCGGCCCGGCACAGCCCGCACAGACTCACGATCGGCCCGGCACAGCCCGCACAGACTCCCAATCGGCCCGGCACAGCCCGCACAGACTCCCGATCGGCCCGGCACAGCCCGCACAGACTCCCGATCGGCCCGGCACAGCTCCCACAGACCTCCGATTGGCCCGGCAGAGACCGCACAGAACCCGCACAGAGCCCACACAGAGCCCCATAGAGCCTGCACAGAGCCCCATAGAGCCCGCACAGAGCCCCATAGAGCCCGCACAGGCCCGGCACAGCCCACATAGTCCCAGCACAGCCTGCACAGAGCCCCATAGATCCCGCACAGAGCCCGCACAGAGCCCCATAGAGCCTGCACAGAGCCCACACAGAGCCCGCACAGAGCCCCATAGAGCCTGCACAGAGCCCCGATCGGCCCGGCACAGCCCGCACAGACTCCCGATCGGCCCGGCACAGCCCGCACAGACACCTGATCGGCCTGGCACAGCCCGCACAGACACCTGATCAGCCCGGCACAGCCCGCACAGACCCCCAATCAGCCCGGCAGAGCCCGCACACACAATCCTACAGACCCCCGCACACATTCTCCGCCGCACACATAGTCTCTGCCCATTACTCGCATTTCCCATAGAAATACATTGGACTCGTTACGAGTACCAAGTATTAGGAGCTACTCGTATCGAGTACAGCGAGTCCGAGTATTTCACTACTTGCTCATCCCTAGTAATTAATCCTTAGAAGGACTGTTGGTTTAGCTGGATTTGTTTATTCAATAATGGTATACCTACACTAACTAATAAAATTCCAAATCTCTCCTTATCTCAGCAGAAACTTTCCCTACACTGCCTAAGTCTGGAGCTGACTGTGCCGAACAGGGCGGCGCCAGGTCTGATATAGACCTGATGACGCTGTGCAGCCAGCCAATCACTGTAATGCCACATCCAACATGGCTGCCGCATTACAGTGCATGACAGAGAATCCCTGCATGTTGACTGGTGCTCTAAAGAGCGTCAAACATGCAGGGCGGAAACCCGAGCTCCAGCCAAACAACACTGGAAATGCTCAGCACTCACCGAGCAGCGCGATGCTCGGGCGAGGACCGAGCATTACTGAGCATGCTCGCTCATCATTAATTATTACATCTTTGACCTTCATAACTGTTCACAATAACAGTAATTTTTACCAGGGGTGTTCAAACTTTTACATGCCACTGTATCATTGACATTAGAGATCGGGGAAAGACGTTGGAAGTCAAAAAGTTAGGTAACCTTCTTTAAACCCATTCCCAAAATCTGTAGGACATGTAGGGGGCATATTGGGTGTGGGAGTATAAAGCAGGCTCAGGAGCTGAGCCAGCATCATAGTCCACATCTGCTTTTAATAGTAGCAGCGATTGGAAATAAGCTCGGATCACTGCTGTTAACTACTAAAATGACGCTATCAATCTCTGACAGCAGCATTTTAGGTATGTGGATAGGGGAAGCGCTATGCTATTTTGTGCACCCATTGACCTTCCACTATGTGATTGCAGGGTACTGACGGGCTACTATGGCATCTGGGGGTCTGCTGGCTGCCATGTTTATGCTCCTGTGATACCCAGCCAAAGGTTATGCTTTTCTCTATATATACACACAATCGTATTGCAGTATGTAAAATAAGCAATCAATCGATTGCAGGTTCACGTCCTCTAAGAGGACTAGAAAACAAAAGTAAAGTACCATGAAAAAAGTTCAAAAAAAATTTAGAAAATGTAAATAGAAATTTGAATCCTTCTCTTTTTCCCTGATTAAAAATTTAGATTAAAAAAATATAACCATATAAAATTAAAAAATATAAAATTATTTAACCAAGGACCATAAAGCAAAATATATAAAACATCCAGAATTGTAGTTTTTTGATAGCAGCACTTGCACAGAAAAAATGCAACAAAAACTCATCAAAATACCGAATGTACCTAAAAAAGAGCTAAATAAAGCATCAGCTAGCCTGGCAAAAAACAATCCCTCAATTAACAGAAAAATTAAATAAAAGTTACAGTATATGAAAATAGCCAGAAAATACAAAATATTTTTTCTTTTTAAATTTGAGAATTTTTTTTACCACTAAAGTGAACATAAAAAAACAACCAAACTTTGTTTGTTTGGTATCGCACCAATCATGCTGACTTGGAGAATCATTTCATAAGCTAACTATTACCACATAATGAATGTTTTAAAAACAAAAAAAATAGCTGAAGTGCATTTTTTTCGCAATTTTCTGCACATTTTTTCTTCATTTTTGACTACATTGTATGGTAAAATGAGTGGTGTCATTCTTAACTACCACTTGTCATGCAAAGAAAAAAATAAAATTAACGGAAATATAAAAAAGTGATGTCTTTTGAAAGAAAAAAGTAAAGCACAAAAATGAAAATGGAGCTACGATGTAATTTTATTTCCAAGCAATTTTCATTACACAAAACTCCCAATAATGAACCCAGTCAAGTAAAAGATCTATTAAGATCACTGGAGAAACACGTGATTTGTGAAATGAGAGACATGTGGGAGGTGGCCTCATTGGAACTATATGCAAAAGCAGGCACCGTCCCTAAAGGACTGGTCATCTATAAGACACTTGCTGGTGACTTTGGTGACCCAAAAATACAGTCCGAATGGGATAATTTATTTTCTGGGTTTTCTAATCAAGCACTGCAGTTTATAATCGAAAAACGGTTGTCCAACCTTAGCAAAACCAGTTGTCTAATCACTCAACTGTTTGAACAACTTAGTGCTTTCAATCATGTTGAAAGTATCCATGATCTCACTATTAGTATCATGTGTAAGTTAAAAGATAAGGAAAAAGAGATCATAAACAAGAAATTGAGAAAATTTGTTAGGGACAATATCCCATTTGAAAATATACCAACAACTGTCCTTTCTGATAAAACTGAAGAGCCGAACACTAGCCAGTCCAATAAATATGTGACTCTTGATGAGCTAGATATAACTCCCACACATAATTCTATGGAAATACCTACTGTCTTTTCAACATATAGCAAGTCAACACAATATACACCAGTATCCATCCGCACTAAACCTAAAATAGGGTCAGTAAGTAATATTGGAGAAGAAGAGCCCCTAAACGCCTCCCAGATCAATGAGGCGGACTCCTCATAATAGATTCACAAACCATAGTAACAGTTGGGATCCCCACTTCGAATAAATATTCCCAATTATCCTCAATGGCTGAAGAACCAGACACTATAGGGTAATGAGAAGACTCTACTCCATCAACAAGTAACAATAGAAAATTGCAATTTCAGACAATAGTAAATCGGTTGAGTAGAATACATCTAAATCCAAAAAGAAAAGCAAATCCTACTAACAAACAAACACAAGCCATTAATCCCAAGAAACCTCTAAACAAACTTATGAACATAACTAGTACCATAAGTAAAAATGGAACTAGGCGCAAAACATTCCCATCAATTAACCGGGATTTTTTTCGGCCCCAGGGTACAAAACCAAAAGAGGTAAGAGGGGTGGGAAACTCTCCTAAAAGAAAATAAAAAACAAATTGACTATAGACACACAAAATTTTTTTAATTTGAGTTCTTACCAATTATCACAAAATGAAAACTACTGTTACAAAAAGGTTTTTAAAATTTGATCCAACAGCCACAGTCAAACCGTTCAATCTGTATATAAGCATTAAATTTTTTTTACACAATTTAGTGCTAAAAAAATATTTTCTTAAGAAAAATAGCACTAATCCTACCGTTCAATATACAGCCATTAACACAACGGCTTCGGAGTATATCCATACACGGTTTTCCCAACCATCCACTTTTAATCCAATAAATGAATATTCCAACTCCTTTCGGACATTTGAATCTCTAGTAACTGCAGATATTAAAAAATTACATAAAAAGAATTTTAAATATGCTCCCCATAATCTTTGTTACAGAGAAAGAATATCCATTATTGATCTTCAGGAAAATAACCAAATCATTATCCGCCCGGCAGATAAAGGGGGCGGTATTGTTGTGCTTGATCGGCCAATGTATCATAATGAATCATTAAGGCTGGTTTCACACTTGCGTTTTTTTTCGCGGTATTTTAGCGCTAAATAGCGCATGCGTTTTTTTTTCCTATACTTTGCATGGGATGGGCTTATGTGCGCATACACATGCGTTTGTACGCGTTTTTCCGCGCATGCGTTTTTTTGCGGTATGCGCTCGGGCGCACAAAATGCAACCTGTTGCATTTTTTGGGCGTCCGACTTGCCTCAAAAAAACGCATGCGCGCGCAATGCGTTTTTTTACAGCAAGACACCCATTATAAGTCTATGGTGAGCATATGTGCGCATTGGCATGCTTATGTATGCGTTTTTTTGCACATGCGGTTTTTTTTAACATTAGTTTAGACAATGGAATTTAGGGGTTTGGGTTAGAGTTAGGGTTAGTTAAGGGGGTTTAGGGTTAGGGTTAGGGTTAGGATCAGGGTATGGTTTGGTTAAGGGTTAGGGTTAGGGTTAGGGTTAGGGTTAGGATCAGGGTATGGTTTGGTTAAGGGTTAGGGTTAGGGTTAGGGTTAGGGTCAGGGTTAGGGTCAGGGTTAGGGTTAGGATCAGGGTATGGTTTGGTTAAGGGTTAGGGTTAGGGTTAGGGTCAGGGTCAGGGTTAGGGTCAGGGTCAGGGTTAGGGTTAGGTTTAGGGTCAGGGTTAGGGTTAGTTAGGGTTTAGGGTTTGGGTTAGGGTTAAGTATGGTTTGGTTAAGGGTTAGGGTCAGGGTTAGGGTTAGGGTCAGGGTCAGGGTTAGGGTTAGGGTCAGGGTTAGGGTCAGGGTTAGGGTTAGTAAAGTCATGGTTTGGGTTAGTGTGAGGGGCCACCTAATGTTGGAAAAAACGCAAACGCGGTAAAAACGCACTAAAAACGCATACAAACGCATAAAAACGCTGCGTTTTTTTCATGCATGCTCATAAAAATGCTTGAAAAAAACGCAGCAGTTGTATGCTTTTGTATGCGTTTTTTCAATGCGTTTTTTTGCGGGAAAAACGCGCTGCAAAAAAAAGCAAGTGTGAAACTAGCCTAAGACTCCTGGGAGACACTAAAACCTACAAAACAATTTCCTCTGACCCTACTACAAATTATATCAGAAAACTCAAGTTACTAGCCACAAAATGAAAATCCTTGGGCATTCTTACTAAAAAGGAATTTCAATTTATCAAAACCAAAACTCCATCCACAGCAATTTTTTATCACATTTCTAAGATTCACAAAAACGCAATAAACCCTCTAGGTAGTCTCATTATTTCAGAGATCAATTGTCTAACAGCCAAATTGTCCCGATATGTTGACACACACTTACAAAGGTGTATGCCACACTTGCCTGCGTATTTGAAAGATACCAGTCATACCTTACAAATTTTAAATCAAATGAAGTGGAATAAGAATTATATTTTGGGGACTTTAGATATAAAGTCACTTTACACGGTGACTGATCATCAAAAAGGCTGCCAAGCAGCAAACTTCTTCCTCCACTATTTAGGGATATACAAGGAACCACAAATCCAATTTATTGTGGACAGCATCAAATTCATTTTAAAACATAATTACTTTATGTATGAAAAACAGTACTACTTGCAGACACATGGTACTGCAATGGGTACGTGCTTTGCGCCCAGTTACGCAAATTTATACATGGGCAAATGGGAACGGGATCACATCTATAAGGACGAAACATTGCACGGTAGACTTGTGCTGTGGAGTCGCTTTCTAGATGATGTCCTATTCATTTGGGACAGTCCACTAACAGCTCTCCAAACATTTATTTCCGGTTTGAATTCTAACAATTATGGTTTGGAATTCACACCAACCATTAGTACCACCACTGTCAATTTTCTGGATCTAACAATCTCTGTGGAGCAGAATAAACTAATAACTAAATGTTTCTGCAAAGACTTAGACTCCAACAGTTTCATTCACATAAATAGCTGCCATTTATCGGTCTGGTTAACAACTATCCCTAAGGGTCAAATCATGAGGATTAGGAGGAATTGTACCAACATTGAGGATTACCGCAAGGAATCTGAGCAGTTAACAGCAGAATTTGTGTAGAAAGGATATCCCCTATTAACCCTGAATAAATCAAAAACTGAAGTGGAAAATATACCTAGGGAAACTTTGATATATAAAACTAAGGTTAACCCCAATCCACCAATCCTCCAAGAACAAATACGTCAATTACCTGTAGTTACCCAATTTCATTCTGGATTTAAAAAAATTAAAAATGTTAGCCACAAACATTGGCCAGTCTTACAAAGGGATAAAATTATTGGAAATTTGTTACCAGACCACCGTAGATTTGTATTTACAAAGGTCAAAATCTAGGCCTTTTATTGGCCCCCACTACAAAGGCAGTTATGCCTAATAATAACAACAGTAAATCTTTCTTAACAAAATCCATTTAAAAAGCAAAGGTTTTTTTTAAAATGTGGTAGATGCTCTTGCTGCAAACGAACATCCTTTAAAAAGAAACTTCACACGTCCTTTATGGACACAAACAATATAAACACATACCAAACTGAAATCATGATTACTTGCCAGTCAACATGAGTCATCTATATCCTTAAATACCCCTGTAATAAAACATACATTGGCCGCACGAAAAGACGTTTATCAGAGAGAATAAAAGAGCATATTGACAATATTAATAAGGGCTTCAAGGGGCCACTCTTTTTCATTTCATTTTTTAGAAAAACACAATCATTCATGTTTTGGGGCCTCATTTTGTGGCATACAAGTGGTCCAAAAAAACCCCTAGGGGGGGCGATTTCTTGAGAGCCATGTCCAGAGTGGAGTCAAAGTGGATCTTCACTCTGGACAGTTTAGCACCTAAGGGAATAAATCAAGAAATTGAATTATATGCTTTCTAAGTCATTTTTAAAAATGGTGACCCTAAGGCCAGGTTCAGATTGCGTTAGGGCAGTCCATTCAACGTATGCATTAAACGGACTGCGCTAGCGCAACTGCCTTTTTGGGATCGCATTATGCGTTCGCGCTAGCGCAGATGCTTCATCTGCACTAGCAGTGACGGACCCTCGGACGCTGCATACTGCGTCCAAGGGTCCGTCACAGAATGACGGCACATCACTAAGGCATGCCGATTATGACATGTGTTAGCGATGTGCTCATCTATAGCAGTGTATGGGTGAGTTATCGCATCCGTTACATAGCGTTTGTCAGGAACACCGCACTGCACTTGCTCACTGAGCCAGTGCGGGTGTCCTGAGTACAAAGACAGTACTCAAACATACCTGTGGAGCAGGGCAGCAGCGGTGACGATGCGTGCTTCAGAGTATCAGGACCTGAAGCACATGACTGCTGGGGGCGTGGCCTAAGCTCCACAGATCTAGGAGCTGCAGGGAAACTCCTAGAAAGGTAACTACGGGACAATGTTACCAAGGGGCATAGACAGAGACAGAAACCAGATGAAGCCAGGGTCAAAGAACAAGATAGAAATACAGTACCACAGGGTTTAGACAGAAAGGATAGTCAGGACGTAGCAATAGGTCAGAAAACCAGAACGGGCAATAGACAGTACAATAGGGACAAACTGTAATGGAGTAACGATAGCCAAGCCAGGAGGTCAGAACCGGAGAAGACAATAGTACCAAAGCGAGAGACGGAGTACAGAGTGACAGGCCGGGTCATACACGGGAAGCAAACAAGCAATGCAGAATACATGCACACCAGGGGTCAGACACACCAGAACAACAGTATAGCTGACAGAAAACCCTGGTAAAGAGTGAGTATAAATACCCCTCCCAGATCCAGAAAGAGGCCACGAACACTTAACCCTGTGAGTGCAGGGCAAGAACCCTGTTCAAACCATGACAGTACCCCCCTCTTAATGGGGGGCCACTGGACCCCCAGGCTTGTCTGGGTATCTGGCGTGGAAAGCCCGCACCAGACGATCGGCATGCACCGAACTGGCCGGAACCCATGACCGATCCTCCAGAGAGTACCCCTTCCAGTGTATCAGATACTGGAGTCTCCGGCGCACCCACCGGGAGTCAACAATGCGCCCTACTTCATACTCCAGCTGCCCCTCTACCAGCACTGGTGGAGCATTTGATGAGGGATCCTCTCTCACTGTCCCCACAGGCTTTAACAGGGACCTGTGGAAGACATTAGAAATTTTAAAGGAGGTGGGCAGCTGCAGTCGGTAGGCTACTGGGTTAACAACCTCCACAACTTTGTATGGGCCAATAAACTTGGGGCCCAGCTTTATAGAAGGTATCTTAAGCTTGATATTGTGGTTGGATAGCCACACCTTCTCCCCTACTGCAAATGCTGGACCTGGCCCCCTCCTCCTGTCAGCAAACCGCTTATAGTTTTCCTGGGCCTTGGAAATATTCCTCTGAACCTCCCTCCAAAGAATTCTAAGACGTTGTGTCACATCCTCAGCACCAGGACAACCTGAATTCATACGGGAAAACTCTCCAAAATGTGGGTTAAACCCATAGTTGACCTGAAAAGGAAACTTCCCAGTAGACTGACTCACACGACTGTTGAATGCAAACTCTGCCATGGGCAATACCTCACACCAGTCCTCCTGCCTGGAAGAGGCCAAGCATCTCAGAATCTGCTCCAACGATTGGTTCGTGCGCTCCATCTGTCCATTAGACTCTGGGTGGTAGGCAGAGGAGAAGGACAACGAAATCCCCAGCTTTTTGCAAAAAGCCCTCCAGAACCTGGCAACAAACTGTACCCCTCTGTCTGACACCACATTCATAGGCACTCCATGTAACCTAATTATATGCTGCATAAATAAGCGGGCCAGGGTTTCAGCAGATGGTAACGCGGGGAGAGGTACAAAGTGAGATTGTTTTGAAAACCTATCCACCACCACCCATATCACCGAGTTGCCCCTGGAAGGAGGAAGATTTGTGATAAAATCCATGGACAAATGTGTCCATGGTCTATCCGGAATTGGCAAAGGCACCAATTCCCCGGCCGGCCGGACCTGAGAACTTTTAGAACGAGCGCACACCCCACATGCAGTCACAAACTTTTTAATATCTGTTACCATAGAGGGCCACCAGAAATCCCTCGCAATTGCCCCCCGGGTAGCTGCAATCCCAGGATGAGCACTCAAAACCGAATCGTGAAATTCCTGCATAAGTCCGAGACGGAAACGTTCCGGTACAAACAATTTACCTGGGGGTTTACCACCTGGAGCCCGAGCCTGGGCCTCCAAAATCCCTCTCTGTAACTCAGATGAGATTTCGGCCACCACTACTCCTGGCTGAAGAATGGAGGAGGGAGGTTCTGGAGGGGACACCGAATCAAAGCTTCGGGATAAGGCATCAGCCTTGATGTTTTTAGATCCCGGGCGGAATGTGATGGTAAACTGAAATCGAGAAAAAAAAAAGCGCCCACCGAGCCTGTCTGGGGGTCAATCTCTTGGCAGACTCGATGTAGCCCAAATTTTTGTGATCAGTGATGACTGTAATGGGATGAACAGACCCCTCCAAGAAATGCCTCCATTCTTCAAAAGCCAACTTTACCGCCAACAACTCTCTATTGCCGACATCGTAATTTCTCTCGGCAGAGGAAAATTTTTTAGAGAAGAAGGCGCAAGGCCTCAGGTTAGTAAGGGAAGAAGGGCCCTGAGACAAAACTGCCCCCACCCCCACTTCCGAGGCGTCAACCTCCACGACAAAAGGTCTTGACGGGTCGGGTTGTACCAATATAGGGGCTGAAGAAAAGCACTTTTTTAATGTCATGAAAGAGTTTTTTGCAGCTACAGACCAATTTTTTACATCAGCTCCCTTGAGAGTGAGGTCCGTTAGCGGCTTTACCACCTGCGAGAAGCCCTTAATAAATTTCCTATAAAAGTTGGCAAACCCCAAAAATCGTTGCAACCCTTTCAAGTCATGAGGTTGCACCCACTCCGTAACAGCCTGGACTTTCTTAGGATTCATGCGGAACCCCTCCCCTGACACAATCAACCCCAGAAAGGATACTTCTTGCATGAAAAATGAGCATTTTTCCAGCTTGGCGTACAAATGATTCTCCCTCAGTCTCATGAGAACCATCCGCAAATGGTGCAAGTGAGATTGACTGTCCACCGAGTACACCAGAATGTCATCCAAATAGATAACCACAAAACGACCGATTAAATCAGAGAAAATTACATTAATAAAATTCTGAAAAACAGCAGGAGCGTTGGTGAGACCAAAGGGCATAACCAAGTTTTCGAACAGCCCTTCAGTCGTCAGGAATGCTGTTTTCCATTCGTCCCCTTCACGGACTCTTATAAGGTTATATGCCCCACGTAAATCCAGTTTAGAGAACCACTTGGCCCCGGTGAGTTGGTTACATAGATCAGGAATTAGGGGGAGAGGGTATGTATTTTTCACAGTAATTTTGTTTAATTCCCGAAAGTCGAGGCACGGCCGCAAACCACCATCTTTTTTCTTAACAAAAAAGAAGCCCGCTGCCACAGGTGAAACAGAAGGCCTAATATGCCCTTTGCGGAGACTCTCAGTAATGTACTCCTTCATGGCTAGACGTTCGGGCCCGGATAAATTGAACAGGCGAGCCTTGGGTAACTTGGCTCCAGGGACTAGATTAATGGCACAATCAAAGGGGCTATGTGGTGGTAGCTCCTCAGCCTCACTTTCAGAAAATACGTCTTCAGAATCTTTCAGGCACTCCGGAATACCTTCCAGATCGACAGACGACACTGACACAGATTTTACTGGGGTGACAAGGGTTGTCAAGTTACAACATAGACCGTTAGCCATACAACCCCACTGAATGATCTCCCCTGTGACCCAGTCAATAGTAGGATTGTGACATTGAAGCCAAGGCATACCCAGTATCAGTCCAGCCGGCAGATTATTTATGACAAAACATCTTAATTTTTCCACGTGAGTGGAATCCACTTTCAGAGAAAAGGTATCAGTCATGAAACAAATTCCCTCCTGGGTGATAGGAGAAGAATCAATTGCCACGATTTTAACAGGATTTTTTAACCTGACTGTCCCTATCTTATGAAAAGTCACAACTTTGGCATCGATCGGATTAATAGAAGAACCACAGTCAACAAAGGCGGTAGTCCCAACCGGACCGCCTGTAAGTTCCAGTTCCACCGGAAGCAGAATTTTAGTAAGTGAGTAAAAGGGTACCTGGGAGTCTGGGCAACCTCCTCGATTGTTATCCAGACTCAGTCGTTTTCCTGACGGCTTCACTGAAGAAGGGCAAAAAGGACAGTTCCTTCTCCAATGTCCAGCGGATCCACAGTAAAAGCACAATTGGTTGTTTCTTCGGTGTCTCCTCTCTTTTTCCTCCAATGACTTGGCACCAACCTCCATGGGCTCAGGACTAGATGCAGAGTCTCTCAGATTGGAGAGTAAAGGGGTCTCCTGCAGCATGACCCCTCTTGCCCGCAGCCTACGGTCCATGCGGGCAGCCTGGATCATAGCGTCCTCCAAAGAATCCGGTGGAGGATGAAGGGCTAGGGCATCTTTCAAACGTTCGGACAGGCCTCTACAGAACAAACCCCGGAGGGCAGCATCATCCCAGGAGACCTCCGCTGCCCAGCGTCTGAACTCAGAGCAGAACCATTCAGCAGAGTTCCTTCCCTGTGTCACACTCATCACCATATCCTCTGCCAGACGCACTCTATCAGGCTCATCATAAATGTGCCCCAGAGCTTCAAAGAACAAATTCACAGACATGCGTTCAGGAGCAGAGGAAGAGAGAGAGAAAGCCCATGCCTGTGGAGCCCCCCGAAGTAGGGAAATGACTACCCCCACCCTCTGGAACTCATCCCCGGAAGAGCGGGGCCTCAGAGAAAAAAAAAGCTTGCATCCTTCTCTAAAAGACCTGAACTCCTTTTTATCCCCTGAGAAAAGGTCTGGCAATTTGACCGGAGATTCTGGGAATGCCAATGACACATCTCTATCCCCAGCACTAGGAGCCCCTGCATTGACAGCCCCCTGCACAGTATCCACCAACTGTTGCTGGGTCTGGGCCATCGTGCACTGTTCCACATTAAATTTGTGGAACATTTGGGTCAGGTGCGTGATCTGATCAGCCAAGGCTTGTATGGAATCCATGAGGATAACACACTTTTTTTTTTTTTTTTTCCTCAGAGGGGGAAAAAAAAACTGAAATGGTCAGCTATAATGTCAGGAACACCGCACTGCACTTGCTCACTGAGCCAGTGCGGGTGTCCTGAGTACAAAGACAGTACTCAAAGATACCTGTGGAGCAGGGCAGCAGCGGTGACGATGCGTGCTTCAGAGTATCAGGACCTGAAGCACAAGTCTGCTGGGGGCGTGGCCTAAGCTCCACAGATCTAGGAGCTGCAGGGAAACTCCTAGAAAGGTAACTACGGGACAATGTTACCAAGGGGCATAGACAGACAGAAACCAGATGAAGCCAGGGTCAAAGAACAAGATAGAAATACAGTACCACAGGGTTTAGACAGAAAGGATAGTCAGGACGTAGCAATAGGTCAGAAAACCAGAACGGGCAATAGACGGTACAATAGGGACAAACTGTAACGGAGTAACGATAGCCAAGCCAGGAGGTCAGAACCGGAGAAGACAATAGTACCAAAGCGAGAGACGGAGTACGGAACAGGCCGGGTCATACACGGGAAGCAAACAAGAAATGCAGAATACACGCACACCAGGGGTCAGACACACCAGAACAACAGTATAGCTGACAGAGAACCCTGGTAAAGAGTGAGTATAAATACCACTCCCAGATCCAGAAAGAGGCCACGAATACTTAACCCTGTGAGTGCAGGGCAAGAACCCTGTTCAAACCATGACAGCGTTAATGCGGCTATGTAACGGATGCGTTAAATGCACCCCCCTAACGCAATATGAACCCAGCCTTACACTATATGTATAATGTTTCCTAATATTATTTGCTAGAAATTTTATTTATTCTAGGATACATTCATATAGTGCACTTTTTTAGCATAATTTTAAATCACTTTTTGTATTTTTCCTAACTATGTTTTTTACATGTTTTTTTATATGCTTTTTAATATTCAATTTGATAGGTATGTCAGTTTTTAGAGCAATATTAATAAACATTAGTTTTAATACACTATATTTATCTTATAATAGCCATTTTAGTAATATATAATGATTGAGTCAACATGCAGACATAAATTCCATCAGTCACAACGCTTCCACTTAATCTCGTTCATTAAACAGCCAGATCTTATATGTATGGCCCTTTGATTCTGTATTAATACTATAATCCGATCTGTATTGGGTGAAGGAGCATCAGTATATATGGACGCGCGATACGATAGGATCACAACCCTGATGAAGAGGGAATGTGTCCCTTGAAACGCGTTGGTAGTTGACATCCTCGTGCTCCCGTCCCACTAGCAGTGTGACGTCACATCTAGCTCTGCCCCACGCCAACCACGCCACGGCCTCAGCGTTGCTTCCGGCCGGGGTACACGAGGTGTCAGCGGTCTCCCCTGACAGCAGGGGTAAGACTCATCGACATCGTGACAGCAGGGAAAGACTTAATGGTACCTGCTAACATTAACTACGTTAGGAAACTCTTAATGCTCAGTACCTTGCAAGCTGCATCATTTTGCTGCTTCTTCCATTGAAGTGGATGTACAACACGCATCACCAGCGTAAACACAAGTAAGGACACTGCTGGTGGCCGCACTTGCATAATTTATTGTATATTGTCTTAGCGTGGTGATTCCTTTTTATGATTCAAAAATGAAAATTTGCTGCTGAGGGAAGGGTTAAAAATGTGACCAAATGGGACAGAATGCGTTAAAGTAGAGGCAAAGTGTAACGTTTTCTCCCAGATCTCTGACCATAAGTTCTACAAGCTCCATATGAGATGAACTATTGCGGTTATACCGTTATACGGTGACACAGACACAGGGCTCATTAATGTGTTACAGCTCACATAGATCTGAAGGTTTTCGTCTCATGTTTCAGCTTCAGATATCGGATCCGTGCAGCAGCCAGAACTTGTTGTCTCCAGAGCTGGAAGCCGCTTAGTGTCACATTTCCTGAGTCTGACATCAGTAAGACAGATTCATCCATTTCTGCCAAGAAGGAGTCATCTACTGTCTGCCGCTCCGGGCTGAAGACACTGAAATCTAGAAAGAGACAGTGAATCACATATTACATATCTATGTACATACAGAGCAATATTATAGTAGTTATAGTCTGGTACATCGGGGCAGGGCTGGACTGGCCATCTGGCAATTCTGGCCAATGCCAGAAGGGCCTGTCTGGTGGTGGGCCACCTTGTCTGCTATGTTGTTAACAGAATCGATGTTCTCAAGACATGCATACTGTTAAGAGTTGTGACGGAGGTATCATTAGAAATATTGGCCTTGTAGTAAATCGTGCTTTCCTCTACACAGGTACACAGGTTAAGATTAGTAATATATTCCATCTGATGCTTGGGTATGTGGACAGCATGGGGCTGTGTGTTTTCAAATGCCAGGGCTGAATTTCAGCCCCAGTCCGTACCTGCTTCAGGGGCAGTATTATAGTAATAATATTCTTGTACATAGGAGAAGTGTTATAGTAGTTATGTCATTGTATATAGGGGCAGTAATATAGTAGTTATATTCTTGTGCATAGTGGACAGTATTATAGTAGTTATATCCTTGTACATAGGGGCAGTATTATAAGAGTTATATTCTTGTACATAGGGGCAGTATTATAGTAGTTATATTCTTGTATATAAGAGGCAGTATTATAGTAGTTATATTCTTGTACATAGGGGGCAGTATTATAGTAGTTATATTCTTGTACATATGAGCAGTAATATAGTAGTTGTGTCCTTGTATATAGGGGCAGTAATATAGAATAGTAGTTATATTCTTGTGCATAGGGAACAGTATTATAGTAGTTATATCCTTGTACATAGGGGCAGTATTATAGTAGTTATATTCTTGTACATAGGAGCAGTATTATACTAGTTATATTCTTGTACATAGGGGCAGTATTATAATAGTTATATTCTTGTACATAGGGGCAGTATTATAGTAGTTATATTCTTGTATATAGGGGGCAGTATTATAGTAGTTATATTCTTGTATATAGGGGGCAGTATTATAGTAATTATATTCTTGTACATATGAGCAGTAATATAGTAGTTGTGTCCTTGTATATAGGGGCAGTAATATAGTAGTTATATTCTTGTGCATAGGGGACAGTATTATAGTAGTTATATTCTTGTATATAGGAGCAGTATTATAGTAGATAAATTCTTGTACTTAAGAGCAGTACTGTGGTAGTTATATTCCTGTACATAGGGGCAGTAATATAATGGTTATATTCTTGTACATAGGAGTAGTATTGTAGTAGTTATATTCTTTTAAATAGGATCAGTATTATAGTAGTTATACTCTTGTACATAGGAGCTGTATTATAGTAGTTATATTCTTGTACATGGGAGCAGTATTATAGTAGTTATGTTCTTGTATATAGGAGCAGTATTATAGTAGTTATATTTTTATACATATTGTAGGAGTAGAATTATAGTAGTTATATTCTTGTACATTGGAGCAGTATTATAGTAGTTATATTCTTGTACATAGGGGCAGTATTATAATAGTTATATTCTTGTACATAGGGGCAGTATTATAGTAGTTATATTCTTGTATATAGGGGGCAGTATTATAGTAGTTATATCCTTGTACATAGGGGCAGTATTATAGTAGTTATATTCTTGTACATAGGAGCAGTATTATACTAGTTATATTCTTGTACATAGGGGCAGTATTATAATAGTTATATTCTTGTACATAGGGGCAGTATTATAGTAGTTATATTCTTGTATATAGGGGGCAGTATTATAGTAGTTATATTCTTCCAAAATTGAGGGTAAACAACTGTGTTTCAAGCATGTGATGCTTAATCAAACTCACCTGTGGCAAGTGACAGGTGTAGGCAATATGAAAATCACACCTGAATCCAGAAACAATTGAATAAATTGACTTAATCTTCGCATTGTGTGTGTGTGCGTGCCACACTAAGCATGGAGAACAGAAAGTGGATAAGAGAATTTTCTGAGGACTCGAGAACCAAAATTTTTGAACAATATCAATGTTACAAGTCCATCTCCAGAGATCTTTTTTTGTCCACTGTGCTCAACATTTTCAAGAAGTTTACAACCCATGGCAATGTAGCGAATCTCCCTGGAGAGGGATGGCAGAAAAATAGTGATGAAACATTATAACGCAGGATAGTCCAGATGGTGGATAAGGAGCCCCAATCAAGTTCCAAAGAAATTTAAACTGTCTGTCGACATTTGAATGAAATGAATCATTGTGGCAGGAGACCCAGGAGGACCCCACTATGACACAGAGACATAAAAAAGTCAGACTGTAGTTTGCCAAAATGTATGTGAGTAAGCTAAAATACTACTGAGAAAGCCTCTTCTGGACAGAAGAGACAAAGATAGAGCTTTTTGGTAAAGCACATCGTTCTACTGTTTACAGAAAATGGAATGAGGCCTACAAAGAAAAGAACCCAGTACCTACAATCAAATATGGTGGAGGTTCAAAAATGTATTGGGGTTGATCTGCTGCCTCTGGTGGTGGATGCCTTGACTGTGTGCAAGACATCATGAAATCTGAATATTCCCAAAGGATTTGGGTCATAATATAGTGCCCAGTGTCAGAAAGCTGGGTGTGTGTCCTAGGTCATGGGTCTTTCAGGAGGCCAATGACCCCAAACATACTTCAAGAAGCACCCAGAAATGGAAGGAAACAAATCGCTGGAGAATTCTGAAGTGGCCAGCAATGGGTTTGGATCTAAATCCCATTGAACACATGTGGAGAGATCTTAAAATTGCTTTTGGGAGAATGCACCCTTCAAATATGAGAGACCTGGAGCAGTTTGCAAAAGAAGAGTGGAGTGCTCCAAAATTCCAAATAAGAGGTGTAAAAAACTTGTTGATTGTTATAGGAAGCTATTGATTGCAGTTTAGCTCTGGCAAAAATTAAGAGACCACTGCAACATTTTCATTTTTTCTGATTTTTCTCTTTATAGGTATATTTTTGAGTAATACGTAAATTCTTTTATTCTATAAACTACTGATAACATGTCTTAGAATTTCCAAGCACTACATTTTGTATTTATTTTTAAAAAATAGTCAAAATAACAAAAAAAATGCAGTGCTTGCAGACCTCAAATAATGCTAAAAACAAGTTCATAATCATGCAGAAACAACAATACTAATGTTTTAACTCATGAAGAGTTCAGAAATCTATTTTTTGTGGAATAACCATGATTTTTAATCACAGCTTTCATGCATCTTGGGCATGCTCTCCACCAGTCTTTCACGCTTTTGGGTGACCTTATGTCACTCCTGATACAAAAATTTACGCAGTTCTTTGTTTGAAGGCTTCTGACTATCCATCTTCCTCTTGATTACATTCCAGAGGTTTTCAGTGGGGTTCAGGTCTGGAGATTGGGCTGGCCATGACAGGGATTTGATGTGGTGGTGGTCCTTCATCCACACATTGATTGACCTAGCAAGGCGCATTGTCCTGCTGGAAAAAAACAGTCCTCAGAGTTGGGGATCATTGCCTGAGCAGAAGGAATCAACTGTTTTTCCAGGATAACCTTGTATGCGGCTTGATTCATATGTCCTTCGCAAAGATTAACCTGCCCAATTCCAACCTTGCTGAAGCATCCCCAGATCATCACCGATCCCCCACCAAATTTCACAGTGGGTGCAAGACACTGTGCCTTGTATGCCTCTCCAGATCTCCATCTAACCATTAGATGACTAGGTGTTGGGCAAAGCTGAAAACTAGACTCATCAGAGAAGATTACCTTACTCTTGTCCTCTATGGTCCAATCCTTATGGTCTTTGGCAAACTTTACCCTGCTCTCCTTTGCTTCTCATTAATGAAAGTTTTTTTCTAGCTTTACATGACTTGAGCCTTGCCTCTAGGAGCCTGTTAGAAACTGTTCTTGCCATGCAGTTCACCTCAGCTGCCATTTGCCATTCCTTTTGTAGGTCACTTGATGTCATCCTGCGGTTGCTGAGTGACATTCGAATAAGATGACGGTCATCCCGGTCAGTGGAGTCGTTTTCGCCCTCTGCCGGTCTGTAGCTTTGTTGTCCCCAATGTCTGCTGCTTGACCTAGTTGTATTGGTGTGAGGGTCGGCCAGTACTATAGTCGTGGCCAAAGACACTAAAGCATCAGTGTCCAGGCCTTCCCTCACAGAAAGATGCAATTCACTGTACGGCGTACCAGCGTCTCCAGGTTCGGGTTCCCCTGGGTACTTCCCAAGCGGTGATGGCCCCTCTCTGAGGCGACTCCCAGTAATAGAGACAGAGTCCATGTTAACTTGAATGGTTTCTTTACTGACAAGTTCACACAATGCAGTTGGCGCATCATAGATTACACATCCGTATTTACTTGCTTCCTCAGCTTTTCCTACTTTCCTGACGCTTCTATACGGCATACCATGATGACAATTCCTTCTGCCTGATTCACCCCAGACTTGAAATCATCTGCCACCTGGTTTGGTTGCCTCTGCAAAAGCATCCGACCTGTCTGTACCACTCCCTGCGAAGCTACAGCATCCTTCTGTTCCTCACTCTGTCCGACTCCCGCCCTAAGAGCATCTGCCCAGGCTACGAGTCGCCAGATCTACTTTACTGTTTTGGTCCACTAAGCTGCTGTCCAATAGCCATGGATAACTTCGACTGTCGCTGCTTGCTTAACATTGCGTAGCTGCCGAGCCATCCCGGGCCTATAGCCCATGTGGACACTTCGGGCACCCTGGCCCGTTTCAAGCAACTTCCTTCTCACCTAACCTTAACTCCCAGCAGCCACTCCTACACTTAACCCTACCCTACTAAGAGCTCTGTAAACTACAGTGCCCCCTCTAGTGTCCAAAGGGTGCACTACACTTTCCCTATCTAAAACATAGCATATTACAATGAAACACAACATAATTTCAGCACATGGTAACCCATATCAGTGTGGCAATACCATTAATTCTGGGTGGTAATACATGACAACATGTAACAGTACCACCAAGTTATTATAAAAAAAAACCATTAAGAATATTAAAGGAGAAAGAGCAAGGCAATAGTATCATTCCACCCCCTTACACTCTGCCATCCCTTTAACTTAGTCATCCCTGACCAAGCGTATAAGAAACATTTTACTGTTACAACTATACACCATGTACGCAGGGAGGCAACACAAGATAGACTATTTACACATTCAAGTATTAGTTGGCCCAATGTGAGCCGAGTCCAATAAACAACGCAGCACCATCCGTGTTGCACCGAAAGGGGTCTGGTTCACAGTCCTCTAGGTGTAATAACTTCTTTAACAAAGAGAGTCCTGCACTTTGGGTCCACAGTGCTTTACGACAAGCTCCCCCTTCCCTTGAAGGGAGCATGTTTTTGTTTTTTTTCCTTATTAAGCCTAGATGGGGAGTCAGTCTCTGCTTTTCCAGCAGAATGGGCGCAACAGGCACAACAAAAACAATAAAACAAACAAGTAAACAATGCTTCGCTCCAACGTTGTTGATGAGCCGCAACGGCTGTGTGGCTCTTTGACTGCAGAGCATGGCAGGGCTCCCTGCCCTATGGGATGCATACCAGTCCCGAATTAACTTAGGGTGCAATATGCACAACTTTTAGCAAATGGACAACTTGTTCACATCAGAAATGTTCAACGACACGCATCTCGTGTCGCTCCTTTTATATCCGAGGTCATCTCTGTGGCTGCAGAGGATGCAGACTGCTGCAAAGCAGCACAAGCGGTAATGCTAGCAGTCTTCCGGGTGCCATCTGACATTTGGGCCTGCACCGATTCCGGGAAGAGCCCCATGTAATCTTCGTCATAGTGAGTAACCGCTACCGCGAAGTATCCACGGGGACAGTCCTCCTTAAAGAAGGAGACCCGATCCCCCTTCTTTAGCAACTGGCCAAATTTAATGGACACCACGTTTACGTAGACTTTGGCGTCAGTCCCTTCCTCCCTGATAAAGCCATAGCCTCACTCTGTGTCGGTATAAACAAGCCATCCACAGTACGTCACCCTGCCAGAGCGCCCCCGCCAGGCCACCGCAGCTCCGGTCCAGACTTCCCTCTCCCTTTGCTTTTTATCTTTGATGACTCCTTCCACACAGGCAGCCTGCCTGGGAGTGGGAAAGGGACCCTCTGTTGCCGGGTGTGAATGGGTAGCTCCCAGTGCCATAGCGGAGTAAGAAGCATGCTGAACCTCCGACGGCTGGGGTTGGGAGGTTGGCTCCCCTATGGGGACGCGGGGGCAGACAACAGCCTCTGGGACAGGGCTCTGC
This sequence comes from Dendrobates tinctorius, assembly GCF_039654945.1. NCBI lineage: Eukaryota > Metazoa > Chordata > Amphibia > Anura > Dendrobatidae > Dendrobates > Dendrobates tinctorius. The sequence goes on from NW_027361682.1 coordinate 19,468,042, forward strand.
AGGGAGGACCTTCCCTCAGGGATCAGGGATGAAGGTTCACTCACCCACTCAGATGAGGATGTGATGGTGGTGGCCTTCCCGGGAACACTGGCCCTCTCTGCAAGGATGCCCGTGCGCTTGGCAGATGAATGGAGTGCTGGCTCGATCTTCACTTCCACCTACAGTTCCTCCAGGGCAGACGCCAGTTCCGGTCTCTACTAAACAAACAGCAAGGACTCCGGATCACCCGCTCCTTGAGTCCGACACTGCACTGCTGGCTCCGCATGTGAAAAGTTCAGCTCCCGAGTAAATGGTAGCTTCATAGGCTGTCGACTCCGGGGCCGAGAAAACTCCACAGGCGGACAGGTGGGGACCTCCGCTGATTCCTCACTTGTCTTGCCAGGCTGGGCTCCCGCTCTCTCCTGCCACCACCTCCACTCAGTGCGGCCCACTCCCTGACAGCTATGGGTGCAGGAGAGTGCTGCATCGTGGCCAGTTCAAGTTCACAAAATCAGATTGCAAAGAAATAATTTTTGGATTAAACGTGCGCTGCTAGACAAAACGACTCCTCTCCAGATTGCGTACTTGCATACTTTTATTTCCCAACGCGTTTCGAAGTTAAAACTTCTTCCTCATGTTTTTTCCTCAGTTACATATCATCCCCTGAGGAAGAAGTTTTAACTTCGAAACGCGTTGGGAAATAAAAGTATGCAAGTACGCAATCTGGAGAGGAGTCGTTTTGTCTAGCAGCGCACGTTTAATCCAAAAATTATTTCTTTGAAATCTGATGATCTATGGTCACGGCGTGGCCATTTGGATGTGCAGCAGCCTGACTTCTATTCCTTTCATGCCTAAAACTCTCTTGCTATTGGTGAGTATAACAGCTTGAATTATATCTATTTTACTTGGGTAAGACCCTATTGCGCTCTTTCTCTTGTAGTTTTAACTACAAGTTCACAAAATGGCATTGCACAGCTGCTTCTGGGATTTTCTTCTGGGTCCCACCCGTTTCCAGGGGGGTCTGCCTCCAACAACTCCACCCATTTGTTGTTAGTCAGTGGAAGAGGGCGTGGTTTTCTCCTCTTCATCTGCACCCACCAGTGGCGGACTGGGGCATACTGACAGGCAGGGTTTGGCGCCAGGGGATGGCTGCAGCACCCACGAAGGACGCAGTTCTTGTTGTCTACTTCTTCGCCATCTCCCACCAATTCCACCGCCTTCATCTTGGTCAATGTAAAGATGTCAGACTTTCTCATCAAATAAGTCAAGTCCAACTCGGTAGTCAAGTCCGGTGTTGTCACAGAGTCTTTAGTAGTCAAATCCAGTGTTTCATCCATGTCCACAATATCTTCTTCCTTCTCTTCTCCAGATACAGTGACCACTTGCTCCTTTTTCCAGTCACTTTCCAGGGGCACAGCAGTTGCACACACAACATCATCAGCTCTTTTATTCGCGGGTTCTCCGCATTGCGAGGTAGTTGTATTCTGCCGACTACGCCAAATGTGAGGGTAGGCCAGGACTATAGTTGTGGTAGAGACACTAAAGCATCAGTGTCCAGGCCTTCCCTCATAGAAAGATACAATTCACTGTACGGCGTACCTGCGTCTCAAGATTCGGGTTCCCCTGGGTACTTCCCAAGAGGCGATGGCCCCTCTCCGAGGGGACTCCCAGTAATTGAAACACAATCCATGTTAACTTGAACAGTTTCTTTATTGAAACTTCACACAATATATCCGCAGTTGGCGCATCATAGATTACACATCCGTCCTCAGCTTTCCCTACTTTGCTGACCCTTCTATACAGCACGTGCCTGGACCGTACCATCTTACACTGCTTCCCAGCTTCTTCCTGGCCTAACCTCGCCATGATGACAATTCCTTCTGCCTTTTTCGCCCCAGACTTGAAATCATCCGCCACCAAAGCATCCGACCTGTCTGTACTGCTCCCTGCGAAGCAACAGCATCCTTCTGTTCCTCACTCTGTCCGACTCCCGCCCTAAGAGCGTCAGCCCAGGCTATGAGTCGTCACATCTTCTCTACTGCTTTGGTCCACTAAACTGTTGTCCAATAGCTGTGGATAACTTGAACTGTCGCTGCTTAACATTGCGTGGCTGCCCAGCCATCCTGGGTCTATAGCCCATGTGGACACTTCAGGCACCCTGGCCCCATCTCAAGTAACTTCCTTCTCATCTAACCTTAACTCCCAGCAGCCCCTCCTACACTTAACCCTATCCTACTAAGAGCTCTATAATCTAAAGTGCCCCCTCTAGTGTCCAAAGGGTGCACTATACTTTCCCTATCTAAAACATAGATAGCATATTACAATGAAACACAACATATTTACAGCACATGGTAACACATATCACAGTGAGGGAATACCATTTATTCTGGGTGGTAATACATGACAACATGTATCAGTACCACCAAGTTATTATAAAAAATATTAAGAACATTAACCCCTTCCTGACATGAGACGTACTATCCCGTCCATGGTACCCGGGCCCGTATGACCGGGGACGGGATAGTACGTCTACCGCGATCAGCGGCGCCCACGTGGTGAGCGCCGCTGATCGCGGCCGGGTGTCAGCTGATTATCACAGCTGACACCTGGCACTACGTGTCAGGGGCGGTCACGGACCGCCCCCGACACGTTAACCCCTTGCACACCGCGATCAAACATGATCGCGGTGTACCGGGGGTTAAAGGGAAGCATCGGCAGGGAGGGGGCTCCCTCCGTGCTTCCCTGAGCCCCCCACGGCAGCGCAATGTGCAGCGCTGCTGCGGGGGGCTCCTTTCCTCCAGGCCCCCGAATCCAAGATGGCGACGGGGGCCTTCGGGGGCCTGGGGAAGCTGGCTTCCTCAGTGCCTGCAAAGCGCAGGCATGAGGAAGCCTTGTGCACTGCCTGTGACAGATTGCTGATCTGTCACAGTGATCTGTGATGTGACAGATCAGCGATCTGTCACAGGACAGTGATGTCCCACCTGGGACTATGTAATAAAGTAAAAAAAAAATTAAAAAAAAGTGTAAAAATAAATTAAAAAAAATCGCCAAATAAATTAGTAAAAAAAAAAAAAAATAGTCCCCAATAAATTCATTTTTTGAAAATAATAAAAAAAAAAAACAATAAAAGTACACATATTAGGTATCGCCGCATCCGTAACGACCTGCCCTATAAAACTGTCCCATTAGTTAACCCCTTTAGCGAACCCCTTAAAAAATAAAAATAAAAAACGAAGCAAAAAATAATGATTTATTATCATACCGCCAAACAAAAAGTGCAATAACGCGCGATCAAAAAGACGCATATAAATATCCATGGTACCGCTGAAAACGTCATCTTGTCCCGCAAAAAACAAGCCGCCACACAGCATCATCAGCGAAAAAATAAAAAAGTTATAACTCGCAGAATAAAGCGATGCAAAAATAATTATTTTTTATATAAAATAGTTTTCATTGCATAAAACCGACAAAAACATAAAAAACGACCTAAATGAGGTATCGCTGTAACCGTACTGACCCGAAGAATAAAACCGCTTTATCAATTTTACCGCACGCGGAACGGTGTAAACGCACCCCTCCCAAAAGAAATTCATGAAACGCTGGTTTTTGTTCATTCTGCGTCCCAAAAATCGGAATAAAAAGCGATCAAAAAATTTCACGTGCCCGAAAATGGTACCAATAAAAACGTCAACTCGTCCCGCAAAAAATAAGACCTCACATGACTCGGTGGGTCAAAATAAGGAAAAATTATAGCTCTCAATATGTGGTGATGCAAAAACTATTTTTACAATAAAAAGCGTCTTTTAGCGTGCGACAGCCGCCAAACATAAAAACCGCCATAAATAGTAAATCAAACCCCCCGTTATCACCCCCTTAGTTAGGGAAAAATAATAAAATAAAAAAAATGTATTTATTTCCATTTTTCCATTAGGGTTAGGGCTAGGGTTAGGGCTAGGGGTGTGTTGGGGTAGGGTTGGGGTAGGGTTAGGGCTAGGGTTAGGGCTAGGGTTAGGGGCGTGTTGGGGTTCGGGTTGGAGTTAGAATTGGGGGTTTCCACTGTTTGGGCACATCAGGGGCTCTCCAAATGCAACATGGCGTCTGATCTCAATTCCAGCCAATTCTGAGTTGAAAAAGTCAAATGGTGCTCCTTGCCTTCCAAGCTCTGCTATGCGCCCAAACAGTGTTTTACCCCCACATGTAGGGTAGCAGCCTACTCAGGACAAATTGCAAAACAATTTTTGGGGTCCAATTTCTCCTGTTACCATTAGGAAAATAAAAAATTGGGGGCAAAAATATCATTTTTGTGGAAAAAAATGATTTTTTTATTTTCACATCCGAGTGTTATAAACTTCTGTGAAGCACTTGGGGGTTCAAAGTGCTCACCACACATCTAGATAAGTTCCGTGGGGGGTCTAGTGTCCAAAATGGGGTCACTTGTGGGGAGTTTCAATAGTTTAGGTACATCAGGGGCTCTCCAAACGCACATGACACCCGCAGACCATTCCATCAAAGTCTGCATTCCAAAACGTCACTGCTTCCCTTCCGAGCCCCGACGTGTGTCCATACAGTAGTTTTCTCCCACATATGGGGTGTCAGCGTACTCAGGACAAATTGGACAACAACTTTTGGGGTCCAATTTCTCCTGGTACCCTTGGGAAAATAAAAAAATGGTGACTAAAAGATCATTTTTCTGGAAAAAATACGAATTTTTTATTTTCACGCCCGGGCGTTGTAAACTTCTGTGAAGCACTGGGGGGTCAAAGTGCTCACCTCACATATAGATAAGTTCCTTAGGGGGTCTAGTTTACAAAATGGTGTCATTTGTGGGGGGTTTCCACTGTTTAGGTACATTAGGGGCTCTCCAAAGGCAACATGACACCCGCAGACCATTCCATCAAAGTCTGCATTCCAAAACGTCACTACTTCCCTTCCGAGCCCCGACGTGTGCCCATACAGTAGTTTTCTCCCACATATGGGGTATCAGCATACTCAGGACAAATTGGACAACAACTTTTGGGGTCCAATTTCTCCTGGTACCCTTGGGAAAATAAAAAAATGGTGACTAAAAGATCATGTTTGTGGAAAAAATACAAATTTTTTATTTTCACGCCCGGGCGTTGTAAACTTCTGTGAAGCACTGGGGGGGTCAAAGTGCTCACCACACATCTAGATAAGTTCCTTAGGGGGTCTAGTTTCCAAAATGGTGTCATTTGTGGGGGGGTTCCACTGTTTTGGTACATCAGGAGTTTTCCAAACGCGACATGGTGTCCGATCTCAATTCCAGCCAAAAACGTCAAATGGCGCTGCTTCCCTTCCGAGCTCTGCCATGCGCCCAAATAGTGGTTTACCCCCACATGTGGGGTATCAGCGTACTCAGGACAAATTGCACAATAACTTTTAGGGTCCTGTTACCCTTGGAAAAATAAGAATTGAGGGTGAAAAGATCATTTTTGTGGAAAAAATATGATTTTTTAATTGTATGGCTTTATGTTATAAACTTCTGTGAAGCCCATGGGGGTTCAAAGTTCTCACCACATATCTAGATAAGTTCCTTAGGGGGTCTAGTTTCCAAAATGGTGTCATTTGTGGGGGGTTTCCACTGTTTTGGTACATCAGGGGTTTTCCAAACGCGACATGGTGTCCGATCTCAATTCCAGCCAAAAACGTCAAATGGCGCTGCTTCCCTTCCGAGCTCTGCCATGCGCCCAAATAGTGTTTTACCCCCACATGTGGGGTATCAGCGTACTCAGGACAAATTGCACAATAACTTTTAGGGTCCTGTTACCCTTGGAAAAATAAGAATTGAGGGTGAAAAGATCATTTTTGTTGAAAAAATATGATTTTTTAATTGTATGGCTTTATGTTATAAACTTCTGTGAAGCCCATGGGGGTTCAAAGTTCTCACCACACATCTAGATGAGTTCCTTAGGGGGTCTATTTTCCAAAATGGTGTCATTTGTGGGGGGTTTCCACTGTTTTGGTACATCAGGGGTTTTCCAAACGCGACATGGTGTCCGATCTCAATTCCAGCCAAAAACGTCAAATGGCGCTGCTTCCCTTCCGAGCTCTGCCATGCGCCCAAATAGTGGTTTACCCCCACATGTGGGGTATCAGCGTACTCAGGACAAATTGCACAATAACTTTTAGGGTCCTGCTACCCTTGGGAAAATAAAAATTGGGGTGAAAAGATCATTTTTGTGGAAAAAATATGATTTTTTAATTGTACCGCTGTACGTTATAAACTTCTGTAAAGCCCTTGTGGGTTCAAAGTTCTCACCACATATCTAGATAAGTTCCTTGGGGGGTCTAGTTTCCAAAATGGGGTCACTTGTAGGGGGTTTCCACTGTTTAGGTACATCAGGGACTCTCCAAACGTGACATGGCGTCCAATCTGAATTCCAGCCAATTTTGCATTGAAAAAGTCAAACGGCGCTCCTTCCATTCTGAGCTCTGCCATGCGCCGAAACAGTCGTTCCCCCCCACATATCAGGTATCTGCGTACTCAGGACAAATTGCACAATAACTTTTGCAGTTCAATTTCTCCTGTTACCCTTGGTAAAATAAAAAAAATTGAACCTGAATTATTTTTTTTATGAAAAAAAGTTAGATGTTCATTTTTTTTTAAATATTCAAAAAAATTCCTGTGACGCACCTAAAGGGTTAATAAACTTCTTGAATGTGGTTTTGAGCACCTTAAGGGGTGCAGTTTTTAGAATGGTGTCACTTTTGGGTATTTTCTATCATATAGACCCCTCAAAGTGGCTTCAAATGTGATGTGGTCCTAAAAATAAAATGGTGTTGTAAAAATTAGAAATCGCTGGTCAACTTTTAACCCTTATAACTTCCTAACAAAAAAAAATTTTGGTTCCAAAATTGTGCTGATGTAAAGTAAACATGTGGGAAATGTTAGTTATCAAGTTTTTTGTGTGCCGTATCTCTGTGATTTAAGGGCATAAAAATTCAAATTTGGAAAATTGCGAAATTTTCAAAATTTTCGCCAAATTTCCGTTTTTCTCACAAATAAACGCAAGTTATTTGAATGAAATGTTACCACAAACATGAAGTACAATATGTCACGAGAAAACAATGTCAGAATCACCGGTATCCATGGAAGCGTTCGAGAGTTATGACCTCATAAAGGTACAGTGGTCAGAATTGTAAAAATTGGCCCGGTCATGAACGTGCAAACCACCCTTGGGGGTGAAGGGGTTAAAGGAGGATGAGCAAGGCAATAGTATCATTCCACCCCCTTACACTGCACTACCGTCTTAGAAATTTTAAGAATGGAGGCAACATGACGCTCACTGTATCCCTCTGCTAGTAAAGCCAGAATTGAGCCCTTCTTTTCCTCACTCAAGAATTTTCTTTTCAGCTCCTCTGGCATGGTCAAAAGTTATTTTTTCATTCCTATTACTTTTGGGATATTACTAGAACTTGTTCTGCCATCCAGCTTGTCCTATTGCACGAGAATTGTGAACACCACAGCAGGGTTTTTTATACTTTCCTTCGTTAAATAAGATTTGGTTCAGGTGATCACCTCTGTGTCTGTACTGTTACACACTTAACATTATGGCTGGTCCAAACAATCAGGACAATTGTTACCACCCACCTTTCGTGTCTACCTCTTTCCTCATAGACTGTAAGCTTGCGAGCAGGGCCCTCATTCCTCTTGGTATCTGTTATGATCTACGTGATTATTGTTATGCTGTAATGTCTATCATCTGTACAAGTCCCCTCTGAAATGTAAAGTGCTGCGGAATGTCGGCGATATAGAAATAAAATGTATTATTATTATTATTATTATTATTATTATTATTATTATTATTATTATTATTATCATCACCTAATCAGAAGCACATTAAGTAGAATGAGGTGTCCTCTGTTTGGAATTCAACTGACCCTGGAATGGAATTGCTGTCAGACATGTAGAGAAGCTGATTTTTATAAAACTGTGCAGTGGTCTCTTAATTTATCCCAGAGCTGTATTTATTCCAAAGAGTGTGCAACTAAATATTAAATTGAGGGTGCCAACAATTTTGTCCAGACCATTTTTGGGGTTTTGTGTGAAATTATGTTCAATTTGGCTTTTTTCATTTGTTTTTTGTTTGTGTGTTGTTCCAATACAGACAAAGGAAATAAACATGTGTATAACAAAACATGTAAGGTTGGGGGTCACACTTGAGAGTGCAGTGCGAGTCTCTCACATCAATACCCGGCACTGCCACCAGCGGTTCGGACCGGAGCGTTCAGCTGCATAGAAATATAAGTAAAATTTAGCATGCACTCGGTCTGAATTGTGAGGTGCCGGTGCAATGGACCAATTGGTCCCAACACTAATCAGCATGTAATCCATATGAGTGTGTGGTGAATTTAAACTATACAGCTGCATAGAAAGACATGTAGCCGCACACTCCGGACCCGAGTGCTGGCGGCAGTGCTGGGTATTGATGCGAGACTTGCGCGAGTTTCTCGCATTGAACTCGCAAGTGTGACCCCGGCCTAATTGCAATAATTTTTTGGGAAAATACTCCATTTTCTGGAATAATTTCAAGAGTGCCAACACTTTCAGCCATTACTGTATATAGGGGGCCAGTATTGCCACCAGTAGGTCCTCTGGTAGCTCAGCACAACCTTTTCTCTTTACCTCCCTTTTCCAGTTCTGCCTCTCCTTCCAGTTTGATGAATACATCATCCAGCGTGGTCATGGAGACTCCATATGTGACAACGTCCTCTCCCACACGTCTGTCAAGATGAGCGAAAAGGTCTAAAATTCAAATATTTGAAAAATTTGTGTTTGCAATAAAATCTAACGGTGTCCAGTGGCGGTAACATGACACTAATCCGGCTGTGTGGGATACTGAGGTGTATTAGTTACCTGAGAAGCTGTCCATGTTTTCAAAAGGTAACAAGTAGGTGAGCTGTTCTTCATTCTGCACCGACAGCTTAGCGTTAGGGATGTGCTGCCTAATGATGGAGGTCATCTTCTCAGGGTCACAAGACGGAGGAACCTGCATCCTGACCATTGCCAGAGGAATAACCAAATTGTAGAAAAACAACTAATGTAAGGAATAAAGACAAATTTATTCTGCATATATTATTCAATGGTCAATTATTTCCTCATGTATTATTTATGAGAAACGGAACTCAATTTCTTTAATTAAGGAGTCCAAAGAGAGCTGAATAAATCTGCCTCCAGCATGCGCCCCCTAGTGGTAGCTGCAGCCAAAAATGTGTGTAGCTCTCCAGCTGTTAGCAGACTACAACTCCCAGCATGCTATGACGACATTAGTATTTATTTAAAAGTACATTTTTATACCTTAAATGATAACCAGTGCCCCATTTTCTCTTCAAGAACAGGGATGAGCCAACACATTTCAGTCTGCCATTAGATATTACAGCTTTCCTATCTAGAAGGAATACAAAGACACAAATACACTAATAAGTACTTAGGACAGAAGTTACATATTTTGAGATAACGTTTTAGATGACATATATCCCTTATAGCATCCAAGTAAACTTCTAAATTAAGCGGCAATGAAAAAATCCCTTTGTAAGGACCAGTCACTTGTCATAAGTTTATATATATATATTTTTTTAGCCTGGTGGTAAATGCCTCTGTTTTCCTGAATCCAGCATTGCTTTTCTTTTGTTCCTGTGGATCACCCACAAGGCAAGTGGGGTTTTACTCAGTACCAGGCCGGCGTCTTAAAGGGATGTGTGGTGGTGGCAGTGACCCGGTCCGTGGTCCTGGGTGTCCATGTAGAATAAGAGGAATAATGCTGAATAAAGTTTAGGTGTAGATAAGTTTGTGATGCCACCTGTGGTATCTGGTCAGAGGTGACCAGCGCTGCAGTGCAGAACCTCTGGGACAGATGGTGGGATGCAGCAGAGGTGTAATAGCTCTCCACAAGCAGAGCTGTAGTCCCAGGGCAGTTTTGGTAGTTGTTGAGGTAGATGGTGTAGTGTTAGGCACAGAGATGTAGCAGTGCTGAGTAGGTGACGCAGGAAGAAGTCAGAGACACATCTGAATGCAGTTCCAAAGCTTTACTCACATTTCTGGCATACACAGGTGCCCGATTCAGTGCCGTGTCCTCCAGGTGAGGGGCTCAGCCAACTCCCAGGCAGATGGAGTACACCCTTCCAGCACTCCCTTCCGTATGTGCCTTTTCTGGACGTCTCCTTACTAGCGCTAATCTGAAGTACTTGCAGTTATGAATTACACTCAAGTTCCTCTTTCTTACTGTTACTTAGAACTCCAGTCGCATGACAGGTAGCTGTAGCTTACTTCAGGGACTCTGTTGTGAATTCGCTTTCTGGCCTGCCTCTGGTTACTACTGAAGGTAGTGGAGCTGGTCAAATTGACAGAGGGGTTGCAAGTTCTCTTTCTGGGCTCCCTCTGGTGGTTACTGGAGGTAATGGAGCTGATCTGATTAACAGAGGCTTGCCACCTGATAATCAGGACGATGATTGGAGATCTGGGTTTCAGACTGGATTTAAGACAGCCCACTCCCTCTATCCCTGCTAGTGATTTTTTCCTGCCTCCTGAGGTCTTAGTTTCCAACTCAGTCCCTGCATGCTCAGCTAAGTGTTCTTTTGCTATTTTGTTCACATTTGATCTGGTTTTGTCTATTTCAGTTTTGTGTGGGTCAGCCAGCTCCGGCTGGGGCTGTGCTGAATCACCATCCATATGTTACTGCTTGTGTCAGTTTGTTTTTGTCCCTTATTAGATTGGCCTCTTTTTGCTCTGCTTTCAGAATATACCAGAGTGCTGATATAGTGGGCGAGGTCGTGCGACTTCAGTATTTTTGCATCAGATGTGTTGGACTTTTTTGCAGGGTTTTTTGCGTGATTGCAGACAGTGTCTTTCCTTTCCTGTCCTGTCTAGTCAGTGTGGACCCCATCGTTTGCTCAGTCTATTTTCCTACCTGCGTTTGTGTTTTTATCTTGTCTCACCGACAATATATGCTTGGGTGCTATCTATTCCTTTGGGGTCTGCTCTGGGGCAGTTTAGATTTCCCCTTTCTTACTTTAGGCGTAGTTAGCTCTCCGGCTGTGCCGAGGCGTCTAGGATCATCGTAGGCACGCTCCACGGCTACTGCTAGTTGTGTGGATAGGATCAGGGGTCTGCAATCCGCTTAGTTACCAACCTCTCTGGTTTTCTGTGGCTTGGCTTGGGCTTGCTCTCATCCTCGGTGAACCAATCATAACAGGATTCCTTACAATCATGTCCCGGCTCACACACGTTGCTACTATGTTGTCGAGTCTTAGGTGGGAATAAAGTGGTCACAACTTCTATTCCTCCAGTTTCTGCTGTAGAACCATTAGCATTCACACTGCCTCGGATACCAGCGCCTGGCCTTTGGTGCATTAACTTAGGGAAGGGTTCTGCTCTAGCCCCAGTCCCCAGCTCTCCTCCACACGTCCTGTCCTTTTCTATCTTTCTTCCTCTCTTTCCCAACAGCTCCAGCTCACAGGAGACTGCTGCATAAATGTCCTCTCTGCTTCCCCCTCTGGGACACTGATCCTGACTTCCTATCAGTTCTCCCACTCTCAAGTGCAACCTAAGCTCCACCCACCTCCCAGCACCCTTCATGAACCAAGCAGGGGTCATAGAGGGTGCCCTGCTGTTCTAGGGTTTCCGTGCTGGGTGCAGGTGCTGGAGTCTGTTCAGGTGTCTCTATCTTAGCTGGGAAGTGGGATACTACATCTCAGGAGGAGGTGGAGTACCTCTGTGGCGACTGAACCCTCAGGGGCACCACATAACCCCTGTTAAACACAGCACATCCGTTGGCTGTAAACAAGTAAGAAAACAAGATGTTACTGGAACATACAAAATTTTGAACTACCAGTAGTTAACAATTATTACAAAGCATCTTCTTCTAAGGAGAGGCACTTTTACTTGAACGTTGCTAAATAACATTATCTATATTTTACTAAGACTGTACCTAATAATTATTTATTCCTTATCTCACACTATCCTAACTAAGTGCTTTTGAGAGTAACCGTTACTATTTATTGGTTCGCTACCATATCAAAGTTCCTTCATTACTTTTTACATTTTCTCTATCATTTTTAAACTGGGTGACAACTGCCATTCTAAGGTTTGCCACCTGCTATAAGCATATTGGTCCCTAATTAACCATTTCTATTTCCATTTTTCAAAAAGTGCTTTAAGATCCTATCTGACATTATCATTTTTCTAACTATATCCACTATCAATATACTTAACAGTTGCGTGGTACCTGTTATCAATACCTGTATCCTATTATCCACATTATCAACATACATTTCTTGTACACAGCATAATGATTACAGTTATATTATCACTTTTATTAATTACATCCAAAAGGCTTATTTGCTAAGTGAAGTAGATGGTAGATACTGTTCCAGCTGGTATCCTCAAGTGTCCTTACTGTATGGAGAACCCGCTCAAAACCTCCAACGGTGGTCCTGGATGGGCTGCAGGTCATCCCTGGTCTCCCCTTAGACCCTGTCTTCGGCCACACCCAACGGGTTTTGCTTCAGGTCTATTGCTGTAATGTGATGATGGATTCCTATTGTACTAAAAGGCATACGTAAAACCAAAAAGGAGCACCTAAACAGGTGCTGAATTATGTACAGTACAATGTCCGGATCATTCAGTGTCCATGATCTCATAGTCTATTCCTTACTGGTGCCTAATTATTTGAAAAGGAAACTGGAAATTGAAAAACATTTTTGCCTAATACCCTCCTGGGGTAAACTATGTACATCATTACTGAAAGTTCTGTTCAATTTTTCCTAAGGACTGGAAGCATCTGGCTTTGGTCGCCTCCAGGGTAAAACTTCTGTATGCTTTTTGCTAGGGTACACAAGGCACGCATTTTCACTCAGCGTGAGCTGTAGCGCTTCCTTTAATTGCTCTGGAGTAAGAGCTGCCCGTGGTGCTAGTGTAGGAGAGAGAGCCTCGGAATAAGGGCCCGCTGTGTGGCCGGGCCGGAACTAGGGGGGCTGTCACCCAGGTTCCCAGAGAGCGCCATCGGCAGATTCCTCCGCAGTTGTACCAAGAGGTAAAGAAATTATTGGGCCAAATGCTATGGAAGAGGGTCATCCGGGAAAGCCAGAGCCCCTGGGCAGCCCCAGCCCCCATTGTGCTGGTATGGAAAAAGGACGGCATGCTGCGCTTCTGCGTAGACTATTGGAAACTGAACGCCTGCACCATCAAGGACTCCTATCCGCTTCAACCGTATAGAGGAGTCCCTGTCTGCCCTGGGGAAGGCAAAATATTTTTATACCTTGGACTTGGCCAGTGGATACTGGCAGGTACCGATGTCGGAACAAGATCGTGCAAAAATCGCCTTCATCTTGCCCATGGGGGTGTTCGAATTTAATCGGATGCCTTTCGGACTGGCCAACGTCCCCGGAACCTTCCAGTGATTAATGGAGCAGTGTTTGGGTGACCTAAACTTCGAAGCCACCCTAATATACCTGGATGGCATCATCATCTACGCCGCCACGTTTGAGGACCACTTTTTTCATCTGGGCCAGGTGCTCGGCCGGCTACAAAAATACGGGTTGAAGGTGAAGCCCCAGAAATGCCATCTGTTCCGCACACAGATTGAGTACCTAGGACATGTCGTCTCCGCCGAGGGCGTGAGACCGCCTCTGGAGAAGGTCGTTGTGATACGGGAGTGGCCTACCCCCGAGACGGTGAAGGATGTGCGGGCCTTTCTGGGGCTGGCTGGTTATTACGGTCGCTTCGTGAAAAACTTCGCCCGCCGAGCCCGAATCCTGCAGGACCTACTAAAAGGGACCCCGGCCGGTGCCAACAGCTGGAAGATACAATGGCGTGAACTGCAGGAGGAAGCTTTCCAAGACCTCAAAGCCGCACTCTCAGAGGCCCCGGTGTTGGCTCATGCGAATTTCTTGCAACCATTTATTCTGCACACCGACAGGAGTTTGCACTGGCTGGGGGCTGTGTTGTCCCACATGCAGGACGGTCGAGAGAAGGTGATCGCCTATGGCAGGCGATCACTTCACGACTCCGAACGAGATCCTGACAACCACACCTCCTTAGCCACAAGCTCCTCGCGTTGGTGTGGGACGGAGCAATTCCCAGAGTACCTAGCGGGTTCTGAGGTGTTGGTGCGAACAGACAACAACCCACTAGCCCACCTCGAAAATGCCAAGTTTGGGGCCCTGGAGCAACGTTGGGTAGCCAGGATGGCCAAATTTAAGTATAAAATCGTTTACAAACGAGGGGCAGAGAACGTACACGCCGACACCTTGTCCCAAATCCAACACACAGCCCAGGGGCGGAGCCGGGACGAAGAGTTGGAAGGAGAAGAAACACCATTTTCCTCAGGCACCGCCGAAACAAGGGCGGTTACAAGAGAACAGTCCCGTACGGGACCCGCAAGGAGCATCCTAGAACAGTCCCGGGACGAATGGATACGTCAGCAACAGGAAGATGAGGAAATCGGGCCCCTGCGCCGATGGGTGGCCACAAAACAGTTGCCCAGTGATGCTCAAAGGATACTTTCTCGGGACACGTTACTAATGCTACGCCAGTGGGAGAGACTGGTGATCAAAGACGGACTGTTGTACCGAAAAGTGGAACTACGCGCAGAGCCAACAGCTCCATGGCAGGTGGTAGTTCCAGGGGCCCAACTGGCTGAAATTGTCCGGGAAGCTCACGAAAAGGGGGCACATTTTGGGGCGCAAAAGACTTTCCAGTGGCTACAGCGGATAGCCTTCCATCCCCGGTTACAAACCGAAATGGAAGAGATTTGCAGAAAATGCCGCCAATGTGAGCTGACCAAACTACCAGACCAAAGAGTGCCTATACAGACGATAATAACAATGGCACCCCTCGAGCTATTAATTATAGACTACCTGACCATCGGTCCAGCCTACCAGGGGTACGAGCACTGTCTGGTTATGGTGGACCATTTTACCAAATTCGCAGTGGTAACCCCCACCAGAGACCAAACGGCGGAATCTGCGGCCTATGCCATTTGTAAGAACTTTATTCAAGTGTTTGGCTGCCCTCAACGTATTCACTCGGATCAGGGCGCCTGCTTCCTGGGAAAACTAATGGAGGAGCAGCATCGTCTGTACGGCATTGACAAATCTTGGACCACACCATACCATCCGCAGAAGAATGGGGCCTGCAAATGATTTAATCGGACCCTAATCCAAATGCTGCGTACCCTGGAGGATGACCGAAAGACCAGTTGGCCCGAGTACGACCCTGAGCTGGTCTGGGTATATAACAACCGGGTTCGAGTCACTGGCTACATGCCATACTCGCTACTCTTCGGCCGAGAAGGGAAGGGGATCACTGAGGTAGAGTTGGACCCAGATGAGGAACGACCGTGGGCAGGGGTCTCCACGTGGGTCAGAGATCACCGGTATCGTCTGCAGACCCTGCACAGACTGGTACAGACAAAGCTCCGAGATCTGGAACACCCAGGAAAAGCCCCATCACAACCCACAGAATTCCAAGTGGGAGATCGCATTCTCGTACGAGAGCGGCGCCCCCAAAACAAATTGGAGCATCAGTGGGAAGAAGATCCTTACTGAGTACTACATCGAATAAGTTCAGAGGGGCCTTTATATGAGATACAGTCTGAAAAAGAAGGGGACCAACTCGTCCGAATAGTACATCGCAACATGTTGTGGCCCTGTATATCCGCAGATCCCGAACAGTCCGAGGCCCCTCCTGAGACCCCAGATCATACACCAGCAGTTTGGGATGATGAGGATGAAGAGGACTACCCGACAGCCAATGCCCCTGTGACCCCGGCTATCCAACCACCTTCCACCACCCCAGATGACTCCACCACACCAACCGAACTGCGGCGCTCCGAGCGGTCTACAGCAGGAAAACCCCCTGAACGATATGAACAAGATCAGTTCGTATGGCAAAGACGACTTCAGTGCCAGGGCAGGAGCATGAACCCCTCAAAACCCTCGCCCGAGGACTAGCGAGCAAAAAGGAAGGGGGAGTGTAGGAGAGAGAGCACCAGAATAAGGGCCCGCTGTGTGGCCGGGCCGGAACTAGGGGGCTGTCACCCAGGTTCCCAGGGGGTATGTTCCAGGGGGAAGTAATTACACCCCAGGACCAACACTCATCCAGGAAATGTAGGGGCGGGACAAAGAAAGGGGGCGGGGTGATTATAAAACGGACGCAGGAGACCAGCAGAACGGACTCCGTGAGGAGAGAGACGAGAGACAGGAAGGAGGAGTCTAGGTGGCGTTGGAGAGTGAGAGGGAGTCAGCGCCTTCCAGACAGACAGGACAGGGGCTCGCCTGACCAGAGGAGAGGACAGTGCCGAGCAGCACAAGGAGGAGATACACCGAGACCCGCGGCCACCACTGCCCCACTCTATACCACAGCCTGTACGCTGAGACTCGTGGCCGCCACTGCCCCGCTCCATACCGCGGCTGCGTCCTGCATGTCGAGACCCGCGGCCGCCACTGCTCCGCTCCAGACCGTGGTTGCGGCCTGTACGCTGAGGCCTGCGGCCGCCTTGGCCTCGCCTCCCAAAGGGACAGCCCCAACGGTGGAGAACCGGCCTGGGGCCTGCTTCGCCCCCTCAGCAGGTCCGCCCGAAGCCTACGACAACTCTTCTTCAGCTGGACCCAGCGGCTGAGACGCCGAACCGACATCTCCCGGACAACACCTCTGCAGGACGTCAGAGATTGATAAGTGACACTTCGCTAATTATAGTCCCAGGACCCGTAGTTGGCCATATCACGGCCATATAGTTACCGGCACTTTCCGTACTGTTTGATATCGTGTTATTTGTGTATCTGTGCCTAGCTTCCCTGCATGGAAAACTATTGTCAGCATTGCCATTTATCCATATAATCTACATATAAAGATTGAATTTGCTCCTGTTCCGTCTCCGACTCGTGACTGAATTCTGCGTACCAGCGAGTACCACACTATTATGGCAGCTTGTGGCTTGGTAGCAGCCAGTGACATTGCTGCTGTGGATGGCTCAGGTGCCTTACCCACCACTGGATTAGCTGGTGGAGCAGTTGCAGTAACTGTTGGGGCTGTGGTGCTTACTATTGCCCCCTGGTGGTCAGATGGAACTTTTGGTTTTGGCACCTCCTGGTGTTCTTGCGGGGTTGCTATTTCGGCGGGAATCCTGTGGACATGAAGCGCGTACCACCCCCTGTCTCCAAGATGGCGAGTGAAGGAGACATACTCCCTGGAAACAGGTCACGTTCCAGATGCCCGTGGATTAAATGGGATTCTACATGCTGCCTGTTGACAAATAGATCAGGGGCTTTCCTGGAGTACTGAATAAAACCAAACCCCCTGTCGTTATTAAAGCTGAGGACCCTGCCCCATCACATGGGGTTGCAGTTATCTAGTTGTTCCCTCCGTGCCTGCTTTTTGTGTCTGAGGTCCCATTCCGCCAGGGCCTGCTTCTGCCTTTGGCGCTCCATCTCCTCTTGTTCAAACTGGAGTACATGCCTGCGGCAGAACTCCTCTGTGGAGATGGGAAGCCCCCTGACATCAGCTCCCTGTGCTTCTTCCCTGGGCAACGCCGGCCTGCTGCACGCGTTGGAAGGTGAGTTTGGTATGGGAGCAGGTTCCAGGATACCCCCTGGGCACGATTTTCCGGTCCCAGGCGACGTCCATGATGACCTGGCCGGATTTTGGGGTTGGTGGTAACCCAATGGGGCCTAGCAGGGCATCCCTTGTCCCAAGGGCGGTGACCATACCTGCTTCTCCAGAGCCGCGACAATCCTCCTCAGCCTCCGGTGACGGAGGGACAGTTGCAGCAGCGGGTACCGGTGATGATGGTACCGGGGATCGGCAGGTGGGAACCGGTGGTGAGGGTACCTGAGGACTGACTGTCTGACTGTAGGTACCGGTGGTGAGGGTACCAAGATGGCAGACTCCTCCTAGGCAGCCTGTCTTTTCTGCACGAGCAGAACCTGTTTCTGCTGTAAACTCCTGTGCAGCTCTTCCACTTCTCTCCCCAGCTGCGCCAGGTTGTGGTTTGCTGAGGGGCTGGAGCCTAATTCCACGGAGTCGGGAGAAGTTGACATCTCTCCACCGCGCTCGACAGGCCTCCTGCTGCTCTCCATGATGGCCTCCTGGTGCTGTGTCATCTTCCTTGCTCCCTTTCCCGCAACAGAGCTTCTCTCCACCCCCTGGGGGCAGTGTCTTTTTCCCTTGCAGCCATACCAAGCTAGGATCCGGACCCCTCTTTGGGTTGGCCATGACACAGTTGCATAGAAGTACAGGCATGGGAGGTTCATGTTGTTTCGCGCTCTTTCTTGGGTGCCGCCCACGATGGCACACCTCACTGCTCACCTCATGGGACCGCCCTAGCCGCCATATTTACAGTCAAAATCACAGTCCAATTCACAATTCAATAAACTTGTTCCTTTGCACACTTTAGGTTTATCATCTCTTAAATCAATCAAATCTTTGGCACACAGGACCCGGTGGCATTGGGCTTCGTAATCCTGTTCGTGACGCCAAAATGGATCACCCCCAGGGCAAGTGGGGTTTTACTCGGTACCGGGCCGGCGTCTTAAAGGGATGTGTCGCAGTGGCAGTGACCTGGTCCGTGGCCCTGGGTGTCCATGTGGAATAAGAGGAATAATGCTGAATAAAGTTTAGGTGTAGATAAGTTTGTGATGCCAGCTGTCGTATCTGGTCAGAGGTGACCAGCGCTGCAGTGCAGATCCTCTGAGACAGATGGTGGGATGCAGCAGAGGTGTAATAGCTCTCCACAGGCAGAGCTGTAGTCCCAGGGCAGTTGTGGTAGTTGTTGACGTAGATGGTGTAGTGTTAGGCACAGAGATGTAGCAGTGCTGAGTAGGTGATGCAGGAAGAAGTCAGAGACACAGCTGAATGCAGTTCCAAAGCTTTACTCACATTTCTGGCATACACAGGTGCCCGATTCAGTGCCGTGTCCTCCAGGTGAGGGGCTCAGCCAACTCCCAGGCAGATGGAGTATACCCTTCCAGCACTCCCTTCCGTATGTGCCTTTTCTGGACGTCTCCTTACTAGCGCTAATCTAAAGTACTTGCAGTTATGAATTACACTCAAGTTCCTCTTTCTTGCTGTTACTTAGAACTCGACTCGCATGACAGGTAGCTGTAGCCTACTTCAGGGACTCATTACAATCATGTCCCGGCTCACACACGTTGCTACTGTGTCGTCGAGTCTTAGGTGGGAATACAGTGGTCACAACTTCTATTCCTCCGGTTTCTGCTGTAGAACCATTAGCATTCACACAGCCTCGGATACCGGCGCCCGGCCTTTGGCGCATTAACTTAGGGAAGGGTTCTTCTCTAGCACCAGTCCCCAGCTCTCCTCCACACGTCCCGTCCTTTTCTATCATTTCTGATCCTTCTGTTCCTCTCTTTCCCAGCAGCTCCAGCTCACAGGAGACTGCTGCATAAATGTCCTCTCTCTGCTTCCCCCTCTGGGACACTGATCCTGACGTCCTATTAGTTCTCCCCCTCTCTAGTGCAACCTAAGCTCCACCCACCTCCCAGCACCCTCCATGAACCAAGCAGGGGACATAGAGGGTGCCCTGCTGTTCTAAGGTTTCCGTGCTGGGTACAGAAGCTGGAGTCTGGTCAGGTGTCTCAATCTTACCTGGGAAGTGGGATACTACTGTACACCTCAAGAGTAGGTGCAGTACCTCTGTGGCGACTGAACCCTCAGGGGCACCACACCTGTGCTTCTCTGTTCCTGAGATATGGCCCTTTCTTTCCTGTACATAAATTTAGTCTTGTTAGATAAGTGAGCGTGGTCCCAAAGAAGAGTTGATGAGCACACCCATTTGGCTAAACAGACAGGAATTATATACAGGAAAGAGGAGGCCATATCTCTGGAACGGAGAGGCTCAGGTACAAAAGAAAAACAACGCTGGATTCAGGAGAACAGGGGCATTTACACCTGATTTTAAAAAATATATATTCATGACAAGAAACAGGTCCTCTTTTTGCTTACCAGCAAGTATATCTGCTTCATCCATAAACTGGGTACTGAACATGGTCACTTGATTGGCTTTGCGTTTTTTCAACAGTGCCCAAATGTAGTGGCGGGAACGCGGGTCTAATCCTGCAGTGGGCTCATCCAGGAGCAAAATCTGTAAAAAATGACAATCATTTCCTAATCAATCCTTGCATATTTACCGATGTAAATCACACCGCTCCCCCAAAAAATCTAGGAAGGTCAGCCCTGAATAATGCTTCTTTATTATAAGGCATTAGGTGTAATCTGTGGGGGAATCTGGGAAAAAGTGGTAATGCCACTGCAGGGAAAATTAAACATAGCGGTGCATTATGTTCTCCATAAAATGAATAGGTTGGCACAGTATGAGTGGCCATGCTTGTCAGTCAAAAGACAGCTATTTATTCCGACTACACCATAAATATAAATACAGAAATTAGCCTGCACACTGTAAGAGTTTATGAGGTGTGTGGGAGGAGGGAAGGACTCTCAGGGTCCCGTTTCACATAGCGACGCACCAGCGATCCCGACAACGATACGACCTGGTAAGGATCGCTGGTGCTTTGTCACACAGCAACTATTCTGAACGATTCCAGCCTGCGTCCCTGAGTTCTGCGTCGCCAATGAGGTTGCTCATCGGCGTCAAACACAGCGATGCATGTTGGCCAGCGGGACACCGACGATGAAAAAATGGCCCAGGACATTCGAGCACGATCAGCGATATCCAGTGGGGGGCCAATCGCCGCTATGTGTCACATGTGGCGAGATTGCTGTTGTGTCACAAAAGCGGTGACTATCCAGCGATCTCGCTAATGATCTCGCTATGTGACACGGGGCCTTAAGGTTTGTTGTTCTCTGCAAGAGAAGAAGTGTAGGACTTTTCTTATGTGTTAGAGAAAGGTTGTTTTTATTTTAATGCGAACATATAAATCCCTTAAAACGAATTATTTATTTTATATATTAAAAAACACCTATCCCAGTGAAAAATGGCCAATGTCAAAATTAACCAGACCTACGCTGGGATGCTACATAGCCCTACTTTAAGGCTCACTGATACCTTCCTAGCCGTGGAGGTTGGCACCCTAAAAACGAGAATTGGCGCCCCCACTCAGCGTGGACTATCCCTCACTCCCCTACCAGTCCCTATTCAGACAGGAGTTAAAACAATAATCTGATAGTGCAGAAATGAAACTTCAGAATGCCCTAAGCTCAAGCAAAACCTCAAAACAATTGATGTTGTCCTGATAGAACCCCCACATAGGGGTATATTAACCAATAAATTGCTTGTCATGTGTAGGTATGCCCATCTGATATTATAGCAATGAACATTAGCGTTGCCTTAGGCTAAAGTAGGACCCCAGGATACTATAAACGATAAAAAATCTAATACCTCCACATCATGATCATCTGGGTATCATATATGGATATGACGTTAATTGATTGATCCTCCTGATGAACCGCTACAGGCGGGGAAACGCGTCGGGGTTGACCTACACATGATAAGTGACTTTGTTTATTATACTATGATTCAGAGTATACCCTTGAGAGGGGTTAGTTTGTATTATCTGTCTGTCGGACATATCAGTCTGTCACATATGATCATGATGCTTTTGAGCGCAGCAACGGCCTGTGCACGGCCACTGCTAAGCCCCGCCCCCTGCCGTGCCTCCGCCGGTAGCTCCGCCTACCGGCGCATGACGCTGCATGCGTCCTGCGTCCCCTATCTTTATCACTGGGGGCGCAGGCCATGTGCAGTATGCATTTGGCGGCGCATGCGTCCTTTCGACGGTGCGCCGACCTGCGCCAAACGCAACCTGCTGCAGTTTGGTTGCGCTTGGCACGCCGTCAAAAAGGCGCATGCGCCGCCAAACGCATACTGCGCACGTCCTGCGCCCCATGTGATAAAGATAGGGGACGCAGGACGCATGCAGCGTCATGCGCCGGTAGGCGGAGCTACCGGTGGAGGCGCGGCAGGGGGCGGGGCTTAGCGGCGGCCGTGCGCAGGCCATCGCTGCGCTCAAAAGCGCTAGTGTGAAACTAGCCTTAGTCAATGAAATTGAAATTTGGCTAATCGCGGCTTTCATGCAGCCAAAAAAATAAGTGCTTTTGGTAGAACATCTTGTGTAACCAGTGAATGGCCTGACGACAGTATGTGCGCTGTATGATCTAGTAATAGCAATCGTCTTCATACAGTTTGTATCAGCCGGGATAAAAAGGGTCTTCAACGAGAGGAGCGTCGATCGACTTGTTATATCGTCGCTCATTACGGGTGGAGGAGGCCCATGTAAGCCTTACCTGTGGGTCCCCCAACAAGGCGATCCCCAGTGTCAATTTCCTCTTCTGTCCTCCGCTTAGTTTACTGGCCTCCACATTCTCAATATTTTTAATGTGCAGATCGGAGATAATTTTTTGGACCTGGTGGAAAAAAAAATAAAATATATATTTTTTAAAATATTGTCTTTTTATATAAATTCACTAATCGAGGACCTACAGAAATCAAGGAGCCCACTAATTCTCGATTCTTAGGAGATTGTTATTTTTGCTATACATAACAGGACTGATGCGCTGCCATGTACAGCACAAGCAATAGGACGATCGCAGCTTCAAATGGTTTATTAAATTCAGAAAAAAGTTTTACAAAATATTAAAAAAATACAAAAGTTCACATCACCCCATTTTGTGCCATTAAAAATAAAACAATAAAGAAATAAAAAATACATATTTGATATTGCCACTTTCAGAAATGTTCGATCTATCAAAATATAAAATAAGATACCGGTAATCTGATTGGGAAAGGACATAACAAGAAAAAAATGAAAATGCCAGAATTACGTTTTTTTGGTCGTGGCGACGTTGCAGTAAAATGCAAAACATTGCATGTACACCTAAATGGTATCATTAAAAATGTGAACAAAAAAATAAGCCCTTACATAGCCCCAGATACTGAAAAATGGAATTGCTACTGGTCTCGGAAAATGGCGATATAAGCAACATTGTATTTTTTTTTTTTTACAATTTTCTGAATTTTTTGTTCTCCACAAAAAATATATACATGTTTGGTATCTGCGAACTCGTACTGACGTGGGGAATCATATTGACAGAATTAATGGAGTCATTTAAAAGTACAACTCACCCTGCAAAAGACAAGTCCTCATATGGCTAGAAAATTTTAAAAAGTTATGACTCTTGGAAGAAGGGGAGGAAAAAAACAAAAAGGGAAAGTAGCTTGGGGTGTATTGGGTTAAAGCTTGTTGCCCGCCCCCATAGTGATGCGCACATGAATCGGCCTATCATGACGTCCCGCTTAGGGAGACAATCAGAAGCGGCCATGTCACGTGCATATGTGTCTTAGGAGGCGCAGCCGTGGTCAATGTTACCAAATGCCAAAGAAGAGCTTTGCGCTGAACCATCACGTTGGTTACAAGACGCAAGAAGAAAGCAAGTATTGTCTGTACCAATGATGCACAATAAATACCTACAGTTCCGGTAGCAAATTGTAGGATTTATTTATTATTTACTGGAAAAAGCTAACATAAGGGAGTAAACTATAGGAGCAGTAGCACATATTAGATATACTGTAGCACCAGTAATGCTGGTCTAGACTGCTTAAAATCCAATAAAAGCACTTAGAAATATATAACCACTGTTAGAGTGTAAGGGGTTCAGTAATAATAGAGGAGGGTGTCAGTATTTCATATTTAGGGTCTGGCGGCCTCTCTGGTTCATATAGGTGGGGTGTGGATACTTGATGTTACCTCTTGATTCACTTGCTTGGTGGGGATGCCCTTTATTACGGCAAATACTTTCAGATTTTCTTTTACTGTTAAAGGGTCGAACTTCACATCAACCTGCGGGCAGAAGCCAAGTCTCTTCTTTATCTCTTCCACGTGTTCCATATGTGATATACTGTAGTTATACACAGAGACTGAACCTGGAGAAAGATTCAAAATCATATCATCTGCACAGGAGCTGTTTACAAAATTTGTGTATTTTTGTTCTTGACTTTTTTTTTAATTAAAGATTTAAATGCAGTTGAGTGCTTAAAATGTTCATCAAAGTCTACACACCCTTTAAACCCTTGTTAAATCAAGACATTCTGGTATGTCATATTTCTGATGGGGGTTATGAAATTGGCTCAGGAATGAAACTCTCTCTTCACAAGACAGGTGTCAGCTAGCTCCAATCATTGCATTTAAATGGAGCGATCACGTCACGTGACCGTTCCGGCAACCATTGAGTCAAGGGGTTGCAATGCAGATGGGGGCCAGCCTGTTAAAGGCTTCCCAATCAGCATCATCTTCCTACTCCATGATTCCATGCAATATTTATATATACATATATATACAGTATATATATACACACACAGTATATACACAGTATATACATATATATATATATATATATATATATATATATTCAATACTGTTACAGGTGTAAAAATCTGATGTATGAAAATATTAAATTAAGCTGTAAAGTAAAACTACATCTTGTCCTGGAATAAAAATTGGCTATGTCGATGGGAAATTAAAAAAGTTATGCCTTAAGAAACTAAAGTGCAAAAATGAAAAATCACAAATGGTTAGGGTTATCTATTGACATTACAATGACATCTTACCACCAGTCGCTGGGCACATGCCACTTAAAATATTAAGTAGTGTTGTTTTTCCTGCCCCGCTGTGTCCAAGCAAAGCCGTAATTTGCCCTTCATATATATTTAAATTTAGACCTGCGAGAAAAAAAATATTGTTTAATGACTGTCTAATATTTCAGCGCATTTTCAACTCTTGATGCCAAATTACAGGAATTTCCCTGCAGAAATCCACAGCTGTCATAACTAATTGGACCCGATTCATCATTCTAAGTCACTTTTCTTTTGTCTTGTTGTTTTCTTCATTGATGATTTTTGGCAAACAGGGGCCATAAATTTTGCCTAAAATGAAAAGATTTTTTTCTGTCTTTGACGATTTTTGTGACTTTTTATAACTGACAATTGTGCCAAAATTTCTGGCGTCCAAGGAGGTCAGGAGGACTAGAGAACATTTGCAACAAATGTAGTGACTTGCAAGTTATGAATCAAACAAAAACATCTGGAAACCCTAAAGTTTTGGAAGTTTTGACTTGCAAAATCTTTACAGGAGCATAAAAAAGGAATCCTGCATTGCAGTACTTACAATAATAAAAAAGAAATACCGTAATAAATAAACTCGCCTCTCAAAGCCTCAACCTTTTTATCCGAGTCGATGAAAGTCTTCCTAACCTCACGTATCCTGGAAGAAAAATAAACTGTTTTAAGTTTTTAACATTTCTTAAATTAAGTCTTCAGTGAAATTTCAGCAACTTTTGCAAAAGTTTTTTTTTAGGGAAAATCATAAAAGCTGCAGCCTTAATGTTTTGAACAGATTTTAATGTTCTTCAAAACCACACTCCCCCAACCATGTCTGTATGGCCCTTGTGCACTGGGCACTGTCATGGGGAACAGGAAAGGACCTTCCCCAAATTGTTCACATAATAGTGGAAGCTACAGTTGTCTAAAATGTCTAGTATTGAAAAACTCAGATAGAAAAGTGTGATCCATCACTGCACAGAACACCTTTCCTCCAGAGTCCAGTGGCAGCGGTTTTGCACCACTCCATCTGATGCTCAACATTGTGCTTGGTGATGTAAGGCTGCGTGCAGCTGCTCGGCCATGAAGCTCCTGGCGGAGGCACAGTGTTTGTGCTGATATTAATAGCAAAGTAGGTCTAATCTCTGCAGTTATTGAGTCACCAGAGCAAAGGTGACTTTTCTGTCCTCTGCTCTTCAGCACTCGTTCCCCCACGCTGTGTAATGTTGCTGCAGTTCCTTTCACTTCTCAATAATATCACTCACAGGTGATGGGGGAAGATTTAGAAGGGAAGAAATGTGATGGCTCCTAGTGAGCTCTGCACCACCAGTCGTTCTGTCATATGTTAGTAAATGCAGATGGCATGGTGGGGGATCAGATGGTATACCCTAGGCGAGGGGCCGGATATTATACAACGGGGGGCCAGATATTATACACCTGGGGGTAGGGACCTGATGTTATACACCGGGGGTGAGGAGCTAGATGTTATACACCGGGGGGGCAAGAGGCCAGAATTTATACACTGGAGGGGTGAGGGATCGGATATTATACGCCAGGGGAGAGGGGCCTGATATTATACACTGGGGCAAGGGGCCGGATATTATACACCTGGGGCAATGGAACTGAATTAAATAGTGGAATTGAATGATTAAGCTGTGTGTCCTAATACTTTTCTCAATATTGTTTAGACATTTTAGATTTAATTATGTAATATTCATCAGAGACCTCACAATGCACTGCAAAATAAAGTCTAAATTCTCAATTTTAGGAGGGGTCAATGCTTTTTTTCTCCTACTTCCAAACGCGCATTCCGTATTTCTTAGCTTTTTGTGTCAGTATTCATATCAGAATTGGAGATAGTAAGGGTGGATTGGACTGACCTGAGCACAAGGTGGAGCACAATAATAATAATAATTTTATTTCTATAGCGCCAACATATTCCGCAACACTTTACATTATAGAGGGGACTTCTACAGACAATAGACATTACAGCATACCAATAAACACATAGATCAAAACAGATACCAAGAGGAATGAGGGCCCTGCTCGCAAGCTTACAATCTATAAGGGAAAAGGGGAGACACGAAAGGTGGATGGCAACAATTGCTTTTATTGTTTGGACCATCCCTAGTGTAAGAATCGGGTGTTCCTGTTGCTGCATGAACCAGTTAACAGTCTAAATATGTAACAATACAGACACAGAAGGCTATTAAATGCATAAAGCATGTGAGAACAAGATGCGAGAAACCTGGCTATGGTAAAAAATTTTGGTCCGCTGAAATTTTGAATAAAAATCATAAGCAGCTACGTGCGTTTATTCCTTGAAATTCATAGGAGTGTGCCGAGGTTATTTTTTCTATTAGTATTAATTCTTCACCTCAGAGCACCCACTTTGTTGTGGTGAGCACCCCATTACCTATACTATAAATATGAGATAAGACAATTCAGAAGCACACAGCCGTGCTGCTGGCATAATACAGTCAAAAGCGAAAGTAAACCAACAAGAGAGCTTCCCTCCACACAATACAGCAAACATATAACTTCACACAATCTCCATCTGCTGTCAGGCTAGTGTAAAGTCCTCCATTACATAAACAATAAGTCCTGATCTGTTGCATATGCCAATACCCTTGTTGTTGCATATGCCAATACAGTAAGGACTTATTCAGTCAAACCCAACTTTTTTATTAGTTTATCAACATTCAACGCCTTCGTGAACATGTCTGCTGTCATTTCTTCAGTAGGATAATCCTTCATGAAATGATACTTCACATTTCCCAAGTCTTTGATTTCGAAATGTCGTTTCAGGATTTTTAGAATGTTTTCTTTATCCCTTTCTTGTTCAGAACAAATCAAAATGTTGTCTACATATATGAGCACATAAATCCATCTATTCATCAGCCTTGATCAAGCATGGATCAGCTTTGCTTCTTTGAAATTTTTCATTAGTAAGCACTTCCGTGATTTTGTCATTCCACGCTTTAGCTGCTTGCTTGAAAACATATATGCTTTTCTGTAGTTTGCAAACTTTGCCTGGGCTTCTTTCATCTTTGAATTCTGGAGGTTGTCCCATGTAAATGTCTTCTGTTAAATCTCCATTCAAAAATGCTGTCTTTACATCCAGATGTATCAGTTCCATCTGTTTCATTGCTGCAACTGTAAGTAAAGTTCTTATTGTAGTATGTTTGACAAGTGGAGCAAATGTCTAATCATAGTCTTCTCCATATTTTTGAGAATACCCTTTAGCTATGAGTCTTGCTCGGTATCTTTCAGGTGTGCCATCTGTTTGGTATTTTACTTTAAAAATCCATTTACATCCTATGGCTTTTCTTTCCTCTGATAAATCTGTCAGTGTCCATGTATTTGAGTCATGCATGGATTTCATTTCTGTTTCTGTTGCTTCTATCCATTTATTAGCTTCTTCTTTAGGGAGTTTAGATATGTCTTCCCAAGTGGTAGGTTCATAAATTTTACTTGTGCTTGTCTTGTATGAGAGACGTTTTGGTGGTTTACCTTTGTTTTCTCTCATTGAACGTCGTGGTTCTGTGCCTGTTTGTAGTTGTATTTCTTCATTTTCAGTATTTTGTTCTTCATCAATTTCAACTACTTTCTCATCAGATACGTCTTCAGTTATGTCACTGCTGTTTTTCTCATTTTTTGTGTCAACTGAGATCATAGTGTCTTCATTTATATCCTCAATGAATGTCACACTGTTACTCACTGTGACTCTGTCTGTTTTGGGATCTAGGATTCTGTATTCCTTGCAATTTTCACTATATCTAACAAATACTCCCTCCATGGATCTGTTTTGAAGTTAGGAATGTTTTTCTGCTGGAATGAATATAAAAACTTTACATCCAAAAACTTTTAAATGATTGACACTTGGTTTCATACCTTGCCACAGTTCATATCGAGTTTTCTTCAGTTTTCTGGAAAAAAGTCTGCTCTGTAGATATGTTGCTGTCATTGCTGCCTCACCCCAATATTTCTCTGGTAGTTTGGAATCTGTCAGCATACATCTCATCATTTCTGTCAGACTTCAGTTTTTCCTTTCTGCTACTCCATTTTGTTCAGGTGTGTACGGAACATTTTTTGATGTTCTATACCATTTTTTCTTAAGTAGTTTTCTATTTCCTGACCTGTAAATTCACCTCCATTATCACTTCTGATGACAATTGGCTTCCTTTGAAATTTGTTACTCGACCTTGTTACGTAGTCTACAAGTCTACGGCAAAGCCATAGGCGAAACGCGCATCGAGGCTCTCGGTGTCCCACACGCGCCCTCTGCTTACAGACTCTGCTGCATTATGACTGAAGGTAACGATTTTATCAATACACCTACTTCTCTCCTATAATTACTTACTGATGGGTGACTGAGTGGTCATTACATCCTATTGTGGATTATCACTCAGCCAATTACTTGTTATACAGGATGAGATGGAGGATAATGCTGAACTTTCCTTTTTGAGCAGCTGAGGTTGTGCAATTATTGGCGTTGTGAGACTGCCGTTTCCCTGCAAGATGTCTATACATGCATTTGTCTATTATTTTAGGAGGAATATGCATATGTGCTATGCACCTGATATTTACATTCAGCTATACTATCTATATCTCTAAAAAGAATTTCTCTAGTGTTTCTTAGTGGTAACTGAATTTATTTATATAGCTTGTGACAGATGGTGTTAATTCCTCCTTGTTGACACAATATGACATCTTGTATTCACTTTTTACTGCCGCCCCTTGTCCTTCTGTAGTGTTATGCATGTTGTCACTATTTTTTGTATTATTATCAATAAAATTTCTTTATAGCATTCTTGGCATTCTTTACTGAGCCTCTACATTGTATCAAGGAGTATTATTAGAATGTATTTATATTATTGACAATATCATGGCGAATGATATAGACTTTTTGGACATTTAACCCATAAGTCATCATACTTTCTCATTCTCCTGATGAAATTTGTTTGTCCTTGATCTTTTTGTTTTCTTCGGTGTCTACGTCTTTGGTCTAGAGGCTTTTTCCACCTGGCCATGTGGAATTTTGTTTTGGTTGTATATGTAGCTGTCGTTGCTGCCTCACCCCAGTATTTCTCTGGTAGTTTGGAATCTGTCAGCATACATCTCATCATTTCTGTCAGAGTTCTGTTTTTCCTTTCTGCTACTTCATTTTGTTCAGGTGTATATGGAACAGTTTTCTGGTGTTCTATTCCATTCTGTCTTAAGTAGTTTTCTATTTTGTGACCTGTAAATTCACCCCCATTATCACTTCTGATAACAATTGGCTTCCTTTGAAATTTGTTACTCAACCTTGTTACGTAGTCTACAAGTTTATTAAAAACTTCACTTTTGTTTTTAATTAAGTATGGGACTATGTATCTTGAGTAGTCATCTCTGAAAGTCACCATGTATCTATTTCCTCCTGATGTAGTCACTTTCATGGGTCCACATACATCAGTATGCACCAAATCAAGTGGTCTTTTGCTTTTCATCTCACTTTCTTTTGGAATAGATATTCTTGTGGCTTTACATTTTATACAACATTCACATCTTATGGTAATTGAGCAATCTGATATCTTTAGATCTTTTGTCAATTCTTTTCTTTGTAGTTCCCTTATACTGTCAGGGTGTCTGTGTCCTAGACGTCTATGCTACACGTGAATACAGTTCTTATGATCATGTGTACATACCTTCATCTGTTCCTTTGGTGTGTCAAGATGATATAATTGTTCATCTGCCTTGACATTGGTTATCACCTTGTTTCCTGCTAGAATTGCACACTCATTGTCTTTGAATTTTACAGTGAGTCCATTGGCTGTTAAACGCTTCACAGATAACAATCCGCCTTCCAATTTTGGAACATACAACACATTCTGTACAAGTATCTTTGAATCTTGTCCGAACTTGTTTGAACAGTTTAGCATACCTTGTCCTATACCTTCTGCGGTTATTTTGCTTCCATCTGCAAGATAAATGGCTTCTTTCTTATCTAAATCAAGATCAGTGAAGAAATTCTTGTAACTTGTCATATGACTCACTGCTCCTGAATCAATAAACCAACCAAGTGATGATTTCTTGTCTGTTACTTTAAATGTGCCATTCCAATTATTCTCACATGAATCGGAAATTGTGTTTTTCACTTTCTGTGTATGCTCTTTATGTTGTAATTTTTGTTGTTCTGCTTTCCATATGGTACAGTCTTTCTTTAAATGACCTTTTTTCTTACATCTGAAACATTCTATTGTCTCTTTATTATAGGGTTTTTTTTAAATTCTGTAGCTTTAAGAGCATTGCCACTGTCCTTTTCAGTAGAAGAATCATTTGCTTGTTCTTTTCTTCTTTGATATTCATCTATTAGCCTGGTTTTCACAAAATCTAATGTCATGTCTTTTTCAGGTCTTGTCTCTAGTGCATTTATTAAAGCAGTAAATGAATCTGGTAAACTGCACAATAATATTGCTGCTACATGACTTTCTTTAATGTCTTCACCAATAGAACTTAGCTTTGATATTACTTCCATCATTGAGAATATGTGCTTCTGCATATCGTCATTTGCACTCAATCTCATACTGTAAAGCTTTCTTAATAGAAAGAACTTGTAATTTAAACTGGGTCTTTCATATAATTTTCTTAATGTGTCCCACATTCTTTTCGCTGTATCCTCATTCCTTATTTGTATTAATTGAGCATCATCCACTAATAAGCTAATGGTGGCTCTAGCTTTTCTATTCTTTCTATCCCATGTCTGATTATCTTCATCAGGTCTATCTGTAGTAATTACTTCCCATAAATCATCTTTAGATAACAACATCTCTACTTTGAATTTCCATAACTAATAATTTTCACTGATCAGCTTAGCTACTGCGAGTTTCAGCTCAGTGCTGCACATCATTTTTATATAATCTTACTTGTTTTATGAAGATATTCTTCTTTCTTCTTTTGAGTTCCTGTATATCCTGTGTGTGGTGATTTTCTGTAATGATCTCCAGTGTGCGGCCCTCCAGTTTCTGGGATCATAAATTCCTTTGTCCCTCTGTATCTGGATTTTTTTTTTAGTCTCCGTTCACTGGGTTTATCTTCTTCTGTTAACAAAGATTATCTGCTTCTCTGTGGTCTCTGTCCTGGGTGTATGGGATTCTGTGTTCTAGGCCCATTATCTGTAGCAGAGTGTATCTTTTAAGAATCCACTGGTACACAGGAGAACTTCACTGAGCAAGTTATCTTGAGTAAACAGCATTTACTTCTTGTGGGTAAACATGAGATAAGATAATTCAGAAGCACACAGCCCTGCTGCTGGCATAATACAGTCAAAAGCGAAAGTAAAACTAACATCAACAAGAGACCTTCCCTCCTCACAATACAGCAAACATATAACTTCACTCTATCGCCATCTGCTGTCAGGCTAGTGTAAAGTCCACCTTTACATAAACAATAAGTCCTGATCTGTTGCATATGCCAACAGAGATGAGGGAGATGTAGGGTGGTGCTGAGCCATGGAGTGCTTTGTGGGTGAGGGTAATAAGTTTTTACTGAATTCTGGAGTGGATGGGTAACCAGTGTAAGGACTGGCACAAGGTAGAGGCATTGTTATAACGATTGGTGAGGAATATGATCCTAGCTGCAGCATTCATGACAGATTGGAGAGGGGAGAGTTTTAAGAGGGAGACTGATTAGTAGAGTTACAATAGTCCAGACAAGAATGAATAATCCCCATTGACACTTCCCTCTCAGCTGCCACTAAACTTCTATCTCTCACTTCCTCCTTCGGCCTCACTCAATGGTCTTCTACAGCCACCCACAAAGATGGCCACACACTGGACCTCATCTTCACCCGCCTCTGCTCCCTATCTAACCTCTCTAACTCACCTCTTCCTCTCTCTGACCACAACCTGCTCACATTCTCTTCCCTCTTCACTCCATGTCTACAATCCCCACCCCACAAACTTTCACACCCTCGCAGGAATCTTAAACACCTTGACCTACACTCATTCTCCGAATCCCTCCTCCCTCTTACAGATATAAGTTCCTTACACAATGCGGATGACGCTGCCGCTCTATATAACACCACAATAGCTGTAGCTTTGGAATCCGCTGCCCCACTTACACATACCAAAACTCGCAAAATCAACAGACAGCCCTGGCACACCAGCCTGACCAAAGAGCTGAGGCGAGCTTCCAGGGCTGCTGAGCGCAGATGGAAAAGATCCCACTCCAACGAGCATTTCATCGCATTCAAACAGTCCCTCACTACTTTCAAGACCACACTCGCCACAGCTAAACAAACCTACTTCTCATCTCTCATATCCTCCCTGTCTCACAACCCTAAACAGTTATTCAACACCTTCAATTCTCTCCTCCGCCCCCCAGCACCTCCTCCCTCCCCACTCATCTCAGCTGAAGACTTTGCCTCATTTTTCAAGCAGAAAATTGATAACATCAGGGACAGTTTTGGTCAACAACCCCCAGAGCCCTTCCTCCCGACTTCCCAGCCCTCCACCTTCAAAACCAACTTCTCCACCATTACAGAAGATCGACTCTCCACTCTACTCTCAAGATCACATCTCACCACCTGTGCACTCGACCCGATCCCATCCCACTTCATCCCAAACCTCACCACAGTCTTCATCCCAACCCTAACCCATCTCTTCAACCTATCACTAACAACTGGTGTTTTCCCCTCAAGCTTTAAACATGCCTCCATCACACCTATCCTCAAAAAGCCCTCTCTTGACCCATCCTCTGCATCTAGCTATCGCCCTATATCACTTCTCCCATACGCCTCCAAGCTACTGGAACAACACGTCTACCTTGAACTGTCCTCCCATCTCTCTTCTTGCTCCCTCTTCGACCGCTTACAATCTGGCTTCCGGTCACACCACTCCACTGAAACTGCCCTTACTAAGGTCACCAATGACCTCTTAACTGCCAAGAGCAAGCGACACTACTCTGTCCTCCTCCTCCTGGACCTGTCGGCTGCCTTTGACACAGTGGACCATTCCCTATTATTACAGACCCTCTCATCCCTCGGCATCACAGACTTGGCCCTCTCCTGGATCTCATCATACCTAACAGACCGGACATTCAGCGTCTCCCACTCACACACCACCTCCTCACCTCGCCCCCTATCTGTCGGAGTCCCACAAGGTTCAGTCCTAGGGCCCCTGCTGTTCTCTATTTACACCTTTGGCCTGGGACAGCTCATAGAATCTCATGGCTTTCAGTATCATCTTTATGCTGATGACACACAGATCTACATCTCTGGACCAGATATCGCCTCCCTACTAACCAGAATCCCTCAATGTCTGTCCACTATTTCATCCTTCTTCTCCACTAGATATCTGAAACTCAACATGGACAAAACAGAATTCATCATCTTTCCCCCATCTCACGTGACCCCCCCTACGAACCTATCAATTACAGTAAATGACTGCCCACTCTCCCCAGTCCCACAAGCTCGCTGCCTCGGAGTAATCCTTGATGCTGATCTCTCCTTCAAACCACATATCCAAACCCTTTCCACTTCCTGCCGACTTCAACTCAAAAATATTTCACGCATCCGTTCATTCCTCACCCAAGAATCTGCAAAAACCCTAGTCCATGCCCTCATCATCTCTCGCCTTGACTACTGCAACCTCATGCTCTGCGGCCTCCCCTCAAACACTCTCGCACCCCTCCAATCTATTCTAAACTCTGCTGCCCGGCTAATCCACCTGTCCCCCCGCTATTCCCCAGCTTCTCCCCTCTGTCAATCCCTTCACTGGCTCCCAATTGCCCAGAGACTCCATTACAAAACCCTAACCATGACATACAAAGCCATCCACAACTTGTCTCCTCCATACATCTGTGACCTCGTCTCCCGGTACTTTCCTGCACGCAACCTCCGATCCTCACAAGATCTCCTTCTCTACTCCCCTCTTATCTCCTCTTCCCACAATCGCATACAAGATTTCTCTCGTGCATCACCCCTACTCTGGAACTCTCTACCACAACATATCAGACTCTCACCTACCATCGAAACCTTCAAAAAGAGCCTGAAGACCCACCTCTTCCGACAAGCCTATAACCTGCAGTAACCACCGATCGACCAAACCGCTGCACGACCAGCTCTACCCTCGCCTACTGTATTATCACCCATCCCTTGAAGATTGTGAGCCCTCGCGGGCAGGGTCCTCTCTCCTCCTGTACCAGTTATGACTTGTATTGTTTAAGATTATTGTACTTGTTTTTATGTATACCCCCCTCACATGTAAAGCGCCATGGAATAAATGGCGCTATAACAATAAATAATAATAATAATAATAATAATAATAATAATAATAATAATAATAAGAGAAACAGTAAGAGTTTTTGCAGAGTCGAAAATAAGAAAGGGTTGAATTCTAGAAATGTTTTTGAGGTGCAGATAACAAGACAGAGCCAGTGATCGGATGTGGGGGGTGAATGAAAGCTCGGAATCAAGTATGACCCCATGACAGCAGGCATTTTGCTGGGGAGTAATGGTGGAACCACACACGGAAATGGCAATGTCGGGCATAGGTAGGTTAGTAGAGGGAGGACACATGAGGAGTTCAGTTTTTGGCAGGTTCAGTTTCAGATAGAGGGAGGACATGATATTAGAGACAGCGGTAAGACAATTACTGGTGTTTTCCAAAAAGGCAGGTGTGATATCAGGAGAAGAAGTGTATAATTGGGTGTCATCAGCATAGAGATGGTACTGGAACCCAAATCTACTGATTGCTTGACCAATAGGGGCAGTGTACAAAGAGAAGAGGAGGGGGCATAGAACCAATCCTTGGAGGAACCCCAACAGTAAGGGGAAGATGAGAGGAGGAGCAGCCATCAAAAGATACAGTAAAGGAGCGGTCAGAGAGATAGGAGGAGAACCGGGAGAGAACGGTCTCCTTGAGGCTGATGGAATGGAGCATAGTGAGAAGGAGCTGATGTTCCACAGTGTTGAATGCTGCAGAGAGATCCAAGAGAATTAGCATGGAGTACAGACCATTAGATTTAGCTGTTAGAAGATCATTAGAGACTTTAGTGAGGACTCTAATACAATTACTAGATTGATAGGGACCTTCGATGACCAATCCGGTAAAGTTATGAACATTCTGGAGAAGTATTGGTCTATCCTGAAAATGGATAATGACATATGTGATTGTATCACTCAGGGTCCATCAGTTACATTTAGGAAGGGTAAGTCAATAAGGGATCGGGTGGTAGGCAGCCACTTGGAACCTCAGAAGAGAGAGGAAACGTGGCTGCGGAATAGAGCAATAGGGACTTTTAGGTGTGGACACTGCAGCTTTTGCAAATATATCTGTGTATCCCATACTTTTTGCAGTGCCTATACTAAGAGGATTTATGAAATGAAAAGCTTTGCAAATTGTAAAACCACCGGAGTTGTTTATCTGTGTACTTGTACCTGCCCCCTTGACTATGTTGGCAAAACAAAGCGTGAATTACGTGTCCGCATAGGCGAACATTTGGGGGACATTAGACACAAAAGAGATACCCCTTTAGCCCGTCATGTCAATATGGTGCATGGAGGTGATGATAGACATATCAATTTTCGTGTTATAGAGAGAGTGCAGCCCGCAGTCAGACAGGGAGATTGGGATAATAGAATCCTACAGCGTGAGACACGCTGGATTTTTTGGCTTGAATCACAGAGTCCAAAAGGCCTTAATGAACAGCTAAATTTTAGTAGTTATCTATCAGTGTGTTTCACATTTTCCCAGCCAGCCCTTTATAGTGTTTTTGATAATTTGGTCGGTATATTATTACTATTGGTATTTTTTCATTCTATTTTTTATTTATTCTACTTAAGGATACAATTATTCCACTCCATGCCTTTGAGGACTGTTGTCATCTATTTTTTTGAAGTTTTGGGTGTTCTGAACAATGAAGCTGTTGAATTGATCGGCCGCATATTATCTGCGAGATATGGCATTTCTATTGAGAAGGACGTATTACCCTATTTAATCATTTCGTTTCAGGCACCAGTTTGTGAATTCCTGTTTCTATCAGTGCTTTTTAGTAAGGTGCGCGGCGTCTACGTCATCCAGGTGGCTGCTGCACCGCATGTTTGAGTATTGTCCTTCCTCAATATGATCCCTTCCGGTTTAGACCTCCATCTTGGATTGTGGTAACCGGAAGTGGGCGTTCTATATCGGCGCGGAATCTTTAAACAATGGCGGTGAACGCGCTTGGAGTAAAGCCGCACACTGTATTGCTCTCTCGGCCAGGGGTAATGAGACCCCACTTTTTGACCCCTGATGAACCCTCAGCGGATTAAGAGGGGGAAACGCGTCGGGTTTCCATATGCATCAAGTGGCTGATAAGTATAATGTTGTACATTATTTTTGGCAGATCCCTCGGTGGTACTATCTATTCAGATTTAATCTACTGAGCAATTATGCTATGTGACTCTGTATGCATTGCTACTTGAATATTGGTGTACCACGCTGTATAATCAGAGATGAATATGGTAGCCTTATTTTTTTATATACGATTTTTGTAAGGTAGCACATTTTGGTGTGTTTTGCTCTATGCATCGATATTGGATTTGAGCTGAATATTGTATTCCTGTGAATTAGGGTGATTTTTACCCTCACTTGCAAGGTAACGGCCGCCGTATGTGCTACATAGGCTGCTTTTTCACTGCCTCTAATGTACAATTTTTGTACTACTTTCCAATGTGTGTCCGGGGTTCCGGACAAATATATCAGTATATGTGCTTTTCATTGAATTTTCTTGTAGCCGTTTTTTAATAATTTTGCTATCTGGTAATTGGGTCTGCCATTTGCAGCTTATTAGCATTTTTGTGACTACGAGATAAGTCCTTCTCTAAGCTGCCGGATATTAACCCCATTTATCATTTTTTTGACTCGGAGATAAGTTCCTTTTGGGGTTCTCATACAATTAGAAATACTACGAGATAAGTTCATAGTAATTTACTATTATCTATGAGACCATTCATGTCTCTTTATATATTTTTTCGGTATTATAAGTGTGTGTGTGTGTTCCTTTTTTGTGTCCCTTTTTGTATATGTAGGGAGACGTAGGGGTCATTAGGGATACCGACGTTGAGCGGGGGCGCCATATCGTCTACAACTAGGGTGCCAACCTCCGCGGCTAGGAAGGGTGAAACTAGGGCTGACTAGGGCAATTTAGCCGGTGGCCCATTATGTGATAACTGAAGAGAACTAAAACAGTTTTTTCCCTTCATTTTTTGTCCTCTACTACTCCTTCTTTTAGTCATTTTCACTAATGTTTTTAGTCATTGAATTAAAAGCTAAATTTTAGGGGTTATTTTTGGTGCTTCTGGTGTTAAGACTTTAGTGAGGGCAGCTTCAGAAGAGTGAAGAGAGCGGAAACCGGATTGCAGAGGGTCAGGGAGAGAGTTATCTGAGAGATCGCGGATAAGTCGGACGTGAACCTGGCGTTCCAGGAGTTTAGAGATGAAGGGAAGATTAGAGACAGCTCTATAGTTAGCGGAACAGTTTTGGTCGAGGGCTGTTTTTTTAAGTAATGGCTGTATGATGGCATGCTTAACTGAGGAAGGAAAGATACCGGAAGAGAGAGAGGTTAAATATTTTTGTTAGGTGAGTGGTGACAGCAGGGGAAAGGGACTGGAGGAGATGTGATGGAATGGGGTCACTGGTGCCAGTGGTAGGGCGAGAAGATGCAAGGAGCCTGATTTCTTCTTCTGTTACTGGTTCAAAATCAGAGAGTGGGCTAGATGCAGTGGGGGAGGGAGGACAGTGCATGGTATGAGGGGATTGGGAGATAATTTCCTGTCAGATTTGGTCAATTTTTTCTTTGAAATAATTAGCCAGATCGTCAGCGTGGAAATCCATGGTTGGGGCCTGCACTCTTGGGTTGAGTAGGGAATGAAAAGTATCAAAGAGACATTTCGGGTTATTGGATAGTGAGGTGATGAGGGTATTGAAATAGGTTTGTTTTGAGAGATGATGGCCAGTGTGGTAGATTGGATTCTCTCCACAGACATTCGGCGCACCTGGAACACCGCTGTAGGAAGTGTGTTTGCAGCGTGTGCTAGGGTTGTCGCCATCTGTGCCTCATTGTTCTATGTATAGGAGGTGCAGTTTCATCCAGGGCACTTTGAAGTGTTTCACTGTAATGCTTCAATGAAGAATCAGGACATGAGAGGGAGGAGATAGGAAGAACTTGCAGTCATCGTTGGCCCCTAAGTTTTTGGGTGTTAATGGCCTGTATGTTTCTAAAAGTGTGGAAAGTGGGGGTGACCTGGGCAGGATGGCAGTTCTTGATAGAGAATGATAGAAGGTTGTGGTCAGTCAGCGGGAGAGGGGAGTTTGTGAAATCGTCCACTGAGCAAAGACGGGAGAAGACCAAGTCGAGGGAGTTTCCATCTTCATGCGTGGGGGAGTTAGTATGCTGCGAGAGGCCGAAAGAGGAGGTTAGAGATAAAAGGTGAGATGCAGATGGTGAGAGGGGAAGAGCAATGGGGATGTTGAAGTCTCCCATGATGAGTTTGGGGATGTCATAGGAGAGATAGTGTGGAAGCCAGGTGGCAAAGTGATCCAGACACTGATGGGAGGGGCCCAGAGGACGATACACCACCACCACTCGCATGGAGAAGGGGACGTAGAGTCTGACAGCATAGACCTCGAAAGAAGGGAAGACAAGTGAGGATACTTGAGGGATAACCTGAAAGGTACATTTGGGTGATAGGAGCAGACCGACGCCTCTACCTGCTCTGTTGTCCGATCTTGGGGTATGAGAGAAGTGTAGTCCACCATATGAAAGCGCAGCAGCAGCGGTGGTGTCTGAATGCTGGACCCAGGTTTTGGTAAGAGCCAGAAAGTTAAGCGAATCAGAAAGGAAGAAGTCATGGATGAAGGAGAGTTTATTACACACTGAGCAAGAATTCCAAAGGGCACAATTAAAAGAGATAGAAGGCAAGCATGGAATATTAATAAGATTAGAGGGGTTTCAGAGTGTAGTAGTTGAGGGGTTCGACTTACTATAACATGACGGGCACGAGCTGGGAGAGATGTCCCCTGCGACTAGGAGGAGGATAGAAAGAGTGAGCAGATGGTTAAGTAATTTGTGTGAGCGTCTCGGGTGTTGGATGGTGCGATTGAATGGATCTGTGCTGTTTAGAAATGTGAAAAGAGTGTGAGCGCTATACATAGGAGAGGAAAGGACAGAGGGGCAGATATGGATGGAATTTAAAGAGTTAATGCAAGAGTGGTGGATGTGAGTGAATGCAGCAACCAGGATATAAACTATACAAATGCATATGGTATATATTTGTGGTAATCCAATTGTACAGGGAACAGATTTATTCATTTGTCTTACCTGTATCCTGCCCTGTCTAACTGCCATGTTATAACTGCCCGTACTTTGATAAATGTACTTTGATTAAATGTACATAAATGCCCCCCTGCATAAATGCTTCCCCAGGCTATGTCTGAATATATAGGAGGCCAGTTCTAAGATCTCTTATTTTTTTTTTTCACTCAAGAGCAATCAAAGTTGAGACAGCAGAACACAATAAATGTAGTGAGCAGATAAAAAAGTGTCCAGGCCTATAAGGATCATAAAACACTTTGAAAAGTTACTTGCCTTCATAGCATAAGGGGACCAGCAGTGTAAGTTGAAATAACTATATACCATTATATATGCTGCTAACATGAATAACATAGGTAGGACACATGCAGGATTCAGTGAAGTAGCTTGAAAGAGCCTCGCCGTCTTTACCTTACAGCTTCTTTGCCCAGTAATTCTGCAGAGACTTTTTCTACGTATTCTCCTGCCGGCATATCGTTGCCTCCATCCTCCTCTGTCTTTAGAGGGGTCGGGTTCCGTTTTGACCAGATTGAAGATCTCAGG
This sequence comes from Dendrobates tinctorius, assembly GCF_039654945.1. Lineage (NCBI taxonomy): Eukaryota > Metazoa > Chordata > Amphibia > Anura > Dendrobatidae > Dendrobates > Dendrobates tinctorius. The sequence continues at coordinate 19,508,481 of NW_027361682.1, forward strand.
AAGAACAAAGGCTCATCCCTCCTGCCATGTTTATCTAGTGGTAATGATACTGATGTCAGTATTTATATGTAAAGAGAGGACCACACGTCGTATACGGTACATACACATTTTGGAGGATCAGCTGAGATTTATACATGTTATAAAATAAAAATAACAAATATACACCGGCGCTACCAAGTAATGATGGATATGTGCAAAACAGCCGCTGCTGGTGAATACCCCGGGTCTGTGCACACCCAAGAAAAAGTGAATAACAAAAACCAAAAATTACAATGCACCTGCGCTGGCTGACTATATCCTGCAATGATCACCAGAGTGGGTCATAAATGAATAATGTACTTACTTCCCATGAGCTGAGGGGCTGCAGATAAATCCAGCATATGCCATGTGAAAAAATGGCTGTGCCCCAATGGAGACCGGAGACGCAGCACCTAGGAGGCGTCCCTCCTGTAAACGATGGTGCAGGAGCGTCCCTACAGCTGACGGCCGCTGGACACGCTGAAAAGATGGCGGCGCACTCCGGCCGAGAGGCGCCGCCGGCGTGCAGCGGCAAGGGGGAGGAGATCAGGTGACGTCACCGGGGATAGAAGGACGGGGGCGCGTACAGGCCAAACTAGAAGCCAACGCGTTTCTAAGGTCTACGGACCTTCTTCATCAGGGCTTCTTAATGAGCCCTGATGAAGAAGGTCCGTAGACCTTAGAAACGCGTTGGCTTCTAGTTTGGCCTGTACGCGCCCCCGTCCTTCTATCCCCGGTGACGTCACCTGATCTCCTCCCCCTTGCCGCTGCACGCCGGCGGCGCCTCTCGGCCGGAGTGCGCCGCCATCTTTTCAGCGTGTCCAGCGGCCGTCAGCTGTAGGGACGCTCCTGCACCATCGTTTACAGGAGGGACGCCTCCTAGGTGCTGCGTCTCCGGTCTTCATTGGGGCACAGCCATTTTTTCACATGGCATATGCTGGATTTATCTGCAGCCCCTCAGCTCATGGGAAGTAAGTACATTATTCATTTATGACCCACTCTGGTGATCATTGCAGGATATAGTCAGCCAGCGCAGGTGCATTGTAATTTTTGGTTTATGTTATAAAATAAGCTGATGGACCAGTAATGTGCTGACACCTCACATCTATGGGAAGTGTCAAGGTGACCTTATAATTTTAATTGTCATCATTAGCTATTACTCACATCTTCCATGCACACTCAGCTCAGTCGAGCAATCGAGTTCTTAATGGCAGTCATCCGCTACTTGTGGAAATTCATCTTTCCAAGAATGAAACATTGGGCATGCTCAAATACAACATGCCCAATCCTCCATTTCCTCAACATCTGCCATTGTGGAAATAGTCACCAAGCCTCTGGAAGACCAGTCCTGCCGCCCAAATCAGCGAGGTGCCTTTGTATATGGTTACCTTAAGCAAAGATTGGATGGTGGTAATGTCTGATACCATACAGCATGGTGGAAATGTCTGTTACCATATTGGATGGTGGAAATTTCTGATACCATATTGGATGGTGGAATTCTGAACTAGGGATCACTAATGATTAATGTCTATACTTTCCTGACACCATACTGATGGTTGCTTTTCTGATACCATATTGATGGTTCTTCGGTAGAGGGACGATACCTGAGAGCTTACAAATTAGTGGATATAGTGATGTCATGCTTACATCTGTATGCCTTTGCCACATTTTGATATCAATAATACCCCCTAATGGTGGTGTACAATACAGGAACAAATATTTTTATGTATTCTATGTTTAGGATCCATAATAGGAGGGACAGTATACATTGGTGATCCTCTTGTTTTCCACTACTAAACAGAGGGCTCAGATCTCTTACCACATACAGTGAAAATATTATACATCTACAGTATACACTGTATCTCAGGCATTTCCATCTATATATGGAATTTGTCTACATTGTCGAGTTTCTTATGGAACCAGGTTGTTCTTTGAAGGATACCCAATAGACTTAGTTGGGGACCTTGATGCACATACATTTCAATGTTTTTCCCACTTTGTTTTGTGTCTACAATTTGAGGTAAGGTGTAATAGGGTGAGTAGGGGCACCGACGTTGAGCGGGGGCACCACGGAGTACGAATTGGGGTGCCAACCTCTGCTGTAAGGAAGGAAGAGAATCTAGGGAGAGGTAGGGACCTAATAGGTCTACATATTTACCTCCTGAAAATATTTGCGTGATCCCAGACACCGCTCAAACACCCCAGTTTGTCTGTATATGTGCTGTGGGTTATTAGTCCTTAATGCTTTTAGGAAAATAAATAAAAGTAAATTTTTAGGGGTCAATCTTTTCTTGTGGCTGTAAATGACATAGGAATACCCCTCTAATGCTCTGCTATCTGTGTAAATCGTCCCATGTACACATCACATTATTTACCAGCCAAAATCTTCTCGAAATACAGCGTCATCATCATGTAGAAAAAGGCGTCCACGATGAGAACGATGTAGCTAAACAGGATGTGAGAGGAATCGTCCATCATGTTGGAGAAGTGGACACCTCGAAAATCATGTTCCAAATATACAGTCTGAAAAAAAGCAAAATCCAGAACAGAGAATGAAAAGGGGCAACTCAGGAGCGGGCTGAACATCAGTGGTGTAAATCTGATTATGGTGAATTCCCCCTAATGGTAGAAGAAGTCAGCTACAATTTTATTACTTAAATCTCCTGAAATCAGCTGTGATCTGTGATTAATTCAGCTCAAAGTGTACAATATCCCTACAGCACCACCCCAGGAGAAATGAAGTATTACACACTTTTTAGGGAACCCCACTCGTTTATTTTTACATAACATAGTTATCATACAAGTAGATATCATTTAGAAATTATGTCACTCATCCTATCACTTACTTCTCATACAGGTCTTGAGTGCCCTTAATGAATGCTTTGCTACCAGCAATCATGTGAAGTCAGTATTTAATACAAATGATAATATAGGAAACTAATCTGAGGGTCTGCGTAGTTTACCTGTGAAATTCCAACTGAGAAGGCAAAAGTTGGGAATATGCTTAGGAGCACCTCCATAGATTTGGGGAGATCTTTCATTAGAAGGAGGAGGCTGAGGATAGATTGGAGGAAGGTGATGAAGAATCCTGCGATAGCCGTAGCTCGAGGACTCCTGATAAGAACGATCAGCATGAAGGTGAAACACATCTGTGCAAAAACAAAAATACTGTCAGTGACATAAGCTATGTCAGTATACATTTAAGGGCTGGACTGTCCATCTGGCAATTCTGGCAAATCCTATTTGACCCAGTGCTGGTGGTGGGCTGCACTGGGTTCTCTGTATCTGGATATTGTTAAAAACTGTGGTAGAGTAGAGAGACATCAGGATCACATGGGGGCCATCACGCAGTGCAATGAGGTCACTTCTTCATGCCGCCTACACCAACACACAGACTGCAGAAAGGATGAAGAGGCATTCACCATTTATCAAGGGAGAATAGTGGGGAAAGTAATTATTTTCTTTGATTTTATTTCCGGGGTACAGAAGGCCGCTATTACTATGAAGAGGCACAGAGAAAGGCACCATTACTACATGGAGGGACAGAGGAGGCACTATTAGTATACGGAGGCACAGAGGGGCACTATTACTACACTGGGTGCAGAAGTATTAGGCAAAATAGTATTTTGATCACATCATCCTTTTTATACATGTTGTCCTACTCCAAGCTGTATAGGCTTGAAAGCCAACTGCCAATTATTTAAATCAGGTGAATTGCATCTCTGTAATGAGGAGGGGTGTGGTCTAAAGACATCAAAACCCTATATAAGGTGTGCTTAATTATTAGGCAACTTCCTTTCCTTTGGCGAAATGGATCAGAAGAGAGATTTGATGGACTCTGAAAGGTCAAAAATTGTGAGATGTCTTGCAGAGGGATGCAGCAGTCTTGAAATTGCCAAACTTTTGAAGCGTGATCACCGAACAATCAAGCGTTTCATGGCAAATATCCAACAGGCTCGGAAGAAGCGTGTTGATAAAAAAAAGGCGCAAAATAACTGCTCATGAATTGAGGAAAATCAAGCGTGAAGCTCCCAAGATGCCATTTGCCACCAGTTTTGCCGTATTTCAGAGCTGCAATGTTACTGGAGTATCAAAAAGCTCAAGGTGTGCCATACTCAGGGACATAGCCAAGGTAAGGAAGGCTGAAATACGACCACCTTTCAACAAGAAACATAAGATATAACGTCAAGACTGGGCCAAGAAATATGTTAAAACTGATTTTTCTAAGGTTTTATGGACTGATGAAATGAGAGAGACTCTTGATTGGCCAGATGGATGGGCCCGAGGCTGGATCAGTAAAGGGCAGAGAGCTCCACTCCGACTCAGATGCCAGCAAGGTGACGGTGGGGTACTGGTATGGGCTGGTATCATCAAAGATGATTTTGTGGGACCTTTTCGGGTTGAGGATGGAGTGAAGCTCAACTCCCAGACCTACTGGCAGTTTCTGGAAAACACCCTCTTCAAGCAGTGGTACAGGAAGAAGTCGGTATCGTTCCAGAAAAACATGATTTTCATGCAGGACAATGCTCCATCACATGCATCCAAATACTCCACAGCGTGGCTGGCCAGTAAAGGTCTAAAAGAAGAAAAAATAATGACATGGTCCCCTTGTTCACCTGATCTGAACCCCATAGAGAACCTGTGGTCCCTCATAAAATGTGAGATCTACAGGGAGTGAAAACAGTACACCTCTCCGAACAGTGTCTGGGAGACTGTGGTGGCTGCGGCACGCAATGTTGATCGTAAACAGATCAAACAACTGACGGAATCTATGGATGGAAGGCTTTTGAGTGCCATCGTAAAGAAAGGTGGCTATATTGGTCACTGAATTTTTTGTTTTGTTTTTGAATGTCAGAAATGTTTATTTCTAAATTTTGTGTTGCACTATTGGTTTACCTGGTGAAAATAAACAAGTGAGATGGGTATATATTTGTTTTTTATTAAGTTGCCTAATAATTCTGCACTGTAATAGTTACCCGCACAAACAGATATCCTCCTAAAATAGCCAAATCTAAAAAAAAACCCACTCCAACTTCCAAGAATATTAAGCTTTGATATCTATGAGTCTTTTGGGTTGATTGAGAACATAGTTGTTATTCAATAATAAAAAGAATCCTATCAAATACAACTTGCCTAATAATTCTGCACAAGGTGTATATGGAGGCACAAAGGAGGCACTAGTAGTACATGAAGGCACAAATACGGGCACTATTACTATGTGGAGAGACAGAGGAGGTCAGTTCTCTGGAGGCACAAAAGCACTTTTATGGAAGCACAAAGGGGGCACTATTACTATATGGAGACACAAAGGGGGGAACTATTATTATATGGAGGCACAGATGGGGCACTATTACTGTATGGAGGCACAGACAGGGTACTATTACTACATGGAGGCACAGAGGGGGCCCTATTAATATATGGAGGCACAGATGGGCACTATTACTATATGTAGGCACAAATGGGGCACTTTCTATATGGAGTCAAAGAGTGGGCACTGTTACTCTATGGAGGCACAGAGGGGCACTGTTACTATATGAAGGTACAGATAGAGCACTATTACTACATGGAGGGACAGAGGGAGCACTATTACTAAAGGGGGACACTATTAGTATATGGAGGCACAGATGGGGCACTATTAGTATATGTAGGCACAGATGGAGTCCTATTACTTTGTAGAGTCACAGAGTGGGGTGGGCATTGTTACCATACGGAGGCACAGAGGGGGCACAATTACTATATGAAGGCACAATGGGCGTTTTGCAATGGTGAAAGCATAACAAGGACACTATTACTATATGGCGGCAAAGCAGGGGCATTATTACAGTGTACGGCAAAAGGTGTCATTATTACAGCTATATAGCTCCCCCTAATGGTGACTGACGTTAATCTAAACTTTATCATTTACCTCTATGGTTGTGTGCAGGGGAGCTATATATCAGGAAAAAAAACATTCTCCAAACCCTACCAAAGGTAAATTATGAAACTGCTAAGCACAGAATCGTGGACCTAAATCATTGCTGAAGGTACACATTATTCCAGACCCTAGTAAATAATAATTAGTAGAATGCAATACAATAATAATACCTTACCGATGATAAACCATACAGGAAAAACAAGAGCATGATGATGCCATAAGAGCTTTGCAAAAACAGAAAATCTTGAGTGAGCAGAGTCATCAGATTGGCAATGATGAACAGGTAGCCGGTGTACATTATAGCCCAGGATAACCTAAAGGTGAAGAGCAATAAATGCAATGAACTAACACTTGCCATGTTAAAGAAACCTACTGTGAAGACTAGTGGACTTCCAAGGGTGGACCCGCTGGACCGTGGCAACGAACCTCCCTCGGTCGAGCTGACCAGATGGACCACCCCCATACAGGGAGCATTAGGGGCAGGCCCGAGGGAGACTATCACCACGGCAGCTGGTACTCAGGGGAGAACAACGGGAGTCACAGCGAGAGACAAGGCAGACTGGCGGTAGGACTGACACGACTGAGACACAGGAACACGGGCAGAACTGAGATGCAGGCTGGGACGGCTGTGACTCGGGAACACGGATGGAATTGAGACACTGGAAGACAAGCATGGCAGAGACACGGGAACATGTGCAGGATGGAGACACTGGCTGGAAAACATGGTAGAGACATGGAAACATTGGCAGGTTGTAGACACAGGTGTGCTGGCACTAGGAGAAAGCAAAAACGGAGGATGTAAGGTCAGAGGCTAGGCGGCAAGGGCTTGCGGCAGGGAAGGCAGAGAGTGCAGGGAGACGTGGGGCCAGAATCACTTGTGGGCACAAATGACAGTCAGGCACAGCCAGGAGGAAGAGGCGGCCTGATAAGCAAAGTGCGCTGTGGACTTCCGGGCCAGTGTCCTCCAGACCATAGAGCAGACTGGAAGGAGCGGCAGAGATTACAGGGAACGGTGTGCGCGTGGGCCGCTGAACTCAGTGTGCGTACGCACCCGAAGGGGAACAGGAGCCGGAGCAGGAGCCTGAGCGGGAGCGTGCCGGGACGCCGAGGACCGGTAAGTATGCCGGGACCTGGGTTAGGCGGCATGACAGGGAGAGGCGGTGGTTTAACATTACACCCCTCCTTATGCCCCCCTCCAAAGGCTGGAAAGAAATCTAGCCAGGATTCGAGGAGCCTGGATATTCTCCTGAGGCTCCCAAGATCTCTCCTCAGGGCCAAAACCCTTCCAATCAACTAGGAAAAAGGTCTTGCCTTTTTGCTTTTTCATGGCGAGAATGTCCTTACCCTCAAAGATATCATCTGCAGAGATAGTCTGAGGTAAAAGAACAGTAGAGGCATGGAACTGATTGAGGACAACTAGTTTCAGGAGAGAAACGTGGAATGAATTGGGGATGCGAAGTGAGGCGGGTAGCCTCAACTTGTAGGAGACATCATTGATGCAAGCCAAGACCTTGAAGGGTTCAATGTACCGGGGACCCAGTTTATGTGAGGGGATCTTTAGGCGGACGAACTTAGAAGATAACCAGACCTTATCATCAGGATGATATAGTGGAGGGTCTAAGCACCTCTTGTCCACGTGTTTTTTCATTCTGTAACGCACTTGTTCGAGAGCAGTCTTGGTCTCCTGCCAGATCCTGGAGAACTCCCCGGACAGAAGATCAGCTGCCGGCACACCCGAGACAGGAGGAACTGGCAGAGGTATGCCAGGATGTTGCCCATAGACGATAAAGAAAGGTGACTTGGAAGAAGATAAGCTGGCATGATTGTTGTATGCGAATTCAGCCCACGGGAGTAAGTCAGTCCAGTCGTTCTGGTGGGCGTTAGAGAAATGGCGGAGATAAGTTACCAGAATCTGATTTGTACACTCCAGTTGACCATTGGTTTGCGGGTGGTAGGCAGAGGAGAAGTCAAGCGTGACGTTCATAAATTTACAGAGAGCTCTCCAGAACCGAGAGGTGAATTGGACTCCCCTGTCCGAAACAATATGTTGAGGAAGGCCATGGATACGAAAAACATGGTGGACGAAAACTTTCACTAACTCAGGTGCCGAGGGTAAACCAGGAAGAGGGATGAAATGAGCCATCTTGGAGAATCTGTCCACGACCACGAGGATGACGGTGCAGCCCAAAGACTGAGGCAGGTCAGTGATAAAGTTCATAGCAATGTACTGCCAAGGAGCCGATGGGACTGGAAGCGGGTGTAAAAGACCTGAGGGAAGCTGCCTAGGGACCTTGTTCTTAGCACAAGACGGACAGGAGGCTATAAAGCTTCGGACGTCTTGGAGGAGGTTTGGCCACCAGTAGTAGCGGGACACGAGGATGAGAGTCTTCTTGAGACCTACTTGACCTGCAAGTTTGGAGGCATGTCCCCAGTGCAAGACTCGCCTCCTGTTGCTCACGGGAACAAAAGTCTTACCCGGAGGTAGGGACGTTAGACTGATGGGTGCTACCGTGATGATGTGGCGCCCCCAGGGGTATGGTCGCCACACTGGCTTTGCCTTCCTCTAGGGGAGGGTAATGCCAGGCTTGGAAGCAGTGATGGGTCTCTCCAGCAGTTTACCTATACATGCAACACAGCTCCAATCCAGGCCACCAGGGGGAACTCTGAACCAGGAATGAGGGGAGGGGTGTCCTCTGAGGGCCAAGAGGAAGGAGTGGTCAGATAGTGTGAGGAGGTCCACGTGTGCAGACGTGTGGAGAGAAGTGGAGGTTGAGCTCCGGGTGGAGAGCTCCCTGACTGCAAGAGCGCAAGAACTGGATTAAAAATCCTCCAAAAAATTCAGTTACAAACCAGACAGGCCCAAATGCATCTGCACTAATCCAGGGTGCAGTGGACCCAAGTAAAATGGCAGCTGCACAGGTGTATAAATACCAAATGAAACAGCCAGCCTACAATCAGGGATTGGCCGTGTGGTACACCAGTGCAGAAAAAATAATCCGCATGTGGCAGTGTTCACACAGGGAATGCAGGGCTTCTGGCTCACAACCTCTTAGTAACACCATATAGGGGGGCTGCCCAGTGCCAACTAGAATGCATCCCGTGTGAACAGAGGCCACAAGTTTGCAGAACCATTTGGGCCCAACTGCACCCTGGAAAAAATATAAAAAGTGCACAAAAAACATAGCAATTTATGAAAGGTATTGGTTGATATTAAGGCCTTAATACGGAAGCTGACAAACTGCGTCAAAGTTGATTAGTGCAGATGCATTTGGGCCTGTCTGATTTGTAACTGAATTTTTTGGAGGATTTTTTTTTCCTCTTTTTGAGGTTTTCATGTTAGAGTAAGGACTGACAAGTGTTAGGAACTTTGACGCAGTTTGTCAGCTTCCGTATTAAGGCCTTAATATCAACCAATACCTTACATATATTGATATGTTTGATGTGCACTTTTTATATTTTGTCCAGGGTGCAGTTGGGCCCAAATGGTTCTGCAAACTTGTGGCCTCTGTTCACACGGGATGCATTCTAGTTAGCACTGGGCAGCCTTCCTATATGGTATTACTAAGAGGTTGTGAGCCAGAAGCCCTGCATTCCCTGTGTGAACACTGCCACATGCGGATTATTTTTTCTGCACTGGTGTACCACACGGCCAATCCCTGATTGTAGGCTGGCTGTTTCATTTGGTATTTATGCACCTGTGCAGCTGCCATTTTACTTGGGTCCGCTGCACCCTGGATTAGTGCAGATGCATTTGGGCCTGTCTGGTTTGTAAGAGCGCAAGAACTGGAGCCTGGTCTCCACGGTGGTATGGATACTAACGGTCCTGCCACAGATACCAGAGAAGTAGGAGGCTGTAAATGCCCTGCTCCCATCTAAGGCTTGAGGGCACAACAGCAGCTTGGATAGAGAGCCAGGACTCAAGAGAGGAGTCCCCGAGAGAGGCTACAGCTGTCTGCCGTGCAAGTGAGGTTCTGAGAACATCTGAAGATAGGCATTTCAGAGTAGCTAAGTACTGGAGTGCTTCACATTACAAAGTGCTAGGGAAGGAGACTGCACAGCCCTTCTGCTGAGAGAGAATCCTGATCTGCTTCTAGGCTAACCTGCTCCAATACCATCTGTAATCAGGACCCTGGACTGCATATACCAAGTAAAGGTACAGAAACTGCAACCGCTGTGTCTTGTCTATTCCCTACGTGTCCGGCACTGCTACATCACCGTGCCAGCTACATCTACACTGCCCTGGGAGTACAGCTCCACCTGTGGGGAGCTTTACCATCTATGCTGCACACACCATCAGTCCCAGAGGATCTGCACGCAGCGTTGACTTAACATCACACTTGCCAAACACCACAGGTGGCGTCACAAACTATTCCTATAAACTGTAATAACAAACACCATCATTTTATTGGGCGCCCAGGGCCACGGATCAGGTCACCGCCACCGCAGCACATCCCCCTGACACCGGCCCGGTACCGAGTGCCCCACAGCCCTGGGACGGGGGCGACCCAATGACCTTGGAAGGGTCCATGATGTGCGTGGGTTCCTCCTGTGTATCAACTGACAAAAAGGACCTGGACAATGCATCAGCCATGAGGTTTTTATTGCCGGGACCTAAGTGGAGCTCAAAATCAAATAGGGCAAAGAACAGGGACCACCTAGCTTGCCAAGCCGATCGGATGTATTCCAAGTTTTTATGGTCCGTAAAGATCTTAAAAGGTTGTATGGCTCCCTCCAGTAAGTACCTCCACTCTTCCAACGCCAACTTGATGGCCATCAGCTCTCTGTCACCAATGGAATAGTTCCAATCCGAGGTGGAAAAGGACTTTGAGAAAAAAACGCAGGTGACAAGCTGCCCGAACATAGACCTCTGAGAAAGTACCGATCCGGCCCTGGTGGCTGAGGCATCTACCTCAAGAATGAAAGGTTTGTTAGCCTCTGGACGATGGAGTATGGGAGCTGTGGCAAAGGCTTGTTTCAGGGACAAAAAGGCGTTTTCGGCCTCCGACGACCAGACATGAGGATTGGCCCCCTTGCGAATCAGAGAGGAGATAGGACCGGTCAACGAAGAAAAGTGAGGAATGAATTGTCAGTAGTAATTTGCGAAACCAAGAAATCACTGAATTGCCTTGATACCATGTGGACGCGGCCAATTGAGCACGGCGAACACTTTCCCTCATCTAGATGATGTAACCTAAGAACGGGAGATAACTGTTCAAAGGCGCATCTTTCGAGCTTAGCATAGAGGCAATTCTCCCTCAGGTGTAGCAGTATTAGACAGACGTTCTTTCTATGGGTAGGCAGATCAGGAGAGAAAACTATAGTATCGTCGAGGTATACCATCACACAGGAATACAGTAGATCTCGGAAAACATCATTCACAAATTCCTGGAACACTCCGGGGGCATTGCACAGGCCAAAAGGCATAACCAAATACTCGTAGTGTCCGTCCCGGGTGTTAAAAGCAGTCTTCCACTCATCTCCGGGGCGTATACGGATTAGATTGTAGGCTCCACGGAGATCCAGTTTTGTGAAGATTTGTGCTCCCCGCAGCCGGTCGAATAGCTCTGGAATGAGAGGGAGAGGGTACTTGTTCTTAACAGAAATATCATTGAGACCCCGGTAGTCGATGCAGGGACGAAGAAATCCGTCCTTCTTCTTAATAAAGAAGAAACCCGCGCCTGCAGGAGACGAAGACTTCCAAATAAAACCTTTGGCCAGATTTTCCTGGACGTACTTGATCATGGCTTGGGACTCGAGAAGCTTCAGCGGATAAATTTGGCCCCTGGACGGAGTAGAACCTGGAAGGAGATCGATCGGGCAATCATAAGGACGGTGCGGGGGCAGGCTCTCCGCCTCCTTTTTATTGAAGACGTCCGCGAAGGACCAGTAAGCTGAAGGCAAATCTGCAGGTACTGTGGTGGGCAGAGAAGACTGTAACAGCTGAACGGGAAGCAGGCACTTGGTCTGGCAGGATTGACCCCAACGTAGGATGTCACCCGATCGCCAATCAAGGATGGGTTCGTGGACTCTTAACCAAGGCAGACCTAGTAGTAACATATGGGACACCAAGGGCAGCACGTAGAAGGCTATCTTCTCCCGATGCAAGGCTCCGATCTGTAGCTCCACCTCCTCGGTGACCAGGGTGACAGTCTACCGCAAAGGCCTGCCGTCAACCAAAGCTATCCGCCGAGGAGTCTCCAGGGACCTGACAGGGATCCGAAGTCTTGACCGCCTCGAGCTGAATGAAGTTCCCTGCTGCCCCAGAATCAATATAGGCAACCTCTGAGAAGTGACCAGAACCCAGATTCAGTAAGACAGAGAGGGTCAAGGGTAGAGAGGTATCACTGACATCTAGGGAGGCCTCTCTTACCTGTCCTAGGCGGAGGCGTTTCCCAGCCTCTCTGGACAGGAACATAGAAGATGGCAGGCGCTGCCACAATAGAAGCAGAGGCCCTGTGCGACTCTCTCTTTGCGGCGCTGCTCTGCTGGCTTGAGACGATCTACCAGCATGGGCTCTGGTGCCGAGGCCACAGAGGCGAGTCGCGAACGGGGAGGGCTACGTGTGGCTGAAGATAGACGGGGAAGTCTCTTCTCCCAGGCAGCTTCACGGGAACGTTCCTGGAAGAGTAAGTCAATGCGAGTCGCCAGGGAAATAAGATCCTCTAGAGACGTTGGCGTGTCCCGACCCGCCAGCTCATCCTTAATTCGGGCAGACAAACCCCGCCAAAAAGCTCCTACCAGGGCTTCATTGTTCCATCCCAGCTCAGAGGACAAAGTACGGAAACGAATGGCATACTGGCCAACAGAGGGAGTGTCCTGGTGGAGATTAAAAAGGGACTCGAGAGTAGAGGCCAGGCGCTCGGGCTTGTCGAAGACTTTGCGAAAAGTCTCAAGAAAGGTGGGGAACTGTGAGACCAAAGGATCGTCTCACTCCCAGATGGGGTTCACCGAGGCCTCCAAGTGGGACATCACAAAGGCCACCTTGGCCCGATCGGTGGGGTATTGTTGTGGCAATAATTCAAAGTGCAATTGGCAGTGATTTAGGAACCCCATACAGAATTTGGGATCTCCGCTATACCGCGGAGGTCTAGCCAAACAGGGCGGTGGGTGTGGAGCCAGAGCCTGGGTGGGGGTTGAGGCAACAGACTGTAGGGAGAGAAGCCGATTATTCACCGAGGCCATATAATTAAGGATGTGGGCCTGGGTGTCGCGTTGCTTGGCAAGTTCCTGCTGGAGACTAGCCAGCTGGGACGCGTTCCCCGGATCGGAGGGTTGTAATGCTGATAAACGAGATTCCATGATCTTTAAAAAGGCGATGATCCTTGTCTGGTTTTCCCATACGAACACCAGTTTCTTTTGGACGGAGACTGAGGTATAAGCTGGGTCCATGGCCTGACTGTACTGTGAGGACTAGTGGACTTCCAAGGGTGGACCCGCTGGACCGTGGCAACGAACCTCCCTCGGGCGACCTGATCAGGTGGACCACCCTCTATACAGGGAGCGTTAGGGGCAGGCCCGAGGGAGACTATCACCAAGGCAGCTGGTACCCAGGGGAGAACAACGGGAGTCACGGAGAGAGATGAGGTAGACTGGCGGGAGGACTAACATGAGAGACAGAGGAACACAGGCAGAACTGAGATGCAGGCTGGGATGGCTGTGACTCGGGAACACGGATGGAATGGAGACACTGGCAAACTAGCACGGCAGAGACACAGGAAGACGGGCAGGTTGGAGACATAGGCGGGCAGGCACTAGGAGAAAGCAAAAACGGAGGACGTAAGGACAGAGGCTAGGCAGCAAGGGCTTGCGGCAGGGAAGGCAGAGAGTGCAGGGAGACGTGGGGCCAGAATCACTTGTGGGCACAAATGACAGTCAGGCACAGTCTGGAGGAAGAGGCAGCCTGATAAGCAGAGTGTGCAGTGGAGTTCCGGGTCTGAGTCCTCCAGACGATAGAGCAGACTGGAAGACGTGGCAGAGATTACAGGGAATGGTGTGCGCGTGCGCCGCCAAACTCAGTGCACGTGCGCACCCTACGGGGGACAGGAGCCAGAGCAGGAGCCTGAGCGGGAGCGCGACAGGACGCCGAGGACCGGTAAGTATGCCGGGACCCGTGGGTAGGTGGTGTGACAAGGAGAGGCGGCAGCGGCGTAACACCTACATTTCCCTTTAAGGAGAATAATGTTTGACAGCTCACCAGAAAGCGAGGTTTCTCAGCCTCATCATGTCCATGATCTCTCTCATCTCACGCCGCTCTCTTGAGACGTACAGAGACAGGAGATACATCACACATACGAAGCTCAAGTTTATGAAGAGCAGGAAGGATCCGATGTGTAGATTGTATCGCCACGTTTTAGTTGGAGACAGCATTTTGGTAACCCTGATGGAAGCCATGTTTTTCCACACAGAATGATTGGTGGTCATCTGTAAACCATAAAGTTGGTTGTGGCGATATTAATGTGGGGTAATATAGGAGTTAAAAATAACCTCTGTTAAAACTTCTGAGACCACATGAGATCAGAGAAGATCGTCCTGGAAAGCCAAGTGCTAGGCATCTGTCTGCTCCCAAGACCTGCGCACGACACGCAGGTCTCCTGAGAGTGTGCTTAGGGTGCGTGCGTGCTGCCTCTCTCTTAAAAGGCCACCGCACGCCGCTAAAAACGTCCCCAGCCAATAGCTTGGAGAGGTTTGGTATATAAGGCACCCTCCGCTAATGGGAGGTGCCTTAGCAACTTTAGTCAATCAGTGTACATCCTGCTAATTAGTTGTTAGGTCCCTGTACCCGTGCTGTCTGATACTGTCTGCCCAGCTTGCCTGATCCTGTCCTCTGTATCTGCACCTGTTCCAGTCTGTCCAGTTAAACCCATACCAATATCAATCCTGCTTGTGCTTAGTCCTGCTCCTGATCTGCCTGAACCTGCACCTCTTTGTACCTGCACCCGAGATTCCGTACCTCTGGCCGATCTGTATTCCTGTACCTGTCCTGCCTGTGCCTATTTCATTATGTGCCTACCAGCCCTATGTCTCCTGTTTAACCAGTTCCTGGCCGATTCTGCATCTCTGAAGCTTTGGGGGTCAGCTGCCACGGCTCAAGGGTCCGTCCTGTGTCATACATGAACATGCCAGAAAAAGTGACTCCTATCTATGACATCCCTATGATCTAATAGGGCATATGGACAGCGATTGTTAGGCTATGTTTTCAAGTTGCATTTTTTGCTCTATTTTTTTGCTTCTATTTTATAATTTTAAGCAGCATTTCAGAAATCTCATGCACGGACATTGTTTTTTTTTCTCTTGACTGAATTGGAAAACATGCATTTTTGAAAACTGCAGCATGTCACTTCTTTCAGCATTTTTTCACCCACATAAAGCAATGAGTAAGTGCAAAAACACAGCAAAAAATGCATGTGTCAGGTTTTGCTGTGTTTTAGTGAAAAAAGCGGGTACAGTAGTATGTGATACCCATTTATTTTATGATTTTCCAAAGTTTAAACCAGAATATGTCTTGGTCTCCTCACCTGAGATGGCATTTAGGATTAGTACAGTTTTATTAAATTAGAGATAAGTAAACATTGGCTGACAAAGGTGTGAAATTGAACACTACTTGACCAACTCAAGGGCTGACCGAAGTGTGAAAGTAAGTAGTGTCCTATAAACTCAATGCTCTGCCAACTATTCCCAACCAATTACCTTCCCCCGCTGTTACATTAGCAATTGTGTACTTTTTCATGAACTCATATGAACGTTTTTGTTCAGAATAATCACAATTTTTTCCAGGCATAAAATTATTTAGTGGAATTTTTTTTTTTATCAATTTGCCCCTTTTCTTAAAGTGGTTTTATGGTTTCACATAAGACTTCCATTGGTGACCTGTGTTTATACTTATGTGGCAGAACTAAAGATTAACTTTGGAATCCTGAAAAATGCTGCAAAACCTGCTCTTTACTGAATCATAGAATCATAGAATCATAGAATCGTAGAGTTGGAAGGGACCTCCTGGGCCATCTGGTCCAACCCCCTGCTCAAAGCAGGATTCACTAAATCATCCCAGTCAGATGTCTGTCCAGCCTCTGTTTGAAGACTTCCATTGAAGGAGAACTCACCACTTCTCGTGGCAGCCTGTTCCACTCATTGATCACTCTAACTGTCAAAAAGTTTTTTCTAATATCTAATCTGTGTCTCCTCCCATTCAGTTTCATCCCATTGCTTCTAGTCTTTCCTTGTGCAAATGAGAATAAAGTTGATCCTTCTACAATGTGACAGCCCTTTAGATATTTGTAGACAGCTATTAAGTCTCCTCTCAGTCTTCTCTTTTGCAAACTAAACATTCCCAAATCCTGCAACCTTTCCTCATAAGACAGGGTTTGCAGACCGGTCACCATTCTGGTCGCTCTTTTCTGAACTTGCTCCAGTTTGTTGATGTCTTTTTTAAAATGTGGTGCCCAAAACTGGACACAATATTCCAGATGAGGTCTGACCAAAGAGGAGTAGAGCGAAATAATGACTTCACGTGATCTAGACTGTATGCTTCTGTTAATACATCCTAGAATTGCATTTGCCTTTTTTGCTGCTGCATCACACTGTTGACTCATATTCAGTCTGTGATCTATTAGTATACCCAAGTCTTTTTCACATGTGCTGTCACTTAGCCCTATTCCTCCCATTCTATATATGCTTTTTTCATTTTTATTGCCCAGATGTAGTACTTTGCATTTCTCCCTGTTAAAAACCATTCTGTTAGTTGCTGCCCACTTCTCCAGTTTATTTAAATCTTTTTGAATCCTCTCTCTCTTCTCTAGTATTAGCTATCCCTCCTAGCTTTGTGTCATCAGCAAATTTAATCAGTTTACCCTCAATTCCTTCATCTAAATCGTTGATAAAGATGTTGAACAATACAGGGCCCAGGACAGAGCCCTGTGGTACCCCACTTGAGACATTCTTCCAACTGGATGTGCAGCCATTTATGACCACCATTTACTGTCTAGAGAGCAGTTTTGACTGCAGAAAAAAAAAACCACAGCAAAAATGCAACATGTGAACAGAGCCTTACCTTGTCTTACCGCTCACTTTGCCAATTTGTGAAATGTAGATATGTGTAGAAAAACATACTACACCTCTATAGCAGCCATATTTAAAAACTCTTGAGGCCTGATTTATCATTTGTGATTTATTTTTTTAAAGTAATTTCTCTTTTTGTGTCTTGTGGCATTCGATAGGGTTTTTTTTACACCAAATTCTTCAAAATGGCATGGTTCATGAAATTTTCTCAAAATAATAAATGCTCTTTATTTCTATGGTTAACCTGTTTTGCGATTTTTCTTTTTTAGCCCAAAAGGTCCCATCTTCCACTAACATTTGCACCATGAGGGTATGTGCACACAGTGCGGATTTTGCTGCGGATCCGCAGAGTTTTGGGCCCTGCGGATCCACAGCAGATTCTGCTACGTTGTACAGTACCTTTAAAGTCTATGGAAATTGAAAAACGCTGTGCCCATGCTGCGGATTTGCTGCGGTTTCAAATCCGCAGCATATCAATTCTTTTGTGCGGATCCGCAGCGGTTTGCCACCTGCTCCATTCTAGGAATCCGCAGGTCAAATCCGCACAAAAACTGCAGATAATCCGCAGCAAATCTGCACTAAATCAGGTAAACCGCAGTTAAATTTACCTGCGGATTTAGGCAAATCTGCGCCGAAAAATCCGCAGAACCGTCCAATAAGTGTGCACTTAGCCTGAGATTACTAAGGGAAGGAATGGACTCCAAAATGTTGCTACTTTTTAAAGAGCTGCAATCAATTAATTCTCGACCAACATTAGTAAACTTTGAAAAAAACAAACAGGCTAAAACAATTAAAAAGATGCAATTTTAAAAAGAAGTAAAAGAAAAAATTAGGCAAAGCATCCTAGAAACATGTTCCTATGGACTCGGGCTTAATACAGTGGGAACGGCAAGTATTCAGACCCCTTTAAATTTTTCACTCTTTGTTTCATTGCAGCCATTTGGTAAATTCAAAAAAGTTCATATTTTTCCCATTAATATACACTCTGCACCCCATCATGACTGAAAAAAGCAGAAATGTGGAAATTTTTGAAAATTTATTAAAAAAGAAAAACTGAAATATCACATGGTCATAAGTATTCAGACCGTTTGCTCAGACACTCATATTTAAGTCACATGCTGCTCATTTCCCTTGTGATCCTCCTTGAGATGGTTCTACTCCTTCATTGGAGTCCAGCTGTGTTTAATTAAACTGATAGGACTTGATTTGGAAAGGCACACCTGTCTATATAAGACCTCACAGCTCACAGTGCATGTCAGACCAAATGAGAACCATGAGGTCAAAGGAACTGGTCAAGGGGCTCAGAGACAGAATTGTGGCAAGGCACAGATCTGGCTAAGGTTACAAAAGAATTTCTGCAGTACTCAAAGTTCCTAAGAGCAAAGTGGCCTCCATAATCCTTAAATGGTAGAAGTTTGGGACCACCAGAAGTCTTCCTGGACCTGGCCGTCCAGCCAAACTGAGTAATCGTGGGAGAAGAGCCTTGGTGAGAGAGGTAAAGAAGAACCCCAAGATCACTGAGGCTGAGCTCCACAGATGCAGTAGGGAGATGGGAGAAAGTTCCACAAAGTCAAATATCACTGCAGCCCTCCACCAGTTGGGCTTTTATGGCAGAGTCGCTTGACAGAAGCCTCTCCTCAGTGCCAGACATATGAAAGCCCGCATAGAGTTTGCTAAAAAACACATGAAGGACTCCCAGACTATGAGAAATAAGATTCTCTGGTCTGATGAGACGAAGATAGAACTTTTTGGAGATAATTCTAAGCGGTATGTGTGGAGAAAACCAGGCACTGCTCATCACCTGCCCAATACAATCCCAACAGTGAAATATAGTGGTGGTCGCATCATACTATGGGGGTGTTTTTCAGCTGCAGGGACAGGACAACTGGTTGCAATTGAAGGAACATGAATGCGGCCAAGTACAGAGATATGCTGGATGAAAACCAGAGCTCTGGACCTCGGACTTGGTGAAGGTTCACCTTCCAACAAGACAATGACCCTAAGCACAAAGCTAAAATAACAAAGGAGTGGCTTCAGAACAACTCTGTGACCATTCTTGACTGGCCCAGCCAGAGCCCTGACCTAAACCCAATTGAGTATCTCTGGTGAGACCTGAATATGGCTGTCCATGAATGTTCACCATCCAACATGAAGGAACTGGAGAGGATCTAGAAGACTCATGGCTGTATTAGCTCAAAAGTGTGCTTCTATTCAATACTGAGCAAAGGGTCTGAATACTTATGACCAGGTGATATTTCAATTTTTCTTTTTTAATAAATTTGCAAAAATTTCTACATTTGTTTTTTTTTTCAGTCAAGATGGGGTGCAGATTGTACATTAATGAGGAGGAAAAAAAAGAACTTCTTGGAATTTACCAAATGGCTGCAATGAAACAAAGAGTGAAAAATTTAAAGAGGTCTGAATACTTTCCGCCCCAACTGTATATCAGCCCCAGTTACAGGAAAAGTTAGAAACAAAACGTACTGTTAAAACATCCCAAAAGGTCTTTCACAACCTTATAAGAGGGAAAGGTGCAAGAAAAGAAAAATAAACTGCACTCACTTCAATGATGGCGGAGTCGATACTTGCTTGCAATGAGATAAATCCGCTTTTCCAATATTGAAAGGGAATGCAAAACTCTGACTCTGCTGTTTCACAAAATCCTGCAAAAAGAAAATAGCTGTCCAACACTGAAAAAAACGGGCCACTGCCAAATGAGAAACTGAGGCCCAGATTAATGATTAGTCATTGAATGCTTCCTTTACCCATGTGTGAGAGGTATTCATTGGGAAGGACGATATCGGCTGTGTGGTATCTGATATGATAGCGGAATGAGTCCTGGAAGAGAACGGCCACCGTGAGGTTCCTGCTTATGGCGTCCAGCAATTCGCTTTCATCGGCAAATTCTACAAAATTCTCTGCTGAAAGAAACAAACAAACAAAAAAGCCAGATGTGAAACGAAAGGCCGGGGAAGGACCCCGGTGACTACAACTGCCCACCATAACCAACCCTGCAATCATTGGGGCACTAAATGTCTGTACTGTATACACACTGTGTAATCTGGAAATATATTTAACATGTCATTGTGCATTCATAGGTTGTCCCTTTAAATAGCCCCGATGTGATTTATGGGAGGTAAGAGGGGTATCTTGGCGTTTCTGGACCTCAATGCTAAATCTGCAACAGAGCCACAGAGCCCTCGCCTGTCATGTACAACACTAGTGGGTCAAGAAGCATCCGGTCCGTCTGCACCCTCTATGGGT
This sequence comes from Dendrobates tinctorius, assembly GCF_039654945.1. Taxonomy (NCBI): domain Eukaryota; kingdom Metazoa; phylum Chordata; class Amphibia; order Anura; family Dendrobatidae; genus Dendrobates; species Dendrobates tinctorius. Next base: position 19,528,732 of record NW_027361682.1, read on the forward strand.
CTAAAGAGATAATAGATGAGTACAGGCACTGGACCCGAATCTGTTATTCTACAGAGAGAGGAAGAAGGTGAGCTGTGACATTACCTATTGTGAATGGTGGATCCTGTATTATGCACTGTATATAGAAATGTTATCAGTCATTGTACAGGAGGAGGTGAGCTGTGACATTACCGATTGTGAATGGTGGATCCTGTATTATACACTGTATATAGAGATGTTATCAGTCATTGTATAGGAGGAGGTGGGCTGTGAAATCACCTATTGTGAATGGTTTATCATGTGTTATTCATTGTATATGGAGATGTTATCAGGAGGGAGGAGGTGAGCTGTAACCTCACCTATTTTGAATGGTGGATCCTGTGTTATCTACTGTATACAGAGATGTTGTCAGTCATTGTAATCATGTTTGTGATAATGAGATGACCCACTGACTTGAATGTGAATGTGTTGTAGGCATGCTCAGTAATCTGTGCAGAAGTCACTGTGCTAGAAGGGGGAGAAAGTGATATGTGACCATCAACTATTGTGAATGGTTGATCCTGTATTATCTATATTTAGGGAATTTGATGATGGCAAGGAAATTATACATATTACAAGGTTAATGATCAGAGTAAACACTGCAAAATTTCAGGACTTTTTTATTATTATTTTTAAATATAGATAATTATATAGAAAATTAAATAAAAAAACACCAAAATATGTTTAACTATCATAAAACAATAAGTCACTTTCTGATGAGAAATTTTCTTATATGGTAATCTTGGACATTGGCTTTGAGGTCTCATAGCAATACATCTGCTGGGTCCTACAGAGCATTCCATGCTTTTTATAGCCGCTCTCCGCTCTATGTAGGACCTTTATATCACTGCGGTGTTACCTATACTAACAGCGAGAAGACAAAAGACTAATGTGTATGATATAAAGGGGTACTTTGCATAGACATGACCGGTATTGTCCAATTTCCTATTATTATACAGTATATAGTATAGGCGATAGAACAAGTGTAGTATAAGCAATCATAAGTTTGACTCCCAGTAGGCTAAAAAATAGAGTAAAAAAAAAATATTTAAAATTTTAAATTACCCATCTTTTCCATGCTCAATAATCAAGAAATTAAAAAATATATAATCATGTCTATGAACATATAAAATTATAAACCACATGTTAAACACTGAACAGAAAAATAATCAATATCAAAAAGCCAGGTATGTGTTTTTTGATCACTGCACTTCAACGAAAACGTCAAACGTACCACAAAATGGTACCAATAGAAAATGTCATCTCCAGGTATAAAAAAAATGCCCTCATACACACAAATGGTAAAACAAAGCAATACTTTTTTACCAAGTTCTGAATTTTTTGTAATCACTAAAATACTAAAAACAAAATTGAAGTTTGGTATCGCTGTAAAGATGAACGGTTTAAAAATAAAATAAAAAAAACATGGTGGAATTGTATGTTTTTTTACCATTTTACTCCACTTGGATTATTGTCTTCCAGTTTTTCAATATATTAGATGGTAATGGTGTCTTTCACATCTACAACTCGCCACCACAAAAAAAACCCTTATACGTCGATTTAGACACAAAGATAAAAAATGGTTTGGCTCCTGGAAGAAGGGAAGGAAAAATCGCACTCACAAAGACAAAAAAAAATCGGACAGCCATGAAATGGTTAAATACATTATTGTGTAATTCTATATTTATTAAAGTGATACAAAAACCCCTTTAAGACTATTTCCTCCTAAAATAATAAAATGTTGGAAAACAAAATTTTCATCGCCATCTGCCCAGTTGTTAACAATCCAGAGGTTGCTTGGTTAGGTCTGTTTCTACGGAAGCTTGGTGGTGACGGTCCATGGTCTAAGTTTCCATGGTTACTACCATGGCTGCCTCTGATGACATCACTCTACACCAGCTCAGAGGATGACTTTGGAACTTGGTGTATATGACATCACAGCTTGGTCATAATGACGTTTGGAACAGACGTAAAGATGAATTCAAATGGAGGAGCCATATTGTCTGGACGCTTTGGAGAGAATGGACCCAGCCAAGCAGCTACTTCTGGACTCCAGTCTGACTCTTGTGTCTCACACTTTCATGTATGTGAAGATGCTTGTGCCGGTGGGACACAAACCGCTGCCTCCAACATTGGCAAGAAACCTTTATGGATGTCAGATGTACCGGCTCCCGGGATTTATGACATATGGCAGACACATGATGAACACGGATGGAAAGAGAGGACTGGAGACTGAGATTGATAGCACCTGTATCTCCTCAGGCAATATGTGTTGTGTCCAAACACAATGGTCCAAATCATGGACAGACCTCAGCAAACTCCTATTGGACTGGTAAAAGCTCAGAAAAGAGCCCAGCTTATATCGAAGGAGTAGACCGCTTTTCTGGCAGGTACTTGTTGGAAGAAGCTATTTTTTTCCACATAGAGGAGATGGACAGCACCTGTCTCTCCTCAGACAATACTGTTGTGTCCAAACACAATAGTCGAAAAATTTGCCAAGAGCACAAACACGGTGAAAGATGACAGATGACAGACGACTTAAGTAAAACTTCAAGTACGGAAAGTTTTAGAGACTTTTAATAAAATAGATCTCTCAATTTTGAAATGTTTTGAGACACCACATGTGCACCAAACAGATGTAGAGTGGACCATTATTGCTGGAGGACAATGATGGCCAAGTCTGGCTCTTAAGCAACTTATCAAAACACATATGTAACCAGTCACCCAGTGATGACGGCAGTCCACTACATACCTAATGGACATGGATATAGTGTAGAACTCTGCTCACAAAGTGCCAAAAATGTGGAGAAGATGATCGTATGGTGAAAACATAAAAACAAGCATTGATGCACTGCATTGCTGAAGGATACCAGTTATCTTGCCTCTTGCTTGGAAATTCATGCGGAGTGGATGTCTATTAAAAATCCAAAGACACTCTAGCCTAGATGGTGACCGTACAATAAAACAATGTATATGTAATGACTACATGTAATAGTGTCCTTTGTGTAAAGCACAACACACATACAGTTGTGGCCAAAAGTATTAACACCCCTGCAATTTTGTCAGATAATACTCAGTTTCTTCCTGAAAATGATTGCAAACACAAATTCTTTGGTATTATTATCTTCATTTAATTTGTCTTAAATGAAAAAACACAAAAGAGAATGAAGCAAAAAGCAAAACATTGATCATTTCACGCAAAACTCCAAAAATGGGCCAGACAAAAGTATTGGCACCCTCAGCCTAATACTTGGTTGCACAACCTTTAGCCAAAATAACTGCGACCAACCGCTACCGGTAACCATCAACGAGTTTCTTACAATGCTCTGCTGGAATTTTAGACCATTCTTCTTTGGCAAACTGCTCCAGGTCCCTGGTATTAGCAGGGTGCCTTCTCTAAACTGCCATTTTTCGATCTCTCCACAGGTGTTCTATGGGATTCAGGTCTGGACTCATTGTTGGCCACCTTAGAATTCTCCAGTGCTTTCTCTCAAACCATTTTCTAGTGCTTTTTGAAGTGTGTTTTGGGTCATTGTCCTGCTGGAAGACCCATGACCTCTGAGGGAGACCCAGTTTTCTCACACTGGGCCCTACATTATGATGCCAAATTTGTTGGTAGTCTTCAGACTTCATAATGCCATGCACACGGTCAAGCAGTCCAGTGCCAGAGGCAGCAAAGCAACCCCAAAACATCAGGGAACCTCAGCCATGTTTGACTGTAGGGACGTGTTTTTTTCTTTGTATGCCTCTTTTTTTCTCCTGTAAACTCTATGTTGATGCCTTTGCCCAAAAAGCTCTACTTTTGTCTCATTTGACCAGAGAACATTCTTCCAAAACGTTTTTGGCTTTTTCAGGTAAGTTTTGGCAAACTCCAGCCTGGCTTTTTTATGTCTCGGGGTAAGAAGTGGGGTCTTCCGGGGTCTCCTACCATACAGTCCCTTTTCATTCAGACGCTGACGGAGAGTACGGGTTGACACTGTTGTACCCTCGGACTGCAGAGCAGATTGAACTTGTTTGGATGTTAGTCGAGGTTCTTTATCCCACATCCGCACAATCTTGCGTTGAAATCTCTTGTCAATTTTTCTTTTCTGTCCACATCTAGGGAGTTTAGCCACAGTGCCATGGGCTTTAAACTTCTTGATGACACTGTGCACGGTAGACACAGGAACATTCAGGTCTTTGGAGATGGACTTGTAGCCCTGCGATTGCTCATGCTTCCTCACAATTTGGTTTCAGACAATTCTTTGGTCTTCTTTCTTTTCTCCATGCTCAATGTGGACACAGGACAGAGGTTGAGTCAACTTTAATCCATGTCAACTGGCTGCAAGTGTGATTTAGTTATTGCCAACACCTGTTAGGTGCCACAGGTAAGTTACAGGTGCTGTTAATTGCACAAATTAGAGAAGCATCACATGATTTTTTGAACAGTGCCAATACTTTTGTCCACCCTCTTTTTTATGTTTGGTGTGGAATAATATCCAATTTGGCTTTAGGACAATTCTTTTTGTGTTTTTTCATTTAAGACAAATTAAATGAAGATAATAATACCAACGAATTTGTGTTTGCAGTCATTTTCAGGAAGAAACTGAGTATTAGCTGACAAAATTGCAGGGGTGTCAATACGTTTGGCCACAACTGTATAGGCGTCCATCACATACAATCACATTACATGAATATAGCCCTATACAATATAAAGTTGCACCATGAACAGAACTCCCTGTTGAGACTGGTGATTTCCTTTTAACTTTTATAGGAACGTTTCATCAAAACTTGGAGTGTAATAAGACCTGATGTCATAATGTGCCAGTCCTATGAGGGATGAACAGGTTGATGGTGCGGTCAAATAACAAAAAAAAGTAGATTTGTCAGTACTATCGCAAAATCATCCAATGGTTCATTTCCAATATGTGTTTTTATGCAATAATTTTTGCAAAATTACTGCAGATTGGTGGTGCTTTGCTACAATTTTGCAAAAATCTCTGCAAAAAAAGCACAATATGGCTGCAAACTGACTTTCTTCCCAAATTTTTCATAAATGTGGCAAATTTGCAACAAAATCATTAAAAATTGGGTGAAATAAACCACAAAGAAAATTTCTCAAGTAGATACAACCTAATGCTTATACATGTGAACAAACTTGCACCATAAGGGTGTGTGCACACCTTGTGGAATCTGCTGCGTTGTACAGTATCATTTAAGTCAATGCAAAATGAAAAATGAAAAATGCAGTGCCCACGGTGCGGAATTTTCCGCGCGGATTTGCTGCGGATTTAAATCCGCAGCATGTCAATTCTTTGTGCGGATTCTGCAGCGGTTTGGCACCTGCTCCATGACAGGTGTCAAACCGCAGAGGAAAACCGCAGGCTAATCTGCAGATAAACCGCAGGTCATGTGACCTGTGGATTTACCTGCGGATTTTGACAAATCCGCAGCAGATTCTGCAACGTGTGGACACACCCTTAGGCTATGTTACCACGATGAGCTTCTTAGTGAGTTTTTGATGTTGAAGATATTCCGCACCCATCAAGTAAGGTCACTTGCATTTTTTCAAAAATATGCAGCATCAAAAAGTCACCAAAAACTCATCATAGGAACGTAGCCTTATGGTCATGGCAAAAAGGTCCAGCTAAACTGAGTTTTTTTTTCATTCGTTGCCAATTGTACATGCACCATGTGAATATAGTCTAAGGCCTGATGGCATACAGCAGACAAGTGTGTGCAACCCATATACCAGTCACTATGGCTCCCTGCTGTCGACAATGTAACCTGTAGCGTACGTACCACAGAGGTATTCTCATGTTTCTATGTTGGCAGACGAGCTTCTATCATTTATCTTTCTGGGTGTCCACTTTTTTATTTTTGGAATTGTATTTTAAAATGAAATCCAATTTCTGCCTCAATCTCTTTGTGCTTTCTGTGCACCTACCTGGTATTATGCTACTCGCAGCCACCTTCTTCATGATCTCTCTGGTGGACGGAGGACTACGGACATATCCGACCGTAATGTTGGAACTGTTAATTCTATCCAATGCCCCGACCTCCTCTGCAGGGGAGTGCTGTATGCTATTCAAGGAACGATGTTCCCCAATGCTGATTAACATCAACATCAACAATACAAGTGCCAAGTTCTGTATCCATTCCTAAAAAAAAAAAAACACAAAACGCTACAGATGCCTGATAAAAGAAATCATCCGGCTAAATCAAGCCCATATCTCATGTTCATGCACTCTGGTTTCTTATTCCTCTTCTCTGCCCACAAGCCTGTGTGATATCCTGATCAATCATTGTTAGTACCCTTCCACTACCACATCCCTCATGCCTCCCACTGGTGATGTATCCTCGATGCACGGGACTGGCCATGCCCAAGTGTCCACAAATGTGACAGTGGAGGTGGAGGAAGAAGGTACAAGCAGGGCTCTACCAAATCACCTGTTAACATGATTCTTCAGATGAGTACTGTTCTGCCTTCATACACGTTGACACAGTGTGCACTCTAGCATACAGCATAAACCACTGCTCTGTCTTCCAAATAGGCAGACTGTTCTCTGTAGTCTAACTTGTTTATTGGTGAAGAGTATAGAACATGTGATAAAACTATAAAGAATACAAACGACATGGGTAAGTATTGGGCAGATGATCACACAGCTAACACAAGTACAGGAAGTATACAGTGTGATGCAAACTTTTTTTTTTTAAGTCAAATAGATTTTTATTACAGATAAATAAAGCATAATACAATCTGACAAAATGCAATCAGTTTTCAGAAACAACCCCCTTAGCCCATAACATCACCCACCCCCTCCCCCATCCCCCCCTTTAGACAGCGCATATCATCAGTCTAGCATTTCTCAACATTACAGAATAAGGATTTATTTCAGTATTCCATCCTATACAGCAGTGCAATGTAATACTCCAGCAGACAATGACACATAGCCTTTCCCCCAACGTCACCATGTATTTATCCATACTCCAACCATGGCGCTCACAATTTTTCATATAGGGCAGACTTCCCACTTTTCCTATAAACCCCTTTCTCCAATGTAATGATATGTTTCACATATTTGAGATACTCTCCCCTAGACGGCGGTTCCTCCCTTATTCAGCATTTAGCGATCATCTTCTGGGCCATATAGAGTAGTCTTGCAATCGCCTCCTTCAATGCATTATTTATCAATATCTCGTCCACATATCCCAACAGACAAACCAACGGCTGCTTAGGAATCACACATCCATATACTCCTTCTATGCGACTCAGGACCACTAGCCAGAAAGAGGCCAGCCTTGGGCAGGTCCACATCATATGATATATACCCGCACATTCGTTACTGCACACTCAGAATAAGGTCTCAAGACCACCTTAAATAGCACATCTGGGAAATTATAAACTCTGTGCAGTATATAAAGCTGAGACAACCTATCTGGCTCACTCAGCGACAGTCTTGGTATCCATTCCAAAGCGGAATCCCACGTATCGTCATCTATTGGGCCCACCTCTCTCTCCCATTTAGCCCTGGCTTTTATTGGAAATTTAAGTAAAAAGGTATGTAGTAAATCCCCATATAAGGAGGATATTACCCACCTAGTGGACCCGTTGCCACATATATAATCCAGCACAATATCTCCCTGAATAGTGAGATGCCCAACTTTCCCCTGAGCCCGGAATGCGTGCTTCATCTATGCATACTGAAAACCCCCTGAGGCACGGAGCCCAAATTCTAACTGTAACTGAGGAAAAGACTTCAACCCCTGTTGATCCATCACCTTATAAAATTTTTCTGAATCCCTTTAGCCTGCCCTTCTGTAAAGCCCCCTAGGATCCTGAACTCTGGGAGATTATTATTATTCCATATCGGTGAGATCCGAGTCAAGCAGGTAACCCCACAAATGTGTTTAACCTTCCCCCATACTTTATATATCAGAGACAGTGTAGGGTATGTCTTCCCAAGTGCCCCCAGAGAGCCATCCTCCAAGCATTGAACCACAGAGCGTCTATTCGTCAGCCCTTCCAATATAAGTTGTACCGTGCTGGAAGTTGCCTCATGTGCCCAGCCCCTCAAGTGTTGACACTGGGCCGCAAGGAAATATAGCCCGGGGTTAGGCAAAGCCAGTCCCCCATCATCCTTGGGTCGTTGAAGGGTCTCTAATTTAATACGAGGACACTTTTTCCCCCACACCAGGTCCCTAAACAGAGAATTTTTATGTTTAAATTTTCCCTGGGGAATCCATATGGGGGCATTGTGTAAGATATACAGCACTTTGGGCATCAGAATCATTTTAATAAGGTTGACTCACCCACTACCGGCAGGTGCAATTTATTCCAGGCTCCCACCTTTGCCCTAAGGGTTCCTAATATGGGAGTCAAATTTTTATGCAGATAGCCCATAATTGGCAACGATATCCATATCCCAAGATATTTGACTTACTTCACTACCTTAAGTCTGCTCACTTCCTTATCACTATCCATTTCATCAACTGTCTTATCTATATAAAACAAATGTGATTTACTCCAATTAATCACTAGCCCCGATAGAGATCCAAATCCCTCAATGAGTTGTATAGCAATCCCCAAAGATGTTTGCGAATCACTTAGGAACAATAAAATATCATCCCCATAGAGCGCTATTTTCTCTTCAATCATTCCGTATCTGAAACCCGATACCTCTTTAGATTGTCGTATTTTTGCGGCCAGCGGTTCCACAGCCAGAGCAAACAAAAGGGGGGGGAGAGCGGACACCCCTGTCTCGTTCCCCTATGTAGCTCCATGGTATGAGGCAACACCCCATTAACCCTAATTCTGGCCAGCGGCTGTACATACAATGCTTGAACCCACGATATGAATTGAGGGCCAAATCCCAAACAATATAAGACCTGTCATAAATAACCCCACTCTACACTATCAAATGCCTTATGGGCATCTAATGATGCAATAACCCTCTGGCCACAGTTATCCGCATGTAGCTGCATATTCATAAAAAGCCTTCTCAAATTCACAGCCGAAGACCTGTCAGGCATAAAGCCAGACTGATCCGGATGTATTAATTTAGAAATAACGACTGAGAGCCACATTGCCAACACCTTAGCCAGGAGTTTGACTTCCGTTGTGAGCAGAGAAATTGGTCGATATGACTCCAGCATTCGCGGGTCCTTATCTTCCTTCGGAAGTACCACTATTATGGCCTCCCTTATAGATGTCGGTAAAATCCCTCTACCCTTTGCCTCTTCCAAAACCACCCTAAGTTTGGGTATTATCACTTCCCATACTTTTAAAGATTTCCACAGGTAGCCCATCTGCTCCCGGAGCTTTCCCCTTTGCCATTGACCCCAGAACCCTACTTAACTCCTCATCTGTAATAGGTGCCTCCAAACTTTCTCTGTCCTCCTCCTCCATTCTGCGAAGCTCTAACCCCTCTAAAAATGCCACAGTGTCCTCAACTGATGTCCCCGCCCGAGAGGAATACAAATCTTTATAAAAGTCAATAAAAATATTCAGAATGTCTGAATTATCCGACATTTTGGTGCCATCCCTTGAGTTCAAAGAGTGCACAAATGGGTTTCCCCTCTGGGCCAAAGCCACCAGCGACAACATATGGCCCACCTTTTCCCCATCTTGATAGTACGCCAACTGCTGGAACCCCCTTTTCCTCTCTGCCTGTTCCAATAGTATCTTATTCACCCCCTCATGAGCTTCCCTCAATCTTTTCCTAGCCTCCTGAGTATTCAGTACAGCCATCTCATCTTCCGCTTTCCTTAACTTCTCCATAGTTTCCCTTTCTAATTGCTTTGCTCTCAACTTACACCTGCTAATATCTCTAAATAACAGGCCTCTCGGATATGCTTTCATCGCATTCCAAATGATAGACATATCAGCACTTCTGTCATTGATAAAATATTCCTCCACTTCTCGTTGTATACTCTCCAGGTCCAAGATCTGTAACCAAAAAGGGTGAATTTTCCACTCTCCCCTGTACCCGGCCCGTGTCCCCGCCGACCGCAATTCCACCACTATCGGACTATGGTCTGAGGCAAGTACTGCATATCCCGCACCATCGAGTCCAACATCCCATTCCCAAGAGCCATGTCTATTCTGGACAAAGTATTATGCGCTGGCGAGTAGCAAGAATACCCCCTCTCCCCAACTTGCCTCACCCTCCACACATCCACCAGTCCAATTTCCTGCAGATATGTACCACATGCAGTGATATGACTCTGAGTCCTATTCTGAGTATTTTTGTTTTTATCACAGAATTCATCGCATATGTTGTTGAGGTCCCCAATAACCAGGAGAAGATGTCCCCCACTACCTCCAGTCAGTTCCAACACTTCCCTAATCTTTCTGTTAGAGTAAGGAGGCGGAATATACATAGCCGCCACACACAACAGCACACCATACACTCTGCATACCACCACCACGTATTGACCATCCACATCAACATGCACCTCCACCTCTTCATATTGTGTATTTGAGGTAGCCAAGACTGATACTCCCCTTGAGTACGCGGAGAAGGTAGAATGATATGATCTCTGTATCCAGTTTCTATGCACCACATCATCTCTTTCCCTTGTCAAGTGAGTCTCAAGCAGACATATCATCGAAGCCTTTTGGTCTCAAGCATGCTGGAGGATAGCCACCCGTCTGGTTCTGTCTGCTAGGCCCCTCACATTCAAACTGAGAATTTTAATGTAATAAACCCTGTCAAAGGCCACTACCCGCAGCCTTGCTGGGAAAAGCATGGAATATTTCACACTCAACTCCCAAAGACGTCTCTTAACACCGGCAAACTCCATCCTCTGCTTCTGGACCGAAGCCAAGTAGTCCGGATATAAAGCAATCCTCTGCCCATCGATTGTAAGATCCTCTGAGTCTCTGGCTTTCCTCAGGATAATGTCCCGATCTCTATAATTTAGAATTTTAGCCAGCATAGTATGGGGGTTAGCTCCAGGGGCAGGAGGCTTTGGCGGGACCCTGTGAGCCCTTTCAACAGCAAAAACTTTAGTCAGCAGTGTGTCCCCAAACTTCTCCCACAGCCACTTTTCAATAAACTCAGTAGGGCTCCTCCCCTCCATTTTTTCCGGAATCCCCACAATCATGAGATTGTTACTTCTGGATCTATTCTAGAGATCGTCATTTTTGGCAGCCAGCTCTGATAGTTGTTGTGCAACCTTCTTTGCAGCTATCTGAAATTTCACTACATGATCTTCTGCAGTGCTCACCCTCTCCTCCACTTCGCCCACACGTTTATCCACCTTCTGCATGGCCGCATTAATATTTGCCACCTCTCCTCTCACATCTTGCACTTGCTGGGTCAGCATGTTTAAAGACTGCTTGCATGAGGAGACCTAATCTAGAAAGATAGCGTGCACTCAAGTCTTAGTAATGAGGTGCAGGTGTAATGGACCAATAGGTCCTATTACCAATAATAATATAAATTCACCGCACACTCAGAGGAATATAATGCCAACAAGTGTTCATTTTATTATGTACAAAACATGTGGGAGCCAAAAAAGAATATAGAGCACTAGATGGAAGCGATATACATATAACGACGTTTCGGCTCAGCCCGAGCCTTTATCAGTTTATCGCTGCAAATAAAGAAAGATACATCAAAACATATACAGAGAAAAAAACAAATGCAGAAAAAACAAAAGAGAGAATATACAACACCATATAAACATCACATTATCCAAATATAATACAGTGATAAAAACACATATATATACATACAACTTATACTGCTTTCATGGAGAACATGGATGTACGGAACAAGAGAAAAGGCCCAGTAAACTAGTACCATAATAAGTAGAATAACTGGAAAGAAAAGGATTACCTGAATCCGGTTTCAGATCTTTGAATAAATAGGAAGAGAACTCCCAAGAGAATAGCCCAAGAGAAACGGCTGAAAGGAATTTGTCAACATCATGGTTAGTAAAATAGATAAAGTTGTAATCGTAGTTATTCTGGTTTTCTAATATGGTTGTCTGTGTGTGGTATTCAGTACATCAGCATTGTGGGGAAAAAATACCATCCTTGTAATGAGAAGCCTTATGCTAACCTACTGATCATAATAATAATAATAGAAGAGATTAAGCATGTGGTAATGCCATCAAATAAGGCAGTAAGAGTGCTTGCCCACAGAGTGTCAAAATAGTGTAGTTAATAGGGAAATAAATATACACACAAAGTATAGCTAAATCAGTGCTAGCATCGCACTGAAGTGTATTATGTGCGTTGTGCAGGATGTGCACAAAATGACCATTTTGAAACAACGCTCTTATAAGAATGCAGGACGTCACACATTATGTGTGTTGCGCATGATGTGCAAAATGTCATCTAGTAGATTGCTATGTAACAGCGCTCTTATATGAATGTGGATGTCATTTGAGAGGAGGGGGCCTGAGACGGTTACCTGTAGCTGTAGTGCTGTAGAGCGGCGCTCCCGCGCCTGGCTGCAATGGCGTCATGCTATACCCCTCGGTTTGTGGCTGTATTTATATAGGAGCCCGGGTGGCCGCATCCGGCCGGAAGTGAAGCCCCTGAACCGGAAGTGACGTCGCGCTGTCTTAGTATAGACACTGCGCATGTCTGTGATGGTTGTCAGGGTGATCAGCAGGTTGGCGTCCCTGTAGTTCATCTAATAGCGCCGAATAGTGTGTGTATATTGCGTAGAAGCAATATGAAGACAGCATCACAAAATTACAGAAAAATAAGAGTCAAAATAGCTAATATATAAGCAGGCACATGGAAAATAATGAACCATGAAAAGAAAAAAAGAAAATGAAATCTGTAAAGGGCAAAAACAGAAAATAATATGAAACAAAATAGATGGTAAAATAAGAAAAATAAAGAATAAAAATAAAAAGAAGAAAAAATAAAAAATAAAAATAAAAATAAAATGTAGATAAAAATAAATGAAAAAATTGAAACCAAAAACAACGTTGCTGACCTTGCGCAAATAATTACCTATGCGTGCATTGTATATATAGGGTTATGGAAAATAAAAATAAAAATAAAAAATAGAAAATAAAAATCCAAAATAAGTATCCAAAATAAGTAGGAGTCCAGTGGGCGGAGCAAAACTCACCTAGGGTAATAGTATATTAGCGAGTCTGTAAAATAACAGAAAAAACAGAGAAAAAGTTATTAGCAGTTATAGGAGCCAGTCTATTTCTCTATTCAGCCCCCTAGGGGCTAGAGTGTCTAACTTATGTATCCAATAAGTTTCTCTCTCTCTTAATAATTTGACATGGTCGCCCCCTCTCCTTGGGCGTGGTACATGCTCGATTACCTGAAATTTTAATTGTGCCACTGAATGTCGATATTTAGTGAAATGTTCAGGTAAAGGTAACCAGTTTTTTTGACACCTATTTGTTGATTTGTGGCTGGCAATACGGTCCTTGACATGTTGGGTTGTTTCCCCTACATAGAGGAGGCCACATGGGCATTTTATCAGGTAGACCACAAAGTTCGAATCACATGTATAGTAGCCACGTATAGGGAAGGATTTACCTGTCCTTGGATGGGTAATATTGTCCGATCTAATCACATTCGAACAGGCTGCGCAACTTAGACAGGGGAATGTACCGCAACGGCGAGAGGCAAGTAGCCTCTGCGTAGTGGTAGGAAGTTTACTGCCTATGTCAGCTCTAACCACTTTATCGCGAATATTAGTAGGACGTTTAGTGCAAATTAAAACTGGAGCTTCAAAGGAGCCGACGTCAGGGTAAGCCTTAAAGAGGAGGGGCCAGTGTTTTTTGATAATAGAGTAAACTTTGGGCATCAGTGGATGGAAAGTATGTACAAATGGAATCCTTTCTTTTGCGCATGTCCTCGGTAGAGGAGATGAAGGGGTTAATACCCGTTGTTTTTCAACCTCAAGTAGTTTAGATGGGTAACATCTGTCCTTAAATTTTTTTGTCATAATATCAAGTTTCTCATTGCGAATATCATGATCAGAGACAATACGTGCCACCCTATTAAATTGTGAGCGTGGAAGACTATTCTTGGTGGCCTTTGGGTGACAACTCGAGTAGTGTAGAAGACTGTTGGTATCCGTTGGTTTACAGTATAAATCTGTGGAAAGATTCCCCTCACTATCTTGTATAACTTTTGTATCTAGAAAAGGGACCGATTCCATATTGAAATGTAGCGTGAACTGCAATTCTGGACGGATGGAGTTAAGGTGTAGGTAGAAATCCTGTAATGATGATGTCGTTCCTGTCCAAATAAAGAAGATATCATCGATATAACGGTGATATTCTGTAGCATATTGTAGAAAAAGATCATTACAGAACACATGATTGATCTCAAAATAGTTCATGTAGGCATTAGCATACGCCGGCGCTATGTTCGCGCCCATCGCAGTCCCGCACTTCTGTATATAATAGGTATCCTCGTACAAAAAGTAGTTCTCATGCAATACAAGACTGAGAAGGTCTAGACAAAACTGCATGGAGTCTGTTGACAGTTCTGAGGAGTTTAGTAAAAATCTTGCAGCTTCAATCCCTTTGTCATGGGTGATTGAAGTGTAGAGGCTATTGACATCGAGGGTGGTGAGAATGCTACCCGGGGGTTTCTTGCCTACCTGTTTAATGATACTCAAGAATTGACCCGTATCCAAGAGGAAGGATCTAGTCTGTTTAACTAAGGGTGTGAATATTTTCTCGAGAAAGATGGATAGTGGGGATAAAACAGAGTCGGTAGATGCGACAATCGGTCTGCCTGGCGGATTTTCTAGAGATTTATGTATCTTTGGAAGTATATAGAACACTGGTGTAATTGGATGAGGGTTCACAAGGAAACTGGCAGTTTTTTGATCAATCATGTGACGGTCCAAGTATGTTTTAGTAAGGTCCCTAATCTTGTGAGTAATAGTGGAAACCGAATCCCTAGGAATAATCCCATATGTGCTGGTGTCAGATAATTGTCTATTCACTTCCTTGTTGTAATCAATGTAGTTCATGACAACTAAGGCACCGCCTTTATCAGCCGGTTTAATTATAATATTCTTATTGCTGTGAATGGAGTTAAGAGCCTGTTTCTCAGCAGGTGATAGATTGGAGTGAGTAGGGAAGAGACCGAGTTGTGCCTGGTGGGACAGCATTTTGACCTCACGGTCCACTAATGAAATAAATGTCTCCGTCGCATGGTATGTGCAAGGAGGACAGAATTTACTTGGACTGCGAAGACCAAGTGTAGAAATAGACAATTCCGGAATCCGAACATCACCCGGTATTGGAGATCTCTCGCCCATAGGGTTAGGAGATAAGCCAAAGTGGGTTTTGAGTCTAACCGTCCGGTAAAACCTCTTGAGATCCTTCTCAAGTTGAAATGCATCCCACTTAGGGGTGGGACAAAAAGATAGTCCCTTCTGAAGCAACGAGAGCTCAGAGGGAGAGAGGAGATAGTCCGAAATGTCTGATGCTGCATCTGGTGTCTCACCTGTGAACGCGTTGCCATTCTTTCTCCTGCCTCGCCTAGTGGGTCTGTGGTTCGCTGGTCCCCTCGGCGGCCCCGTCCTAAAAAACGTTGTCTGCCAGAATTTATGGAGGACTCGCTCCCGGAACAGAAGGACCCATTTCCTCGTTGGTAGCGGGATCTGCGCCATTGGCCCATAGTAGCAGATGTATCGTTCCATTTGTATATTCTGTTCATAGAATAGTCGTCTGAGTCACGTTGAAACTTCTGCATATATAGGGTTATGGAAAATAAAAATAAAAATAAAAAATAGAAAATAAAAATCCAAAATAAGTATCCAAAATAAGTAGGAGTCCAGTGGGCGGAGCAAAACTCACCTAGGGTAATAGTATATTAGCGAGTCTGTAAAATAACAGAAAAAACAGAGAAAAAGTTATTAGCAGTTATAGGAGCCAGTCTATTTCTCTATTCAGCCCCCTAGGGGCTAGAGTGTCTAACTTATGTATCCAATAAGTTTCTCTCTCTCTTAATAATTTGACATGGTCGCCCCCTCTCCTTGGGCGTGGTACATGCTCGATTACCTGATATTTTAATTGTGCCACTGTATGTCGATATTTATTGAAATGTTCAGGTAAAGGTAACCAGTTTTTTTGACACCTAATTGTTGATTTGTGGCTGGCAATACGGTCCTTGACATGTTGGGTTGTTTCCCCTACATAGAGGAGGCCACATGCTTGATCTCTTCTATTATTATTATTATTATGACCAGTAGGTTAGCATAAGGCTTCTCATTACAAGGATGGTATTTTTTCCCCACAATGCTGATGCACTGAATACCACACACAGACAACCATATTAGAAAACCAGAATAACTACGATTACAACTTTATCTATTTTACTAACCATGATGTTGACAAATTCCTTTCAGCCGTTTCTCTTGGGCTATTCTCTTGGGAGTTCTCTTCCTATTTATTCAAAGATCTGAAACCGGATTCAGGTAATCCTTTTCTTTCCCCTTATTCTACTTATTATGGTACTAGTTTACTGGGCCTTTTCTCTTGTTCCGTACATCCATGTTCTCCATGAAAGCAGTATAAATTGTATGTATATATATGTGTTTTTATCACTGTATTATATTTGGATAATGTGATGTTTATATGGTGTTGTACATTCTCTCTTTTGTTTTTTCTGCATTTGTTTTTTTCTCTGTATATGTTTTGATGTATCTTTCTTTATTTGCAGCGATAAACTGATAAAGGCTCGGGCTGAGGCGAAACGTCGTTATATGTATATCGCTTCCATCTAGTGCTCTATATTCTTTTTTGGCTCCCACATGTTTTGTACATAATAAAATGAACACTTGTTGGCATTATATTCCTCTGAGTGTGCGGTGAATTTATATTATTATTGCATGAGGAGACCAGCATAAAAACATCTTTGAGAGTCCATTCTCCCCCAGGCTCCAACTGTCCATGGCCCCCTGCTGCTGTTGGCATATGCAACAGAAATTGACTTATTGTTTATGTAAAGGAGAAGCAGATAATCTCTGTTAGCAGAAGGAGATAAAACCCAGTGAATGGAGGCTGGAAAAAAAAGAAGAAAAAATCCAGATACAGAGGGACAAAGGAATTTATGACCCAGGAACTGGAGGGCCGCACACTGGAGATCATTACAGAGAATCACCACACACCGGACATACAGGAACTCTCAAGAAGAAAGAAGAATATCTTCATAAAACAAGTAAGATTATATAAAAATGATGTGCAGCACTGAGCTGAAACTCACAGTAGCTAAGCTGAACAGTGAAAATTATCAGTTATGGAAATTCAAAGTAGAGATGCTGCTATCTAAAGAGGATTTATGGGAAGTAATTACTATCTGTAGTAATTACTTCCCATAAATCATCTTTAGATAACAACATCTCTACTTTGAATTTTACTACAGATAGACCTGATGAAGATAATCAGACATGGGATTGAAAGAATAGAGAAGCTAGAGCCATCATTAGCTTATTAGTGGATGATGCTCAGATAATACACATAAGGAATGAGGATACAGTGAAAGGAATGTGGGAGACATTGAAAAAGCTATATGAAAGATCTAGTTTAAATCACAAGTTATTTCTATTAAGAAAGCTTTACAGCATGAGATTGAGTGCAAATGACGACAAGCACAAGCACATATTCTCAATGATGGAAGTAATATCAAATCTAAGGTGTATTGTGAAGACATTAAAAAAAGTCATGTAGCAGCAATATTATTGTGCAGTTTACCAGATTCGTATACAGCTTTGATAAATGCCGTAGAGACAAGACCTGAAAAAGACATCACATTAGATATTGTGAAAACAAGACTAATAGATGAATATCAGAGAAGAAAAGAACAGACAAATGATTCTTCTACTGAAAAAGACAGTGGAAATGCTCTTAAAGCTACAGATTTTAAAAAACCCTATAATAAAGCGACAAGATGTTTCAAATGTAAGAAAAAAGGTCATTTAAAGAAACATTGTACCATATGGAAAGCAGAACAACAAAAATTACAACATAAAGAGCATACACAGAAAGTGAGAAACATAATTTCCGATTCATGTGAGAATAATTGGAATGGCACATTTAAAGTAACAGACAAGAAATCATCACTTGGTTGATTTATTGATTCAGGAGCAACGAGTCATATGACAAGTGACAAGAATTTCTTCACTGATCTTGATTTAGATAAGAAAGAAGCCATTTATCTTGCAGATGGAAGCAAAATAAAAGCAGAAGGTATAGGACAAGGTATGCTAAAGTGTTCAAACAAGTTCGGACAAGATTCAAAGATACTTGTACAGGATGTGTTGTATGTTCCAAAATTGGAAGGCGGATTGTTATCTGTGAAGCATTTAACAGCAAATGGACTCACTGTAAAATTCAAAGATAATGAGTGTGCAATTCTAGCAGGAAACAAGGTGATAACCAATGTCAAGGCAGATGAACAATTATATCATCTTCACACACCAAAGGAACAGATGAAGGTATGTACACATGATCACAAGAACTGTATTCATGTGTGGCATAGACGTCTAGAAGAAAGACACCCTGACAGCATAAGGGAACTACAAAGAAAAAAATTGACAAAAGATCTAAAGACATCAGATTGCTCAATTAACGTAACAAATTTCAAAAGAAGCCAGTTGTTATCAGAAGTGATAATGGAGGTGAATTTACAGGTCACGAAATAGAAAACTACTTAAGACAAAATGGTATAGAACATCAAAAAACTGTTCCATACCCACCTGAACAAAATGGAGTAGCAGAAAGGAAAAACTGAACTCTGACAGAAATGATGAGATGTATGCTGACAGATTCCAAACTACCAGAGAAATATTGGGGTGAGGCAGCAATGACAGCTACATATCTACAGAACAGACTTTTTTCCAGAAAACTGAAGAAAACTCGATATGAACTGTGGTAAGGTATGAAACCAAGTGTCAATCATTTAAAAGTTTTTGGATGTAGTTTTCATATTCATTCCAACAGAAAAACGTTCCAAACTTCAAAACAGATCCATGGAGGGAATATTTGTTGGATATAGTGAAAATTGCAAGGGATACATACTACAATAAGAACTTTTCTTACAGTTGCAGCAATGAAACAGATGGAACTGATAC
This sequence comes from Dendrobates tinctorius, assembly GCF_039654945.1. Taxonomy (NCBI): domain Eukaryota; kingdom Metazoa; phylum Chordata; class Amphibia; order Anura; family Dendrobatidae; genus Dendrobates; species Dendrobates tinctorius. The sequence continues at coordinate 19,547,814 of NW_027361682.1, forward strand.
ATCTCTGTCATGCCCTCAGCTGCAGGCCCAGTCTCTGCTGCTCAAGGAGACCGACTCCTATCTCACAGATCCACTGGTACTATTCACCTTGTCCGTGGCTCCAGACAATCAGCGCCCCCTTTCTCTGCTAAGAACCTGCATGCTCTTGGCAGGTCTCCTGGTAATGCTCTTAGGAGATGCGCCCCACTTCTTGCACATACTTAAAACAGCAGGGCACCTGTTCTCTATTAGGGCTATGATGCTCTGTGCATAAAAGGCATCCTTTTGCGGGAGGTGCCTGAACAACGTGTTCATTCTGTGGGATCTCTGCCTTCCACTCAGGCCACACTCTGCTTTGCTCTGCATACTGAAGGCTGTTGCAATATCCTAATCTCTCTGTCTCCTCAGAATCTTCTGCTGGCAGTACCCTCTCCTGGATCCTTCTGGACACTTTGGTTTCTACCCCAGACTGACCAAGGCTCTCATCTTGGAATCAGCCAGTTATCATTGCCGGCTAGAAGTTCACACAGACCTTCCAGGATTCCTGCCACCTCCTCTTTCGGTCTGTATGGGTCGTCCCCCTGGTCCGGGTATCGCGGCTTTAAGGTCACTTGGTGTTGCGACGGGGGAGCCCCTGTATAGGGGTACACCTTGCCCGGTGCTCCACTACGTGGTTCTGTGTCGTGGTCCAGAGGGTTCTTCCCTCAGGCACCTTTTCCGTTAGTTTGCTTCATTTAATAAACATCTTTGGTTTTTGGAAGCTCATTCTCCTGTCTCTTGTGTATCGGGTATACAGCTGCCACTGCACCATCAGTGGTCCAGTGAGTCCACTATACACCTTCACGCCCTGTGGGCATAACAGTTTGTTCAGGCCATGGACTCCGCTGATACCTGATACACAGCTGAAAGAGAGCTGGCTGCGCTTTGACAGAGTCAGGATCAGCGAGTGGCCTTTATGCAAACCTTGGATACCCACCTGACTACTCTACAGGCTGCCGAGCCCACCAACATGACCCAGCTAGCAGAGCTCCATCTGGAATTCACTCACCAACTGGAGATGCAGACTCGCTTGTTAGACTATATGACCTCTGTGGAGGACCAGTTAACTAAGGTACCGCATCCTATTGTTGTGCCCACTACAGGACCCAGTCCTCATCTCTGCAAGCATCCTCGTTACAATGGTGACCCCAAGTTGTGCAGAGGATTTCTCAACCAATGCTTGTTGCATTTTTGTTTTTTGCCTCAGCATTATCCGACTGACATGGCCAAGGTGGTTTTCCTTGCCTCTCACCTGGAGGGAGAGGCTTTAGCCTGGTTCAACCCCATAATGGAGCGGAATGATCCCATTGTGTCAGATCTGCAGGTATTCCTGGACACCTTCCACAAGATTTTCGATGAGCCTGGTCGTGCTACATCTGCCATTGAGTCTCTCTTCAATTTGCAACAGGGCTCTCTCTCTGTCGGTCAGTATGACATCCATTTCCGTACCCTGGCTTCGGAGCTCCAGTGGACCAATGAGCCTTTGGTCGGAGCCTTCCGGCTAGGATTATCTGGAAGAATCAAAGATGAATTGGCAGTCAGGGACCTACCTGTGACCCTGGAGGATCTCATATCCCTCGCCATTCGAATTGACCTGCGTCTCCAGGAACGCTCCAGAGATAGAATTCTCGAGAAGCGATTTCCTCGTCCTGCATCTTCTTCACCGAAACCTCGGTTTCCGCCTTGTCCTGCTTCGGTCTCTAAGAAAGAACTCATGGGACTTGATCGCGTTAAGGTGGAGAGGAATAGGCAAGAGAAAAGGTCCGAAAGGAATCCGCATCATTATGATGGACGCCCTGCTCCCAGTCTATGTAGTGGCATGGAGAGGCCGGAGAAACTCTTCTGCCTGGGACAGGTAAGAGAGGCCTCCCTAGGTGAGAATGATTCCGCCCCTCCACTAACTATATCCATACAGGTGATCTTCGGAAAGGTGCGGTTCTCGGAGACGGCCTATCTGGACTCCGGGTCTGGTGGAAACTTCATCCAGCAAGCAGCGGAAAGGCGGTTCGGGATTCCTATCACTCCTCTGCAGCAGTCCCGGCACATCATCTCCATAGACGGAAGACCCCTGAAAGATCACATTCTTGGTAACACCGAAGAGGTGGAGCTTCAAATCGGAGCACTCCACAAGGAAAGAATTGCCTTCTTTGTGTTACTGAATCTTTCTCCACCATTTCTACTAGGTCTTCCGTGGCTGCGCCATCATGAACCCGTCCTGGATTGGCAGTCGGGAGATGCCCTTCGATGGGGTCAGTCCTGTCATGATCACTGCCTCATAAGCGTACGGCCTAGTTCAACCCCGCGTCCTCCTGCAGCCTTACCCGGATTACCCGCTGCCTACTGGTCCTTCGCAGATGTATTTGACAAGAAGGAGGCCGAAACTCTTCCCCCTCACAGGCCTTATGATTGTCCCATCGACCTAATCCCCGGATCCACTCCGCCTCGAGGTAGGATCTACCCTCTTTCTCCACTGAAACTCAAGCCATGTCTGATTACATCAAGGAGAATTTGGCTCGAGGGTTTATCCAGAAGTCCTCCTCTCCGGTTGGAGCTGGATTCTTCTTTGTCAAGAAGAAAGATGGATCTCTTCGTCCGTGTATAGACTACCGTGGTCTCAATTAAATAACTGTAAAGAACAGATACCCTCTTCCCTTAATTCCAGAGCTTTTTGATTGTCTTCGAGGTTCCAGAATTTTTACCAAGTTGGATCTCCGTGGGGCTTATAACCTCATCAGGATACGATCTGGGGACGAGTGGAAAACCGCCTTCAACACGTGAGATGGTCACTACTAATACCGGGTGATGCCCTTCGGATTAAGCAATGCGCCTGCTGTCTTCCAGGAGTTTGTCAATGACGTATTCCGTGACCTGCTCTATGTTTGTGTGGTAGTGTATCTGGATGACATCCTGGTATTTTCTCCCGACTTACCATCTCACAGGAGGAATGTTCGTCTCGTTCTCCAACGATTGAGAGAATCGCCTCTACGCGAAGTTTGAGAAATGTCTGTTTGAACAGAGATCTTTACCCTTTCTTGGCTTTATCATTTCTGATACAGGTCTCGAGATGGATCCAGAGAAGGTCTCCGCCGTGCTTAAGTGGCCCCGACTTGAGGGAATCAAGACCATACAGCGGTTCCTGGGATTCGCCAATTACTATCGGCAATTTATCCCTCACTTCTCCTCCCTGGTAAGACCACTCACCACTTTGACTTGTAAAGGTGCCAAACCAAGGGATTGGACTCCTGAGGCCGAGTTGGCTTTTACTTCCCTTAAACAAGCTTTTTCTACTGCCCCGGCTCTTCACAGACCAATGATCAACAAGCAGTTTTTCCTGGAAGTGGACGCTTCGTCATCTGGAGCCGGAGCGGTCCTCACACAGAAACTGTCTACCGATAAGATGGTGACCTGTGGATTCTTTTCCAAGGCATTCTCGTCCTGCGAACGTAACTACTCAATTGGGGATAGAGAGTTACTAGCAATTAAGTTAGCCTTAGAAGAGTGGCAATATCTGCTTGAAGGCGCAGTTCATCCAGTCATCATTTACACAGATCATAAAAACCTGTCATACCTCCAGTCAGCTCAAAGACTCAACCCTCGCCAGGCTCGTTAGTCTTTATTTTTTGCTCGTTTCAGTTTCTCTCTCCATTTTCGTCCTGCAGAGAAGAATATCAAAGCCGATGTGCTTTCCAGGTTATTTCTGTCAGACAACCTTGAAGAGGAGCCTCAGCATATCATTGAACCATCCAAGATGATCACGGTGGCTCCAGTCAGTCTGTCGTAGATCCCGCCCGGTAAGACTCTCGTAACTGAAAGAGACAAGTGGGGGGTTCTACGCTGGGGTCATTCTTCTAAGCTGGCCGGACACACCGGTCAAATGAAGATGTTACAACTAATATCTCGACACTACTGGTGATCCACCTTGCGCCAATATGTTCTGGACTTCGTTGCAGGCTCTCCCGCCTGTGCTCGTAATAAAACACCCAAGAAACTGCCAGCCGGTCACCTCCTTCCGCTCCCAATTCCGTCTGCTCCCTGGCAACACATTGCCATGGACTTCATCACGGATCTGCCAGCATCATCTGGTTGTAGAGTAATCTGGGTTGTTGTTGACCGGTTCTCCAAGATGGGACACTTCACTCTGCTCTCCGGTCTTCCTTCCGCTCCTAAACTCGCAGAGCTCTTCATTCAGCATGTCCTTTGGCTTCACGGACTTCCACTCCACATTGTCTCTGACAGGGGAGTTCAGTTCATTTCCCGCTTCTGGCGGTCCCTCTGTAAGTTGTTGGATGTCACTCTGGACTTCTCCTCGGCCTATCACCGGCCTATCATCGGCCTATCACCTATAATTGAAGCATTACAATGAAACACTTCAAACTGCCCTGGATGAATTTGCACCCCCTATAAATAGAACACCACAACGCAGACGGCGACAACCCTGGCACACGGTGCAAACACGTTTCCTGCAGCGGTGCTCCAGGTGCGCCGAACGTCTGTGGAGAAAATCCAATCTACACGAAGATTTCATCCATTTTAAGTTTATGCTTAGAACATACAACACTGCCCTTCACCTCTCCAAACAAACCTATTTCAACACCCTCATCATCTCACTGTCCAATAACCCGAAACGTCTCTTTGACACTTTTCATTCTCTACTCAATCCAAGAGTACAGGCCCCAACCACGGAGCTCCGAGCTGACGATCTGGCCAATTACTTCAAAGAAAAAATTGACCAGATCCGACAGGAAATTATCTCCAAATCCCCTCATACCATGCACTGTCCTCCCTCCCCCACTGCATCTAACTCACTCTCTGATTTTGAACCAGTCACAGAAGAAGAAGTAAGCTGGCTCCTTGCATCTTCTCGCCCAACTACTTGCACCAGTGACCCATTTCCGTCACATCTCCTCCAGTCCCTTTCCCCTGCTGTCACCCCTCACCTAACTAAAATATTTAACCTCTCTCTCTCTTCTGGTATTTTTCCCTCCTCATTTAAGCATGCCATCATACATCCACTACTTAAAAAACCATCCCTCGACCAAAACTGTGCCGCTAACTATAGACCTGTCTCTAATCTTCCCTTCATCTCTAAACTCCTGGAACGCCTGGTCCACTCCCGTCTTATCCGCTATCTCTTAGAAAACTCTGTTCTCGACCCTCTCCAATCCGGTTTCCGCTCTTTACACTCCACTGAAACTGCCCTCACTAAAGTCTCTAATGATCTGCTAACAGCTAAATCAAATGGTCATTACTCCATGCTAATTCTCTTGGATCTCTCTGCAGCATTCGACACTGTGGATCATCAGCTCCTCCTCACTATGCTCCATTCCATTGGCCTCAAGGACACCGTTCTCTCCTGGTTCTCCTCCTATCTCTCCGACCGCTCCTTTACTGTTTCTTTTGCCGGTTCCTCCTCCTCTCACCTTCCCCTTACTGTTGGGGTTCCTCAAGGATCGGTTCTAGGCCCCCTCCTCTTCTCCTTGTACACTGCCCCTATTGGTCAAACAATCAGTAGATTTGGTTTCCATTACCATCTCTATGCTGATGACACCCAATTATACGCTTCTTCTCCTGACATCACGCCAGCCTTTCTAGAAAACACTGGCGATTGTCTAAACGCTGTGTCTAATATCATGTCCTCACTATATCTGAAACTGAACCTGTCAAAGACTGAACTCCTTGTGTTTCCTCCCGCTACTAATGTACCTACACCCGACATTGCCATTTCCGTCTGTGGTTCCACTATTACTCCCCAGCAACATGCCCGCTGTCTTGGGGTCATACTTGATTCCGAGCTTTCCTTTGCCCCCCACATTCGATCACTGGCTCGCTCTTGTCATCTGCACCTCAAAAACATTTCTAGAATTCGACCTTTTCTTACTTTTGACTCTGCAAAAACTCTTACTGTTTCTCTTATTCATTCTCGTCTCGACTATTGTAACTCTCTTCTAATCGGTCTCCCTCTTACAAAACTCTCCCCTCTCCAATCTGTCTTGAATGCTGCAGCCAGGATCATATTCCTCACCAATCGTTACACCGATGCCTCTACCTTGTGCCAGTCATTACACTGGCTACCCATCCACTCCAGAATTCAGTATAAACTTATTACCCTCACCCACAAAGCCCTCCATGGCTCAGCACCACCCTACATCTCCTCCCTTGTTTCAGTATACCACCCTACCCGCGCCCTCCGTTCTGCTGATGACCTGAGGTTAGTATCCTCAATAGTCAGAACCTCCCACTCCCGTCTCCAAGACTTTACACGTGCCGCGCCAATTCTTTGGAATGCACTTCCCAGGTCAATACGATTAGTCCCCAATCCCCACAATTTTAAGCGTGTCCTGAAAACGCATTTATTCAGACTGGCCTATCGCCTCAACACATTAACCTAACCTATCCCTGTGTGGCAGAGCCAAAAGTTTTACCATAACCAGGTTCCCAGCATCATGTTCCCACATGCTTTATGCATCCATTAGCCCTCTGTGTCTGTACTGTTACACACTTAACATTATGGCTGGTCCATACAATCAGGGCAACTGTTACCACCCACCTTTCGTGTCTACCTCTTTCCTCATAGACTGTAAGCTTGCGAGCAGGGCCCTCACTCCTCTTGGTATTTGTTATAATCTACTGTATGTGATTATTGTTATGCTGTAATGTCTATTGTCTGTACAAATCCCCTCTGAAATGTAAAGTGCTGCGGAATATGTCGGCGCTATAAAAATAAAATTTATTATTATTATTATTATCACCCACAATCTAACGGCCAAGTGGAGAGAGTGAATCAAGTCCTCACAAACTATCTGTGACACTTTGTGAATGGTCACCACAGCGACTGGGCCAACCTGCTGCCGTGGGCAGTGTTTTCATACAACAATCATGTCGGTGAGTCCTCCTCTAATTCACCGTTTTTCATTGTTTATGGACAGCATCCTAGGATCCCGACTCCACTGCCTCTTGCTTCCGGCAATCCTGCAGCTGTGTCCCTGGCAAAGGACTTCTCAAAGGTCTGGACAGAGACCAGGACCTCACTGGAGCAGGCATCGGTTTGAACCAAGGAGCATGCGGATAAGAGACGTCTGGATCCGCCACCTTACCAACCCGGAGATAAGGTATGGCTGTCTTCCAGGCACATCCGTCTTAAGGTCCCTTCTTAGAAACTGGCTCCTCGTTTCATCGGTCCCTTTGAAGTGCTCCATTGGATCAACGATGTGTGCTATCGTTTGAAGTTGCCAGCCTCCTTAAGGATCCATAACTCCTTCCATGTCTCCCTGCTGAAGCCAGTTGTTCTCAGTCACTTCACCCAGGATCCAGGTAAATTTCCTTCTCCTGTCAGTTCCAAGGATGTCTATGAAGTGAAGGACATCCTGGACATGAAGAGAAGAGGGGGCAGGTCGCTCTTTCTGGTTAACTGGAAGGGATACGGTCCTGAGGAGAGATCCTGGGAGCCTGAGGAGAACATTAATGCCCCGGTTCTTCTTAGAAAGTTCCTGGCAGGTTTGAAGAAGGGGGGGCGTAAGGGGGAGGGTACTGTCATGCCCTCAGCTGCTGGCCCGGTCTCTGCTGCTCAGGGAGACCAGCGCCTATCTCACAGCTCCACTGGTACTACTCACCCTGTCCGTGGCTCCAGACAATCAGCGGCCCCTTTCTCTGCTAAGAACCTGCATGCTCTTGGCAGGTCTCCTGATAATGCTCTTAGGAGACGTGCCCCGATTCCTGCACATACTTAAAACAGCAGGGCACCTGTTCTCTATTAGGGCTATGATGCTCTGTGCATAAAAGGCATCCTCCTTTTGAGGGAGGTGCCTGAACAACGTGTTCATTCTGTGGGATCTCTGCCTTCCACTCAGGCCACACTCTGCTTTGCTCTGCATACTGAAGGCTGTTGCAATATCCTAATCTCTCTGTCTCCTCAGAATCTTCTGCTGGCAGTACCCTCTCCTGGATCCTTCTGGACACTTTGGTTTCTACCCCAGACTGACCAAGGCTCTCATCTTGGAATCAGCCAGTTACCATTGCCGGCTAGAAGTTCACACAGACCTTCCAGGATTTCTGCCACCTCCTCTTTCTTTCTGTATGGGTCGTCCCTCTGGTCCGGGTATCGCGGCATTAAGGTCACTTGGTGTTGCGACGGGGGAGCCCCTGTATAGGGGTACACCTTGCCCGGTGCTCCACTATGTGGTTCTGTGTCGTGGTCCAGAGGGTTCTTCCCTCAGGCACCTTTTCCGTTTGTTTGCTTCATTTAATAAACATCCTTGGTTTTTGGAAGCTCATTCTCCTGTCTCTTGTGTATCGGGTATACAGCTACCACTGCACCATCAGTGGTCCAGTGAGTCCACTATACACCTTCATGCCCTGTGGGCGTAACAATCTTAATGTAAAGACAGCATTTTTGAATGGAGATATAACAGAAGACATTTACATGGAACAACCTCCAGGATTCAAAGATGAAAGAAACCCAAACAAAGTTTGCAAACTTCTGAAAAGCATATATGGGTTAAAGTAAGCAGCTAAAGCGTGGAATGACAAAATCACGGAAGTACTTACAAATGAAAATTTTCAAAGAAGCAAAGCTGATCCATGCTTGTACACAAAAAGGCTGATGAATAGATGGATTTATGTACTCATATATGTAGACAACATTTTGATTTGTTCTGAACAAGAAAGGGATAAAGAAAACATTCTAAAAATCCTGAAGCAACATTTTGAAATCAAAGACTTGGGAAATGTGAAGTATCGTTTCCTGAAGGATTATCCTACTGAAGAAATTACAGCAGACATCTTCACGGAGGCGTTGAATGCTGATAAACACCATAGACTAATAAAAAGTTGGGTTTGACTGAATAAGTCCTTACTGTTGAGAAAGGGTGTTGGCATATGCAACAGAAATTGACTTATAGTTTATATAAAGGAGGACTTTACAGTAGCCTGACAGCAGATGGCGACAGTGGGAAGTTATATGTTTGCTGTATTGGTGGGAGGGAAGCTCTCTTATTATTGTTACTTTTACTTACCGGTGGATTCTCAAAAGATACACTCTGCTACAGCTGCAGCCTCCTTGTTACCTGCTCCTGCCCCGTCCTGTGGCTTGTTTCCCCCTCAGACAGCTCTTCCTCCTCCTCTACAGGGTCTGACTCAGCCCCAGCACTCTCAGCCGCTTCTTCTGCTTCCTCTCTCCTGGCAAATTTCTTCAGCTTAGTGGCGGCACCATGCGCCGCTGGCATTCAGTGTTTGCTTTGGCCGCCTCCTCCCTGGCGGCCGCGCCATCTTGGATGCAGCTGCCCTCGCCCGCATCCCGCTGTCTCCTCCGCGTCATCACTGCTCTTCAAAGGCACAGTTCAGTGCCCACCCCTGCCCAGACCCTTCAGCCGTTCACCGCAACTTAAAACCGGTATTTTTCGTGTGGCTATGCAGGATTAATGTTACTATTTCTGGCGGGAGGTCTCCCCTGCATGTCCGCTCACATCGCCGGCTAGGACACGCCTCCTGTGACACAAACTTTACATAGAAACACACAGATGTCTAATTACATCTACTGAGCACTGACTGTTATACAGCTAATAACATATCTGTACCACTGCATTGCAAGAAAAAACATTAATCTTACCAGATAAGCTTTACTCGGAAAACGAACTCAAGTTGGGGAGTTACAGGAGGACAAATAAACAACGTGCATCCTAAGAAATACACAAAAGAAAATGACATCTCCCTCATCCCAGAATACATTGCTTCAATCCCACAATGCATCACTCTGTTAAAGACACAGGCTGTAAAGCTATTTAAGACACAGCTATAAATTCAGCCACCACTATATGGTGCTAACTAATTCAGCACATAATGCAAATATATTCGCCCTATATTCAGAGGGCAGAACAAGTACTATTATTGTGATAACATACTTGCTCAGTTTATTTTTATTTTACTGGTTAAAAGACTTCAGAACGTAAAAAAACATAAAACTTTGTGTCGCCATTTTCAGAGACCCATACATTTTTAATTTCTACAACGACTGAGCTGTAAGAGAACTTGCTCTTTAGCGTGGCGAGCTATAGTTTTTATCGATACCATTATGGGTTATATACAATGTTTTGATTGCTTTTGTTGCAATTTTTAGGGAGATGGATGACTGTAAAAAAGAAAAGAACAAGATTGCAGAACCTGCAATTGTTTGATAACTTCTGCAATATGCTGCAGATTTAATAAGTGAAATTTAAGATTTTCTATGAAGCCACCAGCTGTGCTTCAGAGGAGTACAAAGATGGCAGCGACAGTTCCTTCAGCAGGCAACCTACTAGCGCAGTGCGATCGTGTCGCTGGATTTGGGGGATCCATTGGCATTGGTATGGACCCTGTCTTAGATAACAACACCTAAATGCCGCTGTCTGATACTGACAGCGGCATGTACGTGGTTAAACAGGAGCGTGATGTCTGTAGAACACAGCCTGTATAGATTCCTGATTCTGCTCCATATACGAACACCCAACACCCACCACACATGTACGGCAGATGTCAGGAAGGGTTAATATATGGCTGTTTATGACAACACTCCATTTTTGTGATTTACCAGAAAAGAGTTGCAGAAGTGGTGGCAACTTTTCCATTTATTTGAGCAAGGCTTGCCTAAATCCATAGTCATGCTGCAGACACAAATCTGTTCAGAGGTACGTGACGGGACTCTTGATTTTTTACTGATCCTACTTAAATGCATATTGTGCTCTTGTACTGTTGCAGATGAATATGGGAATGATGGTTTGTCCCCCCACCCCCAATCCACTCCCGTAACATGAGATCATATATGAGGCACATCTGCAAGCCCCAGAGATTCACAGAGATTGGAAAAACAAGATTTGCAAAGCGCCAAGATCACACATATGGAAGCAAGTAAAATGTCCCAGTTCTCATTGTGGGAATGCTGCACATTTCCGGTAGAACTGCACAGGGAAAATCCAAAGATAAACTGCAATGCCGAAGCTTTCAAATCCAAAGATGAGCTTTCTTAAGACGTGAACCATTTAGCAGATGATGTATTACGCAGCGGATTTTCTGCATGTAACTTCACATCAGAAAATCCTGCGTGTGTCCATCCCATTCAGATGTGCTAGGCTCCGAGGTCGCTAATCTGGACTCACTGATCACAACTTTTTGAACCATCCATACATGGCGACATTTTCTGCAACAAATCTGCAATGAATAATCATCATGAAAATCTGCATGAGCTCTAAGCTGATTTTGAGACATATTTCACCCTGCGCAAATCACAGCATTGGAGGAATGGAAAATTTGCCCTTAATTCCCAGAGATTTTTGCAGGTGGTGTTTGTAAAACCCCATTGATATGTATCATACTGTAAACCGTTGAGGATTTCCTATGGGCACTGTGACAGCTATCATTAGTGGTTAGTACCTTCGGGAGATACATTACTTGCTTACCCAGACAGTGGAGCATTTCCTCCTCCATTTCAGAAGCAGATTCTTCAGAAGCAGGGCCAAGGTTTGTTGAAGAAGACTGGTATCCATCACAGTCCTCTCCGTCATCTGGAAGACAGAAGGTAGGCAAAAAAACACATTAATGAGTTCTATTTTTTTTCATAGGATCTCTCATATATTCATAAATACAGTAACCCATGTTAAACAACGGATCTAATTAATATGAATAATACATAGAGTACATATTCCACGATTTCTATCACCTTACAGGGGCTGTCACACAACAGATCCACAGCCGCAGGCCCTGATATGTAAGCATTAATTCTGTACAAACTGCAGATCCTAAAAAAAGGACACTTGTCACTAGGGAATCTCTCTGCCATGAAGGGGGAGACTTGGTCAATACAATGGTTATATACGTGGCACGTGTCTCAGCCACATGATGCCAGGGCACAAGGTTTCCAGCAGCACCTATGTTCTATTGGAAACTTTGTGCTCTGGTATCATGTCGATATGAAACGTACAACCTACATAACCATTGTACAGACTAAATACAGCACCACTTGTCCTCTTCAGATAGTGCAACCTGGTGCAATCTCTTCCCTAGGTAAGGCTACTTTCACACTTCCTTTTTTTTGTGGTGCGTTTTTTGCGCACACAAACGCATACAAATGCTGCGTTTTTTTCAAGCATTTTTATGCGCATGCACGAAAAAAACGCAGCGTTTGTATGCGTTTTCAGTGCGTTTGCGTTTTTTTGGACATTGTTTGTCCTCACCAAAAAAAAAATCTAGATAACAATCTTGCAACACACACGACCAATGGGATGTCAGTGGCAGTGTGGTACGTTAATATATAGACCCTGTCTACAGTATTCTTCACATTTGCTTGATTTTTCTCGTGTCAATATGGATCTGAGCTGGAAGAGTTTTCACTTCAACTTGGATTTGGACATCGCGATGGCTAGGGCATATGCAGTTGCTTGCCATGAACAAAGGAAGAGAGAGAGAGACAGCGAAGACGGCAGCAGCGGTGTTTGTGGATACATCTGATTGTTGAACTCTGGGAGAGCCATGGGGCGTACCACACCCTCTACAGTGAGCTACAGGCAAACCCGGAGAAATTTACAGATTATATCTGGATGTCCCAAGAAAGCTTCAGGAATTTGCTTGCTTGTGTCCAAGAATCCATCCGGAGACAGGACACACAGCTCCGTCGCGCGATTCCTCCTGAGGAACGGCTCCTGGTGACATTACGGTACGTAATATTTAAAAACCAAGGGGTGGGGTCTGATTTTTTTTTTTTTTTTTTTTTACATGTACTATTCAAAACCTGGGCTAATTATTTTTTGTTAATGTACTAATTTTTTATTTTATAGTTTTAAAAAACCATATACAGAAATATTAATTTTACTTCTTTCTCTGTTTCGCAGATTCCTGGCGACTGGAGAGACCCTATCTTCACTACACTTCCAGTACCGTATTGGAATCTCTACCTTGTCTGGAATTGTTGTGGACACCTGCCGGGCTCTCTGGAACGTTCTTTGTCCAGAATTTATGCCCCTGCCCACCGCTGAAAAGTGGATGGAAATTGCTGACAAATTCTGGACAGTCTGCAATTTCCCCAACTGTTTGGGAGCTGTTGATGGTAAACACATACGGATCATCAAACCCAAAAGAACTGGATCTGAGTACTATAATTACAAAAAGTACTTTTCAATAGTACTCATTGCGATTGCGGATGCCGGATGTATGTTTGTAGCAGTGGACATTGGAGCATTTGGCCGTGGTAATGACTCCCAGGCTTTTAAAAACTCAGACATGGGCCGGAGGTTGTATGACAACCAATTTAATTTCCCTATGCCACGGCCTCTTACCCACACTGAAGCTCCGCCACTGCCCCTTGTAATGGTTGGTGATGAGGCTTTTCAAATGTGCACAAACCTACTGAAACCCTACTCCAGCCGTGATTTGGACCACACCAAAAAAATCTTTAATTACAGGCTGACCAGGGCCAGAAGAACTGTAGAGTGTACTTTTGGGATTCTTGTCTCCAGATGGCGAATTCTCGGCACAGCCATTAATCTTAAACTTGAAACAGTGGATGAGGTGGTGAAGGCCTGTGTGGTTCTACATAATTTTGTGATGGCTAAAGAGCACCCAACCTTTGAACTCGATGATGCTGCTCCTAACCCATTCCCTGAATTCACTCAGCACCTTCTCAGGTCATCCGTTGAAGTTGGCCAAATGAGGGACCAACTTGCGGCCTACTTTATCTCTGATGTAGGACGGGTGCACTGGCAAGATGAAATGGTGTAAAAATGTTTTCATGTGTGTATGTTAATATAAAACCTGTTTTGATACCTGTACCGAGTGAACTATATTTTTTACACTCCAATAAAATAAAAAACTTCCCATATATACCTGTGAAATCATGATGTTCTCACATCTGGGCAGGTAAATACACATATGAGTTAAACTGCAGCATCGCTAGTCTGCGTGAAATATATTGGTACGTAAGCAACGCTGCAGGTTAAATATGATATGTGTATTAACCAGGCCATGATTGATAAATAGTTATGATTAGAGTTGAGCAACTTTGGTAGGATCGGGTTTCATGAAACCAAATTAGTTTCAAATGAAACTGGTCCGACTAGTGGAAAAAAAGTTGGAGTTCCGTTCAAAACCCGACCCCAATGCAAGTCAATAGGGAATAAAAGTCTGCATTGAGTGGATGAATGTAATCCGCTCAATGTCGACTTTTATTTCACATTAACTAACATTGTGGTAGGGTTTCTAACGAAACTCCAACTTTTTTTGCCCTAGTTTGACCAGTTTCATTTGAAAAAAATTGTGTTTCATGAAACCAGATACTAGTCGGTCAACTCTAGTTATTATACTAGGCCTGGGTATTGAACATATGACGTGTATTTTACCCATCAGTAGATTCAACACACACGTAATAAGAGTATGTTGTTAATTACAAGGTATATCTATAATCCCCCTTGCCTAGTATCACAATAAGTGAAATGAGGATGGTAAAAACAGCCAATCCTCAAAACACTTTTTATGACACCTTGCAAAGTTTAAGGCGCATTGTGTGTACGGTGCAGTGTGTGTAGGCGGCGCCAAAAACATTAATCAAACTTTGTTATGGTGAACCAGAAATTTAAATTTATTTTTAACCAAAAAAATTATAAAAAACTTTACTTTTTTCTGCGTTTGGGGGCTGATGGTTGCAAGTTGGGGGTGTGCAGTGAAGATGAACAGCTTATAGTCGTATGAAGGTGTTCTAGGGGAAGGGGCAACAAAACTTGTGGGGGAAGGGAGTCCAGTTATGGGAATGGAACTAGACACACTAGGAGAGGACAGAGGTTCAGCTACAGTGGTCCTAACAGTTTGTCTCCTTAAACTGGCCTGCCTGGACCTATTGGGCCCAATGCCCTCCTTGATTGTTGGCGCCGCCTGGAACTTGGGGCAAATAAGGAATGTGGGTCCCCCGTCTGCTGCTGTGGCTGCTGCTGCTGCTGTGGCTGCTGCTGTTGTGGCTGCTGCTGATGCTCTGTGGTGGCGGTGGCAGTGCTCGTCCTTGCAGGAGGACTGGTGGTGGCAGTGATGGTCCAGGTTTGCGGAGTGGTGGTGGCAGGGTTAGTACATGTTGTAGTGTTTGCGGCAGGGCTGTTCCACATTTGAGGAGTGGTTACTGTGGCTGTGCTCCAAGCATGCATGGGGGTGGTGCTCCAGACAGGAGCAGCGCTTGCCATGGTGGTGTCGGTGAAGTGACCAGCAGCACTCAGACTTGTGGTGGTGTAATGGTGGGTGTCCTGGCTTTGAATAGAGGTGTCCGTGCAGTGGTAGGCAGCACAAGTCGGTAGTGAGGTGAAGCGAGTCAATGGTGGCACAGTTGGAAATGACACCACTGACTGCTGCCCGTACCGATTATGCTGCATAGCCTGCAAGAAAGCATTGTTGCAGGCCTGCAGCACACTCAGCTGTTGCTCAGGACTAAGGTGTTCCGCCATGCCCTTTTCAATCTTACTAAAAAAATGGTGCGCTGGTCTGTTGAGGTCAGCCTCCAGACGGTCAAGGCGCTGTTCGACAGAATGGAAGCGGTGTTCCATGTGGTTAAAACCACGTTCCATGAGTGAAAAACCACTTTCCACTCTGTTTGACAGCGACTTGAGGCTGGCATTAAAGGCCTCGCTCAAGTGCATAAACTCGGGCAACACATTCCTGTCCAAGGCCCTCTGCCGCTGGCGAGTAGTGTCCGCATAACCAGTGGCAGACACCTGGGACAGGGGAACACCTGATTGACCAGCTTCCTGGTCAGCAGCTGTTTGTGTTGCTGACGTGCAAGGTGCTTCCAGGCTGTCGGATGGCTGAGATCGGTCCGATGTCGTCCGATGAAGGACCGCTCCAGGGCCAGGTTGCAGGGTGCTGCTCCAGGTGCTGTGGAAGAAAGGAAAATCATTACTACCATGCCTTTACAAGAAGCATCAGCTGTGGATTAGAAAAACACAGATTAATACAAATAAAAATCAAATAATTATAATGCTTACGATCTGGTAGCAAGGGCCGGTCTTAGGAACTGCAACGCTTGATAGTACCGGTATCTTGTTCTTGTCCTTGACGCAGAACCACTGCGAACCTGGCCCTCAGCACGAACATCACTGTTGAAGCGGTCCTTGATCGAGCGCCAACGTGTTGGGACTTTGTCCACTGTTGGAAAAACAAACAAACATTTAACAATTGTGTATGATGCACGATATATGCTATCACTAAACCCAACAGTGCCATCACGAACAAGAGTCAATGCGGCACAATACAGCAATACAAAACCCAAAGCAGTCACTGCTGAGCCTGATGACACTGTTGGGTTTCCTGCTAGAATATATCTAGCACGAAACCCAACAGTGCCATCAAGGACAATAGTCACTGCGGCACAATACAGCAATACAATACCCAAAACAGTCACTGCTGAGCCAGATGACACTGTTGGGTTTCCTGCTAGAATATATCTAGCATGAAACCCAACAGTGCCATCAAGGACAATAGTCACTGCGGCACAATACAATACCCAAAGCAGTCACTGTTGAGCCAGATGACACTGTTGGGTTTCCTGCTAGAATATATCTAGCAGGAAACCCAACAGTGCCATCAAGGACAATAGTCACTGCGGCACAATACAGCAATGCAATACCCAAAGCAGTCACTGTTGAGCCAGATGACACTGTTGGGTTTCCTGCTAGAATATATCTAGCACGAAACCCAACAGTGCCATCAAGGACAATAGTCACTGCAGCATAACAGAACAGGGAAATACTTACTAAACGCCTTTCTGGAGGATGCAGTGGCACTGTCCCAGCCATCCATCAACGCTGCGGCCACCTCTTTCCATAGCCGCCGGGTCACCACATTGTTCTTGTACAGCCGGTCACGGCTGTCCCACAACCGGGCACGCTGCTGGACCAGGCGGATAAGGTGCTCATTATCCAGGTAGACGTCTTCATCCCGTTGTGGAACCTAGACAAAACACATTCATTAGAATATTCGAATCTTGTGTGAATAAAAAGTTACAAAAAAGATCCAGAAAAGAGGAAATATAGAAGATAAAAATAAAGAACATTACAAATCATTTGATACTTACATTCCGTATCACCACGGGGACTTGGCTTGGCTGCTCATGCTGTTCGCCCTCACTAGTCGCGTCCGCTGAAGATTCTGAAAAAAACCCAACAAACGTTAGAGATTTTGAGAAGCAGCAGATAAACTTACCAAACGCACGAAAATAATCACCTCACGGTCTGCTTGCGCCAGTTCCTGCTGGGATGGTGAATATTCAGATTCCGAAGACATACTGCATGTAAAAATAATACAGCGCATTAGTACATATACAATTTAAAAGGACAGGCATACATTTTTAGATGTAATAATACTCACATTCTTGACGCTGATGCTGGAATTGAAAATGGGGTCTTCTTTTGCAGTCTTTCTGCTCTCCAGGCTGTCTCTATAGTTGTGGTACAGTGCTGGCAGACACCTCCTTTTATATAGGCATGAAGTTTTTTTTAGGTGGGGATTTTTATAACTAGTCTAACCAGTGGACACCAAAAAAACGCATGGGCAAAAAACCGCATACATGCGCATGCCAATGCGCACGTATGCGCACCCATAGACCATAATGGTCATTTTTTGCGCAAAACGTGCACATGCGTTTTTTTTAAGCAGTTGGGCGGACCAAAAAATGCAACATGTAGCGTCTGGAAATCAAGGATGCACACCATAAAAAAACGCAGAGCACGAAAAACGCATATGTGCGCTGCCAACGCGCACGTATGCGCACCCATGTTAAATATAGGGAAAAAAACGCATGCGCACGTATGCGCAAAAACGCAGTGCAAAAAAACGCAAATGTGAAACCAGCCTAAGTGACGCATCTGGCAGTTCACATGGTGTAAAATGTGCCATATACCAGGGACACTCCACAAGTACTGTTGTATATCGAGAATAACCCAAACACCCATAAGATCTGCTGTATAATCATGTACACCCCTAGAATACCTCAAAATACTGGTAATCCCCACAGGACCTGTCGTACAGCAGGACCCACAAGACCTGGCATAGAAATGGAACGCTGCACAAGATCTACCATATACGGGGAATATCCCACAAGAGCTGCCATATACCGGAATTACCTCACCAGACCTTCCATATACCGAGAACATCCCACAAGACCTGCTGTATACTGGGAAAACCCCACAAGACCTGCGATATATCTGGAACACCCCACAAGATCTACAGTATACCAGGAACACCCCACAAGACCTGCCATATACTGAGAACACCCCCAAGACTTGCCGTATGCTGAGAACATCCCACAAGACCCGCCGTGTACGAGGAACATCCCAGAAGACCTGCCATAGACAGGTAACACCCCACAAGACCTACCGTATACTGGGAACACCCCACAAGACCTAGCGTGTACAAGGAACACCTCACAACACCTGCCTTATACCAGGAACACCCCACAAGACCTGCAGTATAACAGGAAAACCTCACAAGACCTGCCTTATACTGACAACATCCCAGAAAACCTGCCGTGTACAAGGACCACCCCATAAGACCTGCAGTATACCGGAAACACCCCACAAGACCTGCTGTACACCGGGAACACCCCACAAGACCTGCCGTATACCGGGAACACCCCACAAGAACTGCTGTATACCGGGAACACCCCACAAGAACTGCTGGATACCGGGAACACTACACAAGACCTGCCGTATACAGGAACACCCCACAAGACTTGCCATATACCGGCTACACCCCTCCAGACCTGACATGTACAAGGAACACCCCACAAGACCTGCCGTATACCAGGAACACCCCACAAGACTTGCCTTATACCGGCAACACACCACAAGACCTGCCGTGTACCGGGAACACCCCACATGACCTGACGTACACTGGGAACATCCCACAAGACCTGCTGTATGCTGGGAACACCCAACAAGACCTGCCGTGTACGAGGAACAACCCACAAGATGCCATAGACCGGTAACACCCCACAAAACCTGCCATACACCGGAAACACCCCACAAGACCTAACGTATACAAGGAACACCTCACCAGACCTACCGTATACCAGGAACACTCCACAAGACCTGCCATATGTAATAAACTGTAGGTGCTGAGGATGTCGCCATGGATCCGAGACAGACCAAGAGTTAAAGGTTTATTTACAGGGACTTTTCTCTCCAGGCAGGGAGGAGCAGTGGGGGGTTAAATGTGACAGAGTAAACAGTAAAACAGCAAAATAGACTAAAGAAAGCTATTTAACAGTTATGCAGCGTTGAAACGGTTAAACTGGGATTATTATAACTTATCAGTCCGGGGAAAGCTTGATTGAAGGGTTTCCTTCTCCCACGTTGGTACCGACAACAGCAGCGCTTGAAGTCTCTGTAGTCTCTCCTTTGAATGAAGTTGGAACCTCAGGGGTTAAAGCAAGGAGATGGAGAAACTGCAGACCTGAGTCTCCCCTGCTCTGAGTCTCTATATGAAACCTCGACTGTCTTTCCACAGGAGCGATATTGCACACACTGGGAAGTCTCTCTGCCACACTCAGAGGCTCCGGCTTGTCACTGCGGTCACCGGGACTGCACTCTTGGGTCACTGTCTCTGCACTGTCAGGGGGAGTCTCCTCTGGTCATGGAGGCTAACGAGTCCACGTACTCACATACAGCGCTCTCAACATCTTGTCCTACAGTCCCAGTCCTCTGACGGGGAGTTCTCTCTCTCTGGGAGCACGGTGTTGCAGCCTGCTCTCCGTCTGGCGCGCTCTGCTCTGTGTCTGGTGTGCTCTGCTCTGTCTGGCATGCTCTGCTTTCGCGCCCTCTGCCTGCACACTTTCTGGCCCACCGCCCCTTCCCTTTCCTCTCTGCTCCCTACAGTCACATGGTGCAGTCGGTCCAAGCCAGAAAGTCTTCCCCTCGGTAACTCTGCTGCCCGACTAGTTGGTCCTGGACACGGAGCAGGGGAGGTTACCCCCCTTTTGGGCTCTTGTTCTTCTTCACCCTCTTACACATACACCAGGAACACCCCACAAGACCTGCCGTGTACCGGGAACACCTCACAAGACCTGCCGTGTACCGGGAACACCTCACAAGACCTGACAAATACTGGAAACACCCCAAAAGGCCTGCCGTATACTGGGAACACCTCACAAGACCTGCCGTATGCTGGGAACACCCAACAAGACCCGCCGTGTATGAGAAACACCCCACAATACCCGCCATAGACCGGTAACGCCCCACAAAACCTGCCGTATATCGGGAACACCCCACAAGACCTAACGTATACAAGGAACACCTCACAAAAAATGCCGTATATCAGGAACACCCCACAAGACCTGCCATATACAGTAAACACCCAAGATGTGCAGTGTACAAGGAACACCCCACAAAACCTGACGTACACCGGGAACACCCCACAAAACCTGCCGTATACCGGGAACGCCCTACAAGACCTGCCTTATACCGGGAACACCCCACAAAACCTGCAGTGTACAAGGAACACCCCACAAGACCTGCTGTACAGCGGGAACACCCCACAAGACCTGCCAAATGCTGGGAACACTCCACAAGACCTGCCGTATAAAGGGAACACCCCACAAGACCTGCCATGTACAAAGAACACCCCACAATACCTGCCTTATACCGGAACACCCCACAAGACCCCCCATGTACCAGGAACACCCCACAAGACCTGTCATATACCAGGAACACCCCACAAGACCTTCCATATACCAGGTACACACCACAAGACCTGCCTTATATCAGCAACACCCAACAAGACCTTCCATATACCAGGAACACCCCACAAGACCTGCCTTATACAAGGAATACCCCACAAGACCTGGTGTTTTGAAGATTCTCTGACTAGATAATTGTGAGCCAAGCTATCACAATTTAACTTTAAGTAGCTAACATTAGCTACAGTCCCTCAGATCTTTAAACTTCCCCATCAATTTCTAGAACTGAGGGATCAATTGCTCCTAATATATTCACCACCCTTGGTAGGCACCATTGTCACCAGATTGGCAATGACAGTGGCATACATGTTATGGCGGACTGGTATATCATATATATACACTTTTTGTAAAGTGACAGCTCATTTACCTGAGCTATTATTGGTCGGTCTTTAGATACTTGTATACGGTTACAATGTAGTTATAGTCATAATTATTCTATAATGCCTAACCATCTGCTATGTTAGTGCATTAACTATTAAAGTGCTGTGTGAAGCAGGACTGTGTCAGTACCCCAGACTTACCCTGAATGCTGCTGTCAGTCGCAGGGCTGATAGTAATACTTAGAAATTCAAGCTGCTCTCAGAGTAGAGTTTGGTGTCTCTCAGCTTCATGCTGTCTTCAGTTGCTCTGAAGATTTTGGAGTTGGTGGGAGGGGTAGAGATCTTTGAGTCTGTGTCTTTCCAATCCTACAGAGTAGTAGAGTACTCACTAGCTGTCTATACTGCATCTTCAGAATGAAAACAAGTCAGATCACGTGATATGTCTTGGGATTGTCCGATTGTTAAAACCATCGCTGGCGATACACTGTAACTCAGAGAAAGGAAATGAGACAAAGTTCTTGCTGACAAGAGGCTTCATTGTATAATGAGAATGTCCTCTGCTGGCAGGAGAAAAATCTGTGGCATTTCTCATAAAAACTTGATTGGGAGTTGAGACAAATGTTATGTTGTGAAAGAATTTGATGCCAAAAGTCTAGAAATGAAGAAGATAGCTGTTTCATAATAAATTGCAGTGTTTCCAGTATTAAAAAAAATCTCATTCATGATTTTTGCTTGCTGCTGGTCTCCTCCTCCTTCTGGCAGCTGAAAGTGTAGTCCCTTCTTACATTACCTGCAGAAGGAGTGTTACGCCCACAGTGGCGCATGTGGGTTTGTGGACCAATTGTGCCACAGGACCGGGCCTGCCTTGGAAAGGGTGTAGCTAAGCGGCTACCAGGTGTTCACTGGAGCTCCTGATGGAGACAGTCTAGGCTGCAGGTAGCTGCCAGGTACCACTCCTAGGCAGATCTCAGTACTGCAGCTGCTGACCCCAGGTTCAGGTTTGCTGACATGGACTAGAGCTATGTTCAGACAAATCGGTCTGTGAGCCATCTCGCCGGTGAACTTATTATGCTAAATGCCTTTCAGCAACATGCTGAGGGCATTTATCATATGTGCGCTGCCCCTTTAAGAGCAAGGGAGCGCGTGCTCTAGTTGCACCGCCATGAACTGCAGCGCCCACACCATCAGGAAGCATGCCGTGGACCAAGGCGAGGGCCGGGGCAGTGACTAAGTTGACAATAGCGCTACAAAGAGACTTCTCAGTTAAACTTCCATGCTACTGCTTATGTTTTGCTGCTTCTGGATAAAATAAGTCTCCTCCACCCTCTGGCAACTCACAATATAGTGACAAGCAGACAAGCAGGACAGAAAGCTTTTTCACTGACTGCTCTGCTGCTGGGGGCAAGCTCTAGAAAAAAACAATCTCCTTCTCCCATGGAAGCTGTCATTTTAATCTCTTCTTACTACCCTTAAAGAAATTGCCTCCTCAGCTATACTACCATGCTACTTCAAAGACTTTGTTTTTTTTTCCTGACAACAAGGGTAGGAAAGTTTTTCACTGGTTGCTCTACTCCTCTGGGATATGCTATGGAGGAAATTGGTCTCCTTTGTCCTTGGGAAGTTATCACTATACTCCCTTCTTACTCCCCTTAGGAAAGAAGTCTTCTTGGAAATGCTGCCATGCTACAGCAGATGTCCTGATCCTTTTCTATTATGTATTGCAGAAATCTATTTCTTATGGCTGCTCTGTAGTGAACATAGAATCACTATGCAGAGACCTGGCCGTTAGGAAAGTGATTGATCATGTGTGTCCACCAATACAGAGCAAAGAAGGTGGACATGCACTTTGCATTCAATATAATCACTGTGATAGTATGTAAGTAAATGTCATTAATGTTTACTAGATCATTCTTATCAGCATAATAAATGAGCAAAAATTACATGTGATAAAGCTGTGACATGACAGTACAGTATAATTTATATTTTACATATAATTTGCTGCCAGGACAGTTATCACACTTTTTGCAAAAAAGGAATTCAAAAATAAAAAATATGATTTCCCCACTTTATATTTGCACCTTCAAGAAATTTTGCAAAGAGATTTGTAAAAAAAAATACATAAAAAAGTCTGACCCAAGCAGAGCTTGAGATGCAAAACACATAATAAAAAATGTGCACAGATCATGAATATAAATTTTAGATGCAAATAAACATCAAAGAACTGTTATTGTTGTTAATAGGAAATGAAGGACATGATTATACTGTATGTGCAACTGTCCTACTTCTCACTGCTTTAGTGTTATTAAAAATAACTTACTACCCTACAACTGACAGCTAGAGAGTTAATATATTTCTTGACTAGTAATAGGGGTGATAACATGAAAAAAGTTCCTGTATCTCCTCTTTCTGTGATTTGTAAAATGAGTGATAGAATAAAGAGAAGTTCAAGTTAATCACCGTTAATTTTGATTAGTAAGAGAGATGATAACCTAAAGAAAAGTTCCTGTAATCTTTTCTGGCTGTGATTTCTAAAATGAGTCATAATATAAAGAAAAGTTCCTGTAATCACAACTGGTTGTGATTAATAAGAGGGCTAATAACATTAAAATAGTTCCTGTCATGATTGTGAGTTCTAATAGGGGTGATAACATGAAGAAAAGTGCCTGTATCATCCTTCCTGGTTGAGATTATTAAAAAGGGTGATCATCACACATGAAACAAGGCTATTTCTCTATCACTTCATTGGGGGACACAGGAAATCATGGGTGTATGCTGCTGACACCAGCAGAAAAAAATTAACTCCTTCCCAGAAAGCTGCGCCCACTAACTGGAACTAAGTGTCACAGTGATAACGCAACGGGGAGGGGTAAGAAGATCATAGTGTTTGGATACACTGCACTGTATCTGCACTGAATAGATCTGCTTTGCCTTCCTGTTAGCTGTGCAGATTTCCCTTGTTCTGTTGATGCCAGGGTTAAACAGTTCTGTTTGTCTCCTGGAGCCTCCTCCTGAGTTATCTCAGCTGTTTTGAGTTTGCACTCCCCTTGAGTAGTTGTCAGTGATAGCTTGCTATACCTTGGAATTGGTTTTGGAGCTGTGATTCATGGAGTTAGCCATTGATGAGCCGTCTCTGGATATTGCTGTTTGGAAGTTTGTTTGATGTTATCTTTCTCTTATCTCCCTTTTTATTTGCCTCACCCTTCCTCTCCTGTTATATACCATTCCTTAGCTTGGGTGCGTTGAGAGTGATTGCTGTTTTCTATTCTATTGTCTGACTTTGTGTCTGTATTCTAGAGCAGGACAAGCTTTCCTGCTGCGTCATGCACTAGCCATGGCTGTGCTTAGGGCAAGATAGGGACTAGGAACGTAATTGCCGCACAGGGTGAAAGAACCAGTCTAGAGATGTAAGGGAGCTCAGGGTTGCGCAGGGCAAGATTGCAGTGATTCCCTAAGGCCTCTTTCACACATCAGTTTTTCGCCGTCAGGCGCGATCCGGCTATTTTTACGAAAACCGGATCCGGCAAAATGCAATGTCGGATCCGGTTTTTCCCCATTGACTTGCATTAGCGCCGGATCGCGCCGGATGGTCATGCGTTTCGTCCGGTTATGGCCGGATCCGGCAATGTGTCGCAATCCGGCGTCTGGAAAAAACGGCAACTGTAACGTTTTTTGTCTCCGGCGGAAAAGCCGGACCCGCCGGATCCGGCGCGTCCAGCTTTTTCACACAATGAAAGTCTATGAGCGCCGCAATGTGCCGGATCCAGCCAAAGCCGGATCCGGTGGCCGGATCCGTTTTTTTTGGTCTGAGCATGCTCAGTAGCCCTGCCCATAGCAAACATTTATAAAACCATGACAGTGGGACCCTCAGCCACAGCCAACATGCCACCCAAGAGAGGCGACAGCCACAGGAGAAGGCAGGAGACTACTGCACTACCAGCACCACCACCCAAAATGGAGCGAAGGGACCATGGTGACCATGCGGAGGGGAGTCCACCAGCAGATGACATACGGTAATTATCAAATCCCCCATTCCTCAAAAATAGGGCCATGGAATATCAATATATTCAGTGGCCCTTTGTTTCTCTTTATTCACCAGCAGAAGACGCCCTATAGATGCAGCAGCACCGGCAGCAGCAACAGCAGCAACAGCAGCAGCAGCAGCATTAGGAGTGGAGACTGGCCAGCAGGAGGACACCACATCTTCTTCTGGGAGCCCTCCCTCACATCGTCAGCGTTTTAGGGTAAGTTTTTATTTCCAAAATCCATCATCTCTGGTATATATGTCTATTCATTGGGTTTTATTTCAAAACAGGAATCACAAGCTGAAGAGGAGCTCGCAGAAGAAGAAGGAAGGGGTGGACAGATACCTGGAGTGGGCTCGCAATTGGTAAGTTTCCTGCATCAAACGCAGAAACACAACATCACACTACATACAACACATAGAAAACAATGTATGTTTGTGCTTTCTCGTTTCAGGGGAGAGAATTGTGAAGCGGTGGCGGTCTGTGAGGGATCGTTTCAAGAAGGAGTTCAATAAAGAGATACGGGCCCCGAGTGGATCTGGAGGACGCAGGAGCAAGTACAAGTACGCACGAGCCCTGTCGTTCCTCCGGGCAACAATGGTCACCAGAAGGTAAATATTACACACCCCATGTCCAAAAGTAATGTTTACATGTCTAATTTTTTTTTCAGCCAGGGCCAATGGCATGTCAGTATATTAATTGTGTTTTTTTCTCTTTGTTCCACAGCACGGTGACCAGCACTCGGGAGCCTGCACGGTTGGACCCTTCTGAGGCGATCCCTGAGGAGACCGACACCGAGGGACACTTCGAGCTCCCCCGGCACATCTGCACCTTCCCAACCTTCCCTCACATTCGACCCATCTGTCCCATCCACCAGCGCAGGAGCATCGTGGCCGCCTACATTACATGAAGCTGCTGGTGAGGAGATCGCTTTCCCTTTACCCCACCCTTCTGCCCCTGCCACCTCTAGTACACCTGCGGGTACTGGGCGGCAGTGGCAGAGGGGTCAGGAAAAGAGCTATGCCCCAGAGTTCTTGCATCTGAATGCATCTTTCCAGAACTGTCTCAAAGTCTTGTCAGAGCAAATCTCCGCAGGCTTTCAGCAGCTCAACTCCGACATTCTGGAGTTGAAGACACTTCTGCAAACAATGCATTCAGAAGCAAGATCTTCTCCAAACCACACCTTTTTCAGGTCTGTTGTGGAGCGCATGGCAACACTATCTCCTACCCAGCAGATGCATGTAATGCATTCGTGCCATGGTGCTCTACAGCAGGTTACCTCCCAACCTCCACCTCCCACCACAGTAGTTCCTCCACCTGCACCCCCTCCAGCCATTGTCCCTCCTCCCCCTCCTATTCCATACCAGCCACCTCCTCAGTACCAGCCACCTACCCAGTACCAGCAATCTCCCCAGTACCAGCAACCTCCCCACTTCTAGCAACCTGCCCCATACCAAACTCCTTCCCCGTACCAGACTCCTTCTCCCTACCACTTCGCAACCACATCATCTGCTACTCCATTCCCTGCCCAACCCTCCACTCCACCACCCACCACCTGTTCTGCCACCCACATGTCAACCCATTCTCTTGCTTTTTCCACCCCTTCACCTCTAACTGTTCCTTCCCCACCACGATCCCAGTCCTCTCTCCACACTCCCAGTGTCGAAGTGTCCCGCAGCCCCTCCAGCAGTATTTCCACCCCACACTACACTAATTTATAAATGTGTGTATTCAAATAAAAAAGAGAAAAATTTTTAACAATTAACAGTTTATTAAGAAAAAAAATTTTCAATAAAAGTTAAAGTATTGGTTTACACTGGTTGTCTGTCTTTTATTTCTGCAGCGAACTATGGTATAAAAAAAAGGTTAAAAGTTATACAAAGCCAGGTACATAACTGTGGGTAAAAGGTAAATAAATTTTACCTTTTGGCCACAATTGTGTTCCTGGTTGTGTTTTAGACAAAGTATTTCACCTTTAACCAATAGTTGTGTATCTTGTTGGGGATTTCCTAACAATGTACACAACTTTTGGTGAAAGGTGAAAGACTTTGCCTAAAACACAACCAGGTACACAACTGTGGTCAAGGTAAAAATAGTTAAACCACGACAAGATAGATGACAAGATAGCCAACTTTGTTTGGAAAAGGTATATACTGTTGGTACAGAAGGTACACAACTTTGGTTAAGGGCAGAAATTTATCAATCTCTGTCATCCTGCCAGTCTATTCTGCCTTGAGGTGACAAAGTATTGTGCAAAATTGTCCCTCATTCGTGACACCGTCACAGAACTTCTATTGGTAATGTTCTGGTAATCTTGCAAGGTGGTTTGCTATGAAAGAGTCACCGTAGGAGGCAAAAACAGAAATACTAGCTAATTCCAGAAAACGAGAGAAGTTGGCAGCTATCGGATTGAAGACCCCTGAACCTATCAACAACAACTAGCAGTAGCCGTGGGGGGTTCCTACGGTGCCCTAGACCCCTCGATCACAGCCGGAGAACTAAACAGCCTAAAGACAGAAAGGGAAATCTAAACTGCCCCAGAGCAGACCCCAAAGCAACAGGCAGCCCCCAACATATAATGACGGTGAAGCAAGATGAAAAAACACTAACACAGATAGAAAGATAGGCTGAGCAAATGATGGGGCCCAAGCTAACTAAATAGGACAGGATAGAAAAGCTGATGTCTGCAATCCGCGAAAACCCTTTCAAAAAATGAGCCAACAGACTGATAGGGAAAAAAAACCCTGAAGACGCTAGGCTTCAAAAAGACTATATCAGTACTCAGGTATTTTCTGAAGACAGAGCAAAAAGACACAAAGAAATTCAGCACAACCCCAGCAGGGAATGGCAGAAATCCAGACAAACAGGGCAAAACAAAACCAAAACACAAATGCAAAAAGCAGAGCAGAAAACTTAGCTTTTGAGGAGCAGGAATCAGACTGGTCTCCTAGAATCCATCAGAGAAATCACCAGCAAGGCAGAAGGGCGTCGGCTGCCTTATATCCAGTCAGCAATTCCAGTCACCCAGTCATCATCTATCTGCTCAGGTGCTTGGTAGTCAGCCTCACTACCTTCCTTCACCAGAAGAGGGAGTTCATCAGACCTCAATGGTGAAGGGGAAAATGAACTCACAACAGAACCTCCCCCTTGAGGAGTGGTCACCGAACCCTCATCCACGCCACCAGGGCGATCAGGGTGAGCCCGATGAAAGGCACGCACCAATCTTTTGGCATGAATATCAGAGGCAGAGACCCAGGAATTATCCTCCTGACCATAACCCTTCCACTTAACCAAATACTGGAGTCTCCGTCTAGCCAGACGGGAATCCAGTATCTTCTCTACCTCATATTCCATGTTACCTTCAACCAATACAGGGTCCGGAGGTGCCACCCCAGGAACTACTGGTTCAACAAACCTCTTCAACAAGGACTTATGAAACACATTATGGATTTTAAATGTGACAGGAAGAGCCAACCGAAAAGAGACCGGATTAATAATCTCCAAAATCTTGTAAGGTCCAATAAATCTAGGCTTAAACTTAGGAGAAGCCACCTTCATAGCAATATTTTTTGATGATAACCAAACCATATCACCCACCTTAAACTGGGGACCAATGGTCCTATGTCGGTTGGAAAACCGCTGATCCTTTTCCTGGGAGAGAGACAACCTATCCACCACTTGGTCCCAGATCTGGTGCATTCTCTCCACCACAGTGTCAACACCTGGGCAGGCAGAAGGCTCCACCTGCCCTGAAGAAAATCGAGGATGAAACCCAAAGTTACAAAAAAAGGTGACATCAAAGTGGCAGCACTAGCTCTATTATTTAAAGCAAATTCGGCCAAGGGCAAAAATGAAACCCAATCATCCTGATCAGCGGAAATAAAACATCTCAAATACGACTCCAAGGTCTGGTTTGTTCTCTCCGTCTGCCCATTTGTCTGAGGGTGAAAAGCAGAGGAGAAGGACAACTGAATTCCCAGCTTGGAACAGAAAGTCCTCCAAAATCTAGACACAAACTGAACTCCTCTGTCAGATACAATGTTCTCAGGAATCCCGTGCAAGCGAACTACCTGTTGCAAAAACAGGGGAACCAACTCAGAGGAAGATGGCAACTTAGGGAGTGGTACAAGATGAACCATCTTAGAGAACCTATCACAAATCACCCAAATAACAGTCATTCTCTGAGAGACAGGCATATCAGAGATGAAATCCATTGAAATATGGGTCCATGGCCTCCTGGGGACCGGCAAAGGCATCAACAACCCACTAGAGCGAGAACAAGGTTTAGACCGGGAGCAAGTCCCACAGGACTGCACAAAATTCCTGGCATCACGAGACAAGGCGGGCCACCAAAAAGACCGACTCACCAGATCTCTAGTACCAAAATTACCTGGATGACCAGCCAATGCAGAGCAATGAACTTCAGACATCACTCTCTTCTTCCACTGGTCAGGAACATACAACTTTCCACTGGGACAACGCTCAGGTTTGTCCTCCTGGAACTCTTCCAGAGCACGTCTCAAATCGGGCGAGATGGCAGAAAGAACTACCCCCTCGCCCAAGATGGTAGCAGGCTTGGTCACCACAGGAGAATCAGCAAAAAAGCTCCTAGAGAGAGCGTCAGCCTTAACATTCTTAGTGACAGGAAGAAAAGAGACCACAAAATCAAAACATGTAAAAAACAAGGCCCACCTAGCCTGTCTAGGGTTCAAGCGTTTGGCCGACTCCAGGTAAATCAAATTCTTGTGGTCAGTGAGGACCACGACTTGATGTTTAGCTCCCTTCACCCAATGTCTCCACTCCTCAAATGCCCATTTCATGGCCAACAGTTCCAGATTCCCCACATCATAGTTACGTTCAGATGGGGAGAACTTTCGGGAAAAGAAAGCACAGGGATTCATTTTAGATGTTACAGGATCCTTTTGGGACAAAACAGCTCCTGCACCAATCTCAGAAGCGTTCACCTCTACCTGGAACGGGAGTGAGACATCAGGTTGCCGCAAAACCGGGGCAGAAGTGAATCTTCGCTTCAGCTCCTGAAAGGAAGAAACAGCCTCCGAAGACCAATTCAACACATCAGCACCCTTCTTAGTCAGATCAGTCAATGGCTTGGCAATACTAGAAAACTTTGCTATAAATTTCCGATAAAAATTAGCAAAACCCAAAAACTTCTGGAGGGCCTTCAAAGAAGTGGGCTGAACCCAATCATAAATGGCCTGTACCTTGGCCGGGTCCATTTCAATAGTTGACGGAGACAAAATAAATCCCAAAAATGAAATCCTCTGTACCCCAAAAAGGCATTTCGATCCTTTGACATACAGGGAATTCTCCCTCAAGATCCGGAACACAGTCCGAACATGTTCCACATGAGAATCCCAATCCTTGGAGAAGATCAAAATATCATCCAGATAGATAATCAAAAATGTATCCACAAAGTCTCGGAAAATGTCGTTCATGAAGCACTGGAAGACAGAAGGGGCATTAGTGAGCCCAAAAGGCATCACCAGGTACTCAAAATGCCCCTCCGGAGTATTAAACGCCATCTTCCATTCATCCCCATGCTTAATGCGGATAAGATTATACGCCCCCCTGAGGTCAAGCTTGGTAAACCAGCAAGCACCCTTAACTCTGGAGAATAGATCCGAAATCAGGGGTAACGGATACTGATATTTAATAGTAATTTTGTTGAGGGCACGATAATCAATACAAGGCCTTAATGAACCATCCTTTTTGGCCACGAAAAAAAACCCAGCATCTAAGGGTGAAGAGGATGGTCTAATATGACCCTTCTCCAACGCCTCCTTAATATTGGATCGCATAGCCTCGTGCTCGGGTACAGATAAATTGAAGAGCCGACCCTTGGGAAATTTACACCCCGGGCTCAGTTCAATTGCACAGTCATAACTCCTATGAGGAGGCAAAGACGTAGACTCATTCTCACTAAATACATCATAAAAGTCCGCCAAATAGTCAGGAACATCATGCGACTGAGGAGAGGTGGAAAAAAACGGAGCCTCACTAAGGGCACACCGACAACCCCAACTCACCACAGATACAGATTTCCAATCCAAAACTGGATTATGAATTTGCAACCAGGGAAACCCCAGAACAATGGTATCATGCAAATTATGCAACACCAAAAATCTGCAATTTTCTTGATGGTCTGGGGCGACCTGCATTACCACCTGGGTCCAAAACTGAGGTTTATTTTTCACCAAAGGAGTAGCATCAATTCCCCTCAAAGGGATAGGCGTCCGCAGAGGTGTCATAGGAAATCCACAACTTTTAGCAAAATCCAAGTCCATTAGGTTCAGGGCTGCTCCCGAATCCACAAAAGCCTTGGCGGAAAATGTGGACAGGGAGCAGATCAGAGTAATTGCCAGAAGAAACTTAGGTTGAACACCACCCACAGAAAACGTGTGTGCAAAACGTTTCTCTCGTTTAGGACAGACAGAAATAATATGCTAGGCATCTCCACAAAAAAAACACAACTTATTACGCCTTCTGAACTCCTGACGTTGCTCCCTGGACAAAACTCTATCACATTGCATAGGTTCAGACACTTGTTCAACAGGTGGCAACACCTCTCGTGCAGTCCTGCATTCACGTAAACGCCGATCAACCTGAATGGCTAATGACATAGAATCGTCAAGACCAGAGAGAACAGGAAATCCCACCATAGTATCTTTTATGGCTTCTGACAAACCCTTCCGAAAGAAAGCTGCCAAGGCATTATCATTCCAGGTAGTAAAGACCGCCCACTTTCGGAATTTTTGACAGTACAATTCTGCAGAATCTCGACCCTGGCTCAATGCCAACAGGGTCTTTTCAGCCTGATCAATAGCATTAGGTTCGTCATACAACAACCCCAAGGCTTGAAAAAATGCGTTCACATTAGTCAGAATAGGATCATCTGGTTTCAAAGAAAACGCCCAATCCTGGGGATCGCCACGCAGCAAAGAGATGACAATTTTAACCTGCTGCGCGGAGCTCCCTGACGAGTTAGGCTTCAATTATTTTTGAAATTCAAAAATTTAGACCGATCCCAAAAAAACACATCAGGAGTAGGGATCTTTGGTTCAGCAGCATGTGAATGAGCAAGGTAGGCGGAAATTCCCCGAACTTCCGCAGCGAGCTGCTCCACACGATCAGACAATTGCTTTATCTCCATTGAGAGAAAAAAAAAATTCCCCGTACGGCCTCAGAGATATAGAGGAAAAAATATACACACCTTTCTTTTTTTTTTTTTTTTTACGATTCTTTCCTGCTATTGAGTACCCTAGGATCTGCGGTATGGCTGGTGATTCTGTTATGAAAGAGTCACCGTAGGAGGCAAAAACAGAAATACTAGCTAAGTCCAGAAAACCAGAGAAGTTGGCAGCTATCGGATTGCAGACCCCTGAACCTATCAACAACAACTAGCAGTAGCCGTGGAGGGTTCCTACGGTGCCCTAGACCCCTCGATCACAGCCGGAGAACTAAGTAGCCTAAAGACAGAAAGGGAAATCTAAACTGCCCCAGAGCAGACCCCAAAGCAATAGGCAGCCCCCAACATATAATGACGGTGAAGCAAGATGAAAAAACATGATGGGGCCCAAGCTAACTAAATAGAACAGGATAGAAAAGCTGCTGTCTGCAATCCGCGAAAACCCTATAAAAAATGAGCCAACAGACTGATAGGGAAAAAAAACTCTGAAGACGCTAGGCTTCAAAAAGACTATATGAGTACTCAGGTATTTTCTGAAGACAGAGCAAAAAGACACAAAGAAATTCAGCACACCCCCAGCAGGGAATGGCAGAAATCCAGACAAACAAGGCAAAACAAAACCAAAACACAAATGCAAAAAGCAGAGCAGAAAACTTAGCTTTTAAGGAGCAGGAATCAGACTGATCTCCTAGAATCCATCAGAGAAATCACCAGCAAGGCAGAAGGGCGTCGGCTGCCTTATATCCAGTCAGAAATTCCAGTCACCCAGTCATCATCTATCTGCTCAGGTGCTTGGTAATCAGCCTCACTACCTTCCTTCACCAGAAGAGGGAGGGAGTTCATCAGACCTCAATGGTGAAGGGGAAAATGAACTCACAACAGTGGTTTCTTCAGCGGTGTCCTCAATGGAAATGGGTTCCTTGCACATAACAAAATTGTGGAGTACCACGCAAGCTGTGATCACCTCGTCCACAGTTTCTGTCTTGAGGTTGATCGCAGTCAATAGGACACGCCATTTGGCTGTCAGAATACCAAAGGAGCATTCCACCATTCTTCTTGCTCTTGTTAGCCGGTAATTAAAAATGCATTTTGTTCTTGTCAATCCTCTGCTACAGTAGGGTTTCAAAAGGTGTTCTGACAGCTGGAATGCTTCATCCCCTACACAGACAAAAGGCATAGGTGGACCAGATGTTTGCGGCAGCGGTCTAGGGGATGGGAACTGAAAGGTGTTTCCATACAGTTTACACCCCATGGCAGACAGTTTGAAAACTTGAGAGTCATTGGAGCGGCGATAGGCCCCAATATCAACAGCAATAAATTTGTATTCCGCGTTAGCGATGGCCATGAGGACAATGGAGAAATATTTCTTTTAATTTAAATATTCCGATCCCGATCCTGCTGACTTTACAATGTGGATATGTTTTCCATCCACAGCGCCAAAGCAGTTCGGAAACTGACATATCTGTAGAAACATTTCAGAAATTTCAATCCACCTCTCTGTTGTGGGCTCTGGTAAAAACTCTTCAACTAAGGAGTCCCACAGTGCATGGCATGTGTGCTTCACTATTCCAGATATGGTTGAAATCCCGAGTCTGTACTGGAAATGCAGTGATGAAAGGGATTCTCCAGTTGCAAGAAATCTGTGGGGAATTAAAAAACAATAAATTAGTTAAAAATCACAGCATTACATACCAAAACTCAGCTATAACACTTGGAGATACAAGCTACCACCAACAAGATTGCAGTGAAAGTGTGCTCTGATGCGAGCATATCCAATAAATGTGGCTTACCTTAAAGTCACCATCAGACGCTCTGCGGGTGAAACAGAGAAGCGGCAATAGGTGTCCGATTTTCTTATGTGGTGTGCAATGCGCTTCACCAAGTAATCAAAATTCTCCATTTTCATCCGAACATAGCCAAAAAATTTATCCGGGTTTCGTCTAAGGTCCATGCAGAGTGTAGAATAGACCCCACGCGTCATTCTCTTGGCTGTGATGGGGTGGATCCACAAACGGCGTCGCTGATGCCTGATGCGTTGCTGTCTTGCTCTCTCCTTCTCCAGAACAATCACCCTCAAACGGTTCGCCTCCGCTGTAAAATCCACCACATTCTTCAAAATATTTGCAATCACAACATCCATCTTCGCCAGTCACTTGCTCTTCTCTCCAACATGCAGTTTCTCCTCTACAACCTGTCAAAGATGGGCTGTAGGAACACGGTATATATAGATTTCAGCAGCCAATCCCGTTTCAAAGCCCCCAAGGGGCGTTTTGAAAAACCGGATCCGGCGTAATCCGGCGGAAAACGGATGGAAAAACGGTTGAAACGGATGAGACGGATCCGGTTTTTGGTCTGTTGACCAAGACGGATCCGGCAGAAAACCGGATCCGTCACATCCGGTTTTACATAACATTTGCCGGATCCGGCGCTCCGGCGCGATGCCGGATCGCACCTGACGGCGAAAAACTGATGGGTGAAAGTAGCCTTACCATCTGCTTCGCTGTGTGCCGTTTGGCTCCTTAGTGGAGCTTGAAATTATCACTGGCCACAGCTTATTTGGGTCAACGATGAACCCTGTAGATACTCTGGAGGAACAGTTGCAAAAGCTGCGCTTTGTGGCATTGCAGTGCCCACCTCTAACCCCAGGTTTAGCAGTCGCTGCTCTCAAGCAACTCTCATCTGAACCTAAATTGGCTGTGTTGGATAGATTCTCTGGAGGTTGGGGCAAGTTGTTGGCGTTTAGGGATGCCAGCAAACTATACTTTAGGCTGTGACCACATTCTGCAGGTACCGAGAAGCAACAGGTAGGGATAGTCATCTCCAGGGGGACCCACAAGCCTGGGCTTATTTCCTTTCGTCTATTTCTCAGTTGCACCGGATAGTTGAGGAATTTTTCACTCCTCTGGGACTCAATTATGAAGATCCCGATCGTGTCTCCCTGCCTGAATCCAAACTACAGCTTCAGCCGGGAGACTGGCCAGCAGAGGAGTTGACTGGAATGACCCCCCTCTATGGAGTCATTTTTGTCAGGATTTTTCTGGGAGACTCAAGGATGCCTTTGTCCTGTACGAGTCCCGTTTTCTTGGCGGACGCTATGTCCTTAGCCATCCATGTCGATCACGGTCTACATGAAAAAACTAAGGAGATGTAGGGTTCGAGCAGGCTCACAGGATGCAGTGACGAGACACGAGACTGAATGTGGGGTGAAATAAACTTTTATAAGTTTTAAAGCCGCAAGGGCTAAAACTGCTTAAATCAGACAAAAGGGGAAACACTTATTTGTCCTCGCAGGGACTCGTAAAACAACATTAAAAAAACAAAAAGGGTCCTTATTTTCTCTATAATACACTTAGCCTTCCGGGCGTCGCTCGAGTTCACGACCACTCAGGGGTTGCAGATGTGGCTGCCTTGTAATCCACGACTTCCCGGAAGGACTTGTGCTTGTCCAGCCCCGAAGAGACCAGAACGATGGGGCGCAGCAGGCCCTTAAGAAACTGGACGGTGGGGCGCAACGGGCCCTGTAGTAACCGGAACGATGGGGCACAACAGGCCCTGAAGAAACCGGAACGATGGGGCACAACAGGCCCTGAAGAAACTGGGCGGTGGGGCGCAACGGGCCCTGAAGAAATGGGGTCGGTGGGGCACAACGGGCCCTGAAGAAGCTGGCACGGTGGGGCACAACAGGCCCTGAAGAAATGGGGTCGGTGGGGCACAACGGGCCCTGAAGAAGCTGGCACGGTGGGGCACAACAGGCCCTGAAGAAGTGGGGTCGGTGGGGCACAACGGGCCCTGAAGAAACTGTTCAGGGGGTCAATCTCCCAGGCGTCCGTTTAGAGGCGCTCGTTCCCCAGCCAGGTCATGACGCAGTTTCAAAAAAGACATAAACGTTAACAAATTCTGCTCAGTGTCCCCTCAGTAACCGGGACGGGCTCTGCGGCCGCCTATAGCGAGGTGACGTCCCCTGAGGTCGGTGATGACGGGGCCGCGGCTGTGGGAGAAGACAGGGGGGCAGTGTCCTGGCCACTGTACCGGATTGCTGTGTCGTCGCAGCGGTCGCCTGAGATCCCGGTCCTGTCACACCACGGAGGGAATCAGCGGCCGTCACTTTATCTGAATCTTTGCGGGGGGAAACTCCCGGGGAGAGTCTCTTACGCGTCAACCTTCGGTAAGTCTCAAATTTCCCTTTTTCAATCTCCTGCCTGTCTCTCTTTTCCACACCGTCAGTTGCCACAGTCCTCTCTCTGCCGCACGGCTTCCTCTCTCCTGTCAGGCTCTCTGCCAACTGCCACCTCAGCGCGTCCCCTGCTCCTTTTACCCTCGCCCCGCCCCCTGTTGCCCTGACAACTTCAGTCGCATGTCTCCCTTTGTAATCCCCCTGATGTGGTTTCTTCAACAACCCTGATGGCGGTCCCCCTGGTTCTAGCCCAATCACTGTATGGGGGTCCTCCTCCCCACATTCCTCCACCCTGTAAGCTCGCCAGTCCTCGGGCGAGGGTGTTAGTCTATTGAGATTGGTCTGTAAAGGTGTCAATATTTGTTGCCATACGAACTGGTCTTGTTCATACCGTTCGGGGGGTTTGCCGGCTGTTGACCGCTCGGAGCGTCTAAGTTCGACTGGGGTGGAATCTTCTGGGGTGGTGGACGTCGGTGAGCTGCAAGATGCCGGTGGGTTAATTGTGTCAACTGGCTCATTATTGGGTGGAGGGCCCTTGGGAACTGGAGGGAAATCCTCGTCGTCTGAGTCCCAGCACATGGACTCCGGTTCGGATGTCTTCGGGACGGGTTCCAGTTGCTTCGGGTCGGAAGAAATACACAGGCGTAACATATTACGATGCACAATGCGAGTGGGCAGTGTTTCATCCTGCTCGGGCTGTATTTCGTACACAGGTCCTTCTGAATGGATACGGCGTAGTACCCGATAAGGACTCTCTTCCCAACGTGACTCCAGTTTATTCTGGGGGCGTTGATCTAGTACAAGCACACGGTCCCCGCTTTGGAGATGGGGAGGGGAGGTTGTATTCTTCCCGGGGTGTTCCCAGTCTTGAAGTTTGGTATGTACAATTCGGTGAAGAGTTTGCAACCTGTGGCGATGATTTCGGACCCAAGACGACACTCCGGTCCAGGGCCGAGGCTCTTCGGGGTCCAACTCTACCTCCGTGATCCCTTTACCCTCTCGTCCGAACAGCAGGAAATAAGGAGTATAGCCCGTTACTCGATGTACCCGATTATTATAAACCCACACTAATTCAGAAACATATTCAGGCCAACGAGCTTTCTTGTCACTCTCCAGAGTGCGTAGCATTTGAATCAATGTCCGATTAAATCGCTCACAAGCCCCATTCCCTTGCGGGTGATATGGTGTGGTCCGGGATTTATCAATCCCATAAAGATGATGTAGTTCCTCCATAACTTTCCCCAAAAAACATGCTCCCTGGTCGGAATGTATGCGTTGAGGACAGCCGTACACTTGTATAAAATTTCTGCAAATTGCGGAGGCGGCTGACTCCGCAGTCTGGTCTCGAGTAGGGGTGACCACAGCGAATTTAGTGAAATGATCCACCATGACGAGGCAGTGTTCATATCCCTGGAATGCGGGACCAATGTGCAGATAATCCACCGTCAAGAGCTCCAAGGGTTCTGAAGTCACAATCGTCTGTGTTGCGGCCCTCTGAGCAGGCGGTTTGGCCAATTCACATAAGCGGCAAGTACGACAAACTTCGTCCACAACAGCCGACAAGCGTGGGTGATAAACTTTCTGTTGTAACCATTGCAAAGTCTTTTTGACTCCAAAGTGGGCCCCTTTTTCGTGAGCCTCTCGAGCCAGTTCGTGTAGTTGAGCTCCGGGCGTAACCACCTGCCAAACAGTCGTTGAGGTTGTTTGCGAAGTGATCTTACGGTACAGTAATCCCCTTCGGATAATCAGTCTCTCCCATTGTCGCAGCATCAGCGACAGGTCTTGGGTCAAAGCTTGTCGTTGAGTGTCAGTGGGTAATTGACCAGCAGCGACCCATTTCCGGAGAAGTCCAACTTCTTCATCTTGTTGCTGTTGTATCCACTTATTACGAGATTGTTCCAGGATGCCCCTGTGGGCCTCTGGGGAAGATACTTTTGCATCAACATTGGTGAGCACGGCAGCGGTAAGAGCGAACGGTATTTCCTCTCCTTCTAATTCTTCGTCTCGATTCTGTCCAGGAGTTGTATGTCGAATCCTAGAGAGAGCATCTGCATGAACATTCTCGGCCCCTCTTTTGTAAATAATCTTGTAATTGTACTTCGCCATTCGGGCCACCCATCGCTGCTCCAAAGCCCCCAACTTGGCGTTTTCCAAATGAGCCAGTGGGTTATTGTCAGTTCGCACTACCACCTCGGAGCCCGCTAGGTACTCTGCGAATCTCTCCGTCATAGCCCACACCACTGCGAGGAGCTCGAGCTTAAAAGAGCTGTAATTGTCAGGGTTACGCTCGGAGTCATGGAGTGAACGGCTTCCATATGCGATCACCCTTTCCCGGCCATCCTGAACTTGTGACAACACAGCTCCTAGCCCGTGAAGACTCCCGTCAGTGTGCAGGATGAACGGCTGAGAAAAATCCGCATAAGCCAACACTGGGGCATCCGAGAGTGCAGCCTTGAGATCTCGGAAGGCCTCTTCCTGAGGGTGTTGCCACTGGATTTTTCGCCCATTGGCCCCAGCGGGAGCCCCCTTCAGCAGGTCATGTAGGGCTCGAGCTCGACATGCAAAATTCTTTACGAAACGACGGTAATATCCAGCTAACCCCAGAAAAGCCCGCACGTCTTTCACCGTCTCGGGGGTAGGCCATTCCTGGATAGCAGCAATCTTCTCCCGGGATGGCCTCACACCTTCTGCCGAAACAACATGACCCAGATACTCAATCTGAGAGCGAAATAGGTGACATTTCTGAGGCTTCACCTTCAACCCGTACTTTTGCAGCCGGCTGAGTACCTGTCCCAACCGCTTCAGGTGGTCCTCGAAGGAGGCGGCATAGACGATGATGTCGTCCAGGTAGATCAACGTGGCCTCAAAATTGAGATCCCCTAGACATCGCTCCATCAATCGCTGAAATGTCCCGGGGGCGTTGGCCAGCCCGAATGGCATTCGATTAAACTCAAACAGTCCCATGGGCACTATGAACGCCGTCTTAGCTCTGTCCTCTTCTGACATAGGCACCTGCCAGTACCCACTGGCCAAGTCCAGGGTCGAAAAATATGTTGCTTTACCCAATGCAGACAGAGATTCTTCTATGCGGGGCAGTGGGTATGAGTCTTTAATAGTGCAAGCATTCAATTTACGATAATCCACACAGAATCGTAGTGTACCATCTTTCTTCCGAACCAACACGATGGGGGCCGCCCAAGGGCTTTGACTTTCCCGTATCACCCCTTTTTGTAGCATCTGAGCCAGCAAAGTTTTCACCTCCTGATAGAGTTGTGGCGGGATCTGTCGATATCGTTCTCGGATAGGGGCCGCTCCTGCTGTGGGGATCTCATGAGTGATGGCGGTGGTACACCCAAAGTCGTCCTCATGACTAGCAAATACTTCATGGTACTGTCCCAGCAATGTTTTTACTTGTGAAAGTTGGGCCGCAGTTAGTCCAGAAAGCTCGGCCCGCATCTGCTCCAAAATATTTCGGCCCTTCTCTTGTGTCGAGACTTCGTGGGCCTGTAGGGTTCGTATTGTTACCTCCCCGGGATCCTCGGGGTGTACTCGTAATTGAACCGCAGCAGCGGGCAGCACTTCTTCTAGAGGCTTTACTAGTTTGGCCAGTACAGTCCGTGCTTTCAGAATGATATCTCGGTCTTCAAGGTTAACGCAGCGGACCAGGGCGGTTCCTTTTCGCACCGTAGCGAGGGAACGGGCCACCAGTATGCCAGGAGGTAAGTGCTCTGAGTGACACGGCTCCACCTGCACCTCTACGCCTTCCAAAGGTATCGGGGCCCGAATTGGCAGGGCCACCACTGTCTGTCCAGGAGGCAGCACAAGCAGGGGTGCCGCTGTCGCGATGACCTTGCCCAGAGCCTCACCCTCCTGGCAGTCCCGATGCACCCGCGCACCTCGCACCAGCTGCTGGAATACCTGTCCCTGAGCTGTGCGAGAACCCCACTGCTTCAGTGTCCTTTGTGTGGGATCATTAAGCAACAGGTTACCAAACTCTTTTAAAATATTCATGCCTAGGGTGACGGGGTGTCGTTGATCAGCTTCTCCTTGAGTCAGCACCACCCCTCTGCGGCCGAGGGGTTTACCGCACAACGTCACCTGCACCCACACTACCCCGGCAACCGGAACCGGCAGTTGGTTGGCGGCTACTAGTCTAATCATGGGCCCCCACTGAGGCCTTGCTGCCTCCGGAAAGTTTTGTTGAAAGTACGCTGCGGGCATAGTGGTTACTTGTGACCCCGTGTCCACCAGACACCGGACGGCCCGGCCCTCTACTTCTGCCCAAACTTCAGGACACTTTGCTACCAAATCTTCGGGACTTCCACCACCCCTAGTTGTGGTTTTCGGCTCCGAGCGGCGTCCCCCCAGCCCGGAGCCCTTTAGTTTAATGGCCGCCGGGGTGGGTATCTCCCACGCCGCGGACACTCTCGGGCGAAGTGGCCTGGTTCTCCACACTCATAACACCGGGCCGGTAGAGATTGACCACCTCGCGGAGAGCGTGACCCCCAGGGACCGGGATTAGCACTGGGTCGTCCAGTCTCCGGTTCGGTTCTTCTCTTTACTTCAGCCAACTCGCTCTTTATACTTTTCAATTCACGCTTCATCTCCTCCACCCATTGAGGTTCCTCAACTGTGTTCGAGGAGGCCTCCACACCTCGGACCTTCCCCACGGGGACCGCCATCCCCTGCTCTTGCTCCTGAACCCGTGCCTGACTTCCCACTTCTGAAAAGTCGATTTGGGGATTCATTCTGATCCGTTCCCTTAAAGCCTGCTTTATCAGTGGATCTCGCAGTCCAGTCACCAGTAGGTCACGTAGGGTTATGTCAACAGGTCCTACCCCTACCCCATCTTTTCTTTCAATAGCCGTATGCAACTCTTGGAGTACATTCATATACTGAGTAATCGTCTCCCCCTCTGCCTGCATCCGGCTAAACAGTCGGGTCCTTAACTCTCCCACATTAGTGGGATCCCCGTGGGTCTGTTCCACTATTTGCAACACCTTTTCAAAAGTGTTGCGGTGCCCCGGGGGTTTCAACATCACTGACCTCCGCACCTCCCCGTCTAGGGCCATGAGTGCCACTTCAGCTTCCAGGTCAGGGGTCATTGGGTGCATCCGAAAAAGCCCCCTCATCCGCTCTGTCCAGCTCCATAGCATAGTATTTGAGCCAGAGAATCTAGGCAGGTTGTTCAACATGGCCCCCAATGAGATGCTGGTACGGGGACCCTCATTATTTACAGAGCTTACAGCTCCCCCATGTTCGGGGCTACCACTGTCCGCGCTCGGAGACTGCATCCTGCCGACTACGCCAAGTGTAGGGTTCGAGCAGGCTCACAGGATGCAGTGACGAGACACGAGACTGAATATGGGGTGAAATAAACTTTTATAAGTTTTAAAGCCGCAAGGGCTAAAACTGCTTAAATCAGACAAAAGGGGAAACACTTATTTGTCCTCGCAGGGACTCGTAAAACAACATTAAAAAAACAAAAAGGGTCCTTATTTTCTCTATAATACACTTAGCCTTCCGGGCGTCGCTCGAGTTCACGACCACTCAGGGGTTGCAGATGTGGCTGCCTTGTAATCCACGACTTCCCGGAAGGACTTGTGCTTGTCCAGCCCCGAAGAGACCAGAACGATGGGGCGCAGCAGGCCCTTAAGAAACTGGACGGTGGGGCGCAACGGGCCCTGTAGTAACCGGAACGATGGGGCACAACAGGCCCTGAAGAAACCGGAACGATGGGGCACAACAGGCCCTGAAGAAACTGGGCGGTGGGGCGCAACGGGCCCTGAAGAAATGGGGTCGGTGGGGCACAACGGGCCCTGAAGAAGCTGGCACGGTGGGGCACAACAGGCCCTGAAGAAATGGGGTCGGTGGGGCACAACGGGCCCTGAAGAAGCTGGCACGGTGGGGCACAACAGGCCCTGAAGAAGTGGGGTCGGTGGGGCACAACGGGCCCTGAAGAAACTGTTCAGGGGGTCAATCTCCCAGGCGTCCGTTTAGAGGCGCTCGTTCCCCAGCCAGGTCATGACGCAGTTTCAAAAAAGACATAAACGTTAACAAATTCTGCTCAGTGTCCCCTCAGTAACCGGGACGGGCTCTGCGGCCGCCTATAGCGAGGTGACGTCCCCTGAGGTCGGTGATGACGGGGCCGCGGCTGTGGGAGAAGACAGGGGGGCAGTGTCCTGGC
The DNA here is from genome assembly GCF_039654945.1 of Dendrobates tinctorius. Classification (NCBI taxonomy): domain Eukaryota; kingdom Metazoa; phylum Chordata; class Amphibia; order Anura; family Dendrobatidae; genus Dendrobates; species Dendrobates tinctorius. The sequence goes on from NW_027361682.1 coordinate 19,590,470, forward strand.
CACTGTACCGGATTGCTGTGTCGTCGCAGCGGTCGCCTGAGATCCCGGTCCTGTCACACCACGGAGGGAATCAGCGGCCGTCACTTTATCTGAATCTTTGCGGGGGAAAACTCCCGGGGAGAGTCTCTTACGCGTCAACCTTCGGTAAGTCTCAAATTTCCCTTTTTCAATCTCCTGCCTGTCTCTCTTTTCCACACCGTCAGTTGCCACAGTCCTCTCTCTGCCGCACGGCTTCCTCTCTCCTGTCAGGCTCTCTGCCAACTGCCACCTCAGCGCGTCCCCTGCTCCTTTTACCCTCGCCCCGCCCCCTGTTGCCCTGACAACTTCAGTCGCATGTCTCCCTTTGTAATCCCCCTGATGTGGTTTCTTCAACAACCCTGATGGCGGTCCCCCTGGTTCTAGCCCAATCACTGTATGGGGGTCCTCCTCCCCACAGAGACACCATTATCTACTGGGGAACTTGTGCTTAACAAACCTAGGTTGAAGCCATCTGAAGAACCCATGCAGTTGAGGGGAATTCATTGTACCCATCCACCAGTGATTCGGTGCAAAACAGGAGTTTGATTTTTTTGTGGTCATAAGGCTCATTTTGTAGTACTTGTGCGAGTTCAAAGACCCCGCATACTATTCCGTTTGGGGTTCTGTAACCTGTGGTCACTCCTTGTAGTCCTTGGACTTATCTGTTGGTCAATTTTATCACTGATCTGCTCGTGTCTGCAGGTAACACGGTAATATTAGTGGTAGTACAGTAGATAGATTTAGCAAAATGGCTCATTTTACTGTGCTACCTGAACTTACGAATGCTAAAAATTTGGCACAAATTTTCATTAATGAGATTGTGAAACTCAGTAGGATCCCCTCTGATATTGTTTCTGATAGGGGGACCCAATTTTCATCAAAGTTTTGGAAGGCTTTTTGTGCTCGTTTAGGAATTCATCTCCCTCTTTCATCCACAATCAAATGGGTAGACCGAGTGGATTAATCAGAACCTTGAGCCGTACCTAAGATGTTTTGTTTCCGAGAATCAGAATCGGGTCTCTTATTTACCTTTAGCTGAGTTCGCTGTTGATAATCGTTGCCCTGAATCTACTGGAAAGTCCCTGTTTTTCGAGGTATATGGTTTTCTTTCTCAATATCGTTCTTTAGGAATAAATGAGGACGAGCTGTTTTCTTTATCTATCACTTTTATGTGGTGGGGTGTTCTTAATAATTTAAGGATGATGAGTTCCAAATAGAAGAGTAAAGCTGATTGGAAGTGCTTGTTTGATCTGGACCTGTGTGTTCATGATTCAGTGTGGTTGTCCACTAAAAACATTAAGTTGAAAGTTTCTTCTTTGACACTGACACCCAGGTTAATCGGTTCCTATAAGTTAGCTGCCATAAACAATCTGGTAGTGTTTTGTCTGGACTTGTCACATACTTTTAAAATCCATAATGTGTTTCATCGATCACTTCTCAAAAAATTTATTGCTTCCTCAGGACCGGCTCTACCACCACTCTCCCCGGTCATTGTTAATGGGAATCTGGAGTTCTCGAGAGTTAAGATTATTTATTCTCACTTTGAACGCCGGTCATTTCAGTATTTGGTAAATTAGAAAGGTTACAGTCCAGAGGAGAGAATGTGGGTACCAGCGTCTGATATTCATCCAATCAGGAGGGTTCTGTCTTTTCATGTCTCACATCCAGATATATCTGGTCCTGTGTATGTGTCTTTTCATGTCTCACATCCAGATATATCTGGTCCTGTGTATGTGGATATGTGGATACTGCAACAGAGAGGGATCAGAAGAATGTAGCGTCTGGCTACACGTGTACCTGCGCTAGGTGGATCTGCTTTGCCTTCCATTTAGCTGTGCAGATTACTTTTGTTTTGGTGTTGCCAGGGTTATGCGGTGTAGATTTCCCTTGTTCTGTTGTTCTGAGTTTACCACTTCCCTTTGGAATAAATGCTCACCTCTTAGCTTAAGCAGTTTTCAATGACAGCTTGCTATAACTTTTAGGAGTCATCTTTGGAGATGATTGTTGAAGGTTTTTTTGGAGTTATCTTTCTAAGTATTTCCCTTTTTGGTTTACCTCATCCTTCCTCTCCCATTACACACCATTCCTTAGTCTGGTTGCACCGAGAATGATTGCTGATTTCTTTACGCTTGTCAGTCTCAATATGTGTCTGTATTATATAACAGGATCAGCGTTTCTGCTGCCCCACATACTAGCCAGGGCTGTGCTTAGGGCTAGACCGGGATTATGAATGTGATCGCCACACGGGGTGAAAGAACGCATAAAGGGACATCAGAAAGCTCAGGATTTCGCATGGCAAGATTCAGGGGTTCCTATTTAATCTTTCCTTAGTTGCAGTACTTCTCCTCCCATCCGTCTCGCCGTGCGCCATCTCGTTCCTTAGTGGAGCAGGACACCAAGCTAGTGAGTTTTCAGACCCAGCTTGTGACTATGGTGACAGGGTGTAATTGCTCACCTTGTCTTCCCACTTAGAGACAAAGTGAACAGTGTAGTCTGATCCACAATGTGCTCTCTAGTCATGTTTACTAGGCAGGACCACTAGTACAGCAAATGTTTGGGGAATCTGCACAGAATAACAGGCGAACTGGTACTTGCCATCTATCTCCGGCCCACTAGCCCACCATAATGAGACATGTGCAGTGAGGGAATTCGCATACCTTATACCAGTGACCCACGTGAAGAGATCCTGATTAACCTCTTCCGTGATGAGAAGGAGTCGAGACACCAGATAACAGCACAGAGGTCTTTAGATACTTTCATCTCCATAAGGAAATGCACTGTGCTTAACTGGTAATTCTCCTTCCAGCGTTGCAAGCATTGCGAACTCCAGGCAGGTTTCCACAAGACAGTGTTTTTTCTTTTTCAAGACACATCCCCAGGTTCCTCCTGCGGATCACTGTCAAAATTTAGTCCCTGGCTTAATCAAGGCCTACTTCTCTGTTAGGTCACGCCCAGCCAGCCAATAAAGCGCCCGCGGGCTTTCTCTCATGCTCTTCCTTCCTGGCCCGCTTCCGGTGCAGCAGCCTATCTCCACAGCGTTCTTCTCGGCTTATCCAACTTCAGGAGAGCATTTTCAACTCCTATTCTCTTTGTGGCGCCATTTCTCCACGGCCTGCATCGGTTGCTTCCTCTATCGGTTCTCAGTCTCCTGTTCTGTGTTCATTTTCCTCATCTGGTTTTACGCCTCTTCAGGAATGGGTAGCCTCTACTTCTGTAGGCACAGCCCCATACCTGGAACTTTTTTTTACCTATTTGACAATCAATAAGGCCTCTCACTCTCATCCTGCTCCTCCTATACTCCTACACTTTGCCTGTTCTGCCTGTAAAAGGAAACTAGCTACAGGTCAACAGATGGTCCTGCTCTGACTGCATTAATCCTACAATGCAGGCCCCACAGGAGCTTCCCACTGCCCATGAGGATAGTGAACCGTCACCCCCAAATGGGCTGCAGCCTTATCTCAATCAGTCTCCAACCTAATCAATGTATCACAATTCTTGGTCTTGGTCATAGCGAACCTACCCATACCATCAGCTACCTACGTTGTTCCGATTGTGCCTAGGGCTGAATCTGAATCACCCATGAATCCGCTCTTCCATAGCAGGGCACATAGGAAAGCCAAAAAGAGGATTTGACATCACACTTGGAAAGCTTTTTTTCGATCGTGCGAGACCAATCATGTAGCACCACTATCCTTTTATCTTCCCTTCTTCCTGCCTTTCCTGAAGTCAGGCCTGGATTCTGGCCTGTTTTTGAGCTCTGTAAGGGGTCAGGTCTCCATTCCTCCCTATTTGGGGCTTCCTGGTGGGTTCTCCATCAGGCTTCTGCATTGCAGCTCTGCAAGGCCACCAATAAGTCTTCAGTCCATACCTTTTCCAGGTTCTACAGAGTTTACACCTATGCCTTAGCTGATGCCAGCCGGACAGCCGGAGCATGAAGGTTCTGCATGCAGCAGTGAACCGGTCTTACATCAGTGAGTAGCTGTTTTTCCCACCTTAGGTTCTGCTTTAGGACTGGGACTGCTTAGTGGCATCCCATGGTTTCCCGTGTCCTCCAATGAAATGATAGCAGTAACAAGATATTGGGTACTCACCGTAAAATCTTTTTCTCAGAACCTTCATTGGGGAACAAAGCATCAGCCCATAGTTGTGCCATTGTTGATTAAAATTTTATGCTATTTCTGTTTCTACTTCCTACTGTTTTCTCACTAACTGACTAGCTTGGTTCCAGTAGGTGAGTGTAGCCTGCTGGGGAGGAATTAATTTTTTCTGCCTAGTGTTAGCCTCCTAGCGGCAGCAGAATACACCCATTGTGTCCTCCAGTGAAGGCTCTGAGAAAAAGATTTTAAGGTGAGAACCCAAAATCTTGTTATATCTGTAGGCTCTATCAATGGAGAAATAACAGTAACAGGTTGTGGTTGGTAACATGAAGTGATAACATACAGTAAATAGCTGCTGTGCTCAAACCTCTCTACCAGGCTTATTATAGGCTCAAGAGGATTATAGATTTCAAGATCTATGCTTGCTGTCAGTGAATGGACATTCTTTATTTATGTCCAAAGATGGAAAAAATGGTCCTGATATTGTGCTGCCCACACCACTGCAAGTAAATATATCATACCTCCCAACCGTCCCGGATCCAGCGGGACAGTCCCGATTTTCACAGCCTGCCCAGTTGTCCCGATCGGGAGTTTACTTTTCCCGCACTGCACTGATAAACCGCCACGCCCCCCATGCACCGACCCCATCCGTTCCTCGCCCTCCTAGAGACCCACCGAAGCCCCTCACTGCTAATAAATCCCAGCAATGACGTTGCTAGACTGTTCTGTACGCACAGGACCTTTGATGAGGTCACAGGAGGGGAGGAGTCAGGAGTCACATGATCAGGGGTCTCAGTGTGTGCATGACTCTGCTGTGCTGGTTGTCATGGTGCTGGATGAAGGGAAATTTATGTGTGGGGTCAGGAGGGGTTTACAGGGTGGATGTAGCAAAGCTGTGTGTGTTCGAGGTGTACAGAGCGGAACCGTGTGGGTATGAGGTGTGAGGAGCCGTGTGTGCACAAGGTGTATGATGGGGAGCATTCATACCTCCCAACCGTCCCAGATCCAGCAGGACAGTAACTGATTTTGAGCCTGCCCCACTGTCCCGGCCTGGAGCTTACTTTTCCCACGGACACAGGAGTACACGGTGGAGCCCCGAGGACCACTTTAAAACTCGCACGTGATGTTCCACCGGAAATGATGTGCTGGAAGCTGACCGGAAATTAGGTAATTTCGGGAAGAGATTGTGACGGAACCATGGAGGCACTTCAGGGAATGCTTCAGATCCCTCACCGTGTCCTCCTCCGACAGCACGGACAGCGGGATCGCCTTGGAATCGGGGATGCCGGCCATATGAGCGGATCATGATATGTCCTGCACCGGGAGGCTCAGATGGGCACTACAATGGGAGCCAGGCTGCTATAGTATCTTTATAGAATCTTTTTCTCTCTCTCTGTTCTTTCTTTCCCTCTCTAATCTTTTTCTTTCTGTTTCTTTCTCTCTCTCTCTTCTTTCTTTCCCTCTCTAATCTTTCTTTCTCTCTCTGTTCTTTCTTTCTCTCTCTAATCTTTCAGTTTTTCTTTCTCTCTCTCTGTTCTTTCTTTCTCCCTCTCTTTCTCTGTTCTTTCTCTCTGTTTTCTTTCTTTCTCTGTTCTCTTTCTTTTTCTTTCCCCTCTTTCTTTCTCTCCGTTTGTTCTTTCTTTTCCCTCTTTTTTTCTCTCTCCCTCTCTGTTCTTTCTTTTCCCTCTTTGTTTCTGTTCTTTTTTTCTGTCCCCTCATTCTTTCTCTCTCTGTTCTTTCTTTATTTCTCTCTCGCTCTCAGTTCTTTCTTTCTATCTGTTCTTTCTTTCTCTCTGTTTTTTTTCTCTCTTTCTTCCTCTCTCTTTCTCTCTGTTCTTTTTTCTGTCCCATCTTTTTCTCTCTCTGTTCTTTCTTTCTCTCTGTTTTCTTCCTTTTGTCATGTCGCCGTCAGACTCGGGGTGCTGGTGTTCCGGCCTCGACCATTGGGAGGCGCCGGACTCCTTAGACTGGTGGTGCCGGCGACATGAGGGCTATGTCCTCATGTGGATCCGCTCCTTTGACGCATGCCTGTGTCGTTTGGCATCACCGTGGTTCTCCTGTGGGTGATGGTGGTGACAGAGAAGGGGCTCCTGCGCAGGCATCTGGTGGGTGCAGGCTTCGCGCCTCTGTCAGAGGTGAAGGGGTTGGTGCATCGCCATCTGGCCTGGTTCTGGGGACGGTCCAGATGAGGTCATCAGACTGTGAGCCTGTGAGGGATAGCCTTAGTCTTGGTTTCCCCAGTGTGCTAGTGTTTAATTTGCTATTCTTGACTCCGACCTTTGTCTGGATGTCTGACCCCTCTTCAGCCTGCCGATTTTGTACCTCTACTGCTCTCCTGGTGACTCTGACCTTGGCCTTGATTTTTGACTCTGCTTCAGCCTCCCGATTTTGTACCTCTGCTGCTCTCCCGGTGACTCTGACCTTGACCTGGATTTTGACTCTGCTTCAGCCTGCCGATTTTGTACCTCTGCTTCTCCCCCGGTGACTCTGACCTCGGCCTGGATTTTGACTCTGCTTCGCCCTGCTGATTTTATACCTCTGCTGCCCGCCTGGTTTTGACTTGGACTCCTGACTACGATTTCAGTCTCGTTTATTAATCCCTTTCTCGCAACCATCCTGCTCTGGTCCGCTGCTCTTATAGGCAGCTACCTCTTGGGCTCTGCTGTATAGGGGTAAAGGGTCTTGGGGTGCTGTCTTACTTGCAGCTCAGACTCGCACCAGACGGACATCACACCTTTCTTTTGCTCTCTCTGTTCTTTCCCCTTTCTCTCTCTCCCTGTTCTTTCTTTCCCCTCTTTCTTTCTTTCCCCTCTTTCTCTCGCTCTGTTATTCCTTTCTCTCTCTAATCTTTCTTTCTCTCTGTTCTCTCAGTACCAGTCAGTGTGCCCATAATGCCAGCCACTGTGCCCTCAGTACCAGTCAGTGTGATCAGCAGTGCTAAATGGGTGCAGTTGGGGCGTGGATATGGGTGTGACTAGTTGTTAAATGGGTGTGGTCAGGGGCATGACCTAAAATTTGCCTTTTTTCCCCCTCTTCAAAAGTTGGGAGGTATGATATATATTTATATATTTAGAGTTAGGTAGACAAGTTAACTAAATGGATATTTTTGCGTGGTTATTTTTTACAGAGTTTAAAATAGACCTAGGCACTTTATATTTTCTTTAGGTTCACAGCAGTGCCTCTTCTTCTTGTTCCTACCAACAGAAATTGTAATAGAGGCAAAGCGACGCTGCCTTTCTCCCTCTTTCCCTTCTAAAGCTGGGAAGTATGATTTTTATATATATATATATATATATATATATATAGAGAGAGAGAGAGAGAGAGAGAGAGAGAGTTAGGTAGACAAGCTAACTAAATGGATATTTTTCCGTATGTTTGTTTATTTTGTATGGTGTTTAAAATAGACCTAGGCGCTTTATTTTTTTTTTTTTTAGGTTCACAGCAGTGCGCTCTTCTTCTTGGTCCTTCCAACAGAAGCTGTAATAAAGGCAAGGCTTGTGCCATAAATCACCACATTTTTTTTTTAGGCTTCATATACATCCACAGGACAAATAACCCTTAATATTCTGCTTCATGGTTTTATTGTCATACAGTATTGCTGTTGATTTGTAGTTAGTAACATGGAAACGTGTGTTCGGTTATCTTTTAGGAAGAATTACGAAATTCCACTTACTCTTCATGTTAAAAAGGGGCAAAGGACAGGACAAAGAAGAGAAAAACACAAGACTTTGATTGTCAGTATGGTTACAAGACCAGCTCTGCTCTCCATGCTCATTAGCTTCCAAAAATTATGGGTTGTCCAATGTCCTTTTGCTCTATGTAACATGTGGCACACTATGAATCAAACTGGCAAATTGACAGGAAAAGGAGATGCTTACTGGGTAAAATCATTGTCCCTTCATATCATTTTTTTTTTTTAAACAAAAACAACTTTTTTTCCCCTTTTTTATTGTTACTGTCCCCATCATTCAAATTACTGTCCTACAGTTTGTCTGATTACAAATGTTAGAATATTAATGCAGAGGTAGGTTACATAATTTGTATCTCCCATGGAATAGTGTCATACTTGGACATAGTAATGAGAACAAAGCGAGACATAGGGAAAATGAGGTATTGGGGGAAAAAAGGAGAGAAAGAGAGTAGAGAGAAAGAGCAACATAAAAATTACAATGAGAGTCGTAGTCACTCAGAAAGACAACATTTCGTGCGCACTTCCCGTGTGGAAACCAGCTCAGTCAAGATAAATGTATGACGACCTCTCGGGTTTCTTCTTCTGCAACCAGGGCCCATCACTGTTGCAGAGTTGTCTGTACTGTAACCTGAAGAAGAGGTGCGGTTTGTCTCCTCGAAACGCGTAGTTTTTGTAGTACATTCAATAAAGAACTTGAAAGATTTATATGGATTTCTGAAGAATTTGTGTCACTGTAGCAGCGCGGTTGCTCAGAAGTGCTTTTTTGATCCTCAACTTATGAGACAAAAGTAGAGCTTTTTGGGCAAAGGCATCAACATAGGCATCAAAAAAGAGGCATTAAAAGAAAAGAACACGGTCCCTACAGGCAAACATGGAGGAGGTTCCCTGATGTTTTGGGGTTGCTTTGCTGCCTCTGGCACTGGACTGCTTGACCGTGTGCATGGCATTATGAAGTCTGAAGACTACCAACAAATTTTGAAGCATAATGTAGGGCCCAGTGTGAGAAAGCTGGGTCTCCCTCAGAGGTTATGGGTGTTCTAGCAGGACAATGTCCCAAAACACACTTCAAAAAGCACTAGAAAATGGTTTGAGAGAAAGAACTGGAGACTTCTAAGGTGGCCAGCAATGAGTCCAGACCTGAATCCCATAGAACACCTGTGGAGAGATCTAAAAATGGCAATTTGGAGAAGGCACCCTTCAAATATCAGGGACCTGGAGCAGTTTGCCAAAGAAGAATGGTCTAAAATTCCAGCAGAGCATTGTAAGAAACTCATTGATGGTTACTGGAAGCGGTTGGTCGCAGTTATTTTGGTTAAAGGTTGTGCAACCAAGTATTAGGCTGAGGGTGCCAATACTTTTGTCTGGCCCATTTTTGGAGTTTTGTGTGAAATGATCAATGCTTTGCTTTTTGCTTCATTCTCTTTTGTGTTTTTTCATTTAAGACAAATTAAATGAAGATAATAATACCAAAGAATTTGTGTTTGCAATCATTTTCAGGAAGAAACTGAGTATTATCTGACAGAATTGCAGGGGTGTCAATACTTTTGGCCACAACTGTACATTCTTGGGTGGGTCCTTCAGCATTGATGATTGGGCCTAGTTATTAGGGGGAAACGCTCCCCTCTCTCCTGCACAGGTTGGCACATTTCTCATGCAGGAAGGGAGTGCCTGTGGTGCCCAAACTGGTTGACACCAAGCTTACCAGAAACTTTTTTTTTTCTGCAATTCCCAAACATAATATTTCTATAGATTGCTTGTATGGGGAGGGTTTTTTCTTGCTCACTTTGCAGGGGACGATTCTTATTTTTAGGACCCTCTACTCTGCAGTCACTATTTTGGCAGTAATCTCCAGGGACCCCCTGTTGTCATCAGACATGTTATTTCTGAAAAGGTTTTTATAGTAGGATTCCAGAAAGGAGGGGCTGTGGCCTTTTACCTTTAGGCTGTGTGCCCACGATGCGATTTTTAAGCGTTTTTGCCGCGATTTTCGGTGCGAAAACGTTTAAAAATCGTGTACAGAACGCACCCCATGCATTCCTATTGCATTCCGCACATGCTGTGCTAATGCTGCGCTTTTTTCCGCTGCGGAATCGCATCGCGGAAGAAATCGCAGTATGCTCATCCTTTTGTGCGGAATCGCAAAGAATTGCCGCGATTCCGCACCCATAGGAATGCATGAGAATCGCTTACTTCCCGCATGTGGCTATGCCCACCATGCGGGAAGTTAAGCGTCTCATGTGCGGTTGGTACCCACGGTGTGGAGGAGAGGAGACTGTCCTCCAGGCCCTGGGTACCATACCCCTGTAAAAAAAAGAATAAAAAATAAAAAAAATCGGGGTATATTTACCTTCCGACGTCCCACGCTGCCTTCCCGGGCCTCAGCGTTCCCCTTGCGGCAAGGACCTGTGATGACGTAGTCTCGCGTTACTCTAGCGGTCTCGTGAGATCGCTATAGCAACGCGAGACTACGTCATCACAGGTCTCGCAAGGCATTACTGGGAACGCTGAGGCCCGGGAAGGCAGTGCGGGACGTCGGAAGGTAAATATACCCCGATTTTTTATTTTTTTTATCATTTTCAACATTTTATCTTTTACTATTGATGCCACATAGGCGGCCTCAATAGTAAAAAGCTGGTCACACTTGTCAAACACTATGTTTGACGAGTGTGACCAACCTGTCAATCACTTTCCAAGCGATGCTTCAAATCTCTTGGAAAGTGCTTGACTATCGCACGCGAAAATTGCGGCAAAATCGCGAACATAATCGCGGTAAAATCGCGGTGAAATCGCGCAGGAAAAAAAAGCGCGATTTCTGGGAAGGAGTCCGGTTTTCATTGTCCGGATTAAATCGCTACGTGGGCACATGGCCTTGAAATGCTTGGGGGACTTGTGTCATAGTGGGGATAATAGCTATGGGGCCCAGTTACATACCAGGGTATGTTCACACATTGCAGTTTTTTTTCCTATCATTTTTTTCCTATCATTTTTTTCTTTTTAATTTCTGCACCAAAAACCAGAATGGTGAAAAGTGCAGCAAAATTGCTGAAAGAATTGACATGGCATAAAAGAAGCAGCAGGGATCAAAATATGCACAGAAAAACCCCAGTGTCTGGATTTCAGAAATGTCATGGATTTTGTTGGTGCTGTGAAGTGATGCGTATTTTACTGAAATGTGTAAAGTACGCTGTAAAAACGCCACACGTAAACATACCCCAACTTAAACTGCTTAAAAAAAAAAGACATTTTGTACAACTGCAAATTAGAAAAAATAAAAGTTTTGCAGAAGACGAGTTAGCTGAAAACATCAAGCAAAAAAACCAAAAAACGAGGCTCGTTAAAATGGAGCAAAAACTATGGTATACTGAATTTGCTGCAAAAATAAAATCCAAACTTTAACTAGGAAAATGCAAAAAGGATGCGGAATTGGGGGCTTGGATCTCGGGCAGTTAATGGGGTATTCTGTCCGTTTCTTGCCAAAACTAAGAGCTGCTCCCATCAGGCCCTGACAGACAGGAGCAATGGCTGTGTGTGTGAATATGGCTGTGTCAGATGTCTGGAAAAGCTGGGTGACTGCTCCTGTGGCCAGTGCACAACCCCGGGGTTATGTCCTGTCTGATCTTATACATAATGCTGCGGTTTTCAGATTTTTCTGTTACCTGAAAGTAAAGGCGAGGCAGCCTTCCTCCGTTGTCACCACTTCCCGTCACTGAGGTGGGGTGGTTGTGGGGTTTGGACTAATGTTGCCACTTTCCCTGTACAGCACTGAGTATGTGACAGACAGGCCAAGCCTTGATTATACTACCAGGGTATATCCACAGGATGGATATGTGGTGGATTTTACATCAAAATCCACATGTAAAACATGCAGAAGAGGCAGAGGATTTGGTTGCAAATTCTGCAACAAATTTTCTTTTCCTTTGTGATTCATGTCCCGTGCGGACAAACTAAATCTCACCCACAATTTGTGTAAAGCATTGACCTGCGGTGCAGATGGCAGATATGTCTGTTCTATGGATTCCACATTGTCACATTTGTGATCTGCCTGTAAGATCTTACTGCGGATTCAGTTCTGTTTTTCTGCTCAGCTGATGTCTGGGTGGCCACAGGCCATACTTCTCCTACAAGGTGTCTGGGTAGATTTGCAGGCAGTGGTAGATCTCGTGCTGGACTCTGTGCCACATTGTTTTAGGCTGTTGCAGTCTTTTTTTACTTTTTTTTTTTTGAGGATTTGGAGATTTTTGATTCGGTTTCGGCTCGACCAAGTCCTAAAAAAAAAAATTCACTCATTCTAGTAGCTTAGCGATAATAGCCGATTGCTGGGGGTTACAGACCCTATCTCTCTCTACCTCAACTTTCCAGCTGTTGACAAAACTACATCTCCCAGCATGACCTGACTGCTGAAGGTAAGGCATCTAATTTTAGTGATGTTGCGAGAGCCGGCATATTGATCTACACATGCGCTGCCCCCAGGAGGAATGACGCCAGCACGAGATGTCAGTCCGTGTGACCTGCTCCCTGCGGCCGTTGCAAAGTCTTGCTCCAGTCCTGGGGGGGCGACTCATGCAGATTGACATTCTAGCTACTTTGGGGTCTTAAAATCTGCTGATCATATTCCTTTAAAGAGCTCATTTGGACAAATGCAATCTGATTAAAAATCTGATTGCATTCAGACCAATGTTATTTTATCATTGTGTGTTCATCTGCATTTTTTTTTCTCCTACGCCTCATTGGGGGACACAGGACCATGGGTGTTATGTTGCTTGCCACTATGAGGACACTAAGTGAACGCAGAAAAATTAACTCCTCCTCTGCAGTATACACTCTCTTGCTGGCTGAGATTTCCCCAGTTCTTGCTTAGTGTCTGTAGGAGGCACTTGGGTCTGACTTCAGACCCCACATTTTTTATTTTGAATTTTTGATTTTTCTGTAAATTTTTATTTAGTTAACGGAGTGAAGGGGTGATGGACCTTATTTATGGGGTCTGATCTCCCCTGAAACATCAACAGGCGAGAACACGGAGTATACCTCCCTGTACCCCCTCCTGCGACGAAGGGGACATGCCGAAGCTCATTTAGGGCGACGGTTGCTGCCGGTATCGGCCTCCCAACAGCAGCAGAGGCAAATGGGGGTTTACCTTCATATTTCCTCCCTCACACTCCTTCTGCAGCGATGTGATCTCTACCATCCCTCGGATGCAAGCGGCAGTCCCTCCATCCCCTGTAAAGGGGGATCGATTGAGTAAGGTACCTTTAAGGACAGCGCAGCTCCAGCTCTGCTATGCCACCCTCCTCCTGTGAGTATGACGGGCTGATCTGGGACGACTTGTCACGACATCGTCATGCCGACGCCACGGGCAGTGGGTCCTGGTCCCTGGGGGGTAGGGGGAGCGCTAATCCGGCGTCCAGCAGCATTTGCGCTGTCTGGCCGCGTCTCTCCAGCCGGAGCGCATCGCTGGCGGTCGTCATAAATTGAGGTCCCGGCTTTTTGCCGTGCTAGGCCGCAGTCCCACAGATCCACCCACCGCGAGTGGGTACCGCCCACGTTACTCGCGCTTCTCATTTTGAACGAGAGGCGCCTTCCTAATCTTGGTGGCCATACTTCTTTGCCTTACTACTGTGTGAATAGCGCTAAAAGGAGCAACAAGCACTGCGGAGAGCCCCCTGGGAATATCAGAGGGGCCCCCCGGGAATATCGGAGAACCCCCCTGGGAATATCAGGACCAGGACCTGGGTAAGCTGCACTGTGCCACAGCAGTGACATTAATCCCTTCTCTGCATATTCCCTTCATCTGCAGCCCAGGCTCTGCCTGTAACCCCTTGGAGGCACTATGTCTCAATATAAGGAAGCTAAAAGGGCTACCAAGAAACATACTGCTCAAACTAATCCCTTATGCACGGATTGCGACTCGGCTTGTGCTCAAACGTCATCCACCGCCGCTGCTACTGGGTCCTCTGAGTTTAGTCCCCCTGAGTGGGCTGCGTCCCTGTCATGGTCCGTGGAGTCACTGACCAAGGATATAGACTCCCTCTGGGAATCCTCTTTAAGTCAGAACGCGCCTTCGCCGACCGAAGAGGGCTCTGGCGACGGCCAGGAACCGTCCACCAGCAGGGGCAGTACTCGTTCAAGGGATGGTCAGGTCTCTAGAAAGCGGACCCATGATGTGTCTCCCAGTCACGCCTGTGCTTCAGCACCTGCGAGCTCTGGCTCTCGCGCTCCCTATGTTCGCAGCAAACACGACCCTGGATACAAGTCTGACACGTCTGTACCCCAGAATCCTCCAAATGACCAAGAATCACTTGATTCTCCTATAGAGTCAATAGGATTCTGAAGTTGGATGAGGAGAATACTCCCGCTCCGGAACACGTTGTTTCTTTTAAAAAGACTAAACGTGTACGCAGGGTATTTGCAGGCCATCCAGAGTTTAAGGGCATTGTCCAGAGCCATAGGGACCGGCCACATAAACGGTTCTCAGGTCAAAAGCCTATTGAGGCTAAATACCCTTTTGCTCTAGAACTAAATGAAAGATTGGTTACAGTCCCCTTCTGTGGATCCTCCTATATGGCGTCTTGCTTCCAAGACGCTCCTATCCATTTCTGAAGGTTCTTCAGTCAAAAACCCCTCTGATTGTCAGATTGCTTGCTCAGTCTTTGAAGCTTCGGGAGCGGCACTTTTTCCATCTTTCGCGGCGACTTGGGTGGCTAAAGCTATGGCTGCTTGGCAGAGGTGTTAGTTACTGCCATCCAAGATAGCAACCTTCCTCCGGAGGCAGTCAGCGTCGCCAGGCAGATAGTCCACACAGGAGACTTTGTGGTGGACGCTTCCTTAGATGCCGCCAGTCGCGCTGCACAGGCAGCCGCAAATGCAGTCTCCATTAGAAGGGCCCTATGGCTCTGCGACTGGCGGGCAGATTCCACCTCCAAAAGATCTTTGACTTCTCTGCCTTATCAAACTGGTCGTCTATTTGGAGAGAAACTGGACCAGCTCGTTTCTGACACTACCGGGGAGAAGAGTAAATTCCTCCTCCAACAAAGGCCCGTCCAGCCATTTCGAAATCAACAGCCGACTCGTTTTCGGCCCTTTCGCACCAATTCCAGCTGGTCCTCCACAACCTTGTCTTCTGGATCAGGTCAGTCCCCGCGTGGAGACAGAGGTTCCCAGGTCTCATACAGACCTAACTGCTCTTGGAAACCCAGACCAATGGCATCTGGATCTAGGGGAGCCAGATCCCATAGATCCTCTACACCAGGGATGGGGAATCTTTTTTCTGCCAAGGGCCATTTGGATATTTATACCATCCTTCGGGGGCCGTACAAACTCCGCCCACAAAGTGCATCCTGACTCTGGCACTGGTTTCATGACTTAATCTTTCATTGCATGCCCTTCAATGTTCAGTAGTGGACACTGCGTCTGTGTGCTAACAGAGGAAGAAATTAATGAGCTTGTGGCAATCAAAATACAGCTCCCTGCTCAAGAATGCGGTCTCTGAGAATCTGCTCGGGGGCCTGATAAAAGGTCATCGAGGGCTGTAAATGGCCCTGAGGCCTGAGGTTCCCCACTCCTGCTCTACACAATGACTTGTTGCGGTATCCGGCGGACGCTCAGTCAGACCTGGCTCGCAGTCATCCATGACGAGTGGGTCAGAGAACTGGTGTCCTCTGGATACAAAATAGTTTTCTTCCCCCCTTCCGACATGGTTTTTCCGATCCTCACCTCCCAAAACAAAGACATCATCTTTCCTTCGGGCCATTCAGGTGCTGCAAAGGGATGGAGTCATCATTCCGGTCCCTCAAGACGAAAGGTTCAGGGGTTTTATTCCTACCTTTGTGGTTCCAAAGAAGGACAGAACGACGTGGCCCATACTGGACCTCAGACTGTTAAATCAGTTTGTCAAGGTACGACGATTCAGAATGGAATCTCTCCGTTCAGTCGTCGCCTCCATGGAAAGAGGAGAGTTCCTAGCATCCATCGATATCAAGGATGCTTACCTTCACATCCCAATTTGTCCATTCCACCAGTAGTTCCTGCGCCTCGCAATTCGCGAGGAACACTTCTAGTTCGTTGCCTTGCCTTTTGGCCTTGCCACCAGAGTCTTTACCAAGGTTATGGCGGCTGTCATGGCTATCCTTCACGCTCGGGGAGTGATTACTGATCAAGGGTTCATCCATTCCAGCCTGCAAGTAATCCGTAGGCATCACTGTAAATACACACTTTCTTGCCTGGGTTGGAAGATAAATTTCAAAAAGTCTTCTCCAGTACCAGCTCAGCAGGTTTCCTTTTAGGGAATGATCTTGGACACTTCCCGCGGGTTGGTCATTCTCCCTCCAGAAAAGGCCCGAGCCTTACAACAGGGAGCGTGGACTCTTTCCCGATCAGTTTCTCACTCCATATGTTTCAGCATGAGAGTTCTCAGAAAGATGGTAGCAGTGATAGAAGCGGTCCCATTTTCACAGTTTCATCTCCGCCCTTTGCAACATGCGCTGCTGTTGACTTGGGACAAGAACCCGTTCTCCTTGGACCGTCGGTTCCTTCTGCCCCAGCAAGTCAGACAAACCCTCAGGTGGTGGCCACTGAAGTCCTCCCTGAATCAAGGGAAGTCCTTTCTCCCAGTACGTTGGTTGGTGGTGACTACCGATGCAAGTCTTCTTGGTTGGGGTGCGGTTTTTCACCACCACACAGCACAGGGTCGTTGGTTGATTCGAGAGTCTTGTCTCCCCATCAACATCTTGGAGATCAGACTCGCCCTACTGAGTTTCCATCATCTCCTCGCAGGTCACCTCATCAGGATCCATTCCGACAACACCACGGCTGTGGCGTATATCAACCGTCAGGGGGGTACCCGGAGCAGGATGGCCATGGACGAAGTGAGTCACAGTCACATCCTCCTTTGGGCCGAGGCCAACCGTTCGCCCATCTCGGCGATCCACATCCCGGGGGTAGAGAACTGGGCGGTGGATTTTCTCAGCCACCAGGGTCTCGCCTCAGGAAAGTGGTCTCTTCATCCGGAGGTTTTTCAGCAGATTTGCCATACCTGGGGGACTCCCGGATGTGGATCTCATGGTGTCAAGTCTAAACAACAAAGTTCCTCGATTCCTAGCGCATGGATCGCGTGATCGGGCAATCGGAGCAGACGCCCTACTTCTGCCGTGGCACAGCTTTTGACTCCTGTACATTTTCCCCCCTCTTCCCTTGCTTCCAAGGGTCATCAAGAAAATCAGGGCAGAAAGGGTACCAGTGATCCTAGTCGCGCCAGATTGTCCGCGCCGGGCATGGTACGCAGAACTAGTCCAACTTGTCACCGACGTTGCCTGGCGACTTCCAGATCACGTGGATCTCCTCTCACAGGGCCCGATTTACCACCAGAACTCCGGGGACCTGTCTTTGACGGCGTGGCCGTTGAATCCTGGATTCTAGCACAGGCTGGTTTTTCTCACGAGGTGATCTCCACCATGATTAGTGCTAGAAAGCCCGTGTCCATGCGCATTTATCACTGCACCTAGAAGATCTTTTTCTCGTGGTGCAAGGACCATTGTCGTTCCCCTCTGGTGTTCTCCATCCCTTCCATATTGGAATTCCTACAATCAGGACTGGAGTCAGGCCTCGCGCTTAGCTCGCTCAAAGGCCAAATTTCAGCTTTGTCAGTTCTATTCCAACACAAAATTGCCACCAAATTGTAGGTGAAGACGTTCATTCAGGGAGTTTCCCATGTGGCGCCTCCCTATAAAAGGCCATTGGAATCATGGGACCTTAACTTGGTTCTCGGGGCTTTACAAGAAGCTCCTTTCGAACCACTGCAGGATGTGCCCCTAACTGTTCTCTCTTGGAAGGTGGTCTTTCTATTGGCAATTACTTCAATCAGATGAGTTTTGGAACTGGCGGCCCTGTCCTGCCATCCTCCGTTCCTGAATTTTCATCTGGACAAGGCAGTTCTGAGAATGACCTCGTCTTTCCTGCCCAAAGTCGTGTCTTCCTTTCATCTCAATGAGGAAATTGTTTTGTCTTCCTTCTGTCCGGCACCAGTCCATCGCATTGAGAAGGCCCTCCACACCCTGGATGTAGTTAGGGCTCTTAGACGGTACATCTCGCGGACGGCTCCTTTCCGCAAGTCAGATGCCCTGTTTGTACTTCCAGAGGGGCATAGGAAGGGTTTAGCCGCTTCAAAAGCCACGCTAGCCAGGTGGATTAGCTTGGCTATTCAGGAATCCTACCGTGTCAGGGACACGCCTATCCCAGCAGGGATTACAGCGCTTTCTACCCGATCAGTGGGCGCCTCTTGGGCCATTCGGTACCAGGCGTCGGCAGAACAGGTCTGCAAGGCTGCGACTTGGTCCAGTTTGCATACCATTACAAAACATTACCAAATTCACTCTCAGGCCTCTGCAGATGCAGCTCTTGGCAGGCGCATTCTGAAATCGGCAGTACCACAGCATTAAGCCAGTGGTACATGGGGTGTTAGCAGTTGTATGCTCCCCACCCAGGGACTGCTTTAGGACGTCCCATGGTCCTGTGTCCCCGATGAGGCATAGGAGAAATAAGGATTTTTGTGTGTGCTCACCATAAAATCCTTTTCTCCGAGCTAATCATTGGGGGACACAGCATCCACCCTGTTCTTAGGTTTTGACATAGTTATTGTTCCTTGTTTAAATACTCCTACTGCTTTTTCACCAAACTGGGGAAATCTCAGCCAGCGAGAGGGTGTATACTGCAGAGGAGGAGTTAATTTTTCTGTGTTCACTTAGTGGCAAGCAGCATAACACACATGGTCCTGTGTCCCCCAATGATTGGCTCGGAGAAAAGGATTTTACGTTGAGTACACACAAAAATCCCTATTTCCAGCTCGGATCAGATCACGATTGGACTGGAAGAAAATGGCAGCATTCTGCGATTGTAATTGGAAATCAGATCGCATCCCGCAATAGAAGTCAATGGGTGCGAGAAAAAAAATCTCAGTGCTCGGACCATGCGAGTGCTGTACGATTTTTTTACATACCGATTTCGTTTGGAAAGCCGGCAATTAATCTTCTGCGTACAGTAAAATCACAGAGTGACAGGTTAGAATAGAATAGATATATACACACACAATACATAGATATACAGATGGCAGTGACACACATATATGTATAAATAGCCTAAGAAGGGGCCATGGATACTAGCCCCCCCAGGCTAAAAACATCAGTTCTCAGTTGCCCCAGAAAAGGTGCATCTATAAGATGTGCCAATTCTGGCACTTACCCTCACTATTAATAATATATATACATCTATAAATATTTATATATGTGTGTTTTGAAGAATATGGGCAGCACGATGGCTCAGTGGTTAGCACTGCATCCTTGCAGTGTTGGAGTCCTGGGTTCAAATCCCACCAAGGACAACATTTGCAAGGAGTTTGTATGTTCTCCCTGTGTTTCTGTGAGTTTCCTCTGGGAACTCGCTTTCCCACATTCTAAAGACATACTGATAGGGAATTTAGATTGTGAGCCCCATCGGGGACAGTGATGATAATGTGTGAAAACTGTAAAGCGCTGCAGAATATGTTAGCACTATATAAAAATAAAGATTATTATTAACAATATTTCCTTTGAAAACTAGGTGTAAATGACAGAGCAATTCTCTTTGTAAAAGCTCATGTTAAATTTGCATTGCAATTGCACTGCATTACACTCGTCCAACTTTGTAGAACCAAAAGCGCACAGATTTTAAAATCGCTAGTGTGACTCCAGCTAGTGGCTTATTTCAGTGCATAATGTGTAAAAGGTAAGTGCTGCCCCCAGGTGGACACGCGGTGTATGAGGAGGTATGTGTGTGGCATCGCAGATATGAGGACCCCGACAATAATAAAATGGCAGGGGGACTTGAAAGGCCGTGGTTTCATCTAAGAAGAAATTCTCATAGTCAACGACAAACCCTTTATTTTGCTCTTTACACTACTTTAGAGGCAAACTTTAGGGTGTGTTCACATGTTCAGGTTTTTAGACACAGTTTGTAAATTCAAAGCCATGAATTGATTCAAAAGTCAGGGAAGTGTAAGGCCCAGTTGATTCTATTTCTTGGTTTGCAAGTTAGTTTTTGGTTTTTTTTCTTGCTCTGTTTGCACCTTGTGTCACATGTTAGTCTCCATATGCAGAAAAAATAAATAGATTTTGTACTCCATTTGGATACCAGAGCACCAGTGCAAAAAAAAAATCAGCAACAAATCCATGGATAACGCAAACCGTGCCCATGTTGTCAAGGAAACGTAGAAGATGGAACGGAAAAGCTGACGTAAAAACTCCATGCAAATAAAAATGCTTAAACACGTTTACTCAAACTTTTTACATATTAAAAAAAAAAGTGAATATATAGACGAGAGCCAAGAGGAGCAGGGAACTGAAGGTTCAATCTTTAGCGTAATACAGAGAACATAATACATGCAATGTAAAATGCAGCTACACATCAGGCACTGTCACATAGAGCAGGATCGCGCTCTGGAATTGTAATATAGAGCGGGAGCTCGCCCCGACACTGTAATATAGAGGGGGATCTCACTTCGGCGGTGTAATGTAGAGTGGGACCTCACCCTGACACTAATATAGAGCTGGACCTCGCAGCGGCACTGTCACGTAGAGCGGGATCACGCTTCAGTGTTGTAATATAGAGCGGGATCACACTCAGGCACTGTAATATACAGCGGGACCTCGCCCCGGCATTGTCACAGAGTGGGACCTTACCCTGACGCTGTAATATAGAGGGGGACTTCGCTCCGACACTGTAATATAGAGCTGAACCTCGCAACGGCACTATCACGTAGATTGGGTTCGCGCTACGGCACTGTATTGTAGAGCGGGACCTCGTCCTGACACTAATATAGAGGGGGACCTCACTTTGGCAGTGTAATATAGAGCGGGACCTCGCCCTGACACTGTAATATAGAAGGGGACCTCGCTCAGGCATTGTAATGTAGAGCGGGACCTCGCTCCGGGACTGTCACGTATAGCGAGATCACGCTCCAGCGTTGTAATATAGAGCGGGACCTTGCCCTGACACAGTAATATAGAGAGTGACCTCGCCCTGACACTGTAATATAGAGGGAGACCTCGCCCCGGCACTGTAATATAGAGGACCTCGCCCCGGCACTGTAATATAGAGGAGTACCTCGCCACGGCTCTAATATAGAGGGGACATCGCCCTGACACTGTAATATAGAGGGGAACCTCGTCCTGGAACTGTAATATAGAGGGGGACCTTGCCCCGGCGCTATAATATAAAGGAGGACTTCGCCCCGGCACTGTAATATAGAGGGGAACCTCGCCCCGGCACTGTAATATAGAGCTGGACTTCGCAATCGCACTCGCA
This sequence comes from Dendrobates tinctorius, assembly GCF_039654945.1. Taxonomy (NCBI): domain Eukaryota; kingdom Metazoa; phylum Chordata; class Amphibia; order Anura; family Dendrobatidae; genus Dendrobates; species Dendrobates tinctorius. The sequence continues at coordinate 19,611,605 of NW_027361682.1, forward strand.
ATCGTCACGTAGAGCGGGATCGCGTTCTGGCACTGTAATATAGAGGGGGACCTTGCACTGGCAATGTAATTTAGACGGGGACCTCGTTCCGGAACTGTAATATAGAACGGCACTTTGCTCCGGCACTGTAATAGAGAGGGGAATCATGCTCCGCCACTGTAATATAGAGCGGGACCTTGCTCTGGCACCATAATCGTGAGCAGGACCTTGCTCTGGCACCGTAATAGAGAGCGAGACCTTGCTCTGGCACCGTAATAGAGAGCGGGACCTTGCTCCGGCACCGTAATAGAGAGCAGGACCTTGCTCCGGCACCGTAATAGAGAGCGAGACCTTGCTCTGGCACCGTAATAGAGAGCGGGACCTTGCTCCGGCACCATAATAGAGAGCGGGACCTTGCTCCGGCACCGTAATAGAGAGCGGGACCTCGCTCCGGACCGTAATAGAGAGCGGGACCTCGCTCCGGCACCGTAATAGAGAGGGGGATCGCGCTCCAGCACTGTACTGAGTTCAGGAGTCTAGTACACTTATATCATACAGAAGGGCCATTGTGATCACTGGGTACATTACAGATATAGTTTTCAAAACCTCTGCTATTCAGTAAAGTGTATTTCAGGCCATCTGATTTGTGCTCGGTGCTGAGCGATGCCGCTGGCTCGCATATTCTCCGCTCAGGTGCTTCTTCTTCCTATGGGTCTTGCTCTTTCGCCAGCTCAATGAACACCTTGTATAGAGGTAGAAGAGGCTGTGTGAGGACATAGAGCTGAAAATGTGCCCACGCCTCCCCCATTTATGGTAAGACAGGACTAGGTTACCTGCTCCAGGGTGGGCTGAGAGAAGCTGTATTCTTCTATGTTATAGGCTTGCTTAGCTGTGGAGGGGATGACGCAGATTATTACACTTCATCAGTAATTTGTTGTGCCCTTCCCAAATCTGAAAAGCTCCAGTAAGTGACATTGTAAAAAGCACAGATAAAGGGTTGGCTCCTCTGCTAGAAATGGACTATGTATAGAATTGCAATAGTCACATGATTGAATTGAGCTGCAATACCACACAAAGCCCATAGACAAGGGTGGCACTGTTTGCTAGAGCGTATTGGACCTGCACAGCATAACTATCGCTATGTGACTGAGATCTTATACCTTCCTCCAGGAGAAAAAAGGCGTGCGACAAGGTGCCCACATCTTCCTTTGGTATCTGGTAGGCCAGCAATGAGGAGAATCTGCAGGAATAGAGCAGGAGCTTATGTAATATCAGCGCTCAGATATTCCGCGCTGGTCACCAGCCATTACTCACACATTCTGCCCCCTAGTCCTCATGTTAGGCCGGGGTCACACTTGCGAGTGTGATGCGAGTCTCTCGCATCAATACCGGGCACTGCCGCCAGCACTCGAGACCGGAGTGTGCGGCTGCATAGAAATACATGCAGCCACACACTCCAGTCTCGAGTGCAGGGTATTGATGCGAGAGACTTGCGCGAGTTTCTCGCACCACACTCGCAAGTGTGACCCCGGCCTTACTGTTGATATATGTGTGTATTGAGTGTGATCAATGATATCAGTTCACAAACATATTTTTCAGATTTCTGCTATTTCTTGTTTATGTACCAAATTTACATTATCAAGAAATAAGGGAGAAACGAAGAGGAGGAGGATCTGACTACAAATGGAATGTTTGTAGTCTGTAACCATGGCAATGCATAGAATGTGACAGACAAAGGTTCTAATGGTAGCAATGAAAAAAACAGCAAAATATAGAGGGTCTAGATTGGGGTAAAGTTGACAGATTTGGAGAGAGAAAATTTGCTCATTATATACAATGGAGAGAATCCTATCAAGAAGATGTAAGAGATGCAGTCAAAGATGTCAATAATGTATCTTATATTATGGAATTAGCAATCATAATGAATCCCCTATGGTGCCAACCTCCGCTGGTAGGAAGGGACACTGAGGCAAAGTTTCTGTCTCCCTTAGAATTTTTTAGTATTGGAATAGTAAACTACCGAAAATGCTGTTTTAGGACACATGCTATTGAATGTTGCGTTTATGCTAACAAATAAAAGTTATATTGGGTTTTTGTTTTCTGTTGGCATATCTAACGGTAGCTATGCCCCAGAAGGAGCCTCACCTGTCCTGTCGCGCTGCGTGAGGAAACAGCTGCATCATTTTAGTGTGGATCTCCTCCGGCTCCTGGGAATCTTTCACTTTGATCTCCAGGAGATAGTCTTTGCCAAATTTGCTCTTGAGTTCCTGTATAGATCCGATGCATCTGGGAAGAAAAGAAGCCATCTATTTGTTACACAGCACCAGATCTGTATACGAGCGGCCACACGAATCTTGTCCATCTGCAAAGTGCACTAACGTTTTTTTTTGTTTTTGTACTTTCCCATGTTACTAAGATGTGTCAGAAAATGAGAAAAGCTTCGAAGTGCAACACAAAAATGTCTATTAGGGCAGCACAGTGGTTAGCACTGCAGCCTTGCAGCGCTGGAGTCCTTGGTTCAATCCCACCAAGGACAACATCTGCAAGGAGTTTGTATGTTTTCCCCGTGTTTGCGTGGGTACTCTGGTTTCCTCCCACATTCCAAAGACATACAGATAGGGAATATAGATTGTGAGCCCCATCGGGGACAGAGATGATAATGTGTGCAAACTGTAAAGCGCTGCAGAATATGTTAGCACTGTATAAAAATAAAGACTATTATTATTCCAATTCAGCAGACTTAGAAGTGGCCAACAAATAGCAAAGGAAAAAAAGTGAACTGCATAGACGTTCGAAGAATTTTTAAATAAGCTGCAGCGCTTCTGCAGACCTACGTGTCTCCATAGTAACAGACTACAAACAAACCTTGTGTAGTCTGACCCTGCAGTCATATCTTTTCCATATTTCCACTACTTCTTGCTAATGTACCTAATGGATTTTGGCAGGAAGTAAGGGACAAATGATCTGACTACACACGATTGTAGTCTGTTTCCATGATAACACATAGATGCTGTAGACACAAGACATTTTTTTTATTTAAATACTTTGGAAAATAAAGGTGGATGGACATAACCTGCACTAATCTCCATTATCAAGCTTTCAGCTTCTGATTTACCTGAGTTTTCCAGAAATGATAATGGCGACCCGGTCGCACACAGCCTCTGCCTCCTCCATGTAGTGGGTGGTCAATATTGCCCCGCGCTCCTTGTTTTTGAAAGCCGCTCTGATGGCTCTCCTTAGTGTAAGAAGAAAGGTAAACGCTAATGACGTGGAGCTGTTAGGTGTTGAGTTGGGATTGTCAGATTTTTTGTTTTTTTGCCTCCTTTCCTACCAGAGACGCTGTTGACCTCTGGGGTCCAGCCCTGTAGAGGGTTCGTCCAGGAGAACGATGGTGGGATTACCCAGCATGCTAATAGCAAAACACACCTGAAATGGAAAGCAACAGATCTCATGGTACCTCAGAACTAAAATTCATTGAAATATCTTGGCTTAAATGAGTCCAAGTGGCGGTCCTAATCCATGAATGACAGATCACATAAGGCATGAGACAGCCCTCTGGACTCTTCTAAGTCCAGACTTTTGCAGCTGCTCTTGCGACAGATCCAGGATCCCCACACTGCTGCTAAAAAAAGTGCTGCCTTTTGTATTTTTTGTGTGTGAGATTTTCTCCCTCTGATCTGATAATACCTGTGTGAACACAAAACTGGGATTTCTGACCTAAGCGGTGCTCACCTTTCTGCACACTCCAGCCGATAACTTCTTGGCTGCTTTTCCCATCTGGTCTTTCAGATCCAAAGCATCGGAAACACTGAGACATCAGAAGCAGAAAGTGAAATTTAGTAAAAAGTTCCTGCAACTTTCTCACATACTTTGTGTTTCTGTTCCTCACCGTGATCGAGACCTCTTCTGCCTGTCTGTGAATGGAAAGAGGCTGAAAGTTCCTCCTGATTTTAGGATGGATTTTCATTCAAACTCCTTGGCACATATAGACGTAACATTACTTCCTCATGAGGGGGTGCGCTGCCATCATTATGTGGCGATGGGCTTCCATGGCAAGTGGGACACTATGATTCTGATATCTATAACTTTGTATGTAACCCCTTCTCATGTACAGATCCATGGAATTAATGGTGCTATATAAATAAATAAATAATAAAATTCTGTACCATTTTGGGCCCAGTGTATAGATCAAGTGATCAAATGATTTCAGTCAACAGGATGCAATACAGAGAGACTGGAAAAGTCACAGAAAGGTAAAGATGTGGACATTCTTTGGGCACATCTCACACTGATGACCGCTTCCTTGTGAACAATGCCCTTCTGAATCGGGTGGTGAATGCCACACAACTACAGGCACATTTAAGGGAGGTGAGAGGCACCCAAGTGTCATGTGTGAGACCATTTGAAACCATTTACATCCAGTGGTCTGCGTGCTAGACGACCTACAAGGGTACCTGACCACACCACCAGGCACAGGTGTCATCGTCTTCCATGGGCCAGGGAGCAGGTACGCGGACGAGGGATCTCAGTGCTGTTCACGGATGAAAGCAGATTCACACTTAGCAGAAATGGCTGCCAGCAATGTTGGATACGTCAAGGAGAGCCCTATACATCAGCCACTGTTGTCTCCAGATGAGACTTTGTTGGTGGTGTTACATTGTGGGCAGGTGTGTCTAGTCAATTCAAAACTGCCCTACACTTTGTGAATAGTACAGTGACAACCTCTACTACTTGAATAACATCATTAACCCAGTCATCATCCATCTGCCATGAACAGCACAGGCCTAATTTCATCTTCACGAATAATTTTCCAGCTCATTGAGGTCGCATCATTACGGAACGACTGCTGGAGTCTGAGGTACCTCAAATGGAGTGGCCTTCACTTTCCAGACCTGAATCCCATAGAAAACCTATGGAACTAGCTGAGTCGCCGTGTAAAGACTCGTAAGGCCGGGGTCACACAAGAGAGAAATACGGATGAGTGAGAGGCGTAAAAATCACGCATTGCACACGGACCAATGATTCTCTATGGGGCAGCTCCCATTAGCCGTATATTTCTCACTCAAATTCTATGGTCCGTACCAATTGCAGCATGCTGCGATTGTCAGCGTTCTACGCCCGTAGTACGCCAATGCTAGTCTATGGGTGCGCAAAAACAATGCATTACACACGGACCACACGTGTGACTTGTGAGAAATACGCAGGACTTTGGCAGGTGCCAGAAAATGGGCCAACCAATAATCAGGAAGCTTAGACATGCTAATTAGCTCAAAAAGTACTCCAGACATCCAGGAAGTACGCCTCCACGGAGCATCATGGCATCCTACTACCTCAATGTGGAGATGCTTATTGTATTAGTGCAGGAACGGCTGGAAATCTGCGACCAACGTGATGCCCATTATGCCAACCGGGCAAGAAAGGAGGAGTCATGGAGGCGCATATGTCACCAGATGTTCCACGATTTTGGTGATCGGCCACGTGAGGAGCAGCAGCAAATGAGTAAGTACTACCAAAAAAGGGTTTAAAGTTACCTCACATCAAAAAAGCCATTTGGATTAAGGCCCTTCCTGTGCTTGGCCTTTTTGCCTCTTGAGGCGTGTAGATTTTTATTTGAACCATTGTTTTACCCTGACTTAATTGGTCCCTGTCCACAAGCTCCTCATCCTCCTAGGCAACCAATTTAGGAGTAGTTACTTGACCCCTGAGCTATTGTGACACTGTGTATCTGGCCTGGATGCCCTAATTATATATGCCACCCTGGGTAGAAAGCACACCCTAAAAGGCCACCTGACTATGCTACTTTTTGTAAAGGTAATTTTTCAAATTTGTGAAATGTACAATATTTTCTCTCACATTGCAGTTGAGGATGTGATGAGATGCTGGCGCAGCATCCGCGACCAGTACAGGCGGGAATGTCAGCAGCGGGCCAGGAGTGGTGATGCGGGCCACACAAAGCGCAAATATGTTTATTATGATCGCCTCTTCTTCCTGGCTCCAATTCTGGATCTGAGACCATAAGTATATACCTCACACCACATTACACAGATACTTTACAGGGCCAAAACTCATGTTTTGAATTTTGGCTATGTTATATTTCATAACAAAACTCAGTCAAACCTTACGGAAAGGGAAACTAGGTCAGATACAGAGTCCATCATAGATCCTTTGGTTGTAGGGGGAAGAGGTGGATGGCCCATCTTCTCCCCCTCCAAGAAGCATGGATCAATTTCTTCCCCTGATAACCCAGTGCCTGCCCTTGCATGTGGACCTGCACCACAAACCCCACCACCAGGACCACATCCACAAGCAGGACCGTCTGCTGCAGCACCATCCGCCATACAGGATGAGCAGGGCAACATCAGCAGCAGCCAAACTGCCCCGCTACAGGGCTCCCCACAGCCTGCTGGACCATCCCGGTGAGGAAGAAGGCTCCAGATCCCTGCCCAAGATACCCGTACCAATGTTGACACTGGGGTACTGAACTATCTTTCTCGAGTTAATAATGATGATGGGGAGGAGGCGTACTCACGCAACCTGGCCCGGTATCTTCGGTCCCTTTCCCGTGAGGTGAGGCTACGTATTCGAGGATGTTTTCACATCCTGCTTGACGCAAGCACTCACCCCAATACCTCATATGAGTTATTTGAATATCTGGAGAGGTGGAAGCTTTCCCCACGGAATCTGACGCACCTTAGACCCCCCCACACACATGCTTGCTCAATCAGGCTCTGAGGATCCTCCAACACGTGGGCCTACACCTCACCCCCTTCCTGCCCCTACCCAACTTTGCCCACAGCAGCCACATATGTCTGCTTCTAGCCAACCTCACCAATATGGCCACTTGATACCACCCAGTGTTGGTGGCTGGTCCCAACCTGGTGTGGGATGACATGGCTATTTTGGTGGGTATGAGACACGGGCCTACCAGCCCCAACAAGAGGCCCCACTCCAGTTTCAGTCAGCCCAGTACCCACCACAATCACAGGAGGCAGTACACTACCCACATCATAGGCAACAGTATGCCCCCACACAGGACGATGGCCAAGTTGGGCAAAATAACCAGTAGCAAACACAGGCTGGTCTTCCGCCTTCTCCTCCCCCGACTTACCACCATTTGTAATGTTGGAATATTGTTCTTGCATAATTTAGTGGTTTTGTTTTATTGGGTTCAGCAAATGTGTTGGATGTAACTTTGCAAATCTTCAAAAAGGCCACTTTGGCCCATTGCCACATTTACCATATGGCTATAATATGGGTTGAAAAAAATCCCCCCCAAAAATGGCAAAAGTAAAAAATTTGTCAACACTATTTTACGTCTCTGTCTCAATTATGAAAAAAGTTCACAACATACTAACATGCGCTTACCAAGGCAATTACACAGTGAGAGAAACAGTTTTGAAATATATATATTAACGCATACAAAAAGCAAAAATTTACAACATAGACACAGCATGCTCTTGCTAAGAAGTTTCCCCCTCAGGTGACATAAAATAATTTGTGAAAATATTACGCACTTTGAGAAGAGAAAGCGGTCTATGTTGAGGGTTGACATGTGGTCTCGCCCTACGCACAACACCAGCAGAGGAAGAACAATCATGTATCCTGGTGAAGTTATGAAGAACGACACATGCTTTGATTACTTCATTCACATTTTGTTCACTCAGCTGAATGGCAGACTGGAGGACCCGCCATTTGGCACCAAGAATGCCAAAGGAACACTCCACCAGTCGCCGAGCACGTGATAGGGGCAAGTTAAAAATTCTGCGCCGGTGGTCCAGGTAGCGCCAGGGATATGGCCTCATTACATTGCGCGTTAACTAAAACGCCTCATCTGCCACAAGGACATAAGGGACTGATTCTTGAGTTGAGCCTGGTAGCTGGCGTGGTGGGGGTAGATCCAACTGGTTGGTGCGTAGCCGCCGACCCATAATGGAAGTATTGAAGACTCTTGAGTCTCCCTGTCCTTCCATAGGCCCCAATGTCGACAATTATAAACTTGTATTGAGGGTCGGCCAGAGCCAGCAATACAACAGAAAAAAATTGCTTATAATAGAGGAATTGGGAGCCTGAGTTCGGCAGCTTACGCACCCGGATATGTTTCCCATCAAGGGCCCCAATACAATTTGGAAACTGGCATTCCTTCTCAAAGTCCCTTGAGATCCTCAACCAGTCTTCCATCCTGGGCTCGGGCATGACGAGTTGATGTAGTCTTGACCAGATTTCACTACATGTCGACCTGACTATGACAGATATGGTAGATCTTCCAATGAGAAACTCATGGTGGAGGGCGGCATAAGACAGGCCAGTGGACAGGAAGCTGAAGAACAACAGAAATGTTACATTTAGAATCCAAAACTGAGAAAAACAACAGCTACATAACAAAACGTTTTTGTTTTCATATCTAATAACACACGTATTTTTTCAAGCATAATAACAACGTGATATTCAGTATATATTAGACATAACATTCTGGTCTCTAAGTTTAAATATATCTGGACTAAGATGAGGCCAAAAAAACTTACCCCAATCCGAAAATACAAATACTTTGGGCAACACATCATGAACATAGAGAATGTGGTTGTATAGTACATACCGTAATGTGAGTAGAAGTCGCTCCTCTGCAGATATAGCTTTGCGTATCCTTGTGTCCTGAAATGTTATCCCAGCGCGTACTGTCTCCATGAGAAGATCAAATGTTGCAAGGCTCATGCGACAGTATTGAAAAATATTTTCCGGATGAGCCCGCAGAGAAGAATAGAGGTGGTGGAAATGACCTCTTGTGAGTCGTTGCCTCAAAAGTGAATGGACCCACATGCGTCTCCTCCTCCGCGGATCCACTATCACTGGGTATGGCTGACCAAAGCGGTGTGACAAAAGCCAGTTGATGAGAACCTGCTCAGTTGTGTTGAAACTCAGACTGTCTGTCATGTTGGCCATACAACACCAACACACCTAGACAAGGCAAGGTCAAAAATGGACAGAATGGAGGCAGCCACCTGTTAAAGAGTCAATAAATAGGGTGTAGGCTGATGATTTAGTTTGCCGGCCTCAAAACCGTTAAATGTCCATTTTGCCAGCCTGCGAGAAAATCTTGCCATACGGATTACATACGGATGCTTACATGTGCAAAATATGCGACCACACCTTGATTACGGATTACATACAGAGCACTATTAAGGGGACATTTCTCCGTATTACACATAGAAAGTACGGACCGTATTTTGCTTCGGTTAGTGTGACCCCGGCCTAACTCTGTACCCCAGAAACTCAATGGCCCGAGGGCCACCCTTCAAGAAGAGTGGGATGCCTCAGCAGACAATAACTTGACTGGTGAACAGCATGAAACGTCATTGTAAAGCTGTAATTGATGCTCAAGGCCACATGATAAGTTATTGAGACATTGCCATTTTTTGTTGGGGTATACCCACTACTGTTGTTGGCTTTGGCTTCAATAAATTGTCTGAGATGAGGAAATCACCATTGCATGCTTGTACTTAAATGCTTGACTTTCATGCTAAAATATCACTGTAGCGTCAACTTTTTACGTTTTCCATAAATGTCACCAGAAACCCAAATATCCCTTTAATAATAACTTTTTGTGGGGAGGTGTATAATTTTTATCGTGGGTACACTTCAACTGTTAGAGACAGAATCTAAAAATAAAATCCACAAAATCACATTGTAAGATTTTTAAATAATTAAATTGCATTTTATTGCATTAAATAAGTATTTGATTACCTACCAACCAGCAAGAATTCTGGCTCTTACAGACCTGCTTTTTTCTTTAAGAAGCCCTCCTACTCTGCACTCGTTACCAGTAATAATTGCACCTATTGGAACTTGTTATCTGTATTAAAGACAAAATTGTAGACCTGCACAAAGCTGGGTTGGCTACAGAATAATAGGCAAGCAGCTTGGTGAGAAGGCAACAACTGTTGGCACAATTATTAGAAAATTGAAAAAACAAGATGATTGTCAGTCTTCCTTGGTCTGGGGCTCCATGCAAAATCTCGCCTTGTGGGGTAAAGATGATTTTAAGAGAGGTCAGGAATCGGTGTGGAACTACATTGGTGGACTTGGTCAATAGCCTGAATAGAGCTGGGACCACAGTCTCAAATGTTACCGTTAGTAACACACTACGCCATCATGGATTAAAATCCTGCAGGGCACGCAAGGTCCCCCTGCTAACACCACCACATGTCCAGGCTTGTTTGAAGTTTGCCAATGACCATGTGGATGATCCACAGGAGGCATTGGAGAAGGTCATGTGGTCAGATAAGACCAAAATACAGCTTTTTGCAATCAACTCCACTCGTCGTGTTTGGAGGATGAAGGATGAGTACAACCCCAAAAAACTGTCCCTACCGTGAAGCAAGGTGGGGGAAACATACTTTGGGGATGCTTTTCTGCAAAGGTGACAGGACGGCTGCACCGTATTGAAGGGAGGATGGATGGGGTCTTAGATAGTAAGATTTTGGCTAACAACCTCCTTCCCTCAGTAAGAGCATTGAAGATGGGTCATGGACTGTGTCTTTCAGCATAACAATGACCCGAAACACACAGCCAGGACAACTAAGGATTAGCTCTGTAAGAAGCATTTCAAGGTCCTGGAGTGGCCTAGCCAGTCTCCAGACATGAACCCAATAGAAAATCTTTGGAGGGAGCTGAAACTCAATGTTGCCCAGTGACAGCCCTGAAAACTGATAGATTTGGAGAAGATCTGTATGGAGGAGTGGGCAAAAATCCCTGCTGCAGTGTGCGCAAACTTGGTCGAGAACTACAGGAAACGTCTGACCTCTGTAATTGAAAACAAAAAGTTCCTATACCAAATATTAAGTTCTGTTATTCTACTGTATCAAATACTTATTTCATGCAATAAAATGCTAATTAGTTATGTAAAAATCATGCAATGTGATTTTCTGGATATTTTTTAAGATTCTGTCTCACAGTTGAAGTATATCTGCGCTTAAAATCACAGCCCTCTCCATTCTTTGTAGGTGGAAAACATGCAAATTCGGAAGTCTATGAAATACTTATGCACAGTGTATGAAATACTTATGCTTGTGCACAGGTTGCAACAACGATATGTCCTCCCCTACTGTAATAGTACCGATCCGGGGAATCATGTTACTGCACAAGGAGAACAGTGAAAACAAACCCTTAAAAGCAATGGCAGAATTGCATGTTTTGCACCATTTTGCAGCACTTGGATTTTTATTCGCCCATTTCCTGCTACTTTATATGATAAATAGTGTTGAGCGGTACCACCCGATACTGAAAAATATTGTATCGGAATGGATCGGCCGATCTAAAAAAAGTATCGGGTATCGCCGATTCCGATCCCGGAAGTCCCATTCAAGTCAATGGAACAGAAATATCGGAATTAAAAAAAAACCTTTCTTTCCCTGTTGATTAATTCTACATGGAGAAAAACAACTAATAATAATGTAGAATGTATTGTGGGAGGTGGAGGAGACATTAAAGCCATAGAGGTTTAGCCCAATCAAATGGAATAGCAGGAATTTTTTTTTTTTTTTAAAGATGTTCGTAGTTACAAAGATATTGACTATGATAACCTTTTTTATATTCTGTCAGATATGTATGTTTCACTACTTCCATGCTCTTCACCTTCTTTTTTACTTCTCCCACACTTTCTCCTTCATCATCTTCAGCAGCAGTATCTTCTTCTTCTCCTTCTTCTTCTTCTTCCTATTCTTCTTCTTCATCATATTCTTATTTGTGTCAGGCATTCCTGTAGTTGTTATCTATAAAAGTTTGAAGATTACACCTTCCGTTCAGCCTGTCACAAAAGATTTACAACAGGATTTGTCCGCGTTCAGTTTGGCCTGCAGCAGCAGGCATTTTCCAGGGGCACCACGAGGAGGAACGGACTCACCCCCATACACTGCTTAGTCTTCTTCTGCTTATAAATTTGATAATCTCATTTGCTCAGATTTTTAGTCTTATGCTTAATGTTCTTCTGCTTTTGGTTTTTATGCTTCTTGGTCTTCTGTCTCTTGTTGTTCTGCATCTTGGTGGTTGTCTTCCTGTTCTTTGTCCTCTTGGTCATCTTCTTCAGGGTCATCTTTTAGGTATTCTTCTGTGTGGTCTTCAGGGTTGTCGTCTTCAGGGTCATTGTCAGGGAGATCCAGAGTGAGAATCAAAAACCATTTCCACAAGCTTGAACTTTGAAAAGTAGCAGAAGTTACAAGAAGGCTGAGGAACTGGCGAGAACCAGCAGATGGTACTGGAACCCAGAGAGGCAGCAGAATGAACAAGAGCCAATGGCACAACCGTGGACCAGCTGATGGTGCTGGAACATGGTTACTAAGCAGGAGGTACCTGTGCTCCAAAGCACTACCAAGGACCAGCAGACGTTGGTGGAACTCGGATACCGACAAGGAGGCACCTAGGCCAAAGGCACTGCTGAGAACCAGCTGACGGTGCAGGAACCCGGATGGGTAGCAGAAGCTGCAAGAGCAAATGAAACTAGAGAGGACCAGCTGACGGTGCTGGAACCCGGAGGGGCAGCAGAAGGAACAAGAGCCAATGGGACAACCGTAGACCAGCTGACGGTGCTGGAACACGGTTACTAAGCAGGAGGTACAGTACCTGTGCTCCAAAGCCCTACCAAGGACCAGCAGACGTTGGTGGAACTCGGATACCGACAAGGAGGCACCTAGGCCAAAGGCTCTGCCGGGAACCAGCTGACGTTGCTGGAACCCGGATGGGTAGCAGAAGGCACCCATGATTAACAAAGTGTCGCGTCCATGAGCAGGTCGCAGTTACCGAAACCCACAGTCCTACAGGGGGTGCTTGTCCTATTGGCACTATGGAACCAGCCTTTGTTACCAGAACCCGCAGCCCACATAGGAAGCACTGAAACTGCAGGCACCATAGACTCGACCACAACATGACAGGACAACGTATCAGTGGCAAAATGACGTTGACACTACCCGGAAACAGCAGGCATGCTGGAACCAGGCTGGGCAGGAGGGAGTACCCGTGCCAAAGACACTGCCGAGAACCAGCTGACGGTGCTGGAACCCGGAGGGGCAGCAGAATGAACAAGAGCCAATGGCACAACCGTGGACCAGCTGACGGTGCTGGAACACGGTTACTAAGCAGGAGGTACCTGTGCTCCAAAGCACTACCAAGGACCAGCAGACGTTGCTGGAACTCGGATACCAAGAAGGAGGCACCTAGGCCAAAGGCTCTGCCGAGAAACAGCTGGAACCCGGCTGGGCAGGAGGGAGTACCCGTGGCAAACACAGTTCTGAGCAGCAACATGCGATGTTGAAGCCCAGGGGTCAATCATGCAGCAGGCTGAGGCCAACTTGGAGCGAGTTTTATATTGGTTGTACACAACTACTGATTGTAACCGTGCTCCACTTTGGCCTCTGGCTCTACTGTCTCTAGTATTTCCCCTGGCCTCCAGCCACGCCAGTTGCTGCTCTGCAGTGTTGTCTGCACAATCCACACTTGTTCCTGAGTTACTGGGGCTCAGTCACGTCAGTTGATCCCCTGATGTGTGTCCGGCAAGGTGCCCTGCTCTGTCCACATTCTCACAACTATTAATGGGAATGGGGACAGAGCAGGAGACATTGCCGGACACACATCAGGGGATCAACTGACGTGACTGAGCCCCAGTAACACAGGAACAAGTGTGGATTGTGCAGACGGCACATCAGAGCAGCGACTGGCGGGGTTGGAGGCCAGGGGAAATACTAGACAGTACAGCCAGAGGCCTAAGTGGACCACGGTTAAAAGTCAGTAGTAGTGTGATGTTGGAGGCAGCAGTAGACTTTGCCATCCGCACAGCAGGGGAACAGCTGGCGTTGCTGAACCCCACAGACACAGGAGCGAGTGTTTCTATCTGTGCGGACGGCACTTCCAAGCTGCAACTGGCTGTGTTGAAGCCCAGGATCAATGCTCCGAGCAGACTGAGGCCTACTTGGAGCAAGTGGAAAATAACATGTAGTGTGATGATGGAGGCAGCAGGAGACTTTGCCATCCGCACAGCAGGGGAACAGCTGGCATTACTGAACCCCACTAACACAAGAGCTAGTGTGTGTTTCTCTGCGAAGATTGCACTTCTGAACACCAACTGGCGTTGTTGGAGCCCGGGATGAGGCATGGAGCAGGCTGAGGCCTGATGGTGTTGGCATGTGGAGGCAGCAGGAGACTTTGCCGTCTACACAGCAGGGAAACAGCTGGCATTACTGAACCCCACAGACACAGTAGCGAGTGTGTTTTTCTCTGTGAAGACGGCACTTCTGAACACCAACTGGCGTTGTTGGAGCCCAGGATGAGGCATGGAGCAGGCTGAGGCCTGATGGTGTTGGCATGTGGAGGCAGCACTAGACTTTGCCGTCTACACAGCAGGGGAACAGCTGGCATTACTGAACCCCACTAACACAGGAGCTAGTGTGTGTTTCTCTGCGAAGACGGCACTTCTGAACACCAACTGGCGTTGTTGCAGCCCAGGATGAGGCATGGAGCAGGCTGAGGCCTGATGGTGTTGGCATGTGGAGGCAGCAGTAGACTTTGCCGTCTACACAGCAGGGGAACAGCTGGCATTACTGAACCCCACAGACACAGTAGCGAGTTTGTTTTTCTCTGTGAAGACGGCACTTCTGAACACTAACTGGCATTGTTGGAGCCCAGGATGAGGCATGGAGCAGGCTGAGGCCTGATGGTGTTGGCATGTGGAGGCAGCACTAGACTTTGCCATCTACACAGCAGGGGAACAGCTGGCATTACTGAACCCCACTAACACAGGAGCTAGTGTGTGTTTCTCTGCGAAGACGGCACTTCTCAACACCAACTGGCGTTGTTGGAGCCCAGGATAAGGCATGGAGCAGGCTGAGGCCTGATGGTGTTGGCATGTGGAGGCAGCAGGAGACTTTGCCGTCTGCACAGCAGGGGAACAGCTGGCATTACTGAACCCCACAGACACAGTAGCGAGTGTGTTTTTCTCTGCGAAGACGGCACTTCTGAACACCAACTGACGTTGTTGGAGCCCAGGATGAGGCATGGAGCAGGCTGAGGCCAACTTGCAGCACGTTTTATAGAGGTAGTAGACTACTACTGATTGTAACCGTGCACCACTATGGCCTCCGGCTCCACTGTCTCTAATATTTCCCCTGGCCTCCAACCCCACCAGTGACAGCTCTGAAGTGGCGTCAGCACAATCCACACTTGTTCCTGTGTTACTTGGCCTCAGTCCCGTCAGTTGATCCCCCGATGTGTGTCCGGCAAGGTCTCCTGCTCTGTCCTCATTCACACTACTAGTAATGGGAATGTGGACAGAGCAGGAGACCTTGCCGGACACACATCAGGGGATCAACTGACGTGACTGAGGCCAAGTAACACTGGAACAAGTGTGGTTTATGCAGACGCCACTTAAGAGCTGTCACTGGCGGGGTTGGAGGCCAGGGGAAATACTAGAGACAGTGGAGCCAGAGGCCTAAGTGGAGCAGGGTTAAAAATCAGTAGTAGTTTGAATGTGGATGGAGCAGGAGACTTTGCTGTCCACACAGCAGGGGAGCAGCTGGCGTTACTGAACCCCACTAACACAGGAGCTAGTGTTTTTCTCTGTGCAGACAACACATCTGAGCGACAACTGGCTGTGTTGAAGCCCAGGGATTATAGTTCAGGTGGTAGAAACATGAACACAACAGACCTGGATACAGTTGCCAACCAATTATTTAGTCGGGAAGAGGACTGGCAAATTCTGGGGAGATCCAGGCCTTGTTCATTTTCAGAAAAGTAAGCCGGTCACCGTTATCGGAAGAAAGTCGCGTGCGACGGTCTGTTAGTACACCACCTGCGGCACTAAAGACGCGTTCCGATAATACACTGGCAGCAGGGCAAGCCAGCACCTCCAATGCATACTGGCTAAGCTCTGGCCATGTATCCAGCTTAGAGACCCAAAACTTGAAGGGGGAAGAGCCATCTGGGAGTACAGTCACAGGGCAAGACATGTAGTCTGTCACCATGTGACGGAATCGTTGCCTCCTGCTGACTGGAGCCGTCAGTGATGGTGTAGACAATTGTGGCGGACACACAAAACTTTGCCACATTTGGGCCATAGTGGTCTTGCCTTGTGCTGAGGCGCTGCCTCTGCTCCCTCTTTGTGCCGAGTTTCCTTCACTGGCTCGACGCACAGAGGTGCTTTGTAAAGCACTAGCACCACTGCTGTTGGGTGGAATGGAAAAAATGATGGACTGCACCAGTGTGTCTTGGTACTCCCGCAGTTTACGCTCCCGGTTTAACGTTGGTATGAGGGTTTGCAAGTTGTCCTCGTAGCGAGGATCTAGGAGGGTGTACACCCAATAATCAGCCGCGTAGAGAATGTGGGCGATGCGGCGGTCGTTTCTCAGGCACTGCAGCATGAAGTCAACCATGTGCTGCAGACTCCCAACTGCCAAAGAACCGCTGTCCCCTGCTTGAGGTGTGATCTCTGCCTGCTCTGCATCACCCCACCCTCGCTGTACATACTGACTAGAGCTTTGTGTACCTCCCTCTTGTGGAGAGATGTCTTCCTCCTCCATCGACTCCTCCTCATCTTGCTCACAAAGTGTCCCCTGCCTAGGCCTTTGTGAGGAAGCACGTAGCACAGACTGTCCAGAGGCAGATGGCATTTGGGACTTCTCATCCTCCACCTCTTCCAAAACCTCATCCCTTAGTGCTTGCAGTGTTTTTTGAAGCAGGCAGATAAGGGGGACAGTCATGCTGACTAGTGCATCATCTGCACTCGCCATCCGCGTGGAATCATTGAAGGCACGCAAAACGAGGCAGATGTCCTTCATAGAGGCCCATTCAGTGGTGCTGAAGTGTGACCGGCGCACATTGCGACTTGTTTGCGCCTGATGCAGCTGGTACTCCATGACTGCTGCCTGCTGCTCACACAACCGCTCCAACATATGTAACGTTGAATTCCACCTGGTGGGTAGTTCACATATGATGCGATGTTCCGGAAGGCGTAATTGGCGCTGCAGGGCAGCAAGGCGCGATCTTGCCGTGCTGGAACGACGCAAGTGAGCGCACTCTATGCGGACCTTGTGCAGCAGTGCATCAAGATCCGGATAGTCCCTCAGAAAGCTCTGCACGACCAAGTTGAGCACATGTGCCAGACATGGGATGTGAGTGAGGTTGCCAAGGTCAAGAGCTGCCACCAGATTTCGGCCATTGTCACACACTACCAAGCCCGGCTGGAGATTCTCTGGCAGAAACCACACGTCGCTCTCCTGCTTGATGGCATTCCAGAGCTCCTGCACTGTGTGGCTTCGATTCCCCAAAGAAATTAATTTCAGTACGGCCTGTTGACGTTTGGCCACCGCTGTGCTCATATCGGTCATAACAGGCTCCTGCTGCGCTGTTTCAGAGGAACTTGAGTAGGAGGAGGAGTCAATGTGTACAGACTGGATTCCTGCAATCCGTGGAGTTAGCAGAACACGTAGAGCGCCACTCTCCAGATCTGTACCCGGCTCCACTACATTGACCCAATGGGCAGTGAGGGAAAGGTATCGTCCCTGTCCATGGTTACTGGTCCACGCATCAGTGGTCAGGTGGACCTTGCTACTGACAGCGTTTAGTAGCGCATGTTTTATGTTTGCCTCCACATATTTCTGCAGGGCAGGGACGGCTCGCCTGCTGAAATAAAAGCGGCTGGGCACGGTGTATTGTGGGACTGCCAATGCCATGAAGTCCCGGAAGGTGTCAGTCTCCACCAGCCTGAATGACAGCATTTCAAGTGCCAGTAGTTTGGCAATGCCAGCATTCAGAGCCTGTGCTCGGGGATGGTTTGCCGAGTATGGCCACCTTTTCTCCCATGCCTGTGCTACCAATGGCTGTCGAGTGGCCTGGGAGTGTGAGGATGACTTGGAACGTGGTGCTGTGGGTGGAATGTCACAGGGTCTCCGGACAACAGTGCCAGAGGTTCTTCCTTGGCGATCCTGTGAGGAAGCCGAACCAGCTATGTGTGAGCTGGAGGAAGAGGCCCCAACACGAGCTGAAGAGGTGGTAGGTGGTGCTGCACGTTGGCCTACGTCTTCAGTGTGTCTGTGTAACTCCACCTCGTGATTGGTACGCACATGTTTCCACATATTAGTGGTATTGAGGTTGCTGACATTTTTCCCTCTTTTGACTCTCTGATGACACAGCTTGCATTTGACAAAGCAAATGTCATCTGCAACTGTGTCAAAAAAGGACCACGCACTGCAAGTCTTGGGAGCGCCCGTTTTGCCTTTTGAAAGTGGAATGCTCCTAACGGGTGCCGAAGTGGAGGCTACAGGCAACCAAGTCTGCCCCCTCCCTCTCCCTCCGGTTTTGGCCGTTCGGGGAATCTCTTCCTCAGAGCTGCTCTCACCACCTTCCTGTTCCTCACGCCATGATGGGTCAAGGACCTCATCATCTACACTCCCCTCTTCAAACACCTGCTTCTCCTGGGTTGTCTCGCCAGCACCGTACGCACCAGAAAGTGGTAACTGAGTCTCGTCATCATCTGATGCGTACTGAGGTGTGCTGACCATAGGCACTGGCCCACCCACCTCTTCAGATTCAGAGGGACAAAGAAGTTGCGCATCACTGCATACTCCCTCTTCTTCACGTTCTGGAATGCTGCTTGGCTGGCCCCCTCTTTCCAAACCAACAGATTCCGAGAACAGAAGTAGAGACTGTGATGGCTCCTGTCCAGGGCTCTCTGACTGCCTGGGCACTTTGGCAGGTGGTGAAGAGACAGATGGTTGCTCTTCGGTGCTCTGGCCCTGAGAGGATGTGGAAGTAATTGAAGGCAGTGCGTTAGCTGCCATCCATCCGACAACGGCTTCAATTTGTTCCTCCCGCAGCAGTGGGGTACGGTGAGGTCCTACAAAGCTGCACATAAAAGGACTGTTGCCTGCTAAAACTGGGGGATGCTGACTCACTGGTGCCAACAGCAGGCACAGAATCCCCACGTCCTCTCCCTGCAGTATCCCCACGTCCTCTCCCTGCAGAATCCCCACGTCCTCTCCCTGCTGAAACTCCACGCCCACGGCCACGTGCCTTAAGCGGGTTTTACACTAAGCGATATCGCTAGCAATATCGCTAAAACGTCACTGGTTTTGTGACGTTATAGCGATATTGCTAGCGATATCGCTATGTGTGATACTTACCAGCGACCGGCTCCCCCGCTGTCCATCGCTGATCGCGCGAGAATGTCCGGCTCCATTTCTCGTCGGGCGCTTCCTGCTGTGACGTCCAGCGACGCGTGGAGGCGGGCGGGAGGACGCAGGATCGCTGTTTGTGAATGGTAAGTATCGTGCGCTGCGTCGCTGCTGCATCGCTGCTGCATCGCTGTGAGATCTTTCTGTATGAAAGCTCACTAGCGATCATTTAGCGATGCACCAGCGATCCTGACCGGGTCGGATCGCTGGTTGGATCGCTGGTGCATCGCTAAATGTAAAAGGGCCTTTACTCCCTGCCTTCTTCATCTTGCTAGACTGAGAAAGATAGGCAGAAAAGTACAAAGGGGGGCCTTAGTGTGCTTATTCCTGAACAGCTGGTTACAGGTATAAGAAACACTAATTTTATGAAGTGTGTGTCGACTACACTTTAATGGGAGCGAATGTGGCCTACACAACTTTCAAATGTAGTGTTTGGTGAACTTTGCTGTTTTTTTTTTGGGGAAAAAAAACTAAAAGGATGTGACCAAAGATTTGAAAGTCAGAGTATCACCAACTTTCTGGAACTATTACAATGCAGGCAGGTAACCTACAATGCAAAAGATGAGGCTCCAAAAAAATTGGGTAATACTAATCTGGCTGCAGCTGAAGGGCACAAGCCAGAAAAAAGACTCCTCTATCTACTCCTATGTAGTGTTTGCAACCAACCAGTGTAGATGGATATGGATGGATGCACACTAATAGGAGAAGAAAAAATGAGCTGCAATTAAAGAAAAATATGTGTGAGGCAGTGACGCACGCTGAGCGGCCTACAACCAGACGTAGCTGCAGGACACACTACTCAGCGTGAGCTGCACTCACACACAGTCAGAGACCTCTCAGACAGCCGTGAACAGTGCAGCTAAGTGGGCACTAGCACTGACAGGCTGCAGAAAGGCTCCGCTGTCTACTCTTAGAGTGTTTGCAACCACCGTATATGGATACGGATGGATGCACACTAATAGGAGAAAAAATGAGCTGCAATAAAAGAAAAATGTGTGAGGCAGTGACACGCTGAGCGGCCTACAACCAGACGTAGCTGCAGGACACACTACCCAGTGTGAGCTGCACTCACACAGTCAGAGACCTCTCAGACAGCCGTGAACAGTGCAGCTAAGTGGGCACTAGCACTGAAAGGCTGCAGAAAGGCTCCGCTGTCTACTACTAGTGTTTGCAACCAACGTATATGGATATGGATGGAAGCACACTAGATAGAATTTTTTAAAAATAAGCAGCTCAAAAAGAAAAATAAGTATGAGGCAGCTGTGAGGCATGCTGGGTGGCCTACAACCAGACGTGGCTGCAGGACCCACTCCACAGCGTGAGCTGCACTCACACAGCCCTTGCAGACAGCTGTGAACACTGCTGCTAGGCAAAAGCAAGCTACAGTGGTGGTTTATGTAGCCTGGGTAAAGCACAATATTGTTTTGAGAATCGCTATTTCTAACTGTCCCTCACAGTCTTCAACAGCAGCCTGTCCCTAACTGAATTCACAGCAGAGTGACCAGAAATGGCAGCGGCGGTGGCTTTTATAGTGCATCATGACATTATTTCAGCAGCAAATCACAGCCATGCCAATAGTTAACATGCCTACATGCCTAACAGGATGTGCCCACACTTCTGAGGATTCCCATTGGCTGAATCAAAGCGAGCGGGCTGATAGCATTATGGGAACTTCTGATTCCGGTATCCGATATGAAAAAAGTATCGGAAGTCAGTATCGGAATTCCGATACAGCTAATATCGGCCGATACCCAATACTTGCGGTATCGGAAAGCTCAACACTAATGATAAAGTAAATGGTGTCATTTAAAACTACTGCTCGTCCGGCAAAAGAACAAGCCTAATACGGCTATGTCGATGGAAAAATATAAAAGTTATAACACTTGGAAGAAGGAGAGAGAAAAAAAATCAAAGTGCCAAAAATGAAAAATACCCAGTACTGAAAGGTTAGAAGACAGTCCTTAGGACCATGCAGCCTCGGGGACACAGCCTGTGAATCCCACTAGCTACAGTCATGGCCAAAAGTTTAGAGAATGACACAAATATTATATTTTCACATGATCTGCTGCCCTCTGGTTTTTATGTGTGTTTGTTAGATGTTTTTATCACATACAGAAATATAATTGCAATCATATTATGAGTAACAAAAGCTTATCTTGACAGTTAGAATGAGTTAATGCAGAAAGTCAATATTTGCAGTGTTGACCCTTCTTCTTCAGGACCTCAGCAATTCTCCCTGGCATGCTCTCAATCAACTTCTGGATCAAATCCTGACTGATAGCAGTCCATTCTTGCAAAATCAATGCTTTTATTTTGTCTGAATTTGAAGGTTTTTGTTTGTCCACCCGTCTCTTGATGATTGACCACAAGTTCTCAATGGGATTAAGATCTGGGGAGTTTCCAGGCCATGGTCCCAAAATCTCTATGTTTTGTTCCCTGAGCCATTTAGTTATCACCTTTGCTTTATGGCAAGGTGCTCCATCATGTTGAAAAAGGCATTGTTGATCGCCAAACTGCTCTTGGACGGTTGGGAGAAGTTGCTCTTGGAGGACATTCTGGTACCATTCTTTATTCATGGCTGTGTTTTTAGGCAAGACTGAGAGAGAGCCCATTCCCTTGGCTGAGAAGCCACCCCACACATGAATGGTTTCAGGATGCTTGACTGGTGGTAGCGCTCACCTGGTCTTCTCCGAATAAGCCGTTTTCCAGAAGTCCCAAACAATCGAAAAGGGGATTCATCAGAGAAAATGACTTTACCCCAGTCCTAAGCAGTCCACTCCCTGTACCTCTTGCAGAATATCAGTCTGTCCATGATGTTTTTTCTGGAGAGAAGTGGCTTCTTTGCTGCCCTCCTTGAGACCAGGCCTTGCTCCAAGAGTCTCCGCCTCACAGTGCGTGCAGATGCACTCACACCTGCCTGCTGCCATTCCTGAGCAAGCTCTGCACTGCTGGTAGCCCGATCCCGCAGCTGAAACACTTTTAAGAGACGGTCCTGGCACTTGCTGGTCTTTCTTGGGCGCCCTGGAGCCTTTTTGGCAACAAGGGAACCTCTCTCCTTGAAGTTCTTGATGATGCGATAGATTGTTGACTGAGGTGCAATCTTTCTAGCTGCGATACTCTTCCCTGTTAGGCCATTTTTGTGCGGTGCAATGATGACTGCACGTGTTTCTTTAGAGATAACCATGGTTAACAGAAGAGAAACAATGATGCCAAGCACCAGCCTCCTTTTAAAGTGTCCAGTGGTGTCATTCTTACTTAATCATGACAGATTGATCTCCAGCCCTGTCCTCATCAACACCCACACCTGTGTTAATGGAGCAATCACTGAAACGATGTTAGCTGGTCCTTTTAAGGCAGGGCTGCAATGATGTTGAAATGTGTTTTGGGGGATAAAGTTAATTTTCTAGGCAAATATTGACTTTGCAAGTAATTGCTGTTAAGCTGATCACTCTTTATAACATTCTGGAGTATATGCAAATTGCCATTAGAAAAAATGAAGCAGTAGACTTTGTAAAAATTAATATTTGTGTCATTCTCTAAACTTTTGGCCATGACTGTACATGCTACTGTGACATTCTGACCTCTAGTGGCCACTTCATATATGTGCAAGCATGGAGAATGCCAAGATTACAGAATACACAGTACATTTATGCTGCCACGTAATGTGCACGCTACCCTTCATATAGGACGCATGATGGCCATTGCTTACCGTCTAATGGCCACGTCTGCGTCTTCCTTCCTCAGACCCTTCACAGCAGCATAAATCTCGAGATGTTCCCGTACGGTCAAGCTCGGCCACAAGGGGCTCATCTGAGGACAGTAGCCAAGAAACCCAGTGGACTCATCTGTCTTATGGGACACGGGAGATCCGACACCGCACAGCTCTACCTGTAAATAATGATGGATTACTGTACAGCGATGGCGGGCATTGTGTCCATTCTGCATTCCCGCCAATGCAGCTCCTCATCCAATCCTTCCTGTGGCTTTGGTGCTTTCTTTTCTCAGGTGTCACGATGGACGTTCTCTTCCAGATCTTAGGTTGTAGCCGGCATCAACTAGTTCTTGAGTGATGCGACACGGCAAAATTCATAACTAGTGATGAGTGCAAGGCCTCGTTACTCGAGTTTGCACAGGGTGCCCGGGTACGCACCGAGTATCGCGGGTGCTGGAGTGACATGTTCGAGTCTACTCGGCCGTTTAGTGGCTGTTAGACAACCACAAAACATGCGGGGATTGCCTGACAAACACGGACATATGAGTGGGGTCCAGCACAAATCCCCGCTTGTTTGTAGTTGTCTAACAGCCACTACACATGCGGCTGGGTAGACTCAAACATGTCACTCCAGCACCCGCGATACTCGGTGCGTACCCGAGCACCCTGGGAAAACTCGAGTAACGAGGACTTGCGCTTATCACTATTCGCCACCAGTGGGGTCTTGTAGGTAAATTTGGCAGGTTTGCTCATTACTACCCACAACCTATCTACAGGATATAGGAGCAGTGTACGCAATTCTCTAATATGGACCTATCACTGCGTCTTTTGTATTTTCCGTTTTTTTTCCCACATTTATCAACCTCTCCGGACCCTGAGCATACTCACATTTCCTGCAGTTGGTTCCTCCTCGCCCGCCAGCACGTACACAGATGTGGTTTTCCCTGCTCCATTGGGTCCTAATAGACCAAGCACCTCACCTTTACATACAAAGACAAGGGGACAATCACTCAGATCATCCTGCACATCAGTCATGGAGGGTAACTTTGCCTTTGGATAATGGAACTATAAAATATTACATTTCAGCAAAGTTGTAAAAATAATCTTTGAAACAAACCTTTTTTGACGTGAAATGAAATGTTTCTCATTGCTACTTTGGTCTTTTTCCGGAGCCGGGAGCAGCCCCTCCTGACCAAATATTCTTTGCGCAGGTTGTCGACAATAATCACTGGCTTCTAAAAAGAGAAAGAAGTAGAAAATCATTTCTAGGGCCGGTAATTCCGTTCTAGATACTATTTGCCGATAGGGTGTGTCCTCATTTGTTTCAATGGAATGTTTATATTCTATATAAATATATTTATGTAATATATACATTATTTTATAATTTATTTTTTCTTAATTATTTTGTCACTATGTATGAAAAAAAAATCAAATTTAGCAATTTTCTCATCGGCCACAAGGGCTAATGCTGGACTCACGCTTCCAGTTTTCTACAGAAGACTTTTAAGCAGTCTCATAATCACAGACAGGATTACATTGACTGATTACACCTCTTGTACAGCAGATAGCACCACCAATCAATGATGTCACAGCTCACCTCCTCCCCTTATTGTACAATAAGTGATAACACCTTTATATACTGATTGCACAGTACCCACCATTCACAATAGATGTCACAGCTCACCTCCTCCTCTTGTACAATGACTGATAACACCTCTATATACGGTAGATAACACAGGATCCATCATTCACAATAGCTGATGTCACAGCTCACCTCCTCCTCCTGTACAATGACTGATAACACCTCTGTATACATAGAGTGACTGCAAATTTTAGACATAAAGCTGGACAACCCCTTTAAGTAATTCACAGATGACGCATTATCTTAAAGAGTAGCCACATCCAATAAGAGGCACAGGAGAGGTAGTTTAGCTCCTTCCGGAAAGTACGTATTTGCATTATTTCCCCTGTATGACTCCTCAGGGACACCCAGCCTCCACTCTCACACACAACCCTGTCTCTAAAGAGGTGCAATCTCGCAAATCAGCTGATCACTGAGTCCAACTCCTGGAACCCAGTGACCACAAGGTCTGCAGTCTATGAATGATTACCTCTTCTGCACATCTGGAAGCCAACATAGTGTCATCCTCAGGTTCTTCCAGCGCCTCAGAGTTTTCCTTCACTTTAGTTTTCTGCCTGTAGGTTCTAGAATGACAGGAAGAAACCATTTTGCAGAATGATGTGATGAAAGACTGGGGTACTGGTTTTTTTTCTATTAACCTCACCCACTGACTGTATCCTCTGATCATATATTTGTCCAAAACTACAGATGTAGCAGAGCTGAGGGTGTCACTGAACAGTTTCTTGCATGCTAGTTAACCAGTTCAATACCGGTCCATTTTCCCCCATTCATTTATTTTACACATTGTGCTCCAGATAAGATCATAATACACCTTTTGGGAGCATTATAAAATGTAAAAACATTTTTATTTGATTTCCCCTATAAGTGGGGCTGATATATTAGCCCCGGTTACAGGACAAATTCAGCCTCCTGATGAAGACTGCAGAGATGATCTATTTCTGTTCAGATCCAGCAGCTCCTGTTCCTTCCCGGCTCCCAGCAATCACATGATCGCAAAACTCGCTAAATTTTTGCACAAAAATGTGGCAACTTCTATATGCCTGTTTTCTGCCATAAAATGAAGAATGATCTATTAACCCCATGATATTCTTACAGTGACTCTGCTTCATCTGTTCTGTCCTGACCTCACTCATGGGTAATGATATCTGAATCATCTGGAAAATAAGAATTGCACAAAACCTGAAAATTGGATCTCTCCTGATGGTTTTCTTCCCGAAGAACCATTCCAGGCCCCACAGAATCCCGAAGAATAAGATGATATGAATCAAAGGCTGGAAGTGGGAGACAAAGGTGGAGATGTCAATGGAGTGATGTAGAAAGCACAAGAACATGGTGAGAACATGCAAGATTCGTGTCCGGTTGGTGCTACTGGTGGTTCTGCACTTGGAAAAACTTCATGGATTCAGAGCAGTCTTCAAGAAATGAAACATCTGCATTTACCATTGCCCTGTTCCCCCTTGAAGCATGAGGCTGCAGCAGTTGGGTATTGGTATTTTACCAGGACGTCCCCGTGTATAATGTTGATAGTAAGAAGCATACTCACCATTAAGGCAATGTAGCCATCGACTGCAAAGTCTGAATCAGGATCGAGATCGTAAAACATCTGGAGCGAAATAAAAAAAATTCACAGTATAACTAACATGGATATGTGCATGGGAAGCAAAGGGTTACAGATTTTACCATTGCGTGCATGCCAAAAAGGACTTTTCCATCATATTAACAATCAGCACCCAGCGAACCCAGGCCAGTGCGAAGGTGCAATGCACCCCTCAGCTCAGTTTTTGGCGTATGTGCACACAACATTTGGCAGATTCCGCCTGGAAACATAGCGCACAGCAATGCAAAATTGGGGTTGTTGTGCACATGATCAGTCTTTTGTACTTTTAACCTCTTCAGGGTTCGGAAACCATGAACTGTTAAATGAAAAGACATGCATTGGGCGGCTTAGTTTGGAAGCAGCCCCCTCTTTATAGTTCAAACAACAAGAAAAATACATCAATGCAAAAAATGACAGGAAAGCCAGGAAAATCTTGTCAAAATAAAGTTGTGATGTGAAAATACCTTTACATTGGCTACATACACTCACTGGCCACTTTATTAGGTACACCATGCTAGTAAGGGGTTGGACCCCCTTTTGCCATCAGAACTGCCTCAATTCTTCGTGGCAGAGATTCAACAAGGTGCTGGAAGCATTCCTCAGAGATTTTGGACCATATTGACATGATGGCATCACACAGTTGGCGCAGATTTGTCGGCTGCACATCCCTGATGCGAATCTCCCGTTCCACCACATCCCAAAGATGCTCTATTGGATTGAGATCTGGTGACTGAGGAGGCCATTTGAGTACAGTGAACTCATTGTCATGTTCAAGAAACCAATCTGAGATGATTCGAGCTTTATGACATGGCGCATTATCCTGCTGAAAGTAGGGTACATTGTGGTCATAAAGGGATGGACATGGTCAGCAACAATACTCAGGTAGGCTGTGGCGTTGCAACGATGCTCAATTGGTACCAAGGGGCCCAAAGAGTGCCAAGAAAAAATTCCCCACACCATGACACCACCACCACCAGCCTGAACCGTTGATACAAGGCAGGATGGATCCATGCTTTCATGTTGTTTACGCCAAATTCTGACCCTACCATCCGAATGTCGCAGCAGAAATCGAGACTCATCAGACCAGGCAACGTTTTTCCAATCTTCTACTGTCCAATTTCGATGAGCTTGTGCAAATTGTAGCCTCAGTTTCCTGTTCTTAGCTGAGAGGAGTGGTACCCAGTGTGGTCTTCTGCTGCTGTAGCCCATCTGCCTCAAAGTTCGACGCACTGTGCGTTCAGAGATGCTCTTCTGCCTACCTTGGTTGTAACGGGTGGCAATTTGAGTCACTGTTGCCTTTCTATCAGCTCGAACCAGTCTGCCCATTCTCCTCTGACCTCTGGCATCAACATGGCATTTCCGGCCACAGAACTGCCGCTCACTGGATTTTTTTTCTTTTTCGGACCATTCTCTGTAAACCCTAGAGATGGTTGTGCGTGAAAATCCCAGTAGATCAGCAGTTTCTGAAATACTCAGACCAGCCCTTCTGGCACCAACAATCATGCCACGTTCAAAGGCACTCAAATCACCTTTCTTCCCCATACTGATGCTCGGTTTGAACTGCAGGAGATTGTCTTGACCATGTCTACATGCCTAAATGCACTGAGTTGCCGCCATGTGATTGGCTGATTAGAAATTAAGTCTTAACACACAGTTGGACAGGTGTACCTAATAAAGTGGCCAGTGAGTGTAAATGTGTGCACTGAATATATGAAAAAAGCACTGGAGCTGAGTGCTCGTTGTGTAATACCACCAGTATAATCCCTTACATTGGCTTGCAAAAGTATTCACCCCGTTGGCTTTTTACCTATTTTGTTACATGTGTTTAAATACTTTTGTAATTCGATTTGTGTGTGATGCATCAGCACTAAATAGTTTAAGTTGTCAAAGTGAGAAAAATTTAGGCATAAATTAAATTTATGGGACCAAATAAATAAAACTTGGCACGTGCATTCAGTTGTATGAAAAAGCATTTTCTCCCTTCCCAATTTCCTATTCTTTTGCATGTTTATCCCACTTAAATGTTTCAAATTATGAAACAAATGTAAATATTAGAGAAAGATAACACAATTGAACACAAAATGCAGTTTTTAAATGAAGGTCTTTATTATTAAGGGAAAAAGAAATCCAAACCTACAGGGCCCTGTGTGAAAAAGTGATTGCTCCTAAACCTAATAACTGGATGGGCCACCCTTAACAGCAACAACTGCAATTCAGCGTTTGCGATAACTGGTATGAGTCTTTTACAATGCTCTGGAGCAGACCTAAGCAAAGTGCGGCCTGCGGGCCACATCCAGCCCTTTGGCTGTCTCAGTCCTGCCTGCGGACCGAGACAGCCGAGGGGCTGGAAAACTGCGGTCCACGGGCCGCACCATGCCCGCCAGCTCGCTGTCTAAATAGGCGCCGCTGACTGCATTGGTGGAGGAGGAGCCTCCGGCCACTTCCTCCACCAGCATGTGAAACAGCTGACGTGATGAAATCCTTTCATCGCGTCAGCTGTACTACGTTGTGGAGAGTCAGTGCACCGGAGACAGGGAGACAAGCAGAGTGCCAGGGAACGAGACCGAGGTGAATATGTGGTGTTCATTTTTTTTAATGTGTATTATTATTTAGGTCGGCATGGGGATGCTATGAGGATGTTGAGCTTTATAAGGTGAGGCTATGGGGGTGTTCAGCTTTATAAGGGGAGGCTATGGGGGTGTTGAGCTTTACAAGGGGGGGAGGCAATGGGGGGGTCGAGCAGCACATTGAGAGGCTATGGGGGTGTGCTGCACAAGGGGAGGCTATGGGGGTGTTGAGCTCTACAAGGGGAGGCTATGGGGGTGTCGAGCAGCACATTGAGAGGCTATGGGGGTGTCGTGCTGCACAAGGGGAGGCTATGGGGGTGTTGAGCTTTACAAGGGGAGGCTTTGGGGGTGTCGAGCTGCACAAGGAGAGGCTGTGGGGGTGTCATGTTGCACAAGGGTAGGCCATGGGGGTGTCGTGCTGCACAAGGGAAGGCTACGGGGGTGTCGTGCTGCACAAGGGGAGGCTATGGAGGTATTGTGCTGCACATCGGGAGGCTATGGGGGCTTCTTGCTGCACAAGGGGAGGTTATGGGGGTGTTGAGCTTTACAAGAGGAGGCTATGGGGGAGTTGAGCTGTACAAGGGGAGGCTATGGGGGTGTCGAGCTGCACAAGGGAAGGCTACGGGGGTGTCGTGCTGCACAAGGGGAGGCTATGGAGGTATTGTGCTGCACATGGGGAGGCTATGGGGGCTTCTTGCTGCACAAGGGGAGGTTATGGGGGTGTTGAGCTTTACAAGAGGAGGCTATGGGGGAGTTGAGCTGTACAAGGGGAGGCTATGGGGGTGTCGAGCTGCACAAGGAGAGGTTATGGGGGTGTCATGTTGCACAAGGGTAGGCTATAGGGGTGTCGTGCTGCACAAGGGAAGGCTATGGGGGTGTCGTGCTGCACAAGGGGAGGCTATGGGGGCTTCTTGCTGCACAAGGGGAGGCTATGGGGGTGTTGAGCTTTACATGGGGAGGCTATGGGGGTGTCGTCCTGCACAAGGGGAGGCTATGGGGTTGTCTTGCTGCACAAGGGGAGGCTATGGGGGTGTCGTGCTGCTCAAGGGGAGGCTATGGGGATGTCGTTTTGCTCAAAGGGAGGCTAT
Organism: Dendrobates tinctorius; assembly: GCF_039654945.1. Lineage (NCBI taxonomy): Eukaryota > Metazoa > Chordata > Amphibia > Anura > Dendrobatidae > Dendrobates > Dendrobates tinctorius. The sequence continues at coordinate 19,641,398 of NW_027361682.1, forward strand.
GGCGGTGTTGTGCTGCTCAAGGGGAGGACATGGGGGTGTTGTGCTTAACTATGGGAGGCTATGGGGGTGTCGTGCTGCACAAGGGGAGGCTATGGAGGTATTGTGCTGCACATGGGGAGGCTATGGGGGTGTTGAGCTTTACAAAGGGAGGCTATGGGGGTGTCTTGTTGCACAAGGGGAGGCTATAGGGGTGTCGTGCTGCACAAGGGGAGGCTATGGGGATGTCTTGCTGCACAAGGGGAGGCTATGAGGGTGTCGTGCTGCTCAAGGGGAGGCTATGGGGGTGTCGTGCTGCTCAAGGGGAGGCTATGGGGGTGTCATGCTGCTCAAAGGGAGGACAGGGGGGTGTTGTGCTGCATTATGGGAGGCTATGGGGGGTGTTGTGCTGCACAAGGGGAGGCTATGGAGGTATTGTGCTGCACATGGGGAGGCTATGGGGGCTTCTTGCCGCACAAGGGGAGGCTATGGGGGCCTCGAGCAGCACATAGTGAGACTGTGTGGGGCTTGTGCAGTATATGGGGAGGCTGTGTGGGGCTCATGCAGCATATATGGAGAAGCTGTGTGGGGCTCATGCAGTGAATATAGGGAGGTTGTGTGGGGCTCCTGCAGTGTATATAGGGAGGCTATGTGGGGCTTATGCAGTGTATATAGGAAGGCTGTGTTGGGGCTAGGGGAAAATAGGGAGGTTGTTTGAGGTTCATGCAGTGTATATAGGGAGGCTGTGTGGGGCGCATGCAGTGTATATAGGGAGGCTGTGTGGGGCTCATGCTGTATATAGGGAGGCTGTGTGGGGGCTCTTACAGTATATAAGGGGGGCTCATATGATATACAGAAGGGGCTGTACTGGGGTTCAAACGATATTTAGGAGGATGTCAGCATAATTAATTCTGCTCAATATTAAGTGATACAATTAATAATGTAATCATCAATAATATAATTACAATATATTGATATTAATATTGACTAGAATTAATTTCGGCTTATTGGTTCGGCCCTCCACAACAGTCACGATCTCTCACATGACCCCTCAGGAAAATTAATTGCCCACCCCTGCTCTGGAGGAATTTTGGCCACTCATCTTTGCAGAATTGTTGTAAATCAAGCACATTGGAGGGTTTCCATGGATGAACTGCCTTTTTAAGGTCATGCAACAGCATCTCATTCGGATTAAGGTCAGGACTTTGACTAGGCCACTCCAAAGTCTTAATTTTTGTTTGTTTTTTTTAAGCCATTGAGACGTGGACTTGCTGGTTTGTTTTGGTTCATTGTCCTGCTGCATAACCCAAGTGCGCTTCATCTTGAGGTCATGAACACTGTAATTTGTATGTTACCCCTTCTCATGTACAGCACCATGGAACCAATGGTGCTTTATAAATAAATAATAATAATAATGAACACATGGCCGGACATTCTCCTTCAGGAGTTTTTGGTTGACAGCAGAATTCATGGTTTCATTTTCCATAGCAAGTCTTCCAGGTCCTGAAGAAGCAAAATAGCTTCAGACCACCACAATATATTATTGTTGGTATGATATTCCTTCTGAAATGCTGTGATACTTGTACGCCAGATGTGATGGGAAATACACCTTCCAAAAAGTTCAACTTTTGCCTTGTCAGTCCACAGAATATTCTCCCAAAAAGGTTGGTGATCATCAAGATGTTTTCTGGCAAAACTAAGAAAAGCCTTTATGTTCTTCTTGCTCAGCAGTGCCTTTCATCTTGGAATCCTGTCATGAAGGTCATTTTTGCTCAGTCGCTTTCTTTCTGCTGGAGTCATGAACACTGAGCTTAACTGAGGAAAAGTGAGGCCTGCATTTCTTTGGATGCTGTTGTGGAGTCTTTTGTGACCTATTTGATGAGTCGTTGCTGCGCTCTTGGGGTAATTTTGGTTGGCCAGCCACTCCTGGGAAGTTTACCACTATGCCATGTTTTCATCATTTGTGGATAATGGCTCTCACTGTGGTTCGTTGGAGTCCCAAAACTTGAGAAAAGGCTTTATAACCTTTTCTAGGCTGATAGATCCCAATTAGTTTGCTTCTCATTTGTTTCAGAATTGATTTGGATTGTGGCATGTGGCACTTGACTTTGTCAGACAGGTCATATTTAAGTGATTTCTTGATTGAGAACAGGTGTGGCAGTAATTAGGCCTGGCGTGGCTAGGGAAATTGAACTCAACTTCCCAAAGTAGTAATAAACCACAGTTAATTTATGTTTTAAGGGGGGTGCAATCATTTTTTAACACAGGGCCCTGCAGGTTTGGATTTCTTTTTCCCTTAATAATAAAGACTTTAATTTAAAAACTGCATTTTGTGTTTACTTGTGTTATCTTTGTCTAATATTTAAATTTGTTTGGTGATCTGAAACATTTAAGTTTGATAAACATGCAAAAGAATAGGAAATCAGGAAGGGGGCAAACACTTTCACACAACTATATGTATTAACCACTTTAGCAATGAAGTCCCCTAAAATTTTTTGGTGCTAGCAATTACCTTCATAAGTCATATGCTTATGTTACGATTCTGCAGCACAGGACTGGGGTAAGAGGGGAAAACTGACCCTGCACTACGACTAGGCTGATACCCTACGATGGAGTGGGCGACCCATTCCTTGTGAATAGACCCACCGACGATCCTAGTTTAATCTCCAGCGAAGACCTATAGATAGGGGCAAGGGGGTCCCTGAGAGATCTAAGGACTGGGTACAAAAACGGGTCACCTCCTAACAGAAAACAAAGAGAAGGCTGCAGAAACAAACTGAAAACAGAAACTAAGACTAGCAGAACCAGAGATCCCAGCACTGCACTAATTTAACACACAGAAGGCAAAGCAAGGCTCTAAGCCAGGATACCAGCAGATTAACACTGTTGTCTAGCAAGGAATGGGAGACAGGTGCAGGTTAATAAAGGGTGATACAATCACCTGACCCAAGACAAACCCAGCACCGGGGGAAAAAGACCAAAAGCCAGAACACTACAAGAAAATGGCGGATAGTCACAAACTGAACAGATTCTAACAGCTTAGTGAAAGTAAGTCCACCTAAGAGTCACATGTCTGTCAGTATATACACACTTTCAGAAAGGCCACAGAGGCTTCAACACCATTAAGCAAGAGGCACCACTAACCAAACATCATAAAGACCAAGGAGATCTCCAAACAAGTCAGGTACAAAGTTGTAGAGAAGTACCAGTCACAGTTGGGTTATAAAAAAAATATCCCAATCTCTGATGATCCCTCGGGGCACAATCAAATCCATTATCATCAAATGGAAAGAACATGGTGCCACAACAAACCTCCCAACCAAAACTCTCAGCCCGGGCAGGGGAGGGCATTAATCAGAGAGGCAGCAGGATAACCCTGAAGGAGCTGCAAAGTCTGGAGTATCTGTCCATAAGACCACAAAAAGACGTACACTCCATAGAAGTGGCTTTATGGAAGAGTGGTGTGACAGGGTCACTGGTGTCATACGTGAGGGGAGATATATGTCACAAAGATTTCTTTCATGTGTGATGTGAAAGCCATAAGGGTTTTCTCCAGCATGATATGTGCTGAGAGCAATCAGTTGCTATATGGGCATGGCTTTCATGGTGGGTAGGTCAGAGATGGGCGGGACGGCTACCCACCATATCTCCACCTCCAGTTTGTGGCTGGAGGGGAGTTAAATGTCCAGCTAGTTTTTTTTTCTCTGTGTGTGTGTGTGTGGTACTTGCAGGTACGCAGGATGCAGTGACGAGTCGCGAGACGGTTTGGTGCTTTTCATAATAACGTTTATAGGCCTAGAGGTAACTATCCTCAGTCACAGCCTGACCAACAAAAGGGGTAACAAGGGTTGCCCTCGCAGGGGCTCAATACAAGCAAACACAACCAGAGTAGAACACGACTACGTCCGGCGAAAGCCGGTCACTATAGGGCCGCGGTATGGCCGACTACGGGTCCTTAACTATATAGTCAACTTAGCCGTCCTGACGTCCCTCGGCGTCCTGGACGGTGGTTCTTCGGCGGAGCAGCCGCTGGGCCCAACTGCTGAAGAGTCGAAGTAGTCTTCGAGCGTTCCGACGCTCCTGTGACACTGGGACACCTCCAGCCCCGGGGGAGTCCTTGGATGAGTGAGCCGCTGCCCCTGGGCAGGGGTAAGCGGTAGCGGTGCGGGGTGGCGAGGGGCAGGCCACCTATGCAGCTAGCAGCTGCGACGGGGAATCCGCGGCAAGCAGAGGCTCGGCCCCTGCCGCGGATCGGAGCGGGACAGTGGTGGCCGCCGACGGCACTGGACTTGCCGCGACCACGGGTGAGGGCAGAGCGGCTGCGGGTGGCTGGAGACAGGCCGCAGCTGTGGGCTGGAGTGAGGAGTCAGCGCCCGCTGGTGTCCGCGGGCAGGCCGCAGCCGCGGGCTGGAGGAAGGCGGCGGCGGCCGCTGGTCGACACGGGGCTGCAGTTCTCGGACGGTCATCTCGGCGCCGTCCCACTGATGTCCAGGGGAAGTATCTCTCCTGTCTCTGGCCTCCTTCTTGGCTCTGTTGAGTCACTCTGGCTCTCAGTCGCTCCCACGATCTCCTGTTCCTTCTGTCTCGTTCTGCTGACTCACTGTGACTCGCGTTACCCGCCCCTTTTATATTGGCTCCTCCCCCAGTCCACCTGTCAGTCTCCACAGTCCGTCCCTGAACTCTGTCCCCCGGAAACAGTTTCCCCCGGAACCCAGGTGACATCCCCTTGGTTCCGACCCGTACACTCGACGGGGACCCTCTCTCCCACATGTGGAGGTAGCAAGCCTCTGGATTATTAGCTCCTGCGAGAGCTGCCGTATGTGCTGTCCCAGAGAACCTGGGCAGGACGGTGTATGAACTATTTATTTTCATTTGAGCTGGACAGGCTGTTTTTCTGTTACCATTTTGTTTTTTTTTTGTTTATGAGGCAATAAACCATTGACTTTAACCACCTGTGTGCCTGAGTCTACCTCAAGGAGCAGCTAAGCCTGTCAACCCCTCACAGTGGGCAGAAAAAAGCCTTTACTTACACACAAAAATTGTAAGGTTTATTTTGAGTTTGCCAAAAGACATGTGGGAGACTCCCCAAATGTATGAACGAAGGCGCTGTGGTCAGATAAGACTAAAATTGAAGTTTTTGTACACCAAGGTAAATGCTATATTTGGCTCCAAACCAACACAGCTCGTCACCCCAAGAACACCATCCCCACAGTGAAACATGGTGGCAGCAGCATCATACTGTGGGGGTTGTTTTTCAGCATCAAGGTCAGGGAAAATGGTCTGAGTCAAGGGGAAGATGGATGGTGCTAAATACAGGGATATTCTTGAGCAAAACCTTTTTCAGTCTGTCAGTGACTTGAGACTGGGACAGAGGACCTCCTTCCAACAGATAATGCCCAAAGCATACTGCTAAAGCAACACTCGCATGGTTAAGGGGAGATTTATAAATATTTTGATGTGGCCCAGTCAAAGCCCAGACCTTAATCCAAATGTGAATCTGTGGTCTGACTTGAAGATTGCTGTTCACCAGAGGAAACCATCTAACTTGAAGGAGCTGGAGCAGTTTTGTCTTGAGGAATGGGCAAAAATCCCAGGGGCAAGATGTGGAAAGCTCGTAGAGAAGACTTACTTATCCAAAGCGACTTGCAGGTGTAATTACCGCAAAGCGAGGCTCTGCAAAATACTGACTTTAGGGGGGTGAATAGTTATGCACACTGAAGTTTTCAATTAGTTTCTTTTCTTGTTGTTTGCTTCATAAAAAGAAAACCAAATGTTCACAAGTGTAGGCATGTCCTTTACATGAACTGATACAACCTTCAAAAAAAAACTGACATTCCAGGTTGCGAGGTAGCAAAACATGGAAAATGCCAAGGATGGGGTGAATACTTTCACAAGCGTCTTTGAATGTTGCTGTCAATCGTGATGAGATTAAAGGGGGAAGGTGTCCCTTCTGGTACCCAACCTCCTCTCATCCCCAGCAGTGCAATTGCAGGGTGCCAACAGCAGGCTTATGACAGACAGTGACCTACTTAAGACCCCCCAAGTCTCTACTTTTAAGAAATTCTGCCGGTAGATCAGCACTTTTACAATGCATTGTATTATTACAGTGTTGCAGTGTACTGTACAAGTGAGTGCAAGGATTTAACAAAAAAAACCAAAACAATAATATAAAAATGTTCATAATGACCTTTTCCCAAAACTTAAATAAAAAACAAATAACATATATTGTGTTGCCTTGTGCGCAAGTGAACTAATAAAATATCAGAATATTTATCCCATACTGTGAATGCTGAAACACAAAAAAACTGAAATCACATTATTGTTGTTTTATAATCTTTTTGCCAAGCAAAAAAATGGAAGAAAAAGAAACCAGGCAGTGATATGGATCACAAAGTGGTAATGATAAGCTACCTGGCACTGTGTAGGTAGGTGTGCCGACCGGGAGTGACCCCTTTCTTCGGCGCGAACAGACTTGAGACAGAGTCAAAGGTGCGTCCAACAGGTCCTCTTTATTGGCCGTACTCTCGACACCTTCACTTGCCTCTCCTCAATGACGTCCCTCGCGGCTCTTTCATTGTGGCTGCCCTAGGCCTACCACCAAAGTGCTTCATCTACCCGAGTCCGTCCGTCTTGTGGTATCCCAGGCTCTCTCTCCATCTGCGGCTTCTCCTGTCAGGGCCACTCCCCCTGACCATCTCAGTTGTCAGTCCCTTCCAGAGCTTTTGTCTCCTGCTTCAGTCTTCTCCTTTCCTTAGCTCCTCTCCTTGGACTGACTGTTCTGGAACTCTCTATCTCCTTCTTATATCCCCTCTCACTGGGAATTCCCCTCTAGAGTTCCTGTAACCCCGCCCCCCATGACTGTGCGGTTTCGTAGCCATAACTGATGTTCAGTCCCTTTTCTCACGACGCTCTACTGTCATCTTGTGGCCAAACTTCAGTATTGCACCTTTTTCTGTTTCTGCTGTCCTTGGTCTCCCCCTAGTGTCCAAACCCGGTATTTCACCAATCTTCACTATTTCCAGCTGTCTCCCACCTACATACACAGGAGTCTACGTCATGCATACTGTACGTTACCCTCCTACTGCAGACAGGTCCGTAGGTCAGTCCACTTCCCCTACATCTGCACACTGCTGTGGGAAAAAATCCTGGACCAGTGGGATCAGAGATATTTCTTATGTTTCAGATCTCACTTACTACGTTCTCCATGATTCCGCATAGGGTGCTGCTGGGAAAGAGGAAGGTATACAACAGCATTTCCCCAGGAATGAATTTGGTGAACAGGTCCACTAGAATCAAGGGAAAGAAGGAGGACTGAAAAAGAGAAGAATGAAATTACATATTCTAATGGAATTTCTTTATGAGGAATTGTCCAACATTACTAATATGGGGGGGTGAGAATGCAGGGAGGCTGGATCCTTTGGTCAATAGTACATAGATGCCATATACACCTCCATCTTGTATTTTGTGGATGATCATCAAGTTAAAAGGGGTACAGAGGTTACCGATTCACCCAAGGTCCAAAGGGGTCATACATCACAGCAGAGGCATGACATTATACAAAATAGAGTGATGGCAAATCACAGGAGCTTCCACATCATAGGAGCGTGCAGAACAGGTTTTCAGCTGTACATGTTTTCTCTATTCTGCTGATTACTTACCAGTGCAAAGAATAAGGACCAGCTGTCGTAATGGGTTTTATTCTTCCCAAAAATAAATGCAAACAGGTAAACGTAGAAAACCATCACAGCGCTATATCCAACGATGCTGACGATCTACAGAAGCAGAACATAACACATCAAGTGAACCAACATTTATATATTTGACAGAAGAACATGAGCAACTTACTATATATTTGCCATGATTTATCTCGTCACAGCCCTTTTTATATTTCCAGAGCTGCATTTTTTAGTTCTGCAATTTTTCATCTGGAATCTCCCATCACTACTTACAGTTGTTGCCAAAAGTATTGACACCCCTGCAATTCTGTCAGATAATACTCAGTTTCTTCCTGAAAATGATTGCAAGCACAAATTCTTTGGTATTATTATCTTCATTTAATTTGCCTTAAATGAAAAAACACAAAAAGAATTGTCCTAAAGCCAAATTGGATATAATTCCACACCAAACATAACAAAGAGGGTGGACAAAAGTATTGGCACTGTTCGAAAAATCATGTGATGCTTCTCTAATTTGTGTAATTAACAGCACCTGTAACTTACCTGTGGCACCTAACAGGTGTTGGCAATAACTAAATCACAGTTGCAGCCAGTTGACATGGATTAAAGTTGACTCAACCTCTGTCCTGTGTCCTTGTGTGTACCACATTGAGCATGGAGAAAAGAAAGAAGACCAAAGAACTGTCTGAGGACTTGAGAAACCAAATTGTGAGGAAGCATGAGCAATCTCAAGGCTACAAGTCCATCTCCAAAGACCTGAATGTTCCTGTGTCTACTGTGCGCAGTGTCATCAAGAAGTTTAAAGCCCATGGCACTGTGGCTAACCTCCGTAGATGTGGACGGAAAAGAAAAATTGACAAGAGATTTCAACACAAGATTGTGCGGATGTTGGATAAAGAACCTCGACTAACATCCAAACAAGTTCAAGCTGCCCTGCAGTCCGAGGGTACAACAGTGTCAACCCGTACTATCCGTCGGCGTCTGAATGAAAAGGGACTGTATGGTAGGAGACCCAGGAAGACCCCACTTCTTACCCCGAGACATAAAAAAGCCAGGCTGGAGTTTGCCAAAACTTACCTGAAAAAGCCTAAAACGTTTTGGAAGAATGATCTCTGGTCAGATGAAACAAAAGTAGAGCTTTCTGGGCAAAGGCATCAACATAGAGTTTACAGGAGAAAAAAAGAGGCATTCAAAGAAAAGAACACGGTCCCTACAGTCAAACATGGCGGAGGTTCCCTGATGTTTTGGGGTTGCTTGCTGCCTCTGGCACTGGACTGCTTGACCGTGTGCATAGCATTATGAAGTCAGAAGACTACCAACAAATTTTGCATCATAATGTAGGTCAATGACCCAAAACACACTTCAAAAAGCACTAGAAAATGGTTTGAGAGAAAGCACTGGAGACTTCTAAGGTGGCCAGCAATGAGTCCAGACCTGAATCCCATAGAACACCTGTGGAGAGATCTAAAAATGGCAGTTTGGAGAAGGCACCCTTCAAATATCAGGGACCTGGAGCAGTTTGCCAAAGAAGAATGGTCTAAAATTCTAGCAGAGCATTGTAAGAAACTCATTGATGGTTACCGGAAGCGGTTGGTCGCAGTTATTTTGGCTAAAGGTTGTGCAACCAAGTATTAGGCTGAGGGTGCAAATACTTTTGTCTGGCATATTTTTGGAGTTTTGTGTGAAATGATCAATGATTTGCTTTTTGCTTCATTCTCTTTTGTGTTTTTTCATTTAAGACAAATTAAATGAAGATAATAATACCAAAGAATTTGTGTTTGCAATCATTTTCAGGAAGAAACTGAATATTATCTGACAGAATTGCAGGGGTGTCAATACCTTTGGCCACAACTGTACATGGTTAGTATCATCACAAAGCTTGTTCTAGTGATTGTCTTATGTATAGTGAGTGCAGCTCTGGAGTATAATACAGGATGTAACTCAGTATCAGTACTGGATAAGTAATGTAATGTATGTACACAGTGACTGCACCAGCAGAATAGTGAGTGCAGCTCTGGGGTATAATACAGGATGTAACTCAGGATCAGTACAGGATAAGTAATTAATGTATGTACACAGTGACTGCACCAGCAGAATTGTGATTGCAGCTCTGTAGTATAATACAGAATGTAACTCAGGATCGGTACAGGATAGGTAATGTAATGTATATACACAGTGACTGCACCAGCAGAATAGTGAGTGCAGCTCTGGAGTATAATACAGGATGTAACTCAGGATCAGTACAGGATAAGTAATGTAATGTATGTGCACAGGGCTGGATCGGGCCCCCCTCCTCACCGGGCAACAGGCGCAGGATTCAGCCGTTCGCTAATAACTTAACGTACGTTCAGTTACATCCTATTGCCGCTCAGGACCACTTCCTGCACAGCAATAGGAGATGCCAGCCAATTAGAGGCTGGCAGCTGACTTCAAAGCGCACGTTGCCGGCGTATGACGTCACTGTCATGCACCAGCACTTCTGCGCCTCAAATGGTTGAGGAAGAGGAGATGCCACTGGACCCCAGACAGGTAAGGAGAACTTTTTTTTTTTAACTCAAAAACGCAACATAGGGAGGCAAGATGAGAGAACATATATGGGGGCAGGATGGAGACATATGAGGGGGCAGGATGTAGAAATAGGGGGGCAGGATGAAAGAACCAATATGGAGGCAGGATGAGATGACCTATATGGAGGTAGGATGAGAGGATATATGTGGGAGCAGAATGAGAGGACATACAGTGCCTTGCGAAAGTATTCGGCTTCCTGGAACTTTTCAACTTTTTCCCACATATCATGCTTCAAACATAAAGATACCAAATGTAAATTTAAGGTGAAGAATAAACAATAAGTGGGACACAATTGTGAAGTTGAACAAAATTTATTGGTTATTTTAATTTTTTGTGAGAATTCAAAAACTGAATTGTGGGGCGTGCAATATTATTCGGACCCTTTAATACTTTGTTGCGCCACCTTTTGCTGTGATTACAGCTGCAAGTCGCTTGGGGTATGTCTCTATCAGTTTTGTGCATCGAGAGACTGAAATTCTTGCCCATTCTTCCTTGGCAAACAGCTCGCGCTCAGTGAGGTTTGATGGAGATCGTTTGTGAACAGCAATTTCAGCTCTTTCCACAGATTCTCGATTGGATTCAGGTCTGGACTTTGACTTGGCCATTCTTACACCTGGATACGTTTATTTGTGAATCATTCCATTGTAGATTTTGCTTTATGTTTGGGATCATTGTCTTGTTGGAAGACAAATCTCCATCCCAGTCTCATGTCTTTTGCAGGCTCCAACAGGTTTTCATCAAGAATGGTCCTATATTTGGCTCCATCCATCTTCCCATCAATTTTAACCATCTTCCCTGACCCTGCTGAAGAAAAGCAGCCCCCAAACCATGATGCTGCCACCACCATGTTTGACAGTGGGGATGGTGTGTTCAGGGTGATGAGCTGTGTTGCCTTTACGCCAAATATATAATTTGGCAAAGTTCGATTTTGGTTTCATCTGACCAGAGCACCTTCTTCCACATGTTTTGTATGTCTCCCAGGTGGCTTGTTGCAAGCTTTAAACGACACTTTTTATGGATATCTTTGAGAAATGGCTTTCTTCTTTCCACTCTTCCATAAAGGCCACATTTGTACAGTGTCTGACTGACTGTTGTCCTATGGACAGACTGTCCCACCTCAGCTGTAGATCTCTGCTGTTCACCCTGAGTGATCATGAGCCTCTTGGCTGTATCTCTGATCAGTCTTCTCCTAGTTTGAGATGAAAGTTTATAGGGACGGCCGGGTCTTGGTAGATTTGCAGTGCTATGATACTCCTTCCATTTCAATATGATCGCGTGCACAGTGCTCCTTGGGATGTTTAAAGATTTGGAAATCATTTTGTGTCCAAATCCAGCTTTAAACTTCTCCACAACAGTATCACGGACCTGCTTGCTGTGTTCCTTGGTCTTCATGATGCTCTCTGTGCTTCAAACAGAACCCTGAGACTATCACAGAGCAGGTGCATTTATACCGAGACTTGATTACACACAGGTGGATTATATTTATCATGATTAGTCATTTAGGACAACATTGGCTCATTCAGAGATCCACAATGAACTTCTAGAGTGAGTTTGCTGCAATGAAAGTAAAGGGGCCGAATAATATTGCACGTCCCACTTTCCAGTTTTTGAATTTCCACAAAAATGTAAAATACCCAATAAATTTCGTTCAACTTCACAATTGTGTTCCACTTGTTGTTGATTCTTCACCAAAAATGTACATTTGGTATCTTTATGTTTGAAGCATGATATGTGGGAAAAGGTTGAAAAGTTCCAGGGAGCCTAATACTTTCGCAACGCACTGTATATGGAGGCAAAATGAGAGGACCTATAAGGAGGCAGGATAAGAGGACGTATAAGGAGGCAGGATGAGATGATATGGAGGCAGGATGAGATGATAGTGAGGACCTATATGGAGGCAGGATGAGAGGACATATATGGAGGCAGGATGAGAGAACCTATATGGAGAAAGGATGAGAGGACCTATGTGGAGACAGGATGAGAGTACCTATATGGAGGCAGGATGAGAGGACCTATAAGTAGGCAGGATGAGAGGACGGTGAGGACCTATATGGAGGCAAGATGAGAGGACATATATGGGGGCAGGATGGAGACATATGGGGGGACATGACAAAAGGACATATATGGGGGCACGATGGAGACATAAATGAGGGCATGACAAGAGGACATATATGGGGACAGGATGGGAAGACACATGGGGCCATGTTGGGAGGACACATGGGGATAGTATGGAGACACATGGGGCCAGGGTGGAAGGACATGTGGGAGAAGGATGGAGACACATGAGGGCCAGGATGGGGGACATTATTACTGTAGGGGCTAATTAAGGGATATTATTATTTTTGAGAATACTGTTTTCAGCGGGGGGGGGGGGGAGGTCCTTTCACTATGCAGGGAGACAGAAGAGTAGAGTAGAAGTTGGAAAAAATTAGGGAATGTGCTCTAGATAACTGTTATTTTATGCAAAAACAAGTCCTGGCTGGAAGAAGTGATGATGGTGTGCACTGAATGAAGAAGAAAAGTGAAGATGGTTATCTTCAACTAGAGACTTCACTGGTGAGTCAGTGTGTTACCTGTACACTAACACTATACAACTATGTAGTATATTAGTATATACAGAGCTCTTGTGTATAATGTCACTGGTGAGTAAGTGTGTTACCTGTACACTGACACTGTACACAACTATGTACAGTGCTCCTGTGAAGAGTGGCACTTATGGTAATATTAGTGTTGTGTTTTTTTTTTATTAATGATCAGTATTGTCGTATTCAGTCACTATGCAGTGGTAAATATGTGGTCTGGTCACAGTGTGACTATTTATTCCTTGTTTGTGGTATTATTCAGTCACTATGTAGTGGTGATATGTGATCTGGTCACTGTGTGTTGGTACTTGTCCCCGGTATGTGGTATTATTCGGTCACTATGTGGTGGTAATATGTGGTCTGGTCACTTTGTGGTGGTACTTGTTCCCTGTAAGTGGTATTATTTGGTCACTATGTGGTGGTAATATGTGGTCTGGTCATGGTGTTACAGTATTTGTTCCTTGTACATTATGTGGTAGTATTTGTTCACTATGTAGTGGAAATATATGGTCCAGCCATGGTGTGATGGTATTTGTCCCTGTATGTGGTATTATTCAGTCACTATGTGGTGGTAATATGTGGTCTGGTCATGGTGTAACACTATTTGTTCCATGTATGTGATATAGAAGAGTTAATGGTTTGCCTTTATATCCATTTAATTGCCTTTAATTCTTGATTTGCCTTTTGCCTTTCATTTACTCTTATGACACTGCAGTTTGCCTGTCTCCTCTTCAAGGGAAAAATGCTTCTTATCATATATATGTTCTCAATAGTCAGTAACAACATGTTCTGGGTACATTGTAAACAAGGTATGACCCTGAGGGGTGGAGGGCTACATGAGCTCCATAGAGTTACATTTGTTGTAAATGGTATAAAATATTGCCTTGTATTTCATTACGTCAGATAAAGTGATTTGACCACGGCTCGTGTGTGTTGAGTCTCTTTGTCTCCAAGCGCTTGTGAATTAAGGACGAAAAACTCCTAATCCGGCCTCACTGGTGATCTGGTATACCCGACTCTTGGTCAGAACAAAAAGCAGCTACGACAGTTTTGACGTCCAACGGGGACCGTGGAAACCAGCCTATTCGGAATCCGCATGTGGGAGTTTCCTGGGAGGTTGAATATTCAAAATCCAGGCTGCAGCAGGTGAGAACATTTATTCTTACACTGATTTTGCGTTTGCAACCTCTCTAAGGATGTCTACATATCTTTAGTTAAGGCTGTACAACACGGTTTAAAAGAACCCACATCACCAGTGAGCGGTGAGTATGTCCGTATGAGAGTTGAATAATAGAGTAATAAGATAATAATTGTCATCTGTATTATCTGTCAATCTGTTCTGGCAATATACTAATATACTGCAACAAGCTATCATTTATCCATGACCTCTTCATCACCAACAAACTCTCCTTCCTCGCCATCACTGAAACCTGGCTCACTCCCTCTGACACAGCCTCTCCAGCTGCGCTTTCCTATGGTGGATTCCATCTCTCTCACACCCCTCGCCCCAGCAACAAACGTGGTGGAGGAGTTGGTTTGCTCCTGTCTGATACCTGCTCCTTTACCCCAATTCCTCTGCTACCCTCCGCTACTCTTCCCTCGTACGAGGTGCACTCCGTCCGCATCTATTCCCCCTCCAACCTCCAACTGGCTGTCATCTACCGCCCCCCAGAACTAGCCATCTCCACCTTTCTCGACCACTTCACCACCTGGCTACTCCATTTCCTTTCTGCTGACATCCCAACCATCATCATGGGCGACTTCAACATCCCCATTGACACTTTCACCCCAGCTGCCTCTAAACTTCTATCGCTCACGGCTTCCCTCGGCCTCACTCAATGGTCCTCTGCGGCCACTCACAAAGATGGTCACACACTGGACCTCATCTTCACTCGTCTCTGTTCCCTCACTAATCTCAATAACTCACCCCTCCCCCTGACTGACCACAACCTACTGACATTCTCTACCCTCTCCTCTTCTACTGCGCAACCCCCGCTCCATAAACTCGCTCACCCTCGCAGGAATCTCAAACACCTCAATTTACAATCACTCTCTGAGTCCCTTCTCCCTCTTACAGACATAGCTTCCCTTCATGACACAGATGCTGCTGCCACTTTTTATAACACCGCAATAACAGCAACACTTGATTCAGCTGCCCCCCCTCACGCAGAGCAAAACTCAAACAATCAACAGGCAGCCCTGAGAACTGAGACAGGTTTCCAGGGCCGCTGAGCGAAGATGGAAGAGAACCCACTTCAACGCATACAAGCAGTCCCTTGTCAGCTTTAATTCCACACTCTCTGCCGCAAAGCAAACTTACTTCGCATCTCTCATATCATCCCTGTTTCACAAGCCTAAACAGCTCTTCAACACTTTCAATTCTCTATTCCATCCCACAACACCTGCTCCCCCTCCTCTCATTTCTGCTGAAGACTTTGCCTCCTTCTTTAAGCAGAAGATCGACACGATCAGACAAAACTTTGGCCCGCAGTCCCCAATGCCCCTCGTAGCCGCTCAGCCCTGTTCTGCAAAAGCCAGCTTCTCCACCATGACAGAAGATCAGCTCTCCACCCTTCTGTCAAGATCACACCTCACCACTTGTGCCCTCGACCCACTCCCGTCTCACCTCATCCCTAACTTGGCCACAGTCCTCATCCCATCTCTAACACACCTTTTCAACCTTTCACTTACAAATGGTGTCTTTCCCTCATCCTTCAAACATGCCTCAATCACACCCATCCTCAAAAAGCCCTCCCTTGACCAATCCTCTGTGTCTAACTATCGCCCAATATCTCTTCTCCCTTACGCCTCAAAACTACTAGAACAGCATGTATATCTTGAACTGTCCTCCCACCTCTCCTCCTGTTCCCTTTTTGACCGGTTACAATCTGGCTTCCGACCGCATCACTCAACTGAAACTGCCCTAACTAAAGTCACTAACGACTTACTAACCGCCAAGAGCAAGCGACACTACTCTGTCCTCCTTCTCCTGGACCTGTCCTCTGCCTTCGACACCGTAGACCATTCCCTCCTGCTACAGACTCTCTCATCTCTTGGCATCACAGACCTGGCCCTATCCTGGATCTCATCATACCTAACAGACCGAACATTTAGTGCCTCCCTCTCACACATCACCTCCTCACCTCGCCCCCTGTCTGTTGGTGTTCCCCAAGGCTCTGTCCTAGGACCCCTACTATTCTCCATCTATACCTTTGGCTTGGGACAGCTCATAGAATCCCATGGTTTGCAGTATCACCTCTATGCCGATGACACGCAGATCTACCTATCTGGACCCGACCTCGCCTCCTTACTGACTGAAATCCCACAATGTCTGTCTGCTATCTCAGCCTTCTTCTCTGCTCACTTTCTCAAACTGAACATGGACAAAACAGAATTCATCATCTTTCCCCCATCTCACTATACCTCTCCACCAGACCTATCCATCAATGTCAACAGCTGCTCTCTTTCCCCAGTCCCACACGCTCGGTGCCTTGGGGTGATCCTCGACTCTGCGCTCTCTTTCAAACCACATATCCAAGCCCTCGCCTCCTCCTGCCGCCTCAAACTCAAAAATATTTCCCGGATCCGCTCATTCCTCAACCACGAAACCACAAAAACACTAGTGCATGCTCTAATCATCTCCCGCCTCGACTACTGCAACCTCCTTCTCTCTGGCCTCCCCTCTAGCACTCTGGCTCCAGTCCATCCTACACTCTGCTGCCCGACTAATCCACCTGTCTCCCCGCTATTCCCCTGCCTCCCCCCATGCCAGGCCCTTCAGTGGCTTCCTATTGCCCAGAGGCTACAATTCAAAACCCTAACCATGACATACAGAGCCATCCGCAACCTGTCTCCTCCATACATCTGTGAAATGGTCTCTAGGTACCTACCCGCATGCAACCTTCGATCATCTCAAGATCTCCTTCTCTACTCCCCCCTTATCTCTTCTTCCCACAACCGCATACAAGACTTCTCCCGTGCTTCCCCCATACTCTGGAACTCCCTGCCGCAACACATCAGACTCTCACATCAACGGAAACCTTCAAGAAGAACCTGAAGACCCATCTGTTTTGACAAGCCTACAGCCTGCAATGATCCTTGGTCTACTGAACCACAGCAAGACCTGCTCTACCCTCTCCTACTGTATCCTCACCCATCCCTGTAGACTGTGAGCCCTCGCGGGCAGGGTCCCCTCTCCTTATGTACTTGGTGTCCCTTGTCTTACACATGTTTATTATACTTGTCTATATTTCCCCTTTTCAAATGTAAAGCGCCATGGAATAAATGGCGCTATATAAATGCATAATAATAATAATACTAACTGGTTGTGTACTAGTGTACTGTGTAGCACAGAGCCTGGGATAGACTCCGTGCAGTGTGATTTTGGATTGGCAGTAAATCATATGAGGCTGTATTTTGTATAGGGCTGTGGTTTTTGGTTGTTTTGGTCTTTGTTGATTCCTGTTGTTTAAGAAGTTGGCTTTGGTGTTTTCAGAGTGTCAGTGGACACTGCTGTAGGTTAAGGTATCAAATCCAAAGTGCAAGATAGGCAGGCTGTGTGAATCCTTGTATGTATGTCTATGAGAACCTCTGAATGAGATGAGAGAGGAGTAATTGAGTATAAGGGATTTTTGTTATCTTCTCTTTGTAAAATCAAATGACCACTGAAAAGTGAAAGAGAGGGAAAAAAAATCCCTGAATGAGCACGTATGAATGAATCATCACACATCATTTTGTGTCAAGAGATTGTTACCTTTCTAGTTTTGTGGGAGATCCCGGACAGATGCATTATAGATATTTCAAATCTACATCTGAGACTGAATGAATTGAGTAATGATATAGCTCGTGTTATATGTGGCATTACATTGTAAAGTTTCCTGAAAGCATTTGGCCAGAAAAGGGCAAGACTCGGTTACTCACATTATACAGTTATCTGCTCTTACAGTGAAATCCCGTGATTTTGAGGGTTTTTGTAGAAATTGATTTTGATTAAGTCTAAAGAGCTACAGCATTCTGTTACTTTATGAAGGACACTACATTCTGATGGGAGGGGGAATAATGCCGCTGCGCGGTTTCTCTTCTCCTCTCGCTCCTCTCGTCTTATCTCTGCTGAGTGTCTAATAGGAGAGGGGCACAGAGCTGCGCTCAAGATTCTCTGTGGTTGTCCTTGGTGAAATGCTCACTATTAGATTTGAGCATTTTAAAGCAACAGTACTTAATTGAAGTGGAATGAAATTTTGTAAGTTGAAGTTGAAAGTAAAATATGGTGCCTAATTTAGAAGGAAATTGCAAGTGATTGTTTGGTCATTAATGTGTTTGAACCTGCTTCTAGTTGTGTGATTGATTTGTATAGCAAACTGTGGATCAACAAAGGAGGTAGCCAACTGTATGGCTGATAAAGTAGGTTAGAGGCCTATCACACCTCGGCCTTCTTACTTTGGTCAGTGGTTTTTTTTGTTGTGGGTGAGAGGCGAGGGCAAGGAGCCTTCTGGATACACCTTGGGAGGCTCACTCTGACTTGCTATGTGTGGGCTGTAAGACAGATGTCCAGACACACAGAAGGGCATTTCAGAAGAAAGATGAGATGTCTAAATTGAAGCAGCCTTCCCACAATCCATGGAGCTGGGCTGGAAGGAAAAAGGCCTATTCCTATTCTAGCCAGCTGATCTAATGGGTGAGAGGCAGAGAGCCTTCTCGTTACATCCTGTAGGTCTACTGAGTGAGAGGCAAGGAGCCTTCCCGCTACACCTTGGCACTTGGCAGGCTCTCTCTGACTTGCTAAGTGTGGCCTGTAAGACAAAGTCAGGCACACTGAGAGGGCATTTCAGAAGAAAGGTGAGCTGTCGGGAGGAAAAGTTGAAGCCATGGGCAACTTTTTCTGTGTACAGTCGGTGCCCCCAATGGGATCCAAACAGCTATGCAGATTGTAAAAGACAGAGAAGGAAAGGAAGCAGTGAAAGATGTGGGACCAATATTGAAAAAAGTAAAAAATGCCAGAGTGTGGATTTTCAGAAATGGCACAGTTTCAGAGAGGAGAATAGGGGGTGGATAAAAGACAAAAAGAAAGAGCAACAAGTGAATAAATGGTGTCGTGTGGCAGAGGAAATACAACAGTATGGATATAAAGAGACTACAATGGGAAGTAAGGTGTATTATGATTGTTTTGATACACAAAAATCTATGACTGCTAGCGCCCCACCTCTGCATAATCAGAGACCGAGACAAGACAGTTGGACTTGCAAACACTGTGGTCAGTCAAACTTAGGCTGGAGAAACACTAGTATGACCTGTACTGCAACCCGACCTAAGCAAATTGCACTAAATTCTGTCCGGACAAGATCATATGTAGTGACAGAGGAAGCTGACTCACTAGAGAGAGCATTGATTTTTGGGGAAGAAGCTAGCAGTGGTCCTGAGGAAGAGGAAGCTGGGGAACAGCATGTCACCCCCACCGATCATCCAGTCACCTCCACGACCAGACCCATGACCAGAGAAACATCCACATCGAGACCGAGAAGGGTGACTAGAATAAGACAGATACAGGAGTATTATCCCTGGAGCCCCTCTGATCAGCTGGCTATGTTAAAGCAGTTGCCTAACCCTGAAAACCAACCATTCCCATTTTATAGACAAATAAAGGAAATACAGCGGGCATATAAGTGTACCTGGGCAGACCTAGAGAGCTTGGTGAGTTCAAAGGCAGGTGACGTACTAGGACACATAATTAAGACACATACAGATGTGGCAAAGGATCAAGCTCGGGGCATGGATGATAAATCTGCACGGTCTGGGGAGACATACTGTGAATCACTAAAACAATGGGCTATAGTTAAACAATCAGAGCAGTCTGTACTCCTGACTGACGTGACACAGCAAAAAGGAGAGTGTGTAGAGATGTACTTTGGACGGTTACAGCTGAAATGGGCAGACATGGGGTACAGTCCCATAAGCCCACTCGACGTTAAAATACTGGTAAATGCATTCATTGATGGTATGAGCAAACGCTTACGAGACGCGGTACAGACAGCCAGACCTGAATGGAGAAATGTAGAGCCAACAGATCTCCTGAAGTTGGCTAAAGGAGTTGAACAAACAAGGACAATAAGATGACCTGTCATGTATGCTGGAACACAAGGAAAACAGTGGAGACGTAGCAAGGGACCTAGGGACATAGAAACAGTAAGGTGCTGGAATTGTGGTGAGAATGGGCACTACGCCAACCATTGCAAAAACCCTATAAAGGAGAGTAAGCAGACCAATCTTCCACCTCCTCCACATACAGACTAGGAAACTGGCAACCCAGTGACAAATGTGTGCCCTGTTCTTGTCCCCTCCGGACCTGGTCCTGCCTTGATGACCACCATAACAATGCCAGGAGGGAAAGAGGCAGAATTTTTGATTGACACTGGGGCAGCCGGGACTGTGGTACACAAAGATTTGATAATGCCAGGCATGATTACTAATGAGATCGTGGAATGTTTGGGGGTAGAGGGGCAAGTGACAGAAGCCCCTATGACTAAACAAATAAGACTAAAATTACGAGATAGCCAAGAGGTGCTTACAAAACTTATTGCTAGTGACAATACCCCTATGAATTTACTTGGAGCAGATGTGCTGAGAGCGATCCAGGCCACCATACAGTACTCTCCTGAGGGTATTACAGTCACAAGTCCCCTCTCAGATAAATATTTGTGTAAGATTGCAGCAATGGTGTATATGACAAAAGCGGTGAAACTAACACCTGACACCAAAATGCCTGAGGATGAGGAAATGGGACAGGTGCCAGACACTGTTTGGGCAAGGGGAAAAACTGATGTGGGTCGGCTACCCATTCCCCCTCTCATAATTAAATTGAAAAAAGGAACCACTCCTCCTTGTTTAAAGCAATACCCCTTGAGCCTAGCCAAATCAATGGCCCTGAGTAGAGATATTGAAGAGTATGTTAAGGCAGGGGTTCTGATGCAAAGATCTTCCCCCTGCAACACCCCTTTGTATCCCATTAAGAAAAAAGGACCGAAGGGTTCCCCTGACACTTACAGAATGGTTCATGACTTAAGGGCTATTAATGATGTTACAGAAAGTGTGACCTAAATTGTCCCTAACCCACACACAATACTGTCACAGATCCCAGCAACGGCAACATGTTTTACAGTCATTGATTTGGCAAATGCATTTTTCTCTGTACCCCTGCACCCTGACTGTCAGTATCTTTTTTCCCCTTACTCATGAAGGTAAACAATATTGTTGGACAGTCCTCCCACAAGGAGGAAAGAACTCCCCTACCATCAATTCAACAGCAATGGCAGGGGTCCTTGAGCAATGGCAACCACCTCATCCACAGGTAGTACTTTTGCAGTACGTGGATGACCTTTTGCTCTGCTGCTCGGACCAGACATCCTGCAAGGAAGCTACATTTTCATTGCTATGTTTTTTAGCAGAAAAGGGCTGCAAGGTCTCACGTGACAAATTACAGTATTGCAAACAAAAGGTGAATGTCATCCGCTCAATGCCGACTTTTATTCCCCATTGACTTGCATTGGGGCCGGGTTTCGGACGAAACGCCGACTTTTTTTGCCCGAGTCGGACCAGTTTCATCTGAAACGAATTTTGTTTCATGAAACCCGATCCGACTAAAGTCGCTCAACTCTAGATGCAACCACTTTATGACTGCTTGTCATCAGACCCCTATGATCTCACTCAAGAAGCAATAGATTCCTTGCATTCTCTCAAACTGCTCATTGTGTCAGCCCTGGCATTAGGCATTCCAAATTATGATAAAAGAAGAATCACATTTGGTTTGGAAGACTTTTTTGGAGATTTTATCTCTAATGTCGGGAGCGAATTGTTGCAGGATTTTGTTCACATTTGCCTGCGGTGGCTTGAACATTTCCACTTCCATAATAATTGATCTGAAAAAACTTCTTGAGAAAGGAATATGTCTTTAATATCGGGATTGACCACTATGGGACTTTGTTCATATTTATTTAAGATGACTAGAAGATAAAGAAGAAATAAGGAAGAAGGAGGAAAGGAGAAAAAATTTGGAAGAGAGGAGAGAAAGTTCTTGTTTCCAGTTCTTAGGATTTCATATATAATGATTGTTTATAAGTGTATGTTTTCCACCATCATGTATCATATATTATGTTAATATTATTTTTGTGAAACCCCTTATAATTGCTCTATATTTTATTTACATCATTGTTTATCAATAATTAACAATGATTAATAACATGAACCATAAAATCATGAATTTAATGACTCACAAAATACACTTGTCATTATATACAGTATATATATATATATAAATTCATTCAGAATAAATCTAAATTGAGTCTTTTGTTATATATAATCTGAAAGAGCATTATATGTGGTTCCAGTAGACATTTTTTATTTTATTTTTATTTTCATGGTCTTCTTTTTTCACCTTTTTCACTTTTGTATAATCCAGCATTATCTGCTGACACATATGTTTCCACTTGCACTTAATTTCCCCTAATGAAGAGGGGGGCATATAGTGGAACTGGCAACACTCACCAGTTGTTATGATTAAGGGCGTCTAGCCAGAAACGCGTTAACAACGTTCTGTTGTCTGAACAGCACTCAATAAATCACCTGAGCACTCAGCTGGATCACTTCTTCTTTTATTATTGCTGTGCGGCCAGGGCAGGGCCGGATCCGAGTCTGAGGTGCGGTGAGGTCAGACGTGGGTGAGCTGGACTTTCAAACAAAATTCCAAATTATGACCAGCCATTTTTCTTGTTTTGCACAGAGCTACCACAGTACTGACACAACAACATGGAGGGAAACAAAGACCAATAGCTTACTACTCAGCACAATTAGACCCAGTGATCAGAGGGTCACCTACGTGTGTCTGTGCGGTAGGAGCAGCTGCACTACTACTACTAGGAAAGGCATGTGAGATCACACTGACGTTTCCTTTGACAATCTATTCCCCACATGACATCCATTCCATACTTGTACAAGTTCAACCAAAACATCTGTCTATGGCCAGACAGCTCCGACTTGAGTGTGCTCTACTAATTCCTGAGTATGTCACCCTCAAAGATGTAACGTTCTGAATCCAGCCACCCTCCTGCCTGTGGATTCAGAAAAGAGGGAATTGGTGACCGTATTAGCAAGTGAGGAAGAATACTTTGACATGATGCATGAACATGACTGCATAGAACTGATGAGTCAGGAGACAGTTGGGTTTGCACACGTTCATGAAAAACCTGTTCCTAATGCAGATTTTGAGTTTTTTGTAGATGGCTCCAGATACCACCAGGATGGACGATTCTACACAGGATATGCAGTAGTATCTTCACATGAGGTAATCCGAGCGGAACCACTCTCTCCTCACATATCGGCTCAGGAGGCAGAGTTGAAGGCACTCACTGAGGCGTGTAGAGCCACTGTAGGTAAAGTCGCTAATATTTACACTGATTCGAACTATGCATGGGGAATAGCCCATGATTATGGCCCTATCTGGAGAAGCAGAGTGTTCCTTACATCAGCCGGTAAGCCCATTAAAAATGCAGAGCTGGTGAAACAATTGATGGAGGCATTGATGTTACCAGTCCAGGTTGGCATTGTCAAGGTAAAAGCACACACAAAAGGTGACTCCGTGGGGGTAGAGGGCAACAGAAGGGCGGACGAGGCTGCTAAAGTAGCAGCAAGGCGGCCTAGGGAGCAGTGGACGGTGGCGGGTAGTCAACGTATTCCAGTCACACTGAGCCTAAATGTCCTGAAATCTCTCCAGCAACAGGCTGCCCAAACAGAAAAGGAAAACTGGGCGAGACTGGGAGCTGAGCTAAACTCGAACGGAGTATGGAAGAATAAGAATAAATTGTGCCTACCGAAGTCTCTGTTCCCAATCATGGCACAAGCAACACATGGCCCCACCCACGCCTCAAAAAGTCACATGTGTGCCATGGTAGATGCCTTCTGGATTGCTCCTGGTTTCAGTTACGCAGCCACAAAACTTGTATAATCATGCCTCATCTGTGGACAGCACAACCCAGGTAAAACAGTAAAAGTACCTAAGAAAGCGACACCTAGGCCTCTCTACCCGTTTCAGAGACTGCAGATTGACTACATACAGCTACCAAAGGTAGGAGTGTATGCAAATGTCCTAGTATATGTAGATCTCTTCTCTGGTTGGCCGGAAGCCTATCCGGTAAAATGTGCAACTGCTAAAAAGACTGCAGACAAACTGATGAAAGAACTGATCTGCAGGTATGGTGTCTCAGAAACCATAGAAAGCGATAGGGGTACACACTTCACGGGAGAAATAATGAGGGAAGTCATGCAGGCCCTGGGTATACAGCAAGCATTTCATACACCATATAGGCCACAAAGTAGTGGGAAAGTGGAAAGACTAAATGGGACACTTAAACTGAAAATTTAAAAGGCCATGGCAGAGACAGGAAAGAGCTGGGTAGCGTGCTTGCCTCTTGCACTCTTTTCAGTCAGACACACTCCAAATAGAAAGACAGACTTGTCTCCCTTTGAAGTCCTGTTTGGTAGTGCATCAAAGACTGGTCTGTACTTCCCACAGGTGCTACAAATGCACACGGTTCTATGACAGCCTACGTCCAGGCCTTGCAGGAAAGACTTAATGTGGTGCATAAACATGTGTTCTCATCCATTCCAGATCCTAATGAAAGTGCAGATGTGTATCAGCTGAATCCAGGTGATTGGGTGGTTATACGCAGACACGTGAGAAGGAGCCTGGACCCACGATTTGACGGCCCCTTCCAAGTCCAGCTGACCACATCCACCTCAGTAAAACTTGAGGGAAAGCCCACCTGGATCCACGCCAGTCACTGCAAGAAGGTCCTGTCAACAGTAGAATGTACTCCTCATCACCTTGCTGGCAGTGACAGGGTTACTGCACTCTACAGAGACACAGGATAAACTCTTAAATGCTGACTGGGACAACAAACTTATTCGGCATCATGCTCTTCTTATAAAGGACATGGAAGGACAGAAACCGAAAGACTGTTGGATCTGTACACACAGCCCAGTATATGCGAGGACTATGCTGTACTTCGCCTTACCTCTGGAGCCATGCAAGGTATTAACCCCACACTGCATATACAGTGAGACTTGGACTCAATCTAGGTTTTGGGGAAAAGATGTGCCCCGTGATATATCTGCCTCATGGGCCCCCCAGACTGAACTGTGAACTGTGGTTCAGTCTTCAACACACTGGAGCAAATACCTGTGGTGAGGACAATAATTGCTTCCGTATATACACTCATGATCAAACACAGGTTAATGAGACGGTGTACTAAGATGGTGTTGAAGGCTGTAAAGCATCTACGGGTAAAATAATAAGGAAAGGAAGGGGTAAATGTACATCTGGTAAAAGAGGAAAACAAATGAATAATACCTGGGGTGCCCATAAGCCCTTTCTTGGATTTTTTTTTTTGCATTGTACAGACTTGTATGCAAATTTTGATGTTTTGCTTAGTGTTTTATGTAGCCGTAAAAGCGCCAATATATGTATTACTTAAGCTACTGAATAATGTAATAATGTAACCTTATCCGAAAGACCTTAATGACTATGGACCTGTAGCATTGACATCACACCTTATGAAGGTACTAGAGAGATTGGTTCTCACACGTCTCCGTCCTCTAGTGAGCTCGGATATGGACCCTCTCCAGTTTGCCTACAGGCCGGGCATTGGTGTGGATGATGCCATTATCCACCTTCTAGATAGGACTCTCTCTCACCTGGAGAAACCTGGGAACACTGTGAGAATAATGTTCTTCGATTTCTCTAGTGCTTTTAATACCATACAGCCAGGTCTACTGAGAGACAAGCTGGGCCTTGTTGGCGTGGACCTACAACTCTCCACCTGGATCCTTAACTACCTCACAAACCGACCTCAGTTTGTAAAGGTTCGGAACAGTGCGTCAGACACGGTGATCTGCAATACAGGGGCACCTCAAGGTTCAGTTCTTGCCTCTTTTCTCTTCACACTGTACACTGCGGATTTTAAGTGCAACTCATCTAGCTGCTACTTGCAGAAGTATTCTGATGACTCTGCAATAGTAGGCCTCATCACAGGAGGAGATGAAAGAGAGTACAGATATACTAACCAAGCTTTTGTGGAGTGGTGTCAGAGGAACCACCTTAGGATTAATTCCGGGAAGACCAAGGAATTGGTGGTGGACTTTCGCAAGGGAAAAAATCCACCAGTAGTGGTGAACATTCAGGGAAATGACATTGAGATAGTCGACACCTTTAAGTACCTTGGCGTGATCCTCAATAATAAGCTTGACTGGGCCCATCACTTGGATGCAGTGTACAGGAAGGGCCACAGTAGGCTTTATCTGCTCAGAAGGCTGAGAGCCTTCGGAGTTAGGGGGGCACTCCTTGCATCCTTCTTCATCTCTGTTGTGGCAACAGTCATCTTCTTTGGTGTGGCGTGCTGGGGTAGTGGCATATCAACCAGGGACATGAATAGCTCTGTCCTGGGATGCCCACTTGATCCAGTTCAGGAAGTAGGCGACAGGAGGATACTGGCCAAGGTGAGCTACATGGTGCAGAATGATTCCCATCCCATGCATGAGACCGTGACAAAGATTTGCAGTACTGTGACCGGCTACTTCATCCTAAATGTGAGAGGGAGCGCTATCGAAAGTCCTTCCTTCCTGCTGCAGTTAGGCTGTATAACCAGCACTGTCCAAAACGGAGAACGACCCAAACAGTGAACAGATAGATCCAAAGTTGTGATAGTCCGGTTATATTTTTTTTTTTTTTTTCGTATATGTACCTACCTACTGTCAATGTAATGCCTTTATGCATCTGTATCTGTACTTGTTCCTGCCTTGCTGCTGTAATGCTCTGAATTTCCCCATGGTGGGACGATTAAAGGATTATCTTATCTTATGTGTGAAAAAGGAATCTGAGACTGAACCTTCTGTAGTGTATCATAGACCCCAGATAGCCATTGCTGATGGGGAAAGCGAGTGTCCACACTGAGGGTGGATGGGCGAAGCAGGTAGGAAGCCCCCTTATGGGTACTAGACCCATGAGACAGTAGCTCCTTTGTGGACATCAGCTAACCCTGTGGCAAAGGTTATACCATTTACAAAAGGGGGAAATTGATATACAAGAGTTAATGGTTTGCCTTTATATCCCTTTAATTGCCTTTAATTCTTGATTTGCCTTTTGCCTTTCATTTATTCTTATGATGCTGCAGTTTGTCTGTCTCCTCTTCAAGGGAAAATGCTTCTTATCATATATATGTTCTCAATAGTCAGTAACAACATGTTCTGGGTACATTGTAAACAAGGTATGACCCTGAGGGGTGGAGGGCTACATGAGCTCCATAGAGTTACATTTATTGTAAATGGTATAAAATATTGCCTTGTATTTCATTACGTCAGATAAAGTGATTTGACCACGGCTCGTGTGTGTTGAGTCTCTTTGTCTCCAAGCGCTTGTGAATTAAGGGCGAAAAACTCCTAATCCGGCCTCACTGGTGATCTGGCATACCTGACTCTTGGTCAGAACAAAAAGCAGCTATGACATATGTGCTATTATTCAGTTACTATTTGGTGGTAATATGTGGTCTGGTCATGGTGTTACGGTATTTATTCCTTGAATGTGGTAGCATTTGGTAACTATGGGGTGGTAATACTGTATGTGATCTGATCACGGTCTTGCAGTATTTGTCCCCTGTATCTGGTATTATTCAGTTTCTCTGTGGTGGTAATTTGTGGTTTGGGCTTGGTGTGGCAGTATTTGTACATTCCCTTAAAGAAAAATGAATAAAAATATACCTAAAGAGTGTTGGATATATTAATAAATGTTTAACAGGTTAGAATAGAGAACAGCCCTGCCAAAAGATTCTACCTTGTCGTGGTGGCGGCTTAAAAAATCTTTTGGCCAAAACAAAAGCTGATAGCTATGCATGTGATATGGTGTTCGATGGGAACTGTTAATGCATGGTTGGCGAGGATGTAGTGCAGAAGTAGTTTTTCCAAGAGTGAGCTTTGGGATTGTGGAAGGTTTGAGGGGTGAAAGCGGAGCTGGGTGGAGGCAGAGCTGGGGTGGAGCCTGGGTGAAGTCTCAAGGGGCCCAAAAATGTTGCCAGTATGGGGCCCTGAAATTTCTAGTGGCAGTTCTATATGTGCACAGTGACACCACCAGCAGAATAATGAGTGCAGCCCATCTAACGCCTCCAGAATCCGTTGAGGGTATCATCCATCAAAGTGAAGGCTTTATCTGAAGTCATTCAAGTCATTACTGAGAAAGTAAATCTCCAGATAGGAGCATTGCATATGGAGAAAATCGCCTTCTATGTGCTGTCTGGTTTATTTCATCCATTTCTCTTAGGTCTTCTGTGGCTGAGAACTCATGAGCCCCTTCAAGATTGGAGATGTCCTGAAGTGCTTCATTGGAGACATTTGTGTCACTAGAGGTGTCTGGGCCCTGTGTGTCCAGTTTGGTCGACTGTGTCGCCATCGTCTCCACTGGGTCTGCTAGTCACCGATTCGTCGTGTACGGACGTCTCTGAAAGGAGGGAAGTGGAGACAATATCTCCATACAGTTCTAGCGATTGTTCCAGTGACCTGCTCCCAGGAACCTCCTGAACATATCTTCATGGACAACAGTTGTCACGCCGTTCTGTTTGTATTTGATTGTCGGCGTGACAATGCAGGTTTTTTGCTTTAACCCCTTACTCCTTTCCTCCTAATTGAGCTGGGATACTGCTGGCTGGCTCTGCTGCGTAGCTGCACATGTGGTGTTAGGTCTTTGCACTGCTGCTTGACCATTCGCATGTACGGTCCCTGATCGCCGCTGTGGAATCTGTCCGCGGGTTGTGAGGTCATTTGCAGCTGGTGCATGACTTTCCACGTTTGTCTAGGCTTGCAGACAATGCCAGGTGCTCTAGGCTGCAGTTCCTGCACTGATTGTGCTGCAATGGTTTCTGTGTGTGCTTAGGGCGTGCGCAGCCACACCTTCCCTGCTTTTATCAGGGTTAGTGTGTGTACTTGAAATGCTGTCCCCAGCCAATTGCTGAGGGGCAGCTCCTTTATAAACTTACCTGCCCTATGGGCAGGGCCAGAGCTACTCACAAAGCTCCTAGACTTTGCTATGTGTGTCTCGTGTCTGTGGACCTCGTCTGTCTCTGTTTTGGTACCAAATTCCCTGCCTTGATTCCTGCTTTGTCCTGTTCCCTCGCCCTGCCCCGGAGGCGGTATATCCGGGCCTGAATCCCTGATCCTGTACCTGACCCCGTCTAAATTAAATTCGCCCTGGCCTGGAGGCGGTGTATCCAGGCTTGAATCCTTGATCCTGCACCTATCCCTTACCTGACTATGTCTGAACTGTCTGCTGTGTTATGTTCCTGGAATACCACTGTGTTTGGAGCCCCCCCTCTGTGTTTGGAGCCCCGCACCCAGTGACTCTGAGACTCTTGCAATCGGTGTTCCTGCTGAGCATCTATTATGCAGTGCTCTGACTACCATGCGGTGCTAGCTCCATGCAGGCCCAGCAATCCTTCGGTGTTAGTACCATCACGCTTGAGTTCCTTCCTAGGTCCGATGCCTGGAGCCTGACGACTGCAGTCTGGAACCTGATGACCGCTACCTGGATCTGGATGATTGCAGTGGTGCCTGTAGGTCTTGTTGGATGTCCGGAACTAAACGACCCCCGTCTGATGTCTGCCGGTGACTTTGATGTCTTGTGGGTGACCCTGATGTCCTGCCTGCGTCTGGATGACCTTGTGTATCCTGATGTCCTGATGACCTCGTGTGTCCTGATGACCTCGTGTGTCCTGATGTCCTGATGACCTCGTGTGTCCTGATGACCTCTTGTGTCCTGATTTTGTCTATGTACCGTGACTTTACTTTAAGTAAACTTTACTTTATTTATACCTGAAGTTGTGCGGTGTCATCAAGTCCTACATGTCCTTGTCCACATGCTCAGCTGCCACAGTATCCTGGTCGCTGCCCTTCCCTAGTTCAGGTAGGCCCGGGTCCCCCTCTGTGGTATAGAGGGTCCATATTGCGTCACCGGGGGACGCCCGCCCCTCGCCATTGGCATGGATGCGCCTGCTGGGCCGCGTCTGCGGCTGCAGTTGTGACACCAGTTTGGAGTTAGACCCCGAAAGGGTATCTCCTGTTCCCAAGTGGCCGGCTGACAATGACGTCAAGTCAGAGGCTTCTTCCAAGTCCCTACTATTCACCGACCAGGTGGAAGAACTCCAGTCTGTCTTCGATTCTTCTAAGGTGGTAGCTGGTCTTGCTGGGCAGGGAGAGACTCAGCAATACAAGGATCCTGTTTCCATGCCAGCTTTGGTCTGCTCTGAGGATGTCTTGATGGTTAGAAGCCTCCTAACCAAGAAGAAGATGAATGAAGTAACCTTTCTTGTAGTTGACTAGAGAGAACGTTGGCCCTAAAGAGGAGTCGTGAAACTCCAATGAGATGAGTCAGGCTCCACTTCTTTGGCAGAGAGTCCTTGCGGGCCTAAAGAAGAGGGGGCGTAAGAGAGGGGGGTACTGTAACGGTGATGCTGGTGCCCTTGTGCAGTATCCCATTCTCCATGCACGGATGCCAACATACTCACTGCTCCGGCTGTGCGGCGTGGTCCCCGTCATGGTTTTCTGTGTCCTAGTCTGTGCAAGTCACACAGGCTTCCTGGGGGAGCACCTAAATAAATGCGTGCTGCCCTGTTCTTAAAGGGGCAGCGCACGCACCAATAGCTGGGAGGCATCTTGTATATTATTACTATTTATTTTTAGAGCACCATTGATTCCACGGTGCTGTACATGAGAACGGGTATCATACAAAGCATAAATAGAAATACTATGTAAGGCACCTTCCCCAGAAGGGAGGTGCCTGAGCAACCACTGTAGTACTGTAACAACCCTGCCGGCATCACTGCATGGTCTCCCATCCCCCACCTACCTTACTCACTACTCCAGGCCATGGTGTGAGTTCTGTCTGCTGCCGACTCTGTGCTGTATTCCTCATGCCTGCTCTCTGCATATTTCCTGGCTGTGTGCTCTCTGCATACTTCCTGGTTTTTCTAGAATCATTGTTCACCTGCCTATGGTGTTCCCAGCCAATTACCAAGAGGCCTCTAGTATTTAGGGCAACTCCACCAGGTGGAAGCTGCCTGAGCAATGCCTTTACTCAGTCAGTGTCTTGCTGCTGAGTTGCCAGGTCCTGTCCTGTCTCTGCCTGCTCTGGGGACATCATACCCAGATCTGTTTCCGTGAGCTTTGTGTCATGTTTTCCCCCTACCAGGAGGCAGAATATCCTGGTCTCTGTATCCCTGTCTCTGTGCCTTGTGCAATTCTCATTCCACCCACCAGGAGGCAGAATATCCTGGTCTGTGTCCATGTTCCTGTGCACTGACTCGTACCTTGTCAGAACTCCGTCCTATACCTGTGTCCGTCTTTTCCCTGTCTCTGTGCCTTGCCTTGTATGTTGCCTAGTCTGAACTCTGTCCTATACCTGTGTCTGTTCTATCCCAGTCTGTGGCCTTTCCTTCCTTGCTCTGTGTACCCTTGCCTTTACTCCCTCTGTCTTCCGGCTACTAGAGCTCTGCTCCGCTCTTGCTGCTGCACAGCCTCTTGCTGCAGCTTCTCTCTGCATACCTTGTGGTTCCGCCTTGCTTCGCTCTAGCTGATGCAGAACCTCTTGGTGCAGCTTCTCTCCGCACACCTTGCGGTTCCGCCTTGTTTCGCTCTTGCTGCTGCAGAACCTCTTGCTGCAGCTCCTCCGCATACCTGCGGTTCCGCTCTACTCTCCTCTGCGGCACCTGCTGCTGCAGAACCTCTTGCTACAAACTGCAGTTCCTCTCCGTATACCTGCAGTTCCGCTCTGCTCTCCTTCTCTGTGGCACCTGCTGCAGAACCTCCTGCTGCAAACTGCAGTTTATCTCCGCATACCTGCGGTTCCCGCTCTGCTCTCCTTTTCTGTGGCACCTGCTGCTGCAGAACCTCTTGCTGCAAACTGCAGTTCCTCTCTACAGTCTTGCGGTTCTATCCTGCTCCACTCCTTGCAGTTCTACCCTGCTCCATTCCTTGCAGTTCTTCTCTGCTCCGCAATCCTGCGGTTCTGCTCCATTTCAGTTCTGCATCCTGTGGATCCTTGACCTACCCATCTGTACTGGTTCCTGAACCAGTTCCTGCATCTTCTGTGTGAACAGTCCTCTACCTGTTCCTTCACACCATTCATATCTGTCTATGTTCGGTCCTTCCCGAACCAGTTCCTGCACCTGCAGTGTGAACAGCCCCTACCTGTTCATATATCCTACTCGTCCCAGTCCGTGTCTCTGTCACTACTGAGTCAGTTACTGCCGGCCCGTGCCTCAGCCGTGCCCACCTGACTGCCAGTGCCTCAGCCGTGCCCGCCTGCCAGTGCCTCAGCCATGTCCACCTGCCTGCCAGTGCCTGCCTTCCTGCCAGTGCCTCAGCTGTGCCAGCCTGCCTGCCAGTGCCTCAGCTGTGCCCGCCTGCCTGCCAGTGCCTCAGCCGTGCCCGCCTGCCTACCAGTGCCTCAGCCGTGCCCGCCTGCCAGTGCCTCAGCCATGCCAGCCTGCCAGTGTCTTAAGCCGTGTCCGCTAGAGTACCCATCATGTCAGTTTGCACTAGCCCACACCTGCTCGCAGTATCCAATCCCTCAGTGGGATCAGCAGCCACAGCCAGACACCACCCTGGAGTGGCACCTGGCAGCAACCTGCAGCATAAGCCTGACCTCACCATCAGAGGCTCCAGTGAACACCAAGGTAGCTGCTTAGTTACGCCCCTTACAGGATAGTCTGGTTTGTGGTCTAGTGGGGCAACACCCCCCACACTCGCGCCAACCAGTCAGGGCGCGAGCGATAAAAGTTCCCTAGTGTGAGTGCAACTGTATGTTGCCAAGTCTCCCA
Source organism: Dendrobates tinctorius (assembly GCF_039654945.1). Classification (NCBI taxonomy): domain Eukaryota; kingdom Metazoa; phylum Chordata; class Amphibia; order Anura; family Dendrobatidae; genus Dendrobates; species Dendrobates tinctorius. The sequence continues at coordinate 19,674,101 of NW_027361682.1, forward strand.
ACCTGGTATCCTGTGTAGTTTGTTTGCGATCCCGTTCCTGTGTTCAGAGTTTCCTGATGCTGAACCTAAAACCGATCCAGCAGTACCTGAACTATTTTCAGAAACCCGTGTTGTCTGAATGTGATCCTATCCCAGTATTGCTGGTTGGCCAGACTGTTATAAAGTTTCCGAATCCTGTGTGTCAGTGACTCCGAGTCTTTGTACGTGACTGTTATCCTGACCCATCCTGCAGACTGCCCAGGAGTGGTACCTGGCGGCTGCCTGCAGTGCAAGCCTAACTTCACCTTGAGGAGCTCTAGCGAAGACAAGGTAGCCACTTAGTCACTTTACAAAAAAAGGAAAGTCCAGCTCAAGGAGTAAAATCCAGAATTTTCTTTATTTGTTCCATTAAAATACAAGCATGGCTGCTATAGTCATCATTGCGGTTTTTACCCTGGCATGGGATAGCCACACAGAGAGTGCCCAGGAGGTTCTGAAAAGTAATAGCATATAGCCGTATAGAAGCAAGAGTAGTCAGATACGATTGCTTTTATCTTGACCCTATCTTCGCTTCTCCAGGGGGAGCACGAAAACAAGTGGAAAAATGTACACATTGGAAAAAAAAAGGATTTAGTTCAGCTCACCCCTCATTGATGCTGCAGCAAGGTCCGAGCAAGGACACGTCTCCACTTGGACGTCTTGAAATACTTCACAGAAAAGGGAAAGTCCAGCTCAAGGAGTAAAATCCAGAATTTTCTTTATTTTATTTATTTATTTATTTACTCCTTCTTGAGCTGGACTTTCATTTTTCTGTGAAGTATTTCAAGACGTCCAAGTGGAGACGTGTCCTTGCTCGGATCTTGCTGCAGGATCAATGAGGGGTGAGCTGAACTAAATCCTTTTTTTTTCCAATGTGTACATTTTTCCACTGTTTTCGTGCTCCCCCTGGTGAAGGGTCAAGATAAAAGCAATCGTATCTGACTACTCTTGCTTCTATATGGCTATATGCTATTACTTTTCAGAACCTCCTGGGCACTCTCTGTGCGGCTATCCCATGCCAGGGTAAAAACTGCAATGATGACTATAACAGCCATGCTTGTAGGGTTAAGGCTAGGGTTAGGGTTGGAATTAGGGTTAGGGTTAGAATTAGGGTAAGGGTTGGAATTAGGGTTAGGGTTGGAATTAGGGTCAGAATTAAGGTTGGAATTAGGGTTAGGGTTGGAATTCGGGTTACGGTTGGGATTAGGGTTAGGGTTGGAATTAGCGTTGCGATTAGGGTTAGGGTTGGAATTAGCGTTAGGGTTGGAATTAGGGTTAAGATTAGGGTTCTGGTATGATTCGGTCACCGAGGAGGAAAGCAAGACCAAGCTAAGCCACAGAAAACCAGAGAGGTTGGTAACTAAGTGGATTGCAGACCCCTGATCCTATCCACACAACTAGCAGTAGTCGTGGAGCGTACCTACGATGATCCTAGACGCTTTGACACAGCCGGAGAGCTAAATACGCCTAAAGCAAGAAAGGGGAAATCTAAACTGCCCCAGAGCAGACCCCAAAGGAATAGATAGCCCCCAAACATATATTGTCGGTGAGACAAGATGAAAACACAAACACAGGTAGTGAAATAGACTGAGCAAACGATGGGGCCCACACTAAATAGACAGGACAGGAAAGGAAAGCTACTGTCTGCAATCATGCAAAAAAAAACCTGCAAAAAATGTCCAACACGTCTGACAGAAAAATGCTGAAGTCGCACGACTTCGCCCACTATATCAGCACTCTGGTATATTCTGAAAGCAGAAAGTAGAGCAAAAAGAGGCCAATCTAATAAGGGACAAAAACAAACTGGCACAAGCAGTAACATATGGATGGAGATTCAGCACAGCCCCAGCCAGAGCTGGCTGACCACACAAAGCTAAAATAGACAAAACCAGATCAAATGTGAACAATAGCAAAAGAACACTTAGCTGAGAATGCAGGGACTGAGCTGGAAACTAAGAACTCAGGAGGCAGGAAAAAATCACCAGCAGGGATAGAGGGAATCAGCTGTCTTAAATCCATTCAGAAACTCCAGATCTCCAATCGTCCTCCTCATTATCAGGTGGCAAGCCTCTGTTAATCAGATCAGCTCCATTACCTTCAATAACCACCAGTGGACTAGTAACCAGAGGTAGACCAGAAAGCGAATTCACAACAGTACCCCCCCTTGAGGAGGGGTCACCGAACCCTCATCCACACCACCAACCGATCAGGATGGGCCCGGTGAAAATCACGAAGCAATCTATCGGCATGAATGTCAGAAGCAGAGATCCAAGAATTATCCTCCTGGCCATAACCCTTCCATTTGACCAGGTACTGGAGTCTCCGCCTAGCCAAACGAGAATCCAATATTTTCTCTACCTCATATTCCACATTACCTTTAACCAATACAGGTCAGGAGGCGCCGCTATAGGAACTACTGGCTCCACAAACCTTTTCAACAGAGATTTGGTTGGAAAACCATTGGGCTTTTTGCTGAGAGAGGGACAACTTATCCACCACTTGGTCCCAAATCTGCTGCATTCTCTCTACCACAGTGTCCACACTTGGGCAGGTTGAAGATTCCACTTGCCCTGAAGAAAATCGAGGATGAAACCCAAAATTACAGAAAAAGGGTGACACCAAAGTGTCAGAACTAGCTCTATTGTTTAGCGCGAATTCGGCCAAGGGCAAAAATGAGACCCAATCATCCTGATCAGCAGATATAAAACATCTCAAATAGGACTCCAAAGTCTGGTTTGTTCTCTCAGTCTGCCCATTGGTCTGAGGATGAAATGCAGAGGAGAAAGATAACTGAATTCCCAGTTTGGAACAAAAAGCTCTCCAAAATCTGTAAACAAACTGGACTCCTCTGTCCGACATAATGGTCTCAGGAATCCCGTGCAACTGAACCACCTGTTGTAAAAACAAGGGCACCAACTCTGAAGAAGATGGCAACTTTGAGAGTGGTACAATATGGATCATCTTAGAAAAGCTATCACAAATCACCCAGATAACAGTCATTCTCTGAGTTTAGCCTGAGAACAAGTCCCACAGGACTGCACAAAATTCCTGACATCACGAGATAAGGCAGGCCACCAAAAAGACCGACTCACCAAATCTCTGGTACCAAAAATACCTGGATGACCAGCCAACGTGGAGCAATGAATTTCAGACATTACTCTCTTCCCCACTGGTCAGGAACATACAATTTTCCCATAGGGCAACATTCAGGTTTGTCCTCCTGAAATTCCTCCAGGGCACGTCTCAAATCAGGTGAGATGGCAGAAAGAACTACCTCCTCATTTAGAATGGTAGTAGGCTCGGTCACAATAAGAGAATCCGCAAAGAAACTCCTAGAAAGGGCGTCCGCCTTAACATTCTTAGTGCCCGGAAGAAAAGAGACCACAAAAATAAAACGCGTGAAAAACAAGGCCCACCTAGCCTGTCTAGGATTCAAGCGTTTGGCTGATTCAACATAAATCAAATTCTTGTGGTCGGTGAGGACCACAACTTGATGTCCAGCTCCCTCCATCCAATGTCTCCACTCTTCAAATGCCCATTTCATGGCCAACAATTCCAGATTCCCAACGTCATAGTTACATTCAGATGGGGAGAATTTTTGAGAAAAGAAGGCACAGGGATTCATTTTAGAAGTCACCGGATCTTTTTGGGACAAAACGGCTCCTGCACCAATCTCAGAAGCATCTACCTCCACCTGAAATGGGAGTGAGATATCAGGTTGCCATATAACCGGAGCAGAAGTAAATCTCCGCTTAAGCTCCTGAAATGCCGAGACTGCCTCTGGAGACCAATTCACCACATCAGCGCCCTTTTTGGTCAGATCAGTCAGTGGTTTGACAATACCAGAAAAATTACTTAGCCAATCATAAATGGCCTGTACCTTGGCCGGGTCCGTTTCAATAGCCGACGGGGACAAAATGAATCCCAAAAATGAAATCCTCTGTACACCAAATAGGCACTTCGATCCCTTAACATACAGGGAATTTTCCCTCAGAATCCGGAACACAGTCAGGACATGTTCCACATGAGAATCCCAATCACTGGAAAAGATCAAAATATCATACAGATAAATGATCAAAAACTTATCCACAAAGTCCCAGAAAATATCGTTCATAAAAGATTTGAAGACAGAAGGGGCATTAGTGAGCCCAAAAGGCATCACCAGGTACTCAAAATGTCCCTCCGGAGTATTAAACGCCGTCTTCCATTCATCCCCGTACTTGATGCGAATAAGATTATACACCCCCCTGGGGTCAAGCTTTGTAAACCAGCAGGCACTTTTAACTCTGGAAAATAAATCAGAAATCACGGGTAACGGGTACTGATATTTAACAGTGATTTTGTTAAGGGAACGATAGTCAATACAAGGCCTTATTGAACCATCTTTCTTGGCCACAAAAAAACCCAGCACTTAAGGGTGAAGAGGATGGTCTAAAATGACCCTTCTCCAACGACTCCTTGATATAAGATCACATAGCATCATGTCCGGGTACCGATAAGTTGAAAAGCCGACCCTTGGGAAATTTACACCCGGGCATTAACTCAGTTGCACAGTCATAACTCCTATGAGGAGGCAAAGACGCAGACTTACTCTCACTAAATACATCAGAGAAATCAGCCAAATAATCAGGAATATCATGAGACTGGGAAGAGTTGGAGAGAACAGGAGCATCACTAAGAACACACTGACAACCCCAAATCACCACAGACACAGATTTCCAATCCAAAACAGGATTATGAGTTTGCAACTAGGGAAAACCCAGAACAATAGTATCATGCAAATTGTGCAACACCAAAAATTTACAATTTTCTTGGTGGTCCGGGGTGACCCGCATTATCTCCTGGGACCAAAACTGGGGTTTATTCTCCGCCAAAGGAGTAGCATCAATAACCTCAAAGGGATAGGAGTCCACAGGGGTATCATGGGAAAACCACAATGTTTAGCAAAGTCTAAATCCATCGGATTCAAAGCTGCTCCTGAATCTGCAAAAGCCTTAGCGGAAAATGTAGACAAGGAGCAGATCAGAGTAATTGCCAAAAGGAACTTAGGTTGTACACTGCCCACAGCAAATGTGTGCGCAAAACGTTTTTCTCGTTTAGGGCAGACAGAAATAGTATGAGAGGCGTCTCCACAGAAAAAACACAGCTTATTACGCCTTCTAAACTCCTGACGTTGCGCCCTAGACAAAACCCTATCACATTGCATGGGTTCAGACGTTCGTTCAAAAGGCGGCAACGCCTCTCGTGTAGTTTTACGCTCACGTAAACTCCGATCAACTTGAATGGCTAATGACATAGAATCATCAAGACCAGAGGGAACAGGAAATCCCACCATAACATCTTTTACGGTTTCTGCCAAACCCTTCCGAAAGAGAGCTGCTAGGGCATCGTCATTCCATGTAGTAAGGACCGCCCACTTCCGGAATTTTTGACAGTATAGGTCTGCAGAATCCTGACCCTGGTTCAATGCCAATAAGGTTTTCTCAGCTTGATCAATAGCATTAGGTTCATCATACAACAACCCCAAGGCTTGAAAAAATGCGTCCACATTAGTCATAGAATCATAGAATCATAGATTTGTAGAGTTGGAAGGGACCTCCTGGGCCATCTGGTCCAACCCTCTTGTCATGATCTGACAGTTTTAAATTGCATTGGGTGAACTTTTTTTACTTTGGAAAGTTCCAAGGTGTCTTGACTGTCCCCGGTGGTGGTTAGTGGTATCGCACTTTAGGTTTTTGTGCACATAATTATGAATCAGGTGTGACACCCTATAAAGGTGTGCTAGGGCTGTGCAATCACTGCCTGTGATATTGTGAGTTTGTGTTCACTCTGAGTTTGAGAGCCTGGTGGAAGGATGGAGCTGGAGAGGAGTCCTGTGCAGCTTAGCCAGGGGGGAAGAGTGTCAGCTATGGTGTCTGGACGAAGGGCTGGCATGGCGTGGTGGGTTCGCAGTGATGGTGCCAGCGGGAAGTGTCTGCATGGTCTGGTGGAGTGGCTACTATGGAGAGTGGCACTCACCATGTGGAACTTGGCTGCTGAGCTGGACTCAAGCATGCTTGACTTCGTGGCAGAAGCTGAACTCATCCTTGGGACTCTGTTACTAAGCTGCAGCAACTGGTGGTGGACTCTGCTCCTAGGCAGCACTATGGTGCAGGATCCTGTTATGGTTATGGATCTGGGTGGAGGAGAAGACGCACGCAGGTGGAGGGCTCTGTTGCAGGAGCATAAGCACAGAGCATAAAGCTAAGTGGTGTCCCCCTGTATTGTCTATTCCCCTCATGTGTGTTATTAGTGCAGTGGTGGGATTAGTTTCCGCACCGACCTATTCCCTAGTGAGGGTTTAGGGTCAGGGCGAGCTAGGGCGTTGAGGTACGCGTGCGGCGCCCGGTGCGAAACCGGCATAGGGAACGTTAGGAGTGCAGGGACACTGGCTCAGGGGAGCTCAGGAGGTCTCCAACTCCCCATTCCCTATCGCAGGGCCCACCATTGTTAATGTTTCCCAGGTCCCCCTTATTATTTAAATTCGCCGTACTGGAGGCGGGGTTTCCAGAATGTTTATTAACGTGTAATACCTAAATTCGCCAGGTGGAGGCGGTGTATCCATCTGCACGTTTTATTATTTAAATTCGCCCCACTGGAGGCGCTGTATCCAGGGTCACGTGTGTTATGGGTTCGCCTTGCGGTAACACCTGCGCCCAGACACACAGTGACCATGACATTATCACAGGCCTTACAGTTTTTTTTTTCTGGTGAGCCTTGGCCATGTGAAGACCTGTTAGTAATTGCTGCCGGGCCTCACTGAGGTGAGTGGGGAGCGGCATGGTGTGTTAGAGCCACTGCAGCAGCAGTTATCAGGGTCTGGGGCCTCTGCTCAGCTAACCAGAAAATAAAAAAAAAAAAATGGCGTCTGCGGTCTGGCTAAAGCCCCCTAGAGTCGCTGCTGGGGAGCGGGACTGGTTCATGCATGCGGGCGCACCCAGGCAGGTGGGAGGAATGGTGCCCCACGGAGCTGCCTGGTATTCCCCGAGGTGAAGGGGTACGCCCCTGTGGTGAGCTGACTGGTGTGATAGTTCGCGGGGCTCATGCCAAATCTTCTATACCATCGAAGAAGCCGCCCTCCTGGTCGTGTGGAGGCGACCAGCGAGTGTATATATTTTCCTCCATATTCCTGCGGCTCTGGTACTAAAGCCCCCTAGAGTCGCTGCTGGGGAGCGGGACTGGTTCATGCATGCGGGCGCACCCAGGCAGGTGGGAGGAATGGTGCCCCACGGAGCTGCCTGGTATTCCCCGAGGTGAAGGGGTACGCCCCTGTGGTGAGCTGACTGGTGTGATAGTCCGCGGGGTTTACGCCAAATCTTCTATACCATCGAAGAAGCCGCCCTCCTGGTAGTGTGGAGGCGACCAGCGAGTGTATATTTCCTCCATTTCCCGTCCCCTTCTCCTCCTGGTGTGTGCAGCAGGTGTGCTGCGGGGGAGTAGGGACAAATCTCAACCCTCGCCATTGGCCAACCCTGGAGGCGCAGGCCTCATGGTGAAAGGGTTGGAGGGTGGTGTCCCTTGGTGAATAGCGGGGGTGTGAGTGTGGTGACACAGGGGGACGCCTCTGTTGTCGAGTCCAGAATGAGTTCACCAAATTTATGACAAACAAATGTGTGCAATAAACGTTCAGGTCCGGACCTGTGTGTGAACGAGCGTGTATGGGTGCCACCAAAAATCATCTTGTGGAAATGTGTTGTGGAGTCTGATCAGCTCTTAACAAACATACACTTACATAAACTCGTTCCCCAGGTCGGCGCTGTGGAGATGAGTGGTGCCTCCAAAATGAACACATATTGCCAATACCAGCGGTGCGTTTGTCATAAACCTGAAGTGTCAGGTAGTGGTGGGGTGAACTCAGGATCTGGGCATCCCCGCTGTAGGTGTTTCCCTAATGAGGGGTGGTCTTGAGGGTCCAGAGGCCCCTCATTAAGGAGGGGGTACTGTCATGATCTGACAGTTTTAAATTGCACTGGGTGAACTTTTTTTACTTTGGAAAGTTCCAACGTGTCTTGACTGTCCCCGGTGGTGGTTAGTGGTATCGCACTTTAGGTTTTTGTGCACGTAATTATGGATCAGGTGTGACACCCTATAAAGGTGTGCTAGGGGTGTGCAATCACTGCCTGTGATATTGTGAGTTTGTGTTCACTCTGAGTTTGAGAGCCTGGTGGAAGGATGGAGCTGGAGAGGAGTCCTGTGCAGCTTAGCCAGGGGGGAAGAGTGTCAGCTATGGTGTCTGGACGAAGGGCTGGCATGGCGTGGTGGGGTCGCAGTGATGGTGTCAGCGGGAAGTGTCTGCATGGTCTGGTGGAGTGGCTACTATGGAGAGTGGCACTCACCATGTGGGACTTGGCTGCTGAGCTGGACTCAAGCATGCTTGACTTTGTGGCAGAAGCTGAACTCATCCTTGGGACTCTGTTACTAAGCTGCAGCAACTGGTGGTGGACTCTGCTCCTAGGCAGCGCTATGGTGCAGGATCCTGTTATGGTTATGGATCCGGGTGGAGGAGAAGACGCATGCAGGTGGAGGGCTCTGTTGCAGGAGCAAAAGCACAGAGCATAAAGCTAAGTGGTGTCCCCCTGTATTGTCTCTTCCCCTCATGTGTGTTATTAGTGCAGTGTGGGATTAGTTTCCGCACCGACCTATTCCCTAGTGAGGGTTTAGGGTCAGGGCGAGCTAGGGCGTTGAGGTACGCGTGCGGCGCCCGGTGCGAAACCGGCATAGGGAACGTTAGGAGTGCAGGGACACTGGCTCAGGGGAGCTCAGGAGGTCTCCAACTCCCCATTCCCTATCGCAGGGCCCACCATTGTTAATGTTTCCCAGGTCCCCCTTATTATTTAAATTCGCCATACTGGAGGCGGGGTTTCCAGAATGTTTATTAACGTGTAATACCTAATTTCGCCAGGTGGAGGCGGTGTATCCATCTGCATGTTTTATTATTTAAATTCGCCCCACTGGAGGCGCTGTATCCAGGGTCACGTGTGTTATGGGTTCGCCTTGCGGTAACTCCTGCGCCCAGACACGCGTGACCATGACACCTCTGCTCAAAGCAGGATTCGCTAAATCATCCCAGTCAGATGTCTGTCCAGCCTCTGTTTGAAGATTTCCATTGAAGGAGAACTCACCACTTCTCGTGGCAGCCTGTTCCACTCATTGATCACTCTAACTGTCAAAAAGTTTTTTCTAATATCTAATCTGTATCTCCTCCCATTCAGTTTCATCCCATTGCTTCTAGTCTTTCCTTGTGCAAATAAGAATAAAGTTGATCCTTCTACAATGTGACAGCCCTTGAGATATTTGTAGACAGCTATTAAGTCTCCTCTTTTGCAAACTAAACATTCCCAAATCCTGCAACCTTTCCTCATAAGTTTGCAGACCGGTCACCATTCTGGTCGCTCTTTTCTGAACTTGCTCCAGTTTGTTGATGTCTTTTTTAAAATGTGGCACCCAAAACTGGACACAATATTCCAGATGAGGTCTGACCAAAGAGGAGTAGAGGGAAATAATGACTTCACGTGACCTAGACTGTATGCTTCTGTTAATACATCCTAGAATTGCATTTGCCTTTTTTGCTGCTGCATCACACTGTTGACTCATATTCAGTCTGTGATCTATTAGTATACCCAAGTCTTTTTTACATGTGCTGTTGCTTAGCCCTATTCCTCCCATTTTGTATACGCTTTTTTCATTTTTATTGCCCAGATGTAGTACTTTGCATTTTTCCCTGTTAAAAACCATTCTGTTAGTTGCTGCCCACTTCTCCAGTTTATTTATATCTTTTTGAATCCTCTCTCTCTCTTCTCTAGTATTAGCTATCCCTCCTAGCTTTGTGTCATCAGCAAATTTAATCAGTTTACCCTCAATTCCTTCATCTAAATCATTGATAAAGATTTTGAACAATACAGGGCCTAGGACAGAGCCCTGTGGTACCCCACTTGAGACATTCTTCCAACTGGATGTGCAGCCATTTACGACCACTCTTTGGGTCCGATCACTAAGCCAGTTATGAATCCACCTAATAGTTGCCTTGTCCATTCCATACTTAGTCATTTTTTCAATAAGGATTGTATGGGATACTTCATCAAATGCTTTGCTGAAGTCAAGATATATTATATCTACAGCATTTCCTTGATCCACCCAATCAGTCAGAATAGTCAGAATAGGATCTCCAGAAAAAGCCCAATCCTGCACAAAGCTCCCCGATGAGTTAGGCTTCAAGGCAAGAAATAGTTTACAATTATTCTTAAAATTCAAAAATTTAGACTGATCCCCAGAAAACACATCAGGAGTAGGGATTTTTGGTTCAACAGCAGATGATTGAGCGAGATAGGCGGAAATTCCCCGCACTTCAGCAGCGTGCTGCTCAACATGATCAGGCAATTGCTTAATCTCCATTAAAGAAAAAATCCTCCTACGGCCCCAGAGAAAAAATAAATAAAATATATATATATATATATATATATATATATATAAATTCTGACACTTTTTTTTTTTTTTTACAATTCTTTCCTTCCTTTGAGTACCCTAGAGTCTGTGGTTTAGGCTGGTGATTCTGTTATGATTGGGTCACCAAGGAGGAAAGCAAGACCAAGCTAAGCCACAGAAAACCAGAGGGGTTGGTAACTAAGCGGATTGCAGACCCCTGATCCTATCCACACAACTAGCAGTAGCCATGGAGCTTACCTACGATGATCCTAGATGCCTCGACACAGCCGGAGAGCTAAATAAGCCTAAAGCAAGAAAGGGGAAATCTAAACTGCCCCAGAGCAGACCCCAAAGGAATAGATAGCCCCCAAACATATATGGTCGGTGCGACAAGATGAAAACACAAACGCAGGTAGGAAAATAGTCTGAGCAAACGATGGGGCCAACACTAACTAGTAAGGACAGGAAAGGAAAGATACTGTCTGCAATCACGCAAAAAAACCCTGCAAAAAATGTCCAACACGTCTGATAGAAAAATACGTAAGTCGCACGACTTCGCCCACTATATCAGCACTCTGGTATATTCTGAAAGCAGAGTAAAAAGAGGCCAATCTAATGAGGGACAAAAACAAACTGGCACAAGCAGTAACATATGGATGGAGATTCAGCACAGCCACAGTCAGAGCTGGCTAACCACACAAAACTAAAATAGACAAAACCAGATCAAATGTGAACAATAGCAAAAGAACACTTAGCTGAGAATGCAGGGACTGAGCTGGTAGCTAAAACCTCAGGAGGCAGGAAAAAATCACCAGCAGGGATAGAAGGAGTCGGCTGTCTTAAATCCAGTCAGAAACTCCAGATCTCCAATCGTCCTCCTCATTATCAGGTGTCAAGCCTCTGTTAATCAGATCAGCTCCATTACCTCCAATAACCACCAGAGGGCTAGTAACCAGAGGTAGACCAGAAAGTGAATTCACAACAGGGTTAGGGGTGGGTTGGGGTTGAGATTAGGGTTAGGCTTGTGGTTAGGGTTAGGGTTGGGATTAGGGTTAGGGGTGTGTTGGAGTTAGGGTTGTGGTTAGGGTTATGATTGGGTTGGGATTAGGGTTAGGGGTGTGTTGGGATTAGGTTTGGAGATAGAATTGAGGAGTTTCCACTGTTTAGGCACATCACGGGGTCTCCAAACGCGACATTCCAGACAATTTTGCGTTCAAAAAGTCACAGTGCTCCCTCTATTCCGAGCCCCGACATGTGCCCAAACAGTGGTTTACCCCCACAACATATCAACATACTCAGGAAAAATTACACAACAACTTTGGGGGTCTAATTTCTCCTGTTACCCTTGGGAAAATAAAAAATTGGGGGCTAAAAAATTATTTTTGTGGAAAAAAAATGATTTTCACGGCTCTGTGTTATAAACTTCTGTGAAGCACTTGGGGGTTCAAAGTGCTCACTACACATCTAGATTAGTTCCTTGGGTGGTCTAGTTTCCAAAATGGGGTCACTTGTGGGGGGTTTCCACTGTTTAGGTACATCAGGGGCTCTGCAAACGTAACATGACGCCCGCAGACCATTCCATCAAGTCAGCATTTAAAAACGTCACTACTTTCCTTCCGAGCCCCGACGTGTGCCCAAACAGTGGTTCCCCCCCACATATGGGGTACCAGCGTACTCAGGACAAACTGGACAACAACTTTTGGGGTCCAATTTATCCTGCTACGCTTGGGAAATTAAAAAATAGCGGGCTAAAAAATAATTTTTGAGGAAATTTTTTTTTTTTAATTTTCATGGCTCTGCGTTATAAAGTTCTGTGAAGCACTTGGGGGTTCAAAGTGCTCACTACACATCTAGATAAGCTCCTTGGGGGTTCTAATTTCCAAAATGGTGTCACTGTTTAGGCACACCAGGGGCTCTGCAAATGCAATATGACGCCCGCAGCACAGTCCATCAAAGTCTGCATTCCAAAATGGCGCTCCTTCCCTTCTGAGCTCTCCCATGCTTCCAAACAGTGGTTCCCCCCCACATATGGGGTATCGTTGTACTCAGGACAAATTGCACAACAACTTTTGTGGTCCAATTTCTCCTGTTAGCCTTGTGAAAATAAAAAATAGCGGCTAAAATATCATTTTTGAGGGAAAAAAAATGATTTTTCATTTTCACTGTTCTGCGTTGTAAACTTCTGTGAAGCAAATGGGGGTTCAAAGTGCTCACCACACATCTAGATAAGTTCCTTCGGGGGTCTAGTTTCCAAAATGGGGTTACTTGTGGGGGAGCTCCAATGTTTAGGCGCACAGGGTCTCTCCAAACGAGACATTGTGTCCGCTAACGATTGGAGCTAATTTTCCATTCAAAAAGTCAAATGGCGCTCCTTCCCTTCCGGGCCCTGCTGTGCGCCCAAACAGTGGTGTACTCAGGAGAAATTGCCCAACAAATTTTAGGATCCATTTTATCCTGTTGCCCATGTGAAAATGAAAAAACTGAGGCTAAAAGAAAATTTTTGTGAAAAAAAAGTACCGTACTTTTTTTACGGATCAATTTGTGAAGCACATGGGTGTTCAAAGTGCTCATTATGCATCTAGATAAGTTTCTTGGAGGGTCTAGTTTCCAAAATGGGGGCACTTTTGTGGGAGATCCAATGTTTAGGCACACAGGGACTCTCCAAACGCGACATGGCAACCGCTAAATATTCCAGCATATTTTCCATTCAAAAAGTCAAATGGCGCTCCTTCCCTTCTGAGCCCTGTCGTGTGCCCAAACAGTGGTTTATGACCACATATGAGGTATCGGTGTACTCAGGAGAAATTGCCCAACAAATTTTAGGATCCATTTTATCCTTTTACCCATGTGAAAATGAAAAACCCTTACCTACAGAACCCTTTTAACCCTTATAACTTCCTAACAAAAAAAAATTTTGATTCCAAAATTGTGCTGATGTAAAGTGGACATGTGAGAAATGTTATTTATTAACTATTTTGTGTCACATAACTCTCTGGTTTAACAGAATAAAAATAAAAAATATGAAAATTGCGAAATTTTCAAAATTTTTGCCAAATTTCCATTTTTTTCACAAAAAACCGCAAAAATTATTGACCTAAATTTACCACTAACATGAAGCCCAATATGTCACGAAAAAACAATCTCGGAATCACTAGGATGCGTTGAAGCGTTCCTGAGTTATTACCTCATAAAGGGACAATGGTCAGAATTGCAAAAAATGGTCAGGTCATTAAGGTCAAAATAGGCTGGGTCATGAAGGGGTTAAGACAGAAACTAGCGAAATGTTAATGGAGCTCTGGATTATGTTGCTGAAGGCCAGATTAGCCGATAGCAAAAATGTAAAAATTAAATGATCCATTCTAGTGACAATCCTCTGATTACTCACCAGAAACACGACCTTCCCAAACGACATGACAAAGTAGTGGTCAAAAGCAAAATATAATGCCGTCAACAGGTAAAGCAGGAGGCAGTAGAAGGTGATGTCCACTAATCCTTGTCCGATCCAGTAGGCCGAAGAGAAGAGGCCTGACAACCGTAGCTGACATCGAGCTTTAATCTAAGAGAGCAAAAATCACATGGTTAGGCCCATGGGTTTTCACTGGACTTAAAGAGTAACCATGATTTTGATGTTGTTTTCATAAATCAATTTAATAAGATAAATCTGCTTCTTTTCCTCCTGGACTGATCTTTCATTCTCAATTCACAGGTAATATGTGTCTTCAGTGAAAACAGATTTTCTCATTGCTCAAATAGTAAATGACAGTTGGTGCTCATAAAGTTCTATGGAACTTGAAGCAGAATGTCTGTGTTGACCTATAGCTCTTCCCCTTCATAGAATCTTATGAGCATCAACTGTCATCTACAATCTCAATAATAGGAAAATAGATTTTATATGTGAACTGAGAGTAAAAGATCAGTCCAGGAGGACAAAGTTATTTTCATGTGTATTATTGATTTATGAAATAAACATGTAAACAATGTATACTCTTTAAATATAGGTTGTGCCGGTAGGTGCCTGGCATTGGCCACCTTACTTACCTTATTGTCACTGATGCTGCTCATGGCAAAGTGTGGGGAGAGACTGGCGGTGAACAGGGCGTAGCTTACAATCATTACAATGTGTAAAATATAGAACTCTTTTACATCAGTCTAAAAAAGATAAAAGATAAAGAATAGTAAGTAACTATATCTGCTTTCTTTGCCTTTTTTCTTGTGCCAAAACATGTACATTAAATAAGCAATAGTCCTAATAAAAAATGTCTCCATAGTAACAGACTACAAACAAACATGTTTAATCGGACGCTGCAGTGATAAGTGATGTCTCGCTGCCCTGGGTTTTCTGATTATGTACTTAATTAATAATGGAAAAGCAGCAGTAAGGGACATATGGAAGACAGCATGACCAGACTACACTGTTTGTAGTCTATTACCATGGAGATGCATGGGTCCGAACATACAGTGGGTACGGAAAGTATTCAGACCCCTATAAATTTTTCACTCTTTGTTTCATTGCAGCCATATGGTAAATTCAAAAAAGTTAATTTTTTTCTCATTAATGTACACTCTGCACCTTATCATAGCTGAAAAAAAACAGAAATGTAGAAATTTTTGAAAATGTAGTAAAAAAGAAAACTGAAATATCACATGGTAATAAGTATTCAGACCCTTTGCTCAAACACTCATATTTAATTCACAAGCAGTCCATTTCCTTGTGATCCTCCTTGAGATGGTTCTACTCCTTCATTAGAGTCCAGCTGTGTTTAATTAAACTGATAGGACTTGATTTGGAAAGGCACACACCTGTCTATGTAAGACCTCACAGCTCACAGTGCATGTCAGATTAAATGAGGATCATGAGGTCAAGGGAGCTGGCCAAGGAACTCAGAGACATAATTGTGGCAAGGCACAGATCTGGCCAAAATAATTTCTACAGTACTCAAGGTTCCTAAGAGCACAGTGGCCTCCATAGTCCTTAAATAGAAGACGTTTGGGACCACCAGAAGTCTTCCTAGACCTGGCCGTCCAGCCAAACTGAGCAATCATGGGAGAAGAGCCTTGGTGAGAGAGGTAAAGAAGAACCCCAAAGATCACTGTGGCTGAGCTCCACAGATGCAGTAGGGTGATGGGAGAAAGTTCCACAAAGTCAACTATCATTGCAGCCCTCCACCAGTCGGGCCTTAATGGCAGAGTGGCCCGATGGAAGCCTCTCCTCAGTGCAAAATGAGGATGAATGAACTCAACATCCAACACTGCGTAGACCCCATCACATGTTTCTCAACGCAGTGATTCTAGAGCAATGCCCCCATCCCTTATGGGAAATATGTAAAAACATGCAAAACACAAGCCGCGGAGACACCATCACATGTTTCTCAATGCAAGCAATGACTAGCCAGGTCTTTCCCCAGGAAGGAACAACCATGGGAAGGGCAGTCTCCAATGAAGGAAACCACCTATGCCAAAACATGGTATCCATCCACAGACAGCTGTTTCGGGGTATTGCCTCTCATCAGTGTGGAGTAGGAAACTGGCCAGTAGGAGCAATATCTAGTAGAAGACTGTGAAAAATGAGGATGAATGAACATTTTTCACAGTCTTCTACTAGACATTGCTCCTACTGGCCAGTTTCCTACTCCACACTGATGAGGGGCAATACCCCGAAACAGCTGTCTGTGGATGGATACCATGTTTTGGCATAGGTGGTTTCCTTCATTGGAGACTGCTCTTCCCATAGTTGTTCCTTCCCGGGGAAAGACCTGGCTTGTCATTGCTTGCGTTGAGAAACATGTGATGGTGTCTCCACGGCTTGTGTTTGCATGTTTACACATATTCTCCTCTGTGCAAGACATATGAAAGCCCGCATAGAGCTTGCTAAAAAAAAAAACACACGAAGGACTCTCAGACTATGAGACATAAAATTCTCTGGTCTGATGAGATGAAGATAGAACTTTTTGGTGATAATTCTAAGAGGTATGTGTGGAGAAAACCAGGCACTGCTCATCACCTGCCCAATACAATCCCAACAGTGAAACATGGTGGTGGCAGCATCATGCTGTGGGGGTGTTTTTCAGCTGCAGGGACAGGATGACTAGTTGCAATTGAAGGAAACATGAATGCGGCCAAGTACAGAGATCCTGGATGAAAACCTCTTCCAGAGTGCTTTGGACCTTAGACTTGGCCAAAGGTTCACCTTCCAACAAGACAATGACCCTAAGCACACAGCTAAAATAACAAAGGAGTGGTTTCAGAACAACTCTGTGACCATTCCTGACGGGCCCAGCCAGAGCCCTGACCTAAACCCAATTGAGCATCTCTGGAGAGACCTGAAAATGGCTGTCCACCAACATTCACCATCCAAACTGACGGAACTGGAGCGGATCTGCAAGAAAGAATAGCAGAGGATCCCCAAATCCAGGTGTGAAAAACTTGTTACATCATTCCCAAGATGACTCATGGCTGTACTACAAAAGGCTGCTTTTACTCAATACTGAGCAAAGGGTCTGAATAAGTATGACCATGTGATATTTCAATTTTTCTTCATGACTATTATCCCAGCAATTCCCAGAGACAGATAATATCACCTCTACTTCACTTTTCACCAGTGACGTACGTTTAATATGGGGTTGTTCCACACATGGATGAGGTTTCCAGACTTCGACAACTTGAGAAAAGCATTACTGATGATGTTCACAAGAACTGGTAAGATGTTTATCACCTTTGTGTTTCCAACTATTTGAAAGCTATAGCCCTACAATAATAAACAAAATTAATGTAATGTAAAAGTAAGAGACTCGTACACCACATCGCAAAATGCGGACCAGAAAAAGCTGCCACTAGGGGGCGCTTATTGCCTGCAAATATGTACCGCTGCCATTAAACATAGCTATCCCCCAACCCGATTCTCGCGGGACAGTCCTGGTTTTGACACCCCCCACCCGCGTCCCACCCGGGACGCTATTTTTCCCACATTGCACTGAATCACCACCCCCCATGCACCGACCCCATCCTCACCCTCCCAGAGACCCACCGCAGCCTGCAGTGATGTGGCTAGGCTATTCTGTGGCTGCGCGGACAGGACCTGTGATGAGGTCACAGGAGGGGAGGAGTCAGAGGTCACATGATCAGGGTCCTCCGTGTCTGCAGGCTCTGCTTTGCTGGCTGTCATGGTGCTGGATGGGGTAAGTTTCTGTGTGCGGTCAGGAGGGGTTTACAGTGTGGATGCAGCAGAGCTGTGTGTACTCGAGGTGTACAGAGCGGAGCCACGCGTGTACGAGGTGGACAGAGCAGAGCTGTGTGTGTACAAGGTGTACGGAGCAGAGCCACGTGTGTACGAGGTGAGCGGAGCCATGTGTACGATGTGTACGGAGTGGAGCCACGTGTGTACGAGGTGTACGGAGCAGAGCTGTATGTACGGAGCGGAGCCGCGCGTGTACGAGGTGTACGGAGAGGAACTGCGTGTGTACGAGGTGTAAGGAGCAGAGCCGCATGTGTGCGGAGTGGAGCCGTGTGTGTACGAGGTATACGAAGCCACGTGTGTATGAGGTGTATGGAGCGGAGCCACGTGTGTACGGGGCATACGGAGCGTAGTCGCGTGTGTATGGAGCGGAGCCGAGCGTGTATGAGATGTACGGAGCCGAGGAGCACTTTAAAACTCTCACATTATGGTCCACCGGAAGTGATGTGCTGGAAGCTGACCGGAAATGAGGTAATTTCATGAAGAGATTGTGACGGAACCAGGAATGCTTCAGATCCATCAACATGTCCTCCTCCGACAGCGCGGACAGCAGGATCGCCTTGGAATCATGGAATCTGCCATGTGAGCGGATCATGATATGTCCTGCACCGGCAGGCTCAGGTGGGCATTACAATGGGAGCCGGGCTGCTATAGTATCTTTATAGAATCTTTCTTTCTTTCTCTCTCTCTGTTTCTTTCTCTCTCTGTTCTTTCTCTCTCTCTGTTCTTTCTTTCCCCTCTTTCTTTCTCTCTGTTCTTCTCTTTCTCTCTTTGTTCTTTCTTTCCCCTCTTTCTTTCTCTCTCTGTTCTTTCTTTCTTTCTTCTCTTTCTTTCGCTCTCCCTCTGTTCTTTTTTCTGTCCCCTCTTTCTTTCTCTCTCTCCCCTCTTTCTTTCTCTCTCTCTGTTCTTTATTTTTTTCTTTCCCTTCTTTCTTTATCTCTGTTCTTTCTTTCCCCTTTTTTCTCTCCTGCTCCGTTCTTTCTTTCATTCTCTGTTCTTTCTTTCCCCTCTTTCTCTCTCTCTCTGTTCTTCCTTTCTCTTTCTCTCTGTTCTTTCTTTCTTTCTCCCTCTGTTCTGTCTTTCTATCTGTTCTCTCTGTTCTTTCTTTCCCCTTTCTTTCTTTCTTTCTTTCTTTCTTTCCCCTTCTGTTCTTTCTTTCTCTGTTCTTTTTTCTGTCCCCTCTTTATTTCTCTCTGTTCTTTGTTTTTCTCTGTTCTTTCTTTATTTCCAATCTTTATTTTTCTCTGTTCTTTCTTTCCCCTTTCTTTCTCTCTCTGTTCTTTCTTTCTTTCCCCTTTCTCTCTCTCTGTCTTTCTTTGTCTCTCTGTTCTTTCTTTCCTCTCTTTCTTTCTTCTTTCTCTCTCTGTTCTTTCTTCTCTCTGTTCTTTCTTTCTTTCTCTCTCTCTGTTTCCTTTTTTCTCTCTGTTTTCTTTCTTTTCCTTAGTACCAGTCAGTGTGCCCACAGTACCAGCCACTGTGGCCATAATGCCAGCCACTGTGCCCTCAGTACCAGTCAGTGTGATCAGCAGTACTAAATGGGGGCAGTTGGGCGTGGACATGGGTGTGACTAGTTGTGAAATGGGTGTGGTTGGGACGTGGCCTCAAATTTGCAGCTGCATGCGCTGCAGTCTTTGTCCTTCTTTCCCTTCTCAAAAGTTGGGAGGTATGCATTAGATTCAATGCATGCAGTGACCCTTTTATTACCATACTGATATGAAATCACCCATGGGCAACGCAAGAACGATTAATGACCTTTTCTCCACTAGAAACCTCAATGGCTCCTCGGTATGTTTCAGTGCTTGGGTCATATTTGCCATCCACCACATCAACCACAATGTCTTGTGCTTGTATGGCCATGACAAAGTCTTCAATAGCAGAGCCTGGTAGGGTGACAGGAAAGAAAAAATCATATATAGTCAAATTAAATATCATTTTAGCAAATCATTGAAAATCCTATTTAACTGCCCTATAGGTATGAATGTGTCTGATCACACAGAATGACAACCATAGAGGCTTCCACGCCTCCAACATGGAAAATCAGCAACCCCAGCCGCAAAATATCTCCAGATAAGATCAGGCGTATAGACAAGTTGATAACAACCCCAGTGTGGGACATATTGCAGATCACCTTGGAATATTTTATTTTCAATGAAAACCAGTGTGAGGAAATGACTTGCTTGCTCGTCAGTTTGGGGTGCAAGGATTTCTCTTGGAGAGTGTTCAGCATCACAAGTCGGTGTTTCCATTCATTGACAGTAAGCAGTGAAGGACGTATGGGTTGGATCTCATGTATACATAAGGCCTACATTAGCATTTCTGTCTTGCACCTAGTTGGGGTGTGTGTGTATTTGTTTCTCTCTGTAGAGGGCATCCCTAGTGCACAGCCCTGCGAACAGGCTGCAGACTGGGCTTCTGGAACACGCTTAATTTTTGTGCTAATAACTGATGGTTAAGTTGGAGGGTGTGAACACATCCGCCCATCCAGGGGGCTGATCCCAGGAGAGGGAGAACAATAAGCCACATGTTTAGTCAAGGTATGGCTATGGGATCTGTTCTCTGGATTTGAGAAACTATCTGAAAGACTGTTGTTGCTGGCTGGAGTGGGATACACGTGCTACGGTCATGATATCCGTCATTTGGAGAAACATAGGCTGTGACTGGAGACTATACTAGAGGGAGATACCAAATGTTGTGAGCAAACCAAAAGATGGGAGACAGTGGGTATCACCTGGTACTGAGGCAGTGGAACTACGGATCCCATGTTGGAATCTTGTGGACTGGGGTCATTGTATTGTGATCATCTACCCAAAATTACTGTAAGATCATGGACGTAAGGAACAACAAATAGTATTGTTAACCTGCCTAGGTGATTATTACAACCCACAACATCATATCTTCTCAACCAGATACCTGTGTTATTGTGAATCAAGAGGCTGGTGTAGTATCCATGGTATCGATCTCCAGGTCTTGAGAAGTACAGATTGGGGGAAAGTTCCAATGAATATATCATAGGAACAATGGCAATAAATATTCTCATCGAAATCAGTGGTAGCATAAACAAGACCAAGATCAGTAATCTGAAAAATATGGAAACAACATATATTGTACATACTGTATAGCTGTGTTCCCTTTACATAGATAACATTACAAATCCTGTATTATACTCCAGAGCTGCGCCTGTTGCCCGGTGAGGAGGGGGGCCCGATCCAGCCCTGTGCACATACATTACATTACTTATCCTGTACTGATCCTGAGTTACATCCTGTATTATACTCCAGAGCTGCACTCACTATTCTGCTGGTGCAGTCACTGTGTACATACATTACATTACCTATCCTGTACTGATCCTGAGTTACATTCTGTATTATACTACAGAGCTGCAATCACTATTCTGCTGGTGCAGTCACTGTGTACATGCATTAGTTACTTATCCTGTACTGATCCTGAGTTACATCCTGTATTTTACTCCAGAGCTGCACTCACTATTCTGCTGGTGCAGTCACTGTGAACATACATTACATTGTTTATCCTGTACTGATCCAGAGTTACCTCCTGTATTATACTCCAGAGCTGTACTCGCATTGACAATTCAACACAATGAGCAGCACTTTGAACACATTTTATAAGAGGTCATAAACTTGTAAATAACTCATGAAAGAATAAAGTTACAATAAAACCAAGCACACCATTGTTTTTCTTGTGAAATTCTCAATAAGTTTGATGTGTCACAAGACCCTCTTCCCATTGAAAAAAATAAAGTTGGATCCAAAATGGCCGACTTCAAAATGGCCGCCATGCTCACAACCCATCTTGAAAAGTTTTCCCCCTCCCATATACTAATGTGCCACAAACAGAAAGTTGATATCACCAACCATTCTCATTTTATTTAGGTGTATCCATATAAATATAATAAAATATAAATTACAAAGGTGGGGGGAGGGCGGACAAAAGGGGAATGCTGATACATTAGGGACATGCATCTCTCATAGAACCTATTATACTGTACATCCATATAACTGCACAACATATTCTGGGTGCTAAGTGGTTCTGTAACACGTAACACTGGGCGCTAGCCACCAGCCGGGATGGCGTCCTGTATGGAGACCCCTTTCTTCATTCATCTGGAACATTGACTACATCTGAAGCATTGACTACTCCTGGGCTATCGACCATTGTTTAAGGACTCTGTATTCATCCTGTTCCTAAGAACCTCCCTCTAGGAGAACATCTACTTATGCCATTTGAGTACAATTTGAAGGTAAACTACTCCTGTTTTTGGCATATTTTATTCGTTGGGAATATTTTGAGTATGTATTTTACCTAGGTACTAGCGCAAGTTTTATTTATATTTTATTAGGTTTTTCATACCGGACTATTTGAGTGGTTGTCATCCTTTTACCTGCAGCTCTGTACCAAAACAGGTTGCGCTTAGCGCCGTTGGTATTCTGTTTTTATTTGTATCCATATAAATAGCCCACTCTGTATATCAGTGACTACATGGTGGCCATAATACTGCAGGACTGTGGGGTTGCATTATACTCTATGAGATAGCTGCATTATATTCTATGGGGGGCTACATTATATTCAATGGGGGGCTTGTATTATACTTTATGAGGTACTCTGAACAGACTATGGGGTGCATTACACTATATGGAAGCTGCATTCTACTCTATCACACTATGTGCAGTGCATTATACTATGTGAACTATATGAGACCTGCATCATACTGTATCGAGGACTATAGGGAATGCATTATACTGTATGAAGAACTATGGGGTGCATTATACTATGGGGAGTGCATTGGAGTACTGAGAAGTGTATTTTACTATAAGAAGGACTACAGGGAGTGTATTATACTGCATGGAGGGCTATGGGGAGTGTACTATACAATATGGCGGACTATGGGGAGTGTATTATACTATATGGAGGACTATGGGGCACGTTATATAATATGGACGATTATGGGGTGCATTATACTATGTGGATGACTATGGGGTTTATTATACTATATGGAGGACTATGAGGAGAGTATTATAATGTATTGAGGACTATGGGTCACATTATAAAATATGGTGGACTATGGGGTGTATTATACTAAACATGCAAAATGCTGCTTATTCATGGAGTGATTGGATTGCTTATGCAGCAGAGCTCCAAAAGGCCGGGTCACCTCAAGTCCCTGTGTCAACTAGAACAGTTTGTAGGATTCTGTCTCGAAATGGCCTCCATGGTCGAATCAGTGCCCAGAAGCCAGCACTAAACAAAAGGCAAACAAAAACCGTGTGGCATTTGCAAAGTCCCACAGCCTGCTAAACAGATGGATGCTGGAAAAGTGGCAGAAGGTGGATTTCTCTGATGAATCTTCAGTAGAATTACACCACAGCCGCCGCAAATACTGCAGGAGACCTACTAGAGCCCGTATGGCTCCAAAATACACCCAGAAAACAGTTAAATTTGGTGGTGGAAAGATCACGGTCTGGGGTTACATTCAGTATGGGGGTGTGCGAAACATTTGCAAGGTGGAAGGCAATATCAATAGCCTAAAATATCAAGAAAAAACACAAAAATTGAGCTTGGTTTGAGTTGGTACACATGCAGCATATAAATGCATGTTCACATGGCCAAAAAGCATACAAAACCTACAAAAGACAAAATGAAAAAAACCCTGCTATAATTAAATAAGTAAAAAGCAAAAGTGCATTTAAATCATACAGAGTTCTTAGTAATACTGTATTTGATCAAACATAGCATAAAAGCCGTCCCACCATCGACAAGGTGACTCTGTGGTCCGGGCGGTTCTACACTGTCTAGTATTAATAACCTTATCATGTGTCAAAGTTGATGTCTGTGTGAATAAGGGCAGACAAGGACCAGGTCCCAACCACTGGACACCAGTCAGGGGAAGCTGCATGTGTACCAACTCAAACCAAGCTCAATTTTTGTGCTTTTTCCGTTGCATTTTTGCATTCTGTGCAAGCTGGGGTGTGGCCTCCCTCTCCTGAGCTGGAAATTGTATTTAAAGGCTTCCCCTGACTGGTGTTCAGTGGTTGGGACCTGGTCCTTGTCTGCCCTTATTCACACAGACGTCAACTTTGACACATGATAAGGTTATTAATACAAGACAGTGTAGGATCGCCCAGACCACAGAGTCACCTTGTCGATGGTGGGACAGCTTTTATGCTATGTTTGATCAAATACAGTATTACTAAGAACTCTGTATGATTTAAATGCACTTTTGCTTTTTACTTATTTAATTATAGCAGGGTTTTTTTCATTTTGTCTTTTGTAGGTTTTGTAAAATATCAAGAAGTATTAGCTACCTCTTATATTCCAAATCATAAAAGGGGTCAAATTCTGCAGCATGATGGTGCTCCATCTCATACATCCATCTCTACAACAAAGTTCCCCCAGGTAAAAAAGATCAATGTGCTCAAGGACTGGCCAGCCCAGTCACCAGACATGAACATCATTGAGCATGTTTGGGGCAGGATGAAAGAGGAAGCTTGGAAGACAAAACCAAAGAATCTAGATGAACTCTGTGAGGCATGTAAGACTGCATTCTTTGCTATTCCTGATGACTTCATCAATAAATTGTATGAATCATTGTTGAACCGCATGGATGCAGTCCTTCAAGCTCATGGAAGTCACACAAAATATTAGATATGACTCTAATAGCACCACAACTTCATTCACCAATGTTATGCAACATATGTTTGTATTTTAAGTTAATTATTTGTTTGAATATCACATTACCTTCTGTGGCCGACAAAACTTTTGTGTTGCCAAAATCTAACCATTCTGTGTCCATTAAATGATCAATATTTCTGCATTGATGCCAATTTATTTTCTTAACCAAAACCATATTTCGGAGGGTTTCAGCTTTCAAAAGAATAATTTATACAACCAATGGATGAATTTAACGTCAGGTTATAAGCTTTCATTTACATAACATGGATAAGCGACATAACTTCTGTCAGGGAGTGTAAATATACACATAAAACTTTTTTTTATTAAATATATATATATACTGTATGAAATAACCAAACTATACAAATATATACAAGACTAAACTAAAACCCCACACTCAAGCCCACCATTCCCAACCCCCGCACTGACTTGAGAGCTGGTCCTGCGTCTCATGCCTCAGTCCATGTCCAACGTCCATAGGCCAGATCATGCAGTGCCAGTGTTTCCCCAAACACCCCAGTGTCCCATAGTCCCACAAGATAAACCCACTTTCCCCCTTTTCCCACCACCCAACCTAACACCTACACCCAAATCTATATCCCTATATACAATATATACAGAAACAAAACATTACAATACCACAATACCCACAAATCACAAAGCCCAAGTTCGGCGCCTGCAGCCCTACATCATTGTATACCGATCACAAAACAAAATTCTATAGTGTCAGTGGCAGCCCACCACCAGGAAAGGAGATAACCAGACTAGGGCACACAAAAAGAAAAGCCCCTCCAGAGGAGAGCGTGCCCAGTCTCTCATACTCTAGAGAGCGCACGTTCACCAGGTCACCGAGTATGGTCCTAAACACATCGTCCACTGGGAGGATTTTCTGTTGCGTAGATACTAAGCACCGTGCGTTACACGTGTGATACCTAACCACTGCGCTAACTAGAAATAAGGTGCAGCGGTCCCAGCCACCAAGGTCTCCGAATGCTCCATAAGCCCATTCCGCATAGGAGAAGCCTGCCAGCCGAGACCAGCCAATGGAGGCGCCCACCCTGTTGTACAATGTGTTGAAGGGACAATGAAGCAGGAAATGGTTCTTGCTTTCCAGCATGGTACCACAATGCTCCTGTCCTCAGAGCTCCTACACTTCAGATTGTCTCTCACACACAGTTTCCCATGGAAGCAGTGCCAAGCGAAGTCCCAAAACTTCGAGGGGATCCCGATAGAATTCAAAAGATGCAAACGCACCCCAAGATCCTGACTTGGGCAATCCCTGAGCACCAGAGGCCTCTGGAAATGGGTCAACAGAACCCTATTGTCAAGGAGTTTCCTTGGCAGAGTCATAATCTCCCACATTCCCAGACCCCACCAGCGAATTACCTACAGAACCAAGGTAGCGTAATCCGGAAGATGTCCATGCAGTGTGCGAAGATCCTTCACTTGCCCTCCTGTCTCCCATTCCTGGAAGAAAGGCTGAAACCATCCCCTACAGGAGAATACCCACGGAGGAGCCCTCTCTTTCCAGAGGTTTGCAATATTGATCTTAATGAAGGTATCCACAAGGAATACCACAGGGTTGACCATACCCAACCCTCCTAGTCTCCTTGTATGGTAAGTAACCTCCCTCTTGACCAGGTTCAGTCTATTCCCCCATAAGAGTTGGAAGAACAAACTGTAGACCCGAGTCCAGAGAGACTCCGGCAAGATGCACACACTGCCCAGATAAATCAGTAAAGGGAGCACGTAAGTTTTGATCAGGTTTACACTTTCCCTGTGGGTCAAAGACCAACCCTTCCATTGGTTCACCTTCTGAGTGGACCCGGATGCCTCCGAGTAGCGATCTACCTCTGACATCAGCCACCCTGCCTCCTCATGAGAGGAAACAAAAACAGTGACATCATCGGCATACGCCACCACCCTCAGAATGGCTTCCGGTGCTGCCCAGTCCATCCCGATCCTGGCCAACGGTCCACGCTCCACCCTCATAAGAAGTGGGTCAATCGCAAACACGTACAGCAGCAGGCTCAAGGGACAAGCCTGGCGAACACCAGATCCAACCTCAAAAGAGCTGCCAATCCAACCGTTCACAAGCGGGAAAATCTCTGCCCCACCATACAAGGTTTTAAGCCAATCAACAAACCCCCTCTGCAGGCCATATCTCAGAAGGACAGACCAGAGGTACTCATGATTAACCCGATCAAACGCTTTTGCCTGGTCCAGTGACAGCATGTACCCCTTCCAGTGATCAGCCCTACCCTGCTCCACCGCCTCCCGGACACCGAGCACAGCACTAAATGTGCTGCAACCTGGAACAGAGCAATGCTGGGCCTCCGAAAGGAGTCGGGGTGCAGATTTCACCAGCCGATTAAACAGCACCTTTGCCAGAACCTTCCTGTCTGCATTGAGAAGCGCTATGGGACGCCAATTCTCAATGCACGATGGGTCCCTAGCCTTTGACAAGATGATAAGGGCAGACCTCCTCATTGACTTTGGCAGAGTGCCAAAGGAAAGACACTCACTGAATACCTCAGTCAAGAGGGGAACCAAAGCGTCCTTAAAGGTCTTATAGAACTCAGATGTTAAGCCATCTGGACCAGGTGATTTTTTTGGGGCAAGCCCTTCAATTGCCAACTTAACTTCCTCTTCCCTGATTATCTCTGTCAAAACGTCAAGAGAGGGGTCTACCCCGGTTCGTGAACGGCTTCAGCCAGAAAAGCCGACATCTCATCCCAATCAAGATCCCTCTTCTCCAAGAGGTGCGAGTAGAAGGAACTGACAACCTCCAGGATCCCTGATCTGGATCGCCTCAGGGACCCCGTAGTGTCGGCCAGTCCTGAAACCACTTTACTATTCACTGACATCTTGCAGTTTCTGTAAGGGTCGGGAGAGCGGTACTTCCCGTAATCCCTCTCAAAAAACAAAGATGCGTGTCTTTCGTACTGACACCTCATAGCAAAGATTTCACTCTGGAGATCTCCTCGCGGCTACCTCCAGCTGAGACAAGATGCTCGAGTTTCCTCCTCAGACCCTGATACAGGCGATACCTGTTCAGACTCCTGAGGCTCGAGAGCTGGCGGAAGAATCTTGCCACCCTTTTCTTAAACATCTCCCACCACTCTAACTTACTACTACAAAGTGTTAGGAACGGCGGAACGCACTAAATAAAATAATAATAAAGTGCGTTCGCCGCTCGGGGTCCACCGTGCAGTAGGTGTTACAACCAATGCTGAGTAATGGCAGATGAGCAATATGGCAATATAATGCGCATGGGTTCAACTTCACCCGAAAGTGCGCAGAGCAGGCTCTGTTCACACACAGAGGCGCCGCAACAAAAACATACAAAAAGGCTGAGCCTGTTAGAGTCACAGGCCTCAGGTAAATGCACATACGGTATAAGGTCACAGGAACTAAGACAGAGGGGCTGCGTCCATCTAGACCTACCGTGTGTGCGGCGTCGCTACTGCGATCGCCAAGAAGGGCTGCAACTGCACCGCGGCACAGGACACTGCCACTGAACGACACCGCTACAAACCAGGCGCTATGTCGGACGCTAGCGCAGAGGTGCGGTGTGCACAGTGGCCTAAGGCTTGCCTCAGACTGGCGCAGACTACTGAACTAATTCCCTAACCACATGCGTAATATCAGAGGGAAGGGGTTTCATAATAAGTCAGTCACCAGAATCATACATCCGTCACCATTCACACATAGCAGTATAGTCTATACTAGCGCATGGCGGAACGGCTATGCGCGCTTTTTATAGCAGCCGGGACCTTACGGAAGCTTCCAGATCTCCGAGATGGACCAATGAGATCTGGAGCAGGATCTGAGCACATGACTCCCGATTTCCAATGGGAAACCGTCTCATGAGCATGCTCAGTAGGAGGACAGAGAGACAGCCCCTGGAGAGATTTTCTGCAAGGCAATCTCCTCTGCGGTAGACAAAGAGCAAGAGACAGCAGAATGTAAGGGTCTGGATTCCTGCAGAGCAGACGCAGGAACCTGACTCCTAACAACAAAGATCCAGTAGGGTACCTGGCTCTGAAGAAAATCCTCAAAGGACTGTCTTATATCCGCTTTTTCCAAGAGAGATGAATTGAGCCTCCAAAAGCCTCTTCCCATCCGGAGGGTCTCTGTAACATTCAGAGAAAACAAAATTAAACAGTGGTCAGAGAACGCTACCTCAACAACAGACACTGCTGAAGAGACAGATTCCTCCTTTAAATAAAACCTATCTATTCTGGACCTACAGTTAACTCTATGATAGGTGAACCCCTCGTGGCCTGGGGTGTGCCGAATGTGGACATCCACTAGGCGAGCCTCACTAGCTATAAAATTAAGGGCGACGCTATCATAAGTCAGCTTGTCTCTGGAACCTCCTCTATCTCGGGGCCTCGTGACAGTATTGAAGTCCCCTCCAAAGACAATCTGCCGACTTGTAAAAAGGTAGGGCTTGATCTTCATAAAGAGACACTTCCGGTCCCACTTAGATTGGGGACCATAGATGTTAATGAGCCTGAGCTCTTGTCCCTTCATGAGGACATCTAAGATCAGGTACCTCCCCATTTCTAACTCAATAACCTGTCGGCATTCCACCGGTGCGGTAAAAAGGACCACCACTCCGCTATACGGCTCAGCCGCAAGAGACCAATAGGAGGGCCCGAGTCTCCACTCCCTTTCGGCTTTGAACACATCTGCCATGTTTGGCAGTCTAGTCTCATGCAAAAAGAAAATGCCACCTTCAACACGGCTGAGAAAATCAAAGGCCGCAAATGTGGCTGTATTTGATTTTAAGCTGGCGATATTAATGGACACCAGCGTCAACGGAGTGGGTACCGCCATCATTGGGGATTGAGTTAGATGGCTTTCTTCTTCCCACTCCCCTTATCCTCTGTCTCAGAGGAGGAATCCTTTCCCCTCTTTAATGACACAGAGGTGTCCATTCCCACGTGATTTTTCTTTTTGTCGTCCTCGTCTCCGGACTCTGGGCCAGTCCCTCCCTCCAAGGACCTTACATTCCCAGGAGAAGGAGACTCAGCACCCCCTGTAATCTCCGCCGAAGCCGGAACCTCACCCTCAGCTTCCTCCTCAGAGGAAGAGATGTTCTCAAGGGCTTGGAACCAGTTAGAAAGACCAACCAGAGGTGAGTCAGTTTTTCCTTCCTTAGGTACCTTAGTCAGAGCGGGAGAAGATGTTTTATCTCCCTTCTTTCTCTTCTTTTTGGTGCTGAGCTTACATTTGTCCTCTAGCCACTGCCTATTATCCTCATCCATACTTTCATAATGGGAGGATTTGGAGGCAGTGTCAGTTTCCTCCCTGTGGATCCTCCTGACCTCCTCATCATCCCTCGGGGCCTCAGCTCAAGACTGGCATCCAGTACAGCGGTCACCGCAGTAGCCCGGGGCTCGCCCAGCTCCCTCTCCTGTCTGTACTTGTCTAGACGCCTCAGCTGGGCAGGTGTCTTTTTATTGTTTTTCCTCCTTGGCCCCTCAGCTCCCCCACCCCTGCTAGTCCCTTCCCCAGCAGAAATAGCCTCACGGTTTCTCCCACCGGGGTCACGACTGCATTAGCGAACGAGCGAGGACAATGGCTGAATGGGTGACCTAAGTCACCACATAGGTGACACCTAATATCCACACAAAATGCAGCAAGATGGCCGATATCCCCACACAATGCACATTTCTGCACAGTGCAGTTTGCACTGAAGTGTGTGGGGTCGCCGCACTTGTGACAGAGCTTCGGGTGCCCCTGGTAGAAGACCTGGATACAATCTCTACCCAGGAAGGCAGATGATGGAATGTCGGCAACCGTACCACCTGAACGCTTAAGTTTTACCATAAACGTCCAGGCCCCTGACCAGATACTATACTCATCGCGGTTTTTCTTTGGCATTTCCACCACTTCTCCATATCTGCCAAGCCACGTCATGATGTCATAACAAGAAAGTGACTCATTACAAGTCATCACGGTCACTTTCTTGACTTGATTTTGGCCAGACACCGCCTGGATGACAAAGTCTCACCAGCTGGGCTCATTTTTTGCCAACTCATAATTCGACCAGAAGAGCTCAAGCCCCTCTGTCCGAACAAAACTGACATCAAACTCAGGCGTGGAATAGGGATGTATCAAGGCGTAGATGTCAATAGCCTTGAAGCCCATCTTCAGCAGGAGCTCCACAACCTTAGACCTTGGAGGATACGCATCACTGCCCCTCCACCGAAGACAGACCACATTCCTACGCACACTACTTGGCCTGGCTGTTAGAAGGGACCACACTGTATTTCCCCCATTTTGCTCTCGGAAGGCCCTGAGGCCATGCCTCTCTATCCAGAAGGATAGATCAACCTCTCGACCCTCTACCATTAGTGATCTCTCCCCCTTCTTTAGAGCCTCCAGGAGACGCCGCTGCAACATGCCGTCCCCAGAGCCCGGAGACGAAGAGGACGCCGGACGCCTTATTTCCCCCAGAGGTGACAGCGGCATAACTACTAACGGGTACTGCCACCACCGGGGGGGGGGGCAACCAGACCAGTGACCACATCAACACCAACAGTATCACTATTACCAACCTCAATAACACCCTCACCAAACCAGCAACCACACCACTAGACAAAGTGACATTTTGACCTCTGCATCATCAGGCACAAGGGGCTCAGTCTCCTCCTCAGAACTGGAAGCGACCTCACCCCTGGACTTACGGGTGCCCTCCGCATCATCAGTTGGTAAATTCCGTTGCTTCACTAGGCGCCACTGTTCTTTTGCCGCTGTGAGGCACCGCTGATCCTTCGTATCAAGATCTTGCTGACCACCGGCGCCAGCGCAGAACAGGATTTTAGGATGATCGGAACGCCCAGCCCCGACAGCCCCCTCACACTGCAGCAGTTTCTCAACTAAGTGGTCAGCGGCAACAGCATTCAGGGGTGATGAGGCTACCGGAGCTGCCTACGACCCTGGGCTGCTCCCCCCTCCCACCGAGGAGCGCACCACAGTATCGTGGCCTAATCGTATACCCGCCACCGGGCCACCCTCACTGTCCAGCCTCTCGGCTGATGCACCTGCTGCTACGTCCCCACTACTACAAGCAGACGGAGCTCTGCGCCTCACTACCATGCTCTGTACTCTCCCCGTGCCTTTGCACCGGATCCACAGAACCCGTGCTGGGCTGGGCAACGGGGTTTATACAGCGAGCTGACCCTGCAGCTGACTCAGGGGGTACAGGGAGGGGGGCATATACATAACTCACAGCTTCCTGGAGCTTTGGCTTGTTCTTCTTTACATTTTTCTTCTGGCCCCCAGGTGCCTCCTCTGGTAAATCATCACCAAGATGGAAGTTCTGAAGGCACACTGGGGACTCTAGGAGTTTGATCTCCACCATTAGTGTCCCTCCCTGGCCGCTGCTGTCACTGTCCTCCCCAGAGCCAGCAGAATTGCGACCAGATGCCAATGTCGCCTGACCAGCAGGGAGCTCGCTGAACATGGCCTGCGGGTGACTTTGCAGGCTGCCAGGTGGAGCTTTCTGCTGGTCATCATCCTCATCATCCACCTGGCTCTCAGGCTGCAGCCCCATCTGCCTTTGCTCTCTGTTATCAGCCATATTCCTGAATCTGTCTTCATTGAGCAGTTTATATTCAGCTTCAGTTGCTTTACCTCCGCTTGGAGTTGGGTCTTCCTGGGTCTGGAGGAACCTGCAGCTTTGGCGCTTGTTCAGCGCAGCTCTTCCCGGAGCCTCCTGATGGTCTTACTCGCCTCTTCATACTCATGGAGGTGGCTCATGACCCGGGAGGCATAGGTGGACACAGACTCCTTTGTTTTCTGCAGCCCCCAACTTTCCTCAGTGAGGTCGACCTCACCTCCGTGAGCACTCAGCTTTCCTCTGGAAGGCCCGCCATCTTGCACGCTGCTAGCAGGCTTTCCTCCATGTTGGAAGCCTTGCGGCTTCTCTGAGTCTCTCCAGACCTGGGGGGAGTAGGAGCCACATTGCTGCGACTCCTGGTGGAGCATCTCACCCACGAGTCCTCTGATGTGCAGGCCGGTTGCTGGTTTCTTCTGCTCCCCGCCGGCCTGGTCCGGGAAACAGAAGCCTGGGACTTGGCTCCATTGCTCATCCCAGGAAACCCACTCCCCCCCTGGGTAGGAGAGAGGGCAGGTCCCTGGGTGGAGAGGTGTTGGATCTCAGAGCTCAGGAACACACAGCAGGATCAGTGTCGACCGCACCCACAATTACCAGAATGAGCAGCAGCTGAGCAGAGCTGCACTCACTATTCTGCTGGTGCAGTTGTGGCGCCCCTGAGGCTCAGTCGCCACAGAGGTACTGCACCTCCTCCTGAGGTGTAGTATCCCACCATCCAGGTAAGGTGGGAACTCCCAACCACACTCCAACACCTGCACCCCACACCACAGAGTATTGTAGCAAAGCACCTTTGGCGGCTCCCTGCTTGGAGTATAGCAAAGCACCCATTGGTGGCTCCCTGCTTGGAACACGAAATGTGCTGGGAGGTGGGTGGAGTTAGTTTTCATTACAAGAAGAGGGAAGAGTTTAAGCAGTCAGTCAGTGGTTAGAGAGCTGGAGACAAGAAGATCCCCGGAGAGAGGGATAGATGGATGGAAGTGCTGCAGCAGATCCCAGTGACCTGGGTCTGCTGGCACAGGAAAGGAAGAGAGAGAGAGCAACATAGACTGAAAGCCTGATTCTCCATAGAAAGCAAGGATTAGTACGGAACGTGAGGCGTAAGAGAGAACAGAGGACGTGGGTTAGAAGAGAACCCTTCCTAGAAGTTCTAAGCGCAAGGCCGGGGCCCGGTCCCCAAGGTTGTATGGATACTAATTGTTCTGCAGCAGACACCGGCGGAATAGAAGTAGTGACCACTTTATTCCCACACAAGACTTGGGGGCACAACAGCAACTGGATAGTGAGCCGGTACTTAGTAGCAAGTAGTCCCCGAAGCAGGCTACAGCTGTCTGCCGTACAAGTAGAGTTCAAAGGAACATCGGACAGGAGGAACTCCAGTGTAACTCAGTACTAGAAGTACTTCATCTAAAGGCGCTATAAGAGGAGGCGTTCAGAAAGGCACATGTTGGCGGAGTGTTGGAAAGGAGTATTCCATCTGGCCTGGAGGTTGACTGAGTCCCTGACCCGGAGGACACGGCACGGAGGCAGGCACCTGTTTGCACAACAGACTGTGAGTAAAGCTTTGGAACTACATGCTCTGGTGTCCTCCACTTGTTCCTGCGCCAACACACCCGGCACTGCTACATCTTGGTGCTCGACATTGCCTCACCTGCGTCTTCCCTTGACCTCTACATCTACACTGCCCTGGGACTACAGCTCCACCTGTGGGGAGCTATAACATCTTTGCTGCGCCATACCATCAGTCCCAGAGGATCTGCATGCAGCATTGGCTTAACACCTCCCTTGCCGAACACCACAGGTGGCGTCACGAACTATTCATTTCAACTACATTTCACCATTCAATTCCCCTTTTACATTGGGCGCCCAGTGCCACGGACCGGGTCACCGCTGCTGTGACATTCCCATCTGAGAGACCGGCCCGGTACCGAGTACCCTGCAGCCCTGGAAGGGCGACCCACAGTCACTGTGTACATACATTACATTACTTATCCTGTACTGATCCTGAGTTACCTCCTGTATTATACCCCAGAGCTGTACTCACTATCCTGCTGGGGCAGTCACTGTGTACATACATTACTTAGAAAACCTCAAAAAAAGAATAACTAAGGGGTTCCAAAATCAAATATTAAACCAGAGAGCACAGCAAGGAAAAACCCCTAAAATATAACTTTTTATTCAATAATTAAAAAGAAACACACACATGTAGAATCACACACAATACCAGGGGGTCCAAAAGAGAAATCTATATGTATTCCAGATATGGTTGAATATAAATCACAGAAGGGGCAAAAAGAACTATAATGCCCTAGACAGCCCTAATGAGGCCCTTCCTGACCGCGGAGGTTGGCACCCTAGTTGTTGACGACATGGCGCCCCCGCTCAACGCCCTAGACCACCCTGCGTATACAAAAAGGGGACATAAAAAACAAAAACACACACATACACCACAATACCGAAAAAAACTAATATAAAGTGCTGTAAACTTATCTCGTAGTAAACACGCTCTCAAAAAAATATCATCTTATCTCGGAGTAATACCAGAAAAATGAGAGCTAAGGCAGCTTATTGACACTTATCTCATAGTCAAAACAATATTTAATGCTGCTAATGGGCAGACATGTGATTCAATATGCCTAAAAAAAACGTCTACAGCAAAAAATGTGGCAATAAAGCACTCAATGAAACCTCAGGAAAAGCCTGTATAATCAAGCACACTGTGAGAGACAGAAATATGTAAGGTATGTAAATAACCCACATAGAAAATCGGGGTATGTCCCAGTCATAGATTTAGGGACAGGGGTACCAATGACCCTATGTAGCAAGAGATTAGGTCCACATCAGCATATAATCTTTCCCAGTGGACTATATATGCACAGTTTCCACATGAACATAGCAAATGCTTGAAAAGACCGTCTCATACGGTTACTCCATTAACCTCCATAGTGCTACAAGATATAATATCACAGTCTGCCACATACAGTGTGCAAAAAGTATACTTACAGTGGGGAAAAAAAGTATTTAGTCAGTCAGCAATAGTGCAAGTTCCACCACTTAAAAAGATGAGAGGCGTCTGTAATTTACATCATAGGTAGACCTCAACTATGGGAGACAAACTGAGATAAAAAAATCCAGAAAATCACATTGTCTGTTTTTTTTCATTTTATTTGCATATTATGGTGGAAAATAAGTATTTGGTCAGAAACAAGCAATCAAGATTTCTGGCTCTCACAGACCTGTAACTTCTTCTTTAAGAGTCTCCTCTTTCCTCCACTCATTACCTGTAGTAATGGCACCTGTTTAAACTTGTTATCAGTATAAAAAGACACCTGTGCACACCCTCAAACAGTCTGACTCCAAACTCCACTATGGTGAAGACCAAAGAGCTGTCAAAGGACACCAGAAACAAAATTGTAGCCCTGCACCAGGCTGGGAAGACTGAATCTGCAATAGCCAACCAGCTTGGAGTGAAGAAATCAACTGTGGGAGCAATAATTAGAAAATGGAAGACATACAAGACCACTGATAATCTCCCTCGATCTGGTGCTCCACGCAAAATCCCACCCCGTGGGGTCAGAATGATCACAAGAACGGTGAGCAAAAATCCCAGAACCACGCGGGGGGACCTAGTGAATGAACTGCAGAGAGCTGGGACCAATGTAACAAGGCCTACCATAAGTAACACACTACGCCACCATGGACTGAGATCCTGCAGTGCCAGACGTGTCCCACTGCTTAAGCCTGTACATGTCCGGGCCCGTCTGAAGTTTGCTAGAGAGCATTTGGATGATCCAGAGGAGTTTTGGGAGAATGTCCTATGGTCTGATGAAACCAAACTGGAACTGTTTGGTAGAAACACAACTTGTCGTGTTTGGAGGAAAAAGAATACTGAGTTGCATCCATCAAACACCATACCTACTGTAAAGCATGGTGGTGGAAACATCATGCTTTGGGGCTGTTTCTCTGCAAAGGGGCCAGGACGACTGATCAGGGTACATGAAAGAATGAATGGGGCCATGTATCGTGAGATTTTGAGTGCAAACCTCCTTCCATCAGCAAGGGCATTGAAGACGAAACGTGGCTGGGTCTTTCAACATGACAATGATCCAAAGCACACCGCCAGGGCAACGAAGGAGTGGCTTCGTAAGAAGCATTTCAAGGTCCCGGAGTGGCCTAGCCAGTCTCCAGATCTCAACCCTATAGAAAACCTTTGGAGGGAGTTGAAAGTCCGTGTTGCCAAGCGAAAAGCCAAAAACATCACTGCTCTAGAGGAGATCTGCATGGAGGAATGGGCCAACATACCAACAACAGTGTGTGGCAACCTTGTGAAGACTTACAGAAAACGTTTGACCTCTGTCATTGCCAACAAAGGATATATCACAAAGTATTGAGATGAAATTTTGTTTCTGACCAAATACTTATTTTCCACCATAATATGCAAATAAAATGAAAAAAAAACAGACAATGTGATTTTCTGGATTTTTTTTTCTCAGTTTGTCTCCCATAGTTGAGGTCTACCTATGATGTAAATTACAGACGCCTCTCATCTTTTTAAGTGGTGGAACTTGCACTATTGCTGACTGACTAAATACTTTTTTGCCCCACTGTATCAGCCATTGATGATAGCGCAACCCAACGCCTTTCCCCGTCTGGATAGCTGAGGGTTCATCAGGGGTCAGAACGGTCTCATCACCCCTGGCCGAGAGAAAAATGCAGTGTGCGGCTCACTATTCTGCTGGTGCAGTCACTGTGTACATACATTACATTACTTATCCTGCACTGATCCTGAGTTACATCCTGTATTATACTCCAGAGCTGCACTCACTATTCCGCTGGTGGAGTCACTGTGTACATACATTACTGATCCTGTACTGATCCTGAGTTACCTCCTGTATTATACTCCAGAGCTGCACTCACTATTCTGCTGGTGCAGTCACTGTGTACATACATTACATTACTTATCCTGCACTGATCCTGAGTTACATCCTGTATTATACCCCAGAGCTGCACTCACTATTCTGCTGGTGCAGTCACTGTATACATACATTACATTACTTATCCTGTACTGATCCTGAGTTACCTCCTGTATCATACTCCAGAGCTGCACTCACTATTCTGCTGGTGCAGTCACTGTATACATACATTACATTACTTATCCTGTACTGATCCTGAGTTACATCCTGTATTATACTCCAGAGCTGCACTCACTATTCTGCTGGTGCAGTCACTGTGTACATACATTACTGATCCTGAGTTACATCCTGTATTATACTCCAGAGCTGCACTCACTATTCTGCTGGTGCAGTTACTGTGTACATACATTACATTACTTATCCTGTACTGATCCTGAGTTACATCCTGTATTATACTTCAGAGCTGCACTCAATATTCTGCTGATTCAGTCACTGTGTACATACATTACTTATCCTGTACTGATCCTGAGTTACATCCTGTATTATACTCCAGAGCTGCACTCACTATTCTGCTGGTGCAGTCACTGTGTACATACATTACATTACTTATCCTGTACTGATCCTGAGTTACATCTTGTATTATACTCCAGAGCTGCACTCACTATTCTGCTGGTGCAGTCACTGTGTACATACATTACATTACTTATCCTGCACTGATCCTGAGTTACATCCTGTATTATACCCCAGAGCTGCACTCACTATTCTGCTGGTGCAGTCACTGTATACATACATTACATTACTTATCCTGTACTGATCCTGAGTTACCTCCTGTATCATACTCCAGAGCTGCACTCACTATTCTGCTGGTGCAGTCACTGTATACATACATTACATTACTTATCCTGTACTGATCCTGAGTTACATCCTGTATTATACTCCAGAGCTGCACTCACTATTCTGCTGGTGCAGTCACTGTGTACATACATTACTGATCCTGAGTTACATCCTGTATTATACTCCAGAGCTGCACTCACTATTCTGCTGGTGCAGTTACTGTGTACATACATTACATTACTTATCCTGTACTGATCCTGAGTTACATCCTGTATTATACTTCAGAGCTGCACTCAATATTCTGCTGATTCAGTCACTGTGTACATACATTACTTATCCTGTACTGATCCTGAGTTACCTCCTGTATTATACTCCAGAGCTGCACTCACTATTCTGCTGGTGCAGTCACTGTGTACATACATTACATTACTTATTCTGTTGTGATCCTGATTTACAACCTGTAATATTCTCCAGAGCTGCACTCACTATTCTGCTGGTAGCAGCGATGCAACAATCAAATGGCACAATGGAGGAGTAACAGTAGTGATGACATCTTTGTCACAGTAGAATCCACTGATGAACTACAGTGGCGTTTAAAAGTTTGGACACCCCTTGTAAAAATTACTTTTATTGTGAACAGTTAAGAAAGTTAGATGTAATGATTTCTAAAAGGCCTAAAAGGTTAACTATGACACATTTCCTTTCTATTTTAGGAAATTATAATATATATATATTTATATATATATATATATATATATATATATATACACACACACTAGGGTGACCGGATCTCATATGGGGGGGAAAAAATGTCGGAATCTTGTTCGTCTGGACCCCACAAAACGATTCCCCTTTCCAGATATTGAGAGAGCCAAAATTTGAGCTCGATCAAACGACGTTAACCCGTGCCGCTCGTCGCTCAAAGTTTGAAAAAAATCCAAATTGAGGTATTTTAAGATTTAGGTATTTTGCATAGTCTGTTAGACTATAAAGAATGTGACAACAACATTGCAGAAATAGCCCTGACCAAATTTTCGAACCATTTGTGGTATTTGAATGCAGAGTTGGTGGGATTATCGTTTTTTGATCCCACCATTACAGACAATGAAAAGTTGTTAATGGCTAATAAATTGCTCAGTAGCACAGATGAACCATCAGAGCACGCTAACCTACATGAGTTGATAATTTTACATAGTTATCTAATCTATTCTAGAGCTTTTGTTAAAGTAGTTTTTGAAACGTCAGAATATAATGCTCGGCATTTGCTTACAACTTGCAGGACATATTGCTTTTGTTCTTCATCTTTTGTCAGAAGGTCGTTAAAGTCGGTTACTTCCTACCTCTTTTAATTTTTCTTTCCTAACTTTTGGATTTACAACCCTAGCGTGCTCTGATGGTTCATCTGTGCTACTGAGCAATTTATTAGCCATTAACAACTTTTCATTGTCTGTAATGGTGGGATCAAAAAACGATAATCCCACCAACTCTGCATTCAAATACCACAAATGGTTCGAAAATTTGGTCAGGGCTATTTCTGCAATGTTGTTGTCACATTCTTTATAGTCTAACAGACTATGCAAAATACCTAAATCTTAAAATACCTCAATTTGGATTTTTTCAAACTTTGAGCGACGAGCGGCACGGGTTAACGTCGTTTGATCGAGCTCAAATTTTGGCTCTCTCAATATCTGGAAAGGGGAATCGTTTTGTGGGGTCCAGACGGACAAAATTCTGACATCGATTTTTTGTGGTCACCCTAATATACACACACACACATACATACATTCTAAACTTTTAAATTTTAAAAATTACAAAAAGAAATGTGTCTGATGCATGGTTAGTACCTAGTATCAGTATCAACTCCTCTTGAAAGTACCACAACTTGTAAATGTTTTTGTTGCCAGCCAAGAAGCTTTCAATTCTTGTTCGAGGGATTTTCATCCATTCTTCCTTGGAAAATTCTTCTAATTCTGAGAGATTCCTGGATCATGTTGCATGCAATGCTATTTTGAGGTCTAACCACAGATTTTCAATGATGTTCAGATCAGGGGACTGTGAGGGTCATTGCAAAACCTTCAGCTTGCGCCTTTTGAAGTAGTCTATTGTGGATTCTGACGTTTGTTTAGGATCATTATCCATTTCTAGAAGCCAAACTATTTCCATCTTCAGCTTTTTTTTTACAGATGGTTTTATGTTTGCATCAAGTATTTGTTGAAATTTCATTGAATCCATTCTTCCCTCTACCTGTGAAATAATCCTTGTGTCATTGACCGAAACACAACCCCAAAGCATAATTGATCCACCCCTGTCAACCCCCAGGCATTTTTAAGTAAAAGAGCCACCTTGTGCAGCACTAATGCTGCATTCTGTCAAGGTGGCTCTTTTACTTAGCGTCCCTTCCACCGCGGAAAAATTTGTTTTTAAAATTGGTCAGACATACCTGAAATTTGTCAGGAGGGCAGGTCTTTCCCCCTCTGACAGAGACACCTCACATATGTCAGTCATGTCCTGCTTTTGAATTTGGCGCCGCCTCCTCAGCGTTCATTTCTTTTTCTTGCTCCTGCGCTGTAATATTCTGACGTCACCACAGGTCCTGCTACACCGCTGCCCTGCTCAGCTCCGCCCCTACTGGTCACATCATGCTGACATGATCACAGGTTTTTCTGCTCCACTGCTATTCTGAGCTCCGCCCCTCCTGGTCACATGGTGCGGACTTTATCACAGGTCCTTCTGCACCACTGCTCTGCTGAGCTCCGCCCCTCCTGGTCACATGGTGCTGACGTCATCACAGGTCTTTCTGCACCACTGCTATGCTGAGCTCAGGAGCGAGAAAAAGAAATGAACAGTGCTGAGGAGGCGGCGCCAAATTCAAAAGCAGTACATGACTGACGTATGTGAGGCATCTCGGTCAGAGGGGGAAAGACCTGCCCCCCTGACAAACTTCAGGTATGTCTGACCAATTTTAAAAATGATTATTTCGGCGGTGGAAGGGACGCTAATTAAAAGAGCCACCTTGACAGAATGCAGCATTAGTGCTGCACAAGGTGGCTCTTTTACTTATAAATGCCTGGAGGGGTGACAGGCTCCCTTTAATGGTTGGTGAGATGTTCTTTTCCTGAAATTCTGTGCCCTTTTTGATCCACAAATACAGTGGATACAGAAAGCATTCAGACCCCTTTAAATTTTCACTCTGTTTCATTGCAGCCATTTGGTAAATTTAAAAAAAAAAAATCTTTTTTTTTCTCATTAATGTACACTCTGCACCCCATCTTGACTGAAAAAAACAGAAATGTAGAAATTTTGGCAAAGTTATTAAAAAAGAAAAACTGAAATATCACATGGTCATAAGTATTCAGACAATTTGCGCAGACACTCATATTTAAGTCACATGCTGTCCATTTCCTTGTGATCCTCCTGGAGATGGTTCTACTCCTTCATTGGAGTCCAGCTGTGTATAATTAACTGATAGGACTTGATTTGGAAAGGCAAACACCTGTCTATATAAGACCTCACAGCTCACAGTGCATGTCAGACCAAATGAGAATCATGAGGTCAACAAACTGTCCAAGTAGATCAAAGACAGAATTGTGGTAAGGCACACATCTGGCCAAGGTTACAAAAGAATTTCTGCAGTACTCAAGGTTCCTAAGAGCATAGTGTCCTCCGTAATCCTTAAATGGAAGACGTTTGGAAACACCAGATGTCTTCTTAAACCTGGCCGTCCAGCCGAACTGAGCAATCATGGGAGAAGAGCCTTGGTGAGAGAGGTTAAGAAGAACTCCAATATCACTGTGGCTGAGCTCCACAGATGCAGAAGGGAGATGGAAGAAAGTTCTACAAAGTCAACTATCACTGCAGCCCTCCACCAGTCGGGCCTTTATGGCAGATTGGCCCGATGGAAGCCTCTCCTCAGTGCAAGACATATGAAAACCCGCATAGAATTTGCTAAAAAACAAATGAAGGACTCCCAGACTATGAGAAATAAGATTCTCTGGTCTGATGAGATGAAGATAGAACTTTCTGGTGATAATTCTAAGCGGTATGTGTGGAGAAAACCAGGCACTGCTCATCACCTGCCCAATACAATCCCAACAGTGAAACATGGTGGTGGCCGCATCATGCTGAGGGGGGGGGGGTTTCAGCTGCAGGGACAGGGTGACTGGTTGCAATTGAAGGAAACATGAAAGCGGCCATGTACAGAGATATCCTAGATGAAAATCTCTTCCAGAGTGCTCTGCACCTCACACTTGGCCGAAGGTTCACCTTCCAACAAGACAATGACCCTAAACACACAGCTAAAATAACAAAGGAGTGGCTTCAGAACAACTCTGACCATTCTTGACTGGTTCAGCCAGAGCCCTGACGTAAACCAAATTGAGCATCTCTGGAGAGACCTGAAAATGGCTGTCCACCAGCGTTCACCATCCAACCTGACGGAACTGGAGAGGATCTGCAAG
This sequence comes from Dendrobates tinctorius, assembly GCF_039654945.1. Classification (NCBI taxonomy): domain Eukaryota; kingdom Metazoa; phylum Chordata; class Amphibia; order Anura; family Dendrobatidae; genus Dendrobates; species Dendrobates tinctorius. The sequence continues at coordinate 19,716,332 of NW_027361682.1, forward strand.
GAAAAATGGCAGAGGATCCCCAAATCCAGGTGTGAGAAACTTGTTGCATCATTTCCAACAAGACTCAAGGCTGTACTAGCTCAAAAGGTGCTACTACTCAATACTGAGCAAAGGGTCTGAATACTTATGACCATGTGATATTTCAGTTTTTTCTTTTTCAATACATTTGCAAAAATTTCTACATTTCTGTTTTTTTCAGTTAAGATGGGGTGCAGAGTGTACATTAATTAGAAAAAAATTAACTTTTTTGAATTTTCTTTGATCATTGTGGCCAAAGAGTTCTATATATACATATTTTTTTTTAAAATTTATTTATAACCGTCTGCAAGCAAGATAAGAATCAGTAACATACCGTATTTTTCTGACCATAAGACGCAATTTTTTCCCCCAAAATTTTGGGGGAAAGTGGGGGGTGCGTCTTATGGTCGCAATACACGGTACTAACCTGGTGGCTGGTGGCAGCGGGCGGGGCCCTGCGGTGCGGTGGTGGCAGCGGGCGGCGCTCTGTGGTGCGGTGGTGGCAGCAGGCTGTGCTCCGGTGCAGGGGCGGCGGCTCCGCCGGCATTTCTTCGCAGCCCGGAGGCCCCCGCAGTTCCCTTGCTGGCCGCCGCCATGTTGCGGTGGCCTCCGGGAGCATGGACGCCGGGAAGATGTCCGCCGGTCCGGGGACGGCGCATGCGCAGCTTCAGATCTCGTCCCGAGATCTCGGGGGACGAGATCTCGTTGCCGAGATTTGAATCTCGTCCCCCGAGATCTCGGGACGAGATCTGATCCCGCGCATGCGCCGTCCCCGGACCGGCGGCCATCTTTCCGGCGTCCATGCTCCCGGAGGCCACCGCAACATGGCGGCGGCCAGCAAGGGAACTGCGGGGGCCTCCGGGCTGCGAAGAAATGCCGGCGGAGCCGCGGCCCCTGCACCGGAGCACAGCCCGCTGCCACCACCGCACCGCAGAGCGCCGCCCGCTGCCACCACCGCAGAGCCTACCTGCCCCAGCCCCAGCACAGCTGCCCCTGCCTCAGCACAGCTGCCCCTGCCCCAGCACTGCTGCCCCTGCCCCAGCACAGCTGCCCTTGCCTCAGCACAGCTGCCACCACCGCAGAGCCCACCTGCCCCAGCACAGCTGCCCCTGCCTCAGCACTGCTGCCCTAGCCCCAGCACAGCTGCCCCTGCCCCAGCACAGCTGCCCCTGCCCCAGCACAGCTGCCCCTGCCTCAGCACAGCTGCCCCAGCCCCAGCGCAGCTGCCCCAGCACAACCAACCTGCCCCAGCACAGAGCTGCCACCGCACGAGCCTGGACCACTGAATGACCCCTGTGACTACTTCTCCACCTGTGCCGGATCCCTTCCCAGGTAAGCTGAATTCGGACTATAAGACGGACCCCCATTTGACACATTATTTTTTTTCCCCTATTTTCCTACTGAAAATTGGGGTGCGTCTTATGGTCCGGTGCGTCTTATAGTTCACAAAATACGGTACATAGAATAAAGACAAAGAAGGACATGACAATATCCAGAAAGTGTAGCTTGAAAGATTCAAAAGAAGATGAGGTTATTCAGTATAACAGTCAGTCCCGACCCCAACTGCCCCGCTCCCCCCCCAGGCACATCTGAAACCCTGCAGGTTTAATCAGGTAAGCCTAATGGGTGTGTTACAAGATATAAGCCTTCTCATATACCAATCGGTGAATTGAAGGCAACCATGTAATGCTTGACGTACCGATAGTGGCTGTAGATCAATAAAGGAGGACCATGTGAGGAAAAAACGTTTCTTATGACTTTATTTATGAAGTATGGACTCAATTCAATCCATTTTAAACAAATATGTTACCTTCGAAGAAATTAGATTTAGTGAAGGGGTTGCGTCCTGTGCCCACAAATGCAGAATGCTCTTGCGGGTAGCAGCCGCCCAAATAGTTAAAACACGTCGTTGCTGAGCAGAGAGTCCGAGTAGTTGATCCAATGGGAGAATATTAATTAATGCCCATTCCGGAGATAATGTAAAGCGAATTTTGAAGGTGTTGGTGAGATGGCGAAAAAGCATATCCGAAACCTCCTGTATCTAAAGAGTTCTATGTTAACCTTATGAGTCCACAGGACTTGCTTACAAAACGCATCAGGCTTCTTTAGATCTTCTTTTGCATACTTCTGACGTTTTATTTCATGGTGAGAATGCAAGAGAGGTTTTCTTCTGATGACTCTTCCATTTAAGCCATATGTGTGCAGGTGTCTCTGAACAGTAGAGCAATGTACCATAACTCCAGATCTGCTAAGTCTTTCTGAAGATCTTTTGCAGTCAAGCGAGGGTTCTGATTTACCAATCTAAAAATCTAGTAGCCCTGATTGAAATTTTTCTTGCTTTTCAAGACCTTATTTTGACCACCACGCTTCCTGTTAACTGCCATTTCTGAAATACATTTCGAACTGAGAAAAGGGCAACTTGAAAATGCTTTGCTATCTTGCTATATAGCCTACTCCTGCTTTGTGGGCCTCCACCATTTTCATATGCAGAGTGCTAGGCAGCTGCTTACATGAACCCATGGCTGCTGTCTTTTGACACAAGGTTAGAGGAGGCTGGTTTTTATAAAGTTGGGAAATTTGCATCACCTGGCCTTTCATAACGATGATGGTGAACAAGTTCTAACCCCAACAGGCCAACTAAGGTGTGAAAACTTGGTCAAAGTTATCTAAGCACACAAATATCCAAGGGTGCCCAAGCTTTTGCATCAGTTCTTTTTCCTTTTTTGTAATTTTTAAAATTTAAAAAATGACATTATATACTGTATATATTTTGCCTAAAATACAAAGGAAATGTGCCATATTTAACTGTTAGTCCTTTTAGAGATTATTACTAGTGACGGATGAGCACTAAAATGCTCGGGTACTCGTTGTTTGGGTCAAGCAAATTGGAATGCTCGTTTGCTCGACCCAAGCAACGAGCCCAATGTAAGTCTATGGGAAACCTGAGCATTTTTGCCACGACTCTCCCCGGGGGGTCTTTTTAGGGTCTAAAAATGTCGGAAATCGATGGGAACATCATGGGGAAGACCCCTGGAAGCATTTCTAACTCCCAGGTCACAGCAGTGAACATTGTTGTCAGAGTCTTACGCCACTTTTACAGGCGCACAATAAAACATACAAAAACAAAACGAAAATGGATTTTCCTGGGAAATATGTTAAGGAACATCCTTTTCAGGTTAATGACTTGTATATAAGGCAAAATAAATAACCCAAAACAAAAATGTTCCTCCACCACTTGGGCTATGTTCACACGTAGCGTTTTTGCTGTGTTTTCAACTTTAGCATTGCTTTCAACCAAGAGGAATGCATTCACTGGGAAATGTCATTTTAAAATTTTACTTCCTTATCTGTCCATGTGGTATGTGACACAGCATCAGACACATCCTGTTTCATTTATGAAGGAGGGACTCAAAGTCACAAAGCCTATTTTTATAGGGCCAGCAGTCGGCCCTCACTATTCTTAGAGAGCCATCAGCCAGCTATGCTTTGTTGTTCCCATTATTAAACAGTGGGTCACTTATGCTGTTATTGTGTATAGAGTGAGTGGCAGGGCTGCCCAAAATTTGGATGCATCCCAATAACCCATTGAACAGACTTCCTAGATGGCCACATGAAACCAAAGTTCCCACTATTAGTCATTTGGTACTCCCATAATGTTTGCCCATGGAATGAATGCAAAGCTTGCTCCAAATTTGGACGCACCTCAATAACCCTTTGAACCGACATCCTGGACGGCCACATGCAACCAAAGTTCCCATTATTTATTTGGTACTCCCATAACATTTGCCTAGACATTGAATGCAAGGCCTGCTCTGCCCCAAAGTTACACACACCCTAATAATCCTTTGAACCTACGTACTGGATGGCCACATGAAGCTAAAGTTCCCATAATTAGTCATTTGGTACTCCCATAATGTTTGGCCATGAAGTGAATGAAAGGCTTGCTCCAAATTTAGACGCACCCCAATAACCCTTTGAAACGACGCCCTGGATGTTGTAAGACAACACTTACTGAATGTGTTGGTGGACACTCACTTGGCAACGGGATGAAGGCACACAGGCACGTTTTTCTTACAAAACGGTTTACTTGGATTATTTGGGCATCATAAACTGCACTGTAGGCCATGTTATACTTCACAGACCTATGACATAGTCCATAGCACTTCACAGTTCACGGCTTAACTTTCAGTCACTAAACACGCCAGACTTCTCACTTCGTCCCGTTACCATGGTTGACCGCACGCCGAACAGTTCATTACATATATCAACGGAACCTAATAACACCGACAGTCTGTTCCAATGGCAGATACTTCTCTGTCGTTATTATAACCCCCTGGAGTTACCTTCCTGGAGCTTCTGGTCCACACACTGACCTCCTGTCGGTCCTGGTTCCCAGGAAAGCGGCCAAACTAAGATCACAATCCTGGACAATGCCTTGCTCACAAGGCCACTTGACAGTTCCAGACCCTCAGACGGACGGTAGATTCCCCAGTGCAGTGCCATCAAAGACTCTGCCAGTCCATGGTCCCATCCTGGGACCTTCCAACACATAGACTTTTCAGCACCTTAGAACAACGACCATGTGACCCAAACTCTGGTCACATTATGTAGCTGTAACCACCCCCATAGGTGGGCGGTGTGTGTTTAGTCAGTCCCACCCAGCTCTCCGACTAAAACTGTAAGCCCCCTAGTAGACAAAAAATACATTTGTGGAATTACGAGTCTCAGAACAACAACATTTCGGGCTTACAGTGCTGAGGATCTCCTCTGCGACACATACCGGCCATTTACAATAATGCCGGTCACTGTCTCACCATCACAGTTACGCCTCCATGCATATCCTGAGGAGCACATACAGTGCCCCCTAGCTGTAACAGGGGTTACTGCCTCACAATGTCGACATGAAACCAAAGTTTCCATTATTCATTTGGTACTCCCATAATGTTTGCCCATGAAGTGAATGCAAGGCCTGCTCCAAGTTTGGACGCACCCCAATAACCCTTTGAACCGACGTCCTGGATGGCCACATGCAACCAAAGTTCCCATTATTCATTTGGTACTCCCATAATGTTTGCCTATGCATTGAATGTAAGGCCTGCCCTGCCCCAAAGTTACATGCACCCCAATAACCCCTTGAACCGACGTAATGGATGTCCACATGAAACCAAAGTTCACATTATTCATTTGGTACTCCCATAATGTTTACCCATGAAGTGAATACAAAGCCTGCTCCAAATTTGTACGCAGCCCAATAACCCTTTGAACCGACGTCCTGGATGGCCACATGCAACCAAAGTTCCCATTATTCATTTGGTACTCCCATAATGTTTGGTTATGAAGTGAATGCAAAGCTTGCTCCAAATTTGGACACACGCCAATAACCCTTTGAACCGACGTCCTGGATGACCATGTGCAACCAAAGTTCCCATTATTCATTTGGTACTCCCATAATGTTTGCCCATGAAGTGAATACAAGGCCTGCTCCAAATTTAGACATACCCCAATAACCCTTTGAACCGACGTTCTGGATGGCCACATGCAACCAAAGTTCCCATTATTCATTTGGTACTCCCATAGTGTTTGGCCATGAAGTGAATGCAAAGCCTGCTCCAAATTTGGACACACCCCAATAACCCTTTGAACCGACGTCCTGGATGACCATGTGCAACCAAAGTTCCCATTATTCATTTGGTTCTCCCATAATGTTTGCCCATGAAGTGAATGCAAAGCCTGCTCCAAATTTGGATGCACCCCAATAACCCTTTGAACCGAAGTCCTGCATGGCCACATGCAACCAAAGTTCCCATTATTCATTTGGTACTCCCATAATGTTTGCCTATGCATTGAATGCAAGGCCTGGCCTGCCCAAAATTACATGCACCCCAATAATTCTTTGAACTGATGTACAGGATGGCCACATGAAACCAAAGTTCCCATTATTAGTCATTTGGTACTCACATAATGTTTGCCCATGAAGTGAGTGCAAGTGTTGAGGCTTAAGAACCTGCTTTGGAGCATTGCAGTATTGAGGCTGAAAACCCGGCAGTGGAGCATTGCAGTGTTGAGCCTGAAGAACCAACAGAGAGGAATTGCAGTTTTGAGGCTGAAGAACCTGCACTGTTGAATTGCAGTGGTGAGCCTCAAGAACCTATAGAGGACAATTGCTGTGTTGAGGCTGAAGACCTTGCAGTGGAGCATTGCAGTGTTGAGGCTGAACACCTGACAGTGGAGCATTGCACTGTTGAGGCTGTACACCCGGCAGTGGAACATTGCATTGTTGAGGCTGAACAACCAGCAGGGAGCATTTCAGTACTGAGCCTGAAGAACGTGCATTGGAGCACTGCAGTGTTGAGGCTGAAGAAACTGCAGTGGAGAATTGCAGTGTTGAGGCTGAAGAAACTGCAGGGGACAAATGCAATGTTGATGCTGAAGACCCGACATTGGAACATTGCAGTGTTGAGGCTGAACACCCGGCCATGGAGCATTTCAGTGTTGAGCCTGAACAACCTGCATTAGAGCATTGTAGTGTTGAGGCTGAAGACCCGGTAGTGGAGCATTTAAGTGCTGAGGCTGAAGACCGGGCAGTGGAGCATTTAAGTGTTGAGGCTGAAGAATCGGCAGTGGAGCATTGAAGTGTTGAGGCTGAAGTCCCAGCATTGGAGCACTGCACTGTTGAGGCTGAACACCCTGCAGTGTAAAATTGCAGTGCTGAAGCTGACCAACCCCTACAATTCCCATTATTAGGAAGTGGGTCTCCCATACTGTTTGTCTATGCAGTGATTGCAAGGCCTGCCCCAAATTTGGACGCACCCCAATACACTTTGGAAGAGAGGTGGAGGAAGGCCTCAAAAACATCTTTTCCTTCCCATTACAAAGAAGCGGGTCTCCTAGACTTGCTTTCAGATGGGATTTTTTATAAATAATTCCGCAACAAGGGCCCTCTGGTACTGCAGCATTTTAGTGCACCAGTCTGCCTCTGGAATAAGAGATTGAAAGCTCTCCTTGTAGAGTGGGTCAAGAAGTGTCACCAACCAGTAATGACTGTCACCCAAAATTTTGCGAACGCGAGGGTCACGGTCAAGGCAGTGTAACATAAACTCAGACATGCATGCCAGACTGCTATCAGGAAAGACTTCCATGTCCTCACCAAGAGGACAACTGACCATGCTCTCCTCCTCCTTGTCCTCAGGCCATCCACGCTGAACAGACAGTATCACAGTTGAGCTTGTAGTACCGTCTATAGCGCATGAAACTAGCTCCTGTTCTCCCTCCTCCTCCTCCTCCTCCTCTTCCTCATTGTCACCTAATCCACGTTGGGATGAGATGAGGCTAGGTTGTGTGTAGTCACCCTGTATAGTTCCTTGCTCCTTCTCATCATGCTCCGCTTGCAATGCATCCTCTTTGATTGATTGTGAGCAGAGAGCACTTTATAACACAGTGAAGTGGGATGGTGACTAATTATGGAGTCAATGCCGCTCACCATCTTGGTGGAGTCCTCAAAGTTTTGGAGGATGGTACATATGTCTGACATCCATGTCCTTTCCTGAGGTCTTATGTGTGGAGTCTGAACGGAATTCCGACGGCCTTGTTGATGCTGGTAGTCAACAACTGCCCTCTTCTGCTCACAAATCCTTTCCAGCATATGCAGTATAGAGTTCCAATGCATGGGGACATCACACAACAGTCAGTGAGTCAGAAGCTGCAAACGCTGCTGAAGCACGGCAAGGGCGGTGGAAGCTGTGACTGACTTTCTAAAATGGGCACACAGGTGGCGTACTTTCATAAACAGATCCGGCATATACGTATGGGAGCTCGCCTCACTTCAAAGCCACCACCAGGTTCCGGCCATTATACAACAAAGAGAAAAGACATGCTATAATAGCGATCAACCTGAAAAAATGTATGTAAAATGTATAGTACAAAATGCAAATTTTATTTGGCAAAAGAAGAAAACACACAAAGTCCATTAAAAACAATTAAAAACCAAATGCCCAGAAAAAAGACATGGGTTTTAGCCCCACAGACCAAAGGAAAGTATCACAGTCAATACAAATAACAATTTTTTGGCACCTTTTCTAAAGACAGTAAAGTACTGAAATAATTATTTGCTAGATATAGCAAGACCTAGATAGAAAAATACAGTATATAATGCTAGACAATCCCAGCCAAAAGGCAGACAACAATTCAAAGAAGGTCACTAAGTGCTTTAAATAGTGCAAAGATGGACTGGCAAAATTACAATAAATCCCTGCCAAAACAGCCCCACAAGCAATTGAGGGGGTACATATGAAGAGACGCAAAAAAATATTGACAAAAAGCAGCAGTTAGCTACCACAAAAGGAACATGATCCTAGTGGGAAAATCTGCCACAGCATCCCTTGAGAATGACTAGGAGGACTGCCAAATGAAGCATGAAGGTGCCAAGGAGTCAGGGGGGCATAAAGGGCCCAAAGCGTGTCGCAAACAAGAAATGTGTGAATTTAGTAGTGTGGCCTGTGGGGCGTTGGCTGCGTATTTGCACTTGCGTTCCAAGGATTGGGGTATGGACAACTGAACGCTGTACTGGGACAACGACGTGGATGTGCTTGATGATAGTGCTACTTGAGTGTGTGCAACGATAGGTGCAGGGTAGGAGGTTTCTTCGCATGCACTATGGACATGGGATTAGCTTGCATGCACAACACAGACACTGTTCGTGGACCCTGGGGTTTGGCCCACAAAGTCGGGTGCTTTGCTGCCATGTGCCTGATCATGCTGGTGGTGGTCAGGCTGGTAGCTTTGCTACTCCTGCTGAAGATGGCATGGCAGGTGGTGCAAGTGGTCTTTTTGGGGTTATCGGCAGGGTCTTTAAAAAACAACCAGATTCGGGAAAACCTAACAGTTGGACAGGCAACTTCAGTCGTGTTGGTGTTACGGGAATGCTTGCCCGCCTTCTGTCTGCGGCCACCACATTGCTTCTTCCTGCCTGTTGGGGTGCTTATGCCTCCCTCCCCCTGTGTGCCTGCTGTCCTTGCTCTGCATGTCCTCCTGCCAGCTTGGGTCAGTTACTATATCATCCACCACCTCGTCCTCTACTTCCGCACCCTGGTCCTCTTCCTGACTTTCTGGCAATTGTGTCTTGTCATCGTTCACCTCTTGCAACACTTTCCCACTGTCGCCTTTGTGTGACCGTGGCTGCTCAAATATTTGGGCATCACTAGATGCGATCTCCGCTTGTCCCGCTTCAAGTTGATGAGGCGTGAGGCCAGAATCTATAAATGGAAAAGTGAACAGCTCTTCGGAGTGTCCATGTGTGGGATCAGTTGTCTCCGGGCGCTCGGCATGGTGGGAGGAAGGAGGATCAGGGTGAGGAATATGCAGTCCAGACTCACGGCTACTGAGAATTGACCGTGTGGAAGACAAGGTGGTGATGGTGGTGGTGGCGGCGGCAAACTGACTGGAAGCATTATCCGCTATCCAACCAACAACCTTTTGACACTGCTCTGGGTTCAACAGTGGTGTGCTGCTGCGGTCCTCTAGTAATTGGGACAGGAAGGTCGGACGAGAAGATGTGGATGTTTGTTGTGGCCCAATTTCAGCTTGCCCATGGCCTCGGCCTCTGCATGCACCATCACCATCATGTCCACTTCCACATCCCTTGCCACGAGTCTTGCCCACTTGAAATGGAGTACAATATTTTTTGCGTTAAGTACAAATGGCTGAATTTGGAGCAAACTGCGGGAAAACCACAGTTTAAAATATCTGTCCTTTAAAGGGAATCTGTCACCCCTTTTTTTGAGATATCATATAATGATATCATTCAATTGTGTGTCACATAAGGATTCTCTTAGTACTTTTGCTTCCCCCTGACCCCGCACCTTTCATGCATAAATACCTTTTTTATATCGGTTCAGATGTATGTAAACTGCCGCAGTCCGGTCCGGTGGGCGGGGCTTATTCACCTGCTCCCCCCCTCCCTGTCTTGCTCTATGCATTTCTTCTTGCGTAGAGCAAGACAGGGAGGGGGAGCAGGTGAATAAGCCCCGCCCACCGGACCGGACTGCGGCAGTTTACATACATCTGAACCGATATAAAAAAGGTATTTATGCATGAAAGGTGCGGGGTCAGGGGGAAGCAAAAGTACTAAGAGAATCCTTATGTGACACACAATTTAATGATATCATTATATGTTATCTCAAAAAAGGGGTGACAGATTCCCTTTAAGTAACAATTTTATTTACAGCAAACTGGTGTCTATAGGTAGGCTTTAGATACAACAAAAACAGTCCTATGGAGCCCAAAAAATGCCACAACTTTTTGCACACAGGTGAGGCGTGTGATTGAGATCCCACACTTTTAAATATCTGGCCTGTATTTTTTTTTTCACAGCAAAATAGTGTCAATATCTAGGCTAAGACACAGCAAAAACAGTTCAATGGAGCCAAAAAAAATGCCACAATTTTTAGCACACAGATAGGTGAGGCTTGTAATGGAGATCCCCCACTTATAAATATCTGGCCTGTATTTTTTTTTGATACAGCAAAAAAGTGCCAAGAACTAGGCTAAGGGTCCCGTTTCACATAGCGACGCACCAGCGATCCCGACAACGATATGACCTAAATGGTCGCTAGTAAGCTGCCAAACAGGCAAATCTCTTCATCCGGTGATCCATATAACGACCTCGGCGGTCGTTGGTACCTTGTCACACCGCAGCTATTCTGAACGATTCCAGCCTGCGTCCCTGAGTTCTGCATCGCCAACAAGATCACTCGTCGGCGTCAAACACAGAATTGCATGCTGACCAGCGGGACACCGACGATGAAAAAATAGCCCAGGACATTCCAGCATGATCAGCGATATCCAGTGGGGGGGCCGGTCGCCGCTATGTGTCACAGGCGAGATCGCTGTTGCGTCACAAAATCGGTGACGCTTTAGCGATCTCGCTATGTGAGACGGGGGCTTAAGAAACAGCAAAAATAGTTCAATGGAGCCCAATAAATGCCACAACGTTTAGCATACAGATAGATGAGGCGTGTGACAGAGATCCCCCACTTTTAATTATCTGGCCTGTAATTTTTTTCACAGCAAAATAGTGTCAATAACTAGGCTAAGACACAGCAAATAAAAATTCAACGGAGGGCTGAAATGGCACAATTTTGAGCACAATGATATGCGATCCGTGTGGCAGACAAAACCCAGTGTAAAATATACTCCCTGTAGGTAAATTTTTCTTTTTCAGCAAACTGTTGTCAAGTACTTGTATAAGACATTCCAACTAAATTTTACAGTACCATAAAAATGGCACAATATTCTGCTCATTCAGATGTGATCACTGTGACTACCAAACCTCTGTTTAAAAAAGCTGGATTTTCACGCTGTACTATGGAAAGGATCTGGCTGTGTTCTCCATTGCCAACAAGCAAATGGAGAAAAAAAATGTGTGCTTTGGATTACTTTTGAATAAAATAATCAGGATTAAGATGCAAAAAAAAATTATTCCTGGCAAATGATACCTTGGACTATGTACATACGGTAAATAAATATCTGTAATAGGCAGCAGCAACAGACAGTAATGGAATGGACTTTGCTGTATGTAATGAAGTATGCCACATACACTGCCTCTCTACCTAGCACTGATATATGTATAAACCCCGTAATTAGTCCTTAGAAGGACTGTTGGTTTAGCTGGATTTGTTTATTCAATCCAACCTAACTTGTTTATAAGGCCCCGTCACATTATTCGATATCGCTAGCAATATCGCTAAAACGTCACCGATTTTGTGACGCAGCAGCGATATTGCTAGCGATATCGCTATGTGTGATACTTACCTCCAACCGACTCCCCCGCTGGTTATCGCTGATCGCGCGAGAACGTCCTGGGCCGTTTCTCGTCGGCTGCTTCCTGCTGGGCTTCCTGCTGGCGCCGACGAGCGACGCGTGGAAGCGGGCGGGAGGACGTCTTCATCGCCGCGTCTGACAGTTAAGTAACGACCGCTGCTGCGTCGCTACATCGCTAGTGAGATCTGCCTGTTTGGCAGCTCACTAGCGACCACTTAGCGATGCACTAGCGATCCTGACCGGGTCATATCGTTGTCGGGATTGCTGGTGCATCGCTTAGTGTGACGGGGCCTATAACCACTGTAGGGATTCACTCTGGTGGGCAATAGCTGGGCGGCAGTAACGAGGCAACACACAGGCATAAAGTCCAATTTCAGTGGTTTTAATGTCACTCAGTAACCAGCAGCTTAACAAAACATAAGGGAAATAAAACACATACTCCAGCTTGGAGAACCTCTGGTCCCAGACTCACCCCTTGCACGGGACGGGTGTAACTAAGCGGCTGCCAGGTCCTGCGGCATCCGCCAGGTGCCATTCCCGGGGTTCTTCCGAGTCTTGCTGCAACAGTCCTGCAGCACGGGAATCCTATATACAAGTTGCAGGCTGCGTCCACACAAGTCCCTGTAGTTTCCAGAAACACACTCACACTGTGGCATTTACCAACCTCCATTACATAGGGTCTAACCCCTCTCACCAGTGAGGTAGACATCACATGGGCTGGGCTGATCACGTGACCCTGACATCATCCCAGGTCCCGTCTTTAAGGAAAAACCCGGCCAAACATTAATCTGCTAGGAGAAACATATCTTCCATCCAGTAAAACACCCTTTACTGTACGACATACCTCCCCCCTATGTTCAACCCTAGAGGGGTGGACACATGACATACAGTGAACTCTGGACAGGTCATCTGCATTCCCTTGTAGTCTGTCTGCGCGATGTTCTACTGAAAACTAGTTTTGCAGGGACAGGAACCACCTGTTGACTCGGGCATTCCTCTCCTTAGCTTGACTCATCCACACAAGAGGGGAATGATCTGTTACCAACTGAAATGTTCTCCCCAGCAAATAGTAGCGCAACGATTCCAGTGCCCACTTGATGGCCAGGCACTCTCTCTCCACAATACTGTACCGGGATTCAGCTGGGGTAAGCTTCCAGCTTAGGAAACTAATGGGATGCTCTTCCCCGTTAACTTCCTGAGACAGCACGGCACCGAGGCCTATCTCAGAGGCATCAGTCTGCACCACAAACTCTTTTTTGAAATTTGGAGTGATCAGGACTGGTGTACCACACAGTACCCCTTTTAATTTTGTAAAGGCCTCCTCTAACTGATCATTCCAGTGGACCATCACAGATTTTTTTCCTTTTAAACAATCTGGTAAAGGCGCGGACAGGTTTGCAAAGTTGGGAATGAATCGCCTGTAATATCCCACCAAACCCAAAAAGGCCTTTACCTGCTTTGTTGTGAGGGGATGGGGCCAGTTCTGAATTGCCTCGACCTTGTTCACTTGGGGATTGAGAACTCCCCTCCCAATGACATAACACAAGTACCGGGCTTCCTCCAACCCTATGAAACACTTCTTTGGGTTGGCAGTTAGCCCTGCTTGTCGCAGGGAGTCTACCACTGCCTGTACTTTTGCTAAGTGGCTTTCCCAATCGGTGCTGAACACAATAATATCATCTAGATAGGCTGAGGCATAGCGGCGATGGGGACGGAGAACAATATCCATTAACCGCTGGAATGTTGCTGGAGCGCCATGCAACCCAAAGGGTAACACCTTATACTGGAACAGCCCCTCAGGTGTTATAAACGCCGTCTTTCCCTTCGCCGCCTCTGTTAGGGGTACCTGCCAGTAACCTTTTGTGAGGTCCAGAGTTGTAAAATACCGTGCTTGCCCAAAGCGCTCTATCAACTCGTCAACCCGGGGAATGGGGTAGGCGTCAAACTTTGAAATGTCATTGAGTTTTCTAAAATCATTACAGAATCTTAGAGACCCATCAGGCTTGGGTATTAGAACTATTGGGCTGGCCCACTCACTCTGAGACTCTTCTATGACCCCTAACTGTAGCATCATTTTTACCTCTTCCGAGATGGCTTGTCGCCGGGCCTCAGGCACTCGATATGGCTTTTAATCGGACCTTGGCCTGTGGCTCTGTGACAATGTCATGTTGGATTAGGGAGGTGCATCCAGGGAGCTCCGAAAAAACATCTGTATTTCGGCTGATGAACTCCCGGACCTCCTGAACCTGTTTAGGAGACAAAGTATCTGCAATTTTGACCGCGGGTTGGGCTTCTCCTGCCTCGCCCCGAGGTAACGGAGCATTTTCCATCTGAAACGCTGGCAGCGGACTATCCCCACCAAGGTGCTCTCTATCTTTCCAGGGTTTAAGCAAATTAACATGGTAAACCTGGGGACTGATTACCTGGCATACTGGACAGGAGCTACAGTACCATTTAACTTCTTCATGAACCCCTGGCCAGTAAAATTGCTGCAGAATTCGGTCGAGGGTCTTCTTTTGGCCCAAATGCCCCCCAAGTACATGCGCATGCGCTAAATCCATTACCAGCCTTCGATATGTCTGAGGTACCAGTAACTGTTCTACCATTTCCCCACGTATTTTCTCCACTCGGTACAACAAATCCTGATTCAACTCAAAGCGTGGAAACACCGTATCTGTTACGAGTGGCGGAAGGCACTAAATAAAAAATAAATGAAGTGCCTTCGCCACTCGGGGTCCACCGTGTGGCAGGTGGTATAACCGCTGATAGAGTGGCAGAGCACTGAGGCGATAACGTGCATGGGGTTAACTGCACCCTAAGTGCACAGGAGCGAGCTCTGTTATGCTCACAGAGCTGCAGACAAAAGTATACAAAAATACCCGTCTGTTCTGGGACACAGACTAGCAGCGAAATTGTCATGGTAATTAGAGTCACAGAAGTAGTCTTTAGGCAGCAGGACTACTCCCTATTGACCGACCGTTAAAGAAGACAGGAGGCGTCGCAACTACAGACGCCGGAGAACTGCAATCACAGCGCGGTGTGAACAGAGCCGCAGAGGAGACACCGCAATGTCGTTGGCGCGATGCAGGACGCTAGCTGCTGAGAGGTATAGCTGTAGCACGCTGGCGCTAGCGCTGCTACTGGCGGCTGCCCAATCACTCACACAATCGTAATATCAGAGGGAAGGGGTTTCATAATAAGTCAGTCACCAGTCCAAGCATCCATCACCATACATACAGCAGCAATATGAAAATGCTAGCGCATGGCATAGCGGCCATGCGCACTTTTTATAGCGTACGGGACCTGCCAGAAATCTCCAGAGCTCTGAGCTAAGCCAATGGAATCAGGAGCAGGACCTGAGCACCTGACTCCTGACCTCCAATGGGAGCTCATTCCAGGAGCATGCTCAGAAGCTGGCTGAAAGGACTTAGCCTCTGGAGACAAATGTGAGGATCTGGATCTCTGCATAAGAATGGCAGGACACAGATTCCTAACAGTATCTGCCCCAGGTTGTTGGGGTTCCCCATTGACAAACAGTACATTTTCTCTGGCCCTGGCTAAAGTGATGTCTCGGAGTTGTGCTGTACCAAAATTATCACCTGGTACATTCAAGTCTGACAACTCGGGTCACAGCGGCAAGTCTTCCACCTCTCCAGCCAATACTTCTATGGGAGAACTCTCCCCCTCCTCCACCGAAGGGAAGGTTATTACTACCGCCAGCACTTCTTCCTCCGGGCCACCAGGCTCATGCCCCCCTTCTGGAGAATGTAACCTGGTTGTCTCTGGTGCCGGCAGTTGCTCAGTGGACGGGACAACCGACGGCCACAGCACAGAAAACAACGGAAAGTCTCTTCCAATTATCACTTCATAATGTAAATTAGTCACCACCCCCACCTCGTGGCACCGCCTCTCAGCTGGCGTGCTGATTACCACTAGTGCGGTGGGATAGTCTTTTAAGTCTCCATGTATACACAACACCCCAATTTTCCGACCCGTATACTCGCTGGTGTGTATCCAGCTGGCTCTTACCAGGGTTACAAGACTCCCTGAGTCCAATAAGGCCACAGCCGGGGTGCCCTCCACTTCCACCTGACACAAATGTTCCATATTGGGGCCTTTCGGGGTGCCCACTGCACACATTGGTTCGGCATAATGGGACTGGCGGTACCCAAAATTGGTGTCCATGGGCTCAGTCAGGTGGGGGCAATCAGCTCTCATATGACCTGGTTCCTGGCACCGCCAGCAGATTATTGGGCTCCTTACTTCCCCAGATAATTCCTGAGCGGCCTTCCTGGGCTCCGCTCGCCGAACCAGGGGCGGGGACTTAGGGAACCTTCCGGTTACCTTTCGAGGGGTCCCTCCCTGTAACTCTTTGGTAGCCCCATACCTTTCTATGAGGTCTATCATCCGCATGGCATTAGTAGGGGATGCCTGACCGACCTATGTCTGGAGGGAGTGGGGCAAAGCCCTCCAAAATTTATCAGTCACTATGCGGTCCAGCAAGGCTGTGGGGGACAACACCTCAGGCTGCAACCACTTTTGTAACAGGTGCAACAGGTCGTAATACTGGGACCGGGCCGGCTTGGAGGGGGTAAACTCCCACTGGTCTACCCGCTGGGCCCGCACTAACACATTTACCCCAAGACGAGCCAGTATCTCACTCTTGACGACCGTGTAGTCCGCCCTTTGCTCGGTGGGTAGGTCCTGATACGCCTTCAAAGGTCCTGGGGTCAGAAACTGAGCGAGGACATCCGCCCAATGGTCCCGGGGTAGCTTCTCTCTCTCAGCGACTCCTTCGAACATCTCCAGGTATGCCTCCACATCGTCCGATTTCTCGATCTTGGGAATCGCTATACAAACCGCTTTCCGGACCTCATGGATACCCCGGTCAGCTCCTTTGGTCTGCGCTGCCGTGATATGCTGTATCAACAGCTGATTGGTTTCCTGCTGCTGCTGCATAGCCTGCTGCTGCATAGCCTGCTGTCGCATGGCCTCCTGTTGCTGCTGCCGCATGGCCTCCTGTTGCTGCTGCATAGCCCGCTGCTGCATAGCCTGCTGCTGCTGCATAGCCTGCTGCTGCTGTCGCATGGCCTCTATGAGCGTTTTTACCGTGGCCCCCATTTCTGGAAAGTTCTCCACCTGGGTCTCTGCCACTCGTTTCACCCAGGACATAGGCTGGGGTGCAAATCAAAAATAAAAACAGCCTGGCCTCACTGCTTGTGCCCGAATTCAGTCCACCAATTGTAGGGATTCGCTCTGGTAGGCAATAGCTGGGCGGCAGTAACGAGGCAACACACAGGCAAAAAGTCCAATTTCAGTGGTTTTAATGTCACTCAGTAACCAGCAGCTTAACAAAACATAAGGAAAATAAAACACATACTCCAGCTTGGAGAACCACTGGTCCCAGACTCACCCCTTGCATGGGACGGGCGTAACTAAGGTGCCATTCCCGGGGTCCTTCTGAGTCTTGCTGCAACAGACCTGCAGCACGGGAATCCTATATACAAGTTGCAGGCTGCGTCCACACAAGTCCCTGTAGTTTCCAGAAACACATGACGTTGGTATTGTCAAGTTGCTCCCAGCCGGGGGAGGCGGGACCCACCCACAACCCCGCACCCCCACCACAACACAAATTCACCCCATACGCCGCAACATACAACCAAAGACCAAAGGTTTCTTTTGGAATTTATATGGCCACAGCAGCCTTTTATTAAACAAACAACATTAACAATAAAGTATTATAAATAACATAGATACAGTAAACTTGAACCCGGAGGAGGAGTCCTTGAAGCCACAAGATCTAGGTGAATCGACCCCAAAATGCTGTGGACAGAACCCCACACATTACTCCCAGCCATTACCCCACAGGCTCGGGAGCACCAACCACCGACACGTCTGTCCACTAGGCAACTAGGGGATCCGCACTCTTTACGGAACTCCCCATCCACCTTTCACCAGATCACCACCACCAACTTATAAACAGAGGAGACCCTATACAGTGAATCTCCAAAAACCAAATTTCCAAACGACTCCAAGGACTCCCCCCCCTTCCAAAAACCGCCACAACGAGGGACCTTGAACACCTCAAGGGCCCGAGACCCCCAGAACACGCCAAGCAATGGCCCGCTCAATGCCTTCCTGAAGACCAAGAGTCCAAATATCGGAGCCGACCCCGTTCAAATGGACCCCATCCGCCAACCAAAAATCACCTTCGCCCCTTTCAAGATCAAAGTGACGCACAGCCACATCCCCGTTTCTTACCACAAAGGAAGACACCGCCCTGTTAACTTTAACCCTGGCCTTGTTGACCTTTACCAGGGACCTCATGGAACGCCACCTCCTGCGTGGAACTATTTCGGACCACACAATGGTGACCCCCCGATATAACAACCACAACCGCAAACAATCCTGCTTGATGTCCTTTATAAGTTCCCGAAAAGGCCTAACCGCCAATTCATTGCCCCCCACATGAAGGACAAGAATGTCCGGTGCACGATCCAACTGGGCACACACGTGAATTTCCTGTAAAACCCTCCGCCATTCCATCCCCCGGAAGCCGAGCCACCGCACCACTGCCGTGCTCCTGGGGAAGCCCAGTTGTCTGCCTTCATGTCGGACATCAGCTCTCAAAGCTCCCCAATGAACGAAGGAGTGCCCAAAGATCCAAACCAGCAAAGGTTCGACACCTGAAACAAAAAAGGATGAGTGCCAACAACACAAATGACGACTAAGGCCTAACGTAACTCCGATATCGGTCAGACTTCCAGCCACCAATATGCCGTATAGCAGCCGGATCCAAACCCCCCACCGCCGCTTCCGTTGCCGCCCCTATCCTGAAAGAATGAGGAGCAAAGCGAGAGTCATCCAGGCCCAGCCACCGAACGGACTTCTTAAAAACGGCACCAAACTGATATCTGGACAAACTACCGCCGTCAAGATGACACAACAGAGACCCCGACAAGCTGGGATGTAAATCACAAAAATTCCTCAAGCACTGAACAGGGCACATTGCAGAACCAGGCACCTTCCCCAACACCACCCGGCGACCTCTTCCCGACTGATCCGTCTTGGAACGTCGCAATCAAAATTCAACCCCACCCGAAGTCAATACAACATCCCTGGCCAATAACCCCCCTGCCAATTTCTTACTGGAAGAAACAAGTTCACCAACACGTAAAGCCCCAAAAAATGCGAATGAAAAAGCCAAACGAAACAACAAGACCTCGTAACGCGTAGAACATACAGACTCCAGCGTGAGACCCAATTGCTCCAATAAATTGAAGGATACCGGCCTCCTCAAATCCCCCTTGCTTCGGCCCCGACGAAAACCCTTCGCCGCCTGTTTGACTAAAAACGTCTTTGTCAAATCTTGACAACCACGCAAGTGAAAACCAAAGGACAGGCCGGCCAAAATGCGAGAAACTTTTGCACACGACCAACCCTCGACGGAGCCGCGCCCCAACCAGGCCAACAACATCCCTTCTTGATCCTGCCAAAACCATCGACCAGGCCAGCTGCAACAACTTCCTCCCACATCCGCCACACTGCCTGGTAAGCCTCCCAAGTTTTAGGCGCCAAGGAAGCTTCGATCAGTGACTCTGCGGCCCGTAAGCCAGGTTCCACAATTCCTCGGGACAAGCTAAACCCTCGACCTCCGCTTCTGGCGCCAACGAGCGGAATTGATCCCACTGCGAACGAGAGAGAGAGACAGCTATGTCGTTCTTGACTCCAGGAACATGAGACACAGTCACATGTGCATTCAAGGACAAGCATAGCAAAACCAACTGTTGCAACACTCGAACGACTGGAGGCGACGACGCGGTAAGACCGTTAATCGCACTCACAACGCCCATGTTGTCACAATTGAAACGAACGCGCCGATCGCGAAACTTGGACCCCCACAAATGAACGGCCACAAGGATCGGAAAAATTTCCAACAACGTAATGTTACGCACCAAACCGATCGCGAACCACTCATCGGGCCAACGAGACGCGCACCACTGTCCTCTGAAGTAAGCACCGAAGCCTATACCGCCAGCAGCATCCGTGAACAATTCCAAGACATCATTCCCAACGACGTCTGACATCATCAAAGAGCGGCCATTGTAGCCGACCAAAAAAGACTCCCATACCGCAAATCAGCCCTGAGATCCGACGACAATCTGATGAAATGATGGGGGGCCTGAATCCCTGCAGTAGCGCTGGCCAGCCTACGTGAAAAAACCCGCCCCATCGGCATCACCCGACACGCAAAATTCAACTTCCCCAGCACTGACTGGAGGTCACGCAATGATATCTTCTTCAAACGACGCGCACAAACCACTTCCGCCCGCAAATCCACCAACTTATCCTCAGGTAGCCTGAACTCCCACGCAACAGTATCAATCACAATCCCCAGAAAACGCAGGCACGTAGTGGGGCCCTCCGTTTTACCGGGCGCCAACGGCACGCCAAATCGCTCAGCAACCCATTCAATAGCCTGGAGAATTCTCTGACAACGCAATGAATCTGCGGGACCGACGCACAGAAAATCATCCAAATAATGGATAACTGAGTCCCAACCAGAAACCTCCCGAACGACCCACTCCAGAAAAGAACTAAATGCCTCAAAATATGCGCAAGAGAATGAACAACCCATTGGCAAGCACCTGTCCATGAAAAACTTGCCGTCCCAAAAACAACCCAGCAGCCTCATGCTGTCTGGATGAACCGGCAATAAGCGAAACGCAGCTTCAATGTCAGTCTTAGCCAGAAGCGCCCCCCGACCACAGCTCCGCACCCACCGAGCAGCCTCATCAAACGACGAGTAGACCACTGAACAAATCTCCGGATCAATCCCATCGTTGACCGACCTCCCACGAGGACACGACAAGTGCTGAATAAGCCGAAATTTATTCGGCTCCTTCTTCGGAATGACGCCCAGAGGGGAAACCACCAGATCCGGAAACGGGGGAGCCTCGAAAGGGCCCGCCATGCGACCCAAAGAAACCTCCTTTTCAATTTTTTCTGAAACAACTGAAGCATGAACCAGCGCAGAACGTAAATTTTTTAGAACTAGCGGAATAACGAAAGGAGGCTGAGGAATAAAGAACCCATCCTTAAAACCTGCGTGTAACAATGCAGCCTTCACCCTGTCCGTGTATCTATTTAGATAAGGGACCATCCTTTCCAGATTCACCGGAGTCTCCCCCTTTTGAATTACCGCCCCCAGCTCCTGACTTTCCTTTCTTAAAACACTTAGATGCTCTGTGTGAAGCCCCGTTACAGGTAGAGCAGAGATGTTTGAATTTGCAGTTCGCCCCGAACTTGAACTGCCCATCATTGAACTGCCAGCAAACCCCCACCTTGTGATTTCCGGACTGCCCCTGTCCGCTTCCACTCGTGGCACTGGCGTTTCCGCTACTCTGGCTGGTGCTGCCAGCCCCCCCATGAAAGGAGCACCCAAACTTGTTTTGCGCTATGACCCGCATCCACAACCCAATATCCTTCTGATCCCAACGAATGGCTGGCCGAACGGCCTTCCTCTGCCGGAATTGCTCGTCGTACCGAAGCCACGCCTGACCCCCATAAACTCTGTAAGCTTCCCCGATCGCATCCAAGTAACAAAACAATGCCGAGCAATTGTCAGGGGCCTTTTCTCCGATAACGCTCGCAAAAATGGCAAACGCCTGCTGCCAATTCACGAACGTCTGAGGAATGAGACGCCACCTACGCTTCTCCTCCTCCTCCTTCTTGCTGTCCTCTTTCTTACTCTTGTCCAAGTTAAATTTTTCGAGGGGCAGTAACGAAAAAATTTCCACGTATTCGTCCTTCCAAATACGCTCCTTTACCTCCTTCTTTAAATGAGCCCCCAGAGGGCCTTCAAAACAAACGTATACCTCCCCATGAGCCCTGTCATCTAAGTGCACCCGACCTTCCGGCTCCTTTTCCGTTTGCACAGACACTGACACAGGGTCTCGTGTACGCCCGGACGGCTCCAACCCGCTCTGCCACACCTGCCCCCCGGACTGTGACCCCACCCAAGCCGCCAATGGAGATGTCGCACGAAAACCCCGTTCCAAGCGCGACAACAAATTCCGCACGTCCCCTAACATGTTAACTACACCCCCCCCAACCCCAGTACCATCCGCCGGGGAACCCACACCCGCCAAAGAGGAAGACAAAACAGTAGACACAGAGGCATACTCACCGGGCTGCGAGGGGGCTGTGGGCCCTCCAGCCGAACGACCAGGATCCACCTGTTCTTGTAGCGAAGCTGGCGCCGCTGGACTGCCGCCGACGCCGAGGACTCTCTCCCGGTGGATCAGGGGTGCAGGACCCGAAACCCGGGTTGGATCCCGCTAGCCGATCTCCTGGCGACCACGCTGCCTGGGTCGCCGCGTCGTGGGTCCTGGATCCCCCACCATCTGACCCTGCTGTAACCGCCCCCGGTGATGACGCCTGTGCCCCCGGAGCGCGCCACCTGCCACCGTCTGATGGGGTGGAAGCCACAGGCCCTGCTGCTCTGCAGGCCGCTGTATCCCTGCTGCAGGACCTCCTGTCATGCCGCCCAGTGTGAGAGGCAGACCACAGTGCGGGCACCCCCCCGCCGCAGTCCCCCGATCCCCCAGAAGTCCCCCTCCCGGTGAGGGGTGAAGTGCTGGGCCCTGCCTCCTGGCAGGCCGCTGTCCCGGGGCTGCCCGACCGCGAACCGGGGGGGAGAGAGCATGCTGTGACGCCGGAGCGCCGTCACCACAACCCCCCGATGCCTGTGCGGCGCCCGGCTTGGAGGGTCCCGGGAGGGGCTCCTATGCCGTCGGGAGGCCCGGGGAGCCGAGTCAGGGGAGAGCCGCTCGGGAGGCCTCACCCTTCTGCTCCGGAGCTCTCTCCTCCCCGGCTGTGTCGCCTGCACGGTGGTCCCCGACGAGATAGAGGCCAGCTGCGCCACCAACCAGCCCGGAGGCTGCGACATGGACGCCTGCCGGAGACACTCCAAGGCCCGATCCACGGCCGACATGGTGGCTGGTGACAAGCTGCAGGTAAGAGCGGGAACAGAGAGGGAGGAAGGCCCACTGCACCCCCTCTTAAATTTGCAACGCCCCCATTCCCCAAAGACGCTCCCCCACCCTCACCTTCCAACCCCCCGTCATGTTGGCCTCCGCCCACGCCTCTTCTGTAGGGGA
The DNA here is from genome assembly GCF_039654945.1 of Dendrobates tinctorius. Taxonomy (NCBI): domain Eukaryota; kingdom Metazoa; phylum Chordata; class Amphibia; order Anura; family Dendrobatidae; genus Dendrobates; species Dendrobates tinctorius. The sequence continues at coordinate 19,739,329 of NW_027361682.1, forward strand.
GGGGAGGCTCAGCTCCGTCCATTGCTCTCACACTGTGGCATTTACCAACCTCCATTACATAGGGCCTAACCCCTCTCACCAGTGAGGTAGACATCACATGGGCTGATCACGTGACCCTGACATCATCGCAGGTCCTGTCTTTAGGGAAAAACCCGGCCAAACATTAATCTGCTAGGAGAAACATATCTTCATCCAGTAAAACACCCTTTACTGTACCACACCACGCTAACTAATAAAATTCCAAATCTCTATCTCAACAGAAACTCTCCCTACACTGCCTGAGTCTGGAGCTGACTGTGCCGAGCAGGGCGGCGCCAGGTCTGATGTAGACCTGATGACAGTGTGCAGCCAGCCAATCACTGTAATGCCGCGACCAACATGGCTGCGGCATTACTGTGCATGGCAGAGAATCCCTGCATGTTGACTGGCGCTCTAAAAAGCGCCAAACATGCAGGGTGGAGACCTGAGCTCCCGCCGAGCTCATGCTCGCTCATCATTAATTATTACATCTTCGAACTTCTTAACTGTTCACAATAACAGTAATTCTTACCAGGGGTGTTCAAACTTTTACATGCCACTTTATCAATGACATTAGAGAGCGGGGAAAGACTTTGGAAGTCAAAAAGTTAGGTAACCTTCTTTAAACCCATTCCCAAAATCTGCAGGACATGTAGGGCACATATTGGGTGTGGCAGTATAAAGCAAGCTCAGGCGCTGAGCCAGCACCATAGTCAACATCTGCCTTTAATAGTAGCAGCGATTGGAAATAAGCTCGGATCACTACTGTTAACTACTAAAATGGCGCTATCAATCTCTGACAGCAGCATTTTAGGTATGTGGACAGGGGAAGCGCTATGCTATTCTGTGCACCCATTGACATTACATTATGTGATTGTAGGGTACTGACGGGCTACTATGACATCTGGGGGTCTGCTGGCTGACAGGTTTATGCTCCTGTGATACCCAGCCACAGGTTGTCCTTTATAGGAGTTTGTGCTTTTGTCTATATATACACAATCATATTGCAGTATGTGGAGTAAGCAATCAATCGATTGCAGGTTCACGTCCTCTAAGAGCACTACAAAACAAAAGTAAAGTGCCATGAAAAAAGTTTAAAAAAATATTTAAAAAATTTAAATAAAAATTTGAATCCTTCTCTTTTTCCCTCCTTAAAAATGTACAGTAGATTAAAAAAATAAACATAAAATTACAAAATATAAAATTATTTAACCAAAGACCATAAAGCAAAATATATAAAACATCCAGAATTGTAGTTTTTTTATAGCAGCACTTGCACAGAAAAAATGCAACAAAAAGTGGTCAAAATATCGAATGTACATTATAAAAAAGGGCTAAATAAAGCATCAGCTAGCCTGGCAAAGAACAATCCCTCAATTGACAGATAAATGTAAAAAAGTTACGGTATATGAAAATAGCCAGAAAATACAAAATATTTTTTCTTTTTAAATTTGAGAATTGTTTTAACCACTAAAGTGAACAAAAAAAACAACCAAAATTTGTTTGTTTGGTATCGCACCAATCATGCTGACGTGGAGAATCATTTCAAAAAGGTAACTATATCCACATAATGAATGTTGTAAAAACACAACAAAAAAATTGCTGAAATGCATTTTTTTTCCGCAATTTTCTGCGCATGGAATTTTTCTTCATTTTTGAGTACATTGTATGGTAAAATGAGTGGTGTCATTCTTAACTACCACCTGTCTTGCAAAGAAAAAAATAAAATTAACGAAAATATAAAAAAGCGATGTCTCTTGAAAGAAAAAAAGTAAAGCACAAAAATGAAAATTTGCTGCTGAAGGAAGGGTTAAAAATAGGGGCAAATTGGACAGAATGTGTTAAAGTAGAAGCAAAGTGTAACGTTTTCTCCCAGATCTCTGACCATAAGGTCTACAAGCTCCATATGAGATGAACTATTGCGGTTATACCGTTATACGGTGACACAGACACAGGGCTCATTAATGTGTTACAGCTCACATAGATCTGAAGGTTTTCGTATCATGTTTCAGCTTCAGGTATCGGATCCGTGCAGCAGCCAGAACTTGTTGTCTCCAGAGCTGGAAGCCGCTTAGTGTCACATTTCCTGAGTCTGACATCAGTAAGACAGATTCATCCATTTCTGCCAAGAAGGAGTCATCTACTGTCTGCTGCTCCGGGCTGAAGACACTGAAATCTAGAAAGAGACAGTGAATCACATATTACATATCTATGTACATACAGAGCAATATTATAGTAGTTATAGTCTAATACAGTGGTCCCCAACCTTTTTTGCACCAGGGACCGGTTTCAAGCAAGAACATTCTTCCATGGCCTGGCAGGGCGGGGATGGAGGTGTGGCAGGGGCGGAGCTTTGGTCATAAGGGGACGGGGCTATGGACGCGGTTGTATTGTAGCAGTGCATACTTATAATTAAATAACATTTATAATGTGACTCAACTCACCATAGGTTTTGAATGAGTGCTCCATCACCCCCTTCTCCCCATCATTGCCTTCACCCCATCACTCCCTTCTCCCCATCATTGCCTCCACCCCATCACTGCTGTCTCTCCATCATTGCCTTCACCCCATCACTGCCGTCTCTCCATCATTGCCTTCACCCCATCACTCCCTTCTCCCCATCATTGCCTTCACCCCATCACTCCCTTCTCCCCATCATTGCCTTCACCCCATCACTGCTGTCTCTCCATCATTGCCTTCACCCCATCATTGCTGTCTCTCCATCATTGCCTTCACCCCATCACTCCCTTCTCCCCATCATTGCCTTCACCCCATCACTGCTGTCTCTCCATCATTGCCTTCACCCCATCACTGCCGTCTCTCCATCATTTCCTTCACCCCATCACTGCCGTCTCTCCATCATTGCCTTCACCCCATCACTCCCTTCTCCCCATCATTGCCTTCTCTCCATCATTGCCTTCACCCCATCATTGCTGTCTCTCCATCATTGCCTTCACCCCATCACTGCCGTTTCTCCATCATTGCCTTCACCCCATCACTCCCTTCTCCCCATCATTGCCTTCACCCCATCACTCCCTTCTCCCCATCATTGCCTTCACCCCATCACTGCTGTCTCTCCATCATTGCCTTCACCCCATCACTGCTGTCTCTCCATCATTGCCTTCACCCCATCACTCCCTTCTCCCCATCATTGCCTTCACCCCATCACTGCTGTCTCTCCATCATTGCCTTCACCCCATCACTGCCGTCTCTCCATCATTTCCTTCACCCCATCACTGCCGTCTCTCCATCATTGCCTTCACCCCATCACTCCCTTCTCCCCATCATTGCCTTCTCTCCATCATTGCCTTCACCCCATCATTGCTGTCTCTCCATCATTGCCTTCACCCCATCACTGCCGTTTCTCCATCATTGCCTTCACCCCATCACTCCCTTCTCCCCATCATTGCCTTCACCCCATCACTCCCTTCTCCCCATCATTGCCTTCACCCCATCACTGCTGTCTCTCCATCATTGCCTTCACCCCATCACTCCCTTCTCCCCATCATTGCCTTCACCCCATCACTGCTGTCTCTCCATCATTGCCTTCACCCCATCACTGCCGTCTCTCCATCATTGCCTTCACCCCATCACTCCCTTCTCCCCATCATTGCCTTCTCTCCATCATTGCCTTCACCCCATCACTGCTGTCTCTCCATCATTGCCTTCACCCCATCACTGCCGTCTCTCCATCACTCCCATCATGGCCTTCTTCCATTACCCCTCATGGCCTTCTCTCCCCATCACGGTCTTCTCCTCATGTCCCCATCTCCTCCAGGGCCAGGCTCCACCTACACAAACACAGACAAACACACACACACACACACACACAGACATACATGTACACACACAGACAGACATACATACACACACACACATTATACATACACACAGACACCACCTCTCTCCTCTCACCTGTCCGCAGCATCGCCCGCGCTTCCTCGCTCTGACACAGCAGCGGCCGCGGCGCGCTCCTCTCTGTGTCAGTCAGAGACAGGAAGCGCGGGTGGCGGGCAGGAAGCTGGACGGGTCCTTGCAGCTCCGCTCCTGCTATTCCCTCTTGCAGGCAGCGGAGCTGCTTGGATCGCTCCCTGGCCACCGCTACACATGAGGGCAGTCTAAGAATTGCTGCGCGCCACCCCAGCCCCCGCTACGCCACTGACCTCCCCTGGCTGCCCTTGTGTCCGCGGACCGGCAAGGCACTGCAGCGGCCCGGTGCTGGGCCGCGGACCGGCGGTTGAGGACCCCTGGTCTAATACATCGGGGGCATTATTATAGTAGTTATATTCTTGTACATAGGAGGCAGTATTATAGTAGCTATATTCTTGCACATAGAGGCAGTATTATAGTAGTTATATTCTTGTACATAGGGAGCAGTATTATAGTAGTTATATTCTTGTACATAGGAGCAGTATTATAGTAGTTATATTCTTGTACATAGGAGCAGTATTATAGTAGTTATATTCTTGTACATAGGAGCAGTATTATAGTAGTTATATTCTTGCACATAGGGGGCAGTATTATAGTAATTATATTCTTGTACATAGGAGCAGTATTATAGTAGTTATGTCCGTGTACATGGGGAGCAGTATTATAGTAGTTATATTCTTGTACATAGGGACAGTATTATAGTAGTTATTTTCTTGTATATAGGGGCAGTATTATAGTAGTTATATTCTTGTACATAGGAGCAGTATTATAGTAGTTATATTCTTGCACATAGGGGACAGTATTATAGTAATTATATTCTTGTACATAGGAGCAGTATTATAGTAGTTATGTCCGTGTACATGGGGAGCAGTATTATAGTAGTTATATTCTTGTACATAGGGACAGTATTATAGTAGTTATATTCTTGTACATAGGGGTCGTATTATAGTAATTATATTCTTGTACATAGGGGCAGTATTATAGTAGTTATATTCTTGTACATGGGGAGCAGTATTATAGTAGTTATATTCTTGTACATATGAGGCAGTATTGTAATAGTTATGGCCGAAAGTGTTGGCATCCTTGAAATTGTTCCAGAAAATGAAGTATTTCTCCCATAAAATTATTGCAATTACACCTGTTTTCTTATACACACATTTATTTCCTTTGTGTGTATTTTCACAACACAAAGAAAACAGAGAAAAAAAAGGTGAATTGGACATAATTTCACACAAAACTAAAAAAAATGGGTCAAACAAAATTGTTGGCACATTTCCAAAATTGAGGGTAAACAACTGTGTTTCAAGCATGTGATGCTCGATTAAACTCATCTGTGGCAAGTGACAGGTGTAGGCAATATGAAAATCACACCGGAATCCAGAAAAATTTGGATAAGTTGACTCAATCTTTGCATTGTGTGTCTGTGTGTGCCACACTAAGCATGGAGAACAGAAAGTGGATAAGAGAATTTTCTGAGGACTCAAGAACCAAAATTGTTAAACAATATGAAGGTTACAAGTCCATCTCCAGAGATCTTTTTTTGTCCACTGTGCTCAACATATTCAAGAAGTTTACAACATGGCAATGTAGCTAATCTCCCTGGACATGGACAGCAGAGAAATAGTGATGATATGTTATAACGCAGGATAGTCCAGATGGTGGATAAGCAGCCCCAATAAAGTTCCAAAGAAATTTAAGCTGCCTTGCAGGCTCAGGGTGCAACAGTGTCAGCGTGAACTATCTGTTGACATTTGAATGAAATGAATAAATGAATCGTTGTGTCAGGAGACCCAGGAGGACCGCACTATTACAAAGAGACATAAAAAAGCCAGACTGTAGTTTGCCAAAATGTATGTGAGTCAGCTAAAACACTAATAAGAAAGCCTCATCTGGACAGAAAACACCAAGATAGAGCTTTTTGGTAAAGCACATCGCTCTACTGTTTACAGAAAATGGAATGAGGCCTACAAAGAAATTAACCCAGTACCTACAATCAAATATGGTGGAGGTTCAAAAATGTATTGGGGTTGATCTGCTGCTGGGTGCCTTGACTGTGTGCAATATATCATGAAATCTGAATATTACCAAAGGATTTGGGTCATAATATAGTGCCCAGTGTCAGAAAGCTGGGTGTGTGTCCTAGGTCATGGGTCTTCCAGGAGTGGCCAGCAATGGGTTTGGATCTAAATCCCATTGAACACATGTGGAGAGATCTTAAAATTGCTATTAGGGGAATGCACCCGTCAAATATGAGAGACCTGGAGCAGTTTTCAAAAAAAGAAGAGTGCTCCAAAATTAAAAATAAGAGGTGTAAAAAGCTTGTTGATTGTTATAGGAAGCTATTGATTGCAGTTTCAGCTCTGGCATAAATTAAGAGACCACTGCAATAGTTTCAGTTTATCTGATTTTTCTTTTTATAGGTATATTTTTGAGTAATAGGTAATTGTTCTTTTATTCTATAAACTACTGACAACATGTCTTCAAATTTCCAAGCACTAAATTTTGTATTTATTTTCAGAAAATGAGAAACGGTCAAAAGAACAAAAAATGCAGTGCTTACAGACCTCAAATAATGCTAAGAAACCAAGTGCATAATCATTTAGAAACAACAATACTAATGTTTTAACTCAGGAAGAGTTCAGAAATCAATATTTTGTGGAATAACCATTATTTTTAATCAGAGCTTTCATGCGTCTTGGCATGCTTTCCACCAGTCTTTCACACTGCTTTTGGGTGACCTTATGCCACTCCTGATACAAAAATTTAAGCAGTTCTTCTTTGTTTGATGGCTTGTGACTATCCATCTTCCTCTGGATTACATTCCAGAGGTTTTCAATGGGGTTCAGGTCTGGAGATTGGGCTGGCCATGACATGGATTTGATGTGGTGGTCCTTCATCCACACATTGATTGACCTAGCTGTATGGCATGGCGCATTGTCCTGCTGGAAAAACCAGTCCTCAGCGTTGGGGAACATTGCCTGAGCAGAAGGAATCAACTGTTTTTCCAGGATAACCTTATATGCGGCTTGATTCATACGTCCTTCGCAAAGATTAACCTGCCCAATTCCTGCCTTGCTGAAGCATCCCCAGAACATCACCGATCCTCAACCAAATTTCACAGTGGGTGCAAGACACTGTGGCTTGTATGCCTCTCCACGTCTCCATCTAACCATTAGACGACCAGGTATTGGGCAAAGCTGAAAATTAGACTTATCAAAGATTACCTTACTCCTGTCCTCTATGGTCCAATCCTTATGGTCTTTGGCAAACTTCACCCTGGCTCTCCTTTGCTTCTCATTGATGAAAGGCTTTTTTCCAGCTTTACATGACTTGAGCCCTGCCTCTAGGAGCCTGTTACGAACTATTCTTGCCGTACACTTCACCCCAGATGCCATCTGCCATTCCTTTTGTATGTCACTTGATGTCATCCTGCGGTTGCTGAGTGACATTTGAAAAAGATGACGGTCATCCCAGTCAGTGGAGAGTCGTTTTCGCCCTCTGTCGGCCTGTAGCTTTGTTGTCCCCATTTGTCTGCTGCTTGACCTCATTGTAATAGACTACCATCTTAGAAATTTTAAGGATGGAGGCAACATGACGCTCACTGTATCCCTCTGCTAGTAAAGCCTGAATTGAGCCCTTCTTTTCCTCACTCAAGACTTTTCTTTTCAATTCTTTTGGCATGGTTAAAAGTTATTTTTCCATTCTTATTAATTTTGGGATATTACTAGCACTTGTTTTGCCTTCCAGCTTGTCCTATTGCAAGAGGATTGTGAACACCACAGCAGGGTTTTTTTTTATACTTTCCTTCGTTAAATAAGATTTGGTTCAGGTGATCACCTCATCAGAAGCACCTTAAGTAGAATGAGGTGTACTCTGGTTGGAATTCAACTGACACTGGAATGGAATTGCTGTCAGACATGTAGAGAAGCTGATTTTTATAAAACTGTGCAGTGGTCTCTTAATTATTGCCAGAGCTGCATTTATTCCAAAGAGTGTGCAACTAAATATTAAATTGTGGGTGCCAACAATTTTGTCCAGACCATTTTTGGGGTTTTGTGTGAAATTATGTTCAATTAGGCTTTTTTCATTTGTTTTTTTGTTTGTGTGTAAACATGTGTATAACAAAACATGTAAGGTTGGGGTCACACTTGTGAGTGCAATGCGAGAAACTCGCGCATCAATACCCAGCACTGCCACCAGCGGTTTGGACCGGAGCGTTCAGCTGCATAGAAAGACATGCAGCCGCACACTCCGGTCCCAAGTGCTGGCGGCAGTGCTGGGTATTGATGCGAGACTTGCGCGAGTTTCTCGCATTGCACTAGCAAGTGTGACCCCGGCCTAATTGCAATAACTGTATATAGGGAGCAGTATTGCCACCAGTAGGTCCTCTGGTAGCTCAGCACAACCTTTTCTCTTTACCTCCCTTTTCCAGTTCTGTCTCTCCTTCCAGTTTGATGAATACATCATCCAGCGTGGTCATGGAGACTCCATATGTGACAACGTCCTCTCCCACACGTCTGTCCAGATGATCGAAAAGGTCTAAAATTGAAATATTTGAAAAATTTGTCTTTGCAATAAAACCTATCGGTGTCCAGTGGCGGTAACATGACACTAATCCGGCTGTGTGGGATACTGAGGTGTATTAGTTACCTGAGAAGCTGTCCATGTTTTCAAAAGGTAACATGTAGGTGAGCTGTTCTTCATTCTGCACCGACAGCTTAGCGTTGGAGATGTGCTGCCTAATGATGGAGGTCATCTGCTCAGGGTCACAAGACGGAGGAACCTGCATCCTGACCATTGCCAGAGGAATAACCAAATTGTAGAAAAACAACTAATGTAAGGAATAAAGACAAATTTATTCTGCATATATTATTCAATGGTCAATTATTTCCTCATGTATTATTTATGAGAAACGGAACTCAATTTCTTTAATTAAGGAGTCCAAAGAGAGCTGAATAAATCTGCCTCCAGCATGCGCCCCCTAGTGGTAGCTGCAACCAAAAATGTGTGTAGCTCTCCAGCTGTTAGCAGACTACAACTCCCAGCATGCTATGACGACATTAGTATTTATTTAAAAGTACATTTTTATACCTTAAATGATATCCAATGCCCCATTTTCTCTTCAAGAACAGGGATGAGCCAACACATTTCAGTCTGCCATTAGATATTACAGCTTTCCTATCTAGAAGGAATACAAAGACACAAATACACTAATAAGTACTTAGGACAGAAGTTACATATTTTGAGATAACATTTTAGATGACATATATCCCTTATAGCATCCAAGTAAACTTCTAAATTAAGTGGCAGTGGAAAAAATCCTTCTTTGTAAGGACCAGTCACTTGTCATAAATATAAATAAATATATATATATAAAAACATAAGCACAAAGGCGCAGGTTCCTATATGATACCGCCTGCAGCTGCAAATAAGGACAACAACCACCCAATTTGTCCAACAGTAAAAGTCAAATCAAAAAGTAAGTAATTTGCGCTAGCAGGATACCATTCAGAGGTTTCAAAGAAATATCTACAGTGAAGCTGGTTCACAAAATATATGTACCGATACCTTCATTCAGATGAATAAGGAACTGGTCGAAGGATACTTCCTCAAGCAGGGTCCCGGTGCAAAGATGACGCTGCAAACAGTAGTGATGCTGATGAAAATGAGCTTGAGAGAGTTCAGTTGGTGAATGCAGATATTGGACGCTGCTCCGGCCGGTAGCAAGCGTCCTTCTAGTAGCGTGACCGCCGCCGACACCCGGCGAGTATAACGGCACGAGTACAGTCAAAAAGCCGGCAAGGTAGCAAAAGGTGCAGGACCTTGCGTGACGTCACGGTCACGTGGAACACCACGTGACTGGCTAGTGAGCACAAAAACGACCAAAAAGCTGTCTTACGCGTTTCGGAATCACCGGATTCCTTCTTCAGAGATGGTCTATGGTGCTCAATTACGTTCATATATACCCGCAGTCTCCAAACTCCATGTTCATTGATTAAAGGCAAACAATTCAATCTCGCTGTTTAGTCCATTAGGAACAAGTGTATTCATTTCAAAAATCAGTCTGCTTTCTTCTCTTGACATTTGTTGAATAAAGTTCCCCTTCCGCCAGCTTTTTTTAACCACTTTAATACCCGTAGCTTTAACATTTTTAATAGAGCCTCCATGCTGATTAGCAAAATGGTGCGATAAAGGGTGACCCATAAATCTGTTTACAATATTGCGCAAATGCTCTGCTAACCGGACATGCAATGGGCGTTTTGTGCGTCCTATGTACAGTTTCCCACAGGGGCATGTAATACCATATATAACCCCTGTGGTATCGCAGGTTATGAAATCTTTAATTTTTACCTCCGCAAATTTATTAGTAATCCCTCCCTGTTTTTTAGAGGTCAGTTTTTTACAGGGGCCACACTTTCCACACGGAAAAAAACCCCCTGGTAATTTCTCCGGATTTAAAGTGATACTACTTAGAGGTTTAGAAATAGAGGGGGCTATAAGATTTCCCAAATTTTGCGCCTTCCTAAAAATAAACCTAGGGTATGTTGGTAAAGATTCCCCTATAACCTTATCGTTTCTCAGGATATTCCAATGTCTCCTGACAATTTTTTTAAAAATGGTACTATTAGAGTTATATTGTAAAATTATGGGGGTGTCTTCCATAAAAGCATTGGCATTTTTTCTCATACGTTGTTCCAATAATTGATCCCTTGGAATTTTTTCCACTAGTTTTTTTGTTTTCACTAAAGATGTTGGATCATAACCTTTATTGGAGAACTTCTTCATCATTGCCTCTGCCTCTCTATCAAAATCCTCCCTTTTCGAACAGTTGCGGTAGGCTCTAATTAATTGACTTTTTGGAACATTCAATAGCCAGCTAGGTAAATGGCAACTGTCAAGTGAAATAAAATTATTAGAATCTGTAGGCTTATGGTATAATCGCGAGCCAATGGCATTGTTTTCTACAAAAATCTCTAAATCTAAAAAGTTAACTTCTTTTGAACTCGTGGTCATAGAAAATTTTAAAAAGTAGGAATTTTTATTTAGTGAATTAAAAAATTGTTCCAATAGCAAGGGACCACCAGACCATATAAAAACAATATCATCTATGAATCGATGCCATAGCACGAGGTTCGCTAGTAATCTGCCGTCGGGATAGATGGTTTCCTGTTCCCATCTTCCAACGTACAGATTTGCATAACTAGGTGCGAACCTCGTGCCCATAGCTGTACCCCACTGCTGGGAGTAGTGGTCCATCCCATATCGAAAAAAATTGTGAGTTAAAATAAAATTTATACACTCAAGGAGATATTCAATTTGGTCAAGCGGCAGTGAACCATCCTTCCTCAGGAAATGTTCCACTGCTTCGCATCCCTTTTTATGCTGAATGACTGTATACAAGGAAGTTATGTCCAGTGTGCCCAAGATGTAGTGGTCACACCATTGTATCTTCTTTAAAATACCTAAAATATGGGTGCTATCCTTAAGATACGCCGGGAGATCCGGTATTAATCTTTGTAAATGACAATCAACAAATTTGGATAGATTTGATGTTAAACCCCCAATAGCAGAAATAATAGGTCTCCCGGGTGGTTGGCTCATATTTTTGTGCACCTTAGGTAAATAATAAAAGTACGGCACTCTAGGATGAGGTGTATTAATAAAATCCATTTCTTTTTTGTTTAAAATACCCTTTTCAAAGCCCTTGTTTAACAATTCCCGCATCTCTACCAGATACTCATTAGAAGGATCATGGGTTAGTAATTTATAAGTTTGTCTGTCGTCCAAAATCCGGAGTGCTTCTTTCTCATAATCCAACGTGTTTAGTATTACTATACCGCCCCCTTTATCTGCTGGTCTGATAGTAATCTCCCTATTTTCCTGAAGTTGCTTAATGGCTGTTCTTTCATTATGTGATAAATTGTGTTTAAATTTATTACATCGCCTGTCCGAAATTTTTCTAATTTCGAGTATAACATTATTTTGAAAAGCTTCAAATGCCTCTGAATACTCCTGTATAGGATTAAAGTTAGATTTTTTCTTTAGACCAGTGTGAATATATGGATCAGGAGTATTCATGGGGTCATCAATATTGCTACTAATTTTCTTTTTCATATAGTGTTTCTTCAGGGCTAGTTTCCTCATGAACAATTTTACACCCACAAACGCCTGAAATTTATCAAATTTAACACTGGGGGCGTACTTCAGACCTTTATTCAATAAACGGGATTCATTTTCTTGTAGGGGATATTGACTTAGATTAAATATTTTTTGTTCAGGGGCTGATATTTGATCTATTTTTGATGGGGATTGTTGTGTGTTCTTTTTTTTGGTAGATTCCCCGCCCCTACACCCCCTTTTTCGTTTCTTTTTTGGCCTAACTGAAAAAAAGAAAGGTGACTCTGCTTTGTTTTTAGTTGTGATTTTTTTTGTTGTTGTTCCCTCGGACCAACCTTGTCCTTTCTACTGTCTACTGGAGGATTGTCTTTATATTTATCACTCCCCATAGAGGGAATATTTTCTATGTTTTCTATAACCATAAATCGGTTATGGGTACTAATAGAGGGTAGTGGTGTGGAAATGGCTGGTAATTCTGCCCCCTGTATCTCAGTGGTGCCCCCATTTTTGGCTATTTCCATGTGTGTAAGATTTTCCATATCGGAAGTGAGATGGATAGAAAACCTTTCACTTGATGTAGGGAGAGAGGTCTCCTCTCCATGTATCTCATCTAGAGTTAACAATGGACCTGAAGATTTAGGAGAGTGTTGTTCTTCATACTGATGTGCAACTTCGCCTCTGGTTATTTGGCTATCCCCATGGTTAGATGTTACGGATATTAAATTTTTATTAATGGTGAAAACCGAGTCCCTCCCAAATTTTCTACGTTTTTTCTCTACTATTTCCTTTTCTTTATTACGTATCCTCTTTTTAATATTACCAGAGAGGTATATAATTTCAGGGTGGAGCTCATATGGTTTGATCTCTTCAAATAAATTCATAATTTCTCTGCGTATCCTCAGTAGTTCACTCCTCCTCTTCTCAATAATGAAGGATACAGTTCTTTTAGAAAATTCCTTAAACATGGCATCCCATTCAGCTAATGTTTCTGAGTCCCCAATATCACCCGTCAGGGGTTTGTACACCATTAACCCCTTTGGTATACAATCAGAGGCTAGATATCTTTCCAGCGTCGATATCTCCCACAAGTCTCTCATTTCTTTCAATAAGTATTGTTCCAAGGTTTTAAGTGATTTAATCGTCTGAGATATTTCCACCTTATCGGGGTTAGCCACAGATACATGCTGTTCGAAATTAAAAAATCTCTGGATATTGTATATCCTTTCCTTCCTATCAGACCATAAAGTGGCCATAGTATGCAGACAACCTACAAATTTACTATAAACAAATGGCTCAATTAATTTAAAATAAAGGTGAACAATGCTGCCTCTGTGAGCGGTGGTAATGCCTTTTTTAAAAACATAAAAACATAAGCACAAAGGCGCAGGTTCCTATATGATACCGCCTGCAGCTGCAAATAAGGACAACAACCACCCAATTTGTCCAACAGTAAAAGTCAAATCAAAAAGTAAGTAATTTGCGCTAGCAGGATACCATTCAGAGGTTTCAAAGAAATATCTACAGTGAAGCTGGTTCACAAAATATATGTACCGATACCTTCATTCAGATGAATAAGGAACTGGTCGAAGGATACTTCCTCAAGCAGGGTCCCGGTGCAAAGATGACGCTGCAAACAGTAGTGATGCTGATGAAAATGAGCTTGAGAGAGTTCAGTTGGTGAATGCAGATATTGGACGCTGCTCCGGCCGGTAGCAAGCGTCCTTCTAGTAGCGTGACCGCCGCCGACACCCGGCGAGTATAACGGCACGAGTACAGTCAAAAAGCCGGCAAGGTAGCAAAAGGTGCAGGACCTTGCGTGACGTCACGGTCACGTGGAACACCACGTGACTGGCTAGTGAGCACAAAAACGACCAAAAAGCTGTCTTACGCGTTTCGGAATCACCGGATTCCTTCTTCAGAGATGGTCTATGGTGCTCAATTACGTTCATATATACCCGCAGTCTCCAAACTCCATGTTCATTGATTAAAGGCAAACAATTCAATCTCGCTGTTTAGTCCATTAGGAACAAGTGTATTCATTTCAAAAATCAGTCTGCTTTCTTCTCTTGACATTTGTTGAATAAAGTTCCCCTTCCGCCAGCTTTTTTTAACCACTTTAATACCCGTAGCTTTAACATTTTTAATAGAGCCTCCATGCTGATTAGCAAAATGGTGCGATAAAGGGTGACCCATAAATCTGTTTACAATATTGCGCAAATGCTCTGCTAACCGGACATGCAATGGGCGTTTTGTGCGTCCTATGTACAGTTTCCCACAGGGGCATGTAATACCATATATAACCCCTGTGGTATCGCAGGTTATGAAATCTTTAATTTTTACCTCCGCAAATTTATTAGTAATCCCTCCCTGTTTTTTAGAGGTCAGTTTTTTACAGGGGCCACACTTTCCACACGGAAAAAAACCCCCTGGTAATTTCTCCGGATTTAAAGTGATACTACTTAGAGGTTTAGAAATAGAGGGGGCTATAAGATTTCCCAAATTTTGCGCCTTCCTAAAAATAAACCTAGGGTATGTTGGTAAAGATTCCCCTATAACCTTATCGTTTCTCAGGATATTCCAATGTCTCCTGACAATTTTTTTAAAAATGGTACTATTAGAGTTATATTGTAAAATTATGGGGGTGTCTTCCATAAAAGCATTGGCATTTTTTCTCATACGTTGTTCCAATAATTGATCCCTTGGAATTTTTTCCACTAGTTTTTTTGTTTTCACTAAAGATGTTGGATCATAACCCTTATTGGAGAACTTCTTCATCATTGCCTCTGCCTCTCTATCAAAATCCTCCCTTTTCGAACAGTTGCGGTAGGCTCTAATTAATTGACTTTTTGGAACATTCAATAGCCAGCTAGGTAAATGGCAACTGTCAAGTGAAATAAAATTATTAGAATCTGTAGGCTTATGGTATAATCGCGAGCCAATGGCATTGTTTTCTACAAAAATCTCTAAATCTAAAAAGTTAACTTCTTTTGAACTCGTGGTCATAGAAAATTTTAAAAAGTAGGAATTTTTATTTAGTGAATTAAAAAATTGTTCCAATAGCAAGGGACCACCAGACCATATAAAAACAATATCATCTATGAATCGATGCCATAGCACGAGGTTCGCTAGTAATCTGCCGTCGGGATAGATGGTTTCCTGTTCCCATCTTCCAACGTACAGATTTGCATAACTAGGTGCGAACCTCGTGCCCATAGCTGTACCCCACTGCTGGGAGTAGTAGTCCATCCCATATCGAAAAAAATTGTGAGTTAAAATAAAATTTATACACTCAAGGAGATATTCAATTTGGTCAAGCGGCAGTGAACCATCCTTCCTCAGGAAATGTTCCACTGCTTCGCATCCCTTTTTATGCTGAATGACTGTATACAAGGAAGTTATGTCCAGTGTGCCCAAGATGTAGTGGTCACACCATTGTATCTTCTTTAAAATACCTAAAATATGGGTGCTATCCTTAAGATACGCCGGGAGATCCGGTATTAATCTTTGTAAATGACAATCAACAAATTTGGATAGATTTGATGTTAAACCCCCAATAGCAGAAATAATAGGTCTCCCGGGTGGTTGGCTCATATTTTTGTGCACCTTAGGTAAATAATAAAAGTACGGCACTCTAGGATGAGGTGTATTAATAAAATCCATTTCTTTTTTGTTTAAAATACCCTTTTCAAAGCCCTTGTTTAACAATTCCCGCATCTCTACCAGATACTCATTAGAAGGATCATGGGTTAGTAATTTATAAGTTTGTCTGTCGTCCAAAATCCGGAGTGCTTCTTTCTCATAATCCAACGTGTTTAGTATTACTATACCGCCCCCTTTATCTGCTGGTCTGATAGTAATCTCCCTATTTTCCTGAAGTTGCTTAATGGCTGTTCTTTCATTATGTGATAAATTGTGTTTAAATTTATTACATCGCCTGTCCGAAATTTTTCTAATTTCGAGTATAACATTATTTTGAAAAGCTTCAAATGCCTCTGAATACTCCTGTATAGGATTAAAGTTAGATTTTTTCTTTAGACCAGTGTGAATATATGGATCAGGAGTATTCATGGGGTCATCAATATTGCTACTAATTTTCTTTTTCATATAGTGTTTCTTCAGGGCTAGTTTCCTCATGAACAATTTTACACCCACAAACGCCTGAAATTTATCAAATTTAACACTGGGGGCGTACTTCAGACCTTTATTCAATAAACGGGATTCATTTTCTTGTAGGGGATATTGACTTAGATTAAATATTTTTTGTTCAGGGGCTGATATTTGATCTATTTTTGATGGGGATTGTTGTGTGTTCTTTTTTTTGGTAGATTCCCCGCCCCTACACCCCCTTTTTCGTTTCTTTTTTGGCCTAACTGAAAAAAAGAAAGGTGACTCTGCTTTGTTTTTAGTTGTGATTTTTTTTGTTGTTGTTCCCTCGGACCAACCTTGTCCTTTCTACTGTCTACTGGAGGATTGTCTTTATATTTATCACTCCCCATAGAGGGAATATTTTCTATGTTTTCTATAACCATAAATCGGTTATGGGTACTAATAGAGGGTAGTGGTGTGGAAATGGCTGGTAATTCTGCCCCCTGTATCTCAGTGGTGCCCCCATTTTTGGCTATTTCCATGTGTGTAAGATTTTCCATATCGGAAGTGAGATGGATAGAAAACCTTTCACTTGATGTAGGGAGAGAGGTCTCCTCTCCATGTATCTCACTATATGAAAAAGAAAATTAGTAGCAATATTGATGACCCCATGAATACTCCTGATCCATATATTCACACTGGTCTAAAGAAAAAATCTAACTTTAATCCTATACAGGAGTATTCAGAGGCATTTGAAGCTTTTCAAAATAATGTTATACTCGAAATTAGAAAAATTTCGGACAGGCGATGTAATAAATTTAAACACAATTTATCACATAATGAAAGAACAGCCATTAAGCAACTTCAGGAAAATAGGGAGATTACTATCAGACCAGCAGATAAAGGGGGCGGTATAGTAATACTAAACACGTTGGATTATGAGAAAGAAGCACTCCGGATTTTGGACGACAGACAAACTTATAAATTACTAACCCATGATCCTTCTAATGAGTATCTGGTAGAGATGCGGGAATTGTTAAACAAGGGCTTTGAAAAGGGTATTTTAAACAAAAAAGAAATGGATTTTATTAATACACCTCATCCTAGAGTGCCGTACTTTTATTATTTACCTAAGGTGCACAAAAATATGAGCCAACCACCCGGGAGACCTATTATTTCTGCTATTGGGGGTTTAACATCAAATCTATCCAAATTTGTTGATTGTCATTTACAAAGATTAATACCGGATCTCCCGGCGTATCTTAAGGATAGCACCCATATTTTAGGTATTTTAAAGAAGATACAATGGTGTGACCACTACATCTTGGGCACACTGGACATAACTTCCTTGTATACAGTCATTCAGCATAAAAAGGGATGCGAAGCAGTGGAACATTTCCTGAGGAAGGATGGTTCACTGCCGCTTGACCAAATTGAATATCTCCTTGAGTGTATAAATTTTATTTTAACTCACAATTTTTTTCGATATGGGATGGACTACTACTCCCAGCAGTGGGGTACAGCTATGGGCACGAGGTTCGCACCTAGTTATGCAAATCTGTACGTTGGAAGATGGGAACAGGAAACCATCTATCCCGACGGCAGATTACTAGCGAACCTCGTGCTATGGCATCGATTCATAGATGATATTGTTTTTATATGGTCTGGTGGTCCCTTGCTATTGGAACAATTTTTTAATTCACTAAATAAAAATTCCTACTTTTTAAAATTTTCTATGACCACGAGTTCAAAAGAAGTTAACTTTTTAGATTTAGAGATTTTTGTAGAAAACAATGCCATTGGCTCGCGATTATACCATAAGCCTACAGATTCTAATAATTTTATTTCACTTGACAGTTGCCATTTACCTAGCTGGCTATTGAATGTTCCAAAAAGTCAATTAATTAGAGCCTACCGCAACTGTTCGAAAAGGGAGGATTTTGATAGAGAGGCAGAGGCAATGATGAAGAAGTTCTCCAATAAGGGTTATGATCCAACATCTTTAGTGAAAACAAAAAAACTAGTGGAAAAAATTCCAAGGGATCAATTATTGGAACAACGTATGAGAAAAAATGCCAATGCTTTTATGGAAGACACCCCCATAATTTTACAATATAACTCTAATAGTACCATTTTTAAAAAAATTGTCAGGAGACATTGGAATATCCTGAGAAACGATAAGGTTATAGGGGAATCTTTACCAACATACCCTAGGTTTATTTTTAGGAAGGCGCAAAATTTGGGAAATCTTATAGCCCCCTCTATTTCTAAACCTCTAAGTAGTATCACTTTAAATCCGGAGAAATTACCAGGGGGTTTTTTTCCGTGTGGAAAGTGTGGCCCCTGTAAAAAACTGACCTCTAAAAAACAGGGAGGGATTACTAATAAATTTGCGGAGGTAAAAATTAAAGATTTCATAACCTGCGATACCACAGGGGTTATATATGGTATTACATGCCCCTGTGGGAAACTGTACATAGGACGCACAAAACGCCCATTGCATGTCCGGTTAGCAGAGCATTTGCGCAATATTGTAAACAGATTTATGGGTCACCCTTTATCGCACCATTTTGCTAATCAGCATGGAGGCTCTATTAAAAATGTTAAAGCTACGGGTATTAAAGTGGTTAAAAAAAGCTGGCGGAAGGGGAACTTTATTCAACAAATGTCAAGAGAAGAAAGCAGACTGATTTTTGAAATGAATACACTTGTTCCTAATGGACTAAACAGCGAGATTGAATTGTTTGCCTTTAATCAATGAACATGGAGTTTGGAGACTGCGGGTATATATGAACGTAATTGAGCACCATAGACCATCTCTGAAGAAGGAATCCGGTGATTCCGAAACGCGTAAGACAGCTTTTTGGTCGTTTTTGTGCTCACTAGCCAGTCACGTGGTGTTCCACGTGACCGTGACGTCACGCAAGGTCCTGCACCTTTTGCTACCTTGCCGGCTTTTTGACTGTACTCGTGCCGTTATACTCGCCGTGTGTCGGCGGCGGTCACGCTACTAGAAGGACGCTTGCTACCGGCCGGAGCAGCGTCCAATATCTGCATTCACCAACTGAACTCTCTCAAGCTCATTTTCATCAGCATCACTACTGTTTGCAGCGTCATCTTTGCACCGGGACCCTGCTTGAGGAAGTATCCTTCGACCAGTTCCTTATTCATCTGAATGAAGGTATCGGTACATATATTTTGTGAACCAGCTTCACTGTAGATATTTCTTTGAAACCTCTGAATGGTATCCTGCTAGCGCAAATTACTTACTTTTTGATTTAAATATATATATATATATATATATATATAAATATATATATATATTTACTACCTGAAGAGCCCGGCGCTGCCTGGGCATAGTAACCAACTGCGGTTAGTTATAACAAATTATAATGATTATATTGCACATAAAAAACATGCATCTAATCCTATCCTGTGTGATACTGACTGTTGAGCCGTGTATCTAATCCTATTCTGTGTGATACTGTCTGCTGAGCTGTGTATCCAATACTTGTCATGATCCAGGCTGGATCTGACAAGTTAAATGGACAAATTGAACTTTTTTCCTTTGGCTGTGTGCCAAAGTGGTGTGATTGCCCCCGGTGGCCATTAGATTTATTGCACTGTGGTATCGTTTGTTCTAAGTTGCCCCGGTGGTGGTGAGCGGTATTGCACTCTAGTACCTTAGTTTGTGCACGTAATTATAATGCAGGTGTGAATGCTCTATAAAAGAGGTCAGGTGTATCAATCACGGTTGGTGATAGGTCTTCAGTTAGTCATTCACAAGGAAGCCTGGGTGAAAGATGGAGCTGAACAAGAGTCCTGGGCAGCCCAGCCAGAGAGGACGAGTTGCAGCTATGGAGTCTGCAAGGAGTGCTGGCATGGATTGGTGGAGTCCAATGATGGGGTCTGCAAGAAGGGCTGGCATGGCGTGGTGGAGTCGTAGTTTATGGTGTCAGCAGGAAGTGCTTGCATGGCTTGGTGGAGTGGCGACTATGGTGAGAGTTGCACTCAGCATGCTGGACTTGGTTGCTGAAAGCTGGACTCAAGCATGCTTGACTTATTGGCAGAAAAGTTGGACTCAAGCATGCTGAACTTTTTGGCAGAAGCTGGACTCATCTTTGGGACTCTGTTTACTGGGCAGCTGCAGCTGGTGGTGGACTCTGCTCCAAGGCTGCACTATGGTGATGGATCCGGTTATGGTGATGGATCCGGTTGGAGGAGAAGATGCACGAAGGTGGTGGGCTCTGTTGCTGGGAGCGTAAGCAACAGAGCAAAGCTAAGTGATGTTCCCCTGTTTTATCACTTTTCCTTATGTGTGTTTACTGCAGTGGTGGGATTAGTTTCCGCGCCGACCAATTCCCTAGTGAGGGTTTAGGTGCAGGGCGAGCTAGGGTTAAAAGGTTCCTGTGCGTTGCGCGGTGCGGAACCGGCATAGGGAACGATAGGAGTGTAGAGACACTGACTCAGGGGAGTGCGGGAGGTCTCCACTTCCCCGTTTCCCTATCGCAGGGCCCTCCATTGTTAATGTTACCCAGGTTTTCCCTTTATTATTTAAATTCGTGTGTGGTGAGTATCCCATGTCAGGGCCCCACCTTAGCAACTGTACGGTATATACTCTTTGGCGCCATCGCTCTCATTCTTTAAGTCCCCATTGTTCACATCTGGCAACTGTCAATTTGCCTCCAACACTTTTCCCCCATTATGTAGATAGGGGCAAAATTGTTTGGTGAATTGGAACGTACGGGGTTAAAATTTCACCTCACGACATAGCCTATGACGCTCTCGGGGTCCAGACGTGTGACTGTGCAAAATTTTGTGGCTGTAGCTACGATGGTGCAGATGCCAATACATACATACACTTTTTCCCCATTATGTACCTAGAGGCAAAATTGTTTGGTGAATTGGAACGCACGGGGTTAAAATTTCACCTCACAACATAGCCTATGATGCTCTCGGGGTCCAGATGTGTGACTGTGCAAAATTTTGTGGCTGTAGCTATGACGGTGCGGATGCCAATCCCAGACATACATACATACATACATACACACACACACACACATTGAGCTTTATATATATATATCTATATATATATATATATTTTTTTTTTTTTTGGGATATTACTAGCACTTGTTTTGCCATCCAGCTTGTCCTATTGCAAGAGGATTGTGAACACCACAGGAGGGTTTTTTTTTATACTTTCCTTCGTTAAATAAGATTTGGTTCAGGTGATCACTTCATCAGAAGCACATTAAGTAGAATGAGGTGTACTCTGGTTGGAATTCAACTGACACTGGAATGGAATTGCTGTCAGACATGTAGAGAAGCTGATTTTTATAAAACTGTGCAGTTGTCTCTTAATTTTTCCCAGAGCTGTATTTATTCCAAAGAGTGTGCAATTAAATATTAAATTGAGGGTGCCAACAATTTTGTCCAGACCATTTTTTTTAGCCTGGTGGTAAATGCCTCTGTTCTCCTGAATCCAGCATTGCTTTTCTTTTGTTCCTGTGCTTCTCCGTTCCTGAGATATGGCCCTTTCTTTCCTGTATATAAATTTAGTCTTGTTAGCCAAGTGAGCGTGGTCCCAAACATAAGCCCACAAAGAGGAATTGATAAGCACACCCACACCCATTTGCTAATCAGACAGGAATTATATACAGGAAAGAGGAGGCCATATCTCTGGAACGAAGAGGCGAAGGTACAAAAGAAAAACAACGCTGGATTCAAAACAGCGGCATTTACACCTGATGTAAAAAAATACATATGCCAAGAAACAGGTCCTCTTTTTGCTTACCAGCAAGTATATCTGCCTCATCCATAAACTGGGTACTGAACATGGTCACTCGATTGGCTTTGCGTTTTTTCAACAGTGCCCAAATGTAGTGGCGGGAACACGGATCTAATCCTGCGGTGGGCTCATCCAGGAGCAAAATCTGTAAAAAATGACAATCATTTCCTAATCAATCCATGCATATTTACCGATGTAAATCACACCGCTCCCCCAAACAATCTAGGAAGGTCAGCCCTGAATAATGCTTCTTTATTATAAGGCATTAGGTGTAATCTGTGGGGGAATCTGGGAAAAAGTGGTAATGCCACTGCAGGGAAAAGTAAACATAGCGGTGCATTATGTTCTCCATAAAATGAATAGGTTGGCACAGTATGAGTGGCCATGCTTGTCAGTCAAAAGACAGCTATTTATTCTGACTACACCATAATATGGCTGAGGTGCTTTCTCATTTCACGTCTTGGCTGGCAGTGGTGTATCTCTCATCAGATGCATGCATCCAACATGCCCAATTATTCACCCCAACATCTGCTGTTTTGTTAGACTGATGGTATAAGGGTTGAAAATGACAAATGCTAATCTTCTTTCATTTGTGAGCCTTCAGCTTCACACCAGGACTCATACTGCATTTATCTATGTGGTCTATAATAGCTGGCTTCCCTCTATCTTGGGGCAGTTGCAGAGAGCACAAGGAATAGGAAGGTAGGAGCTCCGCTGCCTATCTGAGCCCAAAATATGTAAACGAAGGAGGGCCAGGGATGGACACATAATTAGTGCAACCAGTGCAGCCACACAGGAGTCCAAGAAGTACGGGCGCCCATTTCTACCTCCAAAGCAGGTGGAACTGGCCACTATGCTGAGCTACTGGACTGCAAAAGTACCCATGTATTGCTCTTGCACATGGGCCCTCTTCTCTCTGTGTTCGCCAGGAAAGAGGGCACATCTGAAAAGATGCATCCATCCTGGTTACGAAGAGGATACTGACCATATT
Source organism: Dendrobates tinctorius (assembly GCF_039654945.1). Classification (NCBI taxonomy): domain Eukaryota; kingdom Metazoa; phylum Chordata; class Amphibia; order Anura; family Dendrobatidae; genus Dendrobates; species Dendrobates tinctorius. The sequence goes on from NW_027361682.1 coordinate 19,762,260, forward strand.
AGAGGAAGTCGTGCCCGCCTGTAAGAAGGAAGGAAGAGACCACCCACTAAGTTAGGGTGAGGAGCTTAGAGGGTACCGCCAGAAGGAAAGAGAGATTTTTGAAGCCCAAGCAATGGGGTACTATTATCTGAGAGGACTCTCTGTATATAAGCATGAGGAGTTAGTCAACAAAATCATGAAATATATGAATGGCGAAGAGTTTGCTACCGAGATTGTAAAATATGTAGATGGCGAGGATTGATTGGGGCCTAGGATCATAAGGTTTGTTGAATGATTGTTTTAGTAAACCTGTGGTAGTCACATGTGCCAGAAGAACCATCTTTTTAACAGTGAGTGATCAATGAGTGGAACAGGCTGCCATGAGAGGTGGTGAGTTCTCCTTCAATGGAAGTCTTCAAACAGAGGTTGGACAGACATCTGTCTGAGATGGTTTAGTGAATCTTGCATTGAGCAAGGGGTTGAACACGATGACCCTGGAGGTCACTTCCAGGAAAGATCTTTGAACAAATTATTAAACAACATGTATGTCAGTACCTGGATAAAAATGAAGTGATTAAACTGAGTCAGCATGGGTTTGTAACTAATAAGTCATGTCAGACTAACTTAATTTCCTTCTATGACGGAATCACTGATTGGGTGGATCAAGGAAATGCTGTAGATATAGTATATCTTGACTTCAGCAAAGCATTTGACAAAGTATCTCATACAATCCTTATTGAAAAAATGACTAAGTATGGAATGGACAAGGCAACTGTTAGGTGGATTCATAACTGGCTTAGTGATCGGACCCAAAGAGTGGTCGTAAATGGCTGCACATCCAGTTGGAAGAATGTCTCAAGTGGGGTACGACAGGGCTCTGTCCTGTGCCCTGTATTGTTCAACAACTTTATTAATGATTTAGATGAAGGAATTGAGGGTAAACTGATTAAATTTGCTGATGACACAAAGCTAGGAGGGATAGCTAATACTAGAGAAGAGAGAGAGAGGATTCAAAAAGATATAAATAAACTGGAGAAGTGGGCAGCAACTAACAGAATGGTTTTTAACAGGGAAAAATGCAAAGTATTACATCTGGGCAATAAAAATGAAAAAAGCATATACAGAATGGGAGGAATAGGGCTAAGCAACAGCACATGTGAAAAATACTTGGGTATGCTAATAGATCACAGACTGAATATGAGTCAACAGTGTGATGCAGCAGTAAAAAAGGCAAATGCAATTCTAGGATGTATTAACAGAAGCATACAGTCTAGATCACGTGAAGTCATTATTTCCCTCTACTCCTCTTTGGTCAGACCTCATCTGGAATATTGTGTCCAGTTTTGGGCACCACATTTTAAAAAAGACATCAACAAACTGGAGCAAGTTCAGAAAAGAGCGACCAGAATGGTGACCGGTCTGCAAACCCTGTCTTATGAGGAAAGGTTGCAGGATTTGGGAATGTTTAGTTTGCAAAAGAGAAGACTGAGAGGAGACTTAATAGCTGTCTACAAATATCTAAAGGGCTGTCACATTGTAGAAGGATCATCTTTATTCTCATTTGCACAAGGAAAGACTAGAAGCAATGGGATGAAACTGAATGGGAGGAGACAGATTAGATATTAGAAAAAACTTTTTGACAGAGTGATCAATGAGTGGAACAGGCTGCCACGAGAAGTGGTGAGTTCTCCTTCAATGGAAGTCTTCAAACAAAGGCTGGACAGACATCTGACTGGGATGATTTAGCGAATCCTGCTTTGAGCAGGGGGTTGGACCAGATGGCCCAGGAGGTCCCATCCAGCTCTACGATTCTATGATTCTAACATTCTATAATCTCTCAGGGTGAGTGAGAGAGTGACTAAGGATTGGGCAAATGCAGAATTGTGCCCGGTTATCACGTGACCAAGAGAAGGCATGAGATTTGGAGAATAATTGCAGTCTGTAAATTTGTTAATGTTGTAGAATTTATGAAAAGTATCTCATCTGATCTTTCACTGTGGTGTTTTTAGCCACAGATGTTTTTATACCTTTTTTCTATAATATAGTTTTGAATTTTATCGGACAATTCCGGAACCTGGAATTTTTTTTTTCCTTCCATCCATGATGTTTCATTGCACTATGAGTTCCTGTGCCTTCAGTTGTTCTATTGAGTGAGATGACTCTGTTGTATATAAGTATCTCAACTGAGTTACACTTTTTTGTTACTGCTGATAAAATGGGGGATTAATATTGTGGTTTTCCACGTTAATTCAGCACACGTCTTAATTAAACTCTTAATTAATCATATTGTCGACCAATCTGAAAACCCATCCTAATAGGAACATCTATATGACACTTAAAATGTCCTCTTATGTGGGGTGTGTAAGATAGCAGGAGATAAAGTCCTGGAGGAGAGATATTTGTCACTGAGGAGTCTAGCCTCGGTGACGTAAGTCCTGGAAATGAGGGTTCCAGAAATAATAGGTTGCTGAGAAGTTTTTCATGGGACTGAATTTTGAGTCTGAGATTTAGGAGTGAACAGAAGAGCTTGGGTTGGGGTGGTCGATCCCATAGCTCCAGTCCAGGCCTTATAGCTTTTATTTCAGGCAGTTAATAAACCTCGTCTTGTTGGACCAGAGACATAGCTTGTGTTACTATAAACATGGCAGCAATCAGTTAGTCAATGAAACTGAAATTTGGCTAATCGCATCTTTTGTGCAGCCAAAAAAATAAGTGCTTTTGGTAGAACCTCTTGTGTAACCAGTGAATGGCCTGATGACAGTATGTGCGCTGTATGGTCTAGTAATAGCAATCGTCTTCATACAGTTTTCATCTGCCGGGGTAAAAAGGGTCTTCAACGAGCGTCGATCGACTTGTTATATCGTCGCTCATTACGGGTGGAGGAGACCTGCCCATGTAAGCCTTACCTGTGGGTCCCCCAACAAGGCGATCCCCAGTGTCAATTTCCTCTTCTGTCCTCCGCTTAGTTTACTGGCCTCCACATTCTCAATATTTTTAATGTGCAGATCGGACATAATTTTTTGGACCTGGTGGAAAAAAAAAATAAAATATATATTTTTTTAATATATTGTCTTTTTATAGAAATTCACTAATCGAGGACCTACAGAAATCAAGGAGCCCACTAATTCTAGATTCTTAGGAGATTGTTATTTTTGCTATACATAACAGGACTGATGCGCTGCCATGTACAGCACAAGCAATAGGACGATCACAGCTTCAAATCTCCTAAGGGGTTTATTAAATACAGGAAAAAGTTTTTCAAAATATTAAAAAAATACAAAAGTTCACATCACCCCATTTTGTGCCATTACAAATAAAACAATAAAGAAATAAAAAAATACATATTTGATATTGCCACTTTCAGAAATGTCCGATCTATCAAAATATAAAATAAGATACCGGTAATCTGATTGGTAAAGGACATAACAAGAGCAAAATCAAAATGCCAGAATTACGGTTTTTTGGTCGCTGCGACGTTGCAATAAAATGCAAAACATTGCATGTACACCAAAATGGTATCATTAAAAATGTCAGCTAAGTGCACAAAAAATAAGCCCTCACATAGCCCCAGATACTGAAAAATGGAAACCCTACTGGTCTCGGAAAATAGCGATATAAGCAACTTTTTTTTTTTTTTTTTTTACAATTTTCGGAATTTCTTTTCCCAACAAAAAATATATACGTGTTTGGTATCTGCGAACTCGTACTGATGTGGGGAATCATTATCAGAATTAATAGGGTCATTCAAAAGCACAACTCGCCCTGCAAAAGACAAGTCCTCATATGGCTAGAAAATTTTAAAAAGTTATGACTCTTGGAAGAAGGGGAGGAAAAAAACAAAAAGGGAAAGTAGCTCGGGGTGAATTGTGTTAAAGCTTCTTGCCCGCCCCCATAGTAATGCGAACATGAACCGGATTATCATGACGTCCTGCTTAGGGAACCAATCAGAAGCGGCCATGTCACGTGCGTACGTGTCGGAGGCGCAGCCGTGGTCAATGTTGCCAGATGCCAGAGAAGAGCTTTGCGTCGTGTCGGCTGAACCATCACTTTGGTTATAAAACGCAGGAAGAAAGCAAGTATTGTTTGTACCAAGGATGCACAATAAATACCTATATTTCCGGTAGCAAATTGTAGGATTTATTTATTATTTATTGGAAAAGCTAACATAAGGGAGTAAACTATACGAGCAGTAGCACATATTAGATATACTGTAGCACCAGTAATGCTGGTATAAACTGCTTAAATTCCAATAAAAGCACTAAGGCTACGTTCACATTGTGTTAACACAGCCCGTTCAATGCATAGCGTTGACGGGCTGCGTTAATGCTATAGCATAACGCGATATGCGTTATGCTATACCGCTAGCGCAGATACTCCATCAGCACTAGCGGTGACGGAGCCTCTGATGCTGCAGCCCGCGTCCGAGGCTCCATCACTGAATGACAGCACATCGCGAACGCGTGCCACTTTACGGCATGCGTCGCGATGCGCCCGACAATGGGGCTGAATGGCAGCGTCAACGGACTGCGTTACACCGCGGTGTAATGCAGTCCGTCTAACGGACTGCCGAAGTGTAATGTGAACCCAGCCTTAGAAATATATAACCACTGTTAGAGTGTAAGGGGTTCAGTAATAATAGAGGAAGGTGTCAGTATTTCATATTTAGGGTCTGGCGGCCTCTCTGGTTCATATAGGAGGGGTGTGGATGTAGGAGAGAGGGCCCCGGAATGAGGGCCCGCTGTATAACCGGGCCGGAACTAAGGGGACTGTCACCTAGGTTCCACAAGGGTATGTTCCCGGGGGAAGCAGTTACAGGCCGGGACGGAGACTCTTCTAGAAAGTGTGGGGGTGGGGTGACTATAAAAGAAGCACAGGAGACCTGTGAGCGGCATTCGATGGGGAGAGAGACAAGAGGCAGGAAGCAGGAATCTAGGTGGCACTGGAGAACAAGAGGAGACCAGCGCCTTCCAGAGAGACAGGATGGGGGCTCGCCTGATCCAGGGAGAGGACGGTACAGAGTAAAGTGGGAAAGAGACACAGCGCAACCCGCGGCTGCCTCTGCTCCGCTCCATACCGCGGCTGTGGCCCATCCGCTGAGACCCGCGGCCTCCTCTGCCCCGCTCCAAACCGTAGCTGCGGCCCATCCGCTGAGACCCGTGGCCGCCTCTGCCCCACTCCATACCGCGGCTGCAGCCCACCTGCTGAGACCCACGGCCGCCTCTGTCCCACTCCAAACCGCAGCTGCGGCCCACCCGCTGAAACCTGCGGCCGCCACTGCCCCTCTTCTGACCATGGCTTTGGCCTGTAAGTCAAGGTCCATGGCGGTCACTACCTCGCCTCCTTGAGGGGCAGCCCCGACGCTGGGGGACTCTTCTGGGGCCTGCTGTGCTCCTTCTGCACCTAGGCGTAGGAACGCCCAAAGCCTCCGGCAACTCGTCGGCAGACGCCGAACGGACACCTCCCGGACAATAACTCTGCAAGACGTCAGAGAAAGATAAGTGATACTCCGTTGATTGTTAATTATAGTTCCAGGACTCGTAGTCGGCCATATTGCGGCCATACCGTTGCCGGCACTTGCCGAGTACTCTTATATCGTGTTATTTGTGTTTTAGTGTCAAGCTTCCCTGCGTGGAAAACTATTGTCAGCTTTTCCATTTAGCCATATAACCCATATACTTTATAAAAGTTGAATTTGAGCTTGCTCCGTCTTTGGCTCGTCACTGAATCCTGCGTACCTGCAAGTACCACATTTGGCGTAGTCGGCAGGATACAGTCTCCGAGCGCGAGCGGGGAAGCTGCAGACCAAGGGGGAGAGGGTGGCCCCCAGTCCAGCATATCCCTAGGGGCTATGCTAAACAACGTGCCTAGGTTCACAGGCAGAAATACAATGCTGTTTAGCTGGACGGAGCGAATGCGGGGGTTGTGGAGGATGCACCCAAATAACCCCTGATCTGGAGGCCGAGGTGGCCCTAATGGCAATGGACGGGGAAGCCAGGGACTCAATGATGTCAAGACCCCCGGGACACCGAAACACTTTTGCCAGGGTATTTCAGATCCTGGAGGAAACCCATGGGGACCCGACTGATATGGGAGAACTGAGAACCCGGCTGTTTAGCCGCATGCAGGGAGAGGGGGAGACGGTCACCCAATACATGAATGTCTTACAGGAGCTATATACGGCCAGTGAACGAAATGACGGGATAAGCGTGGGACCCATCGACATAACCCTACGTGACCTCTTAGTGACAGAACTGCGGGACCCCCTGACAAAGCAAGCCTTGTGAGAGCGGGTACAAGTGAACCCGCTTTTGACCTTCTCCAAGATAGAGAGTGAGGCACGTACACGAGAGCAGGAGCAAGGGGTGACAGTCCTCGTAGAGAAGGCCCGGAGCGTTGAAGCCTCTGTGAGCGCCATTAGTTAACCCCAGTGGGTGGAGGAAATGCAACAAGAGTTGAAAAATATTAGAGGCGAATTGGCTGAGGTGAAGAGGAGGGCCGAAGCTACGAGCAACCGGCCAGGGCCGAGGGCGGCAACCCTGAGTCCCCGTAACCCCGGGGCAGCTGGCCTTCGTGACCCCTCCCCTGCTTTGATTGTGGCGAAGTGGGCCACTTTGCCCGAGAGTGCCCTCTGCATGGGAAGTACCCGCCCCGACGTCTATTAAACTAGAGGGCTCTGAGAAGGGGGGGCGCTGCTTGGAGTCAGAACCCACAACGCGGGGTGGTGGAAGTCCCGAAGATCTAGTTGCAAAGTGTCCGCTGATTTGGGCAGAGTTTGAAGGCCGCACGGTGCGCTGCCTGGTGGATACGGGGTCGCAAGTTACAACCATGCCAGAGACCTACTTCCGGCAGCACTTCCCCGAAGCCACAAGGCCCCATTGGGGGTCCGTGATAAAGCTACTGGCCGCTAACCAACTACCAATCCCCGTCGTCGGGGCAGCATGGATGCAGATCTCAATGTGCGGCAAGCAATTGGGCCGGCGAGGCGTGGTCCTGACTCGGGGAGACGCAGGCGATAGACACGCTGTCACCTTGGGCATGAATATATTGAAGGCGTTCAGCAGTCTTCTCCTCAGTGAACCAGCCCAAGAGACTCTGAAAACAATGGAGCCCCACACTCCCCAAGGGCAAGTCTTCCAACAGATGGTGCTGGGGTCGCGAGTCCAAGAGGCCTGCCAGGAAGGGGAGGTGCTGGGGAGGGTGACTGCACATGCGGCTCCTCAGCTCGTGCTGCTGCCAGGACAGACAGCAATCGCTCTGCCCGTCCGGGCCCATGTACCTCTGGAAGGAGTGCAGGTGGAGCCATGCTTCTCCGAGCACTTACCCCCCGGGCTCCTGGTGGCTCGTGCCATGGCCACCATAAGAAAGGGGACAGCCCTTGTACTCTGTGTCAATCTGGAGGACCAAGAAATTGTCCTAAGACCTCGCACGGAAATGGCAAAGCTGGTAAAACAAATGGAAGAGGTGCTCCCGCTCCTGGCGTTGCGGCTGGGGGTGAGTTTAAAGGACCCCTGGGACATAACTGCAAATTTCATCCAGACCGCGGGATCCCTGCCTGAGCAGGAAGGGAGAGCAGTCTTGGAGCAAATGCGAGCGGAACTCTCCGGACTAGGGCAAGCCCAAATACGCAGGTAGAAGCCCTCCTGGGCCATTACAAAGAGGTATTCGCTAGCCACAAAGATGACTTAGGTTGCACCACAGCCATTACGCACGGCATCCCCACCGAAGGAACAGCCCCATCAGGGAACATTATCGGCAGATTCCATTAATGGGCAGCCCCCATTGTGCTGGTGCGGAAAAAGGACGGCACGCTGCGTTTTTGCCGGGACTACCGGAAGCTGAACGCCTGCACCATCAAAGACTCATATCCGCTTCCCCGTATAGAGGAGTCCCTGTCTACCTTGCACTTGGCCAGTGGATACTGGCAGGTACCAATGCCGGAAGAAGATCGTGCAAAAACCGCCTTCATCTTGCCCATGGGGATGTTTGTATTTATTCGGATGCCGTTCGGACTGGCCAACGCCCCCGGAATCTTCCAGCGATTGAAGCTGTGTCTGGGTGATCTAAACTTCGAGGCCACCCTAATATACCTGGACGACATCATCATCTACGCCGCCACGTTTGAGGATCACTTGCATCGTCTGGGCCAGGTACTCGGCTGGTTACAAAAGTACGAGTTGAAGGTGAAGCCCCAGAAATGCCATCTGTTCTGCACACAGATCGAGTATCTAGAGCATGTCGTCTCCGCCGAGGACGTGAAACCGTCTCTGGAGAAAGTCGCTGTGATATGGGAGTGGCCTACCCCCAAGACGGTGAAGGATGTGCGGGCCTTTCTGGGGCTGGCTGGATATTACCGTCGCTTCATGAAAAACTTCACCTGCCGAGCCCGAGCCCTGCAGGACCTACTAAAGGGAACCCCGGCCGGTGCCAACAGCTGGAAGGTACAATGGCGTGAACCACAGGAGGATACTTTCCGGAACCTCAAAACCACACTCTCGGAAACCCCGGTGTTGGCCTACACGGATTTTTCACAACCGTTTATTCTGCACACCGACGGGAGTTTGCCCGGGCTGGAGGCTGTGTTGTCCCAGATGCAGGACGTCCGAGAGAAGGTGATCGCCTATGGCAGCCGGTCAATTCATGACTCCGAACGCAATCCCAACAACTACAGCTCCTTTAAGCTCGAGCTCCTTGCGTTGGTGTGGGCCATGACGGAGCGATTCGCGGAGTACCTAGCGGGTTCCGAGGTGGTGGTACGAGCAGACAACAACTCACTAGCCCACCTCGAAAATACCAAATTGGGGGCCCTGGAGCAACGTTGGGTAGCCAGGATGGCCAAATTTAAGTACAAAATCATTTACAAACGGGGGGCAGAGAACGTCCACGCCCACGCCTTGTCCCGAATCCGACACACCGCCCCAGGATGGAGCCGAGACAAAGAGTTAGAAGAAGCAAAAAACACCACTTTCCACAGGCACTGCCGAAACAACGGCAGTAACAAGAGAACAGTCCCATGCGGGACCCACAAAGGGCATCCTAGAACAATCCTGGGACGAATGGATATGTCAGCAACAGGAAGATGAGACAATCGGCTCCCTACGTCGATGGGTGGCCACAAAACAACTGCCCAATGATGCTCAAAGAAAGACACTTTCTAGGGACATGTTACTAATGCTACGACAGTGGGAGAAGCTAGTGCTCAAAAACGGACTCTACCGAAAAGCCGAACTGTGCGCAGAACCAACAGCAGCTTGGCAAGTGGTAGTGCCGGGGGTCCAACTAACTGAAATTGCCCGGGAAGCTCATGAAAAGGGGGCTCATTTTGGGGCACAAAAGACTTTCCAGTGGCTACAGCGAATAGCCTACCACCCCCGATTACAAACTGAAGTGGAAGACGTATGCCGAAAATGCCGCCGATGTGAGCTGACTAACCCCCTGAGCAAAGAGCCCCTATACAAACAATAGTATCAACGGCGCACCTCGAGCTATCATTGATAGACTACCTGACTATCGGTCCAGCCCACCAGGGGTACGAGCATTGCTTAGTCATGGTGGACCATTTTACCAAGTTCGCCATGGTGACCCCTACCAGAAAACAAATGGCAGAATCCGCAGCCTACGCTATTTGTAAGAACTTTGTTCAAGTGTATGGTTGCCCACAATGTATCAACTCGGATCAGGGCGCCTGCTACCTGGGAAAAGTAATGGAGGAACTACCTTGCCTGTACGGCATTGATAAATCTCGTTCCACACCATACCATCTGCAGGGGAATGGGGCCTGCAAATGATTTAATCAGACTTTAATCCAAGTGCTACGTACCCTGGAGGACGACCGAAAGACCTGTTGGCCAGAGTACGTCCCCGAGCTAGTCTGGGTATATAACAACCGGGTACATCGAGTCACGGGCTACACTCCATACTTGCTACTCTTTGGCCGAGAAGGCAAAGAGATCACCGAGGTGGAGTTGGACCCAGATGAGGAACGACCATGGGCAGGGGTCCCCTCATGGATCTGGGATCACCAGTACCGTCTGCAAACCCTACACAGACTAGTACAAACAAAGCTCCGAGATCTGGAACACCCAGGGAAAGCCCCGTCGCAACCCACAGAATTCCGCAAAGGAGATTGCGTACTTGTACGAGACCAGCGCCCCCAAAACAAATTGGAGCACCAGTGGGAGGAACATCCCTACCGATTACTACGACGAATAAGTTCAGATGGGCCTGTATATGAGATACAGTCTGAAAAAGAAGGGGACCGGTTCATCCGAACAGTACATCGCAATGTGTTGCGGCCCTGTATATCCGCGGATCCCGAACAGTCCAAGGCCCCTCCTCAGGCCCCAGATCCTACGCCAGCTGTGTGGGATGATGAAGACGAAAAGGACAACTTGGCAATAAGGACCGACACATCCAGGGCCAGTGCCCCTATGGCCCCAGCTATCCAACCACCTTCCATCACCCCAGAAGACCCCACCACGCCAACTGAACTGCGATGCTCCGAGCGGTCTACAGCAGGAAAACCCCAGAACGATATGAACAAGATCAGTTCGTATGGCAAAAATGACTTCAGGGCCAAAACAAGAACACAAACCCCCCAACCATTGCCCGGGGACTGGCGAGCAAAAAGGATGGGGGAGTGTAGGAGAGAGGGCTGTTATGATTGGGTCACCGAGGAGAAAAGCAAGACCAAGCTAAGCCACAGAAAACCAGAGAGGTTGGTAACTAAGCGGATTGCAGACCCCTGATCCTATCCACACAACTAGCAGTAGCCGTGGAGCGTACCTACGATGATTCTAGACGCCTCGACACAGCCGGAGAACTAAATAAGCCTAAAGCAAGAAAGGGGAAATCTAAACTGCCCCAGAGAAGACCCCAAAGGAATAGATAGCCCCCAAACATATATTGTCGGTGAGACAAGATGAAAACACAAACGCAGATAGGAAAATAGGCTGAGCAAACGATGGGGCCCAAACTAACTAGACAGGACAGGAAAGGAAAGACACTGTCTGCAATCACGCAAAAAACCCTGCAAAAAATGCCCAACACGTCTGATAGAAAAGCACTCTGGTATATTCTGAAAACAGAGCAAAGAGAGGCCAATCTAATAAGGGACAAAAACAAACTGGCACAAACAGCAACATAAGGATGGAAATTCAGCACAGCCCCAGCCAGGGCTGGCTGACCATACAAAACTGAAATAGACAAAACCAAATCAAATGTGAACAATAGCAAAAGAACACTTAGGTTGAGCATGCAGGGACTGAACTGGAAACTAAGACCTCAGGAGGCAGGAAAAAATCACCAGCAGGGACAGAGGGAGTCGGCTGTCTTAAATCCAGTCAGAAACTCCCAATGTCCAATCGTCCTCCTCATTATCAGGTGGCAGGCCTCTGGTAATTAGATCAGCTCCATTACCTCCTGTAACCACCAGAGGGAGCCCGGAAAGAGAACTCGCGACGCCTCTGTCAATATAACCATCTCCACTAAATTCACCACTTTACACGTGCCGCGCCAATTCTTTGGAATGCACTTCCCAGGTCAATACGATTAGTCCCCAATCCCCACAATTTTAAGCGTGTCCTGAAAACGCATTTATTCAGACTGGCCTATCGCCTCAACACATTAACCTAACCTATCCCTGTGTGGCAGAGCCAAAAGTTTTACCATAACCAGGTTCCCAGCATCATGTTCCCACATGCTTTATGCATCCATTAGCCCTCTGTGTCTGTACTGTTACACACTTAACATTATGGCTGGTCCATACAATCAGAGCAACTGTTACCACCCACCTTTCGTGTCTACCTCTTTCCTCATAGACTGTAAGCTTGCGAGCAGGGCCCTCACTCCTCTTGTTATTTGTTATAATCTACTGTCTGTGATTATTGTTATGCTGTAATGTCTATTGTCTGTACAAATCCCCTCTGAAATGTAAAGTGCTGCGGAATATGTAGGCGCTATAAAAATAAAATTTATTATTATTATTATTATTCACCAGTAACCAGAGGTAGGCCAGAAAGTGAATTCACAACAGAGGGCCCCGTAATGAGGGCCCGCTGTATATTCGGGCCTGAACTAAGGGGACTGTCACCTAGGTTCCGCAAGGGTATGTTCCCGGGGGGAAGCAGTTACAGGCCGGGATGGAGACTCTTCTAGAAAGTGTGGGGGTGGGTTGACTATAAAAGAAGCACAGGAGACCTGTGAGCGGCATTCGACGGGGAGAGAGACGAGAGGCAGGAAGCAGTGGTGCTGGAGAACAAGAGGAGACCAGAGAGACCAGAGACAGGACGGGGGCTCACCTGATCCAGGGAGAGGACAGTACCTAGCAACGTGGGGAAGAGACACAGTGCAATCCGCGGCCGCCTCTGCCCCGCTCCATACCGCAGCTGCGGCCCATCCACTGAGACCCGCGGCCGCCTCTGCTCCGCTCCATACCGCGGCTGCGGCCCATCCGCTGAGACCCGCGGCCGCCACTGCCCCTCCTCTGACCGTGGCTGCGGCCTGTACGTCAAGGTCCACGACGGTCACTATCTCGCCTCCTTGAGGGGCAGTCCCGACTCAGGGGGATTCTCCTGGGGCCTGCTGTGCCCCTTCTGCACCTGGGCGTAGGAACGCCCGAAGCCTCCGACAACTCCTCGTCGGCTGGGCCCAGCGACTGAGACGTCGAACGGACACCTCCCGGACAACAACTCTGCAGGACGTCAGAGAAGGATAAGTGATCGTTAACTATAGTTCCATGTCTCATAGTTGACCATATCGTGGCCATACAGTTGCCGGCACTTGCCGAGTACTCTTATATCGTGTTATATGTGTTTTAGTGTCAAGCTTCCTTACTTTGAAAACTATTGTCAGCTTTACCATTTAGCCATATAACCCATATATAAAGGTTGAATTTGAGCTTGTGCCGTCTCTGGCTCGTCACTGCATCCTGTGTACCTGCGAGTACCACATGGATACTTGATGTTACCTCTTGATTCACTTGCTTGGCGGGGATGCCCTTTATTATGGCAAATACTTTCAGATTTTCTTTTACTGTTAAAGGGTCGAACTTCACATCAACCTGCGGGCAGAAGCCAAGTCTCTTCTTTATCTCTTCCACGTGTTCCATATGCGATATACTGTAGTTATACACAGAGACTGAACCTGGAGAGAGATTCAAAATCATATCATCTGCACAGGAGCTGTTTACAAAATTTGTGTATTTTTGTTCTTGACTTTTTTTTTATTAAAGATTTAAATGCAGTTGAGTGCTTAAAATGTTCATAAAAGTCTACACACCCTTTAAACCCTTGTTAAATCAAGACATTCTGGTATGTCATATTTCTGATGGGGGTTATGAAATTGGCTCAGGAATGAAACTCTCTCTTCACAAGACAGGTGTCAGCTAGCTCCAATCATTGCATTTAAATGGAGCGATCACGTCACGTGACCGTTCCGGCACCCATTGAGTCAAGGGGTTGCAATGCAGATGGGGGCCAGCCTGTTAAAGGCTTCCCAATCAGCATCATCTTCCTACTCCATGATTCCACGCAATAGGCTGGGACTCATAGGAGATCAGAACAAGAAGTGAAATGATCACAGGTTTTAGTTCCCTAAATAAAAAAGTGAGAAAAAAATATTGAGTTTGAGTCCCTCCCTTATAATATTATATATATATATAAAAAATATTATTTATATATATACATACAGTATATATATATATATATACACAGTTGTGGCCAAAAGTATTGACACCCCTGCAATTCTGTCAGATAATACTCAGTTTCTTCCTGAAAATGATTGCAAACACAAATTCTTTGGTATTATTATCTTCATTAAATTTGTCTTAAATGAAAAAACACAAAAGAGAATGAAGCAAAAAGCAAAACATTGATCATTTCACACACAACTCCAAAAATGGGCCAGACAAAAGTATTGGCACCCTCAGCCTAATACTTGGTTGCACAACCTTTAGCCAAAATAACTGCGACCTACAGCTTCCGGTAACCATCAATGAGTTTCTTACAATCCTCTGCTGGAATTTTAGACCATTCTTCTTTGGCAAACTGCTCCAGGTCCCTGATATTTGAAGGGTGCCTTCTCCAAACTGCCATTTTTAGATCTCTCCACAGGTGTTCTATGGGATTCAGGTCTGGACACATTGCTGGCCACCTTAGAAGTCTCCAGTGCTTTCTCTCAAACCATTTTCTAGTGCTTTTTGAAGTGTGTTTTGCAAAGGTCATTGTCCTGCTGGAAGACCCATGACCTCTGAGGGAGACCCAGCTTTCTCACACTGGGCCCTACATTATGATGCAAAATTTGTTGGTAGTCTTCTGACTTCATAATGCCATGCACACGGTCAAGCAGTCCAGTGCCAGAGGCAGCAAAGCAACCCCAAAACATCAGGGAACCTCCGCCATGTTTGACTGTAGGGACCGTGTTCTTTTCTTTGAATGCCTCTTTTTTTCTCCTGTAAACTCTATGTTGATGCCTTTGCCCAAAAAGCTCTACTTTTGTCTCATCTGACCAGAGAACATTCTTCCAAATCGTTTTAGGCTTTTTCAGGTAAGTTTTGGCAAACTCCAGCCTGGCTTTTTTATGTCTCGGGGAAAGAAGAGGGGTCTTCCTGGGTCTCCTACCATACAGTCCCTTTTCATTCAGACGCCGACGGATAGTACAGGTTGACACTGTTGTACCCTTGGACTGCAGGGCAGCTTGAACTTGTTTGGATGTTAGTTGAGGTTCTTTATTCAACATCCGCACAAACTTGCGTTGAAATCTCTTGTCAATTTTTCTTTTCCGTCCACATCTAGCCACAGTGCCATGGGCTTTAAACTTCTTGATGACACTGCGCACGGTAGACACAGGAACATTCAGGTCTTTGGAGATGGACTTGTAGCCTTGAGATTGCTCATGCTTCCTCACAATTTGGTTTCTCAAGTCCTTAGACAGTTCTTTGGTCTTCTTTATTTTCTCCATGCTCAATGTGGTACACACAAGGACACAGGACAGAGGTTGAGTCAACTTTAATCCATGTCAACTGGCTGCAAGTGTGATTTAGTTATTGCCAACGCCTGTTAGGTGCCACAGGTAAGTTACAGGTGCTGTTAATTACACAAATTAGAGAAGCATCACATGATTTTTCGAACAGTGCCAATACTTTTGTCCACCCTCTTTTTTATGTTTGGTGTGGAATTATATCCAATTTGGCTTTAGGACAATTCTTTTTGTGTTTTTTTCATTTAAGACAAATTACATGAAGATAATAATACCAAAGCATTTGTGTTTGCAATCATTTTCAGGAAGAAGCTGAGTATTATCTGACAGAATTGGATTTGGATTTATGGATCACGGAGTGAATTACCTTTACGATGGACTACTTGCTAGAGATGGGGTGCAACTTACGAAGACTGGAAAACATGTATTTGGAAGTCGCCTTGCTACACTTGTATTGAGAGCTTTAAACTAGAACAACATGGGAAGGGAAGCAAAAGGCCAGAAAAAGCCATACACCTGACAAATGCTAATGAGAACTCTGCTATTAGAAGTGGAAAGGAAGAACAAAGACAAAAGAATCTAATTAATAAAAATATTGGAGAAAGAGAAACCAATCACAAACTAAAATGCTTCTATACTAATGCACAAAGCATGGGCAACAAACAAGGAGAATTGGAACTACTAACGCAGGAAAAGAAATATGATGTCATTGGAATCACTGAAACTTGGTGGGACAATACACATGATTGGAATACAAAACTAGAAGGATACAACTTATTTGCAAGAAACAGACTTGATAAACGAGGAGGAGGTGTCGCATTGTATGTTAGAAACGCGTATATCTGCTCAGAGATTGATGCTTCAGAGACTGGGAGTTCTGTGGAAACTGTTTGGGTAAGAATACAAGGACAGAACAATGGAAAGGACACCATTGTAGGCATTTACTACAGGCCGCCTGTGCAAGCTGAAGATATGGATGATCTCTTTATGCATCAAATGGCCAAGTTCTCCAAAAAATATGACATTGTGGTCATGGGAGATTTCAACTATCCAGACATTTGTTGGGAATCTCTCTCAGGCAAAACTAACAGGTAAAGGAAATTCTTATCCTCTCTTGCTGACAACTTTATCTTCCAAAAGGTAGGGGAGAAAACATGGGGAACTGCTACCTTGGATCTAATCCTTATAAACAGGGAGGAAATGGTTGAGGAGGTAAAAGTGGCTGGGACCCTAGGAGGTAGCGACCATGCTATTTTAGAATTTTGGATAACTCGAGGAGGAAGACCTGTGAAGACTCAGACTTCAAGGTTAGATTTCAGAAAGGCAGATTTTAAGGGATTCAGAAAGAGAATTGGAGGGATCCGATGGCTGGATATCCTTAATGACAAAAATGTCCAGGAAGGATGGGAAATCTTGAAAAATGAAATTCTCAAAGCACAATTGTTAACAATTCCGAAAAGAGGGAAGAATAGGAAGCATTTAAGGAAGCCAGGATGGATGAACACAGAACTTAAGCACATGCTAAAAAGGAAGAAAAAAATGTTTATAAAATGGAAAGAGGGAGGCATATCTAAAGAAGAATATAATGCTGTCTGCAGAACCTGCAGGGCACAAATCAGATTTTCTAAAGCTGACAATGAATTGAGGCTTGCAAGAGATGTCAAAAGCAATAACAAAGGATTTTGGGGATATGTCAAAAGTAAAAGAAAAGTCAAAGATGCTATAGGATTTTTACAGGATGAAAATGATGAAATGGTAAGACAGGATGTTGAGAAGGCCGAACTTTTAAATTCCTATTTTGCATCTGTTTTCTCTCAGAAAGGAAATGTAACATCAACTGTTCTTCACTGTCCTATTAAGGGAATAGAAGAATCCAGGATATCTGTAAACAGAAAGATAGTGAGGAAACACTTAGCTAACCTAAATTAATTCAAGTCTCCAGGTCCAGATGAATTACACCCCAGAGTACTGAAGGAGATAGCAGAAGAAATTTTTGAACCCCTCTCCATAATCTTTGAAAATTCTTGGAGAACAGGAGAAGTCCCAGAAGACTGGAGAAGAGCAAATGTTGTTCCTATCTTCAAAAAGGGGAAGAAGGTGGATCCAGGCAACTATAGGCTGGTGAGTCTGACTTCTATACCAGGAAAGATCTTTGAACAAATTATTAAACAACATGTATGTCAGTACCTGGATAAGAATGAAGTGATTAAACAGAGTCAGCATGGGTTTGTAACTAATAAGTCATGACAGACTAACTTAATTTCCTTCTATGACGGAATCACTGATTGGGTGGATCAAGGAAATGCTGTAGATATAGTATATCTTGACTTCAGCAAAGCATTTGACAAAGTATCTCATACAATCCTTATTGAAAAAATGACTAAGTATGGAATGGACAAGGCAACTGTTAGGTGGATTCATAACTGGCTTAGTGATCGGAACCAAAGAGTGGTCATAAATGGCTGCACATCCAGTTGGAAGAATGTCTCAAGTGGGGTACCACAGGGCTCTGTCCTGGGCCCTGTATTGTTCAACATCTTTATCAACGATTTAGATGAAGGAATTGAGGGTAAACTGATTAAATTTGCTGATGTCACAAAGCTAGGAGGGATAGCTAATACTAGAGAAGAGAGAGAGAGGATTCAAAAAGATATAAATAAACTGGAGAAGTGGGCAGCAACTAACAGAATGGTTTTTAACAGGGAAAAATGCAAAGTACTACATCTGGGCAATAAAAATGAAAAAAGCATATACAGAATGGGAGGAATAGGCCTAAGCAACAGCACATGTGAGAAAGACTTGGATATACTAATAGATCACAGACTGAATATGAGTCAACAGTGTGATGCAGCAGCAAAAAAGGCAAATGCAATTCTAGCATGTATTAAGAGAAGCATACAGTCTAGATCATGTGAAGTCATTATTGCCCTCTACTCCTCTTTGGTCAGACCTCATCTGGAATATTGTGTCCAGTTTTGGGCACCACATTTTAAAAAAGACATCAACAAACTGGAGAAAGTTCAGAAAAGAGCAACCAGAATGGTGACCGGTCTGCAAACTCTGTCTTATGAGGACAGGTTGCAAGATTTGAGATTGTTTAGTTTGCAAAAGAGAAGACTGAGAGGAGACTTAATAGCGGTCTACAAATATCTAAAGGGCTGTCACATTGTAGAAGGATCATCTTTATTCTCATTTGCACAAGGAAAGACTAGAAGCAATGGGATGAAACTGAATGGGAGGAGACACAGATTAGATATTAGAAAAAACTTTTTGACAGTTAGAGTGATCAATGAGTGGAACAAGCTGCCACGAGAAGTGGTGAGTTCTCCTTCAATGGAAGTCTTCAAACAGAGGCTGGACAGACATCTGTCTGGGATGATTTAGCGAATCCTGCTTTGAGCATGGGGTTGGACCAGATGGCCCAGGAGGTCCCTTGCAACTCTACGATTCTATGATTCTATGAGAATTGCAGGGGTGTCAATACTTTTGGCCACAACTGTATATATATTCAATACTGTTACTGCCATAAAAATCTGATGTATGAAAATATTAAATTAAGCTGTACAGTAAAAGCAGTAAGGAGAAAAATAGTTGAAATGCCAAGTTTGCTGTTTTTCGGTCACTGCAAAAATGCAATTTTGAGGAATATTTTACCATTTAATTTCATGTTTCAGTAAAGTAAAACTACATCTTGTCCTGGAAAAAAAATCGGCTATGTCGATGGGAAAAAAGTTATGCCATAAGAAGGGAAGCAAAAAAAACTAAAGTGCAAAAATGAAAAATCACAAATGGTTAGGGTTATCTATTGACATTACAATGACATCTTACCACCAGTCGCTGGGCACATCCCACTTAAAATATTAAGTAGTGTTGTTTTTCCTGCCCCGCTGTGTCCAAGCAAAGCTGTAATTTGCCCTTCATATATATTTA
Organism: Dendrobates tinctorius; assembly: GCF_039654945.1. Classification (NCBI taxonomy): domain Eukaryota; kingdom Metazoa; phylum Chordata; class Amphibia; order Anura; family Dendrobatidae; genus Dendrobates; species Dendrobates tinctorius. Next base: position 19,781,142 of record NW_027361682.1, read on the forward strand.
AATTTAGACCTGCGAGAAAAAAAATATTGTTTAATGACTGTCTAATATTTCAGCGCATTTTCAACTCTCGATGCCAAATTACAGGAATTTCCCTGCAGAAATCCACAGCTGTCATAACTAATTGGACCCGATTCATCATTTTAAGTCACTTTTCTTTTTTTTTTGTCTTGCTGTTTTCTTCATTGATGATTTTTGCATCAAATTCTTGAAAATGGCAAACAGGGGCCATACATTTTTAGATTTTTTTCTGTCTTTGACAATTTTTGTGACTTTTTATAACTGACAATTGTGCCAAAATTTCTGGCATCCAAGGAGGTCAGGAGGACTAGAGAACACTTGCAACAAAATAGTGACTTACATGTGATGAATCAAACAAAAACATCTGGAAACCCTAAAGTTTTGGAAGTTTTGACTTGCAAAAACTTTAAAGGAGCATAAAAAAGGAATCCCTGCATTGCACTACTTACAATAATGAAAAAGAAATACCGTAATAAATAAACTCGCCTCTCAAAGCCTCAACCTTTTTATCCGAGTCGATGCAAGTCTTCCTAACCTCATGTATCCTGGAAGAAAAATAAACTGTTTTAAGTTTTTAACATTTCTTAAATTAAGTCTTCAGTGAAATTTCAGTAACTTTTGCAAAAGTTTTTTTTAGGGAAAATCATAAAAGCTGCAGCCTTAATGTTTTGTACAGATTTTAATGTTCTTCAAAACCACACTCCCTCAACCATGTCTGTATGGCCCTTGTGCACTGGGCACTGTCATGGGGAACAGGAAAGGACCTTCCCCAAATTGTTCACATAATAGTGGAAGCTACAGTTGTCTAAAATGTCTAGTATTGAAAAACTCAGATAGAAAAGTGTGATCCATCACTGCACAGAACACCTTTCCTCCAGAGTCCAGTTTTGGCAGCTTTACACCACTCTATCCGACGCTCAGCATTGTGCTTGGTGATGTAAGGCTGCGTGCAGCTGCTCGGCCATGGAGCTCCTGGCGGGGGCGCAGTGTCTGTGCTGATATTAATAGCAAAGTAGGTCTAATCTCTGCAGTTATTGAGGTGACTTTTCTGTCCTCTGCTCCTCAGCACTCATCCCCCCCGCCCTTAATGTTGCTGCAGTTCCTTTCACTTCTCAATAATATCACTGACAGGTGATGGAGGAAGATTTAGAAGGGAAGATAGGTGATGAACTGTCTGGTGACACAGATGGCTCCTAGTGAGCTCTGCACCACCAGCCGTTCTGTCATATGTTAGTATATGCGAGGGGCCAGATATTATACACTGGGGGGGCCAGATGTTATACACTCGGGGGGAGGGACCTGATGCTGTACACTGGGGGTGAGGAGCTAGATGTTATACACCGGGGGGGCAAGAGGCCAGAATTTATACACTGGAGGGGCAAGGGACCGGATATTATACGCCAGGGGTGAGGGGCCTGATATTATACACTGGGGCGAGGGGCCTGATATTATACGCCAGGGGTGAGGGGCCTGATATTATTCACTGGGACGAGGGGCCTGATATTATACACAGGGGCGAGGGGCCTGATATTATACACTGGGGAGAGGGGCCTGATATTATATGCCAGGGGTGAGGGACCGGATATTATACGCCTGGGGTGAGGGACCGGATATTATACACTGGGACGAGGGGCCTGATATTATACACTGGGGCGAGGGACCGGATATTATACGCCAGGGGTGAGGGGCCTGATATTATACACTGGGGCGAGGGGCCTGATATTATACACTGGGGCGAGGGGCCTGATATTACATACCTTGGGCAATGGAACTGAATTAAATAGTGGAATTGAATGAGCTGTGTGTCCTAATACTTTTCTCCATATAGTGTAGACATCTTAGATTTAACTATGTAATCCTCATCAGAGTCCTCACAATGCACTGCAACATACAGTCTAAATTCTCAATTTTAGGAGGGGTTAATGCTTTTTTCCTCCTACTTCCAATCGCACATTCCCTATTTCTTAGCTTTTTGTGTCAGTATTCATATCAGAATTGGAGATAGTGAGCGTTGATTGGACCGATCTGAGCAGGTACAAGAAGAGCCTCGCCGTCTTTACCTTACAGCTTCTTTGCCCAGTAATTCTGCAGAGACTTTTTCTACATATTCTCCGGCAGGCATATCGTTGCCTCCATCCTCCTCTGTCTTTAGAGGGGTCGGGTTCCGTTTAGACCAGAATGAAGATCTCAGGAAGAACAACGGCTCGTACCTCCTGCCATGTTTATCTAGTGGTAATGATACTGATGTTAGTACTTACATGTAAAGTGAGGACCACACGGCGTATACGGTACATATACATTTTGGAGGATCAGCTGAGAATCATACACTTTATAAAATAAACTGATGGACCAATAATATGCTGACACCACATATATCTGAGAAGTGTCAAGGTGGCCATATACGTTTAATTGTCATTAGCTATTCCACACATCTTCCATGCACACTCAGCTCAGTCGAGCAAACGTGTTCTTAATAGCAGTAATCCACTATTTGTGGAAATTCATCTTTCCAAGAATGAAACTTTGGGCATGCTGAAATACAACATGCCCGATCCTTCATTTTCTCAACATCTGCCATTGTGGAAAGAGTCACCAAGCCTCAAAACATGTTAGATGGAAGACCAGTCCTGCCGCCCAAATCAGCGAGGTGCCTTTGTATATGGTTACCTTAAGCAAAGATTGGATGGTGGTAATGTCTAATACCATATAGGATGGTGGAAATTTCTGATACCATATTGGATGGTGGAATTCTGAACTAGGGATCACTAATGATTAATGTCTATACTTTCCTGACACCATACTGATGGTTGCTTTTCTGATACCATATTGATGGTTCTTCGGTAGAGGGACGATACCTGAGAGATTACAAATTAGTGGATATAATGATGTCATGCTTACATCTGTATGCCTTTGCCACATTTTGATATCAATAATACCCCCTAATGGTGGTGTACAATACAGGAACAAATATTTTTATGTATTCTATGTTTAGGATCCATAATAGGAGGGACAGTATACATTGGTGATCCTCTGGTTTTCCACTACTGAACAGAGGGCTCAGATCTCTTACCACATGCAGGGAAAATATTATACATCTACAGTATACACTGTATCTCAGGCATTTCCATCTATATATGGAATTTGTCTACATCGTCGAGTTTCTTATGGAACCAGGTTGTTCTTTGAAGGATACCCAATAGACTTAGTTGGGGACCTTGATGCACATACATTTCATAGTTTGGGGAAAGCATTTATGCAGGGGGCATTTATGCACACTTTATCCAAGTACAGTTTATCAAAGTACTGGCAGTTATAACATGGCAGTTAGACAGGGCAGGAGACAGGTAAGACATTTATATACATCTACTCCCTGTACATTTGGAGCACATCAAATATATACCATATGCATTTGTGTAATTTTTATCCTGGCCGCTGCATTCACACACATCCATCGCCCTGCCATTAACTCTCTACACTCAATCCATATTGGCCCCTCGCTTCTTTCCTCTCCTATGTATAGCACTCACGCTCTTTTCACGTTGTTAAATTGCACAGATCCAGTCAGTCCCACCATTCAACATCAGAGACGCTCTCACAAATCACTTAACCATCTGCTCACTCTTTCTATCCTCCTTCTCCTAGTCGCAGGAGACATTGCTCCCGACCCTGGTCCCCCATGTTATAGAAAGTCAAACCCCCCGACTGCTACACTCAGAAACCCCTCTAATCTTATTAATATTCCCTGCATGCCATCTGTCTCTCTTAATTGTGCACTTTGGAATTCTCGCTCAGTGTGTAACAAACTCTCCTTCATCCATGACTTCTTCCTTTCTAATGCTCTTAACCTCCTGGCTCTTACTGAAACCTGGATCCAGCAGTCAGACACTACCGCTGCTGCTGCTCTTTCATACGTGGGGCTACACTTCTCTCATACCCCAAGATCAGACAATAGAGCTGGTGGAGGCGTTGGTCTGCTCCTATCACCAAAATGTACCTTTCAGGTTATCCCTCAAGTACCTTCACTTGTCTTCCCTTCATTTGAGGTCCATGCCATCAGACTCTACACCCCCTCCTCCATGCGAGTGGCGGTGGTATATCGTCCTCCCGGCCCCTCCCATCAGTTCCTGGATCATTTTGCCACTTGGCTTCCACATTTTCTCTCCTGTGACATTCCTACCCTCATCATGGGAGATTTCAACATCCCCATTGCTCTTCCCCTCTCACCATCTGCTACTCACCTTTTATCTCTAACCTCCTCATTTGGCCTTTCGCAGCTTACTAATTCTCCAACGCATGAAGACGGAAACTCCCTCGACTTGGTCTTCTCTCGGCTTTGTGCAGTGGATGATTTTGCAAACTCCCCTCTCCCGCTCTCTGACCACAATCTTCTTTCATTCTCTATTAAGAAATGCCAAGCTGCTCAGGTCACCCCCACTGTTCAGACTTATAGAAACATACAGGCCATTAACACCCAGAAACTTATAAAGAACTTGCAGTCTTCATTGGCCCCTATCTCCTCCCTCTCATGTCTTGATTCTGCATTGAAGCATTACAATGAAACACTTCAAAGTGCCCTGGATGAATTTGCACCCCCTATAAATAGAACACCACAACGCAGACGGCGACAACCCTGGCACACGGTGCAAACACGTTTCCTGCAGCGGTGCTCCAGGTGTGCCGAACGTCTGTGGAGAAAATCCAATCTACACGAAGATTTCATCCATTTTAAGTTTATGCTTAGAACATACAACACTGCCCTTCACCTCTCCAAACAAACCTATTTCAACACCCTCATCACCTCACTGTCCAATAACCCTAAACGTCTCTTTGACACCTTTCATTCTCTACTCAATCCAAGAGTACAGGCCCCAACCACGGAGCTCCGAGCTGACGATCTGGCCAATTACTTCAAAGAAAAAATTGACCAGATTCGACAGGAAATTATCTCCCAGTCACCTCATACCATGCACTGTCCTCCCTCCCCCACTGCATCTAACTCACTCTCTGATTTTGAACCAGTCACAGAAGAAGAAGTAAGCAGGCTCCTTGCATCTTGTCGCCCAACTACTTCCAGTGACCCATTTCCGTCACATCTCCTCCAGTCCCTTTGCCCTGCTGTCACCCCTCACCTAACCAAAATATTTACCTCTCTCTCTCTTCTGGTATTTTTCCCTCCTCATTTAAGCATGCCATCATACATCCACTACTTAAAAAACCATCCCTCGAACAAAACTGTGCCGCTAACTATAGACCTGTCTCTAATCTTCCCTTCATCTCTAAACTCCTGGAACGCCTGGTCCACTCCCGTCTGATCCGCTATCTCTGATATCTCTTTTCTGGACCCTCTCCAATCCGGTTTCCGCTCTTTACACTCCACTGAAACTGCCCTCACTAAAGTCTCTAATGATCTGCTAACAGCTAAATCAAATGGTCATTACTCCATGATAATTCTCTTGGATCTCTCTGCAGCATTCGACACTGTGGATCATCAGCTCCTCCTCACTATGCTCCGTTCCATTGGCCTCAAGGACACCGTTCTCTCCTGGTTCTCCTCCTATCTCTCCGACCGCTCCTTTACTGTATCTTTCGCCGGTTCCTCCTCCTCTCACCTTCCCCTTACTGTTGGGGTCCCCCAAGGATCGGTTCTAGGCCCCCTCCTCTTCTCCTTGTACACTGCCCCTATTGGTCAAACAATCAGTAGATTTGGTTTCCAGTACCATCTCTATGCTGATGACACCCAATTATACGCTTCTTCTCCTGACATCACGCCAGCCTTTCTAGAAAACACCGGCGATTGTCTAAACGCTGTGTCTAATATCATGTCCTCACTATATCTGAAACTGAACCTGTCAAAGACTGAACTTCTGGTGTTTCCTCCCGCTACTAATGTACCTATACCCGACATTGCTATTTCTGTGTGTGGTTCCACTATTACTCCCCAGCAACATGCCCACTGTCTTGGGGTCATACTTGATTCCGAGCTTTCCTTTGCCCCCCACATTCGATCACTGGCTCGCTCTTGTCATCTGCACCTCAAAAACATTTCTAGAATTCGACCTTTTCTTACTTTTGACTCTGCAAAAACTCTTACTGTTTCTCTTATTCATTCTCTTCTCGACTATTGTAACTCTCTTCTAATCGGCCTCCCTCTTACCAAACTCTCCCCTCTCCAATCTGTCTTGAATGCTGCAGCCAGGATCATATTCCTCACCAATCGTTACACCGATGCCTCTACCTTGTGCCAGTCATTACACTGGCTACCCATCCACTCCAGAATTCAGTATAAACTTATTACCCTCACTCACAAAGCCCTCCATGGCTCAGCACCACCCTACATCTCCTCCCTTGTTTCAGTATACCACCCTACCCGCGCCCTCCGTTCTGCTGATGACCTGAGGTTAGTATCCTCAATAGTCAGAACCTCCCACTCCCGTCTCCAAGACTTTACACGTGCCGCGCCAATTCTTTGGAATGCACTTCCCAGGTCAATACGATTAGTCCCCAATCCCCACAATTTTAAGCGTGTCCTGAAAACGCATTTATTCAGACTGGCCTATCGCCTCAACACATTAACCTAATCTATCCCTGTGTGGCACAGCCGAAAGTTTTACCATAACCAGATTTCCCGCATCATGTTCCCACATGCTTTATGCATCCATTAGCCCTCTGTGTCTGTACTGTCAAACACTTAACATTATGGCTGGTCCTTACAATCAGGGCAACTGTTACCACCCACCTTTCGTGTCTACCTCTTTCCTCATAGACTGTAAGCTTGTGAGCAGGGCCCTCTTTCCTCTTGGTATTTGTTATAATCTACTGTATGTGATTATTGTTATGCTGTAATGTCTATTGTCTGTACAAATCCCCTCTGAAATGTAAAGTGCTGCGGAATATGTCGGCGCTATAAAAATAAAATTTATTATTATTATTTCAATGTTTTTCCCACTTTGTTTTGTGTCTACAATTTGAGGTAAGGTGTAATAGGGTGAGTAGGGACACCGACGTTGAGCGGGGGCACCACAGAGTACAAATTGGGGTGCCAACCTCTGCTGTAAGGAAGGAAGAGAATCTAGGGAAAGGTAGGGACCTAATAGGTCTACATATTTACCTCCCGAAAATATTTGGGTGATCCCAGACACCGCTCAAACAACCAAGTTTGTCTGTATATGTGTTGCGGGTTATTAGTCCTTAATGCTTTTAGGAAAAGAAATAAAAGTACATTTTTAGGGGTCAATCTTTTCTTGTGGCTGTAAATGACATAGGAATACCCCTCTAATGCTCTGCTATCTGTGTAAATCGTCTCATGTACACATCACATTATTTACCAGTCAAAATCTTCTCGAAATACAGCGTCATCATCATGTAGAAAAAGGCGTCCACGATGAGAACGATGTAGCTAAACAGGATGTGAGAGGAATCGTCCATCATGTTGGAGAAGTGGACACCTCGATAGTCATGCTCCAAATATACAGTCTGAAAAAAAGCAAAATCCAGAAAAGAGAATGAAAAGGGGCAACTCAGGAGTGGGCTGAACATCAGTGGTGTAAATCTGATTATGGTGAATTCCCCCTAATGGTAGAAGAAGTCAGCTACAATTTTATTACTTAAATCTCCAGAGATCAGCTGTGATCTGTGATTAATTCAGCTCAAAGTGTTCAATATCCCTACAGCACCACCCCAGGAGAAATGAAGTATTACACACTTTTTAGGGAACCCCACTCGTTTATTTTTTTACATAAAATAGTTATCATACAAGTAGATATCGTCTAGAAATGATGTCACTCATCCTATCACTTGCTTCTCATACAGGTTTTGAGTCCCCTTAATGAATGCTTTGCTACCAGCAATCATGTGAAGTCAGTATTTAATACAAATGATAATACAGGAAACTCTAAGATGAGGGTCTGCGTAGTTTACCTGTGAAATTCCAACTGAGAAGGCAAAGGTTGGGAATATGCTTAGGAGCACCTCCATAGATTTGGGGAGATCTTTCATTAGAAGGAGGAGGCTGAGGATAGATTGGAGGAAGGTGATGAAGAACCCTGCGATAGCCGTAGCTCGACGACTCCTGATAAGAACGATCAGCATGAAGGTGAAACACATCTGTGCAAAAACAAAAATACTGTCAGTGACATAAGCTATGTCAGTATACCTTTAAGGGCTGGACTGTCCATCTGGCAATTCTGGCAAATCCTATTTGACCCAGTGCTGGTGGTGGGCTGCATTGGGTTCTCTGTATCTGGATATTGTTAAAAACTGTAGCAGAGTAGAGAGACATCAGGATCACATAGGGGCCATCACGCAGTGCAATGAGGTCACTTCTTCATGCCGCCTACACCAACACACAGACTGCAGAAAGGTTGAAGAGGCATTCACCATTTATCAAGGGAGAATAGTGGGGAAAGTAATTATTTTCTTTGATTTTATTTCCGGGGTACAGAAGGCCGCTATTACTATGAAGAGGCACAGAGAAAGGCACTATTACTACATGGAGGGACAGAGGAGGCACTATTAGCATATTACTATGTGGCATCACAAAGGGGGGAACTATTACTATATGGAGGCACAGATGGGGCACTATTACTGTATGGAGGCATAGAGGGGGCACTATTACTACAGCGGCACAGATGGGGCAATATTACTAAAAATAGGCATAGCCAGGGCACTATTACTATGTGGAAGCACCAACGGGGCACTATTACCACATGGAGGCACAGAGGGGGCCCTATTAATATATGGAGGTTCAGATGGGCACTATTACTATATGTAGGCACAAATGGGGCACTATTTCTATATGGAGTTAAAGAGTGGGCACTGTTACTATATGGAGGCACAGAGAGGTCCTGTTACTATATGAAGGTACAGATAGAGCACCATTACTACTGGAGGGACAGAGAGGGCACTATTACTAAAGGGGGACACTATTAGTATATGGAGGCACAAATGGGGCACTATTAGTATATGTAGGCAGAGATGGGGTGCTATTACTTTATGGAGTCACAGAGTGGGGTGGGCACTGTTACTATACGGAGGCACAGAGGGGGGCACAATTACTACATGAAGGCACAATGGGCGTTTCGCAATTGTGGAAGCATAACAAGGAGACTATTACTATATGGCGGCAAAGCAGGGGCATTATTACAGTGTATAGATAAAAGGTGTCATTACTATATAGCTCCCCCTTAATGGTGACTGACGTTGATCTAAACTCTATAATCTACCTCTATGGTTGTGTGCAGGGGAGCTATATATCAGAAAAAAACATGTTCCAACCCCTACCAAAGGTAAATCATGAAACTGCTAAGCACAGAATCGTGGACCTAAGTCATTGATGAATGTACACATTATTCCAGACTCTAGTAAATAATAATTACAGTAGTAGAATGCTAGACAATAATAATACCTACCGATGATAAACCATACAGGAAAAACAAGAGCATGATGACGCCATAGGAGCTTTGCAAAAACAGAAAATCTTGCGTGAGTAGAGTCATCAGATTGGCAATGATGAACAGGTAGCCGGTGTACATTATGGCCCAGGATAACCTAAAGGTGAAGACTGAAGAGTAATAAATGCAATGAACTAACACTTACCATGCTAAAGAAACCTACATTTCCTTTTAAAAGGGTATTCTGTTATCCCTTTAAGGAGAATAATGTTGACAGCTCACCAGAAAGCGAATTTTCTCAGCCTCATCATGTCCATGATCTCGCTCATCTCATGCCGCTCTCTTGAGACGTACAGAGACAGGAGATACATCACACATACGAAGCTCAAGTTTATGAAGAGCAGGAAGGATCCGATGTGTAGATTGGATCGCCACGTTTGAGTTGGAGACAGCATTTTGGTAACCCTGATGGAAGCCATGTTTTTCCACACAGAATGATTGGTGGTCATCTGTAAACCATAAAGTTGGTTGTGGCGATATTAATGTGGGGTGATATAGGAGTTAAAAATCACCTCTGTTAAAACTTCTGAGACCACACAAGATCAGAGAAGATCCTCGTGAACTGAAAAGCTAAGTGTTAGGACAGCGCCGGCGCCCCGGCACGTGTCCTCTCCCTCCCTCCTGCAGGGAAGACGCCGTGATAACTTACCTGTCGGCTCTTCCTGGGCATCTGTCTGCTCCCAAGACCTATGCACGGCACGCAGGTCTCCTGAGAATGTGCTTAGGGTGCGTGCGTGCTGCCTCTCTCTTAAAATGCCACCGCGCGCTGCTAAAACCGTCCCCAGCCAATAGCTTGGAGACATCAGGTATATAAGGCATCCTCCGCTAATGGGAGGTGCTTTATCAACTTTAGTCAATCAGTGTATATCCTACTAGCTAGTTGTTAGGTCCCCGTACCCGTGCTTGGAATTAGCCTTGCTCGTGATCTGCCTGAACCTGCACCTCTTTGTATCTGCACCCGAGATTCCGTACCTGTGGCCTATCTGTGTGTCTGTACCTGTCCTGCCTGTGCCTAATTCATCATGTGCCTACCAGCCCTATGTGACCTGTTTACCAAGTTCTCTGACGCTTTGGGGGTCAGCTGACACGGCTCAAGGGTCCGTCCTAGAGTAGTACCTGGTGTCCATCTGGAGCCAAGTCTAACCCCACCAGTTACACCCCTCCAGGCTCTCCCAGGACCGTGGAAAACCAAGTCTGGCCAATCAGCAGCCAATGGAGGTGAAGTACAGTATTACATGGTGGACAATACAAATTGCCATCTGTGTCATACATGAACCTACCAGAAAAAATGACTCCTATCAATGACATCCCTATGATCTAATAGGGCATAAGGACAGTGATTGTTAGGCTATGTTCACAAGTTGCGGTTTTTGCTCCATTTGTTTGCTTCCATTTTATGCAAATTTTAAGCAGCATTTTACAGTACCAGCATTTCAGAAATCTCATGCAGGGACATTGTTTTTTTCCTCTTGACTGAATTGGAAAACTGATGCATTTTTGAAAACTGCAGCATGTCACTTCTTTCAGCATTTTTTTCACCCACATAAAGCATGTGTCAGGTTTTGCTGTGTTTTTAGTGAAAAAAGCAGGTGTGTTTAGTGAAAAAAGCAGTATGTGAAACCCATTTAGTTTATGATTTTCCCAAGTTTAAACCAGAATATGTCTTGGTCTCCTCACCTGAGATGGCATTTAGGATTAGTACAGCTAATTAAATTAGTGATATGTGATAAGTAAACATTGGATGACAAAGGTATGAAATTGAACACTACCTGACCAACTCAGGGGCTGACCGAAGTGTGAAAGTAAGTAGTGTCCTATAAACTCAAAGCTCTGCCAACTATTCCCAACCAATTCACCTTCCCCCGCTGTTACATTAGTAATTGTGTACTTTTTCATGAACTCATAATCACAATTTTTTCAGGCATAAAATTATTTAGTGGAAATTTTTTTTTATCAATTTGTCCCTTTTCTTAAAATGGTTTTATGTTTTCACATAACTCTTCCATTGGTGACCTGTGTTTATACTTATGTGGTAGAAGCAAAGATTAACTTTGGAATCCTGAAAAATGCAGCAAAACCTGCTCTTTACTGTCTAGAGAGCAGTTTTGCCTGCAGAAAAAAAACACAGCAAAAATGCAACGTGTGAACAGAGCCTTACCGCTCACTTTGCCAATTTGTGAAATGTAGATATGTATAGAAAAACATATTACACCTCTATAGCAGCCATATTTAAAAACTCTTAAGGCCCGATTTATCATTTGTGATTTATTTTTTAAAGTATTTTCTCTTTTTTGTGTCTTGTGGCATTCGCTAGGGTTTTTTTACACCACATTCTTCAAAATGGAGAACATGGTTCATGAATTTTGCTCAAAATAATAAATGCTCTTTATTTTTGTGGTTAACATGTTTTGTGATTTTTCTTTTTTAGGCCAAAAGTCCCATCTTCCACTTACATTTGCACCAGAAAATCACTCCGGCAAGGAATGGACTTCAAAATTTTGCAACATTTTAAAGAGTCACAATCAATTAATCATCGCCTACATTGATAAACATTGAAAAACAAACACGCTAAAACAAATAAAAAGATGCAAATTGAAAAAGAAGTAAAAGGCGCAAATGAAAAACAAGTGAAAAATATAAAAAAATTAGGCAAAGCATCCTAGAAACATGTTCCCGTGAACTTGGGCTTAATACAGTGGGTACGGAAAGTATTCAGACCCCTTTAAATTTTTCACTCTTTGCTTCATTGCAGCCATTTGGCAAATTAAAAAAACATGGATTTTTGTGATAACTCACCATAAAATCCTTTTCTGCGAGACGCTCATTGGGGTACACAGGTACTGTAGGTGTATGCTACAGCCGCCTGGAGGCTGACATTAAGTGAAAAAAAAGAGGAGCTCCTCCTCCGCCGTATACACCCTCGCCCTGATTGCGGGCGGAATCAGTTTGGTGCAAAAGCAGTAGGAGATCAAACAAAAATCAGACATCAACCTTAATGCAGGTAACAACATGTCTAGAAAAACACCACCCTAATATCAATCAAAAAAGCATATTAATTAAACAAACAGAAGCCAATTTGGCTATCAGGGTGGGTGCTGTGTCCCCCAATGAGCGTCTCAGAGAAAAGGATTTTACTGTGAGTTATCACAAAAATCCATGTTTCTCCTTCACCTCATTGGGGGACACAGGTACTGTGGGACGTCCTAAAGCAGTCCCTGGGTGGGAAGTTGACTCACCGATCCAAGAAACATGCACCTCCTGTCTAAAGGTGCTCCACTGCTGCTTGGAGAATCCTTCTACCCAGGCTTGCATCCGCTGAAGCCTGAGTATGGATATTGTAATGTTTGGCAAATGTGTGCAGGCTGGACCAGGTTGCTGCCTTGCAGATTTGTTCTGCCGATGCCTGGTGTCGAAGAGCCCAAGAGGCGTCCACCTCCCGAGTAGAGTGTGCTCTGATCCCTGCTGGAACTGGTGCACCTCTGATGCGGTAAGATTCTTGAATAGCCAACCGAATCCACCTGGCTATGGTCGATTTCAAAGCGAGTCCCTTCCTGCGACCTTCAGGGAGCACAAACAGCACGTCTGACTTACGAAAGGGTGCCGTCCGTGACACATACCTCCTGAGAGCTCTCACCAGGTCCAACGTATGAAGGGCCTTTTCCACACGGTGAACCGGTGCTGGACAAAAATAGGGCAAGACAATATCCTCATTGATGTGGAACGAAGAAACGACCTTTGGCAAAAAAGAAGGAGCTGGTCTGAGAACCACCTTATCCTTGTGGAAAGTCAGAAACGGGGCTCGACAAGATAGAGCTGCCAGCTCAGAGACCCGCCTAATTGATGTTATAGCTATGATGAACACTACCTTCCAGGAAAGGTATGGCAAAGAGACATCCTGTAGTGGTTCAAATGGAGCTTCCTGCAGAACGCTTAGGACCAGGTTAAGGTCCCAGATGTTCATAGGCGCCTTACAGGGAGGTACCAAGTGGGAGACTCCCTGGATGAAAGTCTTTACTTGCAAATTGGTTGCAATCCTGCGCTGAAAAAGTACGGATAAAGCCGATATCTGTCTCCTGAAAGAACTTGGGGCCAAACCTGAATCTAAGCCAGACTGGAGAAAGGCTAAGATGTTAGGGATAGAGAATCTCAGAGGAGACCAACCGCGGCTTCGACACCATGAAAAGAAAACCTTCCAGGTGCGGTGGTAAACTCGTGCCAAGGTAGGCTTCCGGGCGCTAATCATTGTAGCAACCACTTTGCGCCCAAACCCTGCCTGAGTCAGAATCCAAGATTCAACGGCCAAGCCGTCAAACACAGGGCCCCTGAGTTCGGGTGGCAGATCGGCCCCTGCAAAAGTAGTCGCCATGGCACGTCGGCGAGTAGCTGCACTAGATCTGCGTACCACGCCCGATGGGGACAGTCTGGGGCCAGCAGAATCACTGGAACCCCTTCCGCCTTGATCTTCTTGATGACCCTCGGGAGTAGTGGCAGCGGGGGGAAGTAAGTATGGGAGGCGAAACTGGTTCTGTTATGAGTTCATTTTCTGGTCTACCAGTTGTGAGTTCTCCTTCCAGGCTCCCTCTGGTGGTAACAGGAGGTAGTGAGGCTGATTTAATCAGTAGAGATCTGCCACCTGATAAGGAGGATGACGATTGGACCTCAGGAATCTCAGACTGGATTTGAGACAGCAGACGCCCTATTCTGGTGCTGGTGATTCCTTCTGTCTTGTCAGGTCTTGGTTCTCAGCTCTGTTCCAGTCAGCTCAAGCTAAGTTTTTCTGCTAATGTTCACACTTGATTTTGTTGGTCTATTCAGTTTTTTGTGTGGTCAGCCAGCCCCGGCAGGGGCTGTGCTGAATTTCCACTCTAACTTATCTGTATTTGCCAATTTGCTTTTTGTCCCTTATTAGATTGGCCTCTTTTTGATCTGTCTCAGAATATTTCAGAGTGCTGATATAGTGGGAGTAGTCTAGTGACTTCAGGGTTAATTTTGTTATCAGATGTGTTGGACATTATTTTTGTAGGGTTTTTGGCAGATTGCAGACAGTGTCTTTCCTTCCTATCCTTTCTAGCTAGTTTGGGCCCCATCGTTTGCTCAGCCTATTTTCCTGCTTGTGTTTGTGTTTTCATCTTGTTTCACTGTCAATACATGTGTGGGGGCTGTCTTTCCTTTGGGGTCTGCTCTGGGGCAGTTAGTTTTCCCCTTTTCTTGCTTTAGGCTTATTTAGTCCTCCGGCTGTGACGAAGCATCTGGGATTATCGTAGGAACGCTCAACGGCTGCTGCTAGGTGTGAGGTTAGGATCAGGGATCTGCAATCTGCATAGTTACCAACCTCTCTGGTTTTCTGTGACTTAGCTTGTTTTGTTTATTCCTCCTCGGTGACCCATTCATAACATGGTTCCATGGCAGAACCAGAGCATCCATGGCGATTGCCTGCACGTCCCGGGACTGAGCAACAAACGTGGGCACCTTGGCGATCACCCTGAAGGCCATCAGATCCACATCCGGTGTTCCCCACCATTGGCAAATCTGCTGAAAGACCTCGGGGTGTAGTGACCATTCCCTGGACGCAAGCCCCTGCCAGCTGAGAAAGTCTGCCGCCCAGTTCTCTACCCCCGGGATGTGGACCGCTGATATCACCATGCGGTTCCTCTCGGCCCAGCAAAGCACGTGCCCTACCTCACGCATGGTTGCCCTGCTGCGGGTGCACCCTTGGTGATTTATGTAAGCCACCACCGTGGCGTTGTCCGACTGAATCCGGACGGGGCGGCCTGCTAGAAGGTGATGAAAATGTTGCAGAGTTAACCGGATTGCCGGATCTCCAACAAGTTGATCGGGAGGCATGCCTGGGTCGTGTGGTGGCGAAAAACCACTCCCCACCAGCCAATGGTCTGGGGGAAAGGGCTTCCCCTGGAAAAGGGAGGAACAGATTGCCCACTACTCGAGTGACTGTCTGACCTGAGAGGACAACCGGCATCGGTAATCGAGCGTGAATGGGTTCTTGTCCTAAGGATGACAAGAGGGCGTGCTGCAGGGGGCGGAGATGGAACTGGGCGAACGGGATCACTTCCATTGCCGCCACCATTTTTCCTAGAATCCTCATGCCGAATCGGATGGTGTGAGGGAGTGGCTGGTGAAGTATTCAAACTCCCTGCCGGAGAGCTAGGGCCTTGTCTCAAGGGAGTTACCAACCCTCGGAAAGTGTCGAAGATCATCCCTAAAAAGGAAATCCTCTGGGTTGGGACAAGGGTTGACTTCTTTATGTTGACCAACCACCCAAAGAGGGCAAGAGTATCTAGCGTGATGCTGACACTTTCCTCGCATGCCCACCTTGAAGGGCCCTTGACCAAAAGGTCGTCGAAGTAGGGCAATACGACTATGCCCCAGGAGTGCAGGATGGCCATAGGGACTGCCATGACCTTTGTGAACACTCTGGGGGCGGTGGCTAGCCCGAAAGGCAGCGCTGGGAACTGGAAATGTAGACCACTAATGGCGAAGCGTCGAAATCTTTGATGCGGAGGGAAAATGGGGATATGTAGATAGGGAATCCTGGATATCGATAGAGGCCAAGTATACTCCTTGCCCCATTGCCGATATGAATGAACGGAGAGACTCCATCCGGAGTCTTATCCTGATAAATTTGTTCAGGAGCTTTAGGTCCAAACGAGCCTGACAATCCCGTCCTTTTTGGGGACTGCAAACAGGTTGTAACAGAAACCCTGAGTCTTCTCGTTTTCCGGTACGGGAATAAAAACTCCGTTGTGTCGGAGCAAATCGATGTATCCTATTAGAGCCCTTGCCCGAGTATCCCCCTTGAGAAGACGGGAAAGAAAAAATCGTCTTGGGGGGTACCTGACAAATTCTATTTTGTACGCTGAGGACACCAGCTCTCTCACCCATGCGTCGTGTGTGACATTGAGCCAGACGTGACGAAACGAGAGTAGGCGGCCGCCTACCTCGCTGGTGTCGCCTGGCAAATGCATCGAGTCATTTGGCTGAAGATCTTTGGGACCTGGATCCCCTCGACCTGGGCTGGTTAGTACGCATTCTCCCCAATGGTTTGGCTCTACACGAGACCTGTTGGCCCCTATCCTGGTTGGGGCGACCCGATGTGGCGGAATTGGCCGCTGTGGTCCACCCGGGGTTGCGAAAGGCCCGAAAACGTGCCTGAAACTGGTGACGAAACGGCGGTTTCACCTTTTGTTGAGGGAGAAAACCACTCTTCTCTCCTGTGGAGTCAGAGATGAACTGATCCAACTTCTCTCTGAATAGGCGGCCGCACTGGTATGGTAGCGATGTCAAGGATTTCTTTTAAGCTGAATTGGCCTGCCATGTCCTCAGCCATACAACTCTCCTAATGGAGATCGCATTTGTGGCCGCAAGTGCCGCACAGTTGGCCGCATCTAAAGATGCATTGATCAAGCAATCCCCCGCCATAGCTATCTGATTTGCAACCTCTGATACTTCAGGTGGTAGATCTATGTCTTGCAAGGCTTTGTTCAATGATTCTGACCAAGAAATCATGGCCTTGGCTACCCACGTTGCCGCGAACGAGGGAGAGAGTGCTGATCCTGATGACTCAAACACTGAGCGAGCCAAGTTCTCTATGAGGCGATCAGTGGGATCCTTAAAAGAAGAACCACTAGGTACGGATAGTAGGGTTCTCATAGCCAAGCGTGACACAGGTGGATCCACCATTGGGGATTCCGTCCATTTTTTACAGAGATCCAGGGCAAAAGGATACCTCGCCTCGAGTGCCTTCTGGCCCGAGAAACGCCTGTCCGGCCGTTCTCTGTGTCGCTGCACTATATCCTCAAACTCAGGGTGAGTGCAAAATACTCTATGGGGGCGCTTGACTCGCTTGAAATGACACATTATGGCCCGAAGCCAGGGTAGACTCATCCTCAATCCCCAGAGTCTGGTTGACAGCTTCTATGAGACTGTCAACCGTTTCCTGACAACCCGGCGTATCTAGGTCAAGGGGTTCGTCCAAGTCGTAGTCTGAGCCTTGCTCGCTATCGACTACTGGTGACGGAGAGCGAGAAGCAGAGCTCACAGATGCCGAGGCACCGGATGGACCAGTGTTATGAATGAGTCACCGTAGGAGGCAGACACAAAAATAGAAGCTACGTCCAGAAAACCAGAGAAGTTGGCAACTATCAGATTGCAGACCCCTGAACCTATCAACACAACTAGCAGTAGCCGTGGGGGGTTCCTACGGTGCCCTAGACCCCTCGATCACAGCCGGAGAGCTGAATAGCCTAAAGACAGAAAAGGAAATCTAAACTGCCCCAGAGCAGACCCCAAAGCAAAAGGCAGCCCCCAACATATAATGACGGTGAAGCAAGATGAAAAAACACTCAGACAGACAGAAAGATAGGCTGAGCAAACGATGGGGCCCAAAACTAACTAAACAGGACAGGAAAGGAAGGTTGCTGTCTGCAATCTGCAAAAACCCTATCAAAGACATAAGCCAACAAGCTGATAGGAAAAAGACTCTGAAGCAGCTAGGCTTCAAAAGCTATATCAGCACTCAGGTACTTTCTGAAGACAGAGCTAAAGGAATTCAGCTCACCCCAGCAGGGAATGGCAGAAATCCAGAAAAACAAAACAAAACAAAGGCAAAGCAAAAATGCAAAAGGCAGAGCAGAAAACTTAGCTTTAGATGAGCAGGAATTCAGACTGGTCTCCAAGGATCCCACAGAGAAATCACCCGCAGGGCAGAAGGGCGTCGGCGGCCTTATATCCAGTCAGTAACTCCACTCAGCCAGTCATCATCATTAGACTCAGATGTTTGATAATCAGGCTCACTACCTTTCTTTACCAGAAGAGGGAGTTCATCGGGCCTCAGTAGTGAAGGGGAAAATGAACTCACAACAGACCAGGAGTCGCCGTGTGGGTTCGTTTCCCCCGTGTCTGCCTGGAGTGAGAGCGGCCCCTGCAGGCCGGAGGCTCCTGTGAGGTAGAGGACCCCTCTAAGACAGGTGAGCCACTGTCCCTGCCTCTATCTGGGGCTCGAAGGGACTTGATGTCTCTCGTAAGTGACGCCATAGATTGCGACAGTGATAGGGCCCATTCCGGGGGACTTGGTACACTGGGCTCAATCGCAGGGGAGGGCTCCTGGGCGCGTTCGGACTTGCAGGCTTCGCATACTCGCTTGGTCTGTGCCCGCGGAAAAGCGGACCGACAGGCGATGCATGTAGCGTACAGAAACGTGTGCGTCTTAGCTTTTCCTGACATGCTGTACCTGTCAGGCATCCGCTGAAAAAAAAACGCTGGGAGAGGGTGCTCTCCACTTTTCCTAGCGTGGCCTCTCGGGGGGCTAGGCGACAGCACTTACCCCAGTCCCGTTTCCTGGAAGTGCAGAGCGTCGCTCCGTTTGAACAGGTGCGCGCCACAACCACGGACAGGCCTCCGGAAGAAAAAAGGATTCCCGGGGGCGGTACTTCTGTCTGCGGCCTAGCCTCGGCCCAAAGTCAGGGTCTAAATTTCTTCTGCGTCCACCCAGGCCATGGGGGGCAGGGCCGGCGTGACGTGACACCGGGGGGTGGGGACTTCCGGACGCGTCCTAAATTTTTGATATCCGCCCACGGGGGGTGGGGGCACCGAGCCCCAGCCAAGGCCGGAACCGGGTCCGCTGCTGCCTGACGCCAGGGAGCGCGTTGTGGCGCTCGGACGAAGATAAGGGCTGCAGCCCTGCGCCGCTGCAGGAGCCCTCCCAGGCCACCCTCCTCCGTGCTTCGGCTCCAGCTCAGGTAGAGGGGAGGGGGGGCCGTATGAAACAAAGGACGGTGCAGGCACCCTGGCTCCATCTAACCCCTTCAAGGGGTGAGGAGAGGGACCGTCCGCCCCCTTGCCGCACCACAGTCTTAGCATTGGTGGCGCAGTGGGGGCCGCACAGACTGCACTTGTGCCTCTGCAACCTAGGGTTTCAATACCTTAGGGTGGTCAGGGCTAAGTCCGGCATCATTCCCACGGTGCGGGAGAGGATACGTGGAGGAGACACTCGCATGTGCTCGCCCGTTGTTGGTTTGGGGAGATCGGACCCTTTCAATAGAGTTCGTCACCCCTGTCCACCTTCATGTGAAAAAAGCACTGGAAAAATCTCATGTTGCGGGAGAGGGTACGTGGAGGCGACACTCGCACGTGCTCGCCCGTTGTTGGTTTGGGGAGATCGGACCCTTTTAATAGGGTCCATTGCCCCTGTCTCATCTTCATGTAAAAAAGGAACGTCAGGAAAAAATCCCCGTTGCGGGAGAGGATACGTGGAGGCGACACTCACACGTGGTCGCCTGTTGTTGGTTTGGGGAAATCGGACCCTTTCAATAGGGTCCGTCGCCCCTGTCTTATCTTCATGGGGAAAGAAAAAAAAATCAGTCTGGAAACAGACAGATGTGTGCCTCCAACAGACACTAAGCAAAAACTTATTCCACCCGCAATCGGGGCGAGGGTGTATACGGTGGAGGAGCTAACCTCTTTTTTTTCACTTAGTGTCAGCCTCCAGGCGGCAGTAGCATACGCCCACAGTACCTGTGTCCCCCAATGAGGCGAAGGAGAAAGTTCATTTTTTTCTCATTAATGTACACTCTGCACCCTATCTTGACTGTAAAGAAAAACAGAAATAGAGAAAATTTTTGCAAATTTATTAAAAAAGAAAAACTGAAATATCACATGGTCATAACTATTCAGACCCTTTGCTCAGACTCTCATATTTAAGTCAGATGCTGTCCATTTCCTTGTGATCCTCCTTGAGATGGTTTTACTCCTTCATTGGAGTCCAGCTGTGTTTAATCAGGGTGCGTGCACACGCTGCGGATTCACCTGTGGATCTTTCCGTGCAGATCTGCAGGTAAAACCGCAGGTAAAGTGACCTGCGGTTTTCCTGCGGATTGGCCAGCAGTTTTTCCCTGCGGTTTGACACCTGGACAATGGAATAGGTGTCAAACCACAGCGGAATCCGCAGAAAGAATTGACATGCTACGGATTTCAAACTGCAGCTTTTCCGGACGGAAAAATCCACAGCATGTGCACTGCAGATTTGAAAACCCATAGGATAACATTATATTGTACACTGCCTGCGGAACTGCTGCGGATCCGCAGAGGCAAACTATGAGAAATAAGATTCTCTGGTCTGACGAAGACGAAGATAGAACTTTTTGGTGATAATTCTAAGCGGTATGAGTGGAGAAAACCAGGCACTGTTCATCATCTTCCCAATACAATCCCAACACTGAAAATTGATGGTGGCCACATCATACTATGGGGGTGTTTTTCAGCTGCAGGGACAGGACAACTGGTTGCAATTGAAGGAACATGAATGCGGCCAAGTACAGAGATATCATGGATGAAAACCGGTGCTCTGGACCTCGACTTGGCCGATGGTTCATCTTCTAACAAAACAATGACCCTAAGCACACAGCTAATATAACAAAGGAGTGGTTTCAGAACAACTCTGTGACCATTCTTGACGGGCCCAGCCAGAGCCGTGACCTAAACCCAATTGAGCATCTCTGGAGAGACCTGAAAAAGGCTGTTCACCAACGTTCACCATCCAACCTGACGGAACTGGAGAAGATCAAGAAGGCTCATGGCTGTAGTATCTCAAAAGTGTGCTTCCACTCAATACTGAGCAAAGGGTCTGAATACTTATGACCATGTGATTTTTCAGTTTTTCTTCTTTAATAAATTAGCAAAAAATTTCTACATTTCTATTTTTTTTTTAGTCAAGATGGGGTGCAGATTGTACATTAATGAGAAAAAATGAACTTTTTTGAATTTACCAAATGGCTGCAATGAAACAAAGAGTGAAAAACTTAAAGAAGTCTGAATACTTTCCGCACCCACTGTATATCAGCCCCAGTTACAGGAAAAGTTAGAAACAAAATGTACTGTTAAAACATCCCAAAAGGTCTTTCACAACCTTATAAGAGGGAAAGGTGCAAGAAAAGAAAAATAAACTGCACTCACTTCAATGATGGCGGAGTCGATACTTGCTTGCAATGAGATAAATCCGCTTTTCCAATATTGAAAGGGAATGCAAAACTCTGACTCTGCTGTTTCACAAAATCCTGCAAAAAGAAAATAGCTGTCCAACACTGAAAAAAACGGGCCAGTGCCAAATGAGAAACTGAGGCCCAGATTAATGATTAGTCATTGAATGCTTCCTTTACCCATGTGTGAGAGGTATTCATTGGGAAGGACGATATCGGCTGTGTGGTATCTGATATGATAGCGGAATGAGTCCTGGAAGAGAACGGCCACCGTGAGGTTCCTGCTTATGGCGTCCAGCAATTCGCTTTCATCGGCAAATTCTACAAAATTCTCTGCTGAAAGAAACAAACAAACAAAAAAGCCAGATGTGAAATGAAAGGCCGGGGAAGGACCCCGGTGACTACAACTGCCCACCATAACCAACCCTGCAATCATTGGGGCACTAAATGTCTGTACTGTATACACACTGTGTAATCTGGAAATATATTTAACATGTCATTGTGCATTCATAGGTTGTCCCTTTAAATGGCCCCGATGTGATTTATGGGAGGTAAGAGGGGCATCTTGGCGTTTCTGGACCTCAATGCTAAATCTGCAACAGAGCCACAGAGCCCTCGCCTACCATGTACAACACTAGTGGGTCAAGAAGCATCCGGTCCGCCTGCACCCTCTACGGCTACACCACTGTGGGGGTCTAAAGAGATAAGAGATGAGTACAGGCACTGGACCCGAATCTGTTATTCTACAGAGTGAGGAAGAAGGTGAGCTGTGACAATACCTATTGTGAATGGTGGATCCTGTATTGTGCACTGTATATAGAGGTGTTATCAGTCATTGTACAGGAGGAGGTGAGCTGTGACATTACCGATTGTGAATGGTGGATCCTGTATTGTGCACTGTATATAGAGGTGTTATCAGTCATTGTACAGGAGGAGGTGAGCTGTGACATTACCGATTGTGAATGGTGGATCCTGTATTATGCACTGTATATAGAGATGTTATCAGTCACTGTACAGGAAGAGGTGGGCTGTGAAATCACCTATTGTGAATGGTGGATCCTGAGACATCTGTATATAAGGTGTTATCGGTCATTGCATAGGAAGGGAACAAAGTGAGCTGTGACATTACCTATTGTGAATGGTGGATTCCGTTTAATCTACTGTATATAAAGGCTTGATCAGTCACTGTACAGGAGGGGGAGGAGGTGAGCTGTGACCATCTATTGTGAATGGTTTATTATGTGTTATTCACTGTATTTAGAGATGTTATCAGTCGTTGTACAGGAGGAGGAGGTGAGCTGTGATATCACCTTTTGTGACTGGTGGATCCTGTGTTATTTACTGTATATAAAGGCTTAATCAGTCACTGCACAGGAGGAGGTGGGCTGCGAGTTCTCCTATTGTGAATAGTGGATCCATGGGCGTACCCACTGTGGGGCGGGGGGGCAGCTGCCCCCCCCCCCACAGAAGCAGTGGCACGACACGCACCTATCCCGTCGCCGGCCCTTTAAATCTTTGGGCATGGCGCCGGCGGCGTAACAAGTGCGCGCAGTGACCCGGATGCAGGGTCGGACGGAAATTTTTTTTTCTTTTTGCCTAAAACCTCTCTTTCTCCAATTTCCTGAACCTTCTTTTTGCCAGTTATAAATGTTGCCAGATTTATAATCATCCATATCCCGGTTCCATTTTTTCCGCTTAGTATCTTCTAATTCCAAACAAACTTTCCAATTTACCATCCAATAACATTTTGTAATTACTCCACTCATCCTCTTTCAATAATCACTTGATCTCAGACTCCACAGGAGGTATCTCAGAAGTAAACCTTTTCAATTCTTGTAAAAATTCAATATTTAAAAGTATCAAATCCAAGCCATATTTGTTAGAAATCATACAAAATTTCAGACAAAAAGTAGAATCACCAGACATGAGGTTGGGACGAACATTTGAGCGTAAACCCCTTGGGATCTTCTTAGCTCTATAATATTCATTTAAGATAATCAAATGTAACTTCAATGTCAAAGAAATCTTGCACATATTTTCATATTTTACTTACAGATCAAACAATAATGAATGTTCTGCCTTCTTCCATGTATGACGCTGTGTGGATTCCAGCATACGGCTTAACCTTTCATCCACTCCCAGAAACAACACTGTATGGGTGCTTAAGTCTATTATTTATTGGGGTGATATGGACAACAATGAGAGATGATAACAGATGGTATAGTAGAACAGTAGTAGCTGATATCAGAGGTTGTTGAACACAGATATGGATGATCATGCATTATATAAGAGCTGAGCAATATAACACACAACAGCAAAGGAGAAAGATGTCTAAAACACCTAAGGCAGTGTTTCTCATCTCCAGTCCTCAAGACCCACCAACAGGTCATGTTTTCAGGATTTCCTTAGTATTGCACAGGTGATGCTATTAATGCTTGATCAGGTGATGAAATTATCACCTATGCAATACTAAGGAAATCCTGAAAACTTGACCTGTTGGTGGGTCTTGAGGACTGGAGTTGAGAAACACTGACCTAAGGGTTGCAAGCTTGCACTGACAGAACAGAGGATGCTTAACTATAGGATGCTTATTAACCTTACCGGAATCTGCTTGTTACACCGTAGGCAATGGTTTTGCAGAGAGCAGAGCAGGTGTGAGCTACTCAGGAGACGGCTGGAAAATGGTTACATGTTGTTGATCAGGGCAGAAAGAAGGGGCGGTTCAGAACAATTAACCATTTGGGAAACAGAAAATTCCAAACACATGAATAAAAGAGATGGGCAACTTATGACACCTAATGGCTATAGCTGTAACAGCACTTAAAAATATCTAGCTGCACAGAATGGGTAGAACACTCCCCGCTAGGCATCAACAGATGCCACAATTTGGCTCTTTCGGGGATAATAACAGTACAAGTAAAGTAACTGTCCTGAGGAACAGTTTATTCTCCCCAAGTTTGCTCACTTTGACATCTACCTTGCACATTTTCCCGTCCTTGCTGGGAAGAGGCTTGGTGACTAGGCCGAGTGGCCACTCATTGCGATGTGACTGAGTGTCTTTGAGAAGTACCACATCACCTGGTTGGATGTTTGGGTGGTCTTTTTGTCATTTTGTCCTGGTTTGTAGAGTGGAGGTATATTGCTTCTTCCATCTGTCCCAGAAGATATTGGACACGCTTTGCACTTGCCTCCATTGGCATCTGAAGAGGTCTTTATCATTGAATTCTCCGAGTGGAGCTCTCGGGTTTTCTGCGTGAGTAGCATTGCCGGAGTAAGAGCTGTCGTGTTTCCGGAATCGCTGGAGAGTGCTGACAGTTGCCTGGCATTCATGATAGCTGATACCTGGACCAAGAACGTAGTTAAACTCTCAAGTGTGAGCCTGGTGTTCGTTTGTAAGAAGATAGAGTCCAGTATCTTGCGTGCTATGCCTATCATTCTCTCCCAGGCACCTCCCATGTGCGAAGAGTGTGGCGGATTGAAAGTCCAGGTGCATCCTTGCTCGCCTAGGTACCCTTCAATGTTAGCGATGTCCAAATTGGAAGGGATCTGAAGTTCTCTTGCCGCTCCAATGAAATTCGTACCTCTGTTGGAGCGAATATGCTTCACAGGGCCTCTGATTGCGGTGAAGCGTCGAAACGCATTTATGAAACTTGAAGTGTCCATAGACTCGATTACTTCGATATGAACAGCTCTGATGGATAGACAAGTGAACCAAGGACCGAATACATCTAGTCCAACATTGGTGAAGGGGGGTTTGGTACTGAGTCTGTCGGATGGAAGATTCGCCATGTTCGGATTTTGGAATGAGCCACGGAGTTTGCGACACGTAACACAGTTGAAGATGAGTTTGCTCATGCTTCTCTTTGCGTCGATTATCCATAGACCAGCCGCCCGCAGATTTCTTTCAGTGAACAAACGGCCTTGGTGTCTCACCAAGTCATGATGATGCTGAATGAGCAGGGTTGTGACATGATGACGTCCAGAAATTATTACTGGGTGTTTCTCTGAAACTGCTATCTCGGCTTCTTGAAGACGGCCACCTACTCTCGGCAGCCCGCCTTGGTCAACAATTGGATCAAGCTTCTTTAGCACGCTATCTCCAGGAATAGCTTGTCCCTTCTTGAGGTTGTCTTTGACTATTTGTGTATCCATGATGTCCAGGAACATCCTCTCCTCTATGGACATCGCAACCTTGTTGTCCTCCTTTGTCCTGTGGAAGACTGTACATCCCATGAGGTCTTGTTCACCTTCACAGGCGTGGTCTTCATTGGTAGGTGCTGAGAAAGGGCAAGGTAGTGGAATGTTGTTTGGCAATTCCTTTACCAGCAGACTATTGTGACATGGCCGGAAAAGAGATGGACGTCCATTTTCTAGTGTGCTGGTAAGTAGAGATGAGCGACTTTGCCTTTTTTCAGGTCGAGTCGGGTTTCATGAAACGCGACTTTCTCAAAAGTCGGGTTGAACGAAATCGGCCGATTATCGTGAAAAGTCAAAGGCCGGCTGAAACACGAAACCCAATGCAATGCAAGTCAATGGGGAACCAAGGTCGGCAGGGAGTGGAGGACAGGAAACACACCTACAGTGCCCATTTTAATGCCAAAAACATTAATTCTTATTACTTAAGCTTGTCAACCTTATTTTACTTTATAATAATAGTTAGGAATTGAAAACTGGGGGTTATTTCGCTAAAGTTGTGGGGGGGGGGGGGTAGGGCTGGCTCCAGATTTTCGTGGGCTCAGGGCCAAAGAGTGTCACTGGGCTCTTTTAACACATGCCACAATTCATGATCCTCTGATACGGCAGAGAAATAGCGGTATAGTACAATGAAAAATACTTCACTTCTTACATCTTATGACTGATATCCATTTTAAATTCTCCAATAGCTCCAAAAACGGACAGTATATTACTCCATACAGTATTATGGCCACTGCATAGTGCACTGTACAGAGTAATGAGGCCCATATATTTCTCCATACAGAATCATTGGTCCCATATTATGTTTGAAACAGTATATGATGAGCTCCACATAATGCTAAAGTATATGTTGGTCCCCATGGATGAAGCTCCACTGTGTTATGGGCCCAAATAATGCTCCATATATAATGGGCCCCATATCTAATGCTCCAGTGCATAATGGGCCCTGTAAATGCTGCTCCAGTGTCTGATGTCCACCTTTGGAATGCTCCAGTGTATGGTGGGCCTCATATCATTCTCCAGAGTATAGTGCTCCCAAAAATAGCTGTCCCAACATTGAAAACAATTAAATAAGTCTCCTCGCTAGGGAATTCCTGTACTAGTCTGGACTCCTCGTCGTCCCCATCTTCCATCTCACTGCACTTGACCTGTTTAGGCAGAGGGCGTACAGACGTGATGTCATCGCGCTCTCTGACCAGAATGTCACTGTCAGGAAACGCGGAAAATGTCACAGCGGTGGAGCAGGGAGAGGTAAGTATTTTAACTTTGCAAGTGCTGTGATCCTGAGCAAGCAGGGGGGCCCCACTAGTTGGCGACGGCACTGGCACAGGGCCCTTCAAAGTATGGTGGTGTGTCTGATGGCAGGTGGCGGTGGTGTGCCTGATGGCGGGTCGTCCCCTTCTTCCATCTCACTGCACTTGGCTATTTAGGCCCTCCCACCGGCAGAGACACATTTGCGTACTATGAGGGGCCCTGTGCCAGTGCCGTCGCCCATGCCGTCATCTGCACCTTCCTCTTTGTCCCTGTGTAAGGTGGTATAGTATGCAGGAAGGGGAACCTGAGTTTCATCAGGGTCAGATTCTGGCTGTGTAGAGTGCGAGGGGAATGTAGTGGTCTGGGTCAATGTACCAGCAGAATCATCTAGCAGTGGCTGGGCATCAGTGCACTTGTGGTGCCCCCAGGAGTACGGTCGCCACAGTGGCATTACCTTCCTCCTAGGGAGTGTGATGTCATGCTTGGGAGCAACGAAGGATCTCTCTAGCAGTTAAACCTACACACAACACAGTTCCCACTCAAGGCCAGCAGGGAGACCTCTGAACCTGACTGCTGAGGAGCTGCTCTCTGTGGTCGGGAGGAGGTAAGTTAGGGCAGTCTGTGAAGGGAAGGGAAGTGTGTGGACGTGAGAAGGGGAGCTGGTGGATGAGCAGAGTTAAGGCTCACTCCTCGCTGGAGCGCATGGTCCGGATTCCGGTCTTCTAGTTTGTAGGGACACTAACAGTCCTGCAGCAGAAACCGGAGGAAGTAGGAGCTGCTCTGTTCCCTCGGAGGCCCCAGCAGCGACGTGTGTGAGCCAGAAGGAAAAGGCTATGGCTGCCTGCCATATGAGAAAGTTCCAAAAGAGAGTCAACAGGGGGAACTACAGTGAACTCAGTACTGCAAGTACCTCAGATAAGAACTAGAACGGAGGCCACACTACCTATCTGCAGAGAGAGAATTCCAAATTTGCTTCCAGGCTGACCAACTCCTTCTCCATCTGTACTCTGGGTCCTGGACGGCACTTACCAAGTACAGGTAAAGGAACTGCACGACTGTGTCTGTCATCTTTCTCCTGCACTGCACACCATCTACCAACTCTTACATCTGCCCTGCGACTACAGCCCTACCTGTGCAGGGCTTCTACATCTTAGCTGCACCACAACATCTGTCCCAGAAAAGCGACACTGCAGCGCGGGTCAATCTGATCAGAAACTACAGGTGGCGTCACGTATCATTCACCTATAAACGTTATTCACCCCTTTGCATGGATGCCCAGGGCCACGGAACGGGTCATCACCACCAACGTCCCTCTGTGACACCGGCCTGGTACCGATTAACCCCAATGCCCTGGCTGGCCACCCACTCTCCATGTCAGATTCATCTTGGACTGGGGAATTCACGATTTGACTTGATAACCCAGGCATGGAAAGAGCTACATGGACTAATGTGAAGTGTGGCCTGCTGCATCATTCACTTTTGGTGGGGGTGAAGGACACAAGGAAAGGGGTTCTTCCTGACCAGGAGCCAGCACTTGATGACTCAGTGCTTGCATTTTTTGAAACTTCAGAAGAGGAGGGCATATTTGCTGGAGTCTGTTTCGGCAATGTAAGCCAAAACCAGTTCCTGATGCTCCGGCTTTAAAAGCGGTTAACCTACTCCCAGAAAAGTTAGCCTTCCAGGCGTTCCGGAGCCAGACCATGACGCAGGCTCAACACGTCCTGCCTTAGCTGCAATTGTGCTTTTGCCACTACCAGCAGATGCACCACCACCATCAGCATCAGCTGGCCCCCCCACGCCCACGTCCGTGGCCTCTTCCACCAAACTTCAAAATGTTGCAGAAAATGAACCCAAAATAACATCAGATATATGGTACTGTATCAGAAGCGTACAGCTCTATACAGTCAAAGGATGATTGTCAATCTCCCTATATATACCATCAGTCACACAGAGACACTCACAGGCTCAGTATGGATTAAACAAGAATATAAAAAGTAGAAAAAGTGTACAGTATCATCAGATAGCAGGTATATATAGTATAGTTTAAACATTCTAAATTTCCATTGATATTTCAGGAGGCAGACACAGACGCTCTCAGGCTCAGTATCGATTACAACACAATATAAAAAGCCATAAAACGGTAATGGATCAGAAGATTACAGCTGTACACAGTGTAGGGGTCATTGTTGTCAATCTAAGTATTTATTTCCACAGTCAGAAGATAACTCTCACTTGGTAAATTTGGATTAGACCAGAATATAAAAAGCAGTAAATGGGTAATGTATCACAAGCGTAGAGCTGTATACACTAGTGTTGGGGTAATTTTTAAATGTACATCTAAATTGCAGGAGTAACCCACAGACTGTCACATGCTCAGGATGGATCACACCACAATATAACAAGAAGATCCGCAAGAAACAATCACACATGAGGGACAATGTTCCAGGTGTCAATGATACACTTAGAGTGGTGGGTGGAGGAGGACTTCCTGGCAGAAAGGCTAAAGTATCACCAGATACCAGGTATATATAGCATAGTTTAAACATTAAAAATGTACGTCTATATGTCAGGAGTAGTGTTGAGCCACCCCGCTAGTGTTCGTTCGTTTTGGTTCGTCGAACACGAGGCAAGTTCGTCGAATGTTTGTCGAACGTTCGACGAACTATGTCGAACACCATTGAAAACAATGGCAGGCAAACACAAACACATACAAACACATAGAAAACAATTACAAAACACCTTAAAAGGTGTCCCAAAGCAGACGAAATGCTCAGAATACAAAAATAACATATGGAAAACGGCAACTACATATAGAAAAGAGGTAGAGGAGTAAAAGGAGGAGGAGGAGACACAGCTATAGGCATCTCATGCCCTTATGAAGTCAAGAAAGGCTGGAATAAAAATGTAAAATACCAAAAAACAGTAAAAATCTGAAATCGAAGACGATCATATACCGTCCTACTTCCCACCATAAATTAGGCTAACTGCCGATCGGGCGGCGTTATTCCCACGAACCTCCGAACAGCGTCCATGAAGGCAAAGTGTTTGGTTTCTGGGGGCAGTATGGTTCCTTAAAGGAATGTCGAGAAGGGCACGACTAGGAGTGGAGCCTGCGGCTTAAATTGACTCCACCCGGGAAACCTCAACCATGCCAGCTACAGAAAAGATTGACAGATTGCAAGCTTTGTCAATTCTGTGGGTGGTGGTGGATGTCCGTTTTCAGTTGTGCTAGCGATTTGTCAGCTTAATTCCGTTAACAAATGAGACTCCGGCATTCCCCCGCGGTACGCATCAAGCTTACTAGAGGGACACGCGAGGCTCTGGCACGCGAGATCGATCAATAACAGGTCTGTCATGCCCTTACATGTCCGGGGCTGCATGCGCGCTACACTGAAAGGTCCAGCGTGTGTCGCTTACAGGTGCAGATAACCCACTGAACCCCGTTAGTGATGGGGGTCTGGGATTCCAATTCTTCCCCGCGAACAAGGATTTCCCATTAAGTGCAGGTCAACCGGAATCCCGGAATTAGGCCTAACAGGCATTCCAGAAAAAATGAAAAAATTATGTGTCCAAGCCACAGGTGCTGTAGCTTGCTTAACAGCTGGGCTCCTATGCTGAGTAGCACGCAGTTCTTACATAAACAGGTGGCATAGCTTGGTTCACGGGTGGGCAACTCTGCTGAGTAGCAGACAATGCTTACATAAACAGGCGGCATAGCTAGGTTCACAGGTGGGCTCCTCTGCTGAGCAGTAGACACCGGTACTAGTCCCAAAGTATTCACTGGGCTAAATGGAGTTAAAAAATGGTTCTTACATAAACAGGCGGCACAGCTTGGTTCACGGGTGGGCTCCTCTGATGAGTAACAGACACAGTTACTAGGCCCAAAGTATTAACTGTGCTAAATGCAGTCAAAAACTGGTTCTTTCATAAACAAGCGGCATAGCTAGGTTCACTGGTGGGCTCCTCTGCTGAGTAGCAGACAGTGCTACAAGGCCCAAAAAGATTTTCTGGACAAGATGCGGTAAAAAATAATTAGAAACACACACGGTGTAGCTCCTTGACAGGTGCACTACACCGCTGGCTACCAGACACCGCTACCTATGCCATGAAACAGTCTATTAACATTGAAAACCATTATTAATGCGAAAATGAAGTTACACTTTTGGTGAACAAACCGTTCTCGAACGGATCCTCGAAATGCCGAATTTTAAGCAAAGTGTTCGAGTTCAACGAATGGCTCAAACACCGCCCAAAACAGCTGGAATTTTAACTTGGCAAACAGGTCAACTCGAACACCGCTCATTTCTAATCAGGAGGCAGACTCAGACGTTCTCAGGCCCAGTATGGATTCGACAAGATTTTAGAAAGTTGAGAAAGGGTACAGTATCACCGGATAACAGGCATATATGTAGCATAGTTTACACATGAAAAACCTATGTCTATATATCAGGAGGCAGACTCAGACGGTCTCAGGCCCAGTATGGATTTGACGTGATTGTAGAAAGTTGAGAAAGGGTACAGTGTCACTGGATAGCAGGTATATATAGCATAGTTTAAACATTAAAAATCTGCGTGTATATTTCCGGAGTCTGACAAAGACACTCACAGCCTCAGTATGGATTAGACAAGAATCTAAAAAGTAGAAAAGGGTTATGTATTCGAAGCATACACCAGTATACACTGTTGGGGTATTTTTCAATCTTCATATATATTTCAGTCTCAGTAAGACAGTCCAAACTCTCCGCAAGAGGAAATGAGATGGATACAAGTACAGTCGGAAAGTCGACTGATTGCCGAAATTTTGGAATTACTAATCACGGTAAAAACTCCCGGGAGAATTCTCAGAGGCGATGCTGACCCTCAATTACTTTGTCTGTGGAGACAGCGAAAACAGTTCTTGTGAAGAAAGGTTTGCTGTATCGCAGTACCGTGGAACCCATCACCGTTACTCATCTCCATCAAATTGTGATCACAGAGACAGATGTAGACATTATCCTCACTGTCTATCATGATCTGTCAGGTAACTTTGGAGTGCAAAAGACACAAGCCACAGGCCGTAGGCGATTCTATTGGATTGGCATGCGAGGACACATTTAAAAATGTGGGCAGGAATGTCACACGTCTGTGAGTCGGAAAACCGTGAAAGCTGATGATAAACCACCACTGCATCTCATTGTGAGTCCACGTCTATAACAAATGGAAGCCATTGATCATCTGAAGATAGAGCCCAGCAGGACAGGGCATAGCTACGTCTTAATCATCATCTATCATTTCAACAAATTTGTATTGGCAGTCCCAGTGAAGTATTTAACAGGCCAGACTACACAGTGGTGGAGCAGGGAGAGGTAAGTATTGCAAGTGCTGGTGCCCTGAGCAAGCAGGGGGGCTCACTCGTGGGCCCCTCACAGTACGCCGGTGTGTCTGACGGTGGGTGTGCACCCCCACCCTCAGAGACACTTGATTCTACTATGAGGGACCTTGTGCCAGTGCCGATGCCAAAGAGTGTGCCCACTCACCTGTCCAGGGCAACGGCACTCGCACGAGTGCGTGCGCCAGGTGGTGACCCCGGTGGGGGGAGGCAGCCCAGTTAGGGAGGTGGAAAAATTTCATATGTTGATGTTGGACATTCAGCAGCTGCAAATGGAGTAATTGGAGAAG
This sequence comes from Dendrobates tinctorius, assembly GCF_039654945.1. NCBI lineage: Eukaryota > Metazoa > Chordata > Amphibia > Anura > Dendrobatidae > Dendrobates > Dendrobates tinctorius. The sequence continues at coordinate 19,813,705 of NW_027361682.1, forward strand.
TCCGCGGAAGAGGAGGACAAAAGCGAGCCATTTTTCTGGCATCCTACGTGTCAGCAGGGGAGGGTGGGACAAAATCCTTTGAAACCCATGCATGGTTCATTTTAATGAAGCCAGAAGCAACCAAAATTAACCCCTAAAATTTAGCTTTTAATTCAATAACTAAAAACATTAGTGAAAATAACTAAAAAAGGGAGAGGTAGAGTACAAACAATGAAGGGTAATAAAGATACTATTTTAGTTCTCTTCAGTGATCACAGAATATGGGCCACCAGCTAAATTGCCCTAGTCAGCCCTATTTTGACCCTTCCTAACCGCGGAGGTTGGCACCCTAGTTGTAGACGACACGGCGCCCCCGCTCAACGTCGGTATCCCTAATAACCCCTACGTCTCCCTATATATACAAAAAGGGGACACAAAAAAGAAAAACACACACATACTTATAATACCGAAAAAAATGAAGAGACATAAATAGTCTCATAGATAATGCAAAAGTGCTATGAACTTATCTCGTAGTATTTCTGATGGTATGAAAGCCCCAGAAAGAACTTATCTCGTAGTAAAAAGAATGATACATGGGGTACATATCAAAAAAGCAGCTTAAAGAAAGACTTATCTCGTAGTCACAAAAATACTAATAAGCTGCAGATGGCAGACCAAATTACCAAATAATAAATTTAATAAAAAACGGCTACAAGGAAATTCAATGAAAAGCACCTATACTAATTTATTTGTCCGGATCACCGGACAAACCTATGCAAAATGGTACAAAAAATTGTACATTAAGGCAGAAAAAGGTAGCCTATATAGCACATGCGGCAGCCATTACCTTGAAAACTGGGGGTAAGAATCACCCCGTTTCACAGAAATCCAGCCCAAATCCAATATCTGTGCATGAGACAAAAAATGTGCTACCTCACAACAATCATAGATGAAAAAAATGAGGCTACCAAATTCATCTCAGATCATACAATGTGGTACAGCGATATCCAAGTAATAATGTATACAGAGTCTAGACCCACAGAGCATAATTGCTCAATAGATTAAGTCTTAATAGACAGTGCCACCGATGGTTCTGCCAAAAATAATGTACAACATAATACTTATCAGCCTCTTGATGTATATAGAAACCCGACGCGTTTCCCCCTCTCAGTCCGCTGAGGGTTCATCAGGGGTCAAAAAGTGGGGTCTCATTACCCCTGGCCGAAAGAGCAATGCAGTGTGCGGCTTACTCCAAGCGCGTTCACCGCCATTATTTAAAAATTCTGCGCTGGTATAAAACGCCCACTTCCGGTAACCGCAATCCAAGATGGTGGTCTAAACCGGAAGGGGATCATATTGAGGACGAACAGTACTCAGGTATGCTGTCCAATGTAGCAGCCACCAGAATGACGTAGACACCGCGCACCCTACTAAGAGGCACTGACAGAAACAGGAGTCAGCAAACTAGTGCCTAAAAACAAATGATAAGATAGAATAATACTTCTCACTAGCGATACCAAATTCCGCGAATAGTGAACCAAAAATATTATAGTTTAAATAAAGTCTAGATAATTATAATTATATTCACGTACATATCCACATAGATTCAAAAAATAACCTCATTATTGAGAACACCCAATTCATCCACAAAGTCATTGGAAGAAAATCCTCAATAGACATGGAGTAAAAAATTGCATCCCAAGCTATAATAAATAGAAAAAATAATAAACAATAAATAATCATCAATAGTAATAATTTACTGACCCAATCGTCAAAACAACTATAAAGTGTAGGCTGGGAACATGTGAAAAACCACCGATTATAGATAACTACTAAAATTTAGCTGTTCATTAAGGCCTTTTGGGCTCTGAGATTCAAGCCAAAAAATCCAGCGTGTCTCACGCTGTAGAATTCTGTTATCCCAATCTCCCTGTCTAACTGCGGGCTGCACTTTCTCTATAACACGAAAATTGATATGTCTATCATCTCCTCCATGTACCATATTGACATGACGGGCTAAAGGGGTATCTCTTTTGTGTCTAATATCCCCCAAATGTTCACCTATGCGGACACGTAATTCCCGCTTTGTTTTACCAACATAGTCAAGGGGGCAGGTACAAGTACACAGATATACAACTCCAGTAGTTTTACAATTTGCAAAGGTTTTCATTTCATAAATCCTCTTTGTATAAGCACTGCAGAAGGTATGAGATACACAAATATATTTACAAAAACTGCAGTGTCCACACTTAAAGGTGCCTGTTGCTCTATTACGCAGCCACGTTTCCTCTCTTTTCTGAGGCTCCAAATGGCTGTCTACCACCCGATCCTTTATTGACCTACCCTTCCTAAATGTAACTGATGGACCCGGAGTGATAAAATTACATATATCATTATCCATTTTCAGAATGGACCAATATTTCTCCAGAATGTTCATGACTTTACCAGATTGATCATCAAAGCATCAAAGGTCCCTATCAGTCTAGTGATTGTATTAGAATTCTCCCTTGCCCTCGGAACCAACAAGGACATCCTGCTTACTTGTTTAGCATGTTTATAAGCCGGTTCAATCGCCCTTGTTGGATATCCCCTGCTTCTAAACCTTCTCCATAGTTCCCTCGATTGTAGTTCAAAATCATTCCACTCGGAGCAGTTCCTCCGAACTCTGAGGAACTGACCCCTTGGTATACCTCGTTTAAGTGGGAGGGGATGATGGCTTTCCCACCTCAGGAGACTATTAGTCGAGGTTGGTTTTCGATGCAGGTTGGTTTTAAGTGAATCATCTGAAGAAATAGAAATATTCACATCCAGGAATGTGATCTGATTACCACCAAGGTAATGGCTGCCGCATGTGCTATATAAGCTACCTTTTTCTGCCTTAATGTACAATTTTTTGTACCATTTTGCATAGGTTTGTCCGGTGATCCGGACAAATAAATTAGTATAGGTGCTTTTCATTGAATTTCCTTGTAGCCGTTTTTTATTAAATTTATTATTTGGTAATTTGGTCTGCCATCTGCAGCTTATTAGTATTTTTGTGACTACGAGATAAGTCTTTCTTTAAGCTGCTTTTTTGATATGTACCCCATGTATCATTCTTTTTACTACGAGATAAGTTCTTTCTGGGGCTTTCATACCATCAGAAATACTACGAGATAAGTTCATAGCACTTTTGCATTATCTATGAGACTATTTATGTCTCTTCATTTTTTTCGGTATTATAAGTATGTGTGTGTTTTTCTTTTTTGTGTCCCCTTTTTGTATATCTAGGGAGACGTAGGGGTTATTAGGGATACCGACGTTGAGCGGGGGCGCCGTGTCGTCTACAACTAGGGTGCCAACCTCCGCGGTTAGGAAGGGTCAAAATAGGGCTGACTAGGGCAATTTAGCTGGTGGCCCATATTCTGTGATCACTGAAGAGAACTAAAATAGTATCTTTATTACCCTTCATTGTTTGTACTCTACCTCTCCCTTTTTTAGTCATTTTCACTAATGTTTTTAGTTATTGAATTAAAAGTTAAATTTTAGGGGTTAATTTTGGTTGCTTCTGGTGTTACTATTTAATATATAACCCCTTTATTAGTTTTGAGGTCTGTTTTTGACTAGTATGGCTGGGTTCCTGTCGGGACCCATTGATACAAATAAATGGTTGGACGATGCAAGGGAGGTCTTTTCTGAAGCAGAAACTGACTCTCTTTCTGCTGCGGGCTCTTCTCTCAAAGCACTTTTCTCTGAATTATTGGAGGCATTTAAAGAGAATATTAAGTCATGGTGGGAGGTACAATCATTGGAAAATTACATTAAACAAAAGATTGTCCCACGTGGTCTAAGGATACCATTAATACCGGCTCCAAGGTGTAGGACTCCATCTTTACTTGCAAGGTGGGAGGAGGAGGTAACTGCATCATCTATACGGCTAATGCAGATATTATTGGATGAAGAGAAAATAACTTTGGAGAGGACTTCATTAAGGGTGAAGGAACTAACTGAGGCTACTCTCAAATTAAAAACAGCTGCTGACTTCGTAACAAGGGAAGAAAATCTTAAGAATATTGTTGAGAAATATCAACTTTCTATCAAAGAAAGGAAACACAAACGATTTGTTAGGGACTCAGCAGAGATCAGGGAAAAACGAGCATATCCTGCCCTTACCTCGAGAGGTATTTCTGGGGACATTTCATCCTCAGATATAGAATCCTCACACGCTGAAGGGGGTTCTAAATTGTATAACTCTAGGCCATATTTTAGAAATAAGGGACGAGGATGCAGGGGTAATTTCAGAAGATGGCAGGATACCGAGCGCCACTCTGTGAGTACTTTCTCCAAAAAGCAAGAAACAAACTCTGCAGCAAATATAAATTCCTCCTCCTCCTCAGCCTGCTCTTCAGCATCTTTTTTAGAAACCAGGGGTTTGGCACCATACAAGTTACGGGAGCGTACAAACAATCAAAAATAAGGGCTCTGGATGAGGGGGACAATGAAAATCAGATAATCAATTTGTCCTCATATAAGTTATCAGATACAGAGAAGAGGGTTCTTGAATGGGGGCTATCTTTTGTACCCACGACTAGGTTTGACCCATTTGTATGGGTTAAGGATATTAATCTATTTACACGTAAACTTAAGTGGAAAAAAATTTTTGCCCTTAATGATAGAAATAAATGCCAACAACTTGGAATTTTGGAGGAGGAACTCCCTGATGTAATGCTTTTGGCTGATTTGGCAGAGGAAGGACAGAGAGATATTGGGGTGGGTCCCTTTTCTGATTTGAAACCAAAAAGCAAAAAGATGCCACCAATTGGTGATACTGGTAGTATTGAAATTTTTCAACAGCTTGTCTCGGCAGAGATCTGTAAGATTGACTCGAAGAGAGACAGGGTCCCACCTAACCTCTCCTTCCGTGAGAGAAAGGCTTTGGAGGAACTTGGTGATAATGATCGGATTGTGTTGAAGCCCTCCGATAAAGGGGGTAACACTGTTATCCTCAACAGAGATGAATATATTCAAATGTGTATGAGGATTCTCTCTGACAAATCAACGTATGAGGTGCTCAGGAGTGATCCGACTAAGGAATATAGTCTGAAATTGTCAATACTACTTAGAAGGCCCTTAGATTTGAAGCTGATGTCAAAGAATGAGTTCAACGTCTTACTACCCAAGTGGCCAGTTACAGCTACGTTTTACTCCCTGCCAAAGATCCATAAGGGGTTTGACCCCCTTAAGGGTAGACCAATCGTCTCGGGGATTGATGCCCTTTGTCAGAACTCCAGCATGTATTTGGATCAAGTGTTGAGACCATTTGTGCTATCCTTCACCTCATATTTGAGAGATACAATGGACCTTCTTAATAAACTTGAAGGAATCACAGTGGACCCAGGTACGATACTGGCCTCCATTGATGTCGAGGCTCTTTATAGCAGTATTGGCCACACAGAAGGTCTAAGAGCTACTGAGTATTTTCTTAAGGGGAGAGGTATTCATTTTGGAGCACACAACAATTTTTTGCTGGAACTTCTTCAATTTGTTTTGTGTCATAATTTCTTCCTATTTAATGGGAGATACTACCACCAGCTCAGGGGCACAGCGATGGGGAGCCCTTGTGCCCAAACTTATGCTAATTTGCTCCTGGGCTGGTGGGAGGACACTAGGGTCTTTGGGGACGAGGATGTCGTCTGGTTCCCTAGGATATTATTCTGGGGTCGGTACATCGACGACATCCTCGTCCTCTGGGCGGGGTGTGGAGAATCATTCAGGTCCTTTGTTGATACCCTTAATAAGAATGAGTTGGGTCTTTTTTTCACCCATGAGGTAGGTGGAGATCGGATCACATTCCTGGATGTGAATATTTCTATTTCTTCAGATGGTTCACTTAAAACCAACCTGCATCGAAAACCAACCTCGACTAATAGTCTCCTGAGGTGGGAAAGCCATCATCCCCTCCCACTTAAATGAGGTATACCAAGGGGTCAGTTCCTCAGAGTTCGGAGGAACTGCTCCGAGTGGAATGATTTTGAACTACAATCGAGGGAACTATGGAGAAGGTTTAGAAGCAGGGGATATCCAACAAGGGCGATTGAACCGGCTTATAAACATGCTAAACAAGTAAGCAGGATGTCCTTGTTGGTTCCGAGGGCAAGGGAGAATTCTAATACAATCACTAGACTGATAGGGACCTTTGATGATCAATCTGGTAAAGTCATGAACATTCTGGAGAAATATTGGTCCATTCTGAAAATGGATAATGATATATGTAATTTTATCACTCCGGGTCCATCAGTTACATTTAGGAAGGGTAGGTCAATAAAGGATCGGGTGGTAGACAGCCATTTGGAGCCTCAGAAAAGAGAGGAAACGTGGCTGCGTAATAGAGCAACAGGCACCTTTAAGTGTGGACACTGCAGTTTTTGTAAATATATTTGTGTATCTCATACCTTCTGCAGTGCTTATACAAAGAGGATTTATGAAATGAAAACCTTTGCAAATTGTAAAACTACTGGAGTTGTATATCTGTGTACTTGTACCTGCCCCCTTGACTATGTTGGTAAAACAAAGCGGGAATTACGTGTCCGCATAGGTGAACATTTGGGGGATATTAGACACAAAAGAGATACCCCTTTAGCCCGTCATGTCAATATGGTACATGGAGGAGATGATAGACATATCAATTTTCGTGTTATAGAGAAAGTGCAGCCCGCAGTTAGACAGGGAGATTGGGATAACAGAATTCTACAGCGTGAGACGCGCTGGATTTTTTGGCTTGAATCTCAGAGCCCAAAAGGCCTTAATGAACAGCTAAATGTTAGTAGTTATCTATAATCGGTGGTTTTTCACATGTTCCCAGCCTACACTTTATAGTTGTTTTGACGATTGGGTCAGTAAATTATTACTATTGATGATTATTTATTGTTTATTATTTTTTCTATTTATTATAGCTTGGGATGCAATTTTTTACTCCATGTCTATTGAGGATTTTCTTCCAATGACTTTGTGGATGAATTGGGTGTTCTCAATAATGAGGTTATTTTTTGAATCTATGTGGATATGTACGTGAATATAATTATAATTATCTAGACTTTATTTAAACTATAAGATTTTTGGTTCACTATTCGCGGAATTTGGTATCGCTAGTGAGAAGTATTATTCTATCTTATCATTTGTTTTTAGGCACTAGTTTGCTGACTCCTGTTTCTGTCAGTGCCTCTTAGTAGGGTGCGCGGTGTCTACGTCATTCTGGTGGCTGCTACATTGGACAGCATACCTGAGTACTGTTCGTCCTCAATATGATCCCCTTCCGGTTTAGACCACCATCTTGGATTGCGGTTACCGGAAGTGGGCGTTTTATACCAGCGCAGAATTTTTAAATAATGGCGGTGAACGCGCTTGGAGTAAGCCGCACACTGCATTGCTCTTTCGGCCAGGGGTAATGAGACCCCACTTTTTGACCCCTGATGAACCCTCAGCGGACTGAGAGGGGGAAACGCGTCGGGTTTCTATATACATCAAGAGGCTGATAAGTATTATGTTGTACATTATTTTTGGCAGAACCATCGGTGGTACTATCTATTAAGACTTAATCTGTTGAGCAATTATGCTCTGTGGGTCTAGACTCTGTATACATTATTACTTGGATATCGCTGTACCACATTGTATGATCTGAGATGAATTTGGTAGCCTCATTTTTTTCATCTATGATTGTTGTGAGGTAGCACATTTTTTGTCTCATGCACAGATATTGGATTTGGGCTGGATTTCTGTGAAACGGGGTGATTCTTACCCCCAGTTTTCAAGGTAATGGCTGCCGCATGTGCTATATAAGCTACCTTTTTCTGCCTTAATGTACAATTTTTTGTACCATTTTGCATAGGTTTGTCCGGTGATCCGGACAAATAAATTAGTATAGGTGCTTTTCATTGAATTTCCTTGTAGCCGTTTTTTATTAAATTTATTATTTGGTAATTTGGTCTGCCATCTGCAGCTTATTAGTATTTTTGTGACTACGAGATAAGTCTTTCTTTAAGCTGCTTTTTTGATATGTACCCCATGTATCATTCTTTTTACTACGAGATAAGTTCTTTCTGGGGCTTTCATACCATCAGAAATACTACGAGATAAGTTCATAGCACTTTTGCATTATCTATGAGACTATTTATGTCTCTTCATTTTTTCGGTATTATAAGTATGTGTGTGTTTTTCTTTTTTGTGTCCCCTTTTTGTATATCTAGGGAGACGTAGGGGTTATTAGGGATACCGACGTTGAGCGGGGGCTCCGTGTCGTCTACAACTAGGGTGCCAACCTCCGCGGTTAGGAAGGGTCAAAATAGGGCTGACTAGGGCAATTTAGCTGGTGGCCCATATTCTGTGATCACTGAAGAGAACTAAAATAGTATCTTTATTACCCTTCATTATTTGTACTCTACCTCTCCCTTTTTTAGTCATTTTCACTAATGTTTTCAGTTATTGAATTAAAAGTTAAATTTTAGGGGTTAATTTTGGTTGCTTCTGGTGTCACTATTTAATATATAACCCCCTTTATTAGTTTTGAGGTCTGTTTTTGCTCATTTTAATGAAGGTTAGATCATCAACATTTTGGGTCGACAGACAGGTCCTTTTTTCTGTCAGGATTAATCCAGCAGCACTGAAGACTCATTCAGATAACACACTAGCAGCAGGGCAAGCGAGCTCCTGTAAGGCATATTGTGCCAATTCAGGCCAGGTGTCAAGTTTACTGGCCCAATAGTCAAAGGGGAATGACCGGTGAGGAAGAACATTGATATGTAAAGAGAAGTAGTTTGTTACCTGTCTCCTGTCACTTTCAATCAATGCAGTATTACCAGTCGTGTGAGAGGTACTTGAAAAATCAGTCCACAACATGGTCATGAAACCCCTGTGTCCAATGCCACTTCGGCTGTGTGCACCACGAACACCTCTTCCATGTTGCCCCCTACGGCTCGTTGGAAAAACATCACAGCCGCTGTGTGCTGGGAATGCCTCAAACAAACGGTTTACCAGAGTTGCTTGTATGTTAGCGAATATTAGCTCTAGGTTCTCCTGTGGCATGATGTTTTGGAATTTGCCTTTATAGCGTGGATCCAGGATGCTGGCCAACCAGTAGTCATCATCGTTCATTATTTTGGCAATGCGGGGGTCCCTTTTTAGGATCTGCAAGGCATAATCAGACATGTGGGCCAATGTTCCAGGTGTCAATGATGCACTGCTAGTGCTGGGTGGAGGAGCACTTTCTGGCAAATCCACATCCCTCCAGTCACGCACAAACCCTGTACCTGACCTTGCCACGCCAACATTTTTTCTTGCCCCCTGAGAAGCATCCTCCTCCCCAAAATAATCATCCCCATCATCCTCCTCCTCCTCCTCTTCTTCCTCCACCTCGTCCACGAGACTTCCCTGAGCAGACAATGGCTGACTGTCATCAAGGCTTCCCTCCTCCTCGGCTGCAGACGCCTGCTCCTTAATGTGCGTCAAAGTTTGCATGAGCAGATGCATAAGTGAGATGCACATGCTTATGATGGCGTCGTCTGCACTTACCAGCCGTGTGCATTCCTCAAAACACTGAAGGACTTTACAGAGGTCTTTCAGCTTCGACCACTGCACACCAGACAACTACATGTCTGCCTGCAAACTGCCTGCCCGTGTATCCTCCCACAAATGAATTACAGCCTGCCTCTGTTCACACAGCCTCTGAAGGGTGGAGTTCCACCTTGTTGCAAGGTCGATAATTAGGCGGTGCTTGGGAAGGTGGAGCAATCGCTGCAGCTTCTGCATACGACTGGAGGGTACGGGCTACCGGCGGATGTGCGAGCACAGTCTTCGCACCTTATGGAGCAGGGCTGTTAACTCCAGATAATTATTGAGGAAGCACTGCACCACCAGTTTCAAGGTGTGAGCCAGGCAAGGTATGTGTCTGAGTTTTGAAAGGGCTATGGCTGCCACAAAATTCCGACCATTATCACTAACTACCTTGCCTGCCTCAAGATGTAGACTGCCAAGCCATGACTCAGTGTGCCGCTGCAAGTAGTCGGCCAGTACCTCCACGGTGTGTCTGTTGTCGCCCAAACACATCATCTTCAACACAGCCTGCTGACGCTTACCACTAGCTGTTCGATAGTGGGACACCTCGTGTGCAACACTGGCAGCTGCGGATGGAGTGCTCGTGCGACTGCACTCTGTGGACGAGCTTTCGCTTCTGGAGGAGGGTCGAACGCCTACAGCCAACTGTTTCCTATACCGTGGGCTAGGCAGCACTGTCCACCGCCGCTGTCCCCTGTGGACCCTGCATACACCACATTAACCCAGTGCACAGTGATGGACACGTAGCGGCCCTGGCCATGCCTACTGGACCATGCAACTGTTGTGAGGTGCACCTTTCCACTCACTGATTGCTTGAGTGCATGGACAAAGTGGTCTTTCACATACATGTGGAGGGCTGGGATGGCTTTTCGCGAAAAGAAGTAGGTCATAGCGTGGTACTGCGTAGGCCATGAGCTCGCGGAAAGCTTTGCTTTCAACCAACCGGTAGGGCATCATCTCTAACGAGATTAGTTTGGCAATGTGGGCGTTCAAAGCCAGTGTATGCGGATGAGAGGATGAGTACTTTCTTGTCCTACTCAGTCTCTGGTAGGGTGAGCTGGACTTGAGAGCTGCATATGGTGGAACTAGCGGTGGACATGGCGGACTGAGAGAGGGTTGGTGATGGTGTTGGTGGTGTTGCTGATGGCCTAGATTCAGTCTTTCATAGCAATAACATTGTGTTTCCATGACTGCTTTGCCCTTGCGACGACACCTCGACATTTGCTGCTGGTGGTGTGCTAACCGGTGGGCTTACAGTGGGGGAAGTGATGTAGCGTTGCTGACTACCTTCATTCGGAGCAGGTGCACATGTGGTACGTGAGGTTTGGTAGTCCGTCCACGCTTGCAAGTGCATGGTGGTTAAATGTCTAAGCAGCAAACTGGTATTCAAATTTCTCTGATTTTCCCCTCGGCTAAAGGTCTTTGCGCGCTTCTTACAAATAACCTTTGCCTGATCATTAGGATTTTGTTCAAAAAAGTGCCACACTGCACTCTTCCTACTATGGAAGACATTTTGAGACCTTGCATGCTGTGCTAATTTGACCATCTGGCCAAGCTGTCCTGCAACTCCATTGGTTTTTGTAACACGTTTCTGGACTGCTTCGGTCCTGCCAGATAACAGCTGTTGCGATGTCGTTGCTTGCTGCGGATCCTCCTCCTCCTCTTCTGAGCTATTGGCAGCGGCACCCTCTTCCCCCAATGGATGCCAATCTGGGTCAACAACTGGGTCATCCATCACCTCCTCTTCAATTTCATGTACACCTTCCTCTGTGTCACCGTGAAAGGTGGTATAGTATGCGGGAAGGGGCACCTGAGTTTCATCAGGGTCTGATTCTGCCTCAGTACACTGCGAGGATAATGTAGTGCTCTGAGTGAATGTACCAGCAGAAAAATCTAGCAGTGGCTGTGCATCAGTGCACTCCATGTCAGATTCATCTTGGACTGGGGAATTCACGATTTGACTTGCTAACCCAGGCATGGTATGTGAAAAGAGCTCCATGGAGTAATCGGTAGTGTGGCCTGCCACATCCTTCACTTTTGGTAGGGGTGAAGGACACAAGGAAAGTTGTTCTTCCTGACCAGGAGCCTCCACTGATGACTCAGTGCTTTTATTTTTTGAAACTTCAGAAGAGGAGGCGAGAGAGCTGGAGGCTGTGTCAACAATGTAGTCAAAACTTGTTCCTGAAGCTCCAGCTTTAAAAGTGGTTTACCTGCTCCCAGAAAAGAGAGCCTTTGAGGCCTTGTGGAGCCAGACGATGACGCAGGCTCAACACCTCCTGCCTTAGGTGCTATTATGCTTTTGCCACTACCAACAGATGCAACACCACCACCATCAGGACCGGCTGGCAATCCCCGCCCACTTCCATGGCGTCTTCCACCATACTTCCTCGTTTTTGTGAAAATGTACCCAAAATACCACCAGCTATATGGTACTGTAAAACAAGGTAGAAGGTGTATCTACTATTGGTGAGAATTTGGATCTCACTATAGATTTGAGGACTCAGAATTATTGTCTCAGGACCAGGAGAGATTACACCTCAATGTAACAGGCTGAAATTGGATGGTGTATGACAAGGTGGAGGGTGTGTATAGGATTGGTGAGAATTTGAATCTCACTATAGATTTGAGGACGCTGAACTATTGTCTCAGGCACAGGAGAGATTACACCTCAATGTAATAGGCTGAAATTGGATGGTGTATGACAAGGTGGAGGGTGTCTATAGGATTGGTGAGAATTTGGATCTCACTAGAGATTTGAGGACACTGACAATGATGCTCTCAGTCCAAGTATGGACGCAGGCAGCCTAATGAGCAGGACTGCTGCACACACAAAAGGGTGGAAAAATGAACGCTTGGTAACTGTGCAGAAAAGAGGAAGAAAAGTATTTTTGCTTTTAAAAAAGCAGTTTGCACAGCAGTGTGGAAACAGCAATGCAGCTATCAGGGAGCCTTCTAAGGCAGCCTAATAACCAACAGAGCTGATGCACAAAAATAGAGCCTCCCCTGTCACTGCACACAAAGTGTTGTGTTCTAAGTGGAAATCGCTAACAGCAGAAGCAGTTTTTTGGTTTTTCTTCCCTGCCTAACGCTCTCCGTACAGAATCATCATCATCAGCAGCTCTCCCTATGCTAAGATCGGCATAAATAACATGGCGGTCGGTGTGCACGCCCTTTTATAGCCCCTGTGACGCCACACAAAGCAAGCCAATCGCTTGCATGCCCTTGTCAAAGATGGTGGTGACCGATGCCCATGTCATCGCGTTGCCCACAGTGTGCGTCCTCCAACATTGGCTGAAAAAGGGCGCTGGAAGCATCTTTTTGAAACGTGACTTTGGCGCTCTGGTCGCCGACCTCGTGGCCGACCTCACGCTATGGTCGGGATTCGTTTCATGAAACCAGACTTCAGCGAAAGTCGCCGACTTTTGAATATGACCGACCCGTTTTGCTCAACTCTACTGGTAAGCATAGAGTTGACTGAGGCCGGCTGTGTGATCCTCCTAGACAGACGTCTCCTATGATGACCCATCCAAGGTGGAGCCTCTCTGTGTACGGAGCGTTCCCGGAGCCGTTTATACACTCTCTAGTCTTGTGGTATCTCTTCCCAGGAGTAGAGCTATTGGGGTTTCTGGATCCATCTCAGGTATCAGGTGGGCTATACGCTTTAGATGGGGGTGATGTCTCGCCACCTCCCGTGAAGGTATTTCTGACCTGTTGTCAGGAATCAGGAATCTGGTTGCACTCCAGGATGGTCGGTAATGATAGGCAGGTCTGGCCATCTATGGACTCCACTTTGTATCCGGTTGCTTTTCTCCTCGCCGTCTCAACGGGACCTGAACACATCCTCAGGGTGTAGGGAGAACCAGGACCTACAATGCTGAAGTTGTCAAAGAAGATGGACCTGGCTAGAGACCTGTTACTTTGGTCATCCAGGATTGCATAAATCTTGAAGGCTTTGTCCTTGTGGCCTACAGGATAGACTCAGACAAGGCAGATTTTTGAACAGGACCTTCCTCCTGCGAGTCCCTTACAGATCTCTGTACATTGAGAGCTGACCGCAGGGGTGTCTTTGTCAGTGTCCTCCTGATTCTCATCTTGCTCCGCTGCTTGCGGCATCGCTCGTGGAGGTGATCCAGGGTGCAAGGCTGTATTTTGATCCGTGCTGCTGCATTCTGCACATTTCACGCTAGCTTCACAGTTCCTGGCAAAGTGAGAGGTTGTGGCACAACATTTGAAGCAGATGTTGTTCTCATTGAGGAAACCTTTGCGATCCTCCAAAGACTTCTCCCTGAAGGCTCTGCATTTCAGTAGAGGATGCGGTTTCTTGTGTAGAGGACAATGTTTACTGACATCCTGAGGCTTGCTCTCATCTGGAGGGGTTTTATTCACCTAATGAGTATGGCCTGTGGAAACAATGTTAGTTTTGTGGACTGCTCTTGCCGGGTTTGACACCAGGGACAGTGGAATATGACAGAGTAAAGAGAAAATTAGGGTCATTTCTAATTCTAGATTGTTTGGTGACAAAATCAACAAATACAGTGAAAGGAGGGAATGCTACATTATGATTTTGCTTATACTGCGAGCCACATGTAATCCACTTTTCTTGGAGGTTGTAAGGAAGTTCCTGTACTATCAGATTGACACCCTTAGCGGTGTCTAAGAATGCCAATCCGGGCAAGTCTCCTTCCTGCTGGGCAACCTGTAATTCAGTCAATAAATCACTCAGTTCTCTAAGCTTTAGATAACCTTTAGGTCCTATCTTAGGGAAATCATCAATTCTTTTATATAAAGCAATCTCTATGACTTCTACTGTCCTATAGCATTCATAAAGTCTTTCCCACACTTTATATAGGGCTGTGTGAGGATGCTTTACATTAATGTCTCTCATTCTTTTGGCATGCTCGGCTGACTCACTTCAGAGCCACTTTACCAGGAGATCTAACTCCTCACTACAAGAAAGGTCCAGACCAAGAATGGCACTCCGGAATGAGGCTCGCCATGACCGATAGTTCTCAGGTTGTCATTGAACTTTACAAGTCCTTTTGTAACCAGTTCTCGGCGGGCAAACAACTTTGCAAAGTCCATGATGGCTCCATCAGTGCTGGCATGAGCTGGTGTGTTATAGTCATGTCTAGTGTGTGGTGTATCACCACACCTGTAAGACGCTTCTGACTCCGGATAGTCTGTGCGGTCCCTTGTCGGTGAAGAAGGTGTCTCTTTAAGGCGGGATGGGAGCTGTACCTTATTTTCAGTGGAACGGTAGCTGTGGTCGACATCTCTGTGCTGGACGTCTCCTCGCATATGATAGTGAAGCTCGGTTGTTGGATCGCTGGTAATCAGCATGGGCTGATCGATATGATGCTTCTGGGCTGTCATCCACGCCCTAATGTTGACGGACATACTCTGCGATGCGCTGGATCTTGCTGCTCTAGATCTGGTCCGAGAATGCTGCTGCATCTCTCAGAATCGGGATTCTTCATAGCTTCCGGACACTCAGCCTTAGCTATTGCAGCTGCTGTCTCTTTGTCTGCCGCAAGTCTTTCTAGCTTGGCCTGCAAACGTGCTTTTTCGGCTTGCAAGCATGCAGTTTCGGCTTGCAGACGTGGGGGAAGTATCTTGATCTGCTTGTCTCAACTTTAGATGCATCTTTCGTTCGGCTAAGGAGGATCTTGCTTTGGCTGCTTCGGCTTTGGCACGAGCTACAGCAGCGAGCTCTGCTATAGACGACCTGCTAGAGCTTGCCCGTGACTTCGTTTAGAGTGAGGATGTGCTTTTCTGAGACATTGTGCGTTTAGCTGAGTACTGCTGAGTATATTGGAGGGAAACTGAGTCTATGCGTGGCGGGAAAGATATAGCACTTCTTGGCGGGCTGTAGTAGCATTCTGCGGCTGTATGGCGGCTGCTGTGATACCCGTATGCGGAGCAGTGTGGCTGTTTGCGGTCCCGTACAGTCTATGTAATCACCGCGTGCGAGTGGTGGTCCTTTAGTGAGCCCTGGGCTCTTATTCCCTGTGGCTGTATGACGGCTGCTGTAATATCCGTATGCGGAGCAGTTTGAGTGATAGCGGTCCCATATAGCCTGGGTTACCACCGTGTGTGACCAGCGGTCCGTTTTTTACTGAGCTCTTGGCTCTTGTCCCCTGCGGCTGTGTGGCGGCTGCTGTAGTACCCGTATGTGGAGCAGTTTGGGTGATAGTGGCCCATTATAGCCTGTTTAACCACCGCCTGCGACCGGCGGTTCCGTTTTTTACTGTTCTGCCTTCTTCCACATATGACGCTGTGTGGATTCCAGCATACGGCTTAACCTTTCATCTACTCCCAGAAACAAGACTGTATGGGTGCTTAAGTCTATTATTTATTGAGGTGATATGGACAACAATGGGAGATGATAATA
The DNA here is from genome assembly GCF_039654945.1 of Dendrobates tinctorius. Taxonomy (NCBI): domain Eukaryota; kingdom Metazoa; phylum Chordata; class Amphibia; order Anura; family Dendrobatidae; genus Dendrobates; species Dendrobates tinctorius. The sequence continues at coordinate 19,829,660 of NW_027361682.1, forward strand.
GATGGTATAGTAGAACAGTAGTAGATAATATCAGAGGTTGTTGAACACAGATATGGATGATTCAGTAGATTGTTGTACAAAGTGTGGATGATTCAGGTAAAAACTTCAAGAGACAGATAATACAACATGTCAATACTGGTAGGCAGTATGCAATACACAAATACTGGCACAAATACTGGCAGGTAATAGCAATACAGGGTATTATCACAACAGTAGCAATGATACAGGGTGCTGTTATCATGCATTATATAAGAGCTGAGCAATATAACATACACAACAGCAAAGTGTTGTACAAAGTGTGGCTGATTCAGGTAAAAAACTACAAGAGACAGATAATACAACATGTCAATACTGGTAGACAGTATACAATACACAAATACTGGCACAAATACTGGCAGGTAATAGCAATACAGGGTATTATCACCACAGTAGCAATGATACAGGATGCTGTTATCATGCATTATATAAGAGCTGAGCAATATAACATACACAACAGCAAAGGAGAAAGATGTCTAAAAAACACCTAATGGTTGCAAGCTTGCACTGACTGGACAGAGGAGGCTTAACTAAAGGATGGGTAACAAACATGTAGTGAAATAACATCACAGGCGCTGAGCATGCATTGCAAACATCATGGGGGGCTGCATTATGGCTGCTAACACAGATACGTAACTCATTATTGCATTAACCTTACCGGAATCCGCTTGTTATAGGCAATGGTTTTGCGGAGAGCTGAGCAGGTGTGAGCTACTCAGGAGAGGGCTGGAAAATGGTTACATGTTGTTGACCAGGGCAAAAAGAAGGGGGAGTTCAGAACAATTAACCATTTGGGAAACAGAAAATTCCAAACACATGAATAAAAGAGAAGGGCATCTTATGACACCTAATGACCATAGCTGTAACAGCACTTAAAAATATTTAGCTGCACAGAATGGGCTGAACAATGAGGAACGTAGCATCACCCTCCACTCCTCTAAGTATTCTCTCCTCATCTTCATCAGTAAATGCAAAAACACCAGGCTCAAAGATATTATCCATAGTTCACAACACAGCCTAAAAAAAAATAATGGCAAAAAAACAAAAAGAAAAATCAAAGCAGTGCAAATTTTCACAGTAAAATATTTAACAAGAAAAAACTGTAACAGCACCACAGCAATACCTTATATCTATCCATAGCTAGCTATCTATATCTCTCTATCTCTATCTATCTATATCTCTCTATATCTATCTATCTATCTATCTATCCATCTATCCATAGATCTATCTATTTATCCCATATCTATCTATCTATCATCTATCCATAGATCTATCTATTTATCCCATATCTATCAATCTATCTGTCTATCCCATATCTATCTGTCTATCCCATATCTATCTATCTATCTACAGTATCTATCTATCTATCTATCTATCTATCCCATATCTATCTATCATCTATCTATCTATCCATCCCATATCTATCTATCCATCCCATATCTATCTATCTATCCCATATTTATCTATCTATCTATCTATCTATTTATCCCATATCTATCTATCCATAGATCTATCTATCTATTTATCCCATATCTATTTCTATCTATCTATATCTATCTCTGTCTCTATCTATCTATCTATCTATCTATCTATCTATCTATCTATCTATCTATCGCTATCTACTGTATATCTATCTATATCTATAGCATTATACCCTATGAGGGGTGCAGCATTATACCCTATGAGGGGGCTACATTATACCCTATGAGGGGGCAGCATGGGGCAGAATTATACCCTATGAGGGGGCAGCATTATACCCTATGAGCGGGGGCAGCATTATTCCCTATGAGGGGGGCAGCATTGTACCCTATGAGGGGCTGCATTATATTCTATGGAGGGCTATATTATACTGTATTCTATGAGGGGGCTATATCCTATGAGATGGCTGCATTATATTCTATCAGGGGGCTGCATTATATTCTATGAGGGGTCCACATTATATTCTATGAGGGGGCTGCATTATACTATATGAGGGGGCTGCTTTATATTCTATAAGGGAGGCTACCCCAACTCCTGCTACATAATTAAGATTTGTACTACCTTATATTATACCCGGATATTAGCGTGTATTACCACACAATTGGTGGTCTTGTATTTATTTCTATGTAGCTACTTAGTGGACCCCAAGAATGATTTTCTCTGGTGGGCCCAAGGTGTTCCAGTCCGACGCTGCCTGGGTGCCCTGTACATGATAGGGGGTTAATAAGAATGCCTGACGTTGAACGTCAAGATGTTCTTTGTGGGCGGAGAGAGAGTGCTCTGCTCTCCCCGTCTCCCACCCCTGGCTGCAGCGCACGATGAACCTGAATGTATCAGGTCAGTGACTCAGGCATTCGGAGGAGCATACCTGTGCGCAATCGCTGAGGCAATCCTGAGGCAATCGCTACAGTGTCAGACAGGACAGGTGCTGAGCTGGGGCCTGGGGCTGGGCTGATGTGTACAGGGACTGGGGGCTGGCGTATACAGGGGCTGGGGGGGCTGGACTGATGTATATAAAAGGGCTGGGGCTGGGCTGATGTATACGGGGGGCTGGGGCTGGCTGGGGCTGATGTATACAGGGGCTGGGGGCTGGCTGTGGCTGATATATACAGGGGCTGGGGGCTGGCTGGGCTGATGTATATACAGGGTCTGGGGCTGGCTGTGGCTGGGCTGATGTATTCGGGGGCTGGCTGGGCTGATATATACAGGGTCTGGGGGCTGGCTGTGGCTGGGCTGATGTATATACAGGGGCTGGGGGCTGGCTGGGCTGATGTATACAGAGGCAGGGGGTTTGCTGGGCTGATGTATACAGGGGCTGGGGCCTGGGGCTGGGATGATGTATACAGGGGCTGAGGGCTGGCTGATGTATATACAGGGGCTGGCTGTGACTGGGCTGATGTATACAGGGGCTGGCTGGGCTGATGGATACAGGGGCTGGCTGTGGCTGGGCTGATGTATAAAGGGGCTGGCTGGGCTGATATATACAGGGTCGGGGGCTGGCTGTGGCTGGGCTGATGTATATACAGGGGCTGGGGGCTGGCTAGGCTGATGTATATACAGGGGCTTGGGCTGGCTGTGGCTGGGCTGATGTATACAGGAGCTGGGGGCTGGCTGGACTGATGTATATACAGGGGCTGGCTGGGCTGATGTATATACAGGGGCTGGGAGCTGGCTGGGCTGATGTATACAGGGGCTGGCTGGGCTGATGTATATACAGAGGCTGGCTGGGCTGATGTATATACAGGGGTTGGGGGCTGGCTGTGTCTGTGCTGATGTATATACAGGGGCTGGCTTTGGCTGCGCTGATGTATATACAGGTGGTGCTAGGCTCAGTAGGCTGGGGCTGGACCTGGTGATGATGTATATACAAGTGGTGCTGGGCTCAGTGGGCTGGGGCTGGACCTGGTGATGATATATATACAGGTGGTGCTGGGCTCAGTAGGCTGGGGCTGGACCTTGGTGATGATATATATGCAGGTGGTGCTGGGCTCAGTGGGCTGGAGCAGGGCTGCCACTAGGAATTTCCGGGCCCTATACTGGCAAAATTTTTGGTGCCCCCTTGAGACTCCGCCAAGGCTCCACCCCTCGAATTTTCCACAGTCCCACCTCTCCCTTGGAAAAACTGCACTTCTCATCAATCACACATCAATAGTTCCCATTACCAGATCACACATCTAGCCAGCAGCTCTTGTTTTGGTTAAAAGATTTTTTAAATCTGCCACCACGACAAGGTAGACTCTTTAGGCCGGGCTCTGCTCTACTCAACTTATTAAACATTTGCTAAAATATCCAATACAATTTAGGTATATTTTTCATTTAGTTTTCAATTTTTAAAATGACCAATAATATCACATCCAAAGGGACAAATACCACCGCACCATGTCCAGACCACATATTACCACCACATAGTGACCTATAATACCACATACAAGGAACAAATACAGCCACACCATGACCAGACCACATATTACTTCCATAGTGACTGGATAATTTCACATACAAGGAACAAATACCACCGCATCATGATCAGACCACATATTACCACCACATAGTGACCTATAATACCACATACATGGAACAAATACAGCCACACCATGACCAGGCCACATATTACCACCACAGAGACAGAATAATAGCACATACAAGGGACAAATACCACCACACCATGTCCCGACCACATATTACCACCACATGGTGACCAATAATACCACATACAAGAAACAAATACAGCCACACCATGACCAGACCACATATTACCACCAATGACAGAATAATAGCACATACAAGGAACAAATACCACTGCACCATGCCCAGACCACATATTACCACCACATGGTGACTGAATACTACAATACTGATCATTAATTAAAAAAAATATAATACTATCACTATAAGTGCCATTATACACAGGATATCTGTACTTAGCATGTAGTGTCTGTGTACAGGTAATACAGTGATCACTGGTGACATTGTACACAGGAACTCTGTATATAGTGTATAGTGTACAGGTAATACAGGGATCACTGGTGACATTGTACACAGGAACTCTGCATATAGTGTCAGTGCACAGGCAATACAGTGATCACCAGTGACATTATACACAGGAGCTCTGTATATAGTGTCAGTGTACATGTAATACAGTGATCACTGGTGACATTGTACAAAGGCACTCTGTATATAGTGTATAGTGTCAGTGTACAGGTAACACACTGACTCACCAGTGACGTCTCTAGGTGAAGTCCTTCATCTTTGCTTTTCTTCTTTCATCCAGCACAGATCACCATCACGTCTTCCAGCCAGGGCTCATCTCTGCAGGAAATAACAGAGTTATCTAGAGCTCCACTTGCAGAACACATTACTTATTTTTTTCCCAACTTCTACACTACACCAGATGAAGAAAAAAGGTGACAGTGTCACTCTGCACAGAAACAGGACCCATTGAAAACAGTATCCTCAAAAAAATAAAATAAATACATCACTGCAGTAATAATATCCCTTAATTAGCCCCTATGGTAATAATATCCCCCATCCTGGCCCCCATGTGTCTCATTCCTGGCTCCAGCCATATTTTCTCTCATCCTGTCCTCATGAGTATCCATTCTGCCCCCATATGGTCTCCTGATCCTGCCCCGTCTACATTGTATCCATCCTGCCCCATGATCCTGCACCATGTGTCTCCCATCCTGCCCAGTGTGTCTCATTCTGCCCCGTCCTGTGTCTCACTGTTACATTCTGCTCCCTCCTGTATCTCACTTTCACATTCTGCCCCCTCCTGTGTCTTACTGTCACATTCTGCCCCCGTGCCTCACATTCTGCCCCCTCCTGTGTCTCACTGTCACATTCTGCCCCCTCCTGTGTCTCACTGTCACATTCTGCCCCCATGTCTCGCATTCTGCCTCCTCCTGAGTCTCACTGTCACATTCTGCCCCCTGCTGTGCCTTACTGTCACATTCTGCCCCCATGTCTTGCATTCTGTCGCCATGTCTCACTTTCTGCCCCCTCCTGTGTCTCACTGTCACATTCTGCCCCATCCTGTCTTACTGGCACATTCTGCCCCCATGTCTTGCATTCTGCCCCCATCATGTCCAGCATTCTGCCCCATGGCCATGTTCTGCCCCCATGTCTTGCATTCTGCCCCCATGTCTTGCATTCTGCCACCATCATGTCTGCACTTTGCCGCCATCATGTCTGCATTCTGCCCCCATGTCTTGCAATCTACCTCCATCATGTCTGCATTCTGCACCCATCATGTCTGCATTCTGCCCCATCATGTCTTGCATTCTACCCCATCATGTCTTGCATTCTACCCCCATGTCTTGCATTCTGCCCCCATGTCTTGCATTCTGCCCCATCATGTCTGCATTCTGCCCCCATCATGTCTGCATTCTGCCCCCATGTCTTGCATTCTGCCCCCATCATGTCTGCATTCTGCCCCATGTCTTGCATTCTGCTCCATGTCTTGCATTCTGCCCCATCATGTCAGCATTCTGCCCCCATCATATCTGTATTCTGCCCCCATGTCTTGCATTCTTCCCCCGTGTCTGCATTCTGCCCCATCATGTCTGCATTCTGTCCCATCATGTCTGCATTCTGCACCCCATCATGTCGGCATTCTGCCCCATGTCTTGCATTCTGCCCCCATCATGTCTGCATTCTGCCCCATCATGTCTGCATTCTGCCCCCATGTCTGCAATCTGCCCCATGTCTTGCATTCTGCCCCCATCATGTATGCATTCTGCCCCCATGTCTTGCATTCTGCCCCCATCATGTCTGCATTCTGCCCCCATGTCTTGCATTCTGCCCCATGTCTTGCATTCTGTCCCCATGTCTTGCATTCTGCCCTGTGTCTGCATTCTGCCACCATCATGTCTGCATTCTGCCACCATCATGTCTTGCATTCTGTCCCCATGTCTTGCATTCTGCCCCCATGTCTTGCATTCTGCTCCTATCATGTCTGCATTCTGTCCCCATGTCTTGCATTCTGCCCCCATGTCTTGCATTCTGACCCCATGTCTTGCATTCTGCCCCATGTCTGCAATATGCCCCCATGTCTGCAATATGCCCCCATATCTTGCATTCTGCCCCGTGTCTTCATTCTGCCCCCATCATGTTTTGCATTCTGCCCCCATTTCTCCATATATGCCCCTGTGTGTCTCCAATCCTGCCCCCGAGTCTCCATTTTGCCCCTGTGTGTCTCCATCCTGCCAAGGAAACATTTTGCCCCTTTCAGTAATAAAATAAAATAAAATCTCTCTTCTTACCTGGCTGCGCTCCTGCGGTGAAGATGGAGCTGCTGCTGTGTGAGCTGAAAGGATCTGTGGTGACGTGACCGTCATGTGATCAGGGGGCGGGCTGATCAATGGTGAAGGCCTGTGGTAATGATGACGTCACCACAGGTCCTTCAGCACTTCTGTAGCTCTGATGTCGGCCGCTGCGGCGGCTCTGCTGATGTGTGCGCTGCAGGCCCGGCCGCAGCGCACACTTGGGGCCCGCCCAGCGCCCGATGACGCACAGCAATTGGGGCCCGATGACTAGAAGCACAGGAGCGGGGCCCCTGATCTGTGGGCCCCCTTCTGTAATGCTGTTCACCGGGCCCCATACAGCAGTAAGGGCTGTCATGCCCTGATGGCGGCTGGGCTGGGACTGGTGATGATGAATATACAGGTGCTGGGCTTATGGGGCTGGGGATGATGTGTAAACAAGTGATAGGCTTAGTGGGCTGGGGCTGTTGATGATGTATATACAGGTGCTGGGCTCAGTGGGCTGGGGCTGGTGATGATGTACACTCACTGGCCACTTTATTAGGTACACCATGCTAGTAAGGGGTTGGACCCCCTTTTGCCTTCAGAACTGCCTCAATTCTTCGTGGCAGAGATTCAACAAGGTGCTGGAAGCATTCCTCAGAGATTTTGGACCATATTGACATGATGGCATCACACAGTTGGCCCAGATTTGTCGGCTGCACATCCCTGATGCGAATCTCCCGTTCCACCACATCCCAAAGATGCTCTATTGGATTGAGATCTGGTGACTGAGGAGGCCATTTGAGTACAGTAAACTCATTGTCATGTTCAAGAAACCAATCTGAGATGATTCGAGCTTTATGACATGGCGCATTATCCTGCTGAAAGTAGCCATCAGATGTTGGGTACATTGTGGTCATAAAGGGATGGACATGGTCAGCAACAATACTCAGGTAGGCTGTGGCGTTGCAACGATGCTCAATTGGTACCAAGGGGCCCAAAGAGTGCCCAGAAAAAATTCCCCACACCATGACACCACCACCACCAGCCTGAACCGTTGATACAAGGCAGGATGGATCCATGCTTTCATGTTGTTTACGCCAAATTCTGACCCTACCATCCGAATGTCGCAGCAGAAATCGAGACTCATCAGACCAGGCAACGTTTTTCCAATCTTCTACTGTCCAATTTCGATGAGCTTGTGCAAATTGTAGCCTCAGTTTCCTGTTCTTAGCTGAGAGGAGTGGTACCCAGTGTGGTCTTCTGCTGCTGTAGCCCATCTGCCTCAAAGTTCGACGCACTGTGCGTTCAGAGATGCTCTTCTGCCTACCTTGGTTGTAACAGGTGGCAATTTGAGTCACTGTTGCCTTTCTATCAGCTCGAACCAGTCTGCCCATTCTCCTCTGACCTCTGGCATCAACATGGCATTTCCGGCCACAGAACTGCCGCTCACTGGATTTTTTTTCTTTTTCGGACCATTCTCTGTAAACCCTAGAGATGGTTGTGCGTGAAAATCCCAGTAGATCAGCAGTTTCTGAAATTCTCAGACCAGCCCTTCTGGCACCAACAATCATGCCACGTTCAAAGGCACTCAAATCACCTTTCTTCCCCATACTGATGCTCGGTTTGAACTGCAGGAGATTGTCTTGACCATGTCTACATGCCTAAATGCACTGAGTTGCCGCCATGTGATTGGCTGATTAGAAATTAAGTCTTAACACACAGTTGGACAGGTGTACCTAATAAAGTGGCCAGTGAGTGTATATACAGGTGCTGGGCTCAGTGGGCTGGGGCTGGTGATGATGTATATGCAGGTATGGGGCTTATTATACTGTATGGAGAAGTTTCAGTCACCTTTTTCGTTCTAAAATTTTACAACCTGAACGACCATGGCTTGCCCCCCCCCCCAGTTTTGATCCTGGGCACGCCCATGGGTGGATCCTGTATTATCTACTGTATATAGAGGTGTTATCAGTCATAGTGCAGGAGGTGGAGGTGTGCTGTGACATTAGCTATTGTGAATGGCTTATCATGTGTTATTCACTGTGTATATGGAGATGTTATCAGGAGGGAGGAGGTGAGCTGTAACCTCACCTATTTTGAATGGTGGATCCTGTGTTATCTACTGTATACAGAGATGTTGTCAGTCATTGTAATCATGTTTGTGATAATGAGATGACCCACTGACTTGAATGTGAATGTGTTGTAGGCATGCTCAATAATCTGTGCAGAAGTCACTGTGCTAGAAGGGGGAGAAAGTGATATGTGACCATCAACTATTGTGAATGGTTGATCCTGTATTATCTATATTTAGGGAATTTGATGATGGCAAGGAAATTATACATATTACAAGGTTAATGATCAGAGTAAACACTGCAAAATTTCAGGACGTTTTTATTATTATTTTAAAAAATAGATAATTATTTAGAAAATTAAATATAAAAAAAATCACCAAAATATGTTTAACTGTCATAAAACAATAAGTTACTTTCTGATGAGAAATTTTCTTATACGGTATCTTTGGACATTGGCTTTGAGGTCTCATAGCAATACATCTGCTGGGTCCTACTGAGCATTACATGCCTTTTATAGCCGCTCTCCGCTCTATGTAGGACCTTTATATCACTGCGGTGTTACCTATACTAACAGCGAGAAGAAAGACTAATGTGTATGATATAAATCGGTCCTTCGCATAGACAAGACCGGTATTGTCCAATTTCCTAATATTATGCAGTATATAGCATAGGTGATAGAAGAAGTGTAGTATAAGCAATCATAGGTTTGAGTCCCAGAGGGCTAAAAAATAAAGTAAAAAAAACATATAAAATTTTAAATTGCCCATCTTTTCCATGCTCAAAAATCAAGAAATAAAAAATATATAATCATGTTCGATATCGCCCTGTACTTAAAGTTCGATCTATGAACATATAAAATTATAAACCACATGTTAAACACTAAACAGAAAAAGAAACAATATCAAAAAGCCAGGTATGTGTTTTTTTGATCGCTGCACTTCAACAAAAACGTCAAATGTGCCACAAAATGGTACCAATAGAAAATGTCATCTCGGAGTATAAAAAAAACATGCCCTCATACACACAAATAGTAAAACAAAGCAATTTTTTTTACCAAGTTCGGAATTTTTTGTAACCACTAAAACACTAAAAACAAAATTCAAGTTTGGTATCGCTGTAAAGATGAACGGTTTAAAAATATAATTATTCAGCACATTAGATGGTAATGGTGTCTTTCACATCTACAACTCGTCACCACAAAAAAAAAACCTTATACGTCGATTTAGACACAAAGATAAAAAATGGTTTGGCTCCTGGAAGAAGGGAAGGAAAAATCGAACTCACAAAGACAAAAAAAAATCAGACAGTCATGAAATGGTTAAATATATTATTGTGTAATTCTATATTTATTAAAGTGATACGAAAACCCCTTTAAGACTATTTCCTCCTAAAATAATAAAATCTTGGAAAACAAAATTTTCTCTGTCATCTGCCCAGTTGTTAACAATCCAGAGGTTGCTTGGTTAGGTCTGTTTCTACGGAAGCTTGGTGGTGACGGTCCATGGTCTAAGTTTCCATGGTTACTACCATGGCTGCCTCTGAAGTGATGACATCACTCTACACCAGCTGCAGAGGATGACTTTGGAACTTGGTGTATATGACATCACAGCTTGGTCATAATGACGTTTGGAACAGACGTAAAGAGGAATTCAAATGGAGGAGCCATATTGTCTGAACGCTTTGGAGAGAATGGACCCGGCCAAGCAGCTACTTCTGGACTCCAGTCTGACTCTTGTGTCTCACACCTTCATGTATGTGAAGATGCTTGTGCCGGTGGGACACAAACCGCTGCCTCCAACATTGGCAAGAAACCTTTATGGATTTCAGATGTACCGGCTCCCGGGATTTATGACACATGGCAGACACATGATCAACACGGATGGAAAGAGAGGACTGGAGACTGGCTAATAAAACTGGTCCAACAACTGGAGGTGATGAGAAAAAATCCGCTCATCCGTTCTCCAGGAACCACCTTGACGATGACTGTCTATACTTCAGCCATCGTTAGTATCCATTGCTTCCACGTCATCGTGCTGCGGATGTAACTCGATCAGGACTCCCGTCTGCATGGATGAACAACGTGGCAGTTTACCTCATCCCCAAATACTTACTGCAAATTGGATTTGTAGCCCATATATTGTCTTGCCCATATGCTATAGAATAGATCATAAACTGACTGCAGCAAACGCCTCAGAGACTGTAAAAAGCTCATCCCAGAGCTCAGCATATATTGGAGTACACAGCTCTTCAGGCAGGTGCCTACGCTGGCCCATATATTGTCTTGTCCTTGTGTTGTAGACCATGGACAGACCTCAGCAAACGCCTCCTACACTGGAAAAAGCTCAGCACAGAGCCCAGCTTATATCAGAGGAGTAGACCGCTCTTCTAGCAGTTACCTGCTGTAAGAAGCCATTTCAGTATAGACGAGAAGGATAGCCCCCGGGTAATGAGCCCGTACCTCTCCCTCCTCAGGATTGTTCCTATTGTGTACATTTACTATGCTCCCAAAAAGTGCCAAGAGCACAGACATGGAGAGACAGAAAAGAAACAATGGAGACAACTCTACTAACACTACAAGTACAGAAAGTTTTAGAGATTTTTATTAACAGGGTCATCCACTTGGCCAATCATTAGTGACTGCACCCTAACACTATGTGATGATGGTGAGGTCAGTTATGTCTTTTTTTGGTACATGATCCTCCTTATTACTGATAGACAAAGATGGTCATGTGTTATAGACCACGGAGTGACCTCAACAAACTCCTCTTGGACTGGAAGATCAGCACAGAGCCCAGTATATATTGAAGGAGTAGGAAGTTATTTGGGCAGAAACAGTAATTCCTGGACAAAAACTATCAATGCCCCATATATTGTTTTGTGCACGTGTTTTAGACCATGGACAGACTAAAGCAAACTCCTCTTGGACTTGTAAAAGCTCATAAAAGAGCCCAGCTTATATAGAAGGAGTAGGCCACTTTTCTGGCAGGTACTTGATGGAAGAAGCTACTTTTTCCGCATAGAGGAGATGGACAGCACCTGTCTCTCCTCAGACAATACTGTTGTGTCCAAACGCAATAGTCAAAAAATTTGCCAAGAGCACAAACACTGTGAAAGATGAAAGACTATGACAGACAACTTAAGTAAAACTTCAAGTACGGAAAGTTTTAGAGACTTTTAATAAAATAGATCTCTCAATTTTGAAATTTTTTTAGGACACCACATGTGCACCAAAACGGATGTAGAGTGGACCCTTATTGCTGGAGGACAATGATGGCCATGTCTCGGCAACTTATTAAAACACATATGTAACCAGTCACCAAGCGAAGACGGCAATCCACTACATACCTTATGGACATGGATATATAGTTGAACTATACTCACAAAGTGCCAAAAATGTGGAGAAGATGATCGCATGGTGAAAACATAAAAACAAGCATTGATGCACTGCATTGCTGAAGGATACCAGTTATCTTGCCTCTTGCTTGGAAATCGATGCGGAAATCGATGCAGAGTTAAAAATCCAAAGACACTCTAGCCTAGATGGTGACCGTACAATAAAACAATGTGTAACGTGGTCTACCAAGCTGGGGTACCCCTTTCAGTACCACCCCGTGTTTTCGGAGGTCCGCTCTGCGTTGGCTGGAGTCTGAATGAATGACGCTGGCTGGAATTCCTTGGTTACATGGGCGCATATAAAAGATCACTGCTTCTCCATTTATTTCCAGTCTGACAACACTTTACTCACAGGACACAGAATATATCACACAGATACAGAGGGCCGGCCAATAGAAAAGCGGCAGGCCAGACATACATTACAAAAGCCGCAGGTGGCCGGAGCCTGCCGATGTTTACTTTGGGAATTACAAAGGTGGGGGGAGGGCGGACAAAAGGAGAATATCGTGTCCCCTCTGCCCAGGGGCGCAGCCTGTGAACTGATGCATTAGGGACATGCATCTCACATGGAACCTATTAAACAAACATATAACTGCACAACATATTCTGGGTGCTGAGTGGTTCTGTAACACGTAACACGGCTCACCTCTTCAGCGACGCGATCAGCATACACAGTCTGATCCTCAACGGATTGGTTTGGGGATGACCGAAGTTTATGAGGTTGGTACAAGTTCCGTTTGTCGACTTAGTCCATTGGCGTTACCGTTTTGTTTGCCGGGTCTGTGGTGGATGGTGAAGTCCAGAGGTTGTAGGGCTAAACTCCACCACAGCAATCTGGCGTTGTCTCCGGAGACCCGATTAAGCCAGATTAGGGGATTATGGTCCGTTAGGAGGGAAAACTGTCGTCCATGCAAATATGGTTGCAACTTCTTGAGTGCCCATACTACCGCCAGGCACTCCTTCTCGATGGCCGCATAGCTTACTTCACGGGGCAGTAGTTTCCGACTCAGGTAAGCTACCGGGTGTTCTTTGTCGTCCGGCCCCACTTGGCTCAGTACTGCCCCCAATCCAAACATAGAAGCGTCTGTGTGAACAAGGAAACGTTTAGTTGGATCGGGTGCGGCCAATACAGGGGTATTGGTGAGGGCGTCCTTTAGTTGGTGGAAGGCTTCCTCACACTCTGAGGTCCAGGTTACCTGGCAGGATTGGTTCTTATGGGTCAGATCAGTGAGGGGCTTGGCTACGCTGCTGTAATTGGGAACGAATTTCCTGTAATACCCCACTGTTCCTAGAAACGCCATGACCTGGGTTTTAGTGCATGGGATGGGCCACTTGGCTATGACTTCAATCTTGGCTGGTTCTGGTCGCTGTTTCCCACTTCCCACCCAATGCCCTAAATTCTGAACCTCTGCTTTGCCCAAGTGACACTTGTTTGGGTTCAGGGTGATTCCGGCCTGGTGGATCCTGTCCAATACTGTCTCTAGGTGATTTAGATACTCTTCCCATGTCGCACTGTAGATGGCGATGTCGTCCAAGTAGGCACAAGCATAGTCCTGGAGATCATCCAGAAGCCGGTCAGCCAGCCTTTGGAAGGTCGCCGGGCCATTCTTCATCCCGAATGGCATAACTCGAAACTGGAATAAGCCGAACGGGGTGACAAATGCCGACTTGGGAATAGCGTCAGGACTAAAGGGAATCTGCCAGTAGCCTTTGCATAGATCGATGGTGGTCAAATACTTTGCACCCGCCAGCCGGTCTAACAATTCATCCACACGCGGCATGGGGTATGCATCCGTCACTGTTTTCTCATTGAGCCTACGATAGTCTACACAAAACCATGTAGTCCCATCCTTCTTGGGCACTAACACCACGGGGGATGCCCAGGGACTATCTGACTCTTCAATGACCCCTAAACGCAGCATCTCTTGTATCTCTTGTCGCATCCCCTCTCGTACAGACTCAGGGACGCGGAAGGGGTTTTGTCGCAGGGGGGTCTGATCCTGGGTCTCTACCTTGTGTTGTGCCAGGCGAGTGTACCCTGGTCTCCCTGAAAACATCCTCTGTCGCTGCCTCAACAACTCCTCTGCCTGCTGTCTCTCCTGGGGGCCTAGGTCTTCACCCAAGTGTACCTGGTCCCATGTTTTAGACTGAGTCCTTTCCCCTAAGACATCCGGCAAGGGATGTCCGACTAAATCCTCTGCTTCAGGTGCACAGATGGCCACTACATCTTCAGGGCGCTTCCAGTAGGGCTTCAGCATATTCACATGGAACATGCGGATAACCCTGGGGTCATCACAATCGGCGACATTATAGGTTGTGTCGGCTATTTTCCCCACTACCTGGTAGGGCCCCTGCCATGCAGCTTGAAACTTATTCTGCTTAGTGGGCTCTAACACCAGGACCTTCTGTCCTATTTCCAAAGTGCGCTCTCTGGCCCTCCGATCGTACCATATGCACTGGTGCCGCTTGGTCGCCTGCATTTTCTCACGTACAGCCTGAGTCAGCTCCTGTAGGCCGTCCCGGAGTTCCAGCACATAGGGTACAATAGGTACCCCTTCTATGAGGCCCTCCCCTTCCCAGTGCACCAGCACTAAGTCTAGGGGTCCCCTTACCTGTCTCCTGTATACCAGCTCGAACGGGGAGAACCCCGTGGATTCTTGGGGCACCTCCTGATAGGCAAACAGGAGGTGTGGCAAGAATTTCTCCCAGTCCCTTTATGTCCTGGTAAAAGTCCCAATGAGCTGTTTTAATGTCCCGTTAAAGCGTTCACACAACCCACTGGTTTGCGGGTGGTACGGGGCGCTTCTAATGGACTTTACACCGCACAGCTTCCACAGTTGGTTGGTCACCTCTGCTGTAAACTGGGTATCCTGGTCCGAGATAATCTCCCGGGGAAATCCAACCCGTGAGAACACTTGGAGCAGGGCAGCCGACACCGTCTCTGCCAGTATGTTAAGTAACACAACCACCTCTGGATACCGTGTGGCATAATCTACCACTGTCAATATATACTTTTTCCCTTACGGACTGGGTTTGGCTAACGGCCCTATCAGATCGACCGCTACTCGGCTAAATGGTTCCTCCACAATGGGGAGGGGGCATTGTGATATACAATGTCTGCAAAATATGTTTTCTGTTGGAATGTGCTAGAAATCCTCCATTCTATGACTCTGTAAACTGTAGGTAGTAGGAAACCCTTCCCCCCCAAATGTTATCAACCCTGCCACTCCCTCTGAATGTTAATTAGCTAGCGGGAAAAGATCCCTTTGTTCTCTGAAAGTGTGCTGGGATCAATATAGGAGATATTAAAAAGAAGCCTGGCTCGCAAACCATACATGACAGAGAAACAACGATCATGTTTCTTTGATCCGAGTGGACCCAGCTTCGCTGTGGTGCCTGTTGCAAAACTCTCGGATCATCAGAACCTGAGATATGGGTTCCTGCTAAACGGTGTATCAGAAATACTGCATATTTGGGCTTGAATGATTGTACTCGACAAATTACAACCAATGATGCCATATATGTGTCTGTGCGGGCTTCCCTCGCTAAGTTATGACGATTATAAAGTTTGGTAAGATTTCTACCTTGGAAAGAGAGAGGTGGGACTACCCCAGAATGCATCTCTCCGTAATGTCACATAGCAGAGTCTATAAGGCATTCCCTTGGCAAAACCAGCTGAGAACAGCTGCAGAGTCCGTTCTGAGCAGAACCCAGATGAGTGGAGATGTGTGGCTCCGCCTTCTCCTTCCCCCACTCAGCCACTTGGTTTTGCCTAAAGAGTCATGAACAACCGTGAGTGTTACTTTCTATGTTCATCCATCTTTTATCTTATATTTGTAACTGTACATATGTAATGTCTCAATTTTATAGCAACTTTTATCTGTATAAATGATTTAATATTTAGTTCTGTCTCCATGCTCTAAGAATCGAACTATACGCCTTTGTTAGATAATCGCTACTAAATTGTCGGGTTGGCTTCGAACCCCTCCCTTGAGTCTATAACTTAAGCGGAAAACCAGGATCTGGTGGCAGCGCAGCGCGTTGGGTACGGTTATTGCGGCTTGCTGGCAGTCCGGAAGGGTCTTATATTGCTGAGTGAGGGGCTGCGACCACAGCATTGATAATTCCCTGACTGCAGAAGCCTAATTGCTGGTTCACAACAAGCAGCCCGTCCGGCGACTAATTATCCTAGGTGCAGTTCCCTGACTGACCTGAGGGTAAGGGGGCGCCAGAGAGCTGCGAGTTCCAAAGTGGAACTGAGAAAGTGGGATGTACATAACTCCCCGCAGTACTTAGAAGATTGGTAGCAGTGGTGGGGCATCCAAAATACCCCCTTGCAGAAAATTGTAGAGCGAGATTAGCTTGCTGGATATTTTCGTCACATGGTGCCAGTGGTGGGATAACTAAGATAAGCCCCCACTGCACCTGTGATAGCCGTGTGCCGGCAGTGTGTCACGTCCCTCCATCCGCTGATACACCCGTGTCAGTGGTGGGATTGTGACATAGTGGTGACACAGGGTCCGCTGTCCGTCGCGCTTTGGTGGCAGCGGGACCCCCGTTAGTCTCCGTATTGGGCGAACAGCGGTGGGCTGTCCGTTACATATTGGTGGCAGCGGTGGGATAATCCTAGAGCATTAGTGATTTGGATTGAGCAATCATTCCTCTCACTAAAAACCTGCACGGTTCCTGCGCGAATCCTGCATCATAGGTTTTGGAAAACAGACTCAGTGGTTATTAGTCCTGAGACATTTTTGTGTACGTGCAAGTATCCCCTCCCGTTTCTTCGTTTTGCTTTCCTATCTTTTATTTGGCAACCATGGCTACGCGGGAAGAATCTTATTATAAGCAGCTTAATAAGGACACCATGAGGTCCCTGTGCACGTCAAAGCAGATTGATGTCGCCGACAAGACCAAAGCCCAGTTGGTCACGGCTCTAGTGCAATGGGAAGAGAGCCAGGGCGCAGAAGGCAGCACCAGTGCCGATGGTGCAGCCATAGGGGTCCAGCTGGTGCAGTCCGGAAGCCAGGAAGTCCTGGATCCCTATCTGCAATTGGCCCTGCAGCAACTCCCTGCCGAAGACCATGTGGGACGTCTGCAGATGATCCAGCTATACCGGCAGGAGGCCCAAGCCGAGCGCCAAGCTCAGAGAGCCCATGAGCTGGAGATGCTCCAGCGGGGGTGGAATGCCCCCACAGCCTGAAGCAGGGAGCCCAGCAGCGTCCAGACTCCTAAACCCCGGCCAGAGCATTTTCCCGTGATGGAAAAGGACGGGGACTTGGACACGTTTCTGCGAGCCTTTGAGAAAGCCTGCAGACAGTACCAGCTGCCTAGAGACCAATGGGCAAGGTACTTGACCCCAGGGCTAAAAGGCAAAGCCCTGGAGGCATTTACTTCTCTTCCGCCAGAAGCCGATGACGACTATGACGCCATAAAGCAGGCGCTGATCGCCAAATACCGGCTGACACCTGAGGTATACCGAAAGAAGTTCCGGCACATAGGGTACAATAGGTACCCCTTCTATGAGGCCCTCCCCTTCCCAGTGCACCAGCACTAAGTCTAGGGGTCCCCTTACCTGTCTCCTGTGTACCAGCTCGAACGGGGAGAACCCCGTGGATTCTTGGGGCACCTCCTGATAGGCAAACAGGAGGTGTGGCAAGAATTTCTCCCAGTCCCTTTATGTCCTGGTAAAAGTCCCAATGAGCTGTTTTAATGTCCCGTTAAAGCGTTCACACAACCCACTGGTTTGCGGGTGGTACGGGGCGCTTCTAATGGACTTTACACCGCACAGCTTCCACAGTTGGTTGGTCACCTCTGCTGTAAACTGGGTACCCTGGTCCGAGATAATCTCCCGGGGAAATCCAACCCGTGAGAACACTTGGAGCAGGGCAGCCGACACTGTCTCTGCCAGTATGTTAAGTAACACAACCACCTCTGGATACCGTGTGGCATAATCTACCACTGTCAATATATACTTTTTCCCTTACGGACTGGGTTTGGCTAACGGCCCGATCAGATCGACCGCTACTCGGCTAAATGGTTCCTCCACAATGGGGAGGGGGCATTGTGATATACAATGTCTGCAAAATATGTTTTCTGTTGGAATGTGCTAGAAATCCTCCATTCTATGACTCTGTAAACTGTAGGTAGTAGGAATCCCTTCCCCCCCAAATGTTATCAACCCTGCCACTCCCTCTGAATGTTAATTAGCTAGCGGGAAAAGATCCCTTTGTTCTCTGAAAGTGTGCTGGGATCAATATAGGAGATATTAAAAAGAAGCCTGGCTCGCAAACCATACATGACAGAGAAACAACGATCATATTTCTTTGATCCGAGTGGACCCAGCTTCGCTGTGGTGCCTGTTGCAAAACTCTCGGATCATCAGAACCTGAGATATGGGTTCCTGCTAAACGGTGTATCAGAAATACTGCATATTTGGGCTTGAATGATTGTACTCGACAAATTACAACCAATGATGCCATATATGTGTCTGTGCGGGCTTCCCTCGCTAAGTTATGACGATTATAAAGTTTGGTAAGATTTCTACCTTGGAAAGAGAGAGGTGGGACTACCCCAGAATGCATCTCTCCGTAATGTCACATAGCAGAGTCTATAAGGCATTCCCTTGGCAAAACCAGCTGAGAACAGCTGCAGAGTCCGTTCTGAGCAGAACCCAGATGAGTGGAGATGTGTGGCTCCGCCTTCTCCTTCCCCCACTCAGCCACTTGGTTTTGCCTAAAGAGTCATGAACAACCGTGAGTGTTACTTTCTATGTTCATCCATCTTTTATCTTATATTTGTAACTGTACATATGTAATGTCTCAATTTTATAGTAACTTTTATCTGTATAAATGATTTAATATTTAGTTCTGTCTCCATGCTCTAAGAATCGAACTATACGCCTTTGTTAGATAATCGCTACTAAATTGTCGGGTTGGCTTCGAACCCCTCCCTTGAGTCTATAACTTAAGCGGAGAAACCAGGATCTGGTGGCAGCACAGCGCGCTGTGTACGGTTATTGCGGCTTGCTGGCAGTCCAGAAGGGTCTTATATTGCTGAGTGAGGGGCTGCGGCCACAGCATTGATAATTCCCTGACTGCAGAAGCCTAATTGCTGGTTCACAACAAGCAGCCCGTTCGGCGACTAATTATCCTAGGTGCAGTTCCCTGACTGACCTGAGGGTAAGGGGGCGCCGGAGAGCTGCGAGTTCCAAAGTGGAACTGAGAAAGTGGGATGTACATAACTCCCCGCAGTACTTAGAAGATTGGTAGCAGTGGTGGGGCATCCAAAATACCCCCTTGCAGAAAATTGTAGAGCGAGATTAGCTTGCTGGATATTTTCATCACATGGTGCCAGTGGTGGGATAACTAAGATAAGCCCCCACTGCACCTGTGATAGCCGTGTGCCGGCAGTGTGTCACGTCCCTCCATCCACTGATACACCCGTGTCAGTGGTGGGATTGTGACATAGTGGTGACACAGGGTCCGCTGTCCGTCGCGTTTTGGTGGCAGCGGGACCCCCGTTAGTCTCCGTATTGGGCGAACAGCGGTGGGCTGTTCGTTACATATTGGTGGCAGCGGTGGGATAATCCTAGAGCATTAGTGATTTGGATTGAGCAATCATTCCTCTCACTAAAAACCTGCACGGTTCCTGCGCGAATCCTGCATCATAGGTTTTGGAAAACAGACTCAGTGGTTATTAGTCCTGAGACATTTTTGTGTACGTGCAAGTATCCCCTCCCGTTTCTTCGTTTTGCTTTCCTATCTTTTATTTGGCAACCATGGCTACGCGGGAAGAATCTTATTATAAGCAGCTTAATAAGGACACCATGAGGTCCCTGTGCACGTCAAGGCAGATTGATGTCACCGACAAGACCAAAGCCCAGTTGGTCACGGCTCTAGTGCAATGGGAAGAGAGCCAGGGCGCAGAAGGCAGCACCAGTGCCGATGGTGCAGCCGTAGGGGTCCAGCTGGTGCAGTCCGGAAGCCAGGAAGTCCTGGATCCCTATCTGCAATTGGCCCTGCAGCAACTCCCTGCCGAAGACCATGTGGGACGTCTGCAGATGATCCAGCTATACCGGCAGGAGGCCCAAGCCGAGCGCCAAGCTCAGAGAGCCCATGAGCTGGAGATGCTCCAGCGGGGGTGGAATGCCCCCACAGCCCGAAGCAGGGAGCCCAGCAGCGTCCAGACTCCTAAACCCCGGCCAGAGCATTTTCCCGTGATGGAAAAGGACGGGGACTTGGACACGTTTCTGCGAGCCTTTGAGAAAGCCTGCAGACAGTACCAGCTGCCTAGAGACCAATGGGCAAGGTACTTGACCCCAGGGCTAAAAGGCAAAGCCCTGGAGGCATTTACTTCTCTTCCGCCAGAAGCTGATGACGACTATGACGCCATAAAGCAGGCGCTGATCGCCAAATACCGGCTGACACCTGAGGTATACCGAAAGAAGTTCCGGCACATAGGGTACAATAGGTTCCCCTTCTATGAGGCCCTCCCCTTCCCAGTGCACCAGCACTAAGTCTAGGGGTCCCCTTACCTGTCTCCTGTATACCAGCTCGAACGGGGAGAACCCCGTGGATTCTTGGGGCACCTCCTGATAGGCAAACAGGAGGTGTGGCAAGAATTTCTCCCAGTCCCTTTATGTCCTGGTAAAAGTCCCAATGAGCTGTTTTAATGTCCCGTTAAAGCGTTCACACAACCCACTGGTTTGCGGGTGGTACGGAGCGCTTCTAATGGACTTTACACCGCACAGCTTCCACAGTTGGTTGGTCACCTCTGCTGTAAACTGGGTACCCTGGTCCGAGATAATCTCCCGGGGAAATCCAACCCGTGAGAACACTTGGAGCAGGGCAGCCGACACCGTCTCTGCCAGTATGTTAAGTAACACAACCACCTCTGGATACCGTGTGGCATAATCTACCACTGTCAATATATACTTTTTCCCTTACGGACTGGGTTTGGCTAACGGCCCTATCAGATCGACCGCTACTCGGCTAAATGGTTCCTCCTCAATGGGGAGGGGGCATTGTGATATACAATGTCTGCAAAATATGTTTTCTGTTGGAATGTGCTAGAAATCCTCCATTCTATGACTCTGTAAACTGTAGGTAGTAGGAATCCCTTCCCCCCCAAATGTTATCAACCCTGCCACTCCCTCTGAATGTTAATTAGCTAGCGGGAAAAGACCCCTTTGTTCTCTGAAAGTGTGCTGGGATCAATATAGGAGATATTAAAAAGAAGCCTGGCTCGCAAACCATACATGACAGAGAAACAACGATCATATTTCTTTGATTCGAGTGGACCCAGCTTCGCTGTGGTGCCTGTTGCAAAACTCTCGGATCATCAGAACCTGAGATATGGGTTCCTGCTAAACGGTGTATCAGAAATACTGCATATTTGGGCTTGAATGATTGTACTCGACAAATTACAACCAATGATGCCATATATGTGTCTGTGCAGGCTTCCCTCGCTAAGTTATGACGATTATAAAGTTTGGTAAGATTTCTACCTTGGAAAGAGAGAGGTGGGACTACCCCAGAATGCATCTCTCCGTAATGTCACATAGCAGAGTCTATAAGGCATTCCCTTGGCAAAACCAGCTGAGAACAGCTGCAGAGTCCGTTCTGAGCAGAACCCAGATGAGTGGAGATGTGTGGCTCCGCCTTCTCCTTCCCCCACTCAGCCACTTGGTTTTGCCTAAAGAGTCATGAACAACCGTGAGTGTTACTTTCTATGTTCATCCATCTTTTATCTTATATTTGTAACTGTACATATGTAATGTCTCAATTTTATAGCAACTTTTATCTGTATAAATGATTTAATATTTAGTTCTGTCTCCATGCTCTAAGAATCGAACTATACGCCTTTGTTAGATAATCGCTACTAAATTGTCGGGTTGGCTTCGAACCCCTCCCTTGAGTCTATAACTTAAGCGGAGAAACCAGGATCTGGTGGCAGCGCAGCGCGTTGTGTACGGTTATTGCGGCTTGCTGGCAGTCCAGAAGGGTCTTATATTGCTGAGTGAGGGGCTGCGGCCACAGCATTGATAATTCCCTGACTGCAGAAGCCTAATTGCTGGTTCACAACAAGCAGCCCGTCCGGCGACTAATTATCCTAGGTGCAGTTCCCTGACTGACCTGAGGGTAAGGGGGCGCCGGAGAGCTGCGAGTTCCAAAGTGGAACTGAGAAAGTGGGATGTACATAACTCCCCGCAGTACTTAGAAGATTGGTAGCAGTGGTGGGGCATCCAAAATACCCCCTTGCAGAAAATTGTAGAGCAAGATTAGCTTGCTGGATATTTTCATCACATGGTGCCAGTGGTGGGATAACTAAGATAAGCCCCCACTGCACCTGTGATAGCCGTGTGCCGGCAGTGTGTCACGTCCCTCCATCCGCTGATACACCCGTGTCAGTGGTGGGATTGTGACATAGTGGTGACACAGGGTCCGCTGTCCGTCGCGTTTTGGTGGCAGCGGGACCCCCGTTAGTCTCCGTATTGGGCGAACAGCGGTGGGCTGTTCGTTACATATTGGTGGCAGCGGTGGGATAATCCTAGAGCATTAGTGATTTGGATTGAGCAATCATTCCTCTCACTAAAAACCTGCACGGTTCCTGCGCGAATCCTGCATCATAGGTTTTGGAAAACAGACTCAGTGGTTATTAGTCCTGAGACATTTTTGTGTACGTGCAAGTATCCCCTCCTGTTTCTTCGTTTTGCTTTCCTATCTTTTATTTGGCAACCATGGCTACGCGGGAAGAATCTTATTATAAGCAGCTTAATAAGGACACCATGAGGTCCCTGTGCACGTCAAGGCAGATTGATGTCACCGACAAGACCAAAGCCCAGTTGGTCACGGCTCTAGTGCAATGGGAAGAGAGCCAGGGCGCAGAAGGCAGCACCAGTGCCGATGGTGCAGCCGCAGGGGTCCAGCTGGTGCAGTCCGGAAGCCAGGAAGTCCTGGATCCCTATCTGCAATTGGCCCTGCAGCAACTCCCTGCCGAAGACCATGTGGGACGTCTGCAGATGATCCAGCTATACCGGCAGGAGGCCCAAGCCGAGCGCCAAGCTCAGAGAGCCCATGAGCTGGAGATGCTCCAGCGGGGGTGGAATGCCCCCACAGCCCGAAGCAGGGAGCCCAGCAGCGTCCAGACTCCTAAACCCCGGCCAGAGCATTTTCCCGTGATGGAAAAGGACGGGGACTTGGACACGTTTCTGCGAGCCTTTGAGAAAGCCTGCAGACAGTACCAGCTGCCTAGAGACCAAAGGGCAAGGTACTTGACCCCAGGGCTAAAAGGCAAAGCCCTGGAGGCCTTTACTTCTCTTCCGCCAGAAGCCGATGACGACTATGACGCCATAAAGCAGGCGCTGATCGCCAAATACCGGCTGACACCTGAGGTATACCGAAAGAAGTTCCGGCACCTCCAACGTGGCCCACACGATAGCTACAGTGATGTGGTGCAAGGACTCAGGACCCACTTTGACCAGTGGATCCATGGACTGTCCGTTGAATCCTTTGAGCAGCTATGGGACCTGATGATCAAAGACCAGTTCCTGCATCTCTGCCCAGCTGAGGTCCGACAGTTCATCCTGGACCGCGAACCAACAAATGCGGACAAAGCGGCGCAGATCGCCGACAACTACGAGGCCAACCGGAAGCCAGAGACGCGGAGGCCAGTCACCACCAGCTGGAGAGGGGGTAAGCCTGCACCCAACCCCAATGCCCCAGCTAGCCGTCCCTCAGGAGGCCCTGTCCCTGTTGCCAACAACAGGCCGGCTACTGACAGTCGCCTGTGTCACCACTGCCAGCGGCCTGGTCACTTCTTTTACGCCTGTCCGAATAGGCCGAAGAACCCCCCAGCCAAGGCCCCCGGGCCCAACGCCTCTGTTCTTTTGGTGGGAGGTGTGGTTGGGAGGGCTGACGACAACGTTCAACCTGTTCAGGTGGGGGCCCGTCTTGCTACAGGCCTCAAGGACACCGGGGCTGAACGAACCCTCATCCGTCCTGGACTGGCGGCCCCTGAAGAGTTTGTTGAGGGGAAAACCCTGACTGTCACCGGGATTGGAGGCACCCGTTGTCCCTTGCCAGTGGCCCGGGTTTTTCTTGATTGGGGTGCTGGGAGCGGGTTGAGGGAGGTGGGAGTGTCTGAAAACCTGCCCACTGATGTTTTATTTGCGACTGACTTGGGGCGGATGGTTGCATACTATGTCCCTGACACCCTTCCCCAATCTGATAATAAGGGTAACGTTAACCCTGATGCTGATGATGCTGATGGTGATGTGAATGTACCAAAGCAATCTGATAACCATTTTTGTCCTAGGAATGGTGATAATGATGTTGATGTATCTGTGCCGATTGAACCCGTTAACCCTTTCTTTGAAACGGTAGATGTGTCCACAGGTACCGAAGTGCTCAGCCCCGTCACTCTGCGGAGTGAGACGGCTGAGGAACCCCTGGCAGGAGCAAGCAATGGTGCTCAAGGAAATAGGGAGGTGCATGGGGACCATGAGGAAGGTAATGCCATGCAACTGACCAGTGCCACCGAGGAAGGTAACTGGCCCATAAGTAGCACTGCTCCTGAAGTGTTGGGGGTGGATGGGGAGGTAGAGCCCAGGGCAGCACCGGCTGGTGGGTCTGTAGAAATCCCCAGGGAGGCAGCATACATAGCAGCTGTCACACGCAGGCAGAGTGCCCAGATCGCAGGTAACGCACTGTCTTCTGGACCCTCTGCTGCTACAGGAGAGACTGAACCAGAGGTGAACCCAGAGCCGGTTCCAGAGGGTCCCAGTAAGGAAGGTACCCTGACGTCACTTCTGGCAGCCTCCAGCAAGGAGTTCCAGGCTGCTCTGCACTCAGATGAGAGTCTGGAGAAATTGAGAGGTCTCGCCAAGACGCCCACCTCCGAGTCTGATAAGGAGAGGGTGTTCTGGGAACGAGGAAGATTGTACCGGGAGACAGTACCCAGAGATCCCCAAAAGGAGTGGTTGAGGGAGAGACAGCTAGTCGTTCCCCTACAGTTCAGAACTGAGTTGTTGCGGATTGCCCATGAGTTTCCACTCGCTGGACACTTGGGGATCACCAAAACAAAGGCACGGCTGTCTCAACACTTCTATTGGCCCAAGATGGGGACAGATGTAACACACTACTGCCGCTCCTGTGCCACCTGTCAAAAAGTGGGTAAGGCGGGGCCTGCTCTTAAGGCTCCCCTTATTCCTTTGCCGGTGATAGAGGAGCCTTTCCAGAGAATCACGATGGACATTGTAGGCCCGCTGGCCGTCCCCAGCAGCTCTGGAAAGCGATACATTCTCACCGTGGTAGACTACGCTACCCGGTACCCAGAGGCAGTAGCTCTGTCTTCAACCAGGGCAGATAAGGTGGCTGATGCACTGGTGACCATCTTTTCAAGGGTAGGATTTCCCAGGGAGATGCTTACCGATCCAGGGACCCAATTCATGTCTCTCCTAATGGAGGCTCTCTGTGAGAAAATGCAGGTGAAGAACCTGGTATCGAGTGCGTATCACCCACAGACTAATGGTTTGTGTGGACGCTTCAACGGTACCCTCAAACAGATGCTCCGCATACTGGTTGAGACCCAAGGGCGCGACTGGGAGCGGTACCTCCCACACCTGCTGTTCGCTTACAGAGAAGTTCCGCAGGCCTCGACCGGGTTCTCCCCCTTCGAGCTCCTGTATGGCAGGCGAGTCCGGCGACCCCTTGGGTTGATAAGAGAATCCTGGGAAGATGAGCCAAACCCCACAGAAGTGTCCATTGTGGATTATATCATGCGCTTCCGTGACAAGATGCAGACCTTGACGCAGTTGGTGCATGACAACATGACGCAGGCTCAGGCTGACCAGAAGCACTGGTACGACCAGAACGCCCGAGAGCGGACCTACCAGGTGGGTCAAAAGGTGTGGGTGCTGGTCCCTGTACCAACGGATAAGCTTCAGGCAGCCTGGGAAGGCCCATACGTCGTCCACCAACAGCTCAACCCGGTCACCTACGTGGTCACGCTTGACCATGCTCGGGGTAGGCGCAAGACCTTTCACGTCAACATGCTGAAGGCGCACTACGAACGTGAAGCTTGCGTCCTACCGGTCTGCAATCTCTCAGAGGATGGGGAGGAAGATCCCCTCCTGGACGTGCTGGTCCAAGCCAAGGCTGATGGGTCCATGGAGGACATGGAGATAAGTGGTTTGCTAACCGTATCCCAGCGGTTGCAGTTCATGGCCATTCTGGAACCCTTCCGGGACGTGTTCACCAACCAACCTGGGAGGACGGAGTTAGCGGTTCATGAGGTGGACACCGGGAATCACGCCCCATTACGGCGAACACCTTATCGGATCTCTGAGGTGGTGCAACAAGTCATGCGCCAAGAGATCGATGAGATGTTAAGGCTAGGGGTGATTCGACGGTCAAAAAGCGCGTGGGCTTCACCTGTAGTCCTCGTGCCTAAAAAGGATCGAACCACCCGATTCTGCGTGGACTACAGGGGGCTCAATGCCATAACAACCTCTGATGCCCACCCAATGCCGCGCATCGAGGATTTGCTTGAGCGGTTGGCGAAAGCCGAGTACATATCCATCATGGATTTGAGTCGGGGATACTGGCAGATTCCCCTGAGCCCTGAGGCGCAGGAGAAATCTGCCTTTATCACCCCCTTTGGACTGTACGAGTCCATAGTCATGCCCTTCGGCATGAAAAATGCCCCTGCCACTTTCCAGCGGATAGTCAACCACCTGCTTCGGGGACTGGAGGAGTACGCGGTGGCATACTTAGACGATATTGCCATCTTCAGTTCCACCTGGGAGGAACACCTTCAGCACCTCCAGGAGGTGCTCAAGCGTCTTCACCAGGCAGGTCTGACTATCAAGCCGGGAAAGTGCCAGATAGGCATGCACAAGGTCCACTACCTGGGGCACCGGGTAGGCGGGGTTTCATGAGTCCGGAGCCAGAAAAGGTGGACGCAATCGTGTCCTGGCCCACCCCCAGGACCAAGAAACAGGTGAAGTCCTTCTTGGGCACTGCAGGGTACTATAGGCGGTTCGTGCAGGACTATAGCTCCCTTGCAAAACCCTTGACTGACCTCACCAAGCAGAGGCTACCCCAAACAGTCAACTGGACAGATGACTGTGAGGCGGCTTTCCAAGCTTTGAAAGCAGCCCTGTGCAGCTCTCCAGTGTTGAGAGCAGTCGACAGCAGTCGCCCGTTTCTGGTACAGACCGACGCCAGCGAGTTTGGCCTCGGTGCTGTGCTCAGCCAGGTCGACTCGGGGGACCAGGAGTACCCCGTTTTGTACCTGAGCCGGAAACTTCTGCCGAGGGAAGTGGCATACTCAACCATCAAGAAGGAGTGTCTGGCCATGGTGTGGGCACTGCAATGTTTGCAGCCCTACCTGTACGGGCGCGCCTTCACGGTGGTAACTGACCACAACCCTCTGAGCTGGTTGCACACAGTGTCCGGAACCAATGGAAGGTTGCTCCGCTGGAGCCTTGCCCTTCAACAGTACGACTTTACTGTAAAACATCGGAAGGGCAGGGAAAACGGCAATGCCGATGGGTTGTCCCGCCGGGGCGAACCTGCTGAGGTGCGCATGGCCGATTACCGAGAGGTAATGCTTTTAAGTGGAGAAACCAGGAGCTGGTGGCAGCGCAGCGCGTTGTGTACGGTTATTGCGGCTTGCTGGCAGTCCAGAAGGGTCTTATATTGCTGAGTGAGGGGCTGCGGCCACAGCATTGATAATTCCCTGACTGCAGAAGCCTAATTGCTGGTTCACAACAAGCAGCCCGTCCGGCGACTAATTATCCTAGGTGCAGTTCCCTGACTGACCTGAGGGTAAGGGGGCGCCGGAGAGCTGCGAGTTCCAAAGTGGAACTGAGAAAGTGGGATGTACATAACTCCCCGCAGTACTTAGAAGATTGATAGCAGTGGTGGGGCATCCAAAATACCCCCCTGCAGCAAATTGTAGAGCGAGATTAGCTTGCTGGATATTTTCGTCACATGGTGCCAGTGGTGGGATAACTAAGATAAGCCCCCACTGCACCTGTGATAGCCGTGTGCCGGCAGTGTGTCACGTCCCTCCGTCCGCTGATACACCCGTGTCAGTGGTGGGATTGTGACATAGTGGTGACACAGGGTCCGCTGTCTGTCGCGTTTTGGTGGCAGCGGGACCCCCGTTAGTCTCCGTATTGGGCGAACAGTGGTGGGCTGTTCGTCACAGGCATAATTTGGCCTTGCATCGATTCCCCCTCTTGCCAATGTGCTGGCAACTGTCACAGGTCTGGCAGTACTGACGAACATCATAGGTTACCCCCGGCCAAAAGAAGTTTTGTGTCAGACGATGCCTGGTGCAACTGATGCCGAAGTGCCCGGCTAAGGGTATGTCATGAGAGATTCGCAGTAGCTCCTGCCTATACTTCTTGGGAACTACCAGCTGTCGTTTTATAGTGGGGTTCGTCCCTGTGTGGTGCTGCTCTGTGATCCGGTAGAGGAGTCCCTGCTTCCATACAAACTGTTCACCTTCCAGTACCCCTCTCCCCTCCTGTGCCTTCCCACGATATCCCTCTAATGAAGGATCCTCAAGTAACTCCCTCTTAAATTCATCTGGGGTGGCCAAAGAAATGTGTCTGGCTATGGGAGTACGTGTAGGGCTGGGATGTCTTACCTGGGCCTCCTCTGAGTGTGATTCCGCCTCCGCAGCTCGAGCTTGTCTCCGGGTGGTCACAGGATATGTCTCAGCCAGAGGGGCCACCGAGAATGCAGACAACATGGGCCCCAAGTCATTTCCCAGCAAGACGTCTGCAGGCAAATCCTCCATCAAGCCGACCTCAACAAGGCCATCCCCGACTCCCCAGTTCAGGTGAATCCTGGCAGTGGGCAGTCGATATATGGCTCCCCCTGCTACACGGACTGCCACTGTCCGGTCCGTCTTCTCTTGGTCCCGGACGAGATGAGGCTTCACAAGCGTCAAAGTTGCTCCGGAATCTCTTAGTCCCTGCATACGTTTCCCATTAACCCACACGACCTGTCGATGCTGTTGTCGATTATCTGCCAGGGCTGCCTGCACGGGGTCTACTTCATGCAGCACTTCCTCCATCTCTTCCACCCCTTGGTTAGTCGTAGCCCCCAATGTCGGGTCAGCTTCGCCTTGGTAGCAGTGTACAGCAGCCCAGCTGAAGGTAGCTGTTCCCGCCTTTGGCCACTGGGTTTGCTGAGTCCGGTTGGGACATTGTCTTTGCAGGTGGCCCAGCTGACGGCAGGTGTGGAATCGTGCCCCAGGGGGACTGTGGTAGGCCGGGTTTCTAGCTGGTCCCCCTACAATCTTCAGTGGTTTGGGGCCCTCCAGGTCCATGGGCCGGCCCCTAGTGACCATCTTTGATCTGGACAACTGCGGCCTCCTGGCATCATGATGTTCATCGGCCAGACGAGCAGCTTCCTTAAGAGTCATTGGCCGCCTGTCCCGAAGCCATTCCTGTGTCTCGGGGGTTAGTCCATTAAAGAATCGTTCTAACAAGAAGAGCTGGAGGACGTCCTCCTTAGTGGTTGCTTGGCTCCCTTGTGCCCACTGTAGCAGTGACTGCCGTAATTTACAGGCCCATTCAGCGTGGGTATCGGTTACGCGTTTTATAAGTCCGCGGAACTTTTGGCGGTATGCCTCTGGTTTCAGCGCATACCGGGCCAAGATCACTTCTTTGATCCGCTCATAGTCCATAAAGTCCTCATCAGGTACCGTGCGATAGGCGTCCGCTGCCCGGCCTGTCAGCTTGCTGGCCAGAATCTGAACCCGTTCCTCCGGCTTCACTTGATGAAGGGCACACTGCCGCTCACAGTCCTGCAGAAAGCCATCAATGTCTTCCTCTGCCTCCCCCAACTGTCAGAAGGCATTACACTGGATCTTTTTGTGGCTTACTGTTGAAGGTACCTGGTCGAAGGCCAGAGCTCCCCCTGCTTGCTGACTCTCCTCTCTCCGCTCTCCCAGCTCCATCTTGACCAGCTCCACTTTGGTCCGCTCTGCCATCTCCATCTTGGCTAGCTCTATCCTGGTCTGCTCGGCCATCTTTTCCTTCAGATCAGTACGCACATCAGCCATCACCTCTCGTATGATCTCTACCGCAGGGTTTGGGCCACAGAACGCCAATCTGTTCTTTACCTCCCTCTGGAATTCGGTCTCCTCCACGTTCACATTGGGGGGTGCTGCTCTGTCGTGTTCCATGATGGCTGCTATCAATTCCGCCTTTGTTTTGTTGTTGTGATCAACCCTCTGGCTTCCACCAGATCTTTTAATGTAGTCCTCTTTAACTTCTGGTAGTTGTTTTCCATTCATTCCTTTCCTCCTGTAGAAGGGGTATCATATCCCACTGCTGCCACCAGTGTAACGGGGTCTACCAAGCTGGGGTACCTCTTTCAGTACCACGCCGTGTTTTCGGAGGTCCGCTCTGCGTTGGCTGGAGTCTGAATGAATGACGCTGGCTGGAATTCCTTGGTTACATGGGCGCATATAAAAGATCACTGCTTCTCCATTTATTTCCAGTCTGACAACACTTAACTCACAGGACACAGAATATATCACACAGATACAGAGGGCCGGCCAATAGAAAAGCGGCAGGCCAGACATACATTACAAAAGCCGCAGGTGGCCGGAGCCTGCCGATGTTTACTGTGGGAATTACAAAGGTGGGGGGAGGGCGGACAAAAGGAGAATATCGTGTCCCCTCTGCCCAGGGGTGCAGCCTGGGAACTGATGCATTAGGGACATGCATCTCACATGGAACCTATTATACATACATATAACTGCACAACATATTCTGGGTGCTGAGTGGTTCTGTGACACGTAACACAATGTATGTGTAATGACTACATGTAATAGTGTCCTTTGTGTAGAGCACAGCATACATATAGGTGTCCATCACATACAATCACATTACATGTATATAGCCCTATACAATAGAAAGTTGCACCATGAACAGAACTCCCTGTTGTAATGAAAATGTACCTATCATGTATCATTTTCCTTGTTATTACACTTTCCTAGAACGATTCATAGCTGCACAGAGACAACCTCACCTCCCTTCCCCCTTGTCACACGCTGCAGCTGTGACCCCATCCCACTCCAGGGGAGATTTCTTCACACACACACACTCAGTGTAACCTGAGACACCAGTGAGTGATTTCCCTCCTCACAGCAGGGAGCGCTTTTGTCTTCCCATGTGCTCTGACTTCCCATAGACAATAATGAGAATCTAATTATTTGGTCATAAAACGATGTGAGGTTGTGATAGAAAAATGAAAACTACATATCTGGGACGTTTTTCGACAGGACTATTTAGCCTGTGTTTTTTCCAGTTCTAACTTCAACGGAATCCGAGTTTCAATGAACGCCAGCGACAAGCTTCTAAACGAGATACCCTCTGTGAGATATGATTATTATAGTTTTCCTAGCCAGAGTGTAACTTGGAAAGCAGGGGGAGGACCGCCACAAGGCAGCTCCTTTAGTGATGTCACAAGCCCAGGGGTATAAGTCACTTTCACACAGGACAGCCCTCATTCTAGCCTGGGAAACTGCTGCATCCAGACCCCTCAATGCATTGTGACGTTTGGCTCTTCCCACCAGCATGGTTTTGCCTGAAATTATCTAAGTAACTTGTGAGTGCCTCTTTTCTTCTGTTAATCCTTTTTTTTTATTTGTAATTGCTGTGTACATAATTTAATTGTGTCACATTGTAAAATCTTTTTAAACCTTTTGTAAACACTGCCTACCTATTGGAGTAAAATATAAAATTATTACTAGTCGTTCTCTATGTTCTATGACGAATTTACACGTGCCTGAAGTTGATTACGCTACTAATTTGGGTTGGCCTCGGAACCCCTGTATTAATTTAAAATATTAATATAGAAATCGGAAGCTGGTGGCAGCAAAGTGTGTTTTGGCTAGGTGGGTAGGGTTGGCAGTGACAGAGCGGGTTTTATAAGCTGATTGTGTGGCTGCGGCCAAAGCATTTATAATTCCGTCGCTGCAGCGTGCCAAATAACCAGTGTACAACAAGTAGCCCGTCCGTCGACTAATTATCCTAGGTGCAGTTCCCTGACTGACCTGAGGGTAAAGGGAGCGCTGAAGAGCTGCAAGTTCCAAAGCGGATCTGGAAAGTGGGATATACATAAATCCCGACATTTTGTAACACATTGTGGCAGCGGTGGGATAACTAAGATAAGCCCCCCTGTACGTGTGATAGCCGTGTGCGGCCAAAGGTCACACCCCTGATCGTGACATCTGTTGAGACTGGTGATTTCCTTTTAACTTTTATGGGAATGTTTCATTAAAACTGGGAGTGTAATGAGACCTGATGTCATAATGTGCCAGTCCTATGAGAGATGAACAGGTTGATAGTGAGGTCAAATGACAAAAAAAGTAGATTTGTCAGTATTATCGCAAAATCATCCAATGGTTAATTTCCAATATGTGTTTTTTGCCCTATTTTTTGAAAAATCACTGTAGATCGGTGGTGCTTTGCAACAATATGCAACAATCTCTGCAAAAAAGCACAATATGGCTGAATACTGTGACTTTTTTCCCAAATGTTTCATAAATGTGGCAAATTTGCAACAAAATCATTAAAAATTGCGTGAAATAAACCACAAAGAAAATTTCTCAAGTAGATACACCCTAATGCTTATACATGTGAACAAACTTGCACCATTAGGCTACGTTCCCACGATGAGCTTCTTAGTGAGTTTTTGATGTTGAAGATATTCCGCACCCATCAAGTAACATCACTTGCATTTTTTTCAAAAATATGCACCATCAAAAACTCACCAAAAACTCATCATGGGAACGTAGCCTTATGGTCATGGCAAAACGGTCCAGATAAACAAAGGGGTTTTTTCATCGTTGCCAATTGTACATGCACCATGTGATGTGAATATAGTCTAAGGCCTGATGGCATACAGCAGACCAGTGTGTGCAGCCCATATACCAGTCACTAAGGCTCCCGGCAATGTAACCTGTAGCGTACGTACCACAGAGGTATTCTCATGTTTCTATGTTGGCAGATGAGCTTCTATCATTTATCTTTCTGGGTGTCCACTTTTTTATTTTTGGAATAGTATTTTAAAATGAAATCCAAATTCTGCCTCAATCTCTTTGTGCTTTCTGTGCACCTACCTGGTATTATGCTACTCGCAGCCACCTTCTTCATGATCTCTCTGGTGGACGGAGGACTACGGACATATCCGACCGTAATGTTGGAACTGTTAATTCTATCCAATGCCCCGACCTCCTCTGCAGGGGAGTGCTGTATGCTATCCAACGAACGATTTTCCCCAATGTTGATTAACATCAACATCAACAATACAAATGCCAAGTTCTGTATCCATTCCTGAAAAAAAAAAACACAAAACGCTACAGATGGCGGATAAAATAAATCATCCGGCTAAATCAAGCCAATAACTCTTGTTCATGCACTCTGGTTCCTCATCCCTCTTCTCTGCCCACAAGCCTGTGTGATGTCCTGATCAATCATTGTTAGTACCCTTCCACTACCACATCCCTCATGCCTCCCACTGGTGATGTGTCCCCGATGCACGGGACTGGCCATGCCCAAGTGTCCATAAATGTGACAGTGGAGGTGGAGGAAGAAGGTACAAGCAGGGCTCTACCAAATCACCTGTCAACATGATTCTTCAGAGGAGTACTGTTATGGTGATAATATACTTATAAAGCTTATTTTTATTTTACTGGTTAAAAGACTTCAGAACGTAAAAAAACACAAAACTTTGTGTCGCCATTTTCCGAGACCCGTAAATTTTTAATTTCTACATGAACTGAGCTATAAGAGAACTTGCTCTTTTGTGTGGCGAGCTGTAATTTTTATTGATACCATTATGGGTTATGTACAATGTTTTGACTGTAAAAAAAGAAAAGAAAAAGATTGCAGAACCTGTAATTGTTTGATAACTTCTGCAATATGCTGCAGATATAATTATTTAAATTTAAGATTTTCTATGAAGCCACCAGCTGGGCTTCACAGGAGTACAAAGATGGCAGTGATGGTTCCTTTAGCAGGCAACCTATTGGTGCCCTGCGATCGTGTCTCTGGATTTGGGGAATCCATGGGCATTGGTATGGACCCTGTCTTAGATAACACCTAAATGCCGCTGTCTGAGGCCGGTTTCACACGTCCAGATAATTCCGGTACCGGAAAAACCGGTACCGGAGCTATCTGTGTCCATGTGGACACGTGGTACCTCCATGTGTTCCCAGCGGCTGGTGCTGACTGCGGCTGATATTCTGCTCTCCTGCTCTGCCGGCAGGAGAGAAGAATGAATGAAAACCTGACGTGGGGTCCCCCTCATTTTCTGAACCAACCAGACGAATCCTACAGCTGGGCGCTGCATCCTTCAGCTGTCAGCTTCAGCCAGGTTGGTTGTGAAGAATAGAGGGGTCCCCACGCTGTTTTTTAAAAAATTTTAAATAAATAATTTAAAAAAACGGCGTTGGGTCCCCCTATTTTTGACAACCAACCTGACTAAAGCCGACAGCTGAGGGCTGACATTCTCTGGCTGATAAGGGGCCATTGATCTTGGCACCCCCAGCCTAAAAACAGCAGCCCCCAGCTGCCCAGAAAAGGCGCATCTATTAGATGCGCCTAATCTGGAGCTTTGCCCGATTCTTCCCACTTGCTCTGTAGCGGTGGCAAGTGGGGTAATAAAGGGGTTAATGCCACCATTCTATTATAAGGTGACATTAAGCCCGGATTAGTAATGGAGAGGTGTCAATAAGACACCGATCCGTTACTAATCCTACAGTAAATAAAGGGTTAAATAAACATACTCACACAATAAGAATAAATAATTTTAATGAAAGAATACAACACACACATTTTTATAATCTATAAGCGCTGGACAGGTAAGGTATAGATTTGCTTTATTATTTTCAACTTTTTTTCAGAAGAACGAGGACTTCGCAAAGGAAGTACGAGTTTAATAAAGATTATAAAAATGTGTGCGCCTTTTCTGGGCAGCTCGAGGCTGCTCTTTTTAGGCTGGGGGGGGCCAAGATCAATGGCCCCTTACCAGCCTGAGAATATCAGCCCTCAGCTGTCGGCTTTAGTCAGGTTGGTTGTCAAAAATAGGGGGGACCCCACACCGTTTTTTTAAATTATTTATTTAAATAATTAAATAAACAGCGTGGGGACCCTCCTATTCTTCACAACCAACCTGGCTGAAGCTGACAGCTGAGGGATGCAGCCCCCAGCTGTAAGTTTCGTCTGGTTGGTTCAGAAAATGAGGGGGACCCCATGTGGGGTTTTCATTCATTCTTCTCTCCTGCAGGCAGAGCAGGAGACAAGAATCACAGCCACGGTCAGCACCAGCCGCTGGGAACAGCGGCTTACAGTAGCGCTTCTTCCCGGCGGCTGTCCGTGAGCAAGGAGGACTGTGTGAACAGTTCTCCGTGTGCAATCACGTGTTGCGGGCCGTGTGTCCGTGTTAAAACGGACATGTCTCCGTGTTTTGCACAAGGACACACGGTCCGTGAAAACACGCTGACATCTGCATAGACCCATTCATTTGAATGGGTCTACGTGTGTCAGTGTCTCCGGTACGTGAGAAAACTGTCACTACACGTACCGAAGACACTGATGTGTGAAACCGGCCTGATACTGATAGCGGCATTTACGTGGTTAAACAGGAGCGTGATGTCTGTACATCACAGCCTGTATAGATTCCTGATCCTGCTCCATATAAGAACACCCAACATACATGTACGGCAGATGTCAGGAAGGGTTAATATATGGCTGTTTATCACAACACTCCAAGTGTGTGATGAAGAGGCCATGGATCTGTGGAAGCCATATTTATTTACCGGAAAAGCATTGCAGAAGCGGTGGCAACTTTTCCATTTATTTGAGCAAGGCTTGCCTAAATCCATAGTCATGCAGCAGACACAAATCTGTTCAGAGGTCGGGACTGGACTTTGGATTTTTTACTGATCCTACTTAAATGCATATTGTGCTCTTGTACTGTTGCAGATGAATATGGGAATGATGGTTTGTCCCCCCACCCCCAATCCACTCCCGTAACATGAGATCATATATGAGGCACATCTGCAAGCCCCAGAGATTCACAGAGATTGGAAAAACAAGAATATTTGCAAAGCGCCAAGATCACACATATGGAAGCAAGTAAAATGTCCCAGTTCTCATTGTGGGAATGCTGCACATTTCCGGTAGAACTGCACAGGGAAAATCCAAAGATAAACTGCAATGCCGAAGCTTTCAAATCCAAAGATGAACTTTCTTAAGACGTGAACCATTTAGCAGGTGATGTATTACGCAGCGGATTTTCTGCATGTAACTTCACACCAGAAAATCCTGCGTGTGTCCATCCCATTCAGATGTATTTCTAGGCTCCGAGGTCGCTAATCTGGACTCACTGATCACAACTTTTTGAACCATCCATACATGGCGACATTTTCTGCAACAAATCTGCAATGAATAATCATCATGAAAATCTGCATGAGCTCTAAGGTGATTTTGAGACATATTTCACCCTGCGCAAATCACAGCATTGGAGGAATGGAAAATTTGCACTTAATTCCCAGAGATTTTTGCAGGTGGTGTTTGTAAAATCCCATTGATATGTATCATACTGTAAACCGTTGAGGATTTCCTATGGGCACTGTGACAGCTATCATTAGTGGTTAGTACCTTCGGGAGATACATTACTTGCTTACCCAGACAGTGGAGCATTTCCTCCTCCATTTCAGAAGCAGATTCTTCAGAAGCAGGGCCAAGGTTTGTTGAAGAAGACTGGTATCCATCACAGTCCTCTCCGTCATCTGGAAGACAGAAGGTAGGCAAAAAAACACATTAGCGAGTTCTATTTTTTTCATAGGATCTCTCATATTTTCATAAATACAGTAACCCATGTTAAACAACGGATCTAATTAATATGAATAATACATAGAGTACATATTCCACGATTTCTATCACCTTACAGGGGCAGTCACACAACAGATCCACAGCCGCAGGCCCTGATATGTTAGCATTAATTCTGTACAAACTGCAGATCCTAAAAAAAGGACACTTGTCACTAGGGAATCTCTCTGCCATGAAGGGGGAGACTTGGTCAATACAATGGTTATATACGTGGCACGTGGAGAACATATGCAAAAAAGACCAAGAAATATAATCAGTGCACACTTGAATATCCATAAACGTGTAATTTTATTAACATCACAAAAAACACTCAAGGGTTAAAAACAATTAAAACCAACAATCCGTGCCCATGTCCACTAGGGGACAGCTATGAACTATACTCTATGTGCAAACTATACATGCATACACATACACAATCTGATGAACACCATTGTCAATAGAGATAAGAAGAGATCCAATTAGAATCCAGCGGTGAAACGCGCGTTGGAGTGGGGAGCCGCCATGTCTT
Source organism: Dendrobates tinctorius (assembly GCF_039654945.1). Taxonomy (NCBI): domain Eukaryota; kingdom Metazoa; phylum Chordata; class Amphibia; order Anura; family Dendrobatidae; genus Dendrobates; species Dendrobates tinctorius. The sequence continues at coordinate 19,867,322 of NW_027361682.1, forward strand.
TTGATCTCCAGGTAGTTACCCATTATTTATTATTTATTTTGGTTGCGTATGTCACGTGGACCCGTCCTGTGTGACATGGCTCGCAGGCCGGCAACTAAAACAACAGGACGCAGCACGTGATACTGTCCTGTGTGACACGGCTCGCAAGCCGGTAACTAAAACAACAAGGCAAGGGGTAGGGAAACAGTTACAACGGTGGGCCATGTGAAAGGGAAAGGAGACGTGGAGACCTCCTGCACTCCTGAGTCTGTGTCCCTAATGCTCCTAACGTTCCCTATGCCGGTTCCGCACCGGGCGCCGATCACGAACCTGTCGCCCTAGCACACCCTACACCTATCCCTTGCTAGGGAGCTGGGTGGTGCAGACACTGGCCCCACCGCTGTACTAATACACACTAAGGTTTACTCTGTTGCACTTGCTCCTGGCAACAGAGTTCACCACCAGCATGCAGCTCTCCTCCTGAATCGCTGCCACCAAGCTCTGTCAGAGCTAAGGAAATCCCCTATGACTCCTTTCACAACAGGCTCTGACTGAGCAGCCAGGACCTCTCTCTAGATCCTTCCTCCACCAAGGATGGTGGAAATGAACACTATCACCAACACTGATTGCAACACCTGTGACTCTTTTATAGCAGAGCCAGCAATCACACCTGCATTATAATCATGTGCACTAAACAAAAGAAACTAGAGTGCAATGACGCTCACCACCACCGGGGCAAACTTAGAACAAACGACACCACAGTGCAATAATCCTAATGGCCACCGGGGGCAAAAACACCTTAAGCACAGCTTAGGAAAAAAAAGGGTTATTGTGCTTTATATCAGTCCTGATCCAGCATGGATCATGACAGTACCCTCCCCTTAATGAGGGGCCTCTGGACCCTCAAGACCACTCCCCATCAGGGAACCACCTACAGCACCCAGACCCAGACCCAGAGTTCACCCCAGCAACTCCCTGCATGTCAGGTTGATGAGAAACAAGCCCACTGGTATTGGCAACGTATGTTCTGGAGGCAACACACATCTCCAAAGCTCTGACCTTGGGAACGGTTTGTGTATGTTTATGTTTGATATGAGCTGGTAACACTCCACAACACACTTCCACTGGATGTTTTTTGGTGGCCACCCATACACGCTCGTTCACACACAGGTCTGGACCTGAACGTTTATTGCCACTCGTTCGTTTGTCACCACTTGGAGAACTCTTTCTGGGATTGACAACAGAGGCGTCCCGCTGTGTCACCACACTCACACCCCCGCACCTCACCAAGGGGTACACCACCCTCCAACCCCTTCCACCATGACGTCTGCGCCTCCCAGGGTTGGCCAATGGCGAGGGTTGAGACTTGCCCCTACTCTCCTGCAGCAAATTTGCTGCCCTCACCGGAGAGGAAGGGGTCCGTTGAAGAGAGACGGCATAGACAGTAGTTCCTAGGCAGCAGCCCTCACATGAGTGCCCCCAGCTGACCACTCCCTCGCCCGCCAATCTTTTACTTCCGGTACGCCGCCAGCCAAGACCTCTGCTGACATGGTACTTTGGGAGGGCAAAATGGAAGAAATGTATACTCCCTGGTCGCCTCCCTCTAAGCGACCAGGGGAATGCTGCTTCTCAGATGGCACAGATAATTTGGCGCGCAATGGGCAAGCCTTCAGGACATGACCAGTCTGTCCACAGTAAAAACATGCCGTCACCACTCCCTGAACCGTAGGCAAGCCTGAACACACACTAACACCTCCTACTTGCATAGGTTTGCCTGGAGACTTGGCACGCACTGGGCAGGCTCTCATGAAATGGCCAGGCTTCCCACAAGAAAAGCATACCCCCCACCACGACGAGCCGCAGACACCCCCTTTTTTGTATCAACAATACCGGGCTGTCTGGGTTCCTCCGTCCACACTGTTGGTCCCCCTCCCTAGTGAGGACATCAGGGGGCACTTTTTGTATATGTTTTTCCCTAAGGCGTCTATCCACCCAGATGGCAAGGGACATGGCGGCCTCCAGCGACCTGGGAGCGGCGTACTGCACCAGAGTATCCTGCAACTTTGGAGACAAACCCTCCACAAATTGACTCCTAAGTGCAGGGTCATTCCACTGAGTATTAGTGGCCTATCTCCTAAACTCTGAGCAGTACTCCTCAGCGAGCCGGGCTCCCTGTTTACACCTACAGATTCGAGATTCCGCCAGGGTGACGCCATCAGGATCCCCATACACAAGTGCCAAAGCCGCAAAGAACTCGTCCACGGACTCTAAAGATGGAGAATCGTCCGGTAGGGAGAAAGCCCAGGATTGGGGATCCCCTTTAAGAAGGGACATAATTATTCCCACCCATTGCTCTTCACTCCCTGATGAACGAGGGTGCAGTCTGAAATATAATTTGCAGGCTTGCTGAAAAACCAAGAATTGATCTCTCCCTCCAGAAAATCTGTCAAGGAGGGATATCTTGGGTTCTGGCTGAGCCTGTTCCTGGACCAAGCCCCCAGAGCCCACCAACAGCCGCAGCTGCCGCACCAACCCTCCGCGCAACCCCCTAATCTCATTAGTAAGGGTCTGCAGCAATTGGGCAAAAGGCTGAACTGGGTCCATGGCTCAGCAGAAAAAAAAGTTAGGTTTGGTGATAAATGTCACGTGGACCCGTCCTGTGTGACACGGGCTCGCAGACCGGTAACTAAAACAACAGGACGCGGCACGTGATACTGTCCTGTGTGACACGGCTCGCAAGCCGGTAACTAAAACAACAAGACAAGGGGTAGGGAAACAGTTACAACGGTGGACCATGTGAAAGGGAAAGGAGACGTGGAGACCTCCTGCACTCCTGAGTCAGTGTCCCTAACGCTCCTAACGTTCCCTATGCCGGTTCCGCACCGGGCGCCGATCATGAACCTGTCGCCCTAGCACACCCTACACCTATCCCTTGCTAGGGAGCTGGGTGATGCAGGCACTGGCCCCACTGCTGTACTAATACACACTAAGGAAAAACACAAACAGGGAAACACAACTTAGCTTTACTCTGTTGCACTTGCTCCTGGCAACAGAGTCCACCACCTGCATGCAGCTCTCCTCCTGAATCACTGCCACCAAGCTCTGTCAGAGCTAAGGAAAACCCCTATGACTCCTTTCACACCAGGCTCTGACTGAGCAGCCAGGACCTCTCTCTAGATCCTTCCTCCACCAAGGATGGTGGAAATGAACACTATCACCAACACTGATTGCAACACCTGTGACTCTTTTATAGCAGAGCCAGCAATCACACCTGCATTATAATCATGTGCACTAAACAAAAGAAACTAGAATGCAATGACGCTCACCACCACCGGGGCAAACTTAGAACAAACAACACCACAGTGCAATAATCCTAATGGCCACCGGGGGCAAAAACACCTTAAGCACAGCTTAGGAAAAAAAGGGTTACCTGTGCTTTATATCAGTTATGATCCAGCATGGCTCATGACAGCGTCCTTCTTCCCTCTCTTCACATTGATGTGCACTATGTACCTTGAGTAATAAGTGGGTTTTTTATGGCACCAGATATTATTGTTAGCATTTGGGTATACTTTATATTACATGCATTTTTTCGCTTATATGGATGATTCATTAACATTTTGTTGGGCCTTTTTTATTCATTGTGGCGCCTCCTTGTGCTGAGACATTTTTGCTTTTTTACTTCACAAATTGTGTTTTTGTTTTTAAATTGAATATTAATAAACATGTTATTTTAAATATTCTTGGATCACTTCTTATCTCTATTGACAATGGTCATTAGAGGGTGATGTCTATTGTTATTTTGAAGAGCTAGTTGCCTATGTGTTCTGGATACTGGTATGTATTACAGACTACATACAGCGCCACTTGTCCTCTTGCAACCTGGTACTATTGTGGCGCCCCTAGGAGTATGGTCACCACAGTGGCATGACCTTCCTCCTAGGGAGGGTGATGTCATGCTTGGAAGCAATGAAGGATCTCTCTATCAGGTAAATCCAGCACACAGTGCAGTTCCCACTCCAGGCCAGCAGAGGGAGCTCTGAACCAAACTGGGGGAGGAGCTGCTCTCTGGGGCCAGGAAAGGGAAGTTAGGGGAGTTCGTGTGGAGAGGGAAAAGAGGAGCTGGAGGATTGAGCAGAATTCAGGCTCACTTCTAGCTGTAGCGCATTGTCCGGAGTCCGGTATCCAAGGTTGTATAGATGCTGATGGTCCTGCAGCAGAAACCGGAGGAACGAGAGGCTGTAAATGCTCCGTTCCCAACTAAGACTCGGAGGCACAGCAGCAACTTGTGTGAGCCAGAAAGAGGAGACTACGGCTGCCTGCCATATGAGGGGAGTTCTAAAAGAGAGCAAGCAAGAGGAACTTCAGTGTAACTCAGTACTGCAAGTGCCTCAGATAAGCGCTAGGAAGGAGACTACATAACCCATATGCATAGAGAGATTCCTAAGTTGCTTTCAGGCTGATCAGCTCCTGTTCCATCTGAAATCTGGATCCTGGACTGCAAAGCAAAGTAAAGATAAAGAGAAACTGCACCCTGGTTGTGTCATTGCCTCCTTCCTGCAACCCCTTCAGCACTGCCACATCTCTATGCCTAACACTGCACCCTCTTCCTCAACATCTATTACTACCTCCCTGGGACTACAGCTCTACTTGTGGGGAGCCCTTATATCTTGCTGCCTTATACCATCTGTCCCAGAGGGTCTGCTTGTAGTGTCGGCTTAACCCCTTCATTGCCGAGCACCACAGGTGGAGTCACGTATCATCCACCTATAAACTTTATTCAGCCACGTTTCACCCCTTTTGCATGGACGCCCAGGGCCACGGACCGGGTCACCACCACCGTGACACATCCCTCTGAGACACCGGCCCGGTACCGAGTAACCCCACTGCCCTGGTGGGCGATCCATTTTGGCATCACGAACAGGATATACGAAGCCCGGTGCCACCGGGTCCTGTGTGCCAGAGACTTATTGTTCAATTTCTGCCATTACCCCGCCACTTGGCGTGCACGGGAAGCCGAAGGGGCGTGCCGTCGTAGGCGGAGCCTGCCAGAGAGCGCGAAAAGTGAGGTGCTGCGTGGGATGAGACCAGTGGGCGGGAAGTGATGAGCATAGGCCTGCAGTCCCGGTGTCCCCTGATCATCCAGCCTGCAGAGCGGCGACTGGTAAGCCAGCGCAACACAGAGCCTGGCCAACGTTTACTAGGGGGGGAAGAGAATGTCTGAGGCCAGAGAAGATGCAGCGGTGAACGCCACCGCACCCCCCACAGGACCACAAGATGCAGGGGCGAGCGCAGCTGCGGCCCCAATGGCACCGCAGAATCCAGCAGCCAGCACTGCCTCCAGAGTGCAGCAAGAACAAGCACCCACCACAGCAGTCCCCATAATGCCGCTGTCCATGCCCTATATACCGGGAGCGGCCTGGTTACCGCAGTACTCAGGGGAGTCACATACCCTGAGTGAATTTAAAGGGAGACTGTGCAGTTTGTTTGAGGTGTATCCTCTGTCTGAAAGCCAAAAAGTGAACATCCTTACTGGGCAGCTAACTGGTGCAGTGCAAAGAGAAGTAAAGTCCTGGCAGGACACTGATAAAGAGACTGTTAAAAAAATTCTGGCTAAGCTAAGAAGCACCTTTGACACCCGCACTGCAGCTGAAATAAAAATAAGATTCTTTGGGTGTAAGCAAAGAGTGCAGGACAGTATAGGGGACTATGCTCTTAACCTGCAGGAGGCGCTGCGAGCCATAAAGCAGATTGACCAGACAGTGTGAAAGATGGAGACAGACTGTTAAAGGAGCAATTTATTGAGGGACTCCTATCCAGTACCCACAGAGCACAGCTGCGCATCATAGCCCTACAAAACCCTGATCTAGACTTTGCAGACTTTAAAGACAAGGCTATCCGGGCCCAAGTGATGAGCTGACAGTAGTTGCCAGTAGAGTTGAGCGACTTTGGTCGGATCGGGTTTCATGAAATAAAATTTGTTTCAGATGAAACTGGTCCGACTAGGGCAAAAAAAGTCGGAGTTTCATCCAAAACCCGACCCCAATGCAAGTCAATGGGGAATAAAAGTCGTCACTGAGTGGATGAATGTCATCCGCTCAATGCCGACTTTTATTTCCCATTGACTTGCATTGGGGTCGGGTTTCGGACGAAACTCCGACTTTTTTTACCTAGTCGGACCAGTTTCATCTAAAACAAATTTTGTTTCATGAAACCCGATCCGACCAAAGTCGCTCAACTCTAGTTGCCAGCAATGGCCAGTCTTTGCCACAAGTAGGATGTAAAGAGATTACAATTAAAGTGGGACGAGTGGACTTAAAATCTCAAGGTCTGATAGTTGTAGACATTGATCAACGAGAATGTAACCCAATGATGACCTTAGGTACTAATGTGATTGAAAATTGTCTTGCCGAGGTTATTGTTTTGTTGCAATAGGTAGCCGTTACTGCTGGTTCCAGTGAACAACGAGTCCTGCAGAAGGAGATCTAGGCCCTGATGCAAAGACAGCAGATAGAACTGTCTGGCGGAGAAATTGGCAGTGTCAGAATGAGTGATTCTTTCACCATTGCGATACCCCCCAGATGTGAAATGTTGATTTGGTGTCGGGCAGCCATAGGCCTAAGAGGAAAAGATTACCAAGCAGTGGTGAAACCAGTGTACTCTGATAGCCAGCCCACTGTCCTGACAGCCAGAGGGGTAGTTGATGTCAGCAAAGGGAGAGTACCTGTACGCCTCTTGAATTGTGGGGAGGAGGAGGCCACAGTATCTCGGTATGCCACAGTTGCTAAGCTGTTTACTGTCAGTAACAACACCATACAGGCACCGGAGCCCTTGGTCTCATCTGACCAGGCAGGGGACAATGGCTCTGTAAAGCAGCTGGAGGAGTGGTATCAGCAGCTGCATGTGGGCACTGACTCCACCCCTTCATACCAAAAGAATGGGGTTTACCGAGTGGCTCAGGAGTATGAGTGGGTATTCAGCAAACACCCTCTAGACTTTGGGAAGGCAAAAGGGGTTCAACACCATATCCCCACTGGAGATCATCCACCCATTAAAGAAAGGTACTGTCCTATACCCCCAACACAATATCAATTTGCCAAAAGTATGTTGCGGGAAATGAAGGAAGCTGGGGTGATCAGAGATAGTTGTAGCTCCTGGGCAGCCCCAATAGTCTTTGTGAAAAAGAAAGATGGTACCATGAGAATGTGTGTTGATTACAGAAAAATTAACAGCATTACACATAAGGATGCCTACCCATTACCCAGAATTAAAGAGTCATTAGCTGCACTTAAAACTGCTATTTTTCCACCTTGGATCTCACTAGTGGGTATTGTCAGGTTCCCGTGGCAGAGGCAGACAAGGAGAAAACAGCGTTTACTACACCAGTGGGTCTCTGCGAGTTCAACTACATGCCGTTCGGGCTCTTCACTGCTCCAGGGACATTTCAACGGCTAATGGAGTGCTGTCTTGGACACAAGAACTTCGAGACAGTTCTGTTGTACCTTGATGATGTCATTGTTTTCTCCAAGACTTATGATGACCATCTGGAGCACCTGGCTGAGGTGTTTGAAGCCTTGTCCAACTTTGGCCTGAAAGTGAAGCCATCCAAATGCCACCTCCTGAAGCCCAAGGTACAGTACCTCGGTCATGTGGTGAGCGCAGAAGGTGTGGCACCAGATCCTGACAAAGTCACTGTCATCTGGGAATGGCAGAAGCCCAGCAACCTCCATGAAATACGTCAATTCCTCGGGTTGGTAGGCTACTACCGAAGGTTCATCAAAGGCTTCACTGAGATAGCCACACCTATGCAAAATCTTCTGGTGGGCCAGCCCAAGAAAGCCAGGAAGAAGAGTCCTACATTTGAATGGAATGAGGAACTGGAGAGGTCCTTCACTCGACTGAAAATAGCTCTCACAGGAGATGAAGTTCTGGCCTACCCAGATTATGACCAACCATTTGTTCTGTATACTGATGTCAGCAACGTGGGACTGGGAGCAGTACTGTCACAGGTACAGAATGGCAAAGAAAGAGTGATCTCCTACGCCAGCAGGAAGCTTCGTCCCACCGAAAGGAACCCTGACAACTACAGTTCCTTCAAACTGGAGTTCCTTGCCGTAGTCTGGGCTGTGGCTGAACGATTCAAGCATTACCTAGCTTCAGCCAAGTTTACCATCTTCAAGGACAACAACCCGCTGACTCACTTGGAAACTGCAAAACTAGGTGCACTGGAGCAACGATGGATGGCCCGGCTGTCTAACTATGAATTTACCATCAAGTACCGAGCGGGGCTTAAGAATGCCAATGCTGATGCACTGTCCAGGATGCCCAATCTGCCAGATGGGGGAGAAGACCCTGAGGCACTCGAAGAAATAGAGTTACCTGCCTTCCACCGGCCAATTGCGGCCAAACGTGCCCAAGGAGTGAGAAACAGACTATCTATCGTGAAAGAGGCCACCCTAAATCCGTTGCCTCATCATGACTGGGCAGAAACGCAGGATAGCGACCCCGCAGTTCCGCCTGGTAAAGGAGATACTGTCACAAGCTGACTCATGCCCAGGTCCAGATGCTCCTGAAGAAACCCAGCAGTTGTGGAAGGAAAGAGGTAGGCTGTTCATCTATGGGGGAAAGCTGTGTCGGAGGAGTATCAGTGCCCGCACTCATGAGTTGGTCTGGCAGGTGGCAGTCCCAAAGAGGGAGGCATCGATGGTCTTGGAAGCGTACCACAATGGAGCAGGACACTTTGGATGGAAGAAGTTGGAGGCCTTGCTCCGAGAGAGACTCTACTAGGCTGGTATGAGGAAGGCCATCGAAAATTGGTGCCGGGAGTGTGGACAATGTAACCTGCGCAGGAAGGACCGTAACAGCCAGCGAGCTCCTTTGCAGCCAATAATAACCAAACAGCCACTTGAGTTGGTCGCCCAGGACCATGTGAAGCTGGTCACAAGCCGTTCAGGCTACGTTTATGCTCTTACCATCATTGACCACTACTCGAGATTCCTAGTAGTCGTGCCGGTCAAGGATCAAACAGCCAGGACAGCAGCCAGAGCATTACAACAGCACTTTTGTCGACCACACGGATATTCCGAGCGAGTGCTTACAGATCAAGGTCCAGCCTTTGAGGCAGAAGTGTTCCAGGAATTATGCAACTTGTACGGTTGCAAGAAGATCATGACAACACCGTACCATCCACAGACCAATGGCATGTGCAAAAAGATGAATCAAGTGGTGATCGATCTACTGAAGACCTTGCCTTTGGAAGAGAGGAATCTGTGGCCAGAGAAATTGCCAGATCTGGTAGACCTCTACAATCACATTCCTGTGAATTCCACCAACTGCACACCAGCCTACCTAATGAGAGTGAGGCCTGGCAAGTTGCCTATTGATTTGGATATGGGAGTCCTTACACCTGAGGTGACATCACCAGATGCTGACTGGGATACAGAGCAGCAGCAGCAGTACCGTAAAGTACAAGAGTGCGTAGAAAAGAGTCTAGCTCAGGCGAGACAAAACAGGAAAAGAACTACAATCAACAAGCACCTGCAGTTCCCTTGTCACCAGGAGAACAGTTTCTAAAGAGGAAAAGGAGGATGCATAAATTGGATGACCAATGGGAAGCTGAACCCTACACCGTCCTACCATCAAACTTTGACAACACCAAAGGGTGCCTTATCAGTAAGGATGGGGGAGAAACCTCATCAGCAGTATCGAGGGATCATCTGAAACTGTGCCCTGACCAACTAAAGGAAAAGATGGGAGAGCAAAACAACCTTCAACCCATAGAGGAAGAAGAGAAAAAGGTCAGCACTGTACTCGGAGAATTCCCTGCAAACTGGACAAGAGTGGATCAAGCCATCGTAGTTCCTGTTCTAATCTTTCCCCAGCCTACTGCAACTGAAGTAGCAGAGACTCAAGCCAACTCTGAAAATCAGGAAGTTCAGGCAGCGGATGCCACACCAGCAGTGGAGCCAGAGAATCCTTGCCCTGCCAGTGGTGAATCTGTCATGCCCACAGTGAGTCTTAAGAGTTCGCAGACGGCTACTACCCAGTTTACCAACAGCAGTAACAGGCCCACTAAACCTAAATAGGCCATTAGAAGTACCCATGCTACGCAGATCTATCCATAGTACAAAAGGTGAGATCCCAGTTAGATATAGAGATTAAAAAATGTAAACTGTACCTGTAAATATGCAACTTTTCAAGCTTATGTGCCTACAGAGACTCTGCAAGAACTTTTTTGAATATCTTATTTTGTTTTGATGGACAATTGGGCCACAAGACTAAGTGTGGCCAAAACAATCCTTGTATATAGTTACCAACTGGATCAGGAATTGGACCATGGACATTGACGCATGGACTAATCATCACAAGGACTATTTTTGAGCTTTGGTTTTTGTAATTTTTCATTTTTTGAAATCTTGCAACAGTTACAATTGTTCATTTGTTTATATGTTCACATGTTTTTCTCAGTCCGGGAGTACTGAATTGCACTACGGGGGAATGTGGCACCCCCAGGAGTATGGTCGCCACAGTGGCATTACCTTCCTCCTAGGGAGGGTGATAGCATCCAGCACACAGCACAGTTCCCACTCCAGGCCAGCAGAGGGAGCTCTGAACCAAACTGGGGGAGGAGCTGCTCTCTGGGGCCAGGAAAGGGAAGTTAGGGGAGTTTGTGTGGAGAGGGAAAAGAGGAGCTGGAGGATTGAGCAGAATTCAGGCTCACTTCTAGCTGTAGCGCATTGTCCGGAGTCCGGTATCCGAGGTTGTATGGATGCTGATGGTCCTGCAGCAGAAACCGGAGGAACGAGAGGCTGTAAATGCTCTGTTCCCAACTAAGACTCGGAGGCACAGCAGCAACTTGTGTGAGCCAGAAAGAGGAGACTACGGCTGCCTGCCATACGAGGGGAGTTCTAAAAGAGAGCAAGCAAGAGGAACTTCAGTGTAACTCTGGATCATGGACTGCAAAGCAAAGTAAAGGTAAAGAGAAGCTGCACCCTGTTGTATCATTGCCTTCTTCTTGCAACCCCTTCAGCACTGCTACATCTCTGTGCCTAACACTGCACCCTCTTCCTCAACTTCTATTACTACTGCCCTGGGACTACAGCTCTACCTGTGGGGAGTCCTTAGATCTTGCTGCTGTCATGATCCATGCTGGATCAGGACATATAGAAAGCACAGGTAGCCTTTTTTTTCCCTAACCTGTGCTTAAGGTTGGTTTTTGCCCCCGGTGGCCATTAGGATTATTGCACTATGGTGTCGTTTGTTCTAAGTTTGCCCCCGGTGGTGGTGAGCGTCGTTGCACTCTAGTTTCTTTAGTTAAGTGCACATGATTATAATGCAGGTGTGATTGCTGGCTCTGCTATAAAAGAGTCACAGGTGTTGCAATCAGTGTGGGTGATAGTGTTCATTTCAACCATCTTTGGTGGAGGAAGGAGCTAGAGAGCGTTCCTTGCAGCTCTGTCTTAGCCCTGGTGTGGAAGGAATCATAGGGGATTTCCTTATAGCTCTGACAGAGCTTGGTGGCAGCGATTCAGGAGGAGAGCTGCATGCTGGTGGTGGACTCTGTTGCCAGTAGCAAGTGCAACAGAGTAAAGTGGTGTTGCCCTGTTTGTGTTTTTCCTTAGTCTGTATTAGTACAGCGGTGGGGCCAGTGCCTGCACCACCCAGCTCCCTAGCAAGGGATAGGTGTAGGGTGTGCTAGGGCGACAGGTTCATGACCGGCGCCCGGTGCGGAACCGCCATAGAGAACGTTAGGAGCCTTAGGGACACTGACTCAGGGGAGTGCAGGAGGTCTCCATGTCCCCTTTCCCTATCGCAGGGACCACCGTTGTAACTGTTTCCCTACCCCTTGTCTTGTTGTTTTAGTTACCGGCCAGCGAGCCGTGTCACACAGGACAGTATCACATGCCGCATCCTGTTGTTTTAGTTACCGGCCTGCTGGTCGCATCACACAGGACGGGTCCACGTGACAGCTGCCTTATACCATCTGTCCCAGAGGATCTGCTTGCAGTGTCGGCTTAACCCCTTCATTGCCGAGCACCACAGGTGGCGTTACGTATCATCCACCTATAAACTTTATTCAGCCACGTTTCACCCCTTTTGCATGGACGCCCAGGGCCACGGACTGGGTCACCGCCACCGTGACACATCCCTCTGAGACACCGGCCCGGTACCGAGTAACCCCACTGCCCTGGTGGGCAATCCACTGTCTCTTCCCTAGGTAAGTGACGCATCTGGCAGTTCACATTGTGTAAAATGTGCCGTATACCAGGAACAATCTACAAGACCTGTTGTATATCGAGAACAACCCCACACCCATAAGATCTGCAGTATAATCGCTACACCCCTAGAATATCTCAATATACTGGTAATCCCCATAGGACCTGCCATATAGCAGGACCCACAAGACCTGGCATAAAAATGGAATGCCGCACAAGATCTACCATATACGGGGAACATCCCCACAAGAGCTGCCATATACCGGAAATACCTCACCAGACCTTCCATATACCGAGAAAATCCAACAAGACCTGTTGTATACTGGGAAAACCCCACAAGACCTGCAATATACCTGGAACACCCCACAAGATCTAAAATATACCAGGAACACCCCACAAGACCTGCCATACACCGAGAACACCCCCAGGACCTGCCGTATGCTGAGAACATCCCACAAGACTCGCCGTGTACAAGAAACATCCCAAAAGACCTGCCATACACCGGTAACACCCAACAAGACCTGCCGCATACCAGAAACCCCCCCACAAGACCTGCTGTATAACAGGAAAACCTCACAAGACATGTCTTATACCGACAACATCCCACAAAACCTGACATGTACAAGGAACACCCCACAAGACCTGCCATACACCTGTAACACCCTACAAGACCTGCCATATACTGGGAACACCCTACAAGACTTGCCGTACACCGGGAACACCCCACAAGACCTGCCGTATACTGGGAACAACTCACAAGATCTGCCGTATACTGGGAACACCCCACAAGACCTGTCGGACACCGGGGACACCCCACAAGACCTGCTGTATACAGGAACACCCCACAAAACCTGCCACGTTCAAAGAACACCCCACAAGACCTGCCGTATACAGGAACACCCAACATGACCTGCCATATATCGGCAACACCCCTCTAGACCTGCCGTTTAAAAGGAACACTCCACAAGACCTGCCGTATACCAGGAACACCCCACAGGACCTGCCTCATACTGACAACACACCACATGGCCAGCCATATACTGGGAACACCTTACAAAACCTGCCGTATACCTGGAACACTCCACAAGACCTACCGTATAACAGGAACACCCCACAAGTCCTGCCTTATACCGGCAACACCCCACAAAACCTGCCATGTACAAGGAACGCCCCACAAGACCTGCTGTTTTGAAGATTCTCTGACTAGATAATTGTTAGTCTATATATCACAATTTAACTTTAAGTAGCTAACATTAGCTACAGTCTCTCAGATCTTTAAACTTCCCCATCAATTTCTAGAACTGAGGGATCACTTGCTCCTAATATATTCACCACCCTTGGTAGGCACCATTGTCACCAGATTGGCAATGACAGTGGCATACATGTTATGGCGGACTGGTATATCATATATATACACTTTTTGTAAAGTGACAGCTCATTTACCTGAGCTATTGTTGGTCGGTCTTTAGATACTTGTATACGGTTACAGTGTAGTTACAATCATCATTATTCTATAATGACTAACCATCTGCTATGTTAGTGCATTAACTATTAAAGTGCTGTGTGAAGCAGGACTGTGTCAGTACCCCAGACTTACCCTGAATGCTGCTGTCAGTCGCAGGGCTGATAGTAATACTTAGAAATTCAGGCTGCTCTCAGAGTAGAGTTTGGTGTCTCTCAGCTTCATGTTGTCTTCAGTTGCTCTGAAGATTTTGGAGTTGGTGGGAGGGGTAGAGATCTTTGAGTCTGCGTCTTTCCAATCCTACAGAGTAGTAGAGTACTCACTAGCTGTTCTATACTGCATCTTCAGAATGAAAACAAGTCAGATGATGTGATATGTCTTGGGATTGTCCGATTGTTGCAACCATCGCTGGCTGTAACTCAGAAAAAGAAAATGAGCCAAAGTTCTTGCTGACAAGAGGCTTCATTGTATAATGAGAATGTCCTCTGCTGGCAGGAGAAAAATCTGTGGCATTTCTCATAAAAACTTGATTGGGAGTTGAGACAAATGTTATGTTGTGAAAGAATTTTATGCCAAAAGTCTAGAAATGAAGAAGATAGCTGTTTCATAAAAAATTGCAGTGTTTCCAGTAGTAAAAAAAAATCCCATTCATGATTTTTTCTTGCTGCTGGTCTCCTCCTCCTTCTGGCAGCTGAAAGTGTAGTCACTTCTTACATTACCTGCAGAAGGAGTGTTACGCCCACAGTGGCGCATGTGGATTTGTGGACCAATTGTGCCACAGGATCGGGCCTGCCTTGGAAAGGGCGTAGCTAAGCGGCTACCAGGTGTTCACTGGAGCTCCTGATGGAGACAGTCTAGGCTGCAGGTAGCTGCCAGGTACCACTCCTAGGCAGATCTCAGTACCACAGCTGCTGACCCCAGATTCAGGTTTGCTGACATGGACTAGAGCTATGTTCAGACAAATCGGTCTGTGAGCCATCTTGCCGGTGAACTTATTATGCTAAATGCCTTTCAGCAACATGCTGAGGGCATTTATCATATGTGCGCTGCCCCTTTAAGAGCAAGGGAGCGCGTGCTCTAGTTGCACCGCCATGAACTGCAGCGCCCACACCATCAGAAAACATGCCGTGGACCAAGGCGAGGGCCGGGGCAGTGACTAAGTTGACAATAGCGCTACAAAGAGACTTCTCAGTTAAACTTCCATGCTACTGCTTATGTTTTGCTGCTTCTGGATAAAATAAGTCTCCTCCACCCTCTGGCAGCTCACAATATAGTCTCTTCTTGCTTCCCCTGCAGAAGCAATCTTCACAGCTATACTTCCATACTACTGCATACACTAGACTCTGCTCCTTTGCAGACAAGCAGGACAGAAAGCTTTTTCACTGACTGCTCTGCTGCTGGTGGGAAGCGCTGGAAAAAAAAACAATCTCCTTCCCCCATGGAAGCTGTCATTTTAATCTCTTCTTACTACCCTTAAAGAAATTGCCTCCTCAGCTATACTACCATGCTACTTCAAAGACTTTGTTTTTTTTTCCTGACGACAAGGGTAGAAAAGTTTTTCACTGGTTGCTCTACTCCTCTGGGATATGCTATGGAGGAAATTGGTCTCCTTTGTCCTTGGGAAGTTATCACTATACTCCTTTCTTACTCCCCTTAGGAAAGAAGTCTTCTTGGATATGCTGCCATGCTACAGCAGATGTCCTGATCCTTTTCTATTATGTATTGCAGAAATCTATTTCTTATGGCTGCTCTGTAGTGAACATAGAATCACTATGCAGAGACCTGGCCGTTAGGAAAGTGATTGAGCATGTGTGTCCACCAATACAGAGCAAAGAAGGTGGACATGCACTTTGCATTCAATATAATCACTGTGATAGTATTTAAGTAAATGTCATTAATGTTTACTAGATCATTCTTATCAGCATAATAAATGAGCAAAAATTACATGTGATAAAGCTGTGACATGAAAGTACAGTATAATTTATATTTTACATATATTTTGCTGCCAGGACAGTTATCACACTTTTTGCAAAAAACAAATTCAAAAATAAAAAATATGATTTCCCCAATTTATATTTGCACCTTCAAGAAATTTTGCAAAGAGGTTTTTAAAAAAAATACATAAAAAAGTCTGACCCAAGCAGAGCTTGAGATGCAAAACACATAATAAAAAATGTGCACAGATCATGAATATAAATTTTAGATGCAAGTAAACATCAAAGAACTGTTATTGTTGTTAATAGGAAATGAAGGACATGATTATACTGTATGTGCAACTGTCCTACTTCTCACTGCTTTAGTGTTATTAAAAATAACTTACTACCCTACACCTGACAGCTAGAGAGTTAATATATTTCTTGACTAGTAATAGGGGTGATAACATGAAAAAAGTTCCTGTATCTCCTCTTTCTGTGATTTGTAAAAGGGGTGATAGCATAAAGAGAAGTTCAAGTTAATCACCGTTAGTTTTGATTAGTAAGAGAGATGATAACCTGAAGAAAAGTTCCTGTAATCTTTTCTGGCTGTGATTTCTAAAATGAGTCATAATATAAAGAAAAGTTCCTGTAATCACAACTGGTTGTGATTAATAAGAGGGCTAATAACATTAAAATAGTTCCTGTCATGATTGTGAGTTCTAATAGGGGTGATAACATGAAGAAAAGTACCTGTATCATCCTTCCTGGTTGAGATTATTAAAATGGGTGATCATCACACATGAAACAAGGCTATTTCTCTATCACTTCATTGGGGGACACAGGAAATCATGGGTGTATGCTGCTGACACGAGCAGAAAAAAATGAACTCCTTCCCAGAAAGCTACGCCCACTAACTGGAACTAAGTGTCACAGTGATAACGCAACGGGGAGGGGTAAGAAGATCACAGTGTTTGGATACACTGCACTGTATCTGCACTGAATAGATCTGCTTTGCCTTCGTGTTAGCTGTGCAGATTTCACTTGTTCTGTTGTTGCAAGGGTTAAACAGTTCTGTTTGTCTCCTGGAGCCTCCTCCTGAGTTATCTCAGCTGTTCTGAGTTTGCAATCCCCTTGAGTAGTTGTCAGTGATAGCTTGCTATACCTTGGAATTGGTTTTGGAGCTGTGATTCATGGAGTTAGCCATTGATGAGTCGTCTCTGGATATTGCTGTTTGGAAGTTTGTTTGATGTTATCTTTCTCTTATCTCCCTTTTTATTTGCCTCACCCTTTCTCTCCTGTTATATACCATTCCTTAGCTTGGGTGCGTTGAGAGTGATTGCTGTTTTCTATTCTATTGTCTGACTTTCTGTCTGTATTATAGAGCAGGACAAGCTTTCCTGCTGCGCCATGCACTAGCCATGGCTGTGCTTAGGGCAAGATAGGGACTAGGAACGTAATTGCCGCACAGGGTGAAAGAACCTGTCTAGAGATGTAAGGGAGCTCAGGGTTGCGCAGGGCAAGATTGCAGTGATTCCCTTACCATCTGCTTCGCTGTGAGCCGTTTGGCTCCTTAGTGGAGCTTGAAATTATGACTGGCCACAGCTTATTTGGGTCAACGATGATCTCTGTAGATACTCTGGAGGAACAGTTGCAAAAGCTATGTCTGGAGGTGAGAGACCTGCGTTTTGTGGCATTGCAGTGCCCACCTCTAACCCCAGGTTTAGCAGTCGCTGCTCTCAAGAAACTCTCATCTGAACCTAAACTGGCTGTGTTGGATAGATTCTCTGGAGTTCGGGGCAAGTTGTTGGCGTTTAGGGATGCCAGCACACTATACTTTAGGCAGGGCCGGTTTTAGATAAAGTGGGACCCTAGGCAAAAGTTTAAAGTGGGGCCCCAAATGTTAACATTGTAAAACCACACATTTAGGTTACATTACATGAGCAGGAAGTGGATACAGGTGGCAGAGGGGCCTGGAGCCAGTGCTGGCACTGTGGCCCCCATATTCAGGGGCCTTATATCGGTCAATGGGTCTGCCACTATTAGCATTACACAGGAGCGTGGCTAGGATCAGAAAAGATTGGAGGGCCAGGCCCCAAGACAAAGAGTTGTCCCCCAACCCCCTCTTAATTTTTTTTTAACACTGCAGATAACACAGCAGGGCTCCCAACTGTCCTGGATCCAGCGGAACAGTCCTGATTTTGACACTCCCACCCGATATCCAGGCCGGGATTGCAGTTTTCCCGCACTGCGAATCAGCCACCACGCCCACCTGTGATTTCAGAAGGGGCTGTGTACCGATCGCCATACAATTCCCTCTATGCATAGCACACTCCAGAACAGAAGCCCTCCCCAGCTCATGTGACCAGTCACATGACTCTGACCTCATCTTATGTAACACCAGAGATAGCAGTAATAACTCTTGGAGAACAGATAATGTAGTAGATGTCACCTGCAGTCCTATGTAACACCACAGATAGTCTTACTCTGAAACGCTATGGCTATGTTCACATGCATTTTTTTCAGCAGCCAAAACCTGTTCAATTGGCAGTAAAAATGTTGCGTTCAAAACACCTGTTTTTCAGCTTGTTTTCTGGGATTATTTACACTTTTCTCAGCTTTTTTTAAAGTGAGGATGATTGCTTTGTCTACAGTATGTTTAAGGCCATGTTCACACGTTGAGTATTCGGTCAGTATTTCACATCAGTATGTGCAAGTCAAAACCAGGATGGTGAGAAATCCAGAAGTGGTGACGTGTTTCTGTTATACTTTTCCTCTGATTGTTCCACTGCTGTTTCTGCATTACAAATCCTGATGTGAAATACTGACCAAATACTGAACGTGTGAATGACACTTAATAGTTTAATTCACCAAAACCATTTCAAAAATTGCAGCAAAAAATACCGATGCAATATCTGCAGCTTTCTTTTTTATTCTTTCATTGCTTTCTAAAGGTGAAAACACACTGAAAGAAGTGACACGTTGTAGATTTAAAAAGTGCTACAGTTCTGAAATTCAGTCTGAAAAAAATCAAGCGCATGCAGGAGATTTCGGAAATCTCATATGTTTTGCTGGCACTTTAAAAAGCCGCTCTTGGCCACGTTCATATGCAGAATTTCTGCAGCTTTTTCTTCTGCAAATAAGAAGCTTACAGCATTTTACAGCACAAGCAAAGACTGAGATTTTCAGAGATCTCCCGCACACCCTTTTATTTTCTCCTGACTGAATTTCACAACTGCAGCGTTCTTTAAATCTGCAGCGTCACTTCTTTCAGCAATTTTTTGCACCCGTAGAAAGCAATGAAAAAGTTTTAGAAAATCTCACCCCTACCATGTACTGGACGCAGTGATTTCGCACGGTTCAGTGACCACATGTGGAATCACCTGCGTTCAAAAGATGGCAGCAGTTTAGACGGAGCATAAGTCCGCTACGTTCAAAGTGCTGCCATTTCCGGATCGTCTGCACATACCCTAAAAAATGGGCATTTTGAAAGCAGTGTTTTTACTGCCAAGAGAGCCAGCTTTAACATACAGTAGTAACATAGTTTTGAAGGCTGAAGGAAGACCTTATGTCCATCTAGTTCAGCCTATTTTTAGTGCAGCTGTTCTGCATTGTTGATCCTGGGGAAGGCAAAAAACCCACAGAGTAGAAGCCAATTTTCTCCATAGGGAAAAAAATTCCTTCCCCTAAGCTGCGTCAACCATCTACCTATAATATTATGTTATTCGTAACCTTCTATACTGTTACTCACAAGAAAAGCATCCATTCCTTTCTTAAATTCATTCAGTGAGTTGGCCATCACCACTTCCTCAGGAAGAGAATTCCAGAGCCTCACTGCTCTTACCGTGAAGAACCCTCTTTTAAGCTGGTGCAGAAATTGTCTTTCCTCCAAACGAAGAGAATGCCCCATTGTTCTTGTCACAGTCCTTGGTACAAACAGTTCATTGGAGAGATCTCTGTATTGCCCTCTGATATACTTGTGCATATATATTAAGTCTCCCCTAAGTCTTCTCTTTTCTAGAGTAAATAGACCTAATTTTGATAACCTTTCTGGGTATTGTAGTGAACCAACTCCATTTATCATTTTAGTAGCCCGCCTTTGAACCCTTTCAAGTTCAGTAATGTCTTTCTTGAGCACCGGCGTCCAAAATTGCACACAATACTCCAAGTGTGGTCTGACGAGTGATTTGTACAGAGGGAGAATTATGTTTTCATCTCATGTCCCCAGGCATCTTCTAATGCATCCCATGACCCTATTTGCTTTGGTGGCAGCTGCCTGACACTGGGCACTCCAATTTAGCTTCTTATTGACTAAGATGCCTAAGTCTTTTTCCATGTCTGATTTCCCCTGCAGTTTCCCATTTAGTAAGTAATTGTAGCATCTGTTTCTCCTTCCCATGTGCATAACCTTACACTTATCTGTGTTAAACCTCATTTGCCATTTTTCAGCCCAATTCTCCAATTTACTCAAATCTGTCTGTAGTTGCAAACTGTCCTCCTTTGTGTTAACTACCTTACATAGTTTTGCATCATCTGCAAATACTGATATTTTACTGTGTAAGCCATCCACTAGATCATTAATAATTTTTTTGGCTGCAAAAAAAAAAGGCACCAAAAACGCTGATTCCTATGCAAACCTGTACTAGTACTATATATACGTATGGTTTACCCTTGTTATTTCACATGGGAAGTCATTTATTTCTATATCATAAATCCCCTGATTCAGCAGACAATATCCTTGTCATGTCATCCAGACAGTAGTGACAGGAGGTCGCCCTGTCACATTACAAGCAGTGATAAGTGACTGTGGTCAGAGCTGATGCTGATCGCTGCTGTATGTGGCTGTGAATCCTGATCCTACAGCAATCAGCACAGAGCTCTGGGACCACAGTGAGTAAATCACTGCACTTTGACCTGATATTGCTGCTCTTACCAGGTTCTGTGGCTTCACTTAGGCATATCCATTCTCAGGTCAGTGCTAGGAGCAGCCATGACACCGGAGGAGACATAGAGCTGCAGTCATCTGCTGTGCTGTAATCGGACCCTCCCCCTCACTCTCAACTTTTAACCTAACTGCAGGGAGAGACAGGGGGGCTCAAGGGGCTTTGCGAGAGACACTCCAGGACTTCAGAGCAATGCACAGCGTTATTCACTGCTGTACACCCTCTGGGCACTTCATAAATGGACTGCAGATGCAGGGGGCCCCCTTTGTAGGTGGGGGCCCCAGGCATCTGCCTGGTCTGCCTGGTCCAAACGCCGGCCCTGACTTTAGGCTGTGACCACATTCTGCAGGTACCGAGAAGCAACAGGTAGGGATAGTCATCTCCAGGGGGACCCCCAAGCCTGGGCTTATTTCCTTTCATCTGTTTCTCAGTTGCACCGGATAGTTGAGGAATTTTTCAGTCCTCTGGGACTCATTTATGAAGATCCCGACCATGTCTCCCTGCCTGAATCCAAGCTACAGCTTCAGCCGGGAGACTGGCCAGCAGAGGAGTTGACTGGAATGACCCCCCTTTATGGAGTCATTTTTGTCAGGATTTTTCTGGGAGACTCAAGGATGCCTTTGTCCTGTACGAGTCCCGTTTTCTTGGCGGACGCTATGTCCTTAGCCATCCATGTGGATCACGGTCTCCGTGAAAAAACTAAGGAGACACCATTATCTACTGGGGAATTTGTGCTTAACAAACCTAGGTTGAAGCCATCTGAAGAACCCATGCAATTGAGGGGAATTCATTGTACCCATCCACCAGTGATTCGGCGCAAAACAGGAGTTTGATTTTTTTGTGGTCATAAGGCTCATTTTGTAGTACTTGTGCGAGTTCAAAGACCCCGCATACTCATCCGTTTGGGGTTCTGTAACCTGTGGTCACTCCTTGTAGTCCATGGACTTATCTGTTGGTCAATTTTATCACTGATCTGCTCGTGTCTGCAGTTACACGGTAATATTAGTGGTAGTACAATAGATAGATTTAGCAAAATGGCTCATTTTACTGTGTTACCTGCACTTACGAATGCTAAAAATTTGGCACAAATTTTCATTAATGAGATTGTGAAACTCAGTAGGATCCCCTCTGATATTGTTTCTGATAGGGGGACCCAATTTACATCAAAGTTTTAGAAGGCTTTTTGTGCTCGTTTAGGAATTCATCTCCCTCTTTCATCCACAATCAAATGGGTAGACCGAGTGGATTAATCAGAACCTTGAGCCGTACCTAAGATGTTTTGTTTCCGAGAATCAGAATTGGGTCTCTTATTTACCTTTAGCTGAGTTCGCTGTTGATAATCGTTGCCCTGAATCTACTGGCAAGTCCCTGTTTTTCGGGGTATATGGTTTTCTTTCTCAATATCGTTCTTTAGGAATAAATGAGGACGAGCTGTTTTCTTTATCTATCACTTTTATGTGGTGGGGTGTTCTTAATAATTTAAGGATGATGAGTTCCAAATAGAAGAGTAAAGCTGATTGGAAGTGCTTGTTTGATCTGGACCTGTGTGTTCATGATTCAGTGTGGTTGTCCACTAAAAACATTAAGTTGAAAGTTTCTTCTTTGACACTAACACCCAGGTTAATCGGTTCCTATAAGTTAGCTGCCATAAACAATCTGGTAGTGTTTTGTCTTGACTTGTCACATACTTTTTAAATCCATAATGTGTTTCATCGATCACTTCTCAAAAAATATATTGCTTCCTCAGGACCGGCTCTACCACCACTTTCCCCGGTCGTTGTTAATGGGAATCTGGAGTTCTCGAGAGTTAAGATTATTTATTCTCACTTTGAACGCCGGTCATTTCAGTATTTGGTAAATTAGAAAGGTTACAGTCCAGAGGAGAGAATGTGGGTACCAGCGTCTGATGTTCATCCGATCAGGTGGGTTCTGTCTTTTCATGTCTCACATCCAGATATATCTGGTCCTGAGGGTCTGTAGTCCCTTCTTAAAGGGGGAGGTACTGTCATGTGGATACTGCAACAGAGAGGGATCAGAAGAATGTAGCGTCTGGCTACACGTGCACCTGCGCTAGGTGGACCTGCTTTGCCTTCCATTTAGCTGTGCAGATTACTTTTGTTTTGGTGTTGCCAGGGTTATGCGGTGTAGATTTCCCTTGTTCTGTTGTTCTGAGTTTATCACTTCCCTTTGGAATAAATGCTCACCTCTTAGCTTGAGCAGTTTTCAATGACAGCTTGCTATAACTTGGAGTTGACTTGGGAGCTGTGTTTATGAGTCATCTTTGGAGATGATTGTTGAAGGTTTGTTTGGAGTTATCATTCTAAGTATTTCCCTTTTTGGTTTACCTTATCCTTCCTTTCCCATTACACACCATTCCTTAGTCTGGTTGCACCAAGAATGATTGCTGATTTCTTTACCCTTGTCAGTCTCCGTTTGTGTCTGTATTATATAACATGATCAGCGTTTCTGCTGCCCCACATACTAGTCAGGGCTGTGCTTAGGGCTAGACCGGGATTATGAATGTGATCGCCACACGGGGTGAAAGAACGCATAAAGGGACATCAGAAAGCTCAGGATTTCGCATGGCAAGATTCAGGGGTTCCTATTTAATATTTCCTTAGTTGCAGTACTTCTCCTCCCATCCGTCTCGCCGTGCGCCATCTCGTTCCTTAGTGGAGCAGGACACCAAGCTAGTGAGTTTTCAGACCCAGCTTGTGACTATGGCGACAGGGTGTAATTGCTCACCTTGTCTTCCCACTTAGAGACAAAGTGAACAGTGTAGTCTGATCCACAATGTGCTCTCTAGTCATGTTTACTAGGCAGGACCACTAGTACAGCAAATGTTTGGGGAATCTGCACAGAATAACAGGCGAACTGGTACTTGCCATCTATCTCCGGCCCCCTAGCCCACCATAATGAGACATGTGCAGTGAGGGAATTCGCATACCCTATACCAGTGACCCACGTGAGGAGATCCTGATTAACCTCTTCCGTGATGAGGAGTCAAGACGCCAGATAACAGCACAGAGGTCTTTAGATACTTTCATCTCCACAAGGAAATGCACTGTGCTTAACTGGTAATTCTCATTCCAGCGTTGCAAGCATTGCGAACTCCAGGCAGGTTTCCACAAGACAGTGTTTTTTCTTTTTCAAGACACATCCCCAGGTTCCTCCTGCGGATCACTGTCAAAATTTAGTCCCTGGCTTAATCAAGGCCTACTTCTCTTAGGTCATGCCCGGTCAGCCAATAAAGCGCCCGCGGGCTTTCTCTCATGCTCTTCCTTCCTGGCCCGCTTCCGGTGCAGCAGCCTATCTCCGGCGTTCTTCTCGGCCTATCCAACTTCAGGAGTGCATTTTCGACTCCTATTCTCTTTCTGGCGCCATTTCTCCATGGCCTGCGTCGGTTGCTTCCTCCATCGGTTCTCAGTCTCCTGTGCTGTGTTCATTTTCCTCATCTGGTTTTACGCCTCTTCAGGAATGGGTAGCCTTTACTTCTGTAAGCACAGCCCCATACCTGGAACTTTTTTTACCTATTTGACAATCAATAAGGCCTCTCACTCTCATCCTGCTCCTCCTATACTCCTACACTTTGCCTGTTCTACCTGTAAAAAGAAACTCGCTACAGGTCAACAGATGGTCCTGCTCTGACTGCATTAATCCTACAATGCAGGCCGCACAGGAGCTTCCCACTGCCGATGAGGATAGTGAACCCTCACCCCCAAATGGGCTGCAGCCTTATCTCAATCAGTCTCCAACCTAATCAAAGTATCACAATTCTTGGTCTTGGTCATAGCGAACCTACCCATACTATCAGCTACCTACGTTGTTCCGATTGTGCCTAGGGCTGAATTTGAATCACCCATGAATCCGCTCTTCCATAGCAGGACACATAGGAAAGCCAAAAAGCGGATTTGACATCACACTTGGAAAGCTTTTTTCAATCATGCGAGACCAATAAGGTAGCACCACTATCCTTTTATCTTCCCTTCTTCCTGCCTTTCCTGAAGTCAGGCCTGGATTCTGGCCTGTTTTTGAGCTCTGTAAGGGGTCAGGTCTCCATTCCTCCCTATTTGGGGCTTCCTGGTGTGTTCTCCATCAGGCTTCTGCATTGCAGCTCTGCAAGGCTACCAATAAGTCTTCAGTCCATACCTTTTCCAGGTTCTACAGAGTTTACACCTATGCCTTAGCTGATGCCAGGCGGAGCATGAAGGTTCTGCATGCAGCAGTGAACTGGTCTTACATCAGTGAGTAGCTGTTTTTCCCACCTTAGGTTCTGCTTTAGGACTGGGACTGCTTTGTGGCATCCCATGGTTTCCCGTGTCCTCCAAGGAAATGATAGCAGTAACAAGATATTGGGTACTCACCGTAAAATCTTTTTCTCAGAACCTTCATTGGGGAACAAAGCATCAGCCCATAGTTGTGCCATTGTTGATTAAAATTTTATGTTATCTCTGTTTCTACTTCCTACTGCTTTCTCACTAACTGACTAGCTTGGTTCCAGTAGGTGAGTGTAGCCTGCTGGGGAGGAATTAATTTTTTCTGCCTAGTGTTAGCCTCCTAGCGGCAGCAGAATATTCCCATTATGTCCTCCAGTGAAGGTTCTGAGAAAAAGATTTTAAGGTGAGTTCCCAAAATCTTGTTATATCAGTAGGCTCTATCAATGGAGAAATAACAGTAACAAGTTGTGGTTGGTAACATGAATTGATAACATACAGTAAATAGCTGCTGTGCTCAAACCTCTCTACCAGGCTTATTATAGGCTCAAGAGGATTATAGATTTCAAGATCTATGCTTGCTGTCAGTGAATGGACACAATCTTTATTTATGTCCAAAGATGGAAAAAATGGTCCTGATATCGTGCTGCCCATACCACTGCAAGTAAATATATCACACCTCCCAACCATCCCGGATCCAGCGGGACAGTCCTGATTTTCACAGCCTGCCCAGTTGTCCCGACCGGGAGTTTACTTTTCCCGCACTGCACTGATAAGCCGCCATGCCCCTCCATGCATCGGCCCCATCCATTCCTCGCCCTCCCAGAGAGACCGACCGCAGCCCCTCACTGCTAATAAATCCCAGCAATGACGTTGCTAGGCTGTTCTGTGCGCACAGGACCTTTGATGAGGTCACAGGAGGGGAGGAGTCAGGAGTCACATGATCAGGGGTCTCAGTGTGTGCAGGACTCTGCTGTGCTGGTTGTCATGGTGCTGGATGAAGGGAAATTTATGTGTGGGGTCAGGAGGGGTTTACAGGGTGGATGTAGCAAAGCTGTGTGTGTTCGAGGTGTACAGAGCAGAACCGTGTGGGTATGAGGTGTGCGGAGCCGTGCGTGCACAAGGTGTATGATGGGGAGCATTCATACCTCCCAACCATCCCGGATCCAGCCAGACAGTAACTGATTTTGAATCTGCCCCACTGTCCCGGCCTGGAGCTTACTTTTCCCATGGACACAGGAGTACACGGTGGAGCCCCGAGGACCACTTTAAAACTCGCACGTGATGTTCCACCGGAAATGATGTGCTGGAAGCTGACCGGAAATTAGGTAATTTCGGGAAGAGATTGTGACGGAACCATGGAGGCACTTCAGGGAATGCTTCAGATCCATCACCGTGTCCTCCTCCGACAGCACGGACAGCGGGATCGCCTTGGAATCGGGGATGCCGGCCATATGAGAGGATCATGATATGTCCTGCACCGGGAGACTCAGGTGGGCACTACAATGGGAGACGGGCTGCTATAGTATCTTTATAGAATCTTTCTCTCTCTCTGTTCTTTCTTTCCCTCTCTAATCTTTTTCTGTTTCTTTCTCTCTCTCTGTTCTTTCTTTCCCTCTCTAATCTTTCTTTCTCTCTCTAATCTTTCAGTTTTTCTTTCTCTCTAAGTTCTTTCTTTCTCCCTCTCTTTCTCTGTTCTCTTTCTTTCCCCTCTTTCTTTCTCTCTCTCTGTTCTTTCTCTCTCTGTTCTTTCTTTCTCTGTTCTCTTTCTTTTTCTTTCCCCTCTTTCTCTCTGTTTGTTCTTTCTTTTCCCTCTTTTTTTCTCTCTCCCTCTCTGTTCTTTCTTTTCCCTCTTTCTTTCTGTTCTTTTTTTCTGTCCCCTCATTCTTTCTCTCTCTGTTCTTTCTTTCTCTCTCTCTCTGTTCTTGCTTTCTCTCTCCCTCTCTGTTCTTTATTTCTCTTTGTTCTTTCTTTCCCCTCTTTCTTTCTCTCTCTCTGTTCTTTTTTCTCTCCTTTCTTTCTTTTTGTTTTCTTTGTTCTCTCTGCTCTTTCTTTGTCTCAGTACCAGTCAGTGTGCCCATAATGCCAGCTACTGTGCCTTCAGTACCAGTCAGTGTGATCAGCAGTGCTAAATGGGTGCAGTTGGGGCGTGGATATGGGTGTGACTAGTTGTTAAATGGGTGTGGTCAGGGGCATGATCTAAAATTTGCCTTTTTTCCCCTTCTTCAAAAGTTGGGAGATATAATATATATTTATATATTTAGAGTTAGGTAGACAAGTTAACTAAATGGATATTTTTGCGTGTTTATTTATTTTTTACAGAGTTTAAAATAGACCTAGGCGCTTTATATTTTTTTTAGGTTCACAGCAGTGCCTCTTCTTCTTGGTCCTTCCAACAGAAACTGTAATAGAGGCAAGGCGCCGCAGCCTTTATCGCTCTTTCCCTTCAAAAGTTGGGAAGTATGATATATATATACAGTGGGGCAAAAAAGTATTTAGTCAGTCAGCAATAGTGCAAGTTCCACCACTTAAAAAGATGAGAGGCGTCTGTAATTTACATCATAGGTAGACCTCAACTATGGGAGACAAACTGAGAAAAAAAAATCCAGAAAATCACATTGTCTGTTTTGTTTTCATTTTATTTGCATATTATGGTGGAAAATAAGTATTTGGTCAGAAACGAAATTTCATCTCAATACTTTGTGATATATCCTTTGTTGGCAATGACAGAGGTCAAACGTTTTCTGTAAGTCTTCACAAGGTTGCCACACACTGTTGTTGGTATGTTGGCCCATTCCTCCATGCAGATCTCCTCTAGAGCAGTGATGTTTTTGGCTTTTCGCTTGGCAACACGGACTTTCAACTCCCTCCAAAGGTTTTCTATAGGGTTGAGATCTGGAGACTGGCTAGGCCACTCCAGGACCTTGAAATGCTTCTTACGAAGCCACTCCTTCGTTGCCCTGGCGGTGTGCTTTGGATCATTGTCATGTTGAAAGACCCAGCCACGTTTCATCTTCAATGCCCTTGCTGATGGAAGGAGGTTTGCACTCAAAATCTCACGATACATGGCCCCATTCATTCATTCATGTACCCGGATCAGTCGTCCTGGCCCCTTTGCAGAGAAACAGCCCCAAAGCATGATGTTTCCACCACCATGCTTTACAGTAGGTATGGTGTTTGATGGATGCAACTCAGTATTCTTTTTCCTCCAAACACGACAAGTTGTGTTTCTACCAAACAGTTCCAGTTTGGTTTCATCAGACCATAGGACATTCTCCCAAAACTCCTCTGGATCATCCAAATGCTCTCTAGCAAACTTCAGACGGGCCCGGACATGTACAGGCTTAAGCAGTGGGACACGTCTGGCACTGCAGGATCTGAGTCCATGGTGGCGTAGTGTGTTACTTATGGTAGGCCTTGTTACATTGGTCCCAGCTCTCTGCAGTTCATTCACTAGGTCCCCCCGCGTGGTTCTGGGATTTTTGCTCACCGTTCTTGTGATCATTCTGACCCCACGGGGTGGGATTTTGCGTGGAGCACCAGATCGAGGGAGATTATCAGTGGTCTTGTATGTCTTCCATTTTCTAATTATTGCTCCCACAGTTGATTTCTTCACTCCAAGCTGGTTGGCTATTGCAGATTCAGTCTTCCCAGCCTGGTGCAGGGCTACAATTTTGTTTCTGGTGTCCTTTGACAGCTCTTTGGTCTTCACCATAGTGGAATTTGGAGTCAGCCTGTTTGAGGATGTGCACAGGTGTCTTTTTATACTGATAACAAGTTTAAACAGGTGCCATTACTACAGGTAATGAGTGGAGGAAAGAGGAGACTCTTAAAGAAGAAGTTACAGGTCTGTGAGAGCCAGAAATCTTGATTGCTTGTTTCTGACCAAATACTTATTTTCCACCATAATATGCAAATAAAATGAAAAAAAACCAGACAATGTGATTTTCTGGATTTTTTTTCTCAGTTTGTCTCCCATAGTTGAGGTCTACCTATGATGTAAATTACAGACGCCTCTCATCTTTTTAAGTGGTGGAACTTGCATTATTGCTGACTGACTAAATACTTTTTTGCCCCACTGTGTATATATATATATATAAATAGAGAGAATTAGGTAGACAAGCTAACTAAATGGATATTTTTCCGTATGTTTGTTTATTTTGTATGGTGTTTAAAATAGACCTAGGCGCTTTATATTTTTTTTTTAGGTTCACAGCAGTGCGCTCTTCTTCTTGGTCCTTCCAACAGAAACTGTAATAAAGGCAAGGCTTGTGCCATAAATCACCACATTTTTTTTTCTTAGCCTTCATATTCATCCACAGGACAAATAACCCTTAATATTCTGCTTCATGGTTTTATTGTCATACAGTATTGCTGTTGATTTGTGGTTAGTAACATGGAAACGTGTGTTCTGATATCTTTTAGGAAGAATTACGAAATTCCACTTACTCTTCATGTTAAAAAGGGGCAAAGGACAGGACAAATAAGAGAAAAACACAAGACTTTGATTGTCAGTATGGTTACAAGACCAGCTCTGTTCTCCATGCTCATTAGCTTCCAAAAATTATGGGCTGTCCAATGTCCTTTTGCTCTATGTAACATGTGGCACACTATGAATCAAACTGGCAAATTGACAGGAAAAGGAAATGCTTACTGGGTTAAATCATTGTCCCTTCATATCATTTTTTTTAATTTTTTTAAACAAAAACAACTTTTTTTTTCCCTTTTTTATTGTTACTGTCCCCATCATTCAAATTACTGTCCTACAGTTTGTCTGATTACAAATGTTAGAATATTAATGCAGAGGTAGGTTACATAATTTGTATCTCCCATGGAATAGTGTCATTCTTGGACATAGTAATAAGAACAAAGCGAGACATAGGGAAAATGAGGTATTGAGGGAAAAAAGGAGAGAAAGAGAGTAGAGAGAAAGAGCAACATAAAAATTACAATGAGAGCTGTACAGGAAAGATATATATCTTTGTACCGTGTTAGCCAGTAGATAGAAAAATATTCAGAATTGAGAGTCCTCAGTGGTTGATACCTTTTAATGGCTAACTGAAAAGATGGTAACACATTGCAAGCTTTCGAGACTACTCAGGTCTCTTCTTCAGGCTAGACTAATACAAAATCTGAAGAGTCACATATTTATGCACAATACAACACAGAAAAAATGCAATGGATAAGACAAGTGACGTGAAGCAGAACTATCAATATGGGAGAGAGAGAAACATAAATAATGGACCAGTACATAAATAAGGAGTCCGGATGTTTTATAGTCCTCTGATTGGGGTCTCCTAATGTGTTGTGATGCCCCCACCAGGTTTTGAAAGCAAATTCCTTAATTGATGTAAAAAGACATAAATCCATGCGACACATTCATTCCAGCACTGAGAGTGTCAAAGGTCGTCATAAATTTATACTCCCAAACACGTCTCTCTCTCTGAGATGTGAAGTTACCTTTCAATACCAGTAATTTCATATCCATGGTGTTGTGGTCCATCATACAAAAATGTTTTGCCACAGGTAGATCCATTCTTTTTTCTCTTATTGTGTGACAATGAGCATTCATCCTTGTTCTAAGCTTTTGCCCTGTCTCCCCCACATACAGACCCCCAGTTGGACATTTAGTACAAATAATTAAGTACACCACATTAGATGTAATGCAGCTGAAAGTACCTGGGATCTTGTAGCCCTGATGTGAGTTGGGGATCTTTATCTTGTCCGTGGTCATTATAAATGGACAAGTTTTACATTTTTTCTGGTTGCAAGGAAAGGTTCCTGCAGCTGTTGGAGAGGACAGGGAGCTTCTGACAATGATGCTTCTTAAATTTGGGGGCTGCCTAAAACACAGCAGTGGGGGGTCTGGAAAAATGGATTGTAATCGGGCATCTTTTTGTAGTAAAGGTTGTAATTTCCGGGCAGCTCCCCTTAGCACTTCCAGATTTGGGTTGTAGGTGACTACTAGAGGCACCCGGTTATTTTCTTCTTTAGCTTTGTAATGTAGCAGGTGATTCCTTGACATTCTGGTGGCTCTTGTAATTTGGTTTTCAATTGTTCTTGGATGGTAGCCTTGATTCAAAAAGGTCTTTTTGAGGCGACCAAGGTGTTTGTCTCTATCCATGGGGTTGGAACATATACGATTGTATCTGATGGCTTGGCTATAGATAATAGAGTTCTTTATGTGTTTTGGATGGAAACTATCCTATTTAAGGTATGTTGGACGGTCGATTAGCTTTTGATACAGGGATGTCTCTATTTCATTGTTTTTTAGCTTAATGATGGTGTCCAAAAAGTTAATCTCAGTGCTGTAGTAGTTGAGTGTTAAATTGATGGTGGGATGAAATTGATTAAACTGTTCGTGGAACGTCTTTAGCTGTTGCTCAGACTCCGTCCAGATGATTAAAATATCGTCAATGAAGCGGTAGTAGGCCAGGGGCCTGATGGGGCATGAGGACAAAAAGTCGCTTTCAAGCTTGGCCATGAAAAGATTTGCATACTGTGGAGCCATTTTACTTCCCATAGCTGTGCCAGTCTCTTGTAGATAGATCTTGTTGTCAAATTCAAAGTAATTGTGGGTGAGGATGAATTTTATAAGTTTCACCACAGCATCAGCATCAGTCCCTGTGTTTTCCATGAAGAATTTGCAGGCATTTAATCCATCTTGGTGGGGGATATTAGATTACAAAGATTCCACATCCATGGTGGCCAGGATGGTTCCTTCTGGTAGAGGACCTATTGCTGCTAGTTTATTCAATAGGTCAGTTGTGTCCTGAATGTAGCTAGTTGTATCCTTCACCAGTGGTTTAAGAATACCCTCTACCCATCCAGATACCTGCTCAGTAGTCACTCAGAAAGACAACATTTCATGCGCACTTCCCGTGTGGAAACCAGCTCAGTCAAGATAAATGTATGACGACCTCTCGGGTCTCCTCTTCTGCAACCAGGGCCCATCACTGTGCCAATGACTGCCCACTCACACTCACCAATTACATTACAGGCTGTGCGCTAACCCCACTTCCCCTTCTCTTCTGCTTTACTAGAATCAACTGGTGCTCATGGATACATTCTAATGCTCTTGGGGGATACAGTTGTGGCCAAAAGTATTGACACCCCTGCAATTCTGTCAGATAATATTCAGTTTCTTCCTGAAAATGATTGCAAACACAAATTCTTTGGTATTATTATCTTAATTTAAATTGTCTTAAATGAAAAAACACAAAAAGAATTGTCCTAAAGCCAAATTGGATATAATTCCACATCAAACATAAAAAAGAGGGTGGACAAAAGTATTGGCACTGTTCGAAAAATCATGTGATGCTTCTCTAATTTGTGTAATTAACAGCACCTGTAACTTACCTGTGGCACCTGACAGGTGTTGGCAATAACTAAATCACACTTGTAGCCAGTTGACATGGATTAAAGTTGACTCAACCTCTGTCCTGTGTCCTTGTGTGTACCACATTGAACATGGAGAAATGAAAGAAGACCAAAGAACTGTCTGAGGACTTGAGAAACCAAATTGTGAGGAAGCATGAGCAATCTCAAGGCTACAAGTCCATCTCCAAAGACCTGAATGTTCCTGTGTCTACCGTGCACAGTGTCATCAAGAAGTTTAAAGCCCATGGCATTGTGGCTAACCTCCCTAGATGTGGCCGAAAAAGAAAAATTGACAAGAGATTTCAACGCAAGATTGTGCGGATGTTGGATAAGGAACCTCGACTAACATCCAAACAAGTTCAAGCTGCCCTGCAGGCCGAGGGTACAACAGTGTCAACCCGTACTCTCCGTCGGCGTCTGAATGAAAAGGGACTGTATGGTAGGAGACCCAGGAAGACCTCACTTCTTACCCCGAGACATAAAAAAGCCAGGCTGGAGTTTGCCAAAACTTACCTGAAAAAGCCTAAAACGTTTTGGAAGAATGTTCTCTGGTCAGATGAGACAGAAGTAGAGCTTTTTGGGCAAAGGCATCAACATAGAGTTTACAGGAGAAAAAAGAGGCATTCAAAGAAAAGAACACGGTCCCTACAGTCAAACATGGCGGAGGTTCCCTGATGTTTTGGGGTTGCTTTGCTGCCTCTGGCACTGGACTGCTTGACCGTGTGCATGGCATTATGAAGTCTGAAGACTACCAACAAATTTTGCAGCATAATGTAGGGCCCAGTGTGAGAAAGCCGGGTCTCCCTCAGAGGTCATGGGTCTTCCAGCAGGACAATGACCCAAAACACACTTCAAAAAGCACTAGAAAATGGTTTGAGAGAAAGCACTGGAGACTTCTAAGGTGGCCAGCAATGAGTCCAGACCTGAATCCCATAGAACACCTGTGGAGAGATCTAAAAATGGCAGTTTGGAAAAGGCACCCTTCAAATATCAGGAACCTGGAGCAGTTTGCCAAAGAAGAATGGTCTAAAATTCCAGCAGAGCATTGTAAGAAACTCATTGATGGTTACCGGAAGCGGTTGGTCGCAGTTATTATGGCTAAAGGTTGTGCAACCAAGTATTAGGCTGAGGGTGCCAATACTTTTGTCCGGCCCATTTTTGGAGTTTTGTGTGAAATGAGCAATGTTTTGCTTTTTGCTTCATTCTCTTTTGTGTTTTTTCTTTTAAGACAAATTAAATGAAGATAATAATACCAAAGAATTAGTGTTTGCAATCATTTTCAGGAAGAAACTGAGTATTATCTGACAGAATTGCAGGGATGTCAATACTTTTGGCCACAACTGTACATTCTTGGGTGGGTCCTTCAGCATCGATGATTGGGCCTAGTTATTAGGGGGATATTCATGCCAATAAATTCATGCCTCTGATATTCATGCCAATACATTGGTTCATGCTTTTCACTGGGCCCATCCTGATCGGCCTGGTGGCATGGATGAGGGTTCGGTGACCCCTCCTCAAGGGGGGGTACTGTTATGAGCTCATTTTCTGCTCCACCAGTTGAGAGTTCTCCTTCCCTTCTCCCTCTGGTGGTGACAGGAGGTAGTGAGGTCGGTTTAATTGGTAGTGATCTGCCACCTGGTGAGGAAGATAACGATTGGATCTCTGGAGTATCAGACTGGATATAAGACAGCCGACGCCCTATCATGGTGCTGGTGATTCAGTCTGCTTCTCAGGTCTTGGACCTTTTCCAGTCTTCTCAAGTTAAGTATGTATTTGCCAATGTTCACACTTGCTCTTGTTGGTCAATTCAGTTTTTTGTGTGGTCAGCCAGCCCGGCTGGGCTGTGCTGAGTTTCCACTCTTATTTATCTGTATTTGCCAAATTGCCTTTTTTTTGTCTCTTATTTGATTGGCCTCTTTTTGCTCTGTCTCAGAATATTTCAGAGTGCTGATATAGTGGGAGAAGTCTAGTGACTTCAGGGTTAATTTTGCTATCAGTTGTGTTGGACATTTTGGTAGGGTTTTTGGCAGATTTCAGACAGTGTCTTTCCGTTCCTGTCCTTTCTAGTTAGTTTGGCCCCATCGTTTGCTCAGCCTATTTTCCTGCCTTTGTTTGTGTTTTCATCTTTTTTCACCGTCAATACATGTGGGGGGCTGTCTTTCCTTTGGGGTCTGCTCTGGGGCAGTTAGTTTTCCTCTTTTCCTGCTTTAGGCTTATTTAGCTCTCCGGTTGTGATGAGGCATCTAGGACCACCGTAGGAACGCTCCACGACTGCTGCTAGTTGTGTGTTAGGCTCAGGGGTCTGCAGTCTGCAAAGTTACCAACCTCTTCGCTTTTCTGAGACTTAACTTGTGTTGTTTTTTATTTCCTCCTCGGCGACCCGTTCATAACAGAATCACCTGCCTTACCGCAGATTCTAGGGTACTCAAAAGCAGGAAAAAGTTGTTAAAATAAACAAAAAGAAAGGGAAAAAAAAAGTGTCAGTATTTTTTTTTAAATTTATTTTTTCCTCTTTTTTTTCTGGGGCCGTAGGAGGTTTTTTTTTTTTCCTAATGGAGATTAAGCAATTGTCTGATTGTGTGGAGCAACTTGCAGCTGAAGTACAGGGAATTTCCACCTACCTCATTCAGTCACATGCTGCTGAAGCTAAGATCCCTACTCCTGATGTGTTTTTTGGGGATCGGTCTAAATTTCTGAATTTTAAGAATAATTGCAAATTATTTCTTGCCTTGAAGCCTAACTCATCGGGGAGCTCTGTGCAACAGGTTAAAATTGTCATCTCCTTGCTGCGCGGCGATCCCCAGGATTGGGCGTTTTCTCTGACATCTGAAAATCCTATTCTGACTAATGTGGATGCACTTTTTCAGGCCTTGAGGTTGTTGTATGATGAACCTAATGCCGTTGATCAAGCTGAGAGAACCCTGTTGGCATTAAACCAGGGTCAGGATCCTGCAGAGTTATAGTCAAAAATTCCGAAAGTGGGCGGTCCTTACTACATGGAATGATAGTGCATTGGCAGCCCTCTTTCGGAAAGGTTTATCAGAGACCGTAAAAGATGTTATGGTGGGATTTCCTGTTCCCTCTGGTCTGAATGGCTCTATGTCATTAGCCATTCAAGTTGATCGGCGTTTACGTGAACGTAAAACTACACGGGAGGCGCTGCCACCTTTCGAACAAATGTCAGAACCTATGCAATGTGATGGGGTTTTGTCTAGGGCGCAACGTCAGGAGTTTAGAAGGCGTAATAAGCTGTGTTTTTTCTGTGGCGACGCCTCTCATACTATTTTTGTCTGCCCTAAACGAGAGAAACGTTTTGCACACACATTTGCTGTGGGCAGTGTACAACCTAAGTTCCTTTTGGCAATTACTCTGATCTGCTCCTTGTCCACGTTTTCCACTAAGGCTTTTGTGGATTCAGGAGCAGCTCTGAATCTGATGGATTTGGACTTTGCTAAACGTTGTGGTTTGTCCATGACACCTCTGCAGATGCCTATTCCTTTGAGGGGTATTGATGCTACTCCTTTGGTGGAGAATAAACCTCAGTTTTGGACCCAGGTGATAATGCGAGTTGCCCCAGACCACCAAGAAAATTGTAAATTTTTGGTGCTGCATAATTTGCATGATACTATTGTTCTGGGTTTCCCCTGGTTGCAAACTCATATCCCAGTTTTGGATTGGAGATCTGTGTCTGTGGTGAGTTGGGGTTGTCAGTGTGTTCTTAGGGACGCTCCTGTTTTCTCCACCTTTCCTCAGTCTCATGATATTCCTGATTATCTGGCTGAATTCTCTGATGCATTTAGTGAGAGTAAGTCTGCGTCTTTGCCCCTTCATAGGAGTTATGACTGTGCAATTGAGTTGATGCATGGGTGTAAATTTCCCAAGGGTCGGCTTTTCAACTTATCTGTACCCGAACATGATGCTATGCGATCCTATATTAAGGAGTCGTTGGAGAAGGGTCATATTAGACCATCCTCGTCACCTTTAGGTGCTGGTTTTTTTTTTGTGGCCAAGAAAGATGGTTCATTAAGACCGTGTATTGATTATCGTTCCCTTAACAAGATGACGGCTAAATATCAGTACCCGTTACCTCTGATGTCTGATTTATTCTCCAGAGTTAAGAGTGCCTGCTGATTTACTAAGCTTGACCTCAGGGGGGCATATAATCTTATTCGCATCAAGCACGGGGATGAATGAAAGACGGCGTTTAATACTCCGGAGGGACATTTTGAGTACCTGGTGATGCCTTTTGGGCTCTCCAATGCCCCTTCTGTCTTCCAGTCCTTTATGAATGATATTTTCCGAGACTTTGTGGATAAGTTTTTGATCATCTATCTGGATGATATTTTGATCTTTTCTAGTGATTGGGATTCCCATGTGGAACATGTCCGGACTGTGTTCCGGATTTTGAGGGAGAATTCCCTGTTTGTTAAGGGATCAAAATGTCTCTTTGGTGTACAGAGGATTTCATTTTTGGGATTTATCTTATCTCCATCGACTATTGAAATGGACCCGGCCAAGGTACAGGCCATTTATGATTGGGTTCAGCCTGTTTCTTTGAAGGCTCTTCAGAAGTTTTTGGGTTTTGCTAATTTCTATCGCAAATTTATAGGTAATTTTTCTAGTATTGTAAAACCGCTGACTGATCTGACCAAGAAGGGCGCTGATGTGCTGAATTGGTCTCCTGAGGCTGTCTCAGCATTTCAGGAGCTTAAGCGGAGATTTACTTCAGCTCCAGTTTTGCGGCAACCTGATGTCTCACTTCCATTTCAAGTGGAGGTAGACGCTTCTGAGATTGGTGCAGGAGCTGTTTTGTCCCAAAAAGATCCTATGACTTCTAAGATGAATCCCTGTGCCTTCTTTTCTCGAAAGTTCTCCCCATCTGAACGCAACTATGACGTGGGGAATCGGGAATTGTTGGCCATGAAATGGGGATTTGGGGAGTGGAGACATTGGTTGGAGGGAGCTAGACATCTATGTGTGGTACTCACTGATCACAAGAATCTGACTTATCTGGAGTCGGCCAAACGCTTGAATCCTAGGGCCTTGCTTTTCACGCGTTTTAATTTTGTGGTCTCTTTTCTTCCGGGCACTAAGAATGTTAAGGCAGACGCCCTTTCTAGGAGTTTCTTTGGTGATTCTCTTAATGTGACCGAGCCTACTACTATCCTAGGTGAGGGGGTAGTTCTTTCTGCCATTTCACCCGATTTGAGATGCGCCCTGGTGGAATTTCAGGAGGATAAACCTGAGCGTTGCCCTATGGGAAGATTGTATGTTCCTGACCAGTGGAGAAAGAGAGTGATGTCTGAATTCCATTGCTCCGCATTGACTGGTCATCCAGGTATTTGTGGTACCAGAGATTTGGTGAGTTGGTCGTTTTGGTGGCCTGCCTTATCTCGTGATGTCAGGAATTTTGTACAGTCCTGTGGGACTTGTTCTCGGTCTAAACCCTGTTCTCGTTCTAGTGGGTTGCTGATGCCCCTGCCGGTACCCAAGAGGCCATGGACCCATATCTCAATGGATTTTATTTCTGATCTTCCTGTCTCTCAGAGAATGACTGTTATCTGGGTAATTTGTGATAAATTTTCGAACATGGTCCATCTTGTACCACTCTCAAAGTTGCCATCTTCCAATGAGTTGGTACCCTTGTTTTTACAACAGGTGGTCCGGTTACATGGGATTCCTGAGAACATTGTGTCCAATAGAGGGGTCCAGTTTGTTTCCAGATTTTGGAAAGCCTTTTGTTCCAATCTGTGAATTCAGTTATCCTTCTCCTCCGCGTTTCATCCCCAGACCAATGGGCAGACTAAGAGGACAATCCAGACCCTGGAGTCTTATTTAAGATGTTTTATATCTGCTGATCAAGATGATTGGGTCTCATTTTTGCCCTTGGCCGAATTTGCTCTGAACAATAGAGCTAGTTCTGCCACTTTGATGTCACCCTTTTTCTGTAATTTTGGGTTTCATCCTCGATTCTCTTCAGGGTAGGGGAATCTTCGTCCTGCCCAGGTGTGGACACTGTGGTTGTGAAAATGCAGCAGATATGGGACCAAGGTGGTGGATAAATTGTCACTCTCTCAGGAAAAGGCCCAGCGTTTTTCCAACCGGCATAGGACCATTGGTCCCCGGTTTAAAGTGGGTGATATGGTTTGGTTGTCGTCTAAGAATATTCCTATGAAGGTTGCATCTCCAAAATTTAAGCCAAGATTTATTGGACCTTATAGGATTTTGGAAATTCTTAATCCTGTTTCTTTTCGATTGGCTCTTCCAGTTACGTTCAAAATCCATAACGTATTTCACAAATCACTGTTGAAGAAGTTTGTTGATCCAGTAGTTCCTGTGGCGGCACCGCCTGACCCTGTATTGGTTAAAGGCAATATGGAATATGAGGTAGAGAAAATATTGGATTCTCGTTTGGTTAGACGGGGACTCAAGTATTTGGTCAAATGGAAGGGTTATGGCCAGGAGGATAATTCTTTTGTCTCTGCCTCTGATATTCATGCCAATAAATTGGTTCATGCTTTTCACTCGGCCCATCCTGATCGGCCTGGTGGCATGGATGAGGGTTCGGTGACCCCTCCTCAAGGGGGGGGTACTGTTATGAGCTCATTTTCTGTTCCACCAGTTGAGAGTTCTCCTTCCGTTCTCCCTCTGGTGGTGACAGGAGGTGGTGAGGTTGGTTTAATTGGTAGTGATCTGCCACCTGGAGAGGAAGATAACGATTGGATCTCTGGAGTATCAGACTGGATATAAGACAGCCGACACCCTATCCTGGTGCTGGTAATTCAGTCTGCTTCTCAGGTCTTGGACTCAGCTCTTTTCCAGTCTTCTCAAGTTAAGTATATATTTGCCAATGTTCACACTTGCTCTTGTTGGTCAATTCAGTTTTTTGTGTGGTCAGCCAGCCCGGCTGGGCTGTGCTGAATTTCCACTCTTATTTATCTGTATTTGCCAAATTGCCTTTTTTTTTGTCTCTTATTTGATTGGCCTCTTTTTGCTCTGTCTCAGAATATTTCAGAGTGCTGATATAGTGGGAGAAGTCTAGTGACTTCAGGGTTAATTTTGCTATCAGTTGTGTTGGACATTTTGGTAGGGTTTTTTGGCAGATTGCAGACAGTGTCTTTCCGTTCCTGTCCTTTCTAGTTAGTTTGGCCCCATCGTTTGCTCAGCCTATTTTCCTGCCTTTGTTTGTGTTTTTCACCGTCAATACATGTGGGGGGCTGTCTTTCCTTTGGGGTCTGCTCTGGGGCAGTTAGTTTTCCTCTTTTCCTGATTTAGGCTTATTTAGCTCTCCGGTTGTGACGAGGCGTCTAGGACCACCGTAGGAACGTTCCATGACTGCTGCTAGTTGTGTGTTAGGATCAGGGGTCTGCAGTATGCATAGTTACCAACCTCTTTGGTTTTCTGAGACTTAGCTTGTGTTGTTTTTTATTTCCTCCTCGGCGACCCGTTCTTAACAGCTCCCCTCTCTCCTGCACAGGTTGGCACATTTCTCATGCAGGAAGGGAGTGCCTGTGGTGCCCAAACTGGTTGACACCAAGCTTACCAGAAACTTTTTTTTTTTGCAATTCCCAAACGTAATATTTCTATAGATTGCTTGTATGGGGAGGGTTTTTTCTTGCTCACTTTGCAGGGGACGATTCTTATTTTTAGGACCCTCTACTCTGCAGTCACTATTTTGGCAGTAATCTCCAGGGACCCCCTGTTGTCATCAGACATGTTATTTCTGAAAAGGTTTTTATAGTAGGATTCCAGAAAGGAGGGGCTGTGGCCTTTTACCTTTAGGCTGTGTGCCCACGATGCGATTTTTAAGCATTTTTGCCGCGATTTTCGGCGCGAAAACGTTGCGAAAACGGTTAAAAATCGTGTACAGAACGCACCCCATGCATTCCTATGGCATTCCGCACATGCTATGCTAATGCTGCGCTTTTTTCCGCTGCGGAATCGCATCGCGGAAAAAATCGCAGTATGCTCATCCTTTTGTGCGGAATCGCAAAGAATTGCCGCGATTCCGCACCCATAGGTATGCAT
Source organism: Dendrobates tinctorius (assembly GCF_039654945.1). Classification (NCBI taxonomy): domain Eukaryota; kingdom Metazoa; phylum Chordata; class Amphibia; order Anura; family Dendrobatidae; genus Dendrobates; species Dendrobates tinctorius. The sequence continues at coordinate 19,907,456 of NW_027361682.1, forward strand.
GAGAATCGCTTACTTCCCGCATGTGGCTATGCCCACCATGCGTGAAGTTAAGCGTCTCATGTGCGGTTGGTACTTACGGTGTGGAGGAGAGGAGACTGTCCTCCAGGCCCTGGGTACCATACCCCTGTAAAAAAAAGAATAAAAAGTAAAATAATCGGGGTGTATTTACCTTCCGACGTCCCGCGCTGCATTCCCGGCCTAAGCGTTCCCAGTAATGCCTTGCGGCAAGGAGCTGTGATGACGTAGTCTCGTGTTACTCTAGCGGTCTCGTGAGACCAATGTCATCACAGGTCTCGCAAGCCATTACTGGGAACGCTGAGGCCCGGAAAGGCAGCGCGGGACGTCGGAAGGTAAATATACCCCGATTTTTTATTTTTTTATCATTTTTAACATTTTATCTTTTACTATTGAGGCCACATAGGCAGCCTCAATAGTTAAAAGCTGGTCACACTTGTCAAACACTATGTTTGACGAGTGTGACCAACCTGTCAATCACTTTCCAAGCGATGCTTCATATCGCTTGGAAAGTGCTTGACTATCGCACGCGAAAATCGCGGCAAAATCGCGAACATAATCGCGGTAAAATTGCGCGGGGAAAAAAAAGCGCGATTTCTGCGAAGGAGTCCGGTTTCCATTGTCCCGATTAAATCGCTACGTGGGCACATAGCCTTAAAATGCTTGGGGGGCTTGTGTCATAATGGAAGTAATAGCAATGGGGCCCAGTTACATATCAGGGTATGTTCACACATTGCAGTTTTTTTTCCTATCATTTTTTTCTTTTTCATTTTTGCACCAAAAACCAGAATGGTGAAAAGTGCAGCAAAATTGCTGAAAGAATTGACATGGCATAAAAGCAGCAGGGATCAAAATACGCACAGAAAAACCCCAGTGTCTGGATTTCAGAAATGTCATGGATTTTGTTGGTGCTGTGAAGTGATGCGTATTTTACTGAAATGTGTAAAGTACGCTGTAAAAACGCCACACGTAAACATACCCCAACTTAAACTGCTTAAAAAAAAGACATTTTGTAAAACTGCAAATTAGAAAAAATAAAAGTTTTGCAGAAGACGAGTTAGCTGAAAACATCAAGCAAAAAAACCAAAAAACGAGGCGTGTTAAAATGGAGCAAAAACTATGGTATACTGAATTTGGCGCAAAAATAAAATCCAAACTTTAACTAGGAAAATGCAAATAGGATGCGGAATTGGGGGCTTGGATCTCGGGCAGTTAATGGGGTATTCTGTCCGTTTCTTGCCAAAACTAAGAGCTGCTCCCATCAGGCCCTGACAGACAGGAGCAATGGCTGTGTGTGTGAATATGGCTGTCAGATGTCTGGAAAAGCTGGGTGACTGCTCCTGTGGCCAGTGCACAACCCCGGGGTTATGTCCTGTCTGATCTTATACATAATGCTGCGGTTTTCAGATTTTTCTGTTACCTGAAAGTAAAGGCGAGGCAGCCTTCCTCCGTTGTCACCACTTCCCGTCACTGAGGTGGGGTGGTTGTGGGGTTTGGACTAATGTTGCCACTTTCCCTGTACAGCACTGAGTATGTGACAGACAGGCCAAGCCTTGATTATACTACCAGGGTATATCCACAGGATGGATATGTGGCGGATTTTACATCAAAATCCACATGTAAAACATGCAGAAGAGGCAGAGGATTTGGTTGCAAATTCTGCAACAAATTTTCTTTTCCTTTGTGATTCATGTCCCGTGCGGACAAACTAAATCTCACCCACAATTTGTGTAAAGCATTGACCTGCGGTGCAGATGGCAGATATTTCTGTTCTGTGGATTCCACATTGTCACATTTGTGATCTGCCTGTAAGATCTTACTGCGGATTCAGTTCTGTTTTTCTGCTCAGCTGATGTCTGGGGGGCCACAGGCCATACTTCTCCTACAAGGTGTCTGGGTAGATTTGCAGGCAGTGGTAGATCTCGTGCTGGACTCTGTGCCACATTGTTTTAGGCTGTTGCAGTCTTTTTGCTAAGTTTTATTTCTTTTAATGAGGATTTGGAGATTTTTGATTCGGTTTCTGCTCGAAGTCCTAAAAAAAAAAAAACACTCATCCAGTAGCTTAGCGATAATAGCCGATTGCTGGGGGTTACAGACCCTATCTCTCTCTACCTCAACTTTCCAGCTGTTGACAAAACTACATCTCCCAGCATGACCTGACTGCTGAAGGTAAGGCATCTAATTTTAGTGATGTTGCGAGAGCCGGAATATTCATCTACACATGCGCTGCCCCCAGGAGGAATGACGCCAGCACGAGATGTCAGTCCGTGTGACCTGCTCCCTGCAGCCGATGCAAAGTCTTGCTCCAGTCCTGGGGGCGCGTCTCATGCAGATTGACATTCTAGCTACTTTGGGGTCTTAAAATCTGCTGATCATATTCCTTTAAAGAGCTCATTTGGACGAATGCAATCTGATTAAAAATCTGATTGCATTCATGCTAATGTTATTTTATCATTGTGTGTTCTTCTGCATCTTTTTTTTCCAGCACGGATCAAATCACAATTGGGCTGGAAGAAAATGGCAGCATTCTGCGATTGTAATTGGAAATCACATCCTGCAACAGAAGTCAATGGGTGCGAGAAAAAAATCTCACAGTGCTCGGACCATGCGAGTGCTGTCTGATTTTTTTACATACCAATCTCATTTGGAAAGCCGACAATTAATCTGCCACGTACAGTAAAATCACAGAGTGACAGGTTAGAATATATACAGCACCTTGCGAAAGTATTCGGCCCCCTGGAACTTTTCAAACTTTTTCCACATATCATGCTTCAAACATAAAGATTCCAAATGTAAATATTTGGTCAAGAATCAACAACAAGTGGGACACAATTGTGAAGTTGAACGAAATTTATTGGTTATTTCAAATTTTGTGGGAAATTCAAAAACTGAAAAGTGGGGCGTGCAATATTATTCGGCTCCTTTGCTTTCAGTGCATCAAACTCACTCCAGAAGTTCATTGTGGATCTCTGAATGATCCAATGTTGTGCTAAATGACTAATGATGATATATATAATCCACCTGTGTGTAATCAAGTTTCTGTATAAATGCACCTGCTCTGTGATATTCTCAGGGTTCATGCATCATGAAGACCAAGAAACACAACAGCCAGGTCCCTGATACTGTTGTGGAGAAGTTTAAAGCTGGATTTGGTTACAAAATGATTTCCAAAACTTTAAACATCCCAAGGAGCACTGTGCAAGCGATCATACCACTGCAAATCTACCAAGACCCGGCCGTCCCTCTAAACTTTCATCTCAAACAAGAAGACTGATCAGAGATGCAGCCAAGAGGCCCATGATCACTCTGGATGAACTGCAGAGCTCTACAGCTGAGGTGGGACAGTCTGTCCATAGGACAACAATCAGTCGTACACTGCACAAATCTGGTCTTTATGGAAGAGTGGAGAGAAGAAAGCCATTTCTTAAAGATATCCATAAAAAGTGTCGTTTAAAGTTTGCAACAAGCCACCTGGGAGACACACCAAATATGTGGAAGAAGGTGCTCTGTTCAGATGAAACCAAAATCGAACTTTTTAGCAACAATGCCAAGCGATATGTTTGGCGTAAAGGCAACACAGCTAATCACCCTAAACACACCATCCCCATTGTCAAACATGGTGGTGTCAGCATCATGGTTAGGGCCTGCTTTTCTTCAGCAGGGACAGGGAAGATGGTTAAAATTGATGGGAAGATGAATGGAGCCAAATACAGGACCATTCTTGAAGAAAACTTGTTGGTGTCTGCAAAACACCTGAGACTGGGACGGAGATTTGTCTTCCAACAAGACAATGATCCCAAACATAAAGCAAAATCTACAATGGAATGGTTGACAAATAAACATATCCAGGTGATAGAATGGCCAAGTCAAAGTCCAGACCTGAATTCAATCGAGAATCTGTGGAAAGAGCTGAAAACTGCTGTTCACAAACGATCTCCACAAACCTCATTGAGCTCAAGCTTTTTGCCAAGGAAGAATGGGCAAGAATTTCAGTCTCTCTATGTACAAAACTGAGACATACCCCAAGCGACTAGCAGCTGTAATCGCAGCAAAAGGTGGTGCAGCAAAGTTTTAATTTAAAGGGGCCGAATAATATTGCACGCCCCACTTTTCAGTTTTTGAATTCCCACAAAAATGTAAAATAACCAATAAATTTTGTTCACCTTCACAATTGTGTCCCACTTGTTGATTCTTCATCAGAAATTTAAATTTGGTATCTTTATGTTTGAAACATGATATGTGGGAAAAGGTTTAAAAGTTCCAGGGGGCCCGAATACTTTCGCAAGGCACTGTATATACACATAGAAAACATAGAATGCATAGATAATATAGATGTCAGTGACACACACATATACAGTATGTTTATATATTACATAGAGGAAAAGGCGGCAATTCAGCTGCCGTGTTTTGTAAAATTGCAGCAGTACCCGACAACATAGAAGGGATGGATTACATACAGTAATTACACATAGAATAGGTAGATATACAGATGTCAGTGACACATAAAATTTGTACTATCTGTGCAGCTTCCTGTACATGTGGATCACCCCCAGGGCTGTGGGATACTCGGTACAGGGACGGTGTCTCAGGGGGACGTGTCACGGTGGCGGTGACCTGGTCTGTGGCCCTGGGTGTCCAATGTAAAAATGGGTGAAACGTAGCTGAATAAAGTTTATAGATAATTTGTGACGCCACCTGTGGTGCTCGGCAAGGAAGGTGTTAAGCCGATGCTGCGGTGCAGATCCTCTGGGACAGATGGTGGGGCGCAGCAAAGATGTAGTAGCTCTCCACAGGCAGAGCTGTAGTCCCAGGGCAGTAGTAATAGGTTTTGAGGTAAATGGTGTAGTGTTAGGCACAGAGATGTTGCAGTGCTGAGTGGGTTGCGGGAAGAATTCAAAGAGCACAACAGAGTGTAGTTTCTTTTACCTTTAATGAAGGTACAGTCCAGTATTCAGATCACAGATGGTACACGAATTGGCCAGCCTGGAAGCAACTTGGGAATCTCTCTATTCAGATGGGTTGTGTAGTCTCCTTTCTAGCACTACTCTGAAGTACTTGCAGGTCTGAATTACACTCAAGTTCCTCTTGCTTGATGTTACTTAAACTCCCCTGCTATGGCAGGCAGCTGTAGCCGTCTCTTTCTGGCTCACACACGTTGCTGCTATGACTCCGAGTCTTAGGTGGGAACAGAGCATTTACAGCCTCTTGTTCCTCCGGTTTCTGCTGCAGGATCATCAGTATCCATACAGCCTCGGACGCTGGGGTCCGGTCGATGCGCTTCAGCTGGGAGCGAGCTTGACTTCTGCTCAATCCTTCCCAGCTCGTCACTCCACGTCCACACTCTTCCCCCTCTCTGCACAAACTGACTAACTTCCCTTTCCTGGCCACAGAGAGCAGCTCCTCAGCAGTTTGGTTCAGAGCTCCCTCTGCTGGCCTGGAGTGGGAACTGTGCTGTGTACTGGATTTACCTGATAGAGATCCTTCATTGCTTCCAAGCATGACATCACACTCCCTAGGAGGAAGGTAATGCCACTGTGGCGACCGTAATCCTGGGTGCGCCACACATGTAATAAAAGATTATTTTTCTGAAAAAAATGGTGGGGGCTCCCGCATAATTTTCTTAACCAGGAGAGACTGCTGGGGGCAGATATTCATAGCCTGGGAAGGGGGTAATAGCTTCCCAGGCTATTAATATCAGCTCACAACTGTATACTTGGCCTTTACTGGCGATAAAAATGGGGGACCCCCCAAAAAGTGACGTGGAGTCCTCTTATAATTAATAACCAGCAAAGGCTATTCAGACAGCTGTGGGCTGATATTAATATCCTAGGAAGGGGAAATGGATACTGCCCCCCAGCTAAAAGCATCAACTCTCAATTGCCCCAGAAAAGGCGCATCTCTAAGATACCCTCACTATTAATAATTAATATATATAAATTTATATTTGTATATGTGTGTTTTGAAGAATATGGGCAGCATGGTGGCTCAGTGGTTAGCACTGCAACCTTGCAGCACTGGGGTCCTGGGTTCAAATCCCACCAAGAACAACATCTGCAAGGAGTTTGTGTTCTCCCCTTGTTTGTGTGAGTTTCTTGGGTTCCTCCCACCTTCCAAAGACATACTGATAGGGAATTTACATTGTTTCCCAAATGTTTTATTTGAGTTTCAATAAATGGGGAGGATGGGGGAGGAAAGATGGGAAAGGGGAGGGAAAACTGTAAAGGGAAAGAAGGAAAATGGAAGGACAATAAAGTCCAAATATAAAGGCATAAAATTAAACAAGTTAATGCAGAAGCATATTATGCAGTGAATTATTACAAAGGTAGGTATTTAAGCATATAATATATTAACATCTATTGTATGTTCCAAAGACCCAAATACAAGGGGCCTTAGGCAGGTGCACTCTGGGTGAAGACTTAAGAGAACAACTCCAGCCATCTAGACCATTTCCTAGAATATTTAGCAAATTGATCATGCACATTTGCAAAATTTCAATTCAAAAGAATGATGAAGGCTAAGTTTGTCTATAATTTCATTAATTTGTGGGGGTTTGGGGTTTTTCCAAAGAAAGGCAATACTATGTTTGGAGACTAGTAAAATGTGCATAATCAATAGCCTGTTAGAAGTATTAATTTTGTCTGCATTCAGAGAAAGAAGGGCCAGACGAGGAGACAAAATAAGTCGTGTTCCTAGGATAAAATCGATAAGGTTAGAAATCTTTCTCCAAAAGGGAACAATTTTGGGACATTGCCAAAATATATGCAAGATATTTCCTGGCCTTCCACAACCCCTCCAACAGAGCTGAGAATTGTCAGGGTTGTTTCTATGAAGTCTAACGGGAGTATAATACCATCTCGTTAAAAGCTTGAAGTGGGTCTCTTGTAGTGATAAGGAAATGGAGGAGGCATACGAGAGGGTACATGCCTGTTCAAGGTCAGAAGGGTCAATTGTCATGTGCAATTCGGTTTCCCATTTGACAATATTTTGAGTCTTTACCGCTTCAAAGCTATTGTTACACCATTTGTACGTATATTCAAAACTCCAAAAATTAATATGATCTATATTACAAATAAGGTTAACTGCTGGTTCAGAGATTCTCGGGTAGATAGTAAGGAACTCATGGATTATGTCTTTGTGGATAACATATTGTAAGAAAGCTGGGGTAGTAGATTGAAATCTTTCCTTGAGTTTATTGTAAGGAGTGCAAGTAACGCCACCGTATAAATCTTTAATTTTTTTAAGTCCAAGTTCAGACCAAATGGGGTCAATGGTCTGATTAGACGCTTGAAAGATAACTGATAGAGCCAGATTTTTTATTGTGACTTCTTTGTTAGAGCCTCTTTTTGGAGCAGAGGAAAAACAAGGGAGGGGGCGCAGACATAGGGCTTCACCTGGTATAAATCAATGAAAATGAAAAAAGTACTCTGAAGTACTCACCCTTTATGGGTTGTGTTCAGACACAACCACTCACAACATTTTTTGCAGTTGTATAGCCGCTGCAGAGCTCATGCAGGTGGAAACGTCCACTAAGAATCACAAGTTGAGGATCAAGAAAAGCACTTCTGAGGATCAAGATTTCTGAAGAATTCGTGTCACTGTAGCAGCGCAGTTGCTCAGAAGTGCTTTTCTTGATCCTCAACTTGTGATTCTTTTTGGAGCAGAAAATTTTTTCCAAGCTTCAGAAATAGCTTGAAAAATCGGATGAGAATTTGTAATTAATTTTTTATGAAGGAGTTGGTTCAGAATTAGTAGGTGAAGAGGTTTATAATTATTAAAGAACAGTTTTAGTTAATGCCAAGCTGGTGTCATATCATGAGGCCACCAGAATGAGCTTTGTTTGACTAAATTTCCAATGTAATAGGCCGTAATATTTGGGGAACCAGCTCCACCATAAGATTTATGGTTGTATCGAATATTTTTTGCTATTCTGGGTCTTTTGTTATTCCATATAAAGGAGGCTTGAAGGTTTGTGAGAGAGGAAGTTGTATATTATTATATTATAGTATATTATATTTTTTGAGAATATATTCTCAAAATGATTCTTCCCCACCAAGAAAGCCCATCATCTCTTGATGTACGGAATTCATTAAAAAGCTTTTTAGTAAGCAGCTCTAAGTTTATTTTTATTAGAGAGTTTACGTTTTTGACAAATTTTAGGCGTAGATATGTCAGCCCATCAGTGGCCCACCCCCAAGGTGAGAGGCCCTCAATTTCCTCTTGGTTTGATCCTAGGTTAAAGCCAAGTATTTTGGATTTTGAGTCATTTATTTTAAAATAAGAGATTTTAGCAAAAGTCTGGATTAAGGTTTGTAAGGCAGAGATAGAGTTGCTTGGATCTGTGAGGGTAAGAATAATATCGTCTGCATACAACGCTATTTTAAAATCTCTGTGCAAAGTTTTGATTCCCGAGATCTTTGTGCTGTTCCTGATTAGTTGGGCCAGAGGTTCAATAGCTAATGCAAAAAGCAATGGTGACAATGGGCAACTGTTATGAACTCATTCTCTGCTCCACCAGTTGTGATTTCTCCTTCCGTTCTCCCTCTGGTGGTGATAGGAGGTAGTGAGGTTGGTTTAAGGGGTAGTGATCTGCCACCTGATGAGGAGGATAACGATTGGATCTCTGGAGTATCAGACTGGATGTAAGACAGCCGACGCCCTATCCTGGTGCTGGTGATTCAGTCTGCTTCTCAGGTCTTGGACTTCAGCTCTCTTCCAGTCTTCTCAAGTTATGTTTGTTTTTTGCTAATGTTCACACTTGCGCTTGTTGGTCAATTCAGTTTCTTGTGTGGTCAGCCTGCCCCTGCTGGGGCTATGCTGAACTTCCACTTCTATTTATCTGTATTTGCCAATTTGCCTTTTTTGTCCCTTATTAGAGTGGCCTCTTTTTGCTCTGTTTCAGAATATTTCAGAGTGCTGATATAGTGGGAGAAGTCTAGTGACTTCAGGGTTAATTTTGCTATCAGATGTGTTGGACATTATTTTGGTAGGGTTTTTTGGCAGATTGCAGACAGTGGCTTTCCGTTCCTGTCCTTTCTAGTTAGTCGGGCCCCATCGTTTGCTCAGCCTATTTTTCTGCCTGTGTTTGTGCTTTCATCTTGTTTCACCGTCAATACATGTGGGGGGCTGTCTTTCCTTTGGGGTCTGCTCTGGGGCAGTTAGTTTTCCTCTTTTCCTGCTTTAGGCTTATGTAGCTCTCCGGTTGTGACGAGGCGTCTAGGACCATCGTATGAATGCTCCACGACTGCTGCTAGTTGTGTGGTTAAGATCAGGGATCTGCAATCTGCATAGTTACCAACCTCTCTGGTTTTCTGAGACTTAGCTTGTTGTTTTTTTTTCCTCCTCAGTGACCCATTCATAACAGGCAACCCTGTCTGGTCCCATTAGCTATACTAAACGTAGAGGAAATATGATTATTGGAATAAACCCTCGCACCAGGGCCGGAGTACAAAGCCGTAATACCTCTCGTGATCTGAGAAGCCATTCCAAATTTTTTGAGAGTTGCTTTGAGATATGACCAATTAAGGCGGTCGAACGCTTTCTCAGCATCAAGAGAGATAACAATGGCCCTGAGTATGTTCGAGGAAATAAGCTTAATTATGTTAATGAGTCTTCTTGAACCATCTATGGATTGTCTTCCTTTGATGAAGCCTATCTGATCATTGGAAATTAAACTCGGGAGGAATTGATTTAGTCTATAGGCCAGGATCTTTGCATAAATTTTTACGTCTGTATTGATGAGGGATATAATTAAAAATTTGGCTAGTGTCAGAATTTGGTTTTGGGATTACGATAATTGTCGCTTCCAGCATCTCTTTAGGAAATTGACCTGTTTGGAAAGCTGAGTTAAATACTTTGACAAGGTGGGGGGTTAATATATTACTAAAATACTTGAAATAATCATTACTAAACCTGTCTGGCCCGGTTGATTTGAATGTTTTAAGTTTGTTTATGGTATCTAGGACTTCTTGTTCATTGAAGGGAGAAGACAAAAATGATAAGTCTTCAGGGTTAAGCTTTGGAAGGTTCATGCTGGAAAGAAATGATCCAATCTCTGAGGTAGATGGCTGCATATTGTGGTTGTCTTGGTTGATATTGTACAGAATATTGTAATAATTGGCAAAAGCTCCTACAATATCTTTAGGGTAGACCAGGGATGTACCATTAGAGGAAGTTATACTGTCAATTCTATTCCGTTTCCGTATATTCTTAATTCTGTTTGACATGTACAGTCATATGTTAAAGTTTGGGCACCCCTATTAATGTTAACCTTTTTTCTTTATAACAATTTTGGTTTTTGCAACAGCTATTTCAGTTTCATATATCTAATAACTGATGAACTCAGTTATATTTCTGGATTCAAATGAGGTTTATTGTACGGACAGAAAATGTGCAATCTGCAGTTAAACAAAATTTGACCGGTGCAAAAGTATGGCACCTCAACATAAAAGTGACATTAATATTTCGTAGATCCTCCTTTTGCAAAAATAACAGCCTCTAGTCGCTTCCTGTAGCTATTAATGAGTTCCTGGATCCTGGATGAAGGTATTTGTGACCATTCCTGTTTACAAAACAATTCCAGTTCAGTTAAGTTTGATGGTCGCCGAGCATGGACAGCCCGCTTCAAATCATCCCACAGATGTTCAATGATATTCAGGTCTGGGGACTGGGATAGCCATTCCAGAACATTGTAATTGTTCCTCTGCATGAATGCCTGAGTAGATTTGGAGCGGTGTTTTGGATCATTGTCTTGCTGAAATATCCATCCCCTGCGTAACTTCAACTTCGTCACTGATTCTTGCACATTATTGTCAAGAATCTGCTGATACTGAGTTGAATCCATGCGACCCTCAACTTTAACAAGATTCCCGGTGCCGGCATTGGCCACACAGCCCCAAAGCATGATGGAACCTCCACCAAATTTTACTGTGGGTAGCAAGTGTTTTTCTTGGAATGCTGTGTTTTTTAGCCTCCATGCATAACGCCTTTTTGTATGACCAAACAACTCAATCTTTGTTTCATCAGTCCACAGGACCTTCTTCCAAAATGTAACTGGCTTGTCCAAATGTGCTTTTGCATACCTCAGGCGACTCTGTTTGTGGCGTGCTTGCAGAAACGGCTTCTTTCGCATCACTCTCCCATACAGCTTCTCCTTGTGCAAAGTGCGCTGTATTGTTGACCGATGCACAGTGACACCATCTGCAGCAAGATGATGCTGCAGGTCTTTGGAGGTGGTCTGTGGATTGTCCTTGACTGTTCTCACCATTCTTCTTCTCTGCCTTTCTGATATTTTTCTTGGCCTGCCACTTCTGGGCTTAACAAGAACTGTACCTGTGTTCTTCCATTTCCTTACTATGTTCCTCACAGTGGAAACTGACAGGTTAAATCTCTGAGACAACTTTTTGTATCCTTCCCCCCCCTTTAAAATCTATGTTGAATAATCTTTGTTTTCAGATCATTTGAGAGTTGTTTTGAGGAGCCCATGATGCCACTCTTCATAGGAGAATCAAATAGGAGAACTACTTGCAAGTGGCCACCTTAAATGCCTTTTCTCATGATTTGATACACCTGGCTATGAAGTTCAAAGCTCAATGAGGTTAAAAAAACAATTTAGTGCTTCAGGAAGTCAGTAAAAAGTAGTTAGGAGTGTTCAAATCAAGAAAATGATAAGGGTGCCCATACTTTTGCACCGGTCAAATTTTGTTTAAATGCAGATTGCACATTTTCTGTTAGTACAATAAACCTCATTTGAATCCAGAAATATAACTGAGTCCATCAGTTATTAGATATATGAAACTGAAATAGCTGTTTCAAAAACCACAATTGTTATAAAGAAAAAAGGTTAACATTAATAGGGGTGCCCAAACTTTAACATATGACTGTATTTTGAAGGGCGATTTATAGATAAGTAATGTTTGCATTTTCCTTAACTGCAACCTGAGATCAGTAAGTTCTGATAATACAGCTGGTTTGTTAGAGGAAGCAGTGGATCGACATAGTTCCTCTTCTTTAGATTTAATAGACTGTTGTAGGGTAAGGATTTTATCCCTATTAATTTTTTTTTGTCTGGAGGAAATTTGAATCAAGACTCCCCTCAAGACCGCCTTGTGAGCATTCCAATAGGTAAACAGATTGAGGAGGTTTGATTCGTTTTCACTAAAATAATTTTGTAAGGCTGAGCTGATTTCAGATTTGATGGTGGGGTTATGAAGCAGAGAGGAGTTGAATTACCACATGAATTGGGGACCCTATTATCAGTTCTGCAGTTACCGGGGAATGATCTGAAATAGATTTATTAAGTATGGAGCTGGAGGAGAATCTTGGCAAGGAGAAGACATCTGTGAGTATCAGATCTATTCTAGATGCCAACTGATGGCCATCAGAAAAATGAGTAAATTCTCTAGATGTGGTGTTCAAACAGCGGAATGAGTCGAATAGCTCGTGATTATAAATCCAGCTGTTCAAGGATTGCGTTTTCTGTTTGCTGGGAGAGGTGGAGTCTAGTACACCATCTGGCACCATATTAAAGTCCCCTAACAAAAGTAGGGTTCCTGATCGTGTCTAATTTTTTCATTAGCTTATTCAGGAAGCTAATTTGTCTGATGGTGGGAACATAAGTATTAACTATTGTGAAGGTTTGGCGGTTCAGTTTGCACAGGAGAATATGATTGTCATGATACCAGTGCACCACCCCCGGGTTAGCCCCCCCTTAGTGAGAATTTGGGTAAAAAATGACTACATTCGTTAGATCTTTGTTAGATCCGGTTTGATCAACCAAAACTAACGTTAGATCACCCCTACAAAATGAGATATTTACGATCTTTTCCAGGGGGGGCTAACCCGTAGCTAGCCCCCCCAACTATGAAATTTGCCGTTTTTTGGATGGATTCTGATAGATATTCGTTAGATCCGGTTTGATCAGCAAAAATTAGCGTTAGATCTCCTTTCGTTTCCGAGATATTGGGGGTGTCAGGTGGGGGGTTAGCCCCCCCTAATTTGAAATTTGCCATTTTTTGGATGGATTCTGATAGATATTCGTTAGATCCGGTTTGATCAGCAAAAATTAACGTTAGATCTCCTTTCGTTCCCGAGATATTGGGGGTGTCAGGTGGGGGGTTAGGTACGGGTTAGCCCCCCCTAATTTGAAATTTGCCATTTTTTGGATGGATTCTGATAGATATTCGTTAGATCCGGTTTGATCAGCAAAAATTAACGTTAGATCTCCTTTCGTTCCCGAAATATTGGGGGTGTCAGGTGGGGGGTTAGGTACGGGTTAGCCCCCCCTAATTTGAAATTTGCCGTTTTTTGGATGGATTCTGATAGATATTCGTTAGATCCGGTTTGATCAGCAAAAATTAACATTAGATCTCCTTTCGTTCCCGAGATATTGGGGGTGTCAGGTGGGGGGTTAGGTACGGGTTAGCCCCCCCTAATTTGAAATTTGCCGTTTTTTGGATGGATTCTGATAGATATTCGTTAGATCCGGTTTGATCAGCAAAAATTAACGTTAGATCTCCTTTCGTTCCCGAGATATTGGGGGTGTCAGGTGGGGGGTTAGGTACGGGTTAGCCCCCCCTAATTTGAAATTTGCCGTTTTTTGGATGGATTCTGATAGATATTCGTTAGATCCGGTTTGATCAGCAAAAATTAACGTTAGATCTCCTTTCGTTCCCGAGATATTGGGGGTGTCAGGTGGGGGGTTAGGTACGGGTTAGCCCCCCCTAATTTGAAATTTGCCGTTTTTTGGATGGATTCTGATAGATATTCGTTAGATCCGGTTTGATCAGCAAAAATTAACGTTAGATCTCCTTTCGTTCCCGAGATATTGGGGGTGTCAGGTGGGGGGTTAGGTACGGGTTAGCCCCCCCTAATTTGAAATTTGCCGTTTTTTGGATGGATTCTGATAGATATTCGTTAGATCCGGTTTGATCAGCAAAAATTAACGTTAGATCTCCTTTCGTTCCCGAGATATTTCCGATCATTTTCTGGGGAGGGCTAACCCGTAGCTGTCTGAATGTAAAATCCTACAGAGACAAATAGCGGCTTGGAAAATTCATTGTGGCGGTCTGGACTAGAAATAGGAAAAGCAAATGACCCCAGTAACAGCAAACGTCGCATGTGACCACTGGATATAAGGCCTCTTTCACATGATCTTAGTTTTGTCGTGTAATACGCTGTGTTTTTCACGCATGTGTACTTCACGATGAAATGTACCCATTGAAACCGATGCGTTTATTCTCATATGCGTTATTTTCATGCATACGCAAATGCGTGTAAAAAAAAAAAATAACAATTACAGGATGTTCTATTTTGTAGCATATTACACGATTAGCCCATTAATACAAATCACTGGGCTGCGTGAAATATGATGGGAAATGCGCAGTGACAACGCTGCATTTTTAACGCACGCATACGCATATGATCATGTGAAAGAGGCCTAAAGGTAACATAACCACTAGTGCGGTCTGCAGAGCGCCTGTGTAGCTAGTTTCTGCCTATCTATGGTCACTGTATAGGAGTAATATTGGTCTTTGCATGGTGTTTTATTCAGTCACAGTATGGCAGTATTGTTTCATTACTACGTTTGTGTAACTCTCATCAGAGTGGGGGCAAGTAGGAAATCTTGGTGAGTTCCCACATTTTTTTCCCAGAACTTGACCCCTGGTAGTAGCTGATCTGTAATCCAATGTGAGCATGTGATGTATGGTGCTGAAGGGGTTCCCCGGGATTTCCCCAGGCTGCAGAACGCTGGTGGGGTGACGTCACCCTGCCAGCGGGAAAGCTCAGGGAATCCTTACAGTGCCACAACAGAGGGATGCCGGTGAGCAGTGCTCCCCTGCACATCGTCCTCCCGCTTCGCTGCAGCGGCACCGGTACTCATGCCCTCCCTTGCTGTCGGCTACCTGTGGGTCTTGTACTGCAGGGCTTGTCTGTGGTTCCCTGGCGTTTCCCCAGCATAGGAAACTGGAGGGGCGACGTCACCCCGCCAGCAGGAGACACCAAGGAACCCCTGCAGTACCACATTCAGAGTTTAATTCCGGCTCAGAGAAAACAGGTGTCATATTTAAGCAGTGTGAACTTAGCCTACGTCAGCAGATAAACATTGATATGCGTCTATGACTTATCAAAAGTTACCTGAAAGCTAAATACAGGGCAGGAAATGCAACAGGTGGGATAGCGGTGGAACAGAGGAGCGCAGCATGATGGAGCCGATCACATACTCATCAGCTCCCTAAGCACTGCATGATGCCACTGAAAACCACATGTGGAAAAACCAGGTGGGGCAATGGCTTGAAAACCCACTTAGATCCTTTTACATTTGCATGTAGTTTTATCAACACAATGTATCAACTTTTGAGTGATTTTGATCCCACCCTCTGTTTGACCCTGTGTGTGACCCTTTGGATGTTCAGCTTCACTTCAGTCATAAGAGCAGAGAAACACATCCTCGTACAAGTGTGATCACTAAATGTGAAGGTCGGTATTGATGTCCTATGTATGGCATATTTCTATGCAGGAAGGTCTGATCTGCTGTGTGTAATCTGTGCATGTGTGTGTATGGATCTGCTGGTCAGTGTGTGCAGATATGGATGGCAGCAGGAGAATGGATGCAGAGAGCTGTGTGTTACGAAATTTAATCCCACTTTAAGCACATAAGTGCACAATAGGAAAATGTGCCAAGTAGCTGCCACCAGTCCTTTACTTCAAGCCTCCCCATTACGTTATTTGTGTTGGCCAATTTATTCATATATAGGATATTAGTCATTCACACGAGTGTTGAATGCTTCACTGAAATGCTGAGAACTGGCAGCAGAGCTGGGCTAGTGACCACATGACCAGCCTAGTCGTGCTATTAGATAGCTGGCATGCGCCCAGTTCCGGGCGCTGCAGCACCCAGACAGCACCTCGGAGTGGAGCGCCACTGGTGTCATTATTCTGTGTGTCTGCAGGACAATACAGGCCTGCTGACAGCTGCATAGGGTAGCATTAGGTGGAAGATTCCCTTTAAGCACACCAACATATATAAATCCAAAAGAAAAGCATGATGCCCATTAAAGAGGCACTCACAGACCACTAAAGAGGCATTCCCAGACTGATGGGTGTGCAGAGGCATGCCGTCTGAGGCAGCTAATTATCTTATCTGTCTCCTCCTCCAGCTTCTGTGTTTAGATGGCGGACATCATCCAGGATACTTGAGGAACTCCCCTGCTGTGGCACTGTTCTCTTCCATGCAGGCTCATGTGCAGATTGCAAGTACACGAGAGTGTGCCAGATGTCAGCGATCCAACCACCTCCAGCTCATGAACCAGAGGAGAAGGGGCCAGAGAAATGAAACTGCATTGAAAATTATTAATTCTCTGAGGGGCAGACGACAGGCCGTGCTCTGACCATCAGTGAATGACGACAAGAATAAGGCTGCTAGCAGCATTTTCTCCCCACTACTTTCCCACCCAGTCTTACGATGACATGACGGGACGGTGAAGTAGTGGGGAAACAAAAAATTGTAATGATAGTCCGATTCAAAGTGAATGGGACCGTCACCTCACCTTTTTTTCTTTCCTGCCATGATGGCAGTCATTGATGGGGAAAAATTGTGAGCATGGACAAAGCCTTAAAGAGTACCTGAACCTTTACTCTGCATTCTGTCATGCTGTGGCTGATGCCCACAGCATGACAGAAAACGGTGTGCAGCTGCAGCTGTGCCCGAGGCCTCCTGCAGCCCGCAGTGCTGCTGCAAATGCAACGTCCCCCCTCCTACCGCCACCAGAGCCAGGAATCGCTTGACTGATCTGGCAAAATGCTAAATGAGTCAAGGTCCTTGCGCCGGGGGCAGGCCAGGAGTGGCTGCGATGCGGTCACTTCCTGGAATGAAGGCCACGCCCCCTGCAACATCACATGATGCAGCAGACTGCTGCGTCACGTGACGTTGGCTCTTGGCCCATTCAATGGCTGTGGGTGGGTGGGCTTCAGCGGCAGTGGCGTTATGCCTAAAGACCTGGTTCATCACCAGATCATTGAAGGTTTCCACTCACCAGATTCGGCAGGGGTAGGGGGGCCCCCGGCCGGTGCAGCGGCATTGGTGGACATGTCCCGCCGCACTGCCGCACATACCTTACTGTCATGCTGTGGCCCGCAGCCACAGCATGACAGAATTAAAAAAAATAAATAAAAAAACGTTGCGGTACCCTTTAAACAAAATCTATTTTTTGATGACAGTTCAACTTTACAATGAAATTCCAACCAAAACACTGAGATGTCCATGGTGTATTGGCAATTAAGTAGGATCACTTTCCATGTTACATGCAGTAATGTTTATTTGAAACTATTATTATTTATTTCTATAGCGCCATTAATTCCATGGTGCTGTACATGAGAAGGGGGGTTACATACAAAGTTATAGATATCGTTAACAGTAAACAGATTTACAATGACAGACTGGTACAGAGGGGAGAGGACCCTGTCCTTGCGGACTTACATTCTACGGGATAGTGGGGAAGAGACAGAAGGTCAGGGGTGCAGCAGCTCTGGTGGTGGTGAGGCGGCAGCGGTGGTGAGGCGGCAGAATGGTTATTGCAGGCTGTAAGCTTTCCTGAAAAGATGGGTTTTCAGGTTCTGTTTGAAGGATCCGAGGGTGGTGGATTCTGGAAATATTTTTGAGTTGCAGGCGACAGGAGGTGGCAAGAGATTGGACGTGCGGTTTGAAGGACAGGGAAGAGTCGAGAGTTACTCCAAGGCAGCAGATTTCAGATGTGGGAGAGAGCGTGATGCTGTTTACCATAATAGATAGATCGGGTAGGGAAGATACATGAGGTGGAGGAAAGATAATGAGTTCAGTTTTGTCTACGTTGAGTTTTAGGAAGCGAGAGGTGAAAAATGAGGATATGGCTGATAGACACTCTGGGATTCTGGACAGCAGAAAGGTGACATCTGGGCCAGAGAGGTAGATCTGAATGTCCTCTGCATACAGGTGGTACTGGAAGCCATGGGACTTTATGAGTTATCCTAGGCCAAGAGTATAGATAGAAAAAAGTAGGGGCCCCAGGACAGAGCCTTGGGGGACTCCAACAGAGAGGGGGCGGGATGAGTAGGTATTGTGGGAGTGGGAGACGTTGAATGTGCGGTCAGAAAGGTATGAGAAAATCCAGGATAGGGCGAGGTCTTTGATGCCAAAGGAAGAAAGAATCTATAGCAGGAGGCAGTGGTCAACTGTGTCAAAGGCAGAGGACAGGTCAAGAAGGAGGAGGATGGAGAATTGTCCGTTAGCTTTGGCTGTTAGTAAGTCATTAGTAATTTTGGTCAGGGCAGTTTCAGTGGAGTGGTGGGGGGTGGAAGCCAGATTGCATGATGTCAAGGTGGGAGTTAGATGAGAGGTGGGAGGAAAGTTGAGCATGGACATGCTATTCAAGGAGTTTGGAAGCAAATGGGAGCAGTGATATGGGGCGATAGCTGTGCATAGCAGTTGGGTCAAGGTTTGATTTTTTGAGGATGGGTGTTATGGTGGCATGTTTGAAGGCAGAGGGGAAGGTACCAGAAGTTAGGGATAGGTTGAAGAGATGGGTTAGGGCTGGAATGATCATGTTAGTGAGGTTGGGGAGCAGATGGGAAGGGATGGGGTCAAGTGCACAGGTGGTGAGGCGTGATTTGGAAAGGAGATGAGTAAGCTCTCCTTCAGTGATGTTGGAGAGGGAGGTTATTAGGGAGGGGCAGAGGTCTGGTATGTGGAGCGGTTGGGGTGGTGGAACTGTGAAGGTTTGCCTTATTTGGTCAATCTTGTTTTTGAAGTAGGTGGCAAAGTCCTCAGCAGAGATATGGGGAGTTGGAGGTGGCAGTGGTGTGCGGAGGAGAGAGTCGAATGTGCTGAACAGTTGTTTTGGGTTATGGGATAGTGAAGATACAAGGCTTGTTAAATAGGTCTGTTTAGCAGAGGTGATGGCTGATTTAAAGGCAAGTGTAGCTTGTTTGAAAGCAGTGAAGTCGTCTGGCAGGCGTGTTTTCTTCCAACGCCACTCTGCGACCCTGGATGCTTGTCGAAGTTTTTTGGTGAGGTTGTTGTGCCAGGGTTGCCTATTGGTTTGTCGCACTTTAACATGCATGAGAGGAGCGACTGAGTCTATGGCTGATGTGAGGGTGGCATAACACTAACTAGACATATACCTTTTAATATCTTATTAGTGACAAGAAAAAAACATACTAGCTTATCCATTTAATTGTTTTCCTATTTTTGTTTTAAGATGCCACGAAAACCATCTATTGATAGTCAGACATTAAAAAACACATTAAAATCTTATCCTGGTATTTTCAATGCTAATGGAGAGTTAAAGTCAGCCTCTGATCCTATCTGGAGGGAAGTATGTTCTCACCCCTCCTTGCAGAAATATAGCTCCTTGATGGAAGAATCAGAAACTTCCCAGGCTATATTTAAACCCAAACAGATACATGACTATGTATTTCAAAATAGGTATGATCTGCAGACGTTCTTACGTATGGAACATAACATCTTGCCTCAATCAAAAGATACAGAAATTAAGGAGTTGTGGCCTGACACAAGCACATCTGATGAAAACTCTTCAGAGGAACACTCTTCAGAGGGTGGCTTTGTGCGCACACAGGGACGAGAACCAACACTTCTATGGCATGTATTAATCCCTTATGACCAATACTTAGAGATCAAGCCCAAAACAGTGTTCTATAATGAGGGTGACAGCAAAAAGAGGCGCAGGGTGCTCAAAAAACACGCATGGACTTCTATTATAACAGAGGTTCTTTATAAACAGCATGGACTCCCATGTGCCTTCTCCTTTAGGAGGAACAAAGTTCGTATGGGTGAAGACAAAGCAAGAAAGTTCTTAACTGCAAATGGGCATTGCACAGAGTGCAAAGCAGCAGTGTATATTTCTGCAGAAGAGGAACCTAATCTGGGAAACCCTTTAATGGAGACGAGAAACAATTGATTCCGAAATAGCATTTGGAGAAAAGGAACCACCAACCATACCATCACTAAGAATTTGTCAAGATGCTAGGCAAGAAGCTATGGATAGGATGTTTGGTACACCAAAGTTGAAAGATCCAGTTTTATCACTGTCTCAGATGAAGAGTACTCATAAGTATGCAGGAGATATTCATACTATCTCATATGATGGTTTTTTTGTTCATTATTGGTCAAAGGAACAAATATATATTTTTAAGAAGTATTGTTCAAAGCATTGCTTCCCTCGCATTCAAGTAGATGCCACAGGGAGTTTGGTATTAAAAATAAAAAGAGAAAATAAATTGTCTGCTCATATTTTTTTATATGAGATTGTTATTAACTTTGAGAATACACAAATGAGTGTATCTCAAATGTTGAGTGAAACTCAAGATACTCCAACTATAACTTTTTGGCTGGAAAAATGGATAAAGGATGTGCAGAAATTGCCTAAAGAATGTGTCTGTGACTTTTCTCATGCATTACTTGGTGCATTGTCACGACCTCTAAATGACTGTAGCCTTAACACATACTTGAGGACTTGCTTGTTCCTCCTACTTGGCAATAAAAGTGAAAAACCGAAATGCTATATACGAGGAGATGTTGCCCACCTGATTAAAACTGTATGTCGGTGGAAGTGCTTTCCAAAAAATGCAAAACTTGTGAGGAAGTTCTATATACGATGTGTTGGACTTCTGGTCAAGTGTGAATCATTTGACATTCTTAAACAGCTTGTTCTCAGTACCTTTATTCTTTGTGTATCTGAGACAACAGGTAACATCAGTGATCGTGAAACATCAAAATATAAAACATCAAAGGCATACCTTTGCCATTGCATTGAGACTGGGAATTTGAGAATTATTGATGAGTATCTGGAGAATTGTCAGGAGACTGAAATACTCAGTGATGAAAATGAAAAGAACTATAGTGAGCCACTGTCAGGATGGCTAAATGACATTGTGCAAGAAGCAGAAACTGCAAGTCTAGAACAAGGGGAACAGCCAAACCCTTACTTCTGTACAGATTTTTCTCATAAACTAGTTCACCTTCTGAAGTATTTTCCTATTTGGACATCTGTGATGCAACCAGTTTTTAAATCACCAAATAAAACAGCCTCTTCTGCATCAGTTGAGGGAGATTTTGGCCTTTTGAAGAACTCCATTCTTCAGCATATTCAAACTCCAATGCGAGTTGACAAATTTGTTGCATTGCATTTAAGTGCTCTGTGTGGGCGCTCAAAAATGGCAGCTGCTGTACATGTCACAGAAAGTAACAGTTTAGTAACATTGCAAAAGGAAGAGGTCATCGATGAATCTGCCATAGACAAACATGGGCAGCAGGAAAAAAGTAATGAAAAAGAAGTTGTTAGTGAACACATAAAGAAACTGACAGACACTCTCCTGCCTCTTCAACAATTTATGAAAGAAACAAGTGTTTTAGAAAGTAGGAACACGGAACAGAGGGTGGTAGAGCTTAGGGAAGAAGAATGTTGGCGGGGTAAAACCAACTCTCAATTGAAAATTGTACATACTCCCATAGCACAAAATGAAGGTGATAACAAATCGTTGAAGTCCAAGGATTTACTTTCCCCACTGAACATACCTTTCAAGAAGAGACCAACATATTTAACGCCGTATCCAAATATATGTCAAATAATTGATGATCCTTGTTCACGAAAACTTTTAGGTATCCTGCGCAATGGGAATCTCTTGAACACCATTAATATAAATAATAACGTGTATAAGGTCAATAATACTTGCCCATTTGACTCTTTGCTTCATAGTTTGTCAACCATGTTTGTTGATTATGACTCATACAGAAACTTCATAACTAACTCAGAAAACCCATTTTTGGGTGTTGTTAAGTATTTTGTGGAATTTGGGGCAAATCAAAACATGTACAGAAAGAGAGCTCAGTTGATACAGGAAAATTACACAAGCCACACACTTCTAGGTGGAATTACGAGTTTGGATGCAGAAGATTACATTGGCCATACAGTAGAATTGTTTTTAAAAGACATCCCCAGTTCAACAGAAATATCTACATGTCAAAATGTCACATGTAAAAACAACAAAGAACGATGCAATATCTTTTGGCCAATCAACACTAATGATGTAAAACATGGTTTTGAGCGTGCTATGCAAATTTCATCTAAGGTCATTAATAAACCATGTACACCCAACTGCAGCCAACGTACTACGATTATCTACAAACCAGGACCACATCTTATAATAGAGCCACGTGTTGGTTTACCGAGAAAGCAACGAATCTCTGAATTCCCCACTCAAGTGATCATATCAGATATACGTTATACATTAGGAGCCATTATAATGCATGTTCAAGGAAACCACTACATTTCATATTGTAGAAGAAAGGACAGTTGTTGGGAAGTTTACGACGACATGAGCTACTCTGTAAAAACGGTAGACCCACATAAACTATGTGGAAATGCAGAAGTTGTAATATATGTTAAAATGTAGCTTTTCCTGTTTACAGGTATAACAAATGAGTAAAGACAATCGCTCTTTAAAGAGTAGCTAAACTTTTAAGCAAGTTTACCTCTATTGTCTCCTTGGGCCTTGTTGTTATGACATTACTTAGTCCTGCAGCAGTACAGCGCTCCTGACCGCTGCATCGCACTCTGTCTCCCCAATGTCCACCAGATATTTCCTCTTGCTGGTGACTACATATGGAGTCACCCAAGATTGCACCAGAACTGATCAGAGCCTTCCTTTCCTTATTGCGAATCAGATTTCACAGGAAAAGGAAGCCTCCGATTGGGGCTGATGCCATCTTGGGTGACTACACATGTAGACACTTGCCAGAGAAAATATTGGGTGGATGTCAAATATTGGGTGGATGTCAGGGAGACAGAGCAGGTGTGAATGGCAAGAACCATGGCTGATACCACAGTGTAGGAACACAAAACTGGCAGGACTAAGGTAAGTTAGAATGAGGGTGGGGAAGCCAATTGATTTAAACTGGTTTGAAAGTTTAGCTATTCTTTAAAACACTTCTTGTAAAGCTAAGGCTGGGGGTCAGGGGGGTTTCATTCAGCTCCTCTGTCAAAAATAAGAGGCTGAATACAACAAAACAAAGACTTTTGCTTCCCCGATAACTTGAATAAGGATACAAGCCTTCTGAACTGCTCGTACTAGAAATGTTAAGGCTGCTTTAAAATAGGGGGGTAAAAAAAAGGCCTGCATGTAGGAAGAAAAAAAAGTGCTAATATTTTGAGCACTAGCAGTTCAGTAAGTTACTGTCCCCGTTCCAGCAAACAGGGAAGCAAACTATTATATTTGGTTCTGTCCAGCCTCTCCTTTGGACAGAGAAGCTGAATATAACTATACGATGTCCTTGTGAACTCAGCCTACGCTAAGTGCATTTACAGACCATTTTCATATACTGTAACTGAAACCAAACTAGATTTCAAAATTAGTTATATGTCAAAAGCAATAAGTAAAAAAAAAAAAAAAAAAAAAAAAAAGAGGACTATCTGTTAATTCTCAAAGAGTAACTAAACTTTTCTATTTCATAAGTGGGCAGGGAGGGGGCATATATATTTACTTCTATATAGATGCAGGGTCTACAGATTCTGAAAGTGCCCCCAAGTTACACCGCCAACCATCCTCCGGATTTTTATTTCTTCAGCCGACTGGCTTAATCAGCCTGACTGACAAAAGGGGAGAGCAATGTGACCGTGGTCCTAATTGGCTGGTTGCTGTTAGAGCTAGCAGCCAGCCAATCAGGAGTTTGGCCACAGTGCTAGCCATGTCCGTGATATCATGCAGATCATGGAAGAAAAGGAAATCTAGTGGACAGCTGTGGAAATTGTAAGGGGAAATTTGAAGGCACTTACAAGAGTCTTTAGACTCTGCATATAAATACAGTACAGGTTAGTATGCAAATCTCAGTGGCTTTCACTGCCACACTGTACCAACCAAGAAGAAACAAAAAAAAATGTAAATTTGCATGGATTTCTACAGACAATACATGTAATACAAGTAACAACCCTCACATACCCCCATGTTAAGCAATAATGCCCCCAAAGTCAGTAATGTTGCCTTCGTTTTGCTCTCCTGTGTGTCCCGAGTCCCACTCCTCACCACCTGCTGCACAGCAATATGGCTTACATGGCAGCAGGAGCGAGTGGCTGCATGGAGCTCATCACCTACAGGAGGGCTGCTGCTGTCTGAGCTGATCCGACATCTGCAGTCTGGGTCCGGACGCTTAGGAGGCAGTGACACACAGCAGCGCTTGCCAAGCTCCTCACAGGCTGAGCACAGCTACAGCCTCTACTAGGAGCTAAGCCGGCCTCGGAGGAGCGTCCCGACCGCCACACACTTCTTTCTATCCAAAGACGGTTCCTCCATTCCTAAGTAGGGTTTTTGTATGAGTGGAGAAAAACTATAAGGGAAATGGAGATAAATTTATTCAAATATGTTTAATCATAGGATACCAATAATAATTTACAATACATATTCACGAAAGATGTAGGCTGTATCTAAAGAATAGAAGGACTGAAAATTCCCATGAGTGCCAAATAACTCAAAGGAAAGAAGAAGAAGAACAGTAACACCCCGGTGTTGGGGTGATAGTGTTCTTTCTTTTGTTTGAGTTACTTTGCACTCATGGGAATTTTCAGTCCTTCTCTTCTTTAGATACAGCCTACATCTTTCGTGAATATGTATTGTAAATTATTATTGGTATTCTATGAGATTAAACATTTGAATAAAATTATATCTAGTCACATTAGTAATTTTCTTTGTTTTTTGTATAATTCAAACACCGATAACTCAGGAACTTCGTCTAGATGTTAAAATGTACATGTTATATTTATATTACAGGGATTTACAGTCCTAAACTTTCAGGTTTTCACTGTTTAAATATCTATTTCTGTAAGGTATTACTTTTACTTGTGTTTTTGTACTAATAAGATTTATTTTTTTGATAATTAAATTGATTAAAAATGAGACCACATGAGGAGTTTTTGTTTAGTCTATGTACAGGCTTTTTTAACGACCGCCCATTGACTTTTGCCAACGGGGCTAGCCGGGCCTTATTCATCCGCCATAGAGTTTTCACGTCGGGCGGGGAATGGCAGCCCCAGCTAGCCCCATCGGCAATCGCGGGATCCCAGCTGTCCTACTGTCAGCTGGGATCCCAACCCCCAAAAATTAAATATTTTAATATTTATTCCACACGGTAAACACCATAAAAAATAAAAAAAGCCATAATTTCTATTTTTTTCACTGTTTGAGTCACAAAAAAAGGCATAAAACGCGATTAAAAAATCGGATATACTCCAAAATGGTCCGAATAAGAACTACAACTCTTCCCGCAAAAAATGAGGCATCCCACAGCTCCGTAGTCAGACAAATAAAAGTGCCACGGGGCTGCGCATGCGGCGAGACCAAATCCTCTCCAATTATTTAAAAAAAAACATTTTACTTTTTAAAAGTAGTAAAAAGAAAAAAAATTACATAAATTTGGTTTCGGTGTGTCCGACCTGACACGGAGAATAAAGATATTCTGCTATTTTTACCGCACTGGAAACTAACTAAAAATAAAACTCAAAAAACATTAGCGTAATTAATTTTTTTTTAAATTTTGCCTCTCCTAAAAAATAAATAAAAGTTATACAAAACATTATATGCACTCCAAAGTGGTGCCAAGGAAAAATACAACTTGCTAGCTATGCAAAAAACAAGCCACCTGTACTTTGAAATTTGCCGATTTTTAAATGGATTCTGATAGATATTCGTTAGATCCGTTTGAGCAGCGGCGACTTCGACGGGGGCCAGTTGTGGGCAGCATCAGGACTTCACTGGCGATGTGTCATGGCGAGGAAGGGGGACAGTGTGCTGCGATGATTGCGAAGAGGCGAGCCTGTAGGCATCATGGGGGACGAGAATGACTGACTCGCTGACCGAACTTTCAGATTGTCCCACTCACTCACCACCTCCTCACTTCACTCTCTCTCTGTTGGTCTCCCCCAATTGGACCCCTCCTCTTCTCCATCTACACCTCAGGACCGCTGCTAAAACGGATCTAACGAATATCTATCAGAATCCATCCAAAAAACGGCAAATTTCAAATTAGGGGGGGCTAACCCGTACCTAACCCCCCACCTGACACCCCCAATATCTCGGGAACGAATGGAGATCTAACGTTAATTTTTGCTGATCAAACCGGATCTAACGAATATCTATCAGAATCCATCCAAAAAACAGCAAATTTCAAATTAGGGGGGGCTAACCCGTACCTAACCCCCCACCTGACACCCCCAATATCTCGGGAACGAAAGGAGATCTAACGTTAATTTTTGCTGATCAAACCGGATCTAACGAATATCTATCAGAATCCATCCAAAAAACGGCAAATTTCATAGTTGGGGGGGCTAACCCGTACCTAACCCCCCACCTGACACCCCCAATATCTCGGGAACGAAAGGAGATCTAACGTTAATTTTTGCTGATCAAACCGGATCTAACGAATATCTATCAGAATCCATCCAAAAAACGGCAAATTTCAAATTAGGGGGGGCTAACCCGTACCTAACCCCCCACCTGACACCCCCAATATTTCGGGAACGAAAGGAGATCTAACGTTAATTTTTGCTGATCAAACCAGATCTAACGAATATCTATCAGAATCCATCCAAAAAACGGCAAATTTCAAATTAGGGGGGGCTAACCCGTACCTAACCCCCCACCTGACACCCCCAATATCTCGGGAACGAAAGGAGATCTAACGTTAATTTTTGCTGATCAAACCGGATCTAACGAATATCTATCAGAATCCATCCAAAAAACGGCAAATTTCAAATTAGGGGGGGCTAACCCGTACCTAACCCCCCACCTGACACCCCCAATATCTCGGGAACGAAAGGAGGTCTAACGTTAATTTTTGCTGATCAAACCGGATCTAACGAATATCTATCAGAATCCATCCAAAAAACGGCAAATTTCAAATTAGGGGGGGCTAACCCGTACCTAACCCCCCCACCTGACACCCCCAATATTTCGGGAACGAAAGGAGATCTAACGTTAATTTTTGCTGATCAAACCGGATCTAACGAATATCTATCAGAATCCATCCAAAAAACGGTAAATTTCAAATTAGGGGGGGCTAACCCGTACCTAACCCCCCACCTGACACCCCCAATATCTCGGGAACGAAAGGAGATCTAACGTTAATTTTTGCTGATCAAACCGGATCTAACGAATATCTATCAGAATCCATCCAAAAAATGGCAAATTTCAAATTAGGGGGGGCTAACCCGTACCTAACCCCCCACCTGACACCCCCAATATCTCGGGAACGAAAGGAGATCTAACGTTAATTTTTGCTGATCAAACCGGATCTAACGAATATCTATCAGAATCCATCCAAAAAACGGCAAATTTCAAATTAGGGGGGGCTAACCCGTATCTAACCCCCCACCTGACACCCCCAATATCTCGGGAACGAAAGGAGATCTAACGTTAATTTTTGCTGATCAAACCGGATCTAACGAATATCTATCAGAATCCATCCAAAAAACGGCAAATTTCAAATTAGGGGGGGCTAACCCGTACCTAACCCCCCACCTGACACCCCCAATATCTCGGGAACGAAAGGAGATCTAACGTTAATTTTTGCTGATCAAACCGGATCTAACGAATATCTATCAGAATCCATCCAAAAAACGGCAAATTTCAAATTAGGGGGGGCTAACCCGTACCTAACCCCCCACCTGACACCCCCAATATCTCGGGAACGAAAGGAGATCTAACGTTAATTTTTGCTGATCAAACCGGATCTAACGAATATCTATCAGAATCCATCCAAAAAACGGCAAATTTCAAGTTAGGGGGGGCTAACCCGTACCTAACCCCCCACCTGACACCCCCAATATCTCGGGAACGAAAGGAGATCTAACGTTAATTTTTGCTGATCAAACCGGATCTAACGAATATCTATCAGAATCCATCCAAAAAACAGCAAATTTCAAATTAGGGGGGGCTAACCCGTACCTAACCCCCCACCTGACACCCCCAATATCTCGGGAACGAAAGGAGATCTAACGTTAATTTTTGCTGATCAAACCGGATCTAACGAATATCTATCAGAATCCATCCAAAAAACGGCAAATTTCATAGTTGGGGGGGCTAACCCGTACCTAACCCCCCACCTGACACCCCCAATATCTCGGGAACGAAAGGAGATCTAACGTTAATTTTTGCTGATCAAACCGGATCTAACGAATATCTATCAGAATCCATCCAAAAAACGGCAAATTTCAAATTAGGGGGGGCTAACCCGTACCTAACCCCCCACCTGACACCCCCAATATCTCGGGAACGAAAGGAGATCTAACGTTAATTTTTGCTGATCAAACCGGATCTAACGAATATCTATCAGAATCCATCCAAAAAATGGCAAATTTCAAATTAGGGGGGGCTAACCCCCCACCTGACACCCCCAATATCTCGGAAACGAAAGGAGATCTAACGCTAATTTTTGCTGATCAAACCGGATCTAACGAATATCTATCAGAATCCATCCAAAAAACGGCAAATTTCATAGTTGGGGGGGCTAGCTACGGGTTAGCCCCCCCTGGAAAAGATCGTAAATATCTCATTTTGTAGGGGTGATCTAACGTTAGTTTTGGTTGATCAAACCGGATCTAACAAAGATCTAACGAATGTAGTCATTTTTTACCCAAATTCTCACTAAGGGGGGGCTAACCCGGGGGTGGTTACCAGTGCTGGGTGACCGGCACTGCTGGGGTTAATGTTCTGACCTCAGTGCAGAGTCTCACCTGCACACCTGGGACCTATTATGGTGGCCTCTCATTGGTTCTGGGGAGGCTTCTTATAGCCTCAGGAAGCTCCCATCCCCCGTCAATTATACTTTCGCCCTTGGCATTGTGTGGTGACCCCTGAGTGTGTTAGTGCTGTGTTCTGGTTGCATGATTCTCTGTGTATGACTTGGTCTGTTCTCTGGATATTGCTTTGGATTCTGCCTGGTACCTTCTACGTCTGTTTGGTTTTGATCTCTGCTTGGCCCTGACTATCCGTTCTGTCTCATCCCTGGTACTTTACTGAGATCTTGTGTATGACCTTTGGCTTTGTCTGACCTCCTGTCTGTTTATCCCTCCTGTACCTCGCTTGCCTGTACTGTGCATGACCCCCGCTTTGCCCGACTTTGAGTTTTCTACCTTCTTTGAAAGCAGCATGCTAAGCCCCGCCCCCTTGCAGTCACATGACCGTTCACATGACCGTAGGTCCTGTGCCTGCTTTCTAAAATTCTACATTCAGGTCCCGTGCATCTTTATTTTCTGGCTGTTCATGTCCCCAGGAGTCCCTACGGTGCGGGTGAGTCCATGCTTAGCGGAGGCTGTACGCCGGCGCTGTCAGGACCCTGACATTATAACTGACCATTAAGTTTTTTTGAGGTTTTTTATGCAGAGAGTTATGGATCTCATACAGTCTCTGGCTGACCAGATGAAAAGTCTGAGTCAGATATTTCAGGGTTTATCTCTGGAGCAGCAAGCTCTGGCTCGTTCTCAGCAGCAGGTTTCTGAGACAGTGTGGGGGGCTTTAGCTGCTGGGTCTCTGGGGGCTGTGGCGAGTGATGTTGTTTTGGTGTCCCCAGAACCACCTGTTAAACTGCCTGACTTTTTTTCTGGAAACAAAAAGGAGTTCAGAGTCTTCATGGAGGGGTGCAAACTTTTTTTAGTTTGATACCACGTTCCTCTGGGGATGAAAGTCAGAAGGTTGGGGTCATTATGTCTCTGTTAAGAGGGTCCCCACAAGCTTGGGCTTTCTCCCTTCCTCCCACTGCCCCTGAGTGTCTGTGAATGCGTTTTTTGAGGCCCTCGGGCACATATATGATGAGCCGGACCGAGTGCGATTGGCAGAGGACATGGTGATGAGCGTCTGTCAGGGGAAACACTCAGCTGAGTGGTTTTGTACTGAATCCCGCCGCTGGGCCGCAGAGATCTCTTGGAATGACGCCACACTCTGAGGACTCTTTCGCAGAGGCTTGTCCGAGCGGCTGCAGGATGCCTTGGCGTTACATCCCCCATCTAACTCTCTCGAGGACGCCATGACCCAGGCCGTCCGGATGGACCGCAGGCTGCAGGCCAAAGGGATGATGCAGGTGGAAACTCCATTGTTCCCCAGTGGAAAAGAGACTGCCCCTGAGCTCATGGATGTAGGTGCCCTCTCCCTGAAGGATACGGAGAGGAAATGCCGGAAGGACAAGCAGTTATGCTTTTACTGCGGTAAAACGGGACATTGGACAAGGGAGTGTCCTGATTGCCCGTCTTCAACCCGGTCGGCGGGAAACGAGACTACTCAGACCCTCAGGTACCCTTTTCCTTGTTTTCTAAAGTCTTACTTCATGTGGAACTGTTTATGGACGGTAGTTCTTTTTCCTCTACAGCCTTCGTGGACTGCGGATCATCGATTAACCTCATTGACTCCCAATTGGTCACACACTGTAAGATAGGGACAGTTAGGCTCAAGGTTCCGATTAAGGTGATGGCCATTGACTCCTCTCCCCTCACTAAGGAGGGAATTCTCTTTATGTCTGACTTGTTTTCACTCAGAGTGGGCGCTACTCATGTGGAAAACCCAAGTTGTTTTGTTCTGGACAATCTACCTGCAGGGTTCGTGTTGGGCATGCCCTGGTTACGTCATAACCCAGTTATTAACTGGAAAACAGGGGAGATTGTGCAATGGGGTTTTAATGATTCGATGTTATGTGATAAATCTGCACTGCTGGTTGAACCTGTTAAATCTGTGTCTGTATCATCTGTCGAGCTGGAAGGTATTCCGGAATGCCTGAAGGACTTTGAAGATGTATTCTCCGAAAGCGAGGCCGAGACGTTACCGCCACATAGACCCTTTGACTGCGCTATTGAGCTGGTCCCGGGGACTAAATTACCTAAAGCCCGTCTGTTTAATTTGTCCGGTCCTGAGCGCTTGGCTATGAAGGAGTACATTGCTGAAAGTCTGCACAAAGGACACATACGTCCTTCAGTCTCACCTGTGGCGGCAGGTTTCTTTTTTGTAAAGAAAAAAGATGACGGGTTACGTTCCTGTCTCGATTTTCGGGAGCTTAATCAGATTACGGTACGGAATACGTACCCCCTTCCGTTGATTCCCGATTTGTGTAACCAACTATCAGGGGTAAACTGGTTTTCTAAACTGGATCTTCGGGGGGCATATAATTTGATAAGGGTCCGAGAGGGGGATGAATGGAAAACCGCATTCCTCACGACCGAGGGGCTGTTTGAAAATTTAGTCATGCCGTTTGGTGTTACCAACGCCCCCGCCATATTTCAGAATTTCATCAATGTGGTATTCTCAGATCTCATTGGTTGTTTTGTCGTTATCTACTTAGATGATATTTTGATATACTCCTCCGACAAGCATTCTCATTTGGAACATGTACGAACTGTTCTCCAAAGACTGAGAGAAAATCATCTGTATGCCAAATTGGAGAAATGTGTATTCTGTGTGCAAGAATTGTCATTTTTGGGATTAATTGTATCCGGTGAGGGTTTTCGCATGGACCCCAAGAAGGTGCAGGCCATTGCGGATCGGGTGCAACCCCGAGATCTTAAGGGTCTTCAGCGCTTCTTGGGGTTCACCAATTATTACCACAAATTTATCCGGGGGTTTTCGCAAGTGGTCAAACCTCTCATGGATCTAACATGCAAAGGTGCGGATGTGAGAGATTGGTCCTCGCTCGCAAAAGAGGCCTTTGCGACGCTGTAAAAATGTTTTATGTCTGCTCCTGTCTTGGTATAGCCAGATCCTTCCAAACCATTTGTGGTGGAGGTGGATGCCTCCGGGGTGGGGGCAGTGTTATCTCAAGGGTCTGCCACTCTTACCAACCTCAGGCCATGTGCTTTCTTTTCCAGGAAGTTCTCTGCTGCTGAAAGAAATTGTGATGTAGGCAATAGAGAGCTTCTTGCGGTCAAGTTGGCATTTGAGGAATGGAGGCACTTTTTGGAGGGGGCCAGTCACCCGGTTACTGTGATCACTGATCACAAAAATTTGTAATACATTGAGTCTGCTAAAAGATTAACGCCCAGACAGGCTCGTTGGTCAATTTTTTTCTCGCTTCCAGTTTACTATTACTTTCCGTCCAGGGTCAAAGAATGTCAAGGCTGACACCTTATCTCGTAGTTTTCACCCTGTGTCTGCCCCAGAGCCATCGTCCTCCATCCTGCACCCTGGGGTGGTGTTAGCAGGGATCTCGTCTGAATTGGAACGGTAAATTGAGGGGGCCCAGTCGCTGGCTCCTGCGGCCAAGCCACAAGTTGTTTGTCCCAGAGCAACTTCGCTTTAAACTCTTGCAAGAGTTCCACGAATCCAAGTTGTGTGCTCACCCTGGTATATCAGCCACGCGACTGGCGGTGGCTAGGATCTTCTGGTGGCCTACTCTTGGTTCTGATATAAAGAAATTCATTTCTGGTTGTGAGGTCTGCGTTCGTTCTAAAAGCTCCCATAGCCGGCC
Source organism: Dendrobates tinctorius (assembly GCF_039654945.1). Taxonomy (NCBI): domain Eukaryota; kingdom Metazoa; phylum Chordata; class Amphibia; order Anura; family Dendrobatidae; genus Dendrobates; species Dendrobates tinctorius. The sequence continues at coordinate 19,939,953 of NW_027361682.1, forward strand.
GGCGGGGGAGCTGATGCCCTTGGAAGTTCCCGAAAGACCGTGGACCCATCTGTCCATGGATTTTATTACCAATCTTCCCTCTTCCAGGGGTAATACGGTGGTATGGGAAGTGGTGGACAGATTTTCAAAGCAGGCTCATTTTGTACCCCTGTCCACATTACCTTCTGCTGAAACCTTATCCAGATTGTTTGTGCAGCATGTGGTCCACTTGCATGGGGTATCCCTGAATGTGGTGTCTGATCGTGGTGTGCAGTTTGTGGCTAAGTTTTGGTGTACTTTCTGCAAAAAATTAGCTGAATTTGCCTTCAATAGTCGGGTGAGTCAATCCACTGGTCTGTCCCCTTTTTTGATCAACTATGGGTTCAGTCCTCATTTTGGTGAGTTTTCTCGTCTGGATTCGGGGTGCCCCGGGGCTGAGGATTCTGTTCAGCGGTTAAAAAATACATGGGCAGAAGTCCAGCAGCGTATATCTAGGTCTCAAGGCAGGTATAAGTTTTTTGCGGACAGGAAACGAACACCTGGTCCCATGTTTCAGATTGGAGAGAAAGTTTGGCTCTCCACGCGAAACATTAAGTTAAAGATTCCGTCAGCCAAGATGGGCCCCAAATTCATTGGCCCATACAAGATTATGGAAAAAATCAACCCAGTAGCGTAGAGGCTGTGCCTTCCACCCTCTTTCAAGATCCCTAACGTCTTCCATAGATCTCTACTGAAACCGTTTGAAGCAGTCCGGGGAGACTCCGAGTCCACTGCTCCTCCGGTTTCGGGACATGTGGAATATGAGATTGGTCACATCGTAGATTCTAGGTTGGTCCGGCGGTCAGTACAGTACCTAGTTCATTGGCAGGGGTATGGGCCGGAGGACAGGTCCTGGGTGCCGGCCCGGTTGATGCATGCGGATCATTTGGTTCGGGCTTTCCATGCTAGATACCCAGGCACGCCTGGGGGTCCAGAGGCCCCCCGTTGAGAGGGGGGTACTGTCATGATACCAGTGCTGGGTGACCGGCACTGCTGGGGTTAATGTTCTGACCTCAGTGCAGAGTCTCACCTGCACACCTGGGACCTATTATGGTGGCCTCTCATTGGTTCTGGGGAGGCTTCTTATAGCCTCAGGAAGCTCCCATCCCCCGTCAGTTATACTTTTGCCCTTGGCATTGTGTGGTGACCCCTGAGTGTGTTAGTGCTGTGTTCTGGTTGCATGATTCTGTGTATGACTTGGTCTGTTCTCTGGATATTGCTTTGGATTCTGCCTGGTACCTTCTACGTCTGTTTGGTTTTGATCTCTGCTTGGCCCTGACTATCCGTTGTCTCATCCCTGGTACTTTACTGAGATCTTGTGTATGACCTTTGGCTTTGTCTGATCTCCCGTCTGTTTATCCCTCCTGTACCTCGCTTGCCCGACTTTGAGTTTTCTACCTTCTTTGAAAGCAGGATGCTAAGCCCCGCCCCCTTGCAGTCACATGACCGTTCGTGTGACCGTAGGTCCTGTGCCTGCTTTCTAAACTTCTACATTCAGGTCCCGTGCATCTTTATTTTCCGGCTGTTCTTGTCCCCAGGAGTCCCTACGGTGCGGGTGAGTCCCTGCTTAGCGGAGACTGTACGCCGGCGCAGTCAGGACCCTGACAATGATAATGTCCTTTTTCGTCTTTTACTTCAGAAAGCAATTCAAAGGAAATAGAGTTACTAATCAGGGTTAAAACCCTAGCTTTCTTTCATGGGCCGCAAGATTCAAATACAAATGGGAAATTTTTGAGATTTATAGAAGGGTGGTTGTCTTTTTTGAACTTGGTTTCTTGAAGGCATACAACCTCAGGATGCATCCCGTTAATCTCCCTACCAATGGAAAATCTCTTCCAAGGGCTATTTAGCCCTCTGACATTGTATGATACGAATTTTATTTTCATGTTACAAGAATGGCTGGGTTCATATGAAGTGGGGTAGAGGAAATGCAGAAACCAGAGTGCACCTACCTTTATATAACTTAGTTGTCCAAAAACCTCAAACTATATACCTATTTGAAACCAAAAACAAAAGAGACACAAAAACAATAAGAACAAAATTGTCCTTCAGGAAGAGCCGATCCGGAAGGCTCTAATTCCTTAGTGGGGAAAGTTTGTGTATGGATCCCATTGGAGGCATCCCTTGGCATAACAACACTATTCCCAGAAGGAAAATAATCTCATGTGATATGAGTCCATGAAGTAGTAGAGAAGTGAGAAAACCTGTGGAAAGAAGAATAATAAGCAGTACAGTACAATACATTGACCAAATAATCAAGAAGTGTAGAGAGGCCTTATAACAAGGTGAGTAAATATATTGGCCAGGTCTCTCTGTTGGATCATCCCTTCTCTGACGAGGGCCCAGGGTCTTGAGAGTTGGAGATTCTATGGCAGTCAGGTATCCTGTAGTAGGACAGGAAATCTCTTCCTTCTTTAGGTGAGAATAGGACGGTCGTCTTTCCTTTGTAGATTATCAAAAGTTTAAGTGGGAAGCCCCATTTATAGGGGATATTATTTTCCCTCAAGGTGGAAGTGACTGGCTTAAAAGACTTTCTTCCTTCAATCGTTTCCTTTGAAAGATTCGTAAATAGCTGAAGGGGGAATTTACATTGTGAGCCCCATCGGGGACAGTGATGATAATGTGTGCAAAGCGCTGCGGAATGTGTTAGCGCTATATAAAGATTATTTATTAATATTTCCTATGTAAATGACAGAGCAATTCTCTTTTGAAAAGCTCATGTTAAAATCGCATTGTAGTCTGAGAGCAATCGCACTGCATTCGGATGCTAGGTGAGAAAAATTGGATCTTACTTGCATTATACTCGTCCAACTTTGTAGAAACCAAATCGCACAGATTTTAAAATCGCTAGTGTGACTCCAGTCAAATCCTGATTTCGGTGCGTAAAAGGTGAGTGCTGCCCCCAGGTGGACAAGCTGTGTATGAGGAGGTATGTGTGTGGCATCCCAGGTATGATGACCCCAACAATAACAATAGAATGTCAGGGGGACTTGAAAGGCCGCGGTTTCATCTGAGAAGTAATTCTCATAGTCAATGACAAACCATTTATTTTGTTCTTTATACTACTTTAGGGGCAAACTTCAGGGTGTGTTCACATGTTCAGGTTTTTAGACACAGTTTGTAAATTCAAAGCCATGAATTGATTCAAAAGTCAGAGAAGTGTAAGGCGCAGTTGATTCTTTTTCATGGTCTACAAGTCATTTTTTTTTCTCTTGCTCTATTTGCACCTTGTGTCACATGTAAGGGTATGTGCACATGTTGCGGATTCTGCACTGGATTTGACCCTGCGGATCCGCAGCAGATCTGCATGTGATGTACAGTACCATTTTAGCCTATGGAAAAAAAAAAAACCGCTGTGCACATGCTGCGGATTTTTCCGCACAGATTTGCTGTGGATTCAAAACTGCAGCATGTCATTTATTTTGTGCAGATCCACAGCGTTTCTACACCTCCTCCATTATAGGAATCCGCAGGTGTAAATACGCAAGGGAAATCCGCACAAAAACTGCAGAAAATCCGCAGTAAATCTTCACTAAATCCGCAGGTAAAACGCAGGTCATTTTACCTGCGGAGTTAGCAAAATCTGCACGGAAAAATCCACAGCAGAATCCGCAACGTGTGCACACAGCGTAAGGGTCTGTGCACACGTTGCGGATTGCTGTGCGGAATTTTCCACGAGGAATCTGCATCTTTTGGCATAATCTGCATGTCAAAATCCGTGCTTTTTTTGCGGATTTCCTGCGGATTTATTGCGGATTTGGCATGCTTTTTTACACCTGCGGATTCCTATGATGGAATGGGTGTAAAAACGCTGCAGAATCCACACAAAGAATTGCCATACCGCGGAAAAAAAAGCTGCGTTTCCGTGCAGATTTTTCCGCAGCATGTGCACAGCGTTTTTTTCCCCCATAGAATAACATTGTACTGTAAATCGCTAGGAAATCTGCAGCGGATCCGCAGAGGCAAAACCGCTACGGATCCGCAGCAAATCCGCAACGTGTGCACATACCCTTAGTCTCCATATGCAGAAAAAAAATAAAATTAGATTTTGTGCTCCACTTGGATACCAGAGCACTACTGCGAAAAAAAACCCAGCAATAAATCTATGGATAATGAAAACCGTGCCCATGTTGTCAAGGAAATGCAGAAGATGGAACGGAAAAGCTGACGTAAAAATGCCATGCAAATAAAAATGCTTTAAAACACGTTTACTTTAACTTTTTTACATACTAAAAATAAAAAGGTGAATATATTGCCGAGAGTTAAGAGGGGTAGAGAACTGAAGGTTCAATCTTTAGCGTAATACAGAGAACATAATACATGCAATGTAAAATGCAGCTACACATCAGTACTGTAATATAGAGGGGGACCACGCTCCGGCACTGTAATATAGAGGGGGATCACGCTCCGGCACTGTAATATAGAGGGGGACCACGCTCCGGCACTGTAATATAGAGGGGGACCACGCCCAGGCATTGTAATATAGAGTGGGACCTCGCTCCGGCACTGTAAGATAGAGGGGGACCTCACCCTGACACTGTAATATAGAGCGGGACCTCGCTCCGGCACTGTAATATAGAGCGGAACCTCACCTTGACACTGTAATATAGAGGGGGACCTCACTCCGGCACTGTAATATAGAGGGGGACCTCGCCCAGGCACTGTAATATAGAGCGGGACCTCGCTCCGGCACTGTAAGATAGAGGGGGACCTCACCCTGACACTGTAATATAGAGCGGGACCTCGCTCCGGCACTGTAATATAGAGCGGAACCTCACCTTGACACTGTAATATAGAGGGGGACCTCACTCCGACACTGTAATATAGAGGGGGACCTCGCCCACTTTTCCCCCTCTCTGCTCTGCTTCCTTCCTGTGCAGTACTACTTCCTCCTCCCCACTGCTAATGACACGCCCCTGATGTAGTCAGTCCAGGTCCAAGTCTTCTCCCTGGCAACCCTACTGCGCAGCTATATGCTGGACCTCGCTCCGGCACTGAAACAGAGAGCGGGACCTCGCTCCGGCACTGAAACAGAGAGCGGGACCTCGCTCTGGCACTGAAACAGAGAGCGGGACCTCGCTCCGGCACTAAAACAGAGAGCGGGACCTCGCTCCGGCACCGAAACAGAGAGCGGGACCTCGCTCCGGCACCGAAACAGAGAGCGGGACCTCGCTCCGGCACCGAAACAGAGAGCGGGACCTCGCTCCGGCACCGAAACAGAGAGCGGGACCTCGCTCCGGCACCGAAACAGAGCGGGACCTCGCTCCGGCACCGAAACAGAGAGCGGGACCTCGTTCCGGCACCGAAACAGAGAGCGGGACCTCGCTCCGGCACTGAAACAGAGAGCGGGACCTCGCTCCGGCACTGAAACAGAGAGCGGGACCTCGCTCCGGCACCGTAATAGAGAGCGGGACCTCGCTCCAGCACCGTAATAGAGAGCGGGACCTCGCTCCGGCACCATAATAGAGAGCGGGACCTCGCTCCGACACTGTAACAGAGAGCGAGACCTCGCTCCAATACTGAAACAGAGAGCGGGACCTTGCTCCAACACTGAAACAGAGAGCAGGACCTCGCTCCAACACTGAAACAGAGAGCAGGACCTCGCTCCGGCACTGTACTCAGTTCAGAAATCCAGTACACTTATATCATACAGAAGGGCCATTGTGACCACTGGGTACATTATAGATATAGTTTTCAAAACCTCGCTATTCAGTAAAGTGTATTTCAAGCCATCTGATATGTGCTCGGTGCTGAGCGATGCCCCTGGCTCGCATATTCTCCGCTCAGGTGCTTCTTCTTCCTATGGGTCTTGCTCTTTCGCCAGCTCAATGAACACCTTGAGGTAGAAGAGGCTGTGTGAGGACATAGAGCTGAAAATGTGCCCACGCCTCCCCCATTTATGGTAAGACAGGACTAGGTTACCTGCTCCAGGGTGGGCTGAGAGAAGCTGTACTCTTCTATGTTATAGGCTTGCTTAGCTGTGGAGGGGAAGATGCAGATTATTACACCTCATCAGTAATGTATTGTGCCTTTCCCAAATCTGAAAAGCTCCAGTACGTGACGTTGTAAAAAGCAGAGATAAAGGGTCGGCTCCTCTGCTAGAAATGGACTATGTATAGAATTGCAATGGTCACATGATTGGATTGAGCCGCAGTACAACACAAAGCACATAGATAAGGGTGGCGCTGTTAGCTAGAGAGCATTAGACCTGCTCAGCACAAATATCGCTATGTGACTGAGATCTTATACCTTCCTCCAGGAGAAAAAAGGCGTGCGACAAGGTGCCCACATCTTCCTTTGGTATCTTGTAGGCCAGCAATGAGGAGAATCTGCAGGAATAGAGCAGGAGCTTATGTAATATCAGCGCTCAGATATTCCGCGCTGGTCACCAGCCATTACTTACACATTCTGCCCCCTAGTTCTCATATTACTGTTAATATATGTGTGTATTGAGTTTGATCAATAGTATCAGTCCACAAACAATCCTTTTGTCATATATTTTTCAGATTTCTGCTATTTCTTGTTTATGTATCAAATTTACATTATCATGAAATAAGGGAGAAACGAAGAGGAGGATCTGACTTCAGATGGAATGTTTGTAGTCTGTAACCATGGCAATGCATAGAATGTGACAGACAAAGGTTCTAATGGTAGCAATGAAAAAACAACAAAATGTAGAGGGTCTAGATTGGGGTAAAGTTAACAGATTTGGAGAGAGAGAATTTGCTCATTACATTAAATGGAGAGAATCCTATCAAGAAGATGTAAGAGATGCAGTCAAAGATGTCAATAATGTATCTTACATGGAATTAGCAATCATAACGAATCCCCTATGGTGCCAACCTCTGCTGGTAGGAAGGGACACTGAGGCAAAGTTTCTGTCTCCCTTAGAATATTTTAGTATTGGAATAGTAAACTACCGAACTTGCTGTTTTAGGACACATGCTATTGAATGTTGCGTTTATGCTAACAAATAAAAGTTATATTGGGTTTTTGTTTTCTGTTGGCATATCTAATGGTAGCTATGCCCCAGAATGAGCCTCACCTGTCCAGTGAGGCTGTACTGGGGCCACAGGCCTTTTAAAAGGGAGGCCAACATGACGTGGTTGAGGGGACCAGATAGTGAGAGGGTAGGGGGTATAAAACTGGGTCGACTATGGTTAATTAGTTTGGGTACGTGCTGCGTGAAAAGGATAGGGCTAAGGGATTGTAGGAGGGTTTAGGGAAGAGAGATGGGAGGGGGAGCAATATAAAAAGGACGGTCACATGGGTTGGGGCAACCATTTTAGGTGCCCCATAGAAGAGATACCAAGCTCCGTAACCTGCAGAACGGAGGTCAACCTCATGTTGCAGCAATTGAGGGATGCTGCCAGCTCCAGGGGCCCGGGGGGCTGCAGGCTTCGATTCAGGGCCTGCTACAAGGGGGAGCCGGTGATCCTCAGGCTCAGGAAGCCGGGCGACGGCCTCGGAGGACAAGGCCTCTGGAGCGCCTCAGCCCGGAGGTGACCCCCAGGATCCGGCGCCCTGTCAGGAGCCCCTCCGGGGACCCTCCAGCTCCTAACACGCGCTGCAGGCCGGGTGTGCGGGAGCCAAGAGCTGGGAGGAATTCAATTGCAAGGCGGGGTCCGCAGCGGGGGGAGGTGTCGGCCTCCCCTTCAACACAGCCGGCGCGGCAGGAGAGGGGGCCAGGACAGGAAGCGCCTGCGGCGCAGGTGATTTCATCTGGCCTGGCTCAGCGCAGGAGCGATCGGGCAAGGGGGCCTGCTTCCCAGGCGCCTTCTGCGGGCGCGCGGTCGGGTGGACCCGCCAGCCAGAATGACATCACGGCAGGCGCCGTGTCGGGAGCATCTCCAGGAGCCCGCACCGCTTCACAGAGAGGAGGAGTGGCACGGCGGCGGGGACGTGCAGCAGGACCTGGAGACCGCCGATCAACCAGTGAGTGCGGGCGCGGGAGTCCCGCCCACTCACGGGTTAATGTTGATGAGAGCTCAGTGCACGGCCGGCAGTATGCTGGGCCTAGCGGGACAGGGGCTGGGGGGAGGGAAATGCGGTATTATGGACATGATGGCAGGGGAGGGAGAGAGGAAGGGGGGCTTCATGCGGTACGCCAGCAGCATCATCGTGTGGAGTACGCAGCGGCTTGTCCAGGCCGGCTGCCAGGGTCTATAGATTTACAGCAGCAGCCTGCACGCCCAGGCTTACATGCAGGCCTCATTGCGGCAAGGCAGCAGGTCCATCTTAGGGAGTACGCAGCGGCCAGTCCAGGCCGTCTGCAGGGGAACACTGAGCTACGTCTGCAGCATGAACACCCGGGGTTACCAGCAGGCCCTGTGGCAGAATTTCCGCAGCCCCATCCGAGAGAATACGCAGCGGTCAGCCCAGGCCGGCTGCAGGGGACCACAGCATCACCACATCAAGCAAGCAGAGGAGGACAGATCACGGAACACATACGTCTGGAACCAGAGCTGGCGGCTGCTGGGAACACAGCACCCAGGCAGCCAGGTGAGACAGAACCATTGTCATTTTTGCAAACGTCATTAGCTCCTCATGTCCCGGGGGAAGTGGCCGGGGGGGGGGGTGCTAATGCCGGTATAGGGGTAGTCTTGCAAGGTTTAAAGGAGTTAGTTAGAATCTGGGAATCGGGAAGTGGGCAAAGTGAAACATCTCCGGTGGCAGCTTGCTTAGGCGGTAGCGATGATAGAGCCTCGGGTTTGGCCAGTACGGCACAGGGAGCCAGGGCTGAGGTTTCAGTATCAACAGGGGGTTTGGGGTCACAGGGAGAATCGGGGGATCAGATGCGGTCAGGAGATAATGGCGAGAAGGATAAGGAAGAGTCAGTACGGCTGGATGATTCAGCCAAAGGTGAATTGTATGTCTACTTCGAGGGACCACTTGGGGCACATTTGAAGCAAGAGGTTAGGGAACGGATTTGGAAAGGGGAGTACGTTGAGATTTTTTCCTTGCTCCCGCTGGAGCGTTTTAATTTAGATAGGGCTAGAAAAGATGACTCAAAAAAGGAGGATGAAGAGAAAAGGAGGTTTAGACTTATTACCCGCACATTCAGAAACTGGCTACAAGCCTTTGTAATACTAGCCAGCGTGATAGGGGAAAAATCGCCAGTGAATTGTTCCCCTCTGTTCTGTTATATGGATATAATTGGTGAAGCGTATAGAGTCTATGGGGGTCAGGGATGGTTGAGATATGACGAACAATTTCGTCAACGAAAAGAAGTGAGGCCTAGTATTCGATGGGACCATAAAGATATTTCTTTATGGATGAGAGTGACGGCGCCAGCCAGGCCAGCGCAGAGCTATCAGCCTTTTCTTGGGGGCACCGGGGTTTCGGGACAGTCAGGACACTCGGTGGCAGTAAAAAAGGACTGTGCTTCTCTTTCAACGAGGGAGCATGTAGGTTCGGGGCAAAGTATAAATTTAAGCACGAATGTTCGTCATGTGGAGGCAGTCATGGTGGGTCAAAATGTTTCAAAAGATTATTGGATCAAATATTCTGAAAAAACCAAGAGAGCAAAAGAAATTTGACCCTAAAAATTAACTTTTATTCCAATATTAAAAACCTGGATAGTACCAATATAGGGAGCAGGGTACATAATATTTTGGACATACAAATTGTGCAATATATCAGGGCACTACACTCGCCCTAATAAGCCCTAGTGCGTCCCTTCCTTGCCGCGGAGGTTGGCACCCTAATATATGCGATATGGCGCCCCCGCTCAACGTCGGTGACCCTATTAGCACCCTGTACAACCCTAGTCCACGAAGAGGATACACAAAAAAAACACAAACACACACAAATCCCGAAAAAATGACCCCTAATGGAGAGACCATGTACTGTCTCTAGGAGTACACCTAATCTTAACACAGAGTGAAGGGTATATATCCACCCTCATATCTCGTAGTAAAAAATGCTTATGGTTGCAGCTCAATTAGAAACTTATCTCGTAGGAAAAAATGCCAAATGCTGCATAGGTGACAGACTGTAGCTTTCTTAAAAAGCGTTTACACATAGCAACAATGCATAGATTAAATCCAACAGGAGTTCATCAGGAAAACATATTTGCTGATCTAGCGTGTCCAAGGGACATAATAGTCCTCAAAAATCACAATAGACACAATAATCTATTTTATAAACAAGTATGGCAAAAAGCACCATTAAATTCATTCATGGGATGACCCAATTACCCAATAAACAAATTGCCATCCATCAGTCTGTCAGCATAAAAATTCAAAAAATACAAAAAAATACTTATCAGCCATCAGATGATAACGAGCCCAGCCCGACGCTTTTCCCCCTCTTAGATGTTGAGGGTTCATCAGGGGCAAAAGAGCGCAAGGGGTCTCATCACCCCAGCCGAATGATCAATGCAGTGTGCGGCGTGCTTTCTGTCTCCCGCCGGCTCATATTTACCACGTTCAGACTACGACGTCACTTCCGGTATGACGCCGTGCTTGTGATCATTGTAGTGGGACGCGCCCCCATGTCATGTGGCCAAAATCATCACTTCCGGTAGCGCATCCTAATTACGCGCATCACTAGAGATTAGTACACTGAAGTATAGTCCCACCGCCACATCATGTGACCCTAAACGTCACTTCCGGTGACATACCCCGATCACGTGTCTCTCTCAGCGCATATCACATCATCTCCCCACGTGACCACCATCCCCACCAGAGCCACAGTGGGGAGGAAACCACAGTAGGTCGCAGCCCGAGTGATTAACCAGGGAAATGTATTATAGCAGAGGAGGCACATAGCCCGAAGGCAGCATTTATCCAGGGGTAGACAAACTATATATCCGCACATAATAAGACAGTGTTATTATTAACCCCTCCAGGAGACAGCTCTATGTATCCCAGCTAATCAAGTGGTCCAAACATAAAGTGATAAATATCCAAGAACAATCTCTTTGCTAAAACAGCATGAAAAAATAGCATGGTGGATCCGTCAGGTACACTAACTACAAGAAACTAGTAAAATTCAAATTTTCATTGAGGCCTTTAGGGCTTTGTGATTCTAGCCAAAAAATCCAACGTGTTTCCCGTTGAAGGATCTTCTTATCCCAATCCCCCTGCCTCACTGTGGGTTGAACCCTTTCAATAACACAAAATCTAATGTTTCTCATCACCGCCATGGACCAGATTAACATGACGTGCTAATGGGGTCTCTCTTTTATGTCTAATGTCTCCCAGATGTTCCCCAATCCGTATCCGGAGTTCCCGCTTCGTTTTGCCCACATAATCCAACGGACAAGAACATGTGCACAGATAAACAACTCCTGCAGTTTTGCAATTAGCAAATGAGTTCATTTTATACGTTCTTTTCGTGTGGGCACTACTAAACGTTTTTGATGGTACCACATGCTTGCAAAATCTGCAGTGTCCACATCTAAACGTCCCAACCTGCCTGTTTTGTAGCCAAGTCTCCTCCTTCTTATGTGGTTCCAGATGGCTCTTAACCACTAGATCTCTTATAGATTTTCCCTTCCTATAGGTCACTGAGGGTTTGGGAGAAATTATCCCCCTAATATCTTGGTCAGTCCTGAGTATATCCCAGTGTTTCCTCAAAATCCCCATTACTCTCTTTGACTGATCGTCAAAGGTACCTATTAATCTAGTCAGATTTTCCGTATCTTTCTTCTCTCTCGGATTTAGTAGTGAAGACCTCCTAGTCTGTCTGGCCAATTTCAAGGCAGGTTGGATGACATTGGTGGGATAGCCCCTATCCTTAAACCTATCACACAGGTCCCTAGACTGGGCCTGAAAGTCACCCCACTCGGAGCAGTTTCTCCTAAGTCTGAGAAACTGCCCCCTGGGGATACCACGTTTCAGGGGGAGAGGATGATGACTCTCCCACCTAAGAAGACTGTTTGTAGAGGTGGGTTTCCGGTACAAAGATGTTGTCAATGACCCATCTTTTGCAATTGATATCGTGGTGTCCAAGAAAGTAATGCTTTCTCCACCAATCTCATATGTGAAAAACAGGCCCATCTCGTCCTGTGGACGGGTAATGGAGAATCGTTTAAATCCTTTGTGGATCATCTGAATACTAACGAGATGGGCCTGTTTTTCACATATGAGATTGGTGGAGAAAGCATTACTTTCTTGGACACCACGATATCAATTGCAAAAGATGGGTCATTAACAACATCTTTGTACCGGAAACCCACCTCTACAAACAGTCTTCTTAGGTGGGAGAGTCATCATCCTCTCCCCCTGAAACGTGGTATCCCCAGGGGGCAGTTTCTCAGACTTAGGAGAAACTGCTCCGAGTGGGGTGACTTTCAGGCCCAGTCTAGGGACCTGTGTGATAGGTTTAAGGATAGGGGCTATCCCACCAATGTCATCCAACCTGCCTTGAAATTGGCCAGACAGACTAGGAGGTCTTCACTACTAAATCCGAGAGAGAAGAAAGATACGGAAAATCTGACTAGATTAATAGGTACCTTTGACGATCAGTCAAAGAGAGTAATGGGGATTTTGAGGAAACACTGGGATATACTCAGGACTGACCAAGATATTAGGGGGATAATTTCTCCCAAACCCTCAGTGACCTATAGGAAGGGAAAATCTATAAGAGATCTAGTGGTTAAGAGCCATCTGGAACCACATAAGAAGGAGGAGACTTGGCTACAAAACAGGCAGGTTGGGACGTTTAGATGTGGACACTGCAGATTTTGCAAGCATGTGGTACCATCAAAAACGTTTAGTAGTGCCCACACGAAAAGAACGTATAAAATGAACTCATTTCCTAATTGCAAAACTGCAGGAGTTGTTTATCTGTGCACATGTTCTTGTCCGTTGGATTATGTGGGCAAAACGAAGCGGGAACTCCGGATACGGATTGGGGAACATCTGGGAGACATTAGACATAAAAGAGAGACCCCATTAGCACGTCATGTTAATCTGGTCCATGGCGGTGATGAGAAACAGATTAGATTTTGTGTTATTGAAAGGGTTCAACCCACAGTGAGGCAGGGGGATTGGGATAAGAAGATCCTTCAACGGGAAACACGTTGGATTTTTTGGCTAGAATCACAAAGCCCTAAAGGCCTCAATGAAAATTTGAATTTTACTAGTTTCTTGTAGTTAGTGTACCTGACGGATCCACCATGCTATTTTTTCATGCTGTTTTAGCAAAGAGATTGTTCTTGGATATTTATCACTTTATGTTTGGACCACTTGATTAGCTGGGATACATAGAGCTGTCTCCTGGAGGGGTTAATAATAACACTGTCTTATTATGTGCGGATATATAGTTTGTCTACCCCTGGATAAATGCTGCCTTCGGGCTATGTGCCTCCTCTGCTATAATACATTTCCCTGGTTAATCACTCGGGCTGCGACCTACTGTGGTTTCCTCCCCACTGTGGCTCTGGTGGGGATGGTGGTCACGTGGGGAGATGATGTGATATGCGCTGAGAGAGACACGTGATCGGGGTATGTCACCGGAAGTGACGTTTAGGGTCACATGATATGGCGGTGGGACTATACTTCAGTGTACTAATCTCTAGTGATGCGCGTAATTAGGCTGCGCTACCGGAAGTGATGATTTTGGCCACATGACATGGGGGCGCGTCCCACTACAATGATCACAAGCACGGCGTCATACCGGAAGTGACGTCGTAGTCTGAACGCGGTAAATATGAGCCGGCGGGAGACAGAAAGCACGCCGCACACTGCATTGATCATTCGGCTGGGGTGATGAGACCCCTTGCGCTCTTTTGCCCCTGATGAACCCTCAACATCTAAGAGGGGGAAACGCGTCGGGCTGGGCTCGTTATCATCTGATGGCTGATAAGTATTTTTTGAATTTTTATGCTGACAGACTGATGGATGGCAATTTGTTTATTGGGTAATTGGGTCATCCCATGAATGAATTTAATGGTGCTTTTTGCCATACTTGTTTATAAAAGAGATTATTGTGTCTATTGTGATTTTTGAGGACTATTATGTCCCTTGGACACGCTAGATCAGCAAATATGTTTTCCTGATGAACTCCTGTTGGATTTAATCTATGCATTGTTGCTATGTGTAAACGCTTTTTTAGAAAGCTACAGTCTGTCACCTATGCAGCATTTGGCATTTTTTCCTACAAGATAAGTTTCTAATTGAGCTGCAACCATAAGCATTTTTTACTACGAGATATGAGGGTGGATATATACCCTCCACTCTGTGTTAAGATTAGGTGTACTCCTAGAGACAGTACATGGTCTCTCCATTAGGGGTCATTTTTTCGGGATTTGTGTGTGTTTGTGTTTTTTTTGTGTATCCTCTTCGTGGACTAGGGTTGTACAGGGTGCTATTAGGGTCACCGACGTTGAGCGGGGGCGCCATATCGCATATATTAGGGTGCCAACCTCCGCGGCAAGGAAGGGACGCACTAGGGCTTATTAGGGCGAGTGTAGTGCCCTGATATATTGCACAATTTGTATGTCCAAAATATTATGTACCCTGCTCCCTATATTGGTACTATCCAGGTTTTTAATATTGGAATAAAAGTTAATTTTTAGGGTCAAATTTCTTTTGCTCTCTGGGTCAAAATGTTTCAGGACAGGAAAACAAAAAGGGTCAGAGGGAACTGAAAAAAGGGGAGACCCCAGTTCGGCTAACGGAGATGGAGCGTTTTCTAAGTAGTTACCCGGATACGGAGTCGGCAACGCTCTTACGTGAAGGTTTCAGGGATGGTTTTAAAATCCCGTTTGTGGATGTTGAGGTGAAGCTGTCAACCAAAAATTTGAATTCTGCTTATCAGTTCCCGGAGGTGGTCACGGAAAAATTACGCAAAGAAGTGGCCTTAGGTAGAATGTCTGGCCCTTTTGATTCGGCCGAGGGTGGCAAATTGGTGTAGGATGTGGATCAGAGGCTGATACAGTTTGGGGCCTCGAGGATCGCCCCTCCCCCTATTTTTGGTATTTGTTGTTAAAATTGTGATACTTTATATCAATAAAGGCTGCTGTGGCCATTTTATCCAACGCAAAGTCTGGTGAGTAATTTACGTGGTACGGTGTCGGGTTGGGGAGGCCAATCAGAGGCCGGGCAATTGTGGTACAAGATGGGTGAGGAGCGAAAACGCTGGGATCACGAATACCCACTTGTCATGTCGCGCTGCGTGAGGAAACAGCTGCATCATTTTAGTGTGGATCTCCTCTGGCTCCTGGGAATCTTTCACTTTGATCTCCAGGAGATAGTCTTTGCCAAATTTGCTCTTGAGTTCCTGTATAGATCCGATGCATCTGGGAAGAAAAGCAGCCATCTATTTGTTACACAGCACCAGATCTGTATACGAGCGGCCGCACAAATCTTGTCCAGCTTTAAAGAGCACTAACATTTTTTTGTTTTTTGTACTTTCCCATATGCTACCAAGATGTGTCAGAAAATGAGAAAAGCCCCAAAGTGCAGCACAAAATGGTCTATTCCAGTTCAGCAAAGACTTAGAATAGCAGGCACGGCACCGTATAGGGAACGTGCATCTGACTGCAGAGCCCCCATATAATTAAGCTAGAAAGAAACTCTGTGCAGTGCCTCCCCTCCCACTACTCCCCCCAGGTGATGCCATAATTGGGACGCCCAACTGACCAACGGGAAGAAAGAGGAAGGGGCATCCGGCCACACCCTCAGAGGTTAAATTCAGGTGCTAGGGTCGGAGACTTCCTCTTTCTCCCCGGCTGACCCTCAGAAGCTTTTGTCTCCAGGATCTCCCCTGTAGTGATGGGTAAAATGCGATTTTTTTGGTGAGCCGGCTCTTTTGGATCGGCACACCAAAAAGAGCCGGCTCTTTTGGCTCCGAAAACGGCTCTTCATTTCCTATTACCTTTGGCTTTAAATTTGAAGCCAAATTCTGGTATGTGTTAACCCATGATTGTATACCTTTTAGTAAAAATCTACACATGTGCCAATTTATGACATAAAAATTGGGAGGATTTGATTTGATTACACGCACCTCAATCTGCATGCACTACTGTTTGTTACACTCTGTATCCGTCCACGACACATCCATCCAGGGTAGGGCAGGCTGCCAGGAACACAGTGTGTGTGTTAACTTAAAAACAATCACAAGAGGGCAAGGAATGCTTGTCACAGATTGGAGGGGGGTGGGGCTGTGAGTCAGTGCTATGTGCGGCAGCAGGAGGAGCATGCATTCTTTCTCAGTCTCCTGGATAAGATCAGAGTGACTACTGCCGGGAGGGGCGGGGCAAGAGGGGACTGACTGTGGAACGTGAACTGGCAAAGAGCCATTTAAATTTCAATTGGCTCCCTGCCAGGAGCCGGCTCATATGATTCACTATAAAGAGCCGGCTCCTTCGGGAGCTACCCATCACTACTCCCCTGCAGCCATGTCTGAAGCGTTGATCGAGGCCCTGCGGCAGAGAGCAGCACAGGAAGGTGAGCAATGGTTAAAAAACTTTATGTCCAGCCTGAGTGCTCACCTCCCTGTGACCTCTCACAACCCTCTAATTTCACTGCAGGCCTCCCCGATATCCCCCAGGGCTCAATCCTCTCCGCAGGCCTCCTTTACATCCCCTGAGGCTCCATCCCTTCCCATACCGCAAGCGTCCCCCGGGGCCCCATCCGCCGTCCCTGTAGGCCATCCGGTAACCGTTTCCCCCGTCTTCCTCCCCCGTGCTGCCTGCTGCACACCCACCTCCTGCCGGCCGGTCATTCAACTCACCAGGGGCCACTCCCGCTACCTCCGGTGCCCCTCTGATCAATCCGGCGGTGCTCCGGTCCCTAGCCCGATTCCTCAAGCTCCCCGACAGGCCCTGCCCACTTCCGGCCTTCGGCTTTGAACTTCTGGCGCCACAGGCCGAGTAGCCACGCCCACTTCTGTTGCATCCAGAGCGGTGCCAGTGCCCACACAGCAGCGCCAGTTGTCCGGGCCAGTGCGACTTCCGCTGACGTTGCAGCTGGGCCCGGACTATCACCGACACAGCGAGGCCCTGCGCACGTGTCACTTCGATACTCAACCTACATCCCCTGCAGCCAGGCTCCGCCCACTCACGTCACTCTCGTCCCCGCAGCGGGAATGTGATGCAGCCCAGGCCCTGTTTTCCGTGTATCTCCTGCAGGCGCTGCCACAATGCCTGCAGGAGATTACTTGGAGACAGGTCACATACCGCAGAATGCAGCTTGGGAGCGCGCTGATCGGTCCAATTGGACCAAGCAGAGCGCTCCACAGCTTTACAATGTACAAAGTTAAAAACACTACCGTTATTGCACCAAACTTACCAGCATTAACCCCTTTAATTACTCTATTAAACAATTAAAAAAATTTATAAAAATAAATAAATAACTAAACATTAATCCCTGCTCTCCCATATACTGCCATTAATCTTAAATAGAGCTAGGTAGGCCACCTCCCACACCCCACAGCACACCTCCACTTTTCACGGCCCCTTATACACGTAGTGAACCCCTCAGAGCTGATGTGAATGCCTCCAACACATCCCATAGTAGCAGCGGTTCCAGGCGTAGACGCCACAGGACGTCTCACTCATCCTCATATGACCCCCGTCACCATTCCCACTATCCCTCGAAGAGCCGTTCGTCACGCTACCACTGCTAATACTGATCACATAGAACGGATCTCGGCCCGCTAGATGGCGTTCACTGTCCATATTCGTTCGGTCCGACGCATCTAAGTGTTATGATAGGCGGTTGCAAGCACACGACAGACGCCAGAGGTCATGTGCTCCATCAATGACTGACAGCCCAAATGATTCTTAACCCTGGGCTACTAGCCTGTCCAACCACCGTATTAACCCTGGAGTTCCCCCATCGGGAGTCACTCCGGCTCTGGCACACGACAGGAACCAGACGTCACGTGCTCCATCACCGGCTACCATCCTGGGAGATCTATCCCACACTTGCAGGGCTTCTGGCCACTGCAGAAACTGAACCTGGAGCCGGAGTTCCTCCATCACCTGGAGTCAAACGGCCGTAGTAAAATAGCGGTGAGTGTTCTCATCCCAGCGGTCTACGTGTGATAAATCACTCAACATAACAATGGTGGTTCCGCTTGGTGGCAGTAGGATGGAAAGTTCCACAGGCGACTGGCCCTACAGCCCAATTTAGGCTGGGAATGGATGTTTGGCTACCACTGATGATGGCTCAAAATCAGCCTCCCTTTTTTCATACGCGACCACTAATTACTCCAGGATTCAATGGTCGGACGCGGACCAGGGGCCCACTTACAATTTAAAGAATAATACTGCTGTTTCAATGTGTCTGGTAAATATAAACATGAATGCTCATCCTGGAAACGCGGATACCCTATACCATGGTGTACCCACCAGGCAAACAGAGCGCTTACAAGCTGCTCAGCGGATATATTATGGATTTGAATACAGTCTTTACCCCCGTTAAATTGAGTAAGAGTCCCTGGAGTGGACCCAGTGGAGTATGTATCTCACATATAAAAGTGGAATACT
This sequence comes from Dendrobates tinctorius, assembly GCF_039654945.1. Lineage (NCBI taxonomy): Eukaryota > Metazoa > Chordata > Amphibia > Anura > Dendrobatidae > Dendrobates > Dendrobates tinctorius. The sequence continues at coordinate 19,958,416 of NW_027361682.1, forward strand.
TATCCAGGAGTCTGAGTACACCAGTTCAGGTATCATTCCTCCTGTGACACACATTGGTGAATGTTGATAAATCGATAATGAATCAATACTAAGAAAGGCATCTACTATAATAAAAAAAATTAATGCCGAACGAGGCATCGATTACAGAATCAAAATCAATTACACAACTACCGTCGTTACATTGTGCATCAAGGTGTACCCTTAAAGCAAATGGAGCGATTACGAGGCATAATCCCGGTGGGCGTAACTGCCATAGGCCCCTGGCTAAGCTTTTACCCCGATAAAGGAGCTGCCCAGCAGCCATATCACGGTTTTAAGTACGGCTTTTTATCCCCTTCAAATTTAGTCAAATAATCTAAAATCAAATAATCTAAAATCGGCACACGAATTCCCCGAGATATTACATCAAGTAGAACACGCAAATTCCCTGAGATTTTGCATTAAAAAATCTGTTAAATCATTGCCATTTAAAAATTTCAGAATCTCTCCTTTAGGTATTGTTCCCAAAAAAGAACACAGAAATTATTGGCTAACACATCATCTTTGTTACCCAAAAGGCGATTCGGTTAACGACGCAATACTCCCAGAAGACACGTCTGTAACCTACGCTTCATTTAACAGAGCAGATGAACTTGTGCGCGCAGCGGGGCCTGGTAACCCGCTGGCAAAATCCGACATAGAGTCAGCTTTCAGCCTGTTCCCCGTGCACCCTGAATGCTTCCATTTGTTGTACTGTAAGGTGGACCAGCTGTTTTATTTTGACATGTGCCTACCGATGGGCTGCTCCATTTCCTGTCACTATTTTGAGCTTTTTAGTACATTCCTTGACTGGGTAGTGCGTCACAAAACAGGCAGCAATTCAACAATTCACTACATCGATGACTTTTGTCCGTCGGACCAAGGGACTCTAAACTCTGTTCCTTCCTTCTGCAAAAGTTTAAGTTTATATCTCGGCGTTTCGGCGTTCCACTATCGCCGGAAAATACGATTGCTCCATGTAACATGCTCCCTTTCCTTGGCATTGAAATAGATACCAATGAAATGGTTTTTCATTTACCTGCGGCTAAATTACAAAAAACGCTGCTAACGGTTGAAAGTTTCCTCGTAGCGGAAAAAGTGACCTCACAGCAGATGCAGTCTTTACTAGGTGTGCTCAACTTTGCTTGTCGGGTAATGCCTGTGGGTAGAGCTTTTTCGCACCAATTGTCATCGCCCAGCCGGGCCACAGAATTAGACTCAACAGCTCCCTGAAGGCGGATTGGTTGGTCTGGAGGACAAACTTGGAATCTTACAAAGGACATACATGTGTCATGTCACAGGAAAAGCCAAACAAGGATCTAGGTCTAGCAGTGGGTGTAGATTTCATAAATGGTTTTGTCGCAATCTACAAGTACCAATGGTGCAAAAGCAGCTGGCCGGACCTTTGGACCTCAGCCACCTGGGGCCACAACTCGGCTCTGTTGGAGATTTTTTCTATAGTAACATCAGTCAAACTTTGCGGTAACAAATTAAGAAATACAAACATCAGATTTTTAACCAAACACACGGGAACCGAAAAAAGCTTAAACATCATGTCCTCTTCTTCCCCGCCGGTTCTCGCGCTGTTGCGCTGTCTAGCACTGTTATGCCTTAGACACAACATCTGGTGCTGCAACAGAGTTACGTCTATTGTGGATGATAAGATTGTTAACTCTTTGTTATCTTCCGTTTGGCAGGCCTTCAAAGTCTTCCTCCCCGACGCACAGCCATCGGGCCTACTGTGTCCTCCTTCCCTTTGGGACACGGTGGCCAATCACTTATGCCCTTAATCCACGCCTCAGCGACACCGGCTACCTGGCAGGTCTATGGTAAGGCATGGGAAGAATGGTGCTCGTTAATTAAAGGAAGACCAGTCGATACGTGTAATCGGGCAAGATGCGACGTGTTAGTAGAACTCTCACCTCAAGAGTAGAGGCGCATCAGGTACATTAGCGCAACGGCATTTATCATCAGGAATAGCCTTTTTCGTTCAGCTTTTGGGATGGGCAGACATAACTAAATATTTTTTCATCAAGCAAGCAGTTAAAGGCTGGAAAAGGCTTCAACCTAGTCACGAATGTCGTTGCCCCGTTTATCTAAGTCTGTTGCATGATATCGCAATCTCCAAAACGGTATGCAAGTCACAATACGAGTCAGCCCTAATATCTACAGCGTTTGAAATCGCATTCTTAGGGGCGCTACGCATTAGCGAACTGGTGCCGCAGTCAAAAACAGCTTCAGCAGGCGGGTTAATCAACGAAGATCTCGTCATATGTAGCGACGCTTTGCGCATTAGGGTGCGGAAATCCAAATGTGATCCCACCGGTAGAGGGACGTGGGTTTTGGTCAAGGTGTTAGATGGCCCATATGCACAGTAAAAATAGTCAGACGCTTTACGGTTATAAGACATGCAAGTAGATTCTTTCTCTCACACACCGACGGGTCCCCGCTTACTAAATATGAGTTTCACGTAATTTTTAAAAAATGTCTAGAGGCAGTCGGTGTAAACCCAAAGGAATACGGGACGCATTCCTTCAGAATAGGAGTGGCCACCGAGGTAGCTTGGGCCGATGTAGCGGAAGTCGAAGTACAGAGATTGGGTCGTTGGAAATCCGCATGTTTTGCAAGATACATAAGACCAGACCTGCTCTTACACATCTTGTCTTTTACAGGCGGCTGTAAGCCCACAGTTTGGGTATTGGGACATTCTTTTGTTTATTGGGCGTGCAAAAGAGCCAAAATACAAATATTGGGCGTGCAAAAGAGCCCCCACTCCACAAACTCGCTCACCCTCGCAGAAATCTCAAACACCTCAATTTACAATCGCTCTCCGAGTCCCTCCTCCCTCTTGCAGACATATTTTCACTTCATGACACAGATTCTGCGGTCACCTTTTATAACACTACAATAACAGCAGCACTTGATTCGGCCGCCCCCCTCACACATAGCAAAACTCGTACAAACAACAGGCATCCATGGCTGACCAGCCTCACCAAAGAACTGAGACGGGCTTCCAGGGTTGCTGAACGGAGATGGAAGAAATCCCGCTCTGCCGACCACATACAAGCAGTCCCTCACCAGCTTTAAGTCCACACTCACTGCTGCAAAACAAACTTATTTCTCATCTCTCATATCCTCCCTGTCTCACAATCCTAAACAGCTTTTCAACATTTTCAATTCTCTACTCTGTCCCCAAGCACCACCTTCTTCTCTTCTCATTACCGCTGAAGACTTTGCCTCCTTCTTTAAGCAGAAGATTGATACGATCAGAGAAAGCTTTGGCCCACAGCCCCAAATGCCATTCTTAGCTGCTCAGCCCTGTTCCTCCAAAACCAACTTCTCCACCATGACAGATCAGCTCTCCACCCTTCTATCAAGGTCACACCTCACCCCTTGCAAGCTTGACCCACTCCCGTCCCACCTCATCCCTAACCTCGTCCCATCTTCATGCCTACTCTAACACACCTCTTCAACCTCTCACTTACAAATGGTGTGTTCCCCTCATCCTTCAAACATGCCTCGATCACACCCATCCTCAAAAAGCCCTCCCTTGACCCATCCTCTGTGTCTAGCTATCGCCCAATATCTCTTCTCCCTTATGCCTCAAAACTACTGGAACAGCATATCCATCTTGAACTCTCCTGCTCCCTCTTTGATCGCTGTGATAAAACACTCCGGGATCGCCTTTGCTGGGGTCAAAGGTCACGTGCGTTCAGCATGAAACTCAGGCGCAGAGCTGGGATTCGGGTATAACTGACACTGGGTCAGGTTTATTAACGGTGAAAGGAATGCATAAAGGAAATAAAACATAAAACAAATCCTTGCTAGTCCGGCACTAACTAACAAGGTACACCCTAACTACCAACTGGCGGGCTTCTCCCATCCAGCCAAACCACAGTTACAGTGGGCACTGCTTTCACTCACGTGTGTCTCTCACACAGACAGGCTCTCTGTGTTCCCAGGTTGAGACACTCACACAACCGCCTGGCATCCTTTTATATCCGCCTCCCATTATTCATTAGTTACCAGGTGCAATACTGACCAGACTAGGCCACATAGGAAAAGTATCTGGGCGAGATATACCTGCCCTCATCCACTATTCCTACATGATTCTCACATATCCCCCCCTCTGCTCAGACCACTCCGGTCGAGCAATGACACCCGCCAAACAGTGCACTCGGGACAGGGCATCTGCATTCCCCATCTGTACCCCTGGGCGGTGCTCCACCGTAAAATTGTAGGCCTGCAGGGCAAGGAACCACCGGGTCACCCGGCTATTCCGTTCCGTGTTCAAGTGCATCCACTTGAGAGGGGCATGGTCAGTGATCAGCCTGAACTTTCGGCCCACCAGATAATATTTGAGGGCCTCTAGAGCCCACTTAATGGCTAGGCACTCTTTTTCTATGACTGCATACTTTTGCTCATGTTTGTTCAGCTTCCTGCTGAGATAGAGGACTGGGTGTTCCACTCCGTCCCTCACTTGTGACAGTATGGCCCCGATACCGGTATCAGAGGCATCCGTTTGTACCACAAACTCGCTGCAGAAGTCCAGAGTCACCAGTACTGGTTGAGAGCAAAGTGCCCGTTTTAGGCTATGGAAGGCTTCTTCAGCCGCTAAACTCCATTTAATCATGACGGAGTCTTTCCCTTTTGTAAGATCCGTCAGGGGGGTAGCGATGGCTGCAAAATTGGGTATGAACCGGCGATAATAGCCGGCGATCCCCAGAAAGGCTTGCACCTGCTTCTTGTTGACAGGTTGCGGCCAGTCCTGAACCGCCTGAATCTTATCGAACTGGGGTTTAACAATACCCCTCCCAATTACATACTCCAAATACCGGGCTTCTTCTAGCCCGATGTGACATTTCTTGGGGTTCGCAGTTAGACCTGCCTCCCACAGGTCGTCAATCACAGCTTGTACTTTCTGGAGATGAGTCTCCCAGTCCAAGCTGTAAATGACAATGTCATCCAAATAGGCCGAAGCGTACCGCCTATGTGGCCTCAGGACTCGATCCATCAGTCTCTGGAAGGTCGCCGGTGCCCCGTGCAGTCCAAACGGCATATACACATACTGAAATAAACCTTCCGGCGTAGCAAATGCCGTCTTTTCTCTGGCAGCCTCAGCCAGAGGGATCTGCCAATACCCCTTTGTTAGATCTAGGGTCGTAATATACCGGGCTTTTCCTAACCGATCTATTAACTCGTCGACCCGGGGCATAGGGTAGGCATCAAATTTTGAGACCGCATTCAGTTTCCTGAAGTCATTGCAGAACCGGATGGTGCCGTCCGGTTTAGGAATTAGCACAATCGGGCTGGACCAAGTACTGTGCGATTCCTCAATGACTCCTAACTCTAACATTGCCTTCACTTCTCGGGAAACGGTTTCACGGCGCTTCCGGGATTCGGTAGGGTTTTACGTGAACTGTGACACCAGGTTCCGTTACGATGTCATGTTTCATTAGTTTAGTCTGCCCGGGTTTTTCTGAGAAAACCTTTTGGTTGTGAAGTAGAAACTGCCTGACCTCAGTCTTTTGCCGCTCCGAGAGAGTCTCTGCAACCCGTACCTCCGATACGGTATGCGAGCAGACGGGACGGGCCAGCTCCGCTGACAAGGCAGACCGATCTTTCCAGGGTTTTATCAGATTTACATGATAAATCTGTTGAGGTTTCCGTTTACCTGCCTGGTATACTTTGTAGTTTACTTCACCAACTCTTTCCTTAATCTCGAAGGGGCCCTGCCACTTTGCCAGGAACTTACTGTCCACCGTGGGGACCAGGATCAACACCCTATCTCCGGGTGCAAACGTACGGATCTTGGCGCCCCTATCATAGATTCTTCTTTGGGCTCCTTGAACCTGCATCATGTGTTCTTTGATGATAGGCATAACAGCCGCAATACGGTCCTGCATTTGGGATACGTGATCTATCACCGTTTTAAACGGAGTGACCTGACCCTCCCAGGTTTCTTTTGCAACGTCTAACAGTCCGCGAGGACGTCGGGAGTACAATAACTCGAAAGGCGAGAATCCCGTGGAAGACTGGGGTACTTCCCTGATGGCAAAAAGCAAATACGGAAGTAAATAGTCCCAGTTCTTCCCATCCTTGTCTATCACCTTTCTCAGCATCTGCTTCAGAGTTTTATTGAACCGTTCGACCAACCCATCTGTTTGAGGGTGATACACGGATGTGCGTAACGGTTCGATTTGTAACAATCGGCAGAGCTCCTTCATTACCCTGGAAATAAAGGGGGTCCCCTGGTCGGTGAGTATCTGTTTTGGTATACCGACCCGACTAAACACATGCACCAGTTCCTTGGCAATCGTCTTGGTGGCCGTGTTACGCAAAGTGATGGCCTCCGGGTAACGAGTGGCATAATCCAAGATGACCAGGATATGTTGGTGTCCACGTGCAGACCGTGGAAGGGGCCCAACTAAATCCATCCCAATCCTCTCAAACGGGACCTCAATAATAGGTAGGGGTACCAAAGGGCTACAGAACCGGGGCTTAGGCGCAGAGGCTTGGCAGTCAGGACAAGACTCACAATATACACGAATATCGTGATGCATGCCTGGCCAAACAAAACAGTGTAATATTCTTTCGGTGGTTTTCTGGACTCCCAGGTGACCTCCCATCACATGTCCGTGGGCCAGGTCCAGCACCTGCCGCTGGTCGGGTTTTGGCACGACTAATAGTTGCACCGTGTCTTCCCCCTTTATCTCTATCTGATAGAGTAAATCATTCTCCAGAACCATGTAAGGATATGCCAGCCTAGAGCCAGGTTCTACGGGTACCCCATTTATCACTTTTACATTTGTCCTAGCCTGAGAAAGGGTAGGATCCTTTATTTGCTCTCTTTGGAAGTCATCTTTCTGAACTTCTAAATCCGGCAAACGGGGAGGTGGACGGCTGTCAGCCTCCTCCTCTTCCCCGGTCTCCTTCGTATCACCCGCCATGACTGAAAACGGGAACTGCAGGTCATTTCCAGCAGACTCTTCCCCCGAGTCTTCCGGGGAGACCTCTTCCAGGGGTTCGGGACCCACACGCGCCCTGGGAGAAGAACCATGTACACTATTACCCTGGGATATCAACTGATTCTCCCACAATTGCCAGAAGTGGGGAAAATCCCGGCCCAGGATAACATCATGCAATAACGCCGGGACGAGTCCCACTTTATGTTGCACAGACCCATAGGAAGTAGTAATGCATATGACCGTGGTGAGGTACGAACAGGTGTCTCCATGCACACACGTTACAGAAAATTTGTCTGATGGTCCAGTCGGGGCTGACACCAGACTGGCCTTCACCAGAGTCACCACACTTCCCAAGTCTAACAATGCCACCACATTTTTCCCATCAACAGTTAAATCACACAAGTGTTTCTCCACATCCTTTTGACAATCATTCACACTCACTACCCGTGCAACCATAGACATGCGGTTTTTAGAGTCTGTGACGTCGCACTGCATGGGTTCAGTAGTGAGCGGACAGTTCGCAACAATGTGTCCCATCTCTTGGCAGCGGAAACACCTAACGGCCCCTTGCTTAGACCATAGTTCGTCACTCTCGGCCTCGCAGTGTGGGCAGTCCCGTTTTCCTCCCCCACTGTCTTAGGGATTTTTCCTTCTCCCCTACTCCCTGGAACAGTCTTACCGGTTCCATGTGGAGATGATGAAGAACGAGGAGGGGTAGCGTCGTCTCAGAGTCCTTCCGCCACGGAGTAACGTTCAACCAGATCCACCAGTTGATCTGCCGTCGTAGGATTTCCATGGCTTACCCACTTCCTCAGGGCTGGTGGTAGAGCTCTCAGGTACTTGTCCATGACGACTCTCTGGATTATCTCTGGGGCTGTCAACACCTCGGGTTGTAGCCACTTCTTCGTCACGTGAATCAGGTCGAACATCTGTGACCGCGGTGGTTTATCCGGCTGATAAGTCCATTGATGCACTCTCTGTGCACGGACAGCGGTCGTCACTCCCAGCCGGGCCAAGATCTCGGCTTTCAGTTTGTCAAAGTCCTGCACAGCTTCAGGCTCTAAGTCATAATAAGCCTTTTGGGCCTCACCGGAAAGAAACGGGGCAATCAGGCCGGCCCATCGTGCCTTCAGCCATTTTTCTCGCACCGCCGTCCGTTCAAACGTGGTCAGGTATACCTCGACGTCATCTTCGGTCGTCATCTTCTGCCAGTACTGACTCACGTGAATCACTCTCGACTCGGCTTCCAGGTTAACCTCAGGTAAGCTTGCCAAGCGCTGCGCCACCTGCTGGAGAAGCGAACGATCGGTAACTGTCATGTCCACCAACTCCTTCAGCTGGGCCATCATCACACGATTAGCTTCTTGCTGGACGGCGGTGGACTGTACCAGCGCTTTCACCACGTTTTCCATGCTCATGCTTCCGCCCTCTTCCACTATTCCTACATGATTCTCACATACTTCTGCCCGCATTCTCCACCACAATGTGATAAAACACTCCGGGATTGCCTTTGCTGGGGTCAAAGGTCACGTGCGTTCAGCATGAAACTCAGGCGCAGAGCTGGGATTCGGGTATAACTGACACTGGGTCAGGTTTATTAACGGTGAAAGCAATGCATAAAGGAAATAAAACATAAAACAAATCCTTGCCTGTCCGGCACTAACTAACAAGGTACACCCTAACTACCAACTGGCGGGCTTCTCCCATCCAGCCAAACCACAGTTACAGTGGGCACTGCTTTCACTCACGTGTGTCTCTCACACAGACAGGCTCTCTGTGTTCCCAGGTTGAGACACTCACACAACCGCCTGGCATCCTTTTATATCCGCCTCCCATTATTCATTAGTTACCAAGTGCGATACTGACCAGACTAGGCCACATAGGAAAGGTATCTGGGCGAGATATACCTGCCCTCATCCACTATTCCTACATGATTCTCACACCGCTCACAATCGGGCTTCTGACTGCAGCGCTCAACTGAAACTGCCCTTACTAAAGTCACCAATGACCTACTAATCGTCAAGAGAAAGCGACACTACTCTGTCCTCCTTCTCCTGGACCTGTCTTCTGCCTTCGACACTGTGGACCATTCCCTCCTGCTACAGATTCTCTCTTATCTTGGCATCACAGGTTTGGCCCTATCCTGTATTTCATCATATCTAACAGACCGAACATTCAGTGTCTCCCTCTCCCACACCACCTCCTCACCTCGCCCCCTGTCTGTCGGTGTTTCTCAAGGCTCAGTTCTAGGACCCCTACTCTTCTCCATCTACACCTTCGGCCTGGGACAGCTCATAGAATCCCACGGGTTGCAGTATTATCTCTATGCCGATGACACGCAGATCTGCCTATCTGGTCCTGACCTCACCTCCTTACTTACCAAAATCCCACAATGTCTGTCTGCTATTTCAGCTTTCTTCTCTGCTCGCTTTCTAAAACTGAACATGGCCCAAACAGAATTCATAATCTTTCCCCCATCTCACTCTACCCCTCCACCAGACCTATCCATCAATGTGAATGGCTGCTCACTTTCCCCAGTCCTGCATGCTAGGTGCCTCGGGGTGTTCCTTGACTCTGCCCTCTCTTTCAAGCCACATATCCAAACCCTTGCCTCCTCCTGCCATCTCAAACTCAAAAATATTTCCCGGATCCCTGCATTCCTTGACCATGAAACCACAAAAACACTAGTGCACGCCCTTATCTCCAGCCTCGACTACTGCAACCTCCTACTCTCTGGTCTCCCCTCTAGCACTCTGGCACCACTCCAATCCATCCTGCACTCTGCTGCCTGACTAATCCACCTGTCTCCCCATTATTCCCCAGCCTCTCCTCTCTGCCAAGCCCTTCATTGGCTTCCTAGCGTCTAGAGGCTCCAGTTCAAAACCCTAACTATGACATACAAAGCCATCCACAACCTGTCTCCTCCATACATCTGTGACATGGTCTCCCGGTACTCACCCACACGCAACCTTCGATCCTCTCAAGATCTCCTTCTCTACTCCCCTCTTATCTCTTCTTCCCACAACCTCATACAAGACTTCTCCCGTACCTCCCCCATACTCTGGAACTCTCTACCCCAACACACCAGATTCTCGCCTACCGTGGAAACCTTCAAAAAGAACCTGAAGACCAACCTCTTCCAACAAGCCTACAGCCTGCAATGATGCTCAGTCTACTGAACCGTCGCACGACCAGCATTACCCTTTCCTAGTGTATCCTCACCCATCCCCTGTAGACTGTGAGCCCTTGCGGGCAGGGTCCTCTCTCCTTCTGTACTTGTGTGTGTCTTGTATTGCTCATGTTTATTGTACTTGTCTATATTTGCCCCTTTTCACATGTAAAGCTCCATGGAATAAATGGCGCTATAAAAATGTATAATAATAATAATAAAAATAATAAAATATGCCACGGTTGGAAACATTTTTTACTTCCCTTTAACTGGAACTCAACTGGAGAGGCATCAAAGGGCTCCGGTGGCGTCAGATCTTCCCGGAGATGGTCAAAATTGCTAAGACGGCCAAAGGGCAGGTGATGTTGGTATTACACGTGCTGGTGTGGTTGGAGATAATACCACGTGCGGTCTGGCATGGAGCTAAAGACCCCAAAGCCATTGACAAATCAAAGAAAAAGATCAACACGAAGATGGCAAAATTTGTCAGAGAAAACTATGGCATCGTGGTTTGCCACCACGACCTTGAAAAAGACAACTCAGATTTACTGAGGCTGGACGGCATTCATCACACGGATATCGGACTTCATATATTTTTAACTAATTTGCAGGATGGCGTTGAACAGGCCCTAATGATGTTGTGTGGGGATTGGAGTCCTGTGTAGGTCATACACATGATCCTCCGTGGCGGTAGTGTAGAGGGGGACAAAGGTTGGTGACCTCTCATCAGCTTCCTTGCCCAGCGGTCAGTGACGGGGCCTTCAGCGATGAGTCCGTTGCAATTTTGTACTTGCCTCTCTCTGCTTATAAATTTAATAAACTGTGACCGACCTGTTCAACCCATCCATGCCTATCAGTGTTTTTGTTATTACGGGATTGCTGGGAGGCGGGAAGGCACTGTTTTACGTCACACGGGTCTCTGCAGTCATGACCAAGAAATAGCAAAGGAAAAAAAGTGAACTGCTTAGACGTTCGAAGAATTTATAAATAAACTGCAGGACTTCTGCAGACCTACGTGTCTCCATAGTAGCAGACTATAAGCAATCTTTGTGTAGTCTGACCCTGCAGTCATATCTTTTCCATATTTCCACTACTTCTTGCTAATGTACCTAATGGATGTTGGCAAGAAGTAAGGGACAAATGATCTGACTACACACAATTGTAGTCTGTTTCCATGACAACACATAGATGTTGTAGACACAAGGCATTTTTTTTATTTAAATACTTTGGAAAATAAATGTGGATGGACATAACCTGCACTAATCTCCATTATCAAGCTTTCAGCTTCTGATTTACCTGAGTTTTCCAGAAATAATAATGGCGACCCGGTCGCACACAGCCTCTGCCTCCTCCATGTAGTGGGTAGTCAATATTGCCCCACGCTCCTTGTTTTTGAAAGCCGCTCTGATGGCTCTCCTTAGTGTAAGAAGAAAGGTAAACGCTAATGACGTGGAGCTGTTAGGTGTTGAGTTGGGATTGTCAGATTTTTAGTTTTTTTGCCTCCTTTCTTACCAGAGACGCTGTTGACCTCTGGGGTCCAGCCCTGTAGAGGGTTCGTCCAGGAGAACGATGGTGGGATTACCCAGCATGCTAATAGCAAAACACACCTGAAATGGAAAGCAACAGATCTCATGGTACCTCAGAACTAAAATTCATTGAAATATCTTGGCTTAAATGAGTCCAGGTGGCGGTCCTAATCAATGAATGACAGATCACATAAGGCATGAGACAGCCCTCTGGACTCTTCTAAGTCCAGACTTTTGCAGCTGCTCTTGCGACAGATCCAGGATCCCCACACTGCTGCTAAAAAAAGTGCTGCCTTTTGTATTTTTTGTGTGTGAGATTTTCTCCCTCTGATCTGATAATACCTGTGTGAACACAAAACTGGGATTTCTGACCTAAGCGGTGCTCACCTTTCTGCACACTCCAGCCGATAACTTCTTGGCTGCTTTTCCCATCTGGTCTTTCAGATCCAAAGCATCGGAAACACTGAGACATCAGAAGCAGAAAGTGAAATTTAGTAAAAAGTTCCTGCAACTTTCTCACATACTTTGTGTTTCTGTTCCTCACTGTGATCGAGACCTCTTCTGCCTGTCTGTGAATAATAATAATAATCTGTATTTGCATAGCGCCAACATATTCCACAGTGCTTTACAGTTTAACAGTTTCAAAACACAAGTCATAAGTAACAGTGTGAATGGAAAGAGGCTGAAAGTTCCTCCTGATTTTAAGATGGATTTTCGTTTAAACTCCTTGACACATATAGACGTAACATTACTTCCTCATGAGGGGGTGCGCTGCCATCATTATATGGCGATGGGCTACCATGGCAAGTGGGACACTACGATTCTGTACCATATTGGGCCCAGTGTTAGATCAAGTGATCAAACAATGGCAACCAACAGGCTGCAATACAGATACACAATACAGATACAGAGAGACTGGAAAAGTCACAGAAAGGTAAAGAAGTGGACATCCTTTGGCACATCTCACACTGATGACCGCTTCCTTGTGAACAATGCCCTTCAAAATCGGGTGCGGAGTGCCACACAACTGCAGGTACATTTAAGGGAGGTGAGAGGCACCCAAGTGTCATGTGAGACCATTTGAAACCATTTACATTCCGTGGTCTGCGTGCTAGACGACCTACAAGGGTACCTGACCACACCACCAGGCACAGGTATCATCGTCTTGCATGGGCCAGGAAGCAGGTACACGGACGAGGGACCTCAGTGCTGTTCACTGATAAAAGCAGATTCACGCTTAGCAGAAATGGCTGGATACGTCAAGGAAAGCCAGAGGTGTATCCATACTTCCTGGCATCCGGGGCAAGAATTCGGTTCCCCCCCCCTCCCCAGTACATATGCGATTCGCACACTTAGTCATGTACCAACGAGCTGCTCTCCCTAATGATCTCAATGTTAAGTGAAAAACTGAGAGAAGCAGGAAGAGAAGCTCGTTGTCACAGGACATAAGTATGAAAATCGCACATGAGTGAAGTGTCCATGTGATGTCTACTGGAACCTGCAGAGCCGAATCCTGACATTGCAGGCTTCTGAATTCTCACAACGAATGCAGAGCACACTTTTAGGATTCTCCCCTACCGGTGGCAAGAGTACACAGTCATGTCAGCACAAGTATGTGATTTATATACTTCTGGCCACATTCCGACTAGACGTGCCCGGCCTCGCTCCGTTCATTTTCACTGAGTGAGGCCACACATGTCTAGTCAGCATGTGACCGCATGTATGTAAATTATTGGTACGAGAGAATCCTAACAGCGTTCAGTGAGCACTATGAGAATTCAGAAGTCTGCAGTCACATAGAATGACAGCAGACTCAGCACAAACCTGGACAAGTTCTTTAATGTTTCTAACATAAATAAAAACATGAGAATTGGTCAGTATCACAAATAATATTTACATCCAGGTACCTTATAGATGACGTCGTCTCTGGCGTCGTTCTACTTCTTTTCTTCTTGTCCAGACCCCATGGTGAGTTTTCTCATCCACATCTCGTCTCTGCAGACTTCCATCTTCTCCAGTCTTCTGCAGCAAATCTCCACACGATGCCCCTAAATATAGAATTGTCATTATAATGCTCCTGAATAAAAATATCTGCAATATACTGTCACCTCAAGCTATTTCCCTCCCCCCTCATACTGTCTCCTCTAACATCCCACCTGTTCACCATACTGTCTCCTCATATATTTACCCCCTCACTCTCTATACTGTCTGCTCACACACATACCCCTGACTCCCCATACTGTGTCTGCACACATCCCATCACCCTCATTCCCCATACTGTGTCCACATAGATTTTTCTCATCGCTACTAATACTGTGCCCACATACATTTACCCGTTTGGCTCCCCATACTATCTGCACACATCCCCCCACTCACCATACTGTGTCTGCACCCATCCCCCATACTATTTCCTCATACATACACTCTTCATTTGTGTCCTTAAATCTCCCCACACACATATTCTCCAAATCCTCCCACACACATTAAATCCCCCCACACACAAAGTATCCCCCATCCCCACTCCAAATCTCCCAACACACATAAAGTATACCCCCCATCCCCACTCCAAATCCCCACACACATTAAATAACCTCCAATCTCCACTCTAAATCTCCCCACACATTAAATAACCCCCACCTCCACTCCAAATCTCCCCACACAAAGTATCCCCCATCCCCACTCCAAATCCTCCCACACATAAAGTATCCCCCATCCCCACTCCAAATCCTCCCACACATTAAATATCCCTACTCCAAATCCCCCCACACATTATGTTCCCCCATCTCCACTCAAAATCCCCCCACACATTATGTTCCCTTATCCCCACTAATCCCTATAATATCCTCAGGTTTCTGCCCCCATAATGTCCTCAGGTTTCTGCCCTCATAATGTCCTCAGGTTTCTGCCCCCAATCCCCCATAATGTCCTCAGGTTTCTCCACCATCCACATCACATGAATATGTCTGCACCCTGGCCTTGCTCCTCACACACTGTCCTCATCAATTTACTCCCCCTGCTCTCTCCCTATCCATGTGTCTGCAGCCATTGCATCCCCTGATCTCACACATTCCATTGCACTGCCTCCATATTGCGTCTCTCCCCGACTCCAACCATCCCTTTCTAGCCCCCAGAGCATGTCCTAATTTCCACCAATAATCTTATTCGGTGTCTTCAGCTCCATTAGCCGTCTGGAGCACTTACCACCAACCGCAATGCTGCCTCATTGCCTGAGTCTTCGCCTCTGAAGAGCCGGCCGGCGTGTGACAGCAGCATGATCATGTGACCTGATCATGCTGCTGGCACTTCATTGATGCGGAAGTGCTGGCGGCGGTGAGGCGGCTTATCAACAAGTGAGTGAGTCACGTGTATGCACTAGCGTCTGAAGACGCTAGTAGTACACCGATGCACAGCATTTTCTCTGAGCCGGCTGACAGTTTGACAGTCGGCTCAGAGAAAGGGAGAATCTCAGTGTGGGGGCAGCAGAATGCCGCCGACGGGGAGCCTCCTCCTTGGACCGCCGCATCAGGCAGCCCAATGGCGCCCCCCTGTCGGCTGCCCCCCCCGGATATGCCTCTGAGGAAAGCCCTATACATCAGCCACTGTTGTCACCAGATGAGACTTTGGTGGTGGTGTTAGATTGTGGGCAGGTGAGTCTAGTCAATACAAAACTGCCCGACACTTTGTGAATATTACAGTGACAACCCCTACTACTTGAATAACATCAATTACCCAGTCATCGTCCATCTGCCATGAACAGCACAGGCCTAATTTCATCTTCACGAACAACAATTCTCCAGCTCATTGAGGTCACATCCTTACAGAACGGATGCTGGAGTCTGAGGTACCTCAAATGGAGTGGCCTTCACTTTCTAGACCTGAATCCCATAGAAAACCTATGGAACTAGCTGAGACTTGTAACTCTGTACCCCAGAACCTCAATGGCCTGAGGGCCACCCTTCAAGAAGAGTGGGATGCCTCAGCAGACAATAACTTGACTTGTGAACAGCAAGCTGTAAAGCTGCAATTGATGCTCAAGGCCACATGATAAGTTATGGAGACATTGCCATTTTTTGTTGGGGTATACCCACTACTGTTGTTGGCTTTGGCCTGAATAAATTGTCTGAGATGAGGAAATCACCATTGCATGCTTTTACTTAAATGCTTTACTTTCATGCTAAAATATCACTGTAGTGTCAACTTGTTATGTTTTCCATAAACGTCACCAGAAACCCAAATATCCCTTTAATAATAACTTTTTGTCGAGAGGTGTATAATTTTTATCGTGGGTACACTTCAACTGTTAAAGACAGAATCTAAAAATAAAATCCAGAAAATCACATTGTAAGATTTTGAAATAATTAAATTGCTTTTATTGCATTAAATAAGTATTTGATCACCTACCAACCAGCAAGAATTCTGGCTCTCACAGACCTCCGTTTTTCTTTAAGAATCTCTCCTACTCTGTACTCGTTACCAGTATTAATTGCACCTATTGGAACTTGTTATCTGTATAAAAGACAAAATTGTAGACCTGCACAAAGCTGGGTTGGCTACAGGATAATAGGCAAGCAGCTTGGTGAGAAGGCAACAACTGTTGGTACAATTATTAGAAGATTGAAAAAACACAAGATGATTGTCAATCTTCCTTGGTCTGGGGCTCCATGCAAAATCTCGCCTTGTGGGGTAAGGATGATTTTAAGAGAGGTCAGGAATCGGCGTGGAACTACATTGGTGGACCTGGTCAATAGCCCGAATAGAGCTGGGACCACATTCTCAAACATTACCATTAGTAACACACTACGCCACCATGGATTAAAATCCTGCAGGGCACGCAAGGTCCCCCTGCTCACACCAGCACATGTCCAGGCTCGTTTGAAGTTTGCCAATGACTATCTGGATGATCCAGAGGAGGCATTTGAGAATGTCATGTGGTCCGATAAGACCAAAATGCAGCTTTTTGCAATCAACTCCACTCGTTGTGCTTGGAGGAAGAAGGATGAGTACAACCCCAAAAACTATCCCTACCATGAAGCATGGTGGGGAAACATCATACTTTGGGGATGCTTTTCTGCAAAGATGACAGGATGGCTGTACCGTGTTGAAGCGAAGATGGATCGGGGTCTTAGATAGTGAGATTTTGGCCAACAACCTCTTTCCCTCAGTAAGAGCATTGAAGATGGGTCATGGATTTGGTCTTCCAGCATGACAATGAGCCGAAACACACAGCCAGCACAACTAAGAAGTAGCTCTGTAAGAAGCATTTCAAGGTCCAGGAGTGGCCTAGCAAGTCTCCAGGCATGAACCCAATAGAAAATCTTTGGAAGGAGCTGAAACTCAATGTTGCCCAGTGACGGCCCTGAAAACTGATAGATTTGGAGAAGATCTGTATGGAGGAGTGGGCAAAAAACCATGCTGCAGTGTGCTCAAACTTGGTCAAGAACTACAGGAAATGTCTGACCTCTGTAATTGCAAACAAAGGTTTCTGTGCCAAATATTAAGTTCTGTTTTTCTATTGAATTAAATAATAATAATAATCTTTATTTATATAGCGCCAACATATTCCGTAGCGCTTTACAGTTTAGCAGTTTCAAAACACAAGTCATAAGTAACAACGTTAACAATACAATAATTAAAACAAAATAAGACGAAATAAGATGACCCTGATCGTGAGAGCTTACAATCTACAATGAGGTGGGGGAAATACAGAGTACAGGGGTGTATTTACAATGGTGTATTTATAATGATGGTCCAGCCATCTTGAGGGAGTGAAAGATGGATGGAGATAGTGAATGGGCTACACACGCACCCTTACACATAGAATGACTTTGATTAGTGAACGTGATAAGCCGCTCTGAACAAATGTGTTTTGAGGGAGCGCCTAAAACTGTGCAAATTGTGGTTAGTCCTAATTTCTTGGGGTAGAGCATTCCAGAGGATAGAAGCAGCACGGGAGAAGTCTTGGAGTCAGGAGTGGGAGGTACGGATTAGTGCAGAGGTTAGTCGAAAGTCGTTTGCAGAGCGCAGCGATCGACTAGGCCGACAGACAGAAATGAGGGAGGAGATGTAGGGAGGTGCCGCACCGTGGAGAGCTTTGTGGGTGAGAACAAGTACTTTGAATTGGATCCTATAATGAATGGGCAGCCAGTGTAAAGACTGACGAAGAGTGGACACGTCCGAGTACCGATTAGCCAGATGGACAACCCTGGCTGCTGCATTAAGTATGGACTGGAGAGGGGATAGTCGAGTGACGGGGAGGCCAATTAATAGAGCGTTGCAGTATTCCAGCCGGGAGTGGATCAATGCTACAGTGAGGGTTTTTGTCGTTTCCATGGTGAGAAAAGGGCGGATTCTAGAGATGTTTTTTAGGTGTAAGCGGCAAGAGCGGGCAAGAGATTGTATATGGGATGTGAAGGAGAGATTGGTGTTAAACATAACACCCAGACAGCGCGCCTGCTGCTGGGGTGTTATTGTGGTGCCACTCACGGAGAGGGAAATGTCAGATTTAGGGAGGTTAGTAGACGGCGGGAGCAGAAGAAATTCAGTTTTGGAGAAGTTGAGTTTCAGATAGAGAGTGGACATGATATTGGAGACTGCGGACAGACAGTCACTGGCGTTCTGTAGTACAGAGGGGGTAAGGTCGGGGAATGACGTGTATAGTTGTGTGTCATCAGCATAAAGATGGTACTGAAAGCCAAATCTGCTGATGGTCTGTCCAATTGGGGCTGTGTAGAGAGAGAAGAGAAGGGGGCCAAGGACTGAGCCCTGAGGTACCCCGACAGCAAGAGGAAGAGGAGATGAAGTGGAGCCAGAGAACAAAACACTGAAGGAGCAGTCAGAGAGATAGGAAAAGAACCAGGAGAGAGCAGTGTCCTTAATGCCTAGTGACTGGAGCCTAGAGAGTAGGAGATGGTGGTCAACAGTATCGAAAGCTGCAGATAGGTCAAGAAGAATGAGCAGAGAGTGGTTACCATTATGTTTTGCTGTCAGAAGGTCATTGGTTACTTTGATGAGTGCAGTTTCAGTCGAATGTAGGAGGCGGAAGCCGGACTGTGAAGGGTCTAAAAGGGAGTGAGTAGAGAGGTAACGGGTAAGTCGGGAGTAGACAAGGTGCTCCAAAAGTTTAGAGATGAAGGGGAGATTGGAGACTGGTCTGTAGTTGTTTGTGCAGGATGGGTCGAGAGCGGGTTTCTTTAGTAATGGAGTAACAATGGCATGTTTGAAGGAGGATGGGAAAATGCCCGGGGAGAGATTGAAGATTGTAGTTAGGCGGGTTGTGACGACTGGAGAGAGAGACTGGAGGAGGGAATGGGGTCGGTAGTGCATGTAGTCGGACGAGAAGAAGAGAGGAGTCTGGAGACTTCTTCTTCTGTGATGGGATCAAACGTGGAAAGTGAGCCAGGGGAGATGCAGGAAGGGATAGGAGTCACAGCACTTGGGGGTTGGGAGCAGATTTCCTGATGGATATTATCTATTTTTTCTGTAAAGTGGGAGGCCAGGTCATCAGCACAAATGTCTGTGATAGGGGCTTGTGCTTTTGGCCTGAGGAGGGAGTGAAAAGTGTCAAAAAGTTTCTTGGGGTTGTTGGCTAGTGAGGAGATCAGGGTGATGAAGTAGGTCTGTTTGGCGAGGTAAAGGGCAGCGTTATAGGTTTTTAACATAAATTTGAAGTGGATGAAGTCTTCTGGTGTGCGGGTTTTTCTCCATAGGCGTTCAGCACTCCTAGAGCATCGCTGGAGAAGTTTAGTTTGCGATGTGAGCCATTGCTGTTTTACTCTGTGCTTGGAGGTTCTGAGGGTGAGGGGGAGCTACTTTGCCAAGGGTGCTTCTAAGAGTGTCATTGTAGTGATGAACAGCCAGATTAGGACAGGAAGAAGAGGAGATTGGGGACAGTGATGAGTGTAGGGAGTCTGAAAGTGTCTGAGGGTTAATGGCTTGTAGATTTCTGACTATGTGGTAGGTAGGAGTGAGCTGGGCTGGGTGAGGATTTGTGAGCGTGAAGGAGAGAATGTTGTGGTCAGAGAGTGGAAGCAGTGAGTTATTTAGGTGGGAGATTGAGCAGAGCCGGACAAAGACCAGATCAAGGGTGTTACCGTCCTTGAGTGTCTCAGATGTTGAAAGCTGCGAGAGGCCTAGAGAGGTGGTTAGTGATAGAAGCTGGGATGCAGATGTGGAAGTAGGGCTGTTAATGGGGATGTTGAAGTCTCCCAGGATAAGGGTTGCAAGTTCTGAGGACATGAAGTGCGGCAGCCAGGCTGAAAAGTGGTCAAGGAAGTGGGTGGGTGAGCCTGGGGGCCGGTATATGACCGCTACTCTGAGGGAGAGGGGACGGAAGAGCCTGATGGTGTGGACCTCAAAAGAAGGGAATGAGAGCGATGGAACTGGAGGGATGACCTGGAAAGTGCATTGTGGGGACAGGAGTATGCCGACTCCACCACCAGGTCTGTTTGTGGGTCTCGGGGAGTGGGAGAATGGTAAGCCACCATAGGAAATGGCAGCAGGAGAGGCAGTGTCAGAATCCTGGTTTCAGTGAGGGCCAACAGATTAAGAGAGTTGTTCTCTTAATACTTATATTACTTATTACTTAATACTTATTTCATGCAACAAAATGCTAAGTAATTATGTAAAAATCATACAGGGTGATTTTCTGGATATTTTTTGAGATTCTGTCTCACAGTTGAAGGGTATCTGCGCTTAAAATCACAGCCCTCTCCATTCTTTGTAGGTGGAAAACATGCAAATTCGGAAGTCTATGAAATACTTATGCACAGTGTATGAAATACTTATGCTTGTACACAGGTTGCAACAACGATATGTCCTCCCCTACTGTAATAGTACCGATCCGGGGAATCATGTTACTGCACAAGGAGAACAGTGAAAACAAACCCTTAAAAGCAATGGCAGAATTGCATGTTTTGCACCATTTTGCAGCACTTGGATTTTTATTCACCCATTTCCTGCTACTTTATATGATAAAGTAAATGGTGTCATTTAAAACTACTGCTCCTCCGGCAAAAGAACAAGCCTAATACGGCTATGTCAATAGAAAAATATAAAAGTTATAACTCTTGGAAGAATGAGAGAGAAAAAAATCAAAGTGCCAAAAATGAAAAATACCCAGTACTGAAAGGTTAGAAAAACAGTCCTTAGGACCATGCAGCCTGGGGGACACAGCCTGTGAATCCCACTAGTTACATGCTACTGTGACATACTGACCTCTAGTGGCCACTTCATATATGTGCAAGCATGGAGAATGCCAAGATTACAGAATACACAGTACATTTTTGCTGCCATGTAATGTGCATGCTACCCTTCATATAGGACGCATGATGGCCATTGCTTACCGTCTAATCGCCACATCTGCGTCTTCCTTCCTCAGACCCTTCACAGCGGCATAAATCTCGAGATGTTCCCGTACGGTCAAGCTCGGCCACAAGGGGCTCATCTGAGGACAATAGCCAAGGAACCCAGTGGACTCATCTGTCTTATGGGACACGGGAGATCCGACACCGCACAGCTCTACCTGTAAATAATGATGGATTACTGTACAGCGATGGCGGGCATTGTGTCCATTCTGCACTCCCGCCAATGCAGCTCCTCATCCAATCCTTCCTGTGGCTTTGGTGCTTTCTTTTCCCAGGTGTCACGATGGATGTTCTCTTCAGGATCTTAAGTGTAGCCGGCATCAACTAGTTCTTGAGTGATGTGACACGGCAATATTCATAACTAGTGATGAGCGCAAGACCTCGTTACTCGAGTTTGCACAGGGTGCCCGGGTACGCACCGAGTGTCGCGAGTGCTGGAGTGACATGTTCGAGTCTACCCGGCCGCATGTTTAGTGGCTGTTAGACAACCACAAAACATGCGGGGATTACCTGACAAACACGGACATATGAGTGGGGTCCAGCACAAATCCCTGCTTGTTTGTAGTTTATCAACCTCTCCGGACCTTGAGGATACTCACATTTCCTGCAGTTGGTTCCTCCTCGCCCGCCAGCACGTACACAGATGTGGTTTTCCCTGCTCCATTGGGTCCTAATAGACCAAGCACCTCACCTTTACATACAAAGACAAGGGGACAATCACTCAGATCATCCTGCACATCAGTCATGGAGGGTAACTTTGCCTTTGGATAATGGAACTATAAAATATTACATTTCAGCAAAAATGTAAAAATAATCATTGAAACAAACCTTTTTTGACGTGAAATGAAATGTCTCTCATTGCTACTTTGGTCTTTTTCCGGAGCCGGGAGCAGCCCCTCCTGACCAAATATTCTTTGCGCAGGTTGTCGACAGTAATCACTGGCTTCTAAAAAGAGAAAAAAGTAAAAAAATCATTTCTAGGGCCGGTAATTCCGTTCTAGATACTATTTGCCGATAGTGTGTGTGTTATGATTCGGTCACCGAGGAGGATTACGGGTAATTAGCTAAGCAACCCGGAAACCAGAAAGGTTGGCAACTTAGCGAATTGCAGACCCCTAAACCTAACAACACAACTAGCATTAGCCGTGTAACATGCCTACGATGCCCTAGACGCCTCGGCACAGCCAAAGACTTAAATAAGCCTAAAGCAAGAAAGGGGAAAGGAACTGCCCCGGAGTAGAGCCCAAAAGAAATAGATAGCCCCCAAACATATATTGTCGGTGAGACAAGATGAGGCACAAACGCAGGCAGAAAATAGAGTGAGCAAATGATGGGGCCCAAACTGTCTAGATAGGACAGGACAGAAAATATACTGTCTGCAATCACGCAAAAACCCTAAAAAATCCAACACGTCTGATATACAAAAACACTGAGGCCACACGACCTCTCCCCCGCTAGATCAGCATTCTGGTGTGAACTGGAAGCAAAGCAAAAGATACTAATATAACAGGGGATTAGCAATACTGAACAGAATGACATAAGCTGTGACAAGTTGAGCATGGACATGCTGCTCAAGGAGTTTGGAAGCAAACGGGAGCAGTGATATGGGGCGATAGCTGGGCATAGTAGTTGGGTCAAGGTTTGTTTTTTTGAGGATGAATGTGATGGTGGCATGTTTGAAGGCAGAGGGGAAGGTACCAGAAGATAGCGATCGGTTGAAGAGATGGGATAGGGCTGGGATGAGCGTGTTAGTGAGGTTGGGAAGCAGGTGGGAAGGGATGGGGTTGAGTGCACAGGTGGTGCGGTGAGATTTGGAAAGGATCCATCATTCACATTAGCTGATGTCACAGCTCACCTCCTCCTCCTGTACAATGACTGATAACACCTCTGTATACATAGAGTGACTGCAAATTTTAGTCATAAACCTGGACAACCCCTTGAAGTAATTCACAGATGACGCATTATCTTTAAAGAGTAGCCACATCCAATAAGAGGCACAGGAGAGGTAGTTTAGCTCCTTCCGGAAAGTACATATTTGCATTATTTCCCCTGTATGACTCCTCAGGGACACCCAGTCTCCACTCTCACACACAACCCTTTCTCTAAAGAGGTGCAATCTCGCAAATCAGCTGATCACTGAGTTCAACTCCTGGAACCCAGCAACCACAAGGTCTGCAGTCTATGAATGATTACCTCTTCTGCACATCTGGAAGCCAACATAGTGTCATCCTCAGGTTCTTCCAGCGCCTCGGGGTTTTCCTTCACTTTGATTTTCTGCCTGTAGGTTCTAGAATGACAGGAAGAAATCATTTTGCAGAATGATGTGATGAAAGACTGGGGTACTGTTATTTTTATTAATCTCACCAACTGACTGTATCCTCTGATCACATATTTGTCCAAAACTACAGATGTAGCAGAGCAGAGGGTGTCACTGAACAGTTTCTTGCATGCTAGTTAACCAGTTTAATACCGGTTCATTATCCCCCATTCATTTATTTTACGCATTGTGCTCCAGATAAGATCATAATACACCTTTAGGGAGCATTATAAAATTAAAAAAAAATGTTATTTGATTTCCCCTATAACTGGGGCTGATATATTAGCCCCGGTTACAGGACAAATTCAGCCTCCTGATGAAGACTGCAGAGCTGATCTACTTCTGTTTGGATCCAGCAGCTCCTGTTCCTTCCCGGCTCCCAGAAAACACATGATGCACAAAAATTTGGCAACTTCTATATGCCTGTTTTCTGCCATAAAATCAAGAATGATGTATTAACCCCATGATGTTCTTACAGTGACTCTGCTTCATCTGTTCTGTCCTGACCTCACTCATGGGTAATGATATCTGAATCATCTGGAAAATAAGAATTGCACAAAACCTGAAAATTGGATCTCTCCTGATGGTTTTCTTCCCGAAGAACCATTCCAGGCCCCACAGAATCCCGAAGAATAAGATGATATGAATCAAAGGCTGGAAGTGGGAGACAAAGGTGGAGATGTCAATGGAATGATGTAGAAAGCACAAGAACATGGTGAGAACATGCAAGATTCGTGTCCGGTTGGTGCTACTGGTGGTTCCGCACTTGGAAAAACTTCATGGATTCAGAGCAGTCTTCAAGAAAGGAAACATCTGGATTTACCATTGCCCTGTTCTCCCTTGAAGCATGAGGCTGCAGCAGTTGGGTATTGGTATTTTACCAGGACGCCCCCGTGTATAATGTTGATAGTAAGAAGCATACTCACCATTAAGGCAATGTAGCCATCGACTGCAAAGTCTGAATCAGGATTGAGATCGTAAAATATCTGGAGCGAAATAAAAAAAATTCACAGTATAGCTAACATGGATATGTGCATGGGAAGCAAAGGGTTACAGCTTTTACCATTGCGTGCATGCCAAAAAGGACTTTTCCATCATATTAACAATCAGCACCCAGCGAACCCAGGCAAGTGCGAAGGTGCAATGCACCCCTCAGTTCAGTTTTAGCGTATGTGTGTAACGGGGGTCCGGGTGCCAACTGTGACGAGGGGCTTTAACTCTTCAGCACCCGGGTGCCCCGATACTACAACTTTGGAGTGTGTCTTGGTGTTGATGTGGCATGTGTGCAATTCTTCACCCACCTGCGGGACCGGAGCCTGATCAGGATACAGTGTCCCATGGAGATCCGAGCACAAACAAATATCCGCAGAATCCTTTTTCTTTAAGGTTTTATTTGAAACAGGTCCTATCAGCACAGTTACAGTCCTTCCACTCCAGTAAAACGTAAACATGACATCTTCTGTACAATCCCTGGTCTGGCCCTGCCACTTCTTGTCCTGCACGTTCTCTGAGCCCAAGGCCTGCAGAATCCTCCTGTCAGCAGTCACTGGACGCTCCCCGTCTACATTGCCCATATTTGGCAAAAGAACCAAACTGCCGTTCGCAGCCTCAACTGGGCCTTAGGTCCCTGACAGCTCCAGACAGTGTCCCCAGACTCCAACCCGAGATCCTCTTCCTGGCCTCTTGCAGAGAGTGCTAACCAGAAGCCAAACTTCAAACTTTCTTCAGACTACTGTACCGTGTCTTGCCTGTTCTCACACTCCACTGCGACTGTAACTCCAGCCTGCACTGCTGTTCGCTGCTCTCACACACTCTAACTTTTCTAGAACAATTCTTTCTCCTCTGGGTAACTCCTCCCACCAACAATCCCATTGGTACAGCTACTTAACTGTTTCTATTCTGGCTAAAACCAGCTAACTATTGCTATCCTATCTAGCCTCTAATCTCCCTAACTCTACAGTACCCCCTAGTGTCCTAACAACATATCTATGCTGTCCTTACCTTACTTTAGCATTACAATAACACATTATATATATATATATATATATATATATATATATATATATATATATATATATACAGCAATTAAAGGGGAAGGCACAAAGCACATACAGCACCCCCTTTACATGTGCACACAACATTTGGCAGATTCCGCCTGGAAACAGCACACAGCAATGTAAAATTGGGGTTGCTGTGCACATGGTCAGTCTTTTGTACTTTTAGCCTCTTCAGGGTTTGGAAACCATGAACTGTTAAATGAAAAGATACGCTCCGGGCAGCTTTCTTTTGAAGCAGCCCCCTCTTCATAGTTCAAACAACAAAAAAATACATCAATGCTGAAATGACTGTAAAGCCAAGAAAAAACTCCCGAAGCTGCTTAGCCTAGGAAAATCTTGTCAAAATAAAGTCGTGATGTGAAAATACCTTTACATTGGCTACATAAATGTGTGTGCTGAATATATGAAAAAAGCACTGGAGCTGAGTGCTGGCTGTGTAATACCACCAGTATAATCCCTTACAGTGGCTTGCAAAAGTATTCACCCCCTTGGCTTTTTACTTATTTTGTTACATTGCAATCTGTGTTTAAATATTTTTGTAATCCGATTTGTGTGTGATGCATCAGCACTAAATAGTCTAAGTTGGCAAAGGGAGAAAAATGTAGGCATAAATTAAATTTATGGGACCAAATAACTAAAACTTGGCATGTGCATTCAGTTGTATGAAAAAGCATTTTCTCCCTTCCCAATTTCCTATTCTTTTGCATGTTTATCCCATTTAAATATTTCAGATCATGAAACAAATGTAAATATTAAAGAAAGATAACACAAGTGAACACAAAATGCAGTTTTTAAATGAAGGTCTTTATTATTAAGGGAAAAAGAAATCCAAACCTACAGGGCCCTGTGTGAAAAAGTGATTGCCCCTAAACCTAATAACTGGATGGGCCACCCTTAGCAGCAACAACTGCAATTCAGCGTTTGCGATAACTGGTAATGAGTCTTTTACAATGCTCTGGAGCAGACCTGGGCAAAGTGCGGCCTGCGGGCCACATCCGGCCCTTTGGCTGTCTCAGTCCTGCCCGCGGACCGAGACAGCCGAGGGGCTGGAAAACTGCCCGCCAGCTCGCTGTCTAAATAGGCGCCGCTGACTACATTGGCGGAGGAGGAGCCTCCAGCCACTTCCTCCACCAGCATGTGAAACAGCTAACGCGATGACGTCATTTCATCGCGTCAGCTGTACTGCGGTGTGGAGAGTCAGCGCAGCGGAGACAGGGAGACAAGCAGAGTGCCAAGGAACGAAACCGAGATGGGCATGTGGTGTTCATTTTTTTAATGTGTATGGGATGTTTAGGTCAGCCTGGGGATGCCATGGGGGTGTTGAGCTTATTAAGGGGAGGTTATGGGTGTGTTGAGCTTTATAAGGGGAGGTTATGGGGGTATTGAGCTTTACAAGGGGAGGCTATCGGGGTGTTGAGCTCTACAAGGGGAGGCTATCGGGGTGTCGAGCAACACAAGGAGAGGCTATGGGGGTGTCGTGCTGCACAAGGGGAGGCTATCGGGGTGTTGAGCTTTACAAGGGGAGGCTATTGGGGTGTCGAGCAG
This sequence comes from Dendrobates tinctorius, assembly GCF_039654945.1. Lineage (NCBI taxonomy): Eukaryota > Metazoa > Chordata > Amphibia > Anura > Dendrobatidae > Dendrobates > Dendrobates tinctorius. The sequence goes on from NW_027361682.1 coordinate 19,985,378, forward strand.
CACAAGGAGAGGCTATGGGCGTGTCGTGCTGCACAAGGGGAGGTTATGGGGGTGTCGTGCTGCACAAGGGGAGGCTATGGGGGTGTCGTGCTGCAAAAGGGGAGTCTATGGAGGCATTGTGCTACACAAGGGGAGGTTATGGGGGTGTCGAGCTGCACAAGGAGAGGCTATGGGGGTGTCACGCTGCACGTGGGTAGGCTATGGGGGTGTCTTACTGAGCAAGGGGAGACTATGGGGGGTGTCGTGTTGCACAAGGGGAGGTTATGGGGGTGTTGAGCTTTACAAGTGGAGGCTATGGGGGTGTCGTCCTGCACAAGGGGAGGCTATGGAGACCTCGAGCAGCACATTGTGAGGCTGTGTGGGGTTTGTACAGTATATGGGGAGGCTGTGTGGGGCTCATGCAGCATATATAGAGAAGCTGTGTGGGGCTCATGCAGCATATATATAGAGAAGCTGTGTGGGGCTCATGTAGTCTATATAAGGAGGCTGTTTGGGGCTTATGCAGTGTATATAGGGACGCTGTGTGGGGATCATGCAGTGTATTTAGGGAGGTTGTGTGGGGCTCATGCAGTGTATATAGGGAGGCTGTGTGGGGCTCATGCAGTGTATATAGGGAGGCTGTGTGGGGCTCATGCAGTGTATATAGGGAGGCTGTGTGGGGCTCATGCAGTGTATATAGGGAGGCTGTGTGGGGCTCATGCAGTGTATATAGGGAGGCTGTGTGGGGCTCATGCTGTATATAGGGAGGCTGTGTGGGGGCTCTTACAGTATATAAGGGGGGGCTCATATGATATACAGAAGGGACTGTACTTGGGTTCAAACGATATTTAGGAGGATGTCAGCATACTAAATTCTGCTCAATATTAAGTGATACAATTAATAATATACCGGTAATAATCAATAATATAATTACAATATATTGATATTAATATTGACTAGAATTAATTTCAGCATATTGGTTCAGCCCTCGACAACAGTCATGGTCTCTCATGTGGCCCCTCAGGAAAATTAATTGCCCACCCCTGCTCTGGAGGAATTGTGGCCACTCATCTTTGCAGAATTGTTGTAATTCAGCCACATTGGAGGGTTACCGTGCATGAACTGCCTTTTAAAGGTCATGCAACAGCATCTCATTCGGATTAAGGTCAGGACTCTGACTAGGCCACTCCAGAGTCTTAATTTTGTTTTGTTTTTTTAAGTCAATCAGAAGTGGACTTACTGGTTTGTTTTGGATCATTGTCCTGCTGTATAACCCAAGTGCACTTCATCTTGAGGTCACGAACACATGGCCGGACATTCTCCTTCAGGAGTTTTTAGTTGTCAGCAGAATTCATGGTTTAATTTTCCATAGCAAGTCTTCCAGGTCCTGAAGAAGCAAAATAGCTTCAGACCATCATACTGCCACCACAATATTTTATTGTTGGTATGATATTCCTTTTCTGAAATGCTGTGCTACTTCAATGCCAGATGTGATGGGAAATACACCTTCCAAAAAGTTCAACTTTTGTATCGTCAGTCCACAGAGTATTCTCCCAAAAAGGCTGGTGATCATCAAGATGTTTCCTGACAAAACTCAGAAGAGCCTTTATGTTCTTCTAGCTCAGCAGTGTCTTTCATCTTGGAATTTTGTCATGAAGGCCATTTTTGCTCAGTCTCTTTCTTATGCTGGAGTCATGAACACTGATCTTAAAGGGAACCTGTCACCCCTCCCAGCCGTTTTTAAGTAAAAGAGCCACCTTGTGCAGCACTAATGCTGCATTCTGTCAAGGTGGCTCATATACAAAAAAATCAATCCTTAAAAGATACTTTATTGACCAATCATTAAAAAGTTTTCAAAACTTCAAAAAACAGGCAAACAAAAATAGGCTTATTGCTGATTTTCAAAATCCAGCCACAAACACTAGAGAGTCGTTCCAATGTCAGGTAGAGGGTCACAAACCTATTTGTCCCTATAGGGCCCTATATCTCTCTCCTACCTGACAGCGGAGGTTGGCACCCTCTTGATACGCAAATGGCGCCCCCGCTCCTCGGCGGCTCTCCCTAATCACCCTGTTGACTCCTATCTAAGCAACATCAGCTTGGAGTACAACAGATGGCAGGGGACAAAAATATAATAGATAATAACCCCATGCCACAAACCACCAAGACAAAATGTAAGGAATAGTAACTGGAAAAAGCTCTAATTTTTGGCAGATTTGTAAACATTTGCTTTGGGAGGAAAATGGGTCTAAATAACCCTATTTAGGTGTCTCCCTGCCTGACAGCGGAGCTTTTACACCCTACGTTACTCTGGTGCCCCCGCTCCACGTGGGCTGACCCTTACTGACCCCTACACTTCTCACCCAGAAAGAGGAAAGAGGGTGTCAGAACATATGGCCAAGGGAGACAGGGGTAATAACTTAGAATTATCCCTGAAAAAATCCCCCCCAAAGACAAAAAATGTTTTAATAATAATAAAAAAAAATGTATCTGCAAACCGATGTATACAGTGTACGGGATAATAGTGCATTAGCAAAGGCAGTTGCAAGTAAAGGGGGTAAGATATCAATCAGAACAGATACACAATCATTTAAATGTTCTTACGCAGCATTAATGTACATTTCTCACATCACAGAACGCTGCTATTGCCTCTAATCCCCAACAACACATTTTTCATATTGCATCATGCCCAAAACAATGAGCCATTGATTGCTCAGGCTCAAAATTGCACTGTCCCAAAAAAAAAAAAAAAAAAAAGAAATCAGCAAATTAACAAATATGTAAAAACTTAGCTCATGGCCACTGAAAAATCACCTCAACATATATAGTAGGCGGGGTGATAGTACTTTGACAAAGGCAATTTCAAATAAGGGGGTAAGGTATCAATCAAAACAGATATACAACATCTGAGTATGGTCCTGCAGCAGACACCGGAGGAATAGAAGTTGTCACCACTTTTTTCCCACACCAGACTTGGGGGCACAACAGCATCGTGAGTGAGCCGGGACTTGGTAGCAAGGAGTCCCCGAAGCAGGCTACAGCTGTCTGCCGTACAAGTAGAGTTCATAGGAACATCAGAAAAGAGGAACTCCAGTGTAACTCAGTACTGTGAGTACTTCATCTAGGTGCTAAGAGGGAGATGTTCAGAAAAGGCACATGTTGGCGGAGTGTTGGAACGGAGGACTTCATCTTGTCTGGAAGTTAGCTGAGCCCCTGACCTAGAGGACACGGCACGGATGCGGGCACCTGTACGCACAACAGACTGTGAGTAAAGCTTTGGAACTACATGCCCTGGTGTCCTCCAGTTATTCCGGCGCCAACACACTCAGCACCGCTACATCTCTGTGCACCTTTCACGTCTCCCCACCGCCTCCTAATCTACACTGCCCTGGGACTACAGCCCTACCTGTTGAGGGCCACAACATCATTGCTGCACCACACCATCTGTCCCAGAGGATCTGCTTGCAGCGTCGGCTTAACACCTCTCTTGCCGAACACCACAGGTGGCGTCACGAATCATTCACTCATAAACTTTAATCATCATTAGCACACTCAACATCCCCCTTTTACAATGTATGCACAGGGCCACGGACCGTTATCAACCATTACACCGTCACAACACCGCAGGTCCAGGCTGCTCCCATGCCATCAGCCCCTGTTTGGGACTGCTGAAAATGCTCTAATTAATCTTTTTCTTGACACTACTTGAGTATGGTTTGAGAAAGGCCTCCTAGTAGGTCGAAACGTAACCATAGTATACTCATATCCTGGATTACGATATTATACCCACATTTTGGATACTTCTTTTGTCTGCGGTGTTACACTATTTGATGCATTTGAAATAAAATAAAAATCCAAAAATTTCACAAAATCTTCAAGATTTTTTGCAAGATTAATCCACACTTGAGTGCGACTGTTTATCTACTGACTACTGTTTGTGGACCCTCCACGTACAGTCAGCACCTATCTCCTCCACAGCAAGAGTGCGCGTCTTTCTTCTTTTGATCAACCATTATCCGTACATGCAATGAACATTTCCCCTGTTTACAATGGGCACCCAGGGCCACGGACCAGGTCACAGCTGCCATGACAACCCCCCTTTGAAGATCCGCGGGCCCGGTACCGAGTACCCCACCAGCCCTGGGAGGGCGACCCAAGTACTTAGAAGGAAAATTGTATCTCCCTCAAACCCAGAATACATTGCTTCTTTCCCACAATGCATTGCTCCAATCCCAGATGCAACACTTCTGTTACAGGGGATCTGTCACCCCATTTTTCACCTATCAGCTGCCACCACTGACATCAGGGGCTAATCTACAGCATTCTGTAATGCTGTAGATAAGCCCTGATGTAACCTGAAAAATAATAAAAACAAGTTAGATTATACTCAACCCGGCGTTTGGTCTGGTCCAATGGGTGTCTCTGTCCCGTCCAGCGCCTCCCATCTTCATACGATTATGTCCCCTCCTTGCTTCTCCCTTGGCTCCTGTGCAGGCATAATTTCTCTGCCCTATTGAGGGCAGCACGAAACAATCAATGACCTCAGGGAGACCAGTCAAAGAAAACACTGCGGCAGCCGGCAAAGGCACTCAATCAGTGAAATCCTAGGTGCAATGCTCCCTGGGAAATATGAATATGCAAATAAAGCCTGTGGAGCCTCATTTAAGAGTCTCAAACACGGGACTAGCTAGATCTTTCTCCAGGGAGGGACCCAGGCAAGGGGTAGCTCCTTTCGGAAACCACCATTACCACCATATTAAGTGGCCCTTTAAGTCAATATCCAGCTCTTTACGAGTTTACAGTTATGACAAGGGAAATACCAAGGCCAGGTATCCATCCACAGACAGCCGTTTCGGGGCATTACCCCTCATCAGTGTGGAGTAGGATTCTGACTAGGGAGACTAGGGCAGCTGGCAAAGGCGCTCAATCAGTGAAATCCTAGGTGCAATGCTCCCTGGGAGATATGAATATGCAAATAAACAGCTGTCTTTGGATGGATACCTGGCCTTGGTATTTCCCTTGTCATATCTGTAAACTCGTAAAGAGCTGGATATTGACTTAAAGGGCCACTTAATATGGTGGTAATGGTGGTTTCCAAAAGGAGCCACTCCTTGGCTGGGTCCTTCCCTGGAGAAAGATCTGGCTGGTCCTGTGTTTGAGGCTCTTAAATGAGGCTCCACGGGCTTTATTTGCATATTCATATTTCCCAGGGAGCATTGCACCTAGGATTTCACTGATTGAGCGCCTTTGCCGGCTACCGCAGTGTTTTCTTTGACTGGTCTCCCTGAGGTCAGTGATTGTTTCGTGATGTTGGTCTACTAGGCATTGCTCCCACCTAGCCAGAATCCTACTCCACACTGATGAGGGGCAACGCCCCGAAACAGTTGTCTGTGGATGGATACCTGGCCTTGGTATTTCCCTTGTCATATCTGTAAACTCGTAAAGAGCTGGATATTGACTTAAAGGGCCACTTAATATGGTGGTAATGGTAGTTTCCGAAAGGAGCCACCCCTTGGCTGGGTCCTTCCCTGGAGAAAGAGCTGGCTAGTCCTGTGTTTGAGACTCTTAAATGAGGCTCCACGGGCTTTATTTGCATATTCATATTTCCCAGGGAGCATTGCACCTAGGATTTCACTGATTGAGCGCCTTTGCCGGCTGCCGCAGTGTTTTCTTTGACTGGTCTCCCTGAGGTCAGTGATTGTTTCGTGATGTTAGTCTACTAGGTATTGCGCCCACCTAGCCATAATCCTACTCCACACTGATGAGGGGCAACGCCCCGAAACAGCTGTCTGTGGATGGATACCTGGCCTTGGTATTTCCCTTGTCATATCTGTAAACTCGTAAAGAGCTGGATATTGACTTAAAGGGCCACTTAATATGGTGGTAATGGTGGTTTCCGAAAGGAGCCACCCCTTGGCTGGGTCCTTCCCTGGAGAAAGATCTGGCTAGTCCCGTGTTTGAGACTCTTAAATGAGGCTCCACGGGCTTTATTTGCCGCTTGAGGGCAGAGCAGAGTACTGCAGTGTGCAAGTGCCGGACCTTTCTGACCTTTCCCGGCGCCTGCGCACTGCAGTACTTTACTCTGCCCTCAACAGGTCAGAGAAAGTACGCCTGCGCAGGAGCCGAGGGAGAAGAAAGGAGAAGGACATCATCGTATGAAGACAGGAAGCGCCGGACCGGACCGTGACACCCACCGCACCTGACTCCTCCCCCTGGTGGGTATAATCTAATGTGTTTTTTTATCTTTCAGGTTTCATCGGGGGCTTATCTACATCATTACAGAATGCTGTAGATAAGCCCCTGATGGCAGTGCCAGCACCTGATAGGGGAAAAATGGGGTGACAGATTCCCTTTAAAGGCACAGGCTGTAAATGCTATTTGAGACACAGCCACCACTAGATGGTACTCTAACCCAGCACATAATGCAAAACATATTGCCGTATTCAGAGCACATAACACAACAGATTGCCATATATTCAGAGGGCAGAACACTCACCACCTGGCATCAAATGATGCCACTTACAGGCTCTTTTGGTGAAAGCAAAGAATTAGCTCCGAAACTGTTCTGAGGAATAGTTTACTCTCCCCATCCTTCCACACTTTAACCTCAACCTTGCGCACCTTCTCGTCTTTGCTTGGGAATACCTTGGTGATGAGGCCTAGAGGCCACTCATTTCGGTGTGACTGACTGTCCTTCATGAGCACAATATCACCGGGGTTGATGATCAGCTTGTCGATCTGCCACTTCTTCCTAGGTTGTAAGGTGGAGACATATTGCTTTCTCCATCTGTCCCAGAAAGTATTGGAGAGACTTTGAACTTGTCTCCATTGACGTCTGTAGAGGTCCTTGTTGCTGAATTCTCCCAGTGGAGCGTTGGGGGTGTGTTGGTCTTCTGAGTAAGTAACATGGCGGGAGTGAAAATGGTTGGATCCTCAGCATCACTGGAGAGTGCAGTCAATGGTCTGATATTTATGATGGTCGAAACTTCTGCCAAGCATGTAGTCAAACCTTCGTGTGTGAGTCTTGTGCTACCTTCTTGCAAGAAGATAGAGTCTAAGATTCTACGTGCAATTCCAATCATCCTCTCCCAAGCACCTCCCATGTGAGAAGAGTGTGGTAAATTGAAGTTTCAGGTGCATCCCTGCTCACTCAAGTATCTTTCCACACTGGTAATGTCTAGGTTGGAAGGAATTTGAAGTTCTTTCACTGCTCCTACGAAATTTGTGCCTCTATCAGAGCGAATGTGTTTCACGGTGCCTCTGATGGCAATGAAACGTCAGAGTGCATTTATGAAACTTGAAGTGTCCATGGATTCGATTACTTTGATGTGGACCGTTCTGATGGACAAACAGGTGAACATAACTGCCCAGCATTTTGCGTTGGCTTGGACTCTTCTAGCATGCTGTGCAACAACAGACCACGGCCCGAATACATCCAGTCCGATGTTGGTAAAGGGACGATCCATACTAAGTCTGTCTGATGGGAAATTGGCCATCTTTGGGTTTTGAGTCACGCCGCGGAGTTTTCGACAAGTCACACAGTTGAACATGAGTTTACTCACACATCTCTTTGCCCCGACTATCCATAGTCCAGCAGTTCATAGATTCCCTTCGGTAAACAATTGGCCCTGATGTTTCACCAAAACATGATGGTGCTGTATGAGCAGAGTAGTGACATGATGATGACCAGGAATTATTACAGGGTGTTTTTCCACGAACTCCACTTTGGCTTCTTGAAGACGACCTCCAATTCTTAACAGCTCATTTTGGTCACTGATTGGATCAAGCTTTTTCAAGACCCTGTCCCCAGAAATGGGATGACCTTTGTTGAGGTTGTCTATTTCTTTGGTGTAACACGTTGTATGGTACGAATTATCGTTTTCTTGGCATTTTCCAGGTTTGGAGCAGTAAAGGCGTGCTTGCTGTGGTGCCATCCTTTACAAGGCTTCTGACTGGTGGGTGATGTTGATTTGTAAGACTGAGCCACATGAATTAAACAAGCAATGGCACGAACAAGCGAGTTCCAGGTTGAAAACCTGATGAAATGGTGGGATTTGAGGTAATTGTCTGAAGTCACCATACGTAGAATGGATACCTGAGGGCGGAATTCTTCATCTGCATCTGGGTCTACCAGTTCAAAGGTGTCTGATTCGTCACTGTAAGGTGCTAAACGGTATAAGAATGCAGGGCCCGTAAACCAGGTTGTGTCCTTAAGGTGTCTTGATTTAACAGATCTAGTTGCGTGGTCCGCAGGATTGTGGCATGTGGACACATAGCGCCACTGTTTAGGGCAAGTGGACCTCCTGATCCTTAGCACCCGATTGCTGACGTAAACGTAAAAGCTTCGAGTTTCGTTGCAAATGTACCCAAGCACTACCTTGCTGTCTGAGTAGAACTCAATGTCCTTGGTTTCCAGGTCAATTTCTGTTGAGATAAGTTCAGCTAACTCTACTGCTAGCACAGCTGCACAGAGTTCCAGTCTGGGTATTGTGTGCTCCTGGACTGATGCTAGTTTTGTCCGGCTCATAACAAGCCTTACATGGCATTGTTCCTTAATGTCAGTAGTGTTCAGATATGCTACTGCTGCAATCGCTTTGGTTGAGGCATCGCAGAAAATACAGAGCCTTTGCATCTTGACTTCTGTTGATGGTACGGAAGCGTACGGTCGTGCCACATAAAGATTTGACAAGGCTTCCAAAGCTTTCTTCCATCTTACCCACAAATCTCTCCTCCATGGGAAGCGGATCATCCCATTCAGACACCTTTTGGGTGAAGTCTCTCAACATCATTTTACCTTGGATAGTTACAGGGGTTACAAATCCTAGAGGATCATACAAGCTGTTTATCACGGACAGGATGCCTCTGGGCGTGAAAGGTTTTTCTTCTTCGTTGATCCGAAAGGTAAATGCATCTCTCTTCAAATCCCAGAGTAAACCAAGGCTCTGTTGCATGGGAAGGGAGTCTGTGTTTAAATCCAAGGCTTTTAGATCAGTTGAGTAATCTTGAGAGGGAAAAGCTGCTATCATTCTTTGGCTATTGGAAGCAATTTTGTGCAGCCTCAAATTGGACAAAGCAAGCATTTCTTGTGTCCTTTTTAAGAGATTGACTGCCGATTCATCTGTGGGTGTGGATTTCACGCAGTCGTCCACGTTGAAGTCCTTCTCTACAAACAATCTAACATCCGACCCGTACTTTGCTTCGCCCTCTCTCGCTGAATGTCTAAGACCATAGATGGCGACAGCAGGGGAAGGGCCGTTCTCGAAGATGTGTACTTTCATCAGATACTCCATGATGTCTTTGTAGGGGTCATTATCGCGGTGCAAGAAAAACCTCAAATAGTTTCTATGTTCTTTCTTGACAAGGAAGCAATGAAACATCTGTTGTATGTCAGCCATGAATGCAACTGCATCTTTGCGGAAGCGAAGAAGTACTCCTAGAACTCTGTTTTTGAGGTCTGGACAAGACAAAAAAACATCGTTTAGCGAGACACCTTCATATCTGGTGCTTGAGTCAAATATTACTCTTATTTGACCAGGTTTCTTAGGATGATACACGCCAAAAATAGGTAAATACCAACATTCTTCGGAATCTCGAAGTACAGATGCAATTTCTCCATGGCCATTCTGAAGTATCTTCTCCATGAAGGCAAAGAAGTGCTCTCTCATTTCAGGAGTCTTCTGAAGTTTGCGTTTGAGGGAGACAAATCAACCGTAGACAGGTTCTCTGTTGTTGGGTAAGCGTTGCCTCTGGGGTTTAAATGGTAGAGGGGCCATCCAACTCTTTGATTCATCTCTTACCATCTCTCGATCCATGATGTCCAAAAACAGTCTGTCTTCTACGGACATTGCTGCCTTGTTGTTTTCTCTTGTTCTGTGGAAAATTGTGCACCCTATGTGATCTTGATTGCCGTCACATGCGTGGTCTTCACAGGAAGGATCAGCTGACGGACAAGGTAGAGGAGCTGTTAGGCGTCGGATTCCTGACACTGCACAGCAGGAATCCAGAGCCAGACATCCAGCGATCTCCCATTCCGCTCCGACCGCTCGGGCTCCTGCTCGGCAATCACGGCGAGCCAGGCATTCTCCTCAGACTCGTTCTGTGAGCCTGGATGTTGTTGCCACCTCTGGTGCAGCAATGGTAGCGCAACCTGCTCTGCAGGGAACCGCTCCAGAGGCTAAGTCCTCGTGCCGTGCTACTGGGCATGCCCGCAACTTGTCCTCTCAGTGGAGAGCAGGGGTCACATGTCCAGGTCCTGCGTTGGATCTGATTGGTCCTTCCCAGGTTACGGGAAGGTCCCGGAAGCGCATAGCTATAAAAAGCCCGCATGGCAGCTCGGCCATGCGCTAGTGTAGACTCAGAATGCTATGTGTGTATGGTGATGGATGCATGGACTGGTGACTGACTTATTAAGAAACCCCTTCCCTCTGATAATACGAATGGTGACAGAGTGTTGGCTTAGTCAGTGCCAGGTTGTGGGAAGCTACACGCCACTGTGCTTACCGCACCTACACTAGCGTCCGTTGGTGTCCGGCTCACCGGCGCCGTCGCTTAGCGGCTACAGTTTCCGCCGCGCTGCAGTAGCAGCATCCATTGACGTTTGCGGCTGCGACGCCACCCGCTGGTTACCCTGTGAAGCTAACAGGGACAGCGTTGTTATCGTTTTTATGTTTAGGCATCTCTGTCTCTGAACAGAGCCGATCCTAGGCTCTCAAATGACGTTAACCCGAGCGCTGTACAGCACCTCTAGCATATCTGCCATTGTCCAGCAGCGGTCTTGTCATCTACCGCACAGTGGACCCCGGGCGGCGAACGCACCTCCTATTATTTATATCTGGTGCGTTCTGCCGATCCTAACATTACACTAGAGTCTGGTCTGGCTGGCAATGGCAGACATGCAACAGCTGCAGCGCTGCGTTCGGCAGCAGGAGAGCAGGTTGGCTGCTATTGAGAGCACCAATTCTGCTGCGAATGCTGCGCTAGCTGCTGCTCAGATAGTCGCTGAGGCTGTCTCACGTGTGCCCACACTTCTGCCCACGCCGACAGTTTCTCGCCTCCCGCTCCCCGACAAGTTTTCGGGTGACAGCGCCACCTGTAGGGAATTCGACAGCCTGTGCTCTATTCAGCTGGAGTTGCTTGCTGCACGGTTTCCTACAGAGCGGGCTAAGGTGGGGTTTATTGTCTCCTTGTTGTCTGGCCGGGCATTACAGTGGGCCACGCCATTGTGGGAACGTGTTGATCCCATGGTTCAGGGTGCTGCTCAGCTCCTTGCGGCCCTGAAGCAGGTCTTTTTGGGACCACGGATCATGCACGATACCTCAATCCAACTACTATCCCTAACACAGGGGTCGCTCTCGGCTAGCCATTATGCCGTCCGGTTCCGGACACTGGCTTCCGAATTAGAGTGGCCGAACACAGCATTGGTCCCGGTGTTTTGTCTTGGGTTAGCTGAGCACGTAAAATATGCTCTAGCTACTAGAGAAGTTCCCACAAGTCTGGAGGAATTGCTGCAGTTTCCACCCGCATTGACCTCCGGTTTACGGAGCGCGGGCTGGAACGTGCACAATCCAGACGAAGGGTTAATTTGGCTCCTACCATCACCGAACCGCTGAGATACCCTGCACAAGAGCTTGTACCCTCCGAACCTATGGAGGTGTCCCGCATCGGTCCCAAGCAACGTCCGGTGCGAAGCTCTGTACGTTGCTATCAGTGCAGATAGTTTGGTCACTCGGCTAGCACGTGTCCTTTGCGGGCGAAAAAACGCACACGTCCAGTGGTCATCGGAGGTGGTCAGTCCAACATGAAACCCTTTTCACCCAAACCTGTTTTCCGGGGTATTTTAGACAGTGGTTCCTCCACCTGGGAGGCAGAGGTTATCGTGGATTCCGGGGCTGAGGGGAATTTTATGTCCTCAACCTTCGCCCAGAAACACGCTATTCCCCAGGTGTTGCTGCCCCAGCCTCTGACCATCATGGTGGTTAACGGTGCACATTTGCCCACTCAGGTGACCCATCAGACAGCTCCACTTGGGCTTTCTATCTCTCCCTCCCATCACGAGACTGTGTCCCTGCTCATTTTGCCTGATGTCATCGACCAGGTGCTTCTTGGTCTTCCCTGGCTCCGTTGCCACTCTCCTCATATCGAGTGGGCGTCAGGGAAGATACTGGCCTGGAGCAAGAACTGTGAGGGAAGGTGTCTGAGGGGCAGTCTTCAGGCGGCTTCCACTGAAGTGCCTGCAGATCTCTCCGCGCTTCCTAAACCCTACCATCAGTACGCGGACGTCTTCTCCAAGAAATTTGCGGAGATGCTCCCGCCGCACCGTCCATATGATTGCCCGATAGACCTCATGCCAGGCACAGAACCTCCTAGAGGCTGTGTGTATTCACTATCACTCCCTGAGACAGAACCTATGTCACAATATATCCGGGAGAACCTGGCTAGGGGCTTTATCAGAAAATCGGTGTCACCGGCTGGTGCAGGGTTCTTCTTCGTACAGAAGAAGAACGGAGAGTTATGTCCCTGCACTGACTACAGAGGTCTCAATGCTATCACGGTTAAAAACAAATACCCTCTACCGTTGATCTGTGAGTTGTTTGACAGGTTGCGAGGGGCCCGGATCTTTACTAAGTTGGATCTGCGGGGGGCATACAACCTGATCCGCATTCGTGAAGGAGACGAATGGAAGACGGCTTTTAATACCAGGGATGGCCATTACGAATATCTGGTTATGCCCTCTGGCCTTTGTAATGCGCCAGCTGTCTTCCAGGATTTTGTCAGCGACGTCTTCCGCGACATGCTCTCTACCTCGGTGGTGGTCTGTCTGGATGATATACTCATCTTTTCGCCAGATTTGACCACCCACCGGAGAGACGTCTGCAGGGTCTTCGACTGTTTGCGGGCGAACTCTCTTTTTGCTAAGCTGGAGAAGTGCCAGTTTGAGCAGGAGTCCATGCCGTTCCTGGGCTATATCATCTCGGCTCAGGGGCTGGCCATGGATCCTGCCAAACTACAAGCGGTAATGGACTGGCAGGAACCCCATTCACTCAAAGCGGTGCAGCGCTTTCTAGGGTTCGTGAATTACTACCGCCAGTTTATACCACACTTTTCCACACTGGGGCTCCTTTGGTTGCTCTCACCAAGAAAGGAGCTAACCCCAACGCTTGGTCTGAACAGGTCTCCAAGGCCTTCTCGGCTATAAAATCTCATTTTGCTGGCGCTCCCATTTTACATCGTCCCGATGTGAATAAACCGTTTATTCTGGAGGTACATGCCTCTTCCGTCGGTGCAGGAGCAGTCCTTTTCCAGAAGGATGCTCAAGGTCGGAAACATCCATGCTTCTTCTTCTCAAAGACCTTCTCTCCGGCGGAGAAGAATTACTCCATCGGTGACAGGGAGCTGCTAGCCATGAAGTTGGCCTTTTAAGAGTGGAGACATCTTCTGGAGGGGGCTCGGTTTCCCTTCCAGATATATACGGACCATAAAAATCTGGTCTATTTGCAGACGGCCCAGCGCCTGAACTCCCGTCAGGCTAGGTGGTCGCTCTTCTTTTCCCGCTTCCGCTTCACCCTGCATTACCTCTCCGGAGAGAAGAACGTCCGTTCGGATGCTCTCTCATGCTTGGTGGTTTGTGCGGAAGAGGGAGAGGCTGAGCCTCGGCTAATTCTCCCGCCAGAGAGTTTTACGACCGTGGCTCCAGTTGCACTCGAGTCAGTGCCACCGGGCAAGACCTTGGTGCCTCCTCAGCTACGGCCGGAGGTCCTCGCCTGGGCACATGCCTCCAGGGTGGGTGGTCATTTTGGTAATAAACGGACCACCGAACTCCTGGCAAGGTCATATTGGTGGCCGCATATGGCTCGAGATGTCAAGGAATACGTGCAAGCATGCGTCTCGTGTGCTCGGAACAGACCCTCTAGACAGAGGTCGGCGGGGCTGTTATTTCCCCTGCCAGTGGCGGATAGACCTTGGGAGATGGTTGGCATGGATTTCATAGTTGGCCTGCCCAAGTCTGGTGGCAGTACGGTCATCTGGGTGGTCACCGACCATTTTTCCAAAATGGTGCATCTGGTGCCACACGCACGGTTGCCTTCCGCTCGTGGTCTTGCCACTTTGTTCATAAACCACGTATTCCGTTTACATGGCATGCCGGACAAAATCGTGAGTGACCGAGGGCCCCAGTTTGCGTCTCGGTTTTGGAGGGAGCTCTGCAGCTTACTCAGCATCGAGCTAAATCTGTCCTCCGCTTACCATCCCGAGACAAATGGCTTGGTCGAGAGAGCCAATCAGACCTTGGTCACCTACCTTTCGGCATTTTGTCTCTGCCAGGCAGGATGACTGGGCATCCTTGCTACCTTGGGCTGAATTTGCCCTAAACAATGTGGTGGCTGATTCCACTGGTCAGATGCCCTTTCTCCTAAACTACGGCCAACATCCACGCATCCCTGTCCAGATGCCAGTGTCCTCCGCTGACTCAGAATGCTATGTGTGTATGGTGATGGATGCATGGACTGGTGACTGACTTATTAAGAAACCCCTTCCCTTTGATAATACGAATGGTGACAGAGTGTTGGCTTAGTCAGCTCCAGGTTGTGGCAAGCTACACGCCACTATACTTACCGCACCTACACTAGCGTCCGTCGGTGTCCAGCTCGCCGGCGCCGTCACTTAGCGGCTACAGTTTCCGCAGTAGCAGCATCCATTGGCGTTTGCGGCTGCGACGCCACCCACTGGTTACCCTGTGAAGCTAACAGGGCCAGCGTCGTTATCGCATTTATGTTTAGGCGTCTCTGTGTCTGAACAGAGCCGATCCTAGGCTCTCGGGTGACGTTAACCCGAGCGCTGTACAGCACCTCTAGCGTATCTGCCATTGTCATCTACCGCATGGTGGACCCCGGGCGGCGAACGCACCTCCTATTATTTATATCTGGTGTGTTCCGCCGACCCTAACAGGAGCATTGCGTGTCACACTGACAACTCTTTTATCAGGAAGCTACTCTTACATGGCTGGAAGAGAGACAGACGTCCATTTTCAAGAGTATTAGTGAAAATACCGCTGACTGAGGTCGGTTTGTGTGCTCTACCTAAACAGACGTCTCCTACAATGACCCATCCCAGGTCAAGTCTCTGAGCATATGGGGCGTTCTGTAGGCCATTAATCTGTCCTCTAACCTTATTGACTTGTACAGTCACGGCCAAAAGTTTAGAGAATGACACAAATATTATATTTTCACATGATCTGCTGCCCTCTGGTTTTTATGTGTTTGGCAGATTTTTTTATCACATACAGAAATATAATTGCAATCATATTATGAGTAACAAAAGGTTATATTGACAGTTAGAATGAGTTAATGCAGCAAGTCAATATTTGCAGTGTTGACCATTCTTCTTCAGGACCACAGCAATTCTCCCTGGCATGCTGTCAATCAACTTCTGGATCAAATCCTGACTGATAGCAGTCCATTCTTGCAAAATCAATGCTTTTATTTTGTCTGAATTTGAAGGTTTTTGTTTGTCCACCCGTCTCTTGATGATTGACCACAAGTTCTCAATGGGATTAAGATCTGGGGAGTTTCCAGGCCATGGTCCCAAAATCTCTATGTTTTGTTCCCTGAGCCATTTAGTTATCACCTTTGCTTTATGGCAAGGTGCTCCATCATGTTGAAAAAGGCATTGTTGATCGCCAAACTGCTCTTGGACGGTTGGGAGAAGTTGCTCTTGGAGGACATTATGGTACCATTCTTTATTCATGGCTGTGTTTTTAGGCAAGACTGAGAGAGAGCCCATTCCCTTGGCTGAGAAGCAACCCCACACATGAATGGTTTCAGGATGCTTGGCAGTTGGCATGAGACAAGACTGGTGGTAGCGCTCACCTGGTCTTCTCCGAATAAGCCGTTTTCCAGATGTCCCAAACAATCGAAAAGGGGATTGATCAGAGAAAATGACTTTACCCCAGTCCTCAGCAGTCCACTCCCTGTACCTCTTGCAGAATATCAGTCTGTCCATGATGTTTTTTCTGGAGAGAAGTGGCTTCTTTGCTGCCCTCCTTGAGACCAGGCCTTGCTCCAAGAGTCTCCGCCTCACAGTGCGTGCAGATGCACTCACACCTGCCTGCTGCCATTCCTGAGCAAGCTCTGCACTGCTGGTAGCCGATCCCGCAGCTGAAACACTTTTAAGAGACGGTCCTGGCGCTTACTGGTCTTTCTTGGGCACCCTGGAGCCTTTTTGGCAACAAGGTAACCTCTCTCCTTGAAGTTCTTGATGATGCGATAGATTTTTGACTGAGGTGCAATCTTTCTAGCTGCGATACTCTTCCCTGTTAGGCCATTTTTGTGCAGTGCAATGATGACTGCATGTGTTTCTTTAGAGATAACCATGGATAACAGAAGAGAAACAATGATGCCAAGCACCAGCCTCCTTTTAAAGTAGCCAGTGGTGTCATTCTTACTTAGTCATGACAGATTGATCTCCAGCCCTGTCCTCATCAACACCCACACCTGTGTTAATGGAGCAATCACTGAAATGATGTTAGCTGGTCCTTTTAAGGCAGGGCTGCAATGATGTTGAAATGTGTTTTGGGGGATAGTGTTAATTTTCTAGGCAAATATTGACTTTGCAAGTAATTGCTGTTAAGCTGATCACTCTTTATAACATTCTGGAGTATATGCAAATTGCCATTAGAAAAAATGAAGCAGTAGACTTTGTAAAAATTAATATTTGTGTCATTCTCTAACTTTTGGCCATGACTGTAGTATGTCTCTTCCGAGGAGTAAGACAATCGGAGCTTCTTGATCCAGTTCCGGTATCAGATGGGCTATACGCTTCAGATGAGGATGGTGAGCTGCTACCTCTGGTGTAGATATCTCCGACCTATTGTCAGGAATCTGGTTGCACTCCAGTATTGATGGCAGGGCTAAGCAGGGTTGACCGTCTATAGACTCTACCTTTAATCCAGTTGCTTTTCTCCCCGCCTTCTCGACAATACCCACACGTTTTCAACGAGTAAGGAGAACCGGGGACAGCAAAGTTGAAGGTGTCGAAGAGAAAGGACTTGGCTAGAGACCTGTTGCTCTGATCATCCAAGATTGCATACACCTTGATCGCCTTATCTCGGTGGCTAGCTGGGTAGATTCTGACAAGGCACCTCTTCGAGCAGGATCTTCCTGTTACAAATTCCTTACAGATCTCTGTACACTCAGAAGTGATTACTGGAGTGTCTACATCGGTGACCACCGGCTTTTCGCCGCACTCTTCTACTTGCGATGATACCCCTGAGGGTGGTCCAGAGTGTAAGGCTGTGTTGTGCTCCACTCTACCACATTCCTCGCATTTCACAATGGTTTTACAGTTCTTAGCGAAGTGCGAAGTCGTCGCACAGCATCTGAAACATATCTTGTTTTCTTTGAGGAAACTTTTGCGGTCTTCTAGAGACTTTTCCCTGAAGGCTCTGCATTTTAGCAGAGGATGTGGTTTCTTGTGTAGCAGTGTTTCTGGAGATCCTGAGGTTTGTCTTCCTCCGGGGAGGTCTTGCTTGCCCTGTAAGGAAAACCTGTGGGAGTAACATTAGTTTTGTGAACTGCCACTGGTGTTTTACAGGGTTTGACACCAGGGGCAGTGCTACATGACATAGTGAAATCAAAACTGGGGTAATTTCTAACTCTTGCTTGTTGAGTAACAAAGTCTATGAACACCTTGAAAGGGGCAAATGAGACCTTATGAGTCTGCCTGTATCTGGACCGGTGACTGATCCACTTCTCTTGTAGGTTGTAAGGGAGTTTTTGAACAATTGGGTTGACACCTTTGGCAGTGTCCAGGA
The DNA here is from genome assembly GCF_039654945.1 of Dendrobates tinctorius. Lineage (NCBI taxonomy): Eukaryota > Metazoa > Chordata > Amphibia > Anura > Dendrobatidae > Dendrobates > Dendrobates tinctorius. The sequence continues at coordinate 20,003,163 of NW_027361682.1, forward strand.
ATGCCAACCCTGGCAGGTCTCCTATCTGAGCAACCCGTACCTCCATTAACGAGTCACTTAGTTCCATGTTCTTTTGTTAACCCTTATTCCCTATTCTGGGAAAATCATCAAGTCTTTTATACAAAGCATTTTCATAGCTTCTACTGACCCATAACATTCATCAAGTCTCTCCCACACCATACGGAGGCCTATGTGTGGGTAATTTATGTTAATGTTTCTGATTCTTTTGGCGTGTTCAGCAGACTCGATCCCAAGCCACTTTACCAGTAGATCTAACTGTTCACTACTAGAAAGATCAAAGTCTCTAATTGCATTCTGGAAGGAGGCTCGCCATGCTCTATAGCTCTCAGCTCGATCGGAGAATTTTACAAGTCTCTTGGTCACCAGGTCCCGGCGAGCAAAGAACCTCCCAAAGTTGGGTCAGTGCCAACATAAGCTGGTGTGCTGTTGTTATGCTGTGTATGTGGTGTATCCTCATACCTGTAAGGAGCTTCTGGCTTAGGATTGTCCCTATAATACAGTTCTGATGCAAAGGGTGACCCTTTCAGTCAGGGTGGAGGCTGTACCTTCTTTTCTGTGGAACGGTAGCTGTGGTAGACATCTCTGCGTTGAACGTCTCCTTGCTCATGGTAGTGAAGTTTGGGGTTGGATCTCTGATAATCGGCGTAGGCTGGTCGATGTGGTGCATCAGAGCTGTCATCCATGTCGGAACGTTGATGGACGTACTCTGCGACGCGCTGCACTGGATCTTGCTGCTCTAGATCTTGCTGCTCTAGATCTGGTCCGGGAATGTTGCGGCGTCTGTCACAATCAGGATCCTTCGTACAGTTAGGTCCATATATATTTGGACAGAGACAACATGTTTCTAATTTTGGTTCTAGACATTACCACAATGAATTTTAAACAAAACAATTCAGATGCAGTTGAAGTTCAGACTTTCAGCTTTCATTTGAGGGTATCCACATTAAAATTGGATGAAGGGTTTAGGAGTTTCAGCACCTTAACATGTGCCACCCTGTTTTTAAAGGGACCAAAAGTAATTGGACAATTGACTCCAAGGCTATTTCATGGACAGGTGTGGGTAATCCCTTCGTTATATCATTCACAATTAAGCAGATAAAAGGCTTGGAATTGATTTGAGGTGTGGTGCTTGCATTTGGAAGGTTTTGCTGTGAAGGAAACATTCGATCAAAGGAGATCTCCATGCAGATGAAACAAGCCATCCTTAAGCTGCAAAAACAGAAAAAACCCATCCGAGAAATTGCTACAACATTAGGAGTGGCAAAATCTACAGTTTGGTACATCCTGAGAAAGAAAGAAAGCACTGGTGAAGTCATCAATGCAAAATGACCTGGGCGCCCACGGAAGACAACTGTGGTGGATGATCGCAGAATAGTCTCCATGGGGAAGAGAAACTGGGCCGCCCTCCCAGGGCTGTGGGGTACTCGGTACCGGGACGGTAACTCAGGGTGAAGGTGTCACAGCAGCGGTGACCCGGTCCGTGGCCCTGGGCGCCCAAGTAAAACGGGGATTTAATGGTGGAATGTAGTTGAATAGTTTGTGACGCCACCTGTGGTGTTCGACAAGGGAGGTGTTAAGCCGACACTGCTTGCAGATCCTCTGGGACTGATGTTATGGTGCAGCAAAGATGTTAAAGCTCCCCACAGGTGAAGCTATAGTCCCAGGCCAGTGTAGAAAAACGTTGCGGGAAGGGTGCAGTGGTAGGCACAGGGATGTAGTGGTGCCAGGTGTGTTGGCGCAGGAATAAGTGGAGGACACCAGGGCATGTAGTTCCAAAGCTTTACTCACAGTCTGTGGTACACACAAGTGCCTGCCTCCGTGCCGTGTCCTCCGGGTCAGGGACTCAGTCAACCTCTAGGCCAGATGGAATACTCCTCTCCAACACTCCGCCAACATGTGCCTTTCTGAACGTCTCCTCTTATAGCGCCTATAAATGAAGTACTCCCAGCACTAGGTTACACTGGGGTTCCTCCTGTCCAATGTTCTTATGAACTCTCCTTGTACGGCAGACAGCTGTAGCCTGCTTCGGGACTCCTTGCTACCTAGTCCCGGCTCACTTCTCTGATGCTGTTGTGCCCCCAAGTCTGATGTGGGAATAAAGTATTGTTAACTTCTATTCCCCCGGTGTCTGCTGCAGGACCATTAGTATCCATACAACCTCGGGGACCGGGCCCCGGCCTTGCGCTTAGAACTTCTAGGAAGGGTTCTCTTCTAACCCACGTCCTCTGTTCTCTTTTGCTCCTCACATTCCGTACTAATCCTTTCTTTCTATGGAAAATCAGGTTTTCTTTCTATGTCTCTTTCTTGTGCCAGCAGACCCAGATCACTGTGGCCTGCTGCTGCACTTCCTTCATCCATCCCTCTCCCAGGGATCTTCTCTGTCTCACTCTCTGTCCTTCTGCATCCTCACTCACTGACTGAGTGCCCAGTCACTGAATGACTGGATCACCGAATCACTGCATGTCCGAATGACTGAATAACTGACTAAATCCTAAACTCTTCCCGCTCTCTTAATGTAAACTAAGCTCCACCCACCTCCCAGCACATTTCGTGTTCCAAGCAAGGAGCCACCAATGGGTGCTTTGCTATACTCCAAGCAGGGAGCCGCCGAAGGTGCTTTGCTACACTACTTTGTGGTGTGGGGTGCAGGTGTTGGAGTGTGGTCAGGAGTCTCCACCTTGCCTGGATGGTGGGGTACCACACCTCAGGAGGAGGTGCAGTACCTCTGTGGCGACTGAGCCTCAGGGGCGCCACATACCCCCCTGTTAAACACAGCACGTCCGCAGGCTGCAAGTTAAACAGAGACAAACAATACAGGAACATACAAAATTTTTATATTGCATAATGAACATGTCTTATACATAACTTACCAATGTGGGAGGCACTGCTTCTTGAACGTTACAAACAATTTAACTGTCTATCTATATTTAAAGTTATGCTACCTAATTGAAATTGCTATGGCAACAAATTCACTATCAACTTGAAGTAACACATTTTCTTGCAACACATTCCTTCATTGTTATCTTTCACTTTTTCTACTTTCTTAATGAGTGACAACCGTCAATACCTGGTTCGTCACCTGCATACTTTTATTCAATTCTCACAGCTTTATTCAAACTTTGTAAAACATTCACGGTATTTCTTTCTCAAATAAACCCTATAAAATCTGTCATTAATACTTTCACTACACACTATCACTTTCTAACTTCTTGTTCATAAATACTAAGCATTATTAGTAAGTGCAATGAGTAGACACTGGTCTGGCCATCATGTCTTGAAATGTCCTTATTATGAGGTAATCCTATGTAAAACCAAGAGAGAGCACCTAAAGAGGTGCAAACTATTTACATTAACAGTTCTGGATCACTCAGCGTCCATGATCTCCACAGTTCAAGTAATAGAAAAAACGCTGCCAATAAAACTGGGCAACAACTGGATCAAATGGGAAAAACACACATCATGATAACCAAAAATAGGAAAACAAAACTGGAAAACAGGCACAATAGTGCAAATACCCTCCTGGGTAACGAGAGTTAGTTTAGGTCAACATCTTGACTAGTTATCCCCTCCTGGAGTTCTGGAAGCTGGTTGCTTGGACTGCTTCCAGGGGAGATGCTCTGGGTGTCCATCTCCTGGTGGGTTGAGGAATTGCTGATTCTCATCTGGTATGGCTGCCGCCTGAGGTACAGCAGGGGTGGCAACTTCAACGGCTGCTGGTGACGTCTCGGCTACCAGTAATTCAGTAGGAGTAGCAGCTGGTACCAATGGATACTGTTCCTCATTGGTGGGTAGCACGGTCGCTCTGGTCCTTGGTCTAACACCTAGGGAGGCCGCGGCCTGTTGGCGTTGGTAGGAGGCTACACTGGGGCTTGGTGGCCAAGGAATCTCAGGATGCATTTCAATATCCCAAAGCAGCCTAATCTCTTCCAAGCCCTGAAGGTGCCGAATAGTGCGCGCCTGTTCCAACCGTACCCTGCTCAGCAGGGATTTCTTCCATCTCCCCATCTCCGACAGCCTAGTGCCCCCGGACGACTCGTCCAACATCCCCATTTCAAGCTACAGCAGGCCAGGCTCTGACAATGAGAATTCAGGGGGTAGCCCGTTAGGAGGGCCAGCATCTATACCTGGTGCCTCCTGGTGGTGCAGTCTCGGCTCCGGTGCAGGCACGGTGCGGGTCCTGGTGGCAGCGGTGGTATTCGTGGCTGCCCGGGTGGATATCAGAGATGGCGGTGGAACAACTGGCAGCTCCTGGTCTGCGGGGGTCTCCGGTGGGACCTGCACGGCCACGTCAGGTCCAGACGGGAGCTCCCCTCCCTCGGCGCCGGCTCTCAGGCCCTCATACAACTCCTCCGGTGGTGACGGCAGTGAGGGGACGTTAGGTGCTGCCGGTGGTATGGCAGCGGCCGCAGGCTCCACCGAGTCTGCCTGGGGAAGATCCGGTGCAGCAGCGACGGGTACCGGTGACTGGGGTACCGCTGGTGTAGGCCCCTCCTGGGCGTGCTGCCAGTTCATTCTCCATAACGCCTCCTGCCTCAGCTGCAGATGGTGTGTTAGCCGGGTAATCATCTCCTCCAGCTGCTGGCGGTTCATCTTGGAAGTGGGGTCAGAGCCTTCAGCCATTGCACCGAGGAGATTTAACTCAATCTCCTAGCGCTCCGTAGGCCTCCTCCCGTCTCCTTCCAATATGGCGTTCTGGCGTTCTTCTTCCTGTCTGGGCCCTTTTCCCGCCACCGGTCTCCGCTCCTCCTTCTGGGGGCGGCATCTTCCAACTCCTCCATACCAGGCCAGTATACGAACCCCTCGGGGGGTGGGCCATGTTGCTGTCGCATAGAAGTTCAGGCAGGGGAGGCCCAGGACAGTTTGCGGTCTTTTCTTAGGACCACCCACGTTGTCACGCCCTTCTTCACCGCGCCAGCGGCCAATTTTTGCGCTCATTTTACAGTCTATTAGATTGGGTCCAACAAATCTTAGGCACACAGAACCCGATGGCATCGGGTCTCGTCATCCTGTTCGTGACGCCAAGTTGGGCCGTGCTCCCAGGGCTGAGGGGTACTCAGTACCAGGACGATAACTCAGGGGGAAGGTGTCACAGCAGCGGTGACCCGGTCCGTGGCCCTGGGCGCCCAAGTAAAACGGGGATTGAATGGTGGAATGTAGTTGAAAAGTTTGTGACGCCACCTGTGGTGTTCGGCAAGGGAGGTGTTAAGCCGACGCTGCTTGCAGATTCTCTGGGACTGATGGTATGGTGCAGCAAAGATGTTAAAGCTCCCCACAGGTGAAGCTATAGTCCCAGGGCAGTGTAGATAAACGTTGCGGGAAGGGTGCAGTGGTAGGCACAGGGATGTAGCGGTGCCAGGTGTGTTGGCGTAGGAATAAGTGGAGGACACCAGGGCATGTAGTTCCAAAGCTTTACTCACAGTCTGTGGTACACACAAGTGCCTGCCTCCGTGCCGTGTCCTCCAGGTCAGGGACTCAGTCAACCTCCAGGCCAGATGGAATACTCCTCTCCAACACTCCGCCAACATGTGCCTTTCTGAACGTCTCCTCTTATAGCGCCTATAAATGAAGTACTCCCAGTACTGAGTTACACAGGGGTTCCTCCTGTCCAATGTTCTTATGAACTCTCCTTGTACGGCAGACAGCTGTAGCCTGCTTCGGGGACTCCTTGCTACCTAGTCCCGGCTCACTTCTCTGATGCTGTTGTGCCCCCAAGTCTGATGTGGGAATAAAGTATTGTTAACTTCTATTCCTCCGGTGTCTGCTGCAGGACCATTAGTATCCATACAACCTCGGGGACCGGGCCCCGGCCTTGCACTTAGAACTTCTAGGAAGGGTTCTCTTCTAACCCACGTCCTCTGTTCTCTTTTGCTCCTCACATTCCGTACTAATCCTTTCTTTCTATGGAAAATCAGGTTTTCTTTCTATGTCTCTTTTTTGTGCCAGCAGACCCAGTTCACTGTGGCCTGCTGCCGCACTTCCTTCATCCATCCCTCTCCCAGGGATCTTCTCTGTCTCACTCTCTGTCCTTATGCATCCTCACTCACTGACTGAGTGCCCAGTCACTGAATGACTGGATCACCGAATCACTGCATGTCCGAATGACTGAATAACTGACTAAATCCTAAACTCTTCCCGCTCTCTTAATGTAAACTAAGCTCCACCCACCTCCCAGCACGTTTCGTGTTCCAAGCAGGGAGCCACCAATGGGTGCTTTGCTATACTCCAAGCAGGGAGCCGCCGAAGGTGCTTTGCTACACTACTTTGTGGTGTGGGGTGCAGGTGTTGGAGTGTGGTCAGGAGTCTCCACCTTACCTGGATGGTGGGGTACCACACCTCAGGAGGAGGTGCAGTACCTCTGTGGCGACTGAGACTCAGGGGCCCCACAAAACCCCTTCACAACAGCCAACCAAGTGAACAACACTGTCCAGGAGGTAGGCGTATCAATATCCAAATCTACCATAAAGAGAAGACTGCATGAAAGTAAATATAGAGGGTTCACTGCACGGTGCAAGCCTCTGATAAGCATCAAGAATCAAAAGGCTAGACTGGACTTTGCTAAAAAAAACATCTAAAAAAGCTAGCACAGTTCTGGAAGAACATTCTTTGGACAGATGAAACCAAGATCAACCTCTACCAGAATGATGGAAAGAGAAAAGTATGGGGAAGGCGTGGCACAGTTCATGATCCAAAGGATACCACATCATCTGTAAAACATGGCAGAGGCAGTGTGATGGCTTGGGCATGCATGGCTGCCAGTGGCACTGGGTCACTAGTGTTTATTGATGATGTGACACAGGACAGAAGCAGTCGAATGAATTCTGAGGTATTCAGAGCCATATTGTGTGCTCAGATCCAGCCAAATGCAGCCAAACTGATTGGTCGTCGTTTCATACTACAGATGGACAATGACCCAAAACATAAAGCCAAAGCAACCCAGGAGTTTATTAAAGCAAAGAAGTGGAATATTCTTGAATGTCCAAGTCAGTCACCTGATCTCAACCCAATTGAGCATGCATTTCACTTGTTAAAGACTAAGCTTCAGACAGAAAGGCCCACAAACAAACAGCAACTGAAAACCACCGCAGTGAAGGCCTGGCAGAGCATCAAAAAGGAGGAAACACAGCGTCTGGTGATGTCCATGAGTTCAAGACTTCAGGCTGTCATTGCCAACAAAGGGTTTTCAACCAAGTACTAGAAATGAACATTTTATTTACAATTATTTAATCTGTCCAATTACTTTTGGTCCCTTTAAAAACAGGGTGGCACATGTTAAGGAGCTGAAACTCCTACTCCCTTCATCCATTTTTAATGTGGATACCATCAAATGAAAGCTGAAAGTCTGAACTTCAACTGCATCTGAATTATTTTGTTTAAAATTTATTGTGGTAATGTCTAGAACCAAAATTAGAAAAATGTTGTCTCTGTCCAAATATATATGGACCTAACTGTAACTTCCAAATACGCTGCCTTAGTTATTGCAGCTGCTGTCTCCTTCACTGCCACAAGTTTTTCTCTCTGTGCCTGCAAACGTGCGGTTTCTGTATCTTGCCCCGCCTGTTTCAGCTTTAAGTGCATCTCTCTTTCGGCGAAGGAGGATCTTGCTTTGGCTGCCTCGGCACGAGTGACAGCAGCTAGCTCTGCTAATGACGATCTGCTGGAGCTTGTTCGTGACCTCGTTTTGAGTGAGGATGTGCTTTTCCGAGACATCGTGCGTTTAGCTGAGTACTGCTGAGGGAGGGAAAATGAGTCTATGCATGGTGGCTTCCGCGTGGCAGAAAAGATGAAGCACTTGGCGGGCTGCACTCTCGGTACTTGTGACTGTATGGTGGCCGTTGCAGTATCCGCGGCAGTGAGGTGTGGGTACAAGCGGCTCCTTAAGGCCTGTTTCACACATCCGTTTTTCACCATCAGTCAAAATCTGCCGTTTTGCAAAAAAACGGATCCGCCATTTTTCTTGGTGGATCTGTTTTTTTCCCCATTGGCTTGCATTATCGGCGGATCTTGACAGATGGTCATCCGTTGGATCCGTTTTTTTACGGATCCACCAAGGTTTTGGCGTCCGCAGAGCAGACAGAACGGACAATGAAACGTTTTTTCGGCGGCCGGATCCGCATTCACTCTCTCTCCTCCCCAGACAGCGGTTCCTTTAAATTTCTTCCATTGACGGATCCGTCAAAAAAATGGACCGGTGCCACACGTCTATGTCCGTACACAGGCGGATGCGTTTTCCGCCATTTTGGCGGATTTCGACTGACAGGAAAAACTGATGTGTGAAACAGGCCTAAGTCGCATTCACTATCGCAGGTGTCTAGCATCTGTTTTACTGTTCTACCTTCATACACGACACGGCGTGCACTCTAGCATACAGTATAAACCACTGCTCTGTCTTCCAAAATAATCAGACTGTTCTCTGTAGTCTAACTTGTTTATTGGTGAAGAGTATAGAACATGCATGCAGTAAAACTACAAAGAATACAAACGACATGGGTAAGTATTGGGCAGATGATCACAGCTAACACAATCACAGGAAGTATTCAGTGTGATGCAAACATTACATAGGAATACATAAGTTTCTGATTATATTTACTGAGAACTGACAGCTAAACAGTTAATGACATCTCATAACATCTCCTGGCTGCTAAACAATAAATAACACCTCTGTAAATGACTGCATTGCAAGAAAACACTGATTCTTACCAGATATGCTTTACCCAGATAGCGACTCAAGTAGAGAAGTTGCAGGAAAACAAAGGTTAACAGGAGGACAAAATAACACGTGCATCCTATGAAGTACATAGAAGGAAAATGGCATCTCCCTCATCCCAGAATACATTGCTTCATTCCCACAATGCATTGCTCCAATCCCAGAGTGCCACACTTCTGTTAAAGGCACAGGCTGTAAATGCTATTTGAGACACAGCTATAAATTCAGCCACCACTAGATGGTACTCTAACCCAGCACATAATACAAAACATATTGCCGTATTCAGAGCACATAACAGAACAGACTGCCCTATATCCAGAGGACAGAACAACCATCAAATCCATTATCATCAAATGGAAAGAACATGGTGCCATAACAAACCTGTCAAGAAAGGGTGCCCACCAAAACTCTCAGCCCAGGCAGGGAGGGCATTAATCAGAGAGGCAGCATAGAGACAAAGGATAATCCTGAAAGAGCTGCAAAGTCTGGAGCATCTGTCCATAAGACCCCAATAAGATGTACACTCCATAGTGGTGGCTTTATGGAAGAGTGGTGTGACAGGGTCACTGGTGTCATACATGAGGGGAGATATGTGTCACAAAGACTGCTTCCCTGTGTGATGTGAAAGCTATAAGTGTTTTCTCCAGCATGATATGTGCTGAGAGCAATCCAGTTGCTACATGGGCACAGCTTTCATGGTGGGTAGGCCAGAGATGAGCGGGATGCCTACCCATCATATCTCCACCTCCAGTTTGTGGCTGGAGTGGAGTTAAATGTCCAGCCATTTTTTTTCTCTGTGTGTGTGGAGAAAGCAAGCCTCTGGATTATTAGCACCTGCAAGAGCTGACATATGTGTTGTCCCAGAGGACCTGGGCAGGACGGTGTATGAGCTATTTATTTTCACTTGAGCTGGACAGGCAGTTTTTCTGTTACCATTTTGTTTTTTTGGTTTATGAGGCAATGAGCCATTGAGAAACTTTAACCACCCATGTGCCTGAGTCTACCTCGAGGAGCAGCTAAGCCTGTCAACCCCTCACAGTGGGCAGAAAAAAGCCTTTACTTACACCAAAAAATTGTAGTTTATTTTGAGTTTGCCAAAAGACATGTGGGAGACTCCCGAAATGTATGAACGAAGGTGCTGTGGTCAGATAAGACCAAAATTGAAGTTTTTGTACACCAAGGTAAACACTATGTCTGGCTCCAAACCAAAACAGCTCGTCACCCCAAGAACACCATCCCCACAGTGAAACATGGTGGCAGCAGCATCATACTGTGGGGGATGTTTTTCAGCATCAAGGTCAGGGAAAATGGTCCGAGTCGAGGGGAAGATGGATGGTGCTAAATACAGGGATATTCTTGAGCAAAACCTTTTTTCAGCCTGTCAGTGATTTGAGACTGGGACAGAGGACCGCCTTCCAACAAGATAATGCCCAAAGTATACTGATAAAGCAACACTCGAGTGGTTAAGGGGAAATTTGTAAATATTTTGGTGTGGCCCAGTCAAAGCCCAGACCTTAATCCAATTGTGAATCTGTGGTCAGTCTTGAAGATTGTTGTTCACCAGAGGAAACCATCTAACTTGAAGGAGCTGGAGCAGTTTTGTCTTGAGGAATGGGCACAGATCATAGAGGCAAGATGTGGAAAGCTCATAGAGAAGACTACTTATCCAAAGTGACTTGCAGGTGTAATTACCGCAAAACGAGGCTCTGCAAAATACTGACTATAGGAGGGTGAATAGTTATGCACACTCAAGTTTTCAGTTAGTCTCTTTTCTTGTTGTTTGCTTCATTAAAAGAAAACTAAATGTTCACAGATGTAGGCAGGTCCTTTACATGAACTGATACAAACCCAAAAAAAAACTGAAATTCCAGGTTTGAGGTAGCAAAACATGGAAAATGCCAAAGAGGAGGTGAATACTTTCACAAGCCTCTTTGATTGTTGCTGTCAATTGTGATGGGATTAAAGGGGGAAGGTGTTCCTTTCTGGTACCCAACCTCCTCCCATCCCCAGCAGTGCAATTGTAGGGTGCCAACAGCAGGCTTATGATAGACAGTGACCTGCTTAAGACCCCCCAAGTCTCTGCTTTTAAGAAATTCTGCCGGTAGATCAGGACTTTTACAATGCATTGTATTACAGTGTTGCAGTGCACTGTACAAGTGAGTGCAAGGATTTAACAAAAATACAAAACAATAATATAAAAATGTTCATAATGACCTTTTCCCAAAACTTAAGTAAAAAAACAAATAACATATATTGTGTTGCCTTGCGCTTAAGTGAACTAATAAAATATCAGAATATTTATCCCATACTGTGAATGCTGAAACACACACTCAAAAAAAAACTGAAATCACATTATTGTTGTCTTTTTAATCTTTTTGCCAAGCAAAAAAATGGAAGAAAAAGAAACAAGGCAGTGATATGGATCACAAAGTGTTAATGATAAGATACCTGGCACTGCACTCTGTTGTGAGAAAAAATCCTGGACCAGTGGGATCAGAGATATTTCTTATGTTTCAGATCTCACTTACTAAGTTCTGCATGATTCCGCATAGGCTGCTGCTGGGAAAGAGGAAGGTATACAGCAGCATCTCCCCAGGAATGAATTTGGTGTACAGCTCCACTAGAATCAAGGGAACGAAGGAGGACTGAAAAAGAGAAGAATGAAATTACATATTCTAATGAAATTGCTTTATGAGGAATTGTCCAACATTAGTAATATGGGGGGGGGTTGAGGATGCAGAGAGGCTGGATCCTTTGGTCAATAGTACATAGATGCCATATACAGCTCCATCTTGTACTTTGTGGATGATCGTCAAGTTACAGGGGGGTACAGAGGTTACCGATTGACACAAGATCCAAAGGGGTCATACATCACAGCAGAGGCATGACATTAAAAAAAACTAGGTATGAACACGTTCAACGCCCGGGTGGCGAGCATTTTTATTGGTATATGGTCTCCCATCCTGGTATGTGCTGCCCCCTTCCTATCCTGGTATGCATGGTACCCTCACCCCCCCAATCCTGGTAAGCATAGCACCCTATTACTCATCCTGGTATGCATGGTCCCCTCACCCCCCAATCCTGGTATGCATGGTACCCCCTTATCCCTATCCTGGTATGTATGGTCCCCTCACCCCCCTATCCTGGTATGCATGGCCCCTTCACCCACCAGTCCTGGTATGCATGGTCCTCTCACCACCCAATCCTGGTATGCATGGTCCTCTCACCCCCCTATCCTGGTATGGCATGGTCCCCTCACCCCCCCTATCCTGGTATGCATGGTCCTCTCACCCTCCCAATCCTGGTATGGCATGGTCCCCTCACCCCCCTTTTCGTGGTATGCATGGTCCCCTCACCCCCCTTTCGTGGTATGCATGGTCCCCTCACCCCCCAATCGTGGTATGCATGGTCCTCTCACCCCCCTATCCTAGTATGCATGGTCCTCTCACCCCCCCTATCCTGGTATGCATGGTCCTCTCACCCCCCCTCATCCCCCAATCCTGGTATGCATGCTACCCCTCACCCCCCCAATCCTGGTATGCATGGTCCTCTCACCCCACAATCCTGGTATACATGGTCCCCACACACCCCTTATCGTGGTATGCATGGTCCCCTCACTCCCCTTTCGTGGTATGCATGGTCCCCTCACCCACCAGTCCTGGTATGCATAGTCCTCTCACCCCCCTATCCTGGTATGCATGGTCCTCTCACCCCCCTATCCTGGTATGCATGGTCCTCTCACCCCCCCTATCCTGGTATGCATGGTCCTCTCACCCCCCCATCCTGGTATGCATGGTCTTCTCTCCCCCCAATCCTGGTATGCATGGTCCCCTCACCCCGCAATCCTGGTATACATGGTCCCCTCGTCCACCTTTTTGTGGTATGCATGGTCCTCTCACCCCCCTTTCGTGGTATGCATGGTCCCCTAACCCCCCTTTCGTGGTATGCATGGTCCCTCACCTCCCTTTTCGTGGTATGCATGGTCCCCTCACCCCCCTTTTCGTGGTATGCATGGTCCCATTACCCCTCTTTCGTGGTATGCATGGTCCCATCACCCCCCTTTTGTGGTATGCATGGTCCCCTCACTCCCCTTTCGTGATATGCATGGTCCCCTCACTCCCCTCTTTCGTGGTATGCATGGCCCCTTCAACCACCAATCCTGGTATGCATGGTCCTCTCACCCCCCAATCCAGGTATGCATGGTCCTCTCACCCCCCTATCCTGGTACGCATGGTCCTCTCACCCCCCCTATCCTGGTATGCATGGTCCCCTCACTCCCCTTTCATGGTATGCATGGTGCCCTCACCCCCCTTTCGTGGTATGCATGGTCCGCTCAACCCCCAATCCTGGTATGCATGGTCCTCTCACCCCCCTATCCTGGTATGCATGGGCCCCTCACTCCCCTTTTAATGGTATGCATAGTCCCCTCACTCCACTTTCGTGTTATGCGTGGTCCCCTCACCCTCCTTTCGTGGTATGCATGGTCCCCTCACCCTCCTTTCGTGGTATGCATGGTCCCCTCACCCTCCTTTCGTGGTATGCATGGTCCCCTGACCCCCCTTATCCTGATATGTATGGTCTCCCTCACCCCTATTTAACTACACACATACAAAAAAAATCATTTATACTCACGCTTCTTTCCTGTGCTCCAGCGCTGTCACGTTCTGCTGGAGGTTGGGGGAGGAGTCTGGTGCCGGAGTACGCGCATGCCCATAGTGCTGTCCAGCGCCATATTTACTGCAAATGTGTCTTCAGTAAAATGGCGCCGGATCACGCTATGCACATGCGCGATTCTGGCCGCACTCCTGCCTCGGTCTCTGGCCGAAGAGAAGCGCCACGGCAATGCTCCTCCCGGTCAGGTAAGTATGTAAGTATGGCACCCGAGATCGCGGTATGTACGCATACAGCCATCTCCGGGTGCCAGACACACTCCTCACCGCTGGATGCCTCATTCTGTCTGGAGCCAGACTGCGCAGGCACGTTGCGCTTGCGCAGTCTATAAAGGCTTCGGACAGAGTGACGCTTAGCCCGTTATATTATAGAAAGAGTGATGGCAAATCACAGGAGCTTCCATATCATAGGAGTGCGCAGAACAGGGTTTCCATATCTTTTCTATTCTGCCGATGACTTACCAGTGCAAAGAATAAAGACCAGCTGTCGTAATGGGTTTTATTCTTCCCAAAAATAAACGCAAATAGGTAAACGTATAAAACCATCCCAGCGCTATATCCAATGATGCAGACGATCTACAGAAACAGAACCAACATTTATATAAGCAACAGAAGAACATGAGCAACTTACTATATTATATATATTAATATATATATACTGTATATATATATTTGTCATGATTTATCTCGTTCAGCTCTTTTTATATATTTCCAGAACTGCATTTTTTAATTCTGCAAATTTTCATCTGGAATCTCCCATCACTACTTACATGTTCAGTATCATCACAAAGCTTGTTCTAGTGATTGTCTTAAGAGTATAGTGAGTGCAACTCTGGAGAATAATACAGGATGTAACTCAGGATCAGTACAGGATAAGTAATGTAATGTATGTACACAGTGACTGCACCAGCAGAATAGTGAGTGCAGCTCTGGAGTATAATACAGGATGTAACTCAGCATCAGTACAGGATAAGTAATGTAATGTATGTACACAGTGACAGCACCAACAGAATAGTGAGTGCAGCTGTATAGTATAATACAGGATGCAACTCAGGATCAGTACAGGATAGGTATGTACACAGTGACTGCACCAGCAGAATAGTGAGTGCAGCTCTGTTCAGCTGCTGCTCATTGTGGTGATTGAGAGTGTGTTCTCCGCTGTTCCTGTTGTGTGCTTCTGAGCGCCTGAGAAACACCATCTCTCCACCCGGGGACCTGCTCTCTTTCTCACCCAGGAAGGGATTGGGTGTCCTGGGATGAGCAATGGAGTCAAGTCCCAGGCTTCTGTTTCCCGGTCCAGGCCAGCGGGGAGCAGGACAAACCAAAAACCGGCCTGCACATCAGAGGACTTGGGGGTGAGGCGCTCCACCAGGAGTTGCAGCAATGTGGCTCCTACTCCCCCCGGGTCTGCAGAGACCCAGAGAAGCCGCAACGCTTGCAACATGGAGGAGAAGCCTGCTAGCAGCATGCAAGATGGCAGTCCTTCTGGAGGAAAGCTGAGTGCTCACGGAGGTGAGACGGACCTCACTGAGGAAGGTTGGGGGCTGCAGAAACACAAGGAATCTGTGTCCACATATGCCTCCCAGGTCATGAGCCACCTCTGTGAGTATGATGAGGCAAGTAAGACCATCAGGGGGCTCCGGGAGGAGCTGCGCTGCACAAGCGCCAAAGCTGCAGGTGCCTCCAAACCGAGCAAGAATCAGCTCCAGGCAGAGGTAAAGAGGCTGAAGCTTGAAATTAATGAGCTGGAGGTGAGGAAAGCATTCCGTAGAGAAAAAAGTGGACCATTTAAAGAAAAATTACTGAATGAGGACAGATTCAAAGAAATGGCTGATAATAGAGAACAAAGGCAGATGGGGCTGCAGCCTGAGAGCCAGGTGGATGATGAGTCACCCACAGGCCACGTGTAGCAAGCTCCCTGCTGGACAGGTGACATTGGCATCTGGTCGCAGATCTACTGGCTCTGGGGAGGACAGTAATAACAACCACCAGGGAGGGACACTAATGGCAGAGATCAAGCTCCTGGAGTCCCCAGTGTGCCTTCATAATTTCCATTTTGGTGACAATTTACCAGAGGAGGCACCTGGTGGCCTGAATAAAAAGGCAAAGAAGACCAAGCCAAAGCTACAGGAAGTGGTAAGCTATGTATATGCCCCCTCCCTGTACCCTCTGAGTCAGCTGCAGGGTCAGCTCGCTGTATAAGCCCGGGTTCTGCTGTGGATCCGGTGCAAAGGTGCAGGGAGAGTACAGAAGATGGTAGTGAGGCACAGAGCTGTGTCTCTGCTTCTAGTAGTGGGGACGTAGCAGCAGGTGCATCAGCCAAGACGCCGGTCAGTGAGGGCGGCTTGTCAGTGGGCAAACGGTTAGGCCACAATACTGTGGTGCGCTCCTCAGTGGGAGGGGGAGCGGCCCAGTGTCGGGGGCAGCTACGGTAGCCTCAGCGCCCCTGAATGCTGCTGGCACTGATCACTTAGTTGAGAAGCAGCCGCAGTGTGAGGAGGTTGTCGGGGCCAGGCTTTCTGATCCTTTCAAAGTCTGTTCTGCTTTGGTGCCGCTGGTCAGCAAGATCTTGATATAAAGGATCAGCGGCGCCTCACAGCGGCTAAGGATCACCTGATATCAACAATAAAGCAGAGGAAAATATCAACTGGTGATGCGGAGGGCACACATAAGACCAGGGTTGAGGTTGCCTCCAGTTCTGTGGAGAAGACTGAGCCCCTTGTGCCTGATGATGCAGTGGTCAAAATGTCACCCTCTGTTGTCACTGGTTCAGCAGGAGTGAATGTGGTGGGGGGGTGAATGTGGAAAATTCTTCGTCTAGTGGGGTGGCTGCTTGTTTGGTGGAGAGTGAGGGTGTTATGGAGGTGGGTAATAGTAATACTGTTGGTGTTGATGTGGTCACTGGTCCGGTTGCCCCCCCGGTGGTGGCAGAACCTGTCAGGAGTCATGCTGCTGTCACTTCTGGGGGAAAAAGGGCATCCTCCTAGTCTCCGGGCTCTGGGGATGGCGTGTTGCAGCCGTGTCTCCTGGAGGCTCTAAAGAAGGGGGGGAGATCACTAATGGTAGAGGGTCGAGAGGTTGGTCTATCCTTCTGGATAGAGAGGCATGGTCTCGGGGCCTTCCGAGAGCAAAATGGGGGAAATACAGTGTGGTCCCTCCCGACAGCCGAGCCAAGTAGTGTGCATAGGAATGTGGTCTGTCTTCGTGGAGGGGCAGTGATCCCTGTCCTCCAAGGTCTAAGGTTGTGGAGCTCCTGCTGAAGATGGGCTTCAAGGCTATTGACATCTACGCCTTGATACATCCCTATTCCATGCCTGAGTTTGATGTCAGCTTTGTTTGGCCAGAGAGGCTTGGGCTCTTCTGGTTGAATTATGAGTTGGCATAAAATGAGACTTTGCCATCCAGGCGGTGTCTCTTCAAAATCAAGTCAAGAAAGTGACCATGATGACTGGTAACGAATCCCTTTCTTGTTATGATATCATGACGTGGCTTGGCCGATATGGAGAGGTGGTGGAGATGCTGAAGAAAAACCGTGATGAGTTTGGTATCTGGTCAGGGGCCTGGACGTTTATGATAAAACGTAAGCGCTCAGGTGGTATGGTTGCCCACATTCCATCATCTGCCTTCCTGGGTAGGGATCGTATCCAGATCTTTTACCAGGGGAAACCGAGGCTCTGTCACAGGTGCGGCAAGCCCACACACTTCAGTGCAAACTGCACTGTGCATTGTGTGGGAATATCGGCCATCTTGCTGCATCTTGTGTAGAGATTAGGTGCCACCTGTGTTGTGACTTAGGTCACCCATTCAGCCGTTGTCCTTGCTCCTTCGCTAATGCAGTCGTGACCCTGGTGGGAGAAAGCCATGAGGCTGTTTCTGCTGGGGAAGGGATTAGCAGGGGTGAGGGAGTTGAGGGGCCAAGGATTAAAAGCAATAAAATGACGCCTGCCCAGCTGAGGCATCTAGACAAGTGCAGACAGGAGAGGGAGCTGGGCAAACCCCGGGCTACTGAGGTGACCCCATGTCCTGAATGCCAGTCTTTTTGCTGATGCCCCGTGGGATGATGAGTTGGATGAGGAGGTCAGGAGGATCCACAGGGAGGAAAGTGCCACTGCCGCCGAATCCTCCCATTATGAAAGTATGGATGAGGATAATAGGCAGTGGATAGAGAAGAAGCATAGGCTCGGCACCAAAAAGAAGAGAAAGAAGGGAGATAAAACATCTCCCGCTCTGACCAAGGTACCTAAGGAAGGAAAAACTGACTCCCCTCTGGTTGGTCTTTCTAACCGATTCCAAGCTCTTGAGAATATCTCTTCCTCTGAGGAGGAAGCTGAGGGTGAGGTTCTGGCTTTGGCGGGGCTTACAAGGGGTATCAAGTCTCCTTCTTCTGGGAATGTAAGGTCCTTGGAGGGAGGGACTGGCCCAGAATCGGGAGACGAGGACAATAAAAAGAAAAAACATGCGGGAATGGACACCTCCATGTCATTAAAGAAGGGGAAGGATTCCTCCTCTAAGGCAGAGAATAGTGGAGTGGGAAGAAGAAAGCCATTTAACTCAATCACTAATGATGGCAGTACCCACTCCGTTGATGCTGGCGTCCATTAATGTCGCCAGCATAAAGTCAAAAACAGCTAGATTTGCGGCATTTGATTTTCTCAGCCCGGTTGAAGCTAATATTTTCTTTTTGCAAGAAACCAGGCTGCCAAATATGGCAGACTTGTTTAAAGCTAAGAGTGAGTGGAGACTCGGGCCCTCCTATTGGTCTCTTGCGGCCGAGCCGTATAGCGGAGTGGTGGTCCTTTTTACTGCAACGGTGCAATGCCGATGGGTTATTAAGTTAGAAATGGGATGGTGCCTGATCTTAGATGTCCTCATGAAGGAACAAGAGCTCAGGCTCATTAACATTTACGGTCCCCAATCTAAGTGGGACCAAAAGTGTCTCTTTATGAGGATCAAGCCCTACCTTTTTACAAGTCGGCAGATTGTCTTTGGAAGGGACTTCAATACTGTCACGAGGCCCCAAGATAGAGGAGGTTCCAGAGACAATCTGACTTATGATAGCGTTGCCCTTAATAGTATAGCTAGCGAGGTTCACCTGGTGGATGTCCACATTCGGCACACCACAGGCCACAAGGGGTTCACTTACCATAGAGGTAACTGTAGGTCCAGAATAGATACATTTTATTTAAAGGAGGAAGCTGTCTCTTCAGCAGTGTCTGCTGTTGAGGTGGAGTTCTCTGACCACTGTTTAATTTTGTATTCTCTGAATGATAGAGACCCTCCGGATGGGAAGAGGCTTTTGGAGGCTCAATTTGTCTCTCTTGGAAGAAGCGGAGATAAGACAGTCCTTTGAGGATTTTCTTCAGAGCCAGGTACCCTTTCTGGATCTTTGTAGTAGTAAGTCAGAGTGGTGGGAGATGTTCAAGGAAAGGGTGGCGAGATTCCTCCGCCACTTCTCGAGCCTCAGGAATCAGAGCAGGTACTGCCTGTATCAGGGTCTGAGGAGGAAACTCGAGCATCTTGTCTCAACTGGAGGTAGCCATGAGTAGATCTCCAAAGTGAAATCTTTGCTTATGAGGTGTCAGTACGATAGACAGGCATCTTTGGTTTTTGAGAGGGATTACGGGAAGTACTGCTCGCCTGACCCTTACAGAAACTGCAAGATGTCAGTGAATAGTAAAGTGGTTACAGGACTGGTCGACACTAAGGGGTCCCTGAGGCGATCCAGATCAGAGATCCTGGAGGTTGTCAGATCCTTCTACTCGCACCTCTTGGGGAAGAGGGATCTTGATTTGGATGAGATGTCGGCTTTCCTGGCTGAAGCCGTTCCCGAAGCAGGGGTAGACCGCTCTCTTGACGTTTTGACAGAGATGATCAGGGAAGAGGAAGTTAAGTTGGCGATTGAAGGGCTTGCCCAAAAAAAATCACCCGGTCCAGATGGCATAACATCTGAGTTCTATAAGACCTTTAAGGATGCTTTGGTTCCCCTCTTGACTGAGGTATTCAATGAGTGTCTTTCCTCAGGCACTCTGCCAAAGTTAATGAGGAGGTCTGCCCTGATCATCTTGTCAAAGGGTAAGGACTAGAGTTGAGCGACTTTTGGTTTTTTAGGGTCGAGTTTCGTTTCGTGAAACCCGACTTTTCCAAAAGTCGGGTCGAGCAAGATCGTCCGATTATAGGGAAAAGTCGGGGTCGTCACGAAACCCAATGTAAGTCAATGGGGAATAAAAGTCGGCAGTGAGAGGAGGACAGGAAACACACCTACAGTGCCCATTTGAATGCCAAAAGCATCAATTCTTCTTACTTAAGCTTGTCAACCTTAATTAACTTCATAATACAAGTTACGCACTGAAAAATGGGGGTTATTTGGCTAAAGTTGTGGGGGGGAGGGCTGGCTGCAGGTTTTCATGTGCCCTGGGCGAAAGAGCGCCCCTTTAACATACCACAACTCATCATGCTCCGATACGGCAGAGAAATAGCGGTATAGTACAATGAAAAATACTTCACTTTTTACATCTCATGACGAGGCCCATCTATTTCTCCATACAGAATCATTGGTCCCATATAATGTTTGAAACAGTATATGATGAGCTCCACATAATGCTACAGTATATGTTGGTCCCCATGGATGAAGCTCCACTGTCTTATGGGCCCAAATAATGCTCCAAACATAATGGGCCCCATTTCTAATGCTCTAGTGTATAATGGGCCCTGTAAATGCTGCTCCAGTGTCTGATGTCCACCTTTGGAATGTTCCAGAGTATGGTGGGCCCCATCTATCATTCTCCAGAGTATAGTGCTCCCCAAAAATTGCTGTCCCAACATTGAAAACAATCAAATAAGTCTCCTCGCTAGGGAATCCCTGTACTTGTCTGGACTCCTCGTCGTCCCCATCTTCCATCTCACTGCACAGTATTTCAACTTTGCAAGTGCTGTGATCCTGAGCAAGCAGGGGGGGCCCACTCGTTGGCGACGGCACTGGCACAGGGCCCCTGATAGTACGGTGGTGTGTCTGATGGCGGGTGGGCCGAACCTGCACTTTCATCTGCAGCTTCCTCTTTGTCACCGTGTAAGATGGAACTGTATATGGGAAGGGTAACCTGAGTTTCATCAGGGTCAGATTCAGGTCGTGTAGCATGCGAGGGGAATGTAGTGGTCTGGGTCAATGTACCAGCAGATTCATCGAGCAGTGGCTGGGCATCAGTGCACTTGTGTCGCCCCCAGGAGTACGGTCGCCACAGTGGCATTACATTCTTCCTAGGGAGTGTGATGTCATGCTTGGGAGCAACGAACGATCTCTCTAGCAGGTTAACTGATTGGGCGGCGTTATTCCCACGAGTCATGACCCTCCAAACAGCGTTCATGAAGGCAAAGTGTTTGTTTTACGTGGGCAGTATGGTTGCAAAGCTGAACCTTAAAGGAATGTCCAGAAGGGCACCACCAGGAGTGGAGCCTATGGTTAAATTCGACTCCACCTGGGAAACCTCAACCATGCCAGCTACAGAACAGATGCACACATTGCAAGCTTAATTCCGTTAATGAACGAGACTCCGTCATGCCCCGCGGTCCGAGTCCGGCTTACTAGAGGGACACGTGAGGCTCTGGCACATGAGATTGGCCAATAACTGGTGTGTCATGCCCTTACATGTCCGTGGCTGCATGTGCGCTACACTGAAAAGGCCAGCGTTTGTCGCTTACAGGTGCAGATAACCCGCTGAACAACGTTAGTGATGGGGATCACTGATTACAATTATTACCCGCGAACAATGATTTCCCAGTAAGTGCAGGTCAACCGCAGTTCCGGAATTAGGCCTAACCGTCATTCCTGAAAAAATGAAAAACTTACGTGTGCAAACCACAGGTGCTGTAGCTTGGTTAAGAGCTCGCCAGCCGTTCTCACGCCCAGTATGGATTGCACGTGATTGCACAAAGGTTAGAAAGGGTACCGTATCCACAGATAACATGTATGGATAGCGTACACATTCAAAATATATGTCTATATATCAGGAGGCAGGCTCAGACGGTGTTAGGCCCAGTATGGATTGCACGTGATTGCACAAAGCTTAGAAAGGGTACCGTATCCCCGGATAACATGTATGGATAGCGTACACATTCAAAATATATGTCTATACATCAGGAGGCAGGCTCAGACGGTGTTAGGCCCAGTATGGATTGCACGTGATTGCACAAAGGTTAGAAAGGGTACCGTTTCCCCTGATAACATGTATGGATAGCGTACACATTCAAAATATATGTCTATACATCAGGAGGCAGGCTCAGACGGTGTTAGGCCCAGTATGGATTGTACGTGATTGCACAAAGGTTAGAAAGGGTACCGTATCCCCAGATAACATGTATGGATAGCGTACACATTCAAAATATATGTCTATACATCAGGAGGCAGGCTCAGACGGTGTTAGGCCCAGTATGGATTGCACGTGATTGCACAAAGGTTAGAAAGGGTACCGTTTCCCCGAATAACATGTATGGATAGCGTACACATTCAAAATATATGTCTATACATCAGGAGGCAGGCTCAGACGGTGTTAGGCCCAGTATGGATTGCACGTGATTGCACAAAGGTTAGAAAGGGTACCGTATCCCCGGATAACATGTATGGATAGCGTACACATTCAAAATATATGTCTATACATCAGGAGGCAGGCTCAGACGGTGTCAGGCACAGTATGGATTTGACGGCCCAGACTACACAGCGGAGGAGCAGGGAGAGGTAAAGATTGCAAATGCTGGGGCCCTGCCCAAGCAAGGGGGGCCCACTCGTGGGCGTCGGTACTGGCACTGGGCCCCTCATAGTACGGCGGTGTGTCTGACGGCGGGTGTGCACCACCACCGTCAGAGACACTTGATTGCACTATGAAGGACCCTGTGCCAGTGCCCGCGCCCAAGAGTCGGCCTACCCACCTGTCCAGGACAACGGCACTCGCACGGTGTCGTGCGCTAGGTGGTGACCCCGGCCATGGGGGGGGAGGCAGCACAGTTAGGGAGTTTTAGAAAGTGGCATATGTTGATGTTGGACATTCAGCTGATGCAAAAGGTGAAATAGGTCAAGTCCCAGGAAGAGGTGGACCAAAGCAAGCCATTTTTCTGTCACCCTATGTGTCATCAGGGGAAGGTGGGACAAAATCCTTGGAAACCCATGCGTGGTTCATTTTAATGAAGGTTAGATCATCCACATTTTGGGTTGACAGACGGGTCCTTTTTTCTGTCAGGATTGATCCAGCTGCACTAAAGACTCTTTCCGATAGCACACTTGCAGCTGGGCAAGCGAGCTCCTGTAAGGCATATTGTGCCAATTCAGGCCAGGTGTCCAGTTTAGCGGCCCAATAGTCAAAGGGGAATGACCTGTGTGGGAGAACATCGATATGGGAGGAAAAGTAGTTTGTAACCATAGTTGACAACTGCTGTCTCCTGTCACTTTCCATCGATGCAGTATTACCAGTTGTGTGAGCGGTACTTGAAAAATCAGTCCACAACATTGTCATGAAACCCCTGTCTCCAACGCCACTTCTGCTGTGTGCACCACGAACACCTCTGCCAAGCTGCCCCCGGCCCGTACGGCTCGTGTGAGAACCATCACCACTGCTGTGTGCTGGGAATGCCTCAAGCAACCGATTTACCAGAGTTGCTTGTTTATTAGCCAATATTAGGTCAAGGTTCTCCTGTGGCATGATGTTTTGTAATTTGCCTTTATAGCGTGGATCCAGGATGCTGGCCAACCAGTAGTCGTCATCGTTCATCATTTTGGCAATGTGGGGGTCCCTTTTTAGGATCTGCAAGGCATAATCTGACATGTGGGCCAATGTTCCCGGTGTCAATGATGCACTGCGAGTGCTGGTTGGAGGAGCACTTTCTGGCAAATCCACATCCCTCCAGTCACGCACAAACCCTGTACCAGACCTTGCCACGCCAACATTTTCACTTGCCCCACGAGATGCATCCTCCTCCCCTAAGTAATCATCCCCATCATCCTCCTCCTCCTCCTCTTCTTCCTCCACCTCGTCCAGGAGAGGTCCCTGAGCAGACAATGGCTGAATGTCATCAAGGATTCCCTCCTCCTCTTCCTCCTCATCAACATTGGCTGCAGAAGCCTGCTCCTTAAGGTGCGTCAAAGTTTGCATGAGCAGACGCATAAGTGGGATGCTCATGCTTAGGATGGCGTCGTCTGCACTTACCAGCCGTGTGCATTCCTCAAAACACTGAAGGACTTTACAGAGGTCTTTCAGCTTCGACCACTGCACACCGGTCAACTCCATGTCTGCTCTCAAAGTGCCTGGCCGTGTATCCTCCCACAAATGCATTATGGCCTGCCTCTGCTCGCACAGCCGCGCCACCATGTGCAGGGTGGAGTTCCACCTTGTTGCAATGTCGATAATGAGGCGGTGGTTGGGAAGGTGGAGCAATCGCTGCAGCTTCTGCATACGAACGGAGTGTACAGGCGACTGGCGGATGTGCGCGCACAGTCTTCGCACCTTCTGGAGCAGGGCTGTTAACTCCGGATAATTTTTGAGGAAGCACTGCACCACCAGGTTCAAGGTGTGAGCCAAGCAAGGTATGTGGCTGAGTTTTGAAAGGGCTATGGCTGCCACAAAATTACGCCCGTTATCACTAACTACCTTGCCTGCCTCAAGATGTACACTGCCCAGCCATGACTCAGTTTGTCGCTGAAAGTACTCGGCCAGCACCTTGGCGGTGTGTCTGTCGCCCAAACACATCATCTGCAACACTGCCTGCTGACGCTTTCCACTAGCTGCTCGATAGGGGGACACCTCGTGTGCAACAGTGGCAGCTGCAGATGGAGTGCTCGTACGACTGCGCTCTGTGGACGAGCTTTCGCTTCTGGAGGAGGAGGAGGGTCGAACGCCTACAGCCAACTGTTTCCTATACCGTGGGCTAGGCAGCACTGTCCCACCACCGCTGTCCCCTGTGGACCCTGCATCCAACACATTAACCCAGTGCGCAGTGATGGACACGTAACGGCCCTGGCCATGCCGACTGGACCATGCATCAGTTGTGAGGTGCACCTTTCCGCTCACTGACTGCTTGAGTGCATGGACAATGCGGTCTTTCACATGATGGTGGAGGGCTGGGATGGCTTTGCGAGAGAAGAAGTGGCGACTGGGTAGGTCATAGCGTGGTACTGCATAGGCCATGAGTTCGCGGAAAGCTGCGCTTTCCACCAACCGAAAGGGCATCATCTCAAACGAGATTAGTTTGGCAATGTGGGCGTTCAAACCCAGTGTACGCGGATGAGAGACTGAGTACTTTCTTGACCTACTCATAGTGTCTGGGAGGGTGAGCTGGACTTGAGAGCTGCATATGGTGGAAGTAGCGGTGGACAGGGCGGACTGAGAGAGGGTGGATGATGGTGATGGAGTTGGTGTTCTTTCTGATGGCCTAGAATCAGTCTTTCATTGATATAACAGTGGGATTCCCTGACTGCTGTGGCCTTGCAACGACACCTCAACATTTGCTGCTGTGCTAACCGGTGGGCTTACAGTGGGGGAAACAATGTAGCATTGCTGACTACCTTCGTTGTGATCAGTTGCACATGTGGCACTTGAGGTTTGGTGTTGTGTCCACGCTTGCAAGTGCATGCTGGTTAAATGTCTAAGCATGCAACTGGTATTCAAATTTCTCAGATTTTTCCCTCGGCTAAAGGTCTTTGCGCACTTCTTACAGATAACCTTGGCCTGATCATGAGGATTTTGTTCAAAAAAGTGCCACACTGCACTCTTCCTACTTTGGCAGACATTTTGCGGCCTAGCACACTGTGATCTTTTGACCCTCTGGACAAGCTGTCCAGCAACTCTTTTGATTTTTGGAACCTGTCTTTGGAGTGCTCCGGGCCTGCCAGATAACAGCTGTTGCGATGTCGATGTCTGCTGTGGATGCTCCTCATCTGAGCTATTGGAAGCAGCACCCTCTTCCCCCAATGGATGCCAATCTGGGTCAACAACTGGGTCATCCATCACCTCCTCTTCTATGTCATGTGCACCTTCCTCTGTGTCACCGTGTATGGTGGTATAGTGTGCGGGAAGGGGCACCTGAGTCTCATCAGGGTCAGAATCTGGCTCTGTACACTGCGAGGACAATGTAGTGCTCTGAGTGAATGTACCAGCAGAATCATCCATCAGCGGCTGTGCATCAGTGCACTCCATGTCAAATTCATCTTGGCCTGGGTAATTCACCATTTCACTTGATAATCCAGGCATGGTATGTGAAAACAGCTCCATGGAGTAATCAGTAGTATGGCCTGCGTCATCCTTCAATTTGGTTGGGGTGAAGGACACAAGGAAAGGTGTGGTTCATGAACATGAGCCTCCAATGACGACTCAGTGCTTTTACTTTTTACAACTGAAGAAGAGGAGGCGATAGAGCTGGAGGCTGAGTCAGCAATGTAAGACAAAACTTTTTCCTGATGCTCTGGCTTTAAAAGCGGTTTGCCAACTCCTAGAAAACTAAGCGTTCGAGGCCTTATGTAGCCAGACGATGACGCAGGCTCAACACCTCCTGCATTCGGTCCTATTTTGCTCTTGCCACTACCATCAGATCCACCACCAACACCATCATTACCAGCTGCCAACCCCCGCCCAATTCCACGGCCTCTTCCACCAGCCTTCCTCATTTTTGGTAGAAATGTAGACAAAATCCAACAAACTATATAGTAATGTAAAACAAGGTACAAGGTGTCTATAGGACAGGGGAGATTTTGAATTTCTGCAGACACTTGTGGACACTGGACACTTTTGGATTGTGTGAGGCCCAATGAATATCTGAGCACTATGTGACAGGCTCGATGGCACAGCTGTGACAAAAGTGACGAGAGGATAAGGGAGATTTTGAATTTCTGCAGACACTTGTGGACACTGGACACTTTTGGATTGTGTGAGGCCCAATGAATATCTGAGTGCTATGTGACAGGCTCGATGGCACAGCTGTGACCAAAGTGACTAGAGGATAAGGGAGATTTTGAATTTCAGCAGACACTTGTGGACACTGGACACTTTTGGATTGTGTGAGGCCCAATGAATATCTGAGCGCTATGTGACAGGCTCGATGGCACAGCTGTGACAAAAGTGACGAGAGGATAAGGGAGATTTTGAATTTCTGCAGACACTTGTGGACACTGGACACTTTTGGATTGTGTGAGGCCCACTGATATCTGAGCGCTATGTGACAGGCTCGATGGCACAGCTGTGACCAAAGTGACTAGAGGATAAGGGAGATTTTGAATTTCTGCACACACTTGTGGACACTGGACACTTTTGGATTGTGTGAGGCCCAATGAATATCTGAGCGCTATGCGACAGGCTCGATGGCACAGCTGTGACCAAAGTGACTAGAGGATAAGGGAGATTTTGAATTTCTGCACACACTTGTGGACACTGGACACTTTTGGATTGTGTGAGGCCCAATGAATATCTGAGCGCTATGTGACAGGCTCGATGGCACAGCTGTGACCAAAGTGACTAGAGAATAAGTGAGATTTTGAATTTCAGCAGACACTTGTGGACACTGGACACTTTTGGATTGTGTGAGGCCCATTGAATATATGAGCGCTATGTGACAGGCTCGATGGCACAGCTGTGACCAAAGTGACTAGAGGATAAGGGAGATTTTGAATTTCTGCACACACTTGTGGACACTGGACACTTTTGGATTGTGTGAGGCCCACTGATATCTGAGCGCTATGCGACAGGCTCGATGGAACAGCTGTGCCTGTGACCAAAGTGACTAGAGGATAAGTGAGATTTTGAATTTCAGCAGACACTTGTGGACACTGGACACTTTTGGATTGTGTGAGGCCCAATGAATATCTGAGCGCTATGTGACAGGCTCAATGGCACAGCTGTGACAAAAGTGACGAGAGGATAAGGGAGATTTTGAATTTCTGCAGACACTTGTGGACACTGGACACTTTTGGATTGTGTGAGGCCCACTGATATCTGAGCGCTATGTGACAGGCTCGATGGCACAGCTGTGACCAAAGTGACTAGAGGATAAGGGAGATTTTGAATTTCTGCACACACTTGTGGACACTGGACACTTTTGGATTGTGTGAGGCCCAATGAATATCTGAGCACTATGCGACAGGCTCGATGGCACAGCTGTGACCAAAGTGACTAGAGGATAAGGGAGATTTTGAATTTCTGCACACACTTGTGGACACTGGACACTTTTGGATTGTGTGAGGCCCAATGAATATCTGAGTGCTATGTGACAGGCTCGATGGCACAGCTGTGACCAAAGTGACTAGAGAATAAGTGAGATTTTGAATTTCAGCAGACACTTGTGGACACTGGACACTTTTGGATTGTGTGAGGCCCATTGAATATCTGAGCGCTATGTGACAGGCTCGATGGCACAGCTGTGACCAAAGTGACTAGAGGATAAGGGAGATTTTGAATTTCTGCACACACTTGTGGACACTGGACACTTTTGGATTGTGTGAGGCCCACTGATATCTGAGCGCTATGCGACAGGCTCGATGGAACAGCTGTGCCTGTGACCAAAGTGACTAGAGGATAAGTGAGATTTTGAATTTCAGCAGACACTTGTGGACACTGGACACTTTTGGATTGTGTGAGGCCCAATGAATATCTGAGCGCTATGTGACAGGCTCGATGGCACAGCTGTGACAAAAGTGACGAGAGGATAAGGGAGATTTTGAATTTCTGCAGACACTTGTGGACACTGGACACTTTTGGATTGTGTGAGGCCCACTCATATCTGAGCGCTATGTGACAGGCTCGATGGCACAGCTGTGACCAAAGTGACTAGAGGATAAGGGAGATTTTGAATTTCTGCACACACTTGTGGACACTGGACACTTTTGGATTGTGTGAGGCCCACTGATATCTGAGCGCTATGTGACAGGCTCGATGGCACAGCTGTGCCTGTGACCAAAGTGACTAGAGGATAAGTGAGATTTTGAATTTCAGCAGACACTTGTGGACACTGGACACTTTTGGATTGTGTGAGGCCCAATGAATATCTGAGCGCTATGTGACAGGCTCGATGGCACAGCTGTGACAAAAGTGACGAGAGGATAAGGGAGATTTTGAATTTCTGCAGACACTTGTGGACACTGGACACTTTTGGATTGTGTGAGGCCCACTGATATCTGAGCGCTATGTGACAGGCTCGATGGCACAGCTGTGACCAAAGTGACTAGAGGATAAGGGAGATTTTGAATTTCTGCACACACTTGTGGACACTGGACACTTTTGGTTTGTGTGAGGCCCAATGAATATCTGAGCGCTATGTGACAGGCTCGATGGCACAGCTGTGACCAAAGTGACTAGAGGATAAGGGAGATTTTGAATTTCTGCACACACTTGTGGACACTGGACACTTTTGGATTGTGTGAGGCCCAATGAATATCTGAGCGCTATGTGACAGGCTCGATGGCACAGCTGTGACCAAAGTGACTAGAGGATAAGTGAGATTTTGAATTTCAGCAGACACTTGTGGACACTGGACACTTTTGGATTGTGTGAGGCCCAATGAATATCTGAGTGCTATGTGACAGGCTCGATGGCACAGCTGTGACAAAAGTGACGAGAGGATAAGGGAGATTTTGAATTTCTGCAGACACTTGTGGACACTGGACACTTTTGGATTGTGTGAGGCCCACTGATATCTGAGCGCTATGTGACAGGCTCGATGGCACAGCTGTGACAAAAGTGACGAGAGGATAAGGGAGATTTTGAATTTCTGCAGACACTTGTGGACACTGGACACTTTTGGATTGTGTGAGGCCCACTGATATCTGAGCGCTATGTGACAGGCTCGATGGCACAGCTGTGACCAAAGTGACTAGAGGATAAGGGAGATTTTGAATTTCTGCACACACTTGTGGACACTGGACACTTTTGGTTTGTGTGAGGCCCAATGAATATCTGAGCGCTATGTGACAGGCTCGATGGCACAGCTGTGACCAAAGTGACTAGAGGATAAGGGAGATTTTGAATTTCTGCACACACTTGTGGACACTGGACACTTTTGGATTGTGTGAGGCCCAATGAATATCTGAGCGCTATGTGACAGGCTCGATGGCACAGCTGTGACCAAAGTGACTAGAGGATAAGTGAGATTTTGAATTTCAGCAGACACTTGTGGACACTGGACACTTTTGGATTGTGTGAGGCCCAATGAATATCTGAGTGCTATGTGACAGGCTCGATGGCACAGCTGTGACAAAAGTGACGAGAGGATAAGGGAGATTTTGAATTTCTGCAGACACTTGTGGACACTGGACACTTTTGGATTGTGTGAGGCCCACTGATATCTGAGCGCTATGTGACAGGCTCGATGGCACAGCTGTGACAAAAGTGACGAGAGGATAAGGGAGATTTTGAATTTCTGCACACACTTGTGGACACTGGACACTTATGGATTGTGTGAGGCCCACTGAATATCACAGCGCTATGTCACAGGCAGAAATTGGCTAGTGTATCACAAACTACAAGGTGTATGTAGAATTGGGCAGAATAGGAATCTCCCTAGAGTGCAGGTCTGTAAGAACGGAACATGTCCTCGTTTTATTCTCACAGAGTGACACACTGATAGCTTCACTGTGGCTGTGATAACAGCCGTTACACGGTACTGTGTGAGGAGCGTACACCGCTGTATGGTGTGAAAAAATGCACGCTCAGTACCTCAGCAGGACAAAAAAAAAAAATTGGGATTGCTTTTAAAAAAGCAGTTTGCGGAGCAGTGGGTAAACAGCAATGCAGGAATGTCAGGAAGCCTTAGAAGGCAGCCCAACAACCAATACCACTGATACACCACTATATAGCCTCCCCTTGCACTGCACACACAGTGACTGATGTGTTGTACAGGCAAAATCGCTAGCAGCAGAAGCAGTTTTTTTTTCTTCTCAGCAGGACAAAAAAAAAAAATTGGGATTGCTTTTAAAAAAGCAGTTTGCGGAGCAGTGGGTAAACAGCAATGCAGGAATGTCAGGAAGCCTTAGAAGGCAGCCGAACAACCAACACCACTGATACACCACTATATAGCCTCCCCTTGCACTGCACACACAGTGACTGATGTGTTGTACAGGCAAAATCGCTAGCAGCAGAAGCAGTTTTTTTTTCTTCTCAGCAGGACAAAAAAAAAAAATTGGGATTGCTTTTAAAAAAGCAGTTTGCGGAGCAGTGGGTAAACAGCAATGCAGGAATGTCAGGAAGCCTTAGAAGGCAGCCCAACAACCAATACCACTGATACACCACTATATAGCCTCCCCTTGCACTGCACACACAGTGACTGATGTGTTGTACAGGCAAAATCGCTAGCAGCAGAAGCAGTTTTTTTTTCTTCTCAGCAGGACAAAAAAAAAAAATTGGGATTGCTTTTAAAAAAGCAGTTTGCGGAGCAGTGGGTAAACAGCAATGCAGGAATGTCAGGAAGCCTTAGAAGGCAGCCGAACAACCAACACCACTGATACACCACTATATAGCCTCCCCTTGCACTGCACACACAGTGACTGATGTGTTGTACAGGCAAAATCGCTAGCAGCAGAAGCAGTTTTTTTTTCTTCTCAGCAGGACAAAAAAAAAAATTGGGATTGCTTTTAAAAAAGCAGTTTGCGGAGCAGTGGGTAAACAGCAATGCAGGAATGTCAGGAAGCCTTAGAAGGCAGCCCAACAACCAACACCACTGATACACCACTATATAGCCTCCCCTTGCACTGCACACACAGTGACTGGTGTGTTGTACAGGCAAAGTCGCTAGCAGCAGAAGCAGTTTTTGGTGTCTTCTTCCCTGCCTAACGCTCTCCCTACAAAATCATCATCAGCAGCAGCTCTCCCTATTCTGAGATCAGCATGAGTAACATGGCGGTCGACGTGCACGCCCTTTTATACCCCCTGTGACGCCCCCCAAAGCAAGCCAATCACTTGCATGCCCTTCTGAAAGATGGTGGTGACCCGTGCCTATGTCATCACGTTGCCCTCAGTGTCCGTGGATCCTGATTGGCTGAAAAATAGCGCAAAACAAACTTTTGAAACGCGACTTTGGCGCGTAAGTCGCCGACCTCATCCTAGGGTCGGGTTTCGTTTCATGAAACCCGACTTTGCCAAAAGTCGGCGACTTTTGAAATTTTTCGACCCGTTTCGCTCAACTCTAGTAAAGACCCATCATGCATTGAGAATTGGTGTCCCATAGCGCTTCTCAATGCAGACAGGAAGGTTCTGGCAAAGGTGCTGTTTAATCGGCTGGTGAAATTTCCACCCCGACTCCTTTCGGAGGCCTAGCATTGCTCTGTTCCATGTCGGAGCACATTTAGTGCTGTGCTCGGTGTCTGGGAGGCAGTGGAGCAGGGTGGGGCTGGTCACTGGAAAGGATACATGCTGTCACTGGACCAGGCAAAAGCGTTTGATCAGGTTAGTCATGAGTACCTCTGGTCTGTCCTGAGATATGGCCTGCCGTGGGGGGGGGGTTGTTGATTGGCTTAAAACCTTGTACGGTGGGGCAGAAAGTTTCCTGCTTGTGAATGGCTGGATTGGCAGCTCTTTTGGGGTTGGATCTGGTGTTCGCCAGGGTTGTCCCTTCAGCCCGCTGCTTTACGTGTTTGGGATTGACCCACTTCTTAGGAGGGTGGAGTGTGGACCATTGGCCGGTATCGGGATGGCCCGGTTAGCATCGGAAGCCACTCTGAGGGTGGTGGCGTATGCCGATTATGTCACTGTTTTTGTTTCCTCTCATGAGGAGGCAGGGCGGCTGATGCCAGAGGTTGATCTCTATTCGGAGGCATCCAGGTCCAAGATCAACCGGGATAAGAATCTCTGGCTGGGAGGAGGAGATCCTGGTTTTGATCTTCCGGACACCCTTCCAGGACCCAAAGTCTCTGCACAAGTCCTTGACATTGAATTTGGCCAGGGAGATTACCCCAAACAAAATTGGGACAGCAGGCTAGAGATCGCCACTCAAAAGGTGAACCAATGGAAAGGTTGGTCTTTGACCCTAAGGAAAAGGGTAAACCTGATCAAAACTTACTTGCTCCCTTTACTGATTTTTCTGGGCAGTGTGTTCATCTTGCTGGAGTCACTCTGGACTCAGGTCTACAGTTTGCTCTTCCAATTGTTATGGGGGAATAGACTGAACCTGGTCAAGAGGGAGGTTACTTACCGTATGAGGAGACTAGGAGGGTTAGGTATGGTCAACCCTGTGGTATTCCTTGTGGATACCTTCATTAAGATCAATATTGCAAACCTCTGGAAAGAGAGGGCTCCTCCGTGGGTATTCTCTTGTAGGGAATGGTTTCAGCCTTTCTTCCAGGAATGGGAGACAGGAGACCAAGTGAAGGATCTTCGCACACCGCATGAACATCTTCCGGCTTACGCTACCTTGGTTCTGAAGGTAATTTGCCAGTGGGGTCTGGGAATGTAGGAGATCAGGACTCTGCCAAGGAAACTCCTTGACAATAAGGTTCTGTTGACCCATTTCCTGAGGCCTCTGGTGCTCAGGAATTGCCCAAGTCGGGTTCTTGGGGTGGGTTTGCATCTTTTGAATTCTATCATGATCCCCTCGAAGTTTTGGGATTTGGCATGGCGCTGCTACCATGGGAAACTGTGTGTGAGTGACAATCTGAAGTGTAGGAGCTCTGGGGACAGTAACTGTCCTCGGGAGCATTGTGGTACGGTGCAGGAAAGCATAGACCATTTCCTGCTTCATTGTCCCTTCAACACAGAGGTGTACAACAGGGTGGGCACCTTCATTGGCTGGTCTCGGCTGGCTAGTCTCTCTTATGCGGAATGGGCCTATGGAGCATTCGGAGACCTTGGTGGTCGGGACCGCTGCACCTTCCTTCTTGAGCTTTGTGATTTGTGGTTATTGTAGTGTTTGTTTCTGTATATATTGTATATAGGGATATAGATTTGGGAGTAGGTGTTAGGTTGGGTGGTGGGAAAAGTGGAGGAGGTGGGTTTATCTTGTGAGACTATGTGATACTGGGGTGTTTGGGGTCAACACTGGCCTGATCTGGCTCTCAGGTCAGTGTGGGGGTTGGTAATGGGCTTGAGTGTAGGGTGGTGATTAGCGTAGTATTTTATACATTTGTATAGTTTGTGGTTATTTTATTTTAAATGAAAAAAAAAAATGTATCTCCCATCCAGTAAAACACCCTTTACTGTACCACAAAACATACATTTCTCCCAGAAGGTTAATGTTTGGCCAGGTTTTTCCCTAAAGACAGGACCTGCGATGATGTCACGGTCACGTGATCAGCCCATGTGATGTTTACCTCACTTGTAGGTGGGGTTATGGGCTATGTAATGGAGGTTGGTGTTTGGCACATGGTGAGTGTGTCTGGAAGTTACAGGAACTTGGCTGGTCTTAGCCTGAACTTGTATACAGGATCCCCATGCTGCAGGACTATAGCAGCAAGACTCTCAACAACCCTGGGAATGGCACCTGGCTAATGCCGCGGTCCTGTCAGCCGCTTAGTTAAGCTCGTCCCGTGCAAGGGCTGAGTCTGGGACCAGTGGTTCTCCAAGCTGGAGTATATTTATGTTTTTCCTTTCTGTTAATCTGCTGTTTACAACATGACATTAAACCACTGAAATTGGACTTTAAGCCTGTGTGTTGCCTCGTTACTGCAGCCCTGCCATTACCTACCAGAGCGAATCCCTACAGTTTATAGTTTTTGTTTGCTGTTGTTTATTTTATTTGTTTGTTATTAGTTTGTTTGGTGACCGGACCAGATGGTGTAAGTACTTAATATTAGTTATTATTCTGTATATATGCATAATATGTGTGAGAGGAGAGAATGAGCGGCTCGACCAGTGTTCAGTATAATGATTATTTTTCTAGCTGATATTTATGTTTTGTTTCTGTTCTTGTTATTGTTATGTTTTTCATTTTTATAATAAAAGATCTACAGGATGTAACTCAGGATCAGTACAGGATAAGTAATGTAATGTATGTACACAATGACGGCACCAGCAGAATAGTGAGTGTAGCTCTGGGGTATAATGCAGGGTGTAACTCGGGATCAGTACAGGATAAGTAATGCAATGTATGTACACTGTGACTGCACCAGCTGAATAGTGAG
This sequence comes from Dendrobates tinctorius, assembly GCF_039654945.1. Lineage (NCBI taxonomy): Eukaryota > Metazoa > Chordata > Amphibia > Anura > Dendrobatidae > Dendrobates > Dendrobates tinctorius. Next base: position 20,037,631 of record NW_027361682.1, read on the forward strand.
TGCAGCTCTGGAGTATAATACAGTAGATAACTCAGGATCAGTATAGGATAAGTAATGTATGTGCACAGGGCTGGATCAGCCCCCTTCCTCACCTGTCTGGGCCTCCTTCCTCACCGTGCCCCAGGCGCAGGATTCAGCCGTTCGCTAATAGCTTAACGTACGTTCAGTTAGGCTGGATTCACATTTGTGGTTGAGTCCGCAGCATTTTTGCTGCATACATCTGCATACGTCGTGTTTTCCTATCTTTAACATTGTGGACGCAGGTATATGCGCTCGTATGCTTTCAGCCACGGTTTACTACGCATGCGTCGTTTTGAGTTTTGCGGTGGGGCGCGGCTAACGCAACATGTTGCAATTTTGGAGGCAGCAAATTGCCGCTGCCAGACGCATGCATTACAGTCTATGACGCATGCATTACAGTCTACGATAAGGCATGCGTGCGCAAGCACACGCGTTCGCTAGCGTTTCTGTATGCATGTTTTTTCCCAGACTAAATCTGTCTAGACACTGGTTAGTGTAATGATACTGTATGATATGACGTAAGGTTCCCTGAGCATTACACTACAGATGAGACCCTGCCTGTCACGCACCTGCAAACGCCCTTCCTCCCCCCCACAGCTCACACACAAAACCAGTCTAACCTGAATTCCAAGTGTGAGCTCCTTCCTGCCTCATGGCGGGGGGTGGGGGGGGTTCTTTGTCTCTGAACCATACGCTCAGCTACTCTCATAGAAAATAATGGAGATCTAATTAGAGTTGAGTGAAACGGGTCGGACAAATTGAAAAGTCGCCGACTTTCGCCAAAGTCGGGTTTCATGAAACGAAACCCGACCTTAGCGTGAGGTCGGCCACGAGGTCGGTGACCAGAGCGCCAAAGTTGCGTTTCAAAAGATGCTTCAGCGCCCTTTTTCAGCCAATCAGGAAGAACGGACACTGAGGGCAACGTGAAGACATAGGCAGCGGTCACCACCTTCTTTGAGAAGGGCATGCAAGTGATTGGCTTGCTTTGTGTGGCGTCACAGGGGGTATAAAAGGGTGTGCACGCCGACCGCCATCTTACTTATGCTGATCTCAGAATAGGTAGAGCTGCTGCTGCTGCTGATTCTGTAGGGAGAGCGTTAGGCAGGGAAGGAGATAAAAAAAACTGCTTCTGCTGCTAGCGATTTTACCTGTACAACACACCAGTTAGTGTGCAGTGCAAGGGGAGGCTATATTTTGGTGCATCAGCTCTGTTGGTTATTAGGCTGCCTTATAAGGCATTGCTGTTTTCACACTGCTGTGCAAACTGCTTTTTTAAAAGCAAAAATACTTTTCATTCTCTTTTTTGCCCAGTTGCCAAGCATTCATTTTTCCACACTTTTGTGTGCAGCAGTCCTGCTTATTAGGCTGCCTGCTGCCATACTTGGGACTGAGAGCATCATTGTCAGCTTGCTAAAATCTCTAGGGAGAATCAAATTCTCCCCAGTCCTATATAGACATTTTATACACCATCCAATTTCAGCCTGTTATATTGAGGTGTAATCTACACTGGGCCTGAGATAATACTTCAGTGTCCAGAAGTGTGTGAGGAGATTCAAATTCTCCCCAATCCTATATTCACCTGTCATATACCATCCAATTTCAGCCTGTTATATTGAGGTGTAATCTACACTGGGCCTGAGATAATACTTCAGTGTCCAGAAGAGTGTAAGGAGATTCAAATTCTCCCCAATCCTATATTCACCTGTCATACACCATCCAATTTCAGCCTGTTATATTGAGGTGTAATCTACACTGGGCCTGAGATAATACTTCAGTGTCCAGAAGTGTGTAAGGAGATTCAAATTCTCCCCAATCCTATATTCACCTGTCATACACCATCCAATCAATTTCAGCCTGTTATATTGAGGTGTAATCTACACTGGGCCTGAGATAATACTTCAGTGTCCAGAAGTGTGTAAGGAGATTCAAATTCTCCCCAATCCTATATTGACCTGTCATACACCAGCCCATTTCAGCCTGTTATATTGAGGTGTAATCTACACTGGGCCTGAGATATTAGTTCAGTGTCCTCAAGTCTGTAGGGAGATTCAAATTCTCCCCAATCCTATATACACCTTGTACCTTGTTTTACAATACCATATAGCTGGTGGTATTTTGGGTACATTTTCCCAAAAATGAGGAAGTGTAGTGGAAGAGGCCGTGGAAGTGGGCGGGGGTTACCAGCTGGTAATGATGGTGTTGATGGTGGTGGTGGATCTGCTGGTAGTGGCAAAAGCACAATAGCACCTAATGCAGGAGGTGTTGAGCCTGCGTCATCGTCTAGCTGCACAAGGCCTCGAAGGCTCCCTTTTCTGGGAGTAGGTAAACCGCTTTTAAAGCCGGAGCTTCAGGAACAAGTTTTGGCTTACATTGCTGACTCAGCCTCCAGCTCTATCGCCTCTTCTTCTGAAGTTTTAAAAAATAAAAGCACTGAGTCGTCATTGGAGGCTCATGGTCATGAACCACACCTTTCCTTGTGTTCTTCACTCCTACCAAAATTGAAGGATGCGGCAGGCCACACTACAGATTACTCCATGGAGCTGTTTTCACATACCATGCCTGGGTTATCAAGTCAAATCGTGAATTACCCAGGCCAAGATGAATCTGACATGGAGTGCACTGATGCACAGCCACTGCTAGATTTATCTGCTGGTACATTCACTCAGAGCATTACATTGTCCTCGCAGTGTACTGAGCCAGAATCTGACCCTGATGAAACTCAGGTGCCCCTTCCCGCATACTATACCACCATACACGGTGACACAGAGGAAGGTGCATATGACATTGAAGAGGAGGTGATGGATGACCCAGTTGTTGACCCAGATTGGTATCCATTGGGGGAAGAGGGTGCAGCTGCCAATAGCTCACAAGAGGAGGAGGAGCATCCGCAGCAGGAATCGACATCGCAACAGCTGTTATCTGGCAGGCCTGGAGCAGTCCAAAAACGGGTTACAAAAACCAAAAGTGTTGCAGGACAGCTTGGCCAGACAGTCAAATTAGCACAGCGTGCAAGGTCTCAAAATGTCTTCCATAGTAGGAAGAGTGCAGTGTGGCACTTTTTTGAACAAAATCATAATGATCAGGCAAAGGTTATCTGTAAGAAGTGCGCAAAGACCTTTAGCCGAGGGAAAAATCTGAGAAATTTGAATACCAGTTGCATGCTTAGACATTTAACCACCATGCACTTGCAAGCGTCGACGGACTAACAAACCTCACGTACCACATGTGCAACTCCTCCCAATGAAGGTAGTCAGCAACGCTACATTGTTTCCCTCACTGTAAGCCCACCGGTTACAACACCACCAGCAGCAAATGTTGAGTTGTCCGTCGCAAGGCCAAAGCAGTCAGGGAATCACAATGTTATTGCTACGAAAGACTGAATCTAGGCCATCAGAAAGAACACCAACTCCATCACCATCATCAACCCTCTCTCAGTCCGCCATGTCCACTGCTAGTTCCAGCATATGCAGCTCTCAAGTCCAGCTCACCCTACCAGAGACTATGAGTAGGACAAGAAAGTACTCATCCTCTCATCCGCGTACACTGGATTTGAACGCCCACATTGCCAAACTAATCTCGTTAGAGATGATGCCCTACTGGTTGGTTGAATTGCAGCTTTCCACGAACTCATAGCCTACGCAGTACCACGCTATGACCTACCCAGTCGGCACTTCTTTTCTCGCAAAGCCATCCAAGCCCTCCACCTTCATGTGAAAGACCACATTGTCCATGCACTCAAGCAATCAGTGAGTGGAAAGGTGCACCTCACAACTGATGCATGGTCCAGTAAGCATGGCCAGGGCCGTTACGTGTCCATCACTGTGCACTGGGTTAATGTTGTGGATGCAGGGTCCACAGGGGACAGCAGTGGTGGGACAGTGCTGCCTAGCCCACGGTATAGGAAACAGTTGGCTGTAGGCGTTCGACCCTCCTCCTCCAGAAGCGAAAGCTCGTCCACAGAGCGCAGTCGCACGAGAACTCCATCCGCAGCTGCCAGTGTTGCACACGAGGTGTCCCACTATCAAACAGCTAGTGGAAAGCGTCAGCAGGCTGTGTTGAAGATGATCTGTTTCGGCGACAGACACACCGCGGAGGTACTGTCCGACTACTTTCAGCGACAAACTGAGCCATGGCTGGGCAGTCTACATCTTGAGGCAGACAAGGTAGTTAGTGATAACGGATGGAATTTTTTGGCAGCCATAGATGTGGATTTGCCATAAAGTGCTCCTCCACCCAGCACTCGCAGTGCATCATTGACACCGGGAACATTGACCCACATGTCAGATTATGCCTTGCAGATTCTAAAAAGGGACCCCCACATTGCCAAAATGATGAACGATGACGACTACTGGTTGGCCAGCATCCTGGATCCATGCTGTAAAGGCAAATTCCAAAACATCATGCCACAGGAGAACCTTGACCTAATATTGGCTAACAAACAAGCAACTCTGGTAAACCGGTTGGTTGAGGCATTCCCAGCACACAGCAGCGGTGATGGTTCTCACACAAGCCGTAGAGGCCGGGGGCAACTTGGAAGAGGTGTTCATGGTGCACACATCAGAAGTGGCGTTGGAGACAGGGGTTTCATGACCATGTTGTGGACTGATTTTTCAAGTACCGCTCACACAACTGGTAATACTGCATCGATGGAAAGTGACAGGAGACAGCAGTTGTCAACTATGGTTACAAACTACTTCTCGTCCCATATCGATTTTCTCCCTCACAGGTCATCCCGTCTGTCGACCCAAAATGTTGATGATCTAACTTTCATTAAAATGAATCATTCATGGGTTTCCAAGGATTTTGTCCCACCTTCCCCTGATGACACATAGGTTGCCAGAAAAATGGCTTGCTTTGGTCCTCCTCTTCCTCGGACTTGCCCAATTTCGCCTTTTGCAGGAGCTGAATGTCCAACATCAACATATGCCATTTTGTAAACCTCCCTAACTGGGCTGCCTCCCCCCCATGGCCGGGGTCACCACCTAACGCACGCAACGGTCCGAGTGCCGTTGCCCTGGACAGGTGGGTGGCCCGACTCTTGGGCGCCGGCACTGGCATAGGGTCCCTCATAGTGCAATCAAGTGTCTCTGACGGTGGGGGTGCATACCCGCCGTCAGACACACCGCCATACTATGAGGGGCCCAGTGCCAGTACCAACGCCCACGAGTGGGCCCCCCTTGCTTGGGCAGGGCCCCAGCATTTGCAATGTTTACCTCTCCCTGCTCCTCCGCTGTGTAGTCTGGCCTGTCAAATCCTTCACTGGGACTGCCACTACAAATTTGGTGAACTGATAGATGATGGTTAAGATGTAGCTATGCCCTGTCCTGCTGGCTGGGCTCTAGCTTCAGATGATCAATGGCTTCCATTTCTTATGGACATCGACTCACAATGAGATGCAGTGGTGGTTTATCATCAGCTTTCACTGTTTTCCTACTCACGGACGTGTTACATTCCTGCACACATTTTTAAATGTCCCCTCTCATGCCAATCCAATAGAATCACCTACGGCCTGTGGCTTCTGTCTTTTGCACTCCAAAGTTACGTGACAGATCATGACAGGCAGTGAGCACCATGTCTACATTTCTCCCTGTGATCAAAATTTGATGGAGATGAGTAACGGTGATGGGATCAACGGTACTCCGATACAGCAACCCTTTCTTCACAAAGAACAGTTTTTGCTGTCTCCACACACAAAGTAACTGAGGGTCAGCATCGCCTCTGAGAATTTTCCCGGGAGTTTTTCCCGTGATTAGTAATTCCTACATTTCTGCAATCACTAGACTTTAGGTCTGTACTTTTATGAATCTCATTTCCTATTGCGGAGAGTCTGGACTGTCTTACTAAGACAGAAATATATATGAAGATTTAAAAATAACACCAAAAGTGTATACTGGTGTACGCTTCAAATACATTTCCTTTTTTCTACTTTTTAGATTGTTGTCTAATCCATACTGAGAACATGGAGATTTTAAATGTTTAAACTATGCTATATATACCTGCTATCCAGTGATACTGTACCCTTTCTCAACTTTGTACAATCTGGTCAAATCCATACTGGGCCTGAGACCGTCTGAGTCTGCCTCCTGATCTATAAACATAGATTTTTAATGTGTAAACTATGCTATATATACCTTTAATCCGGTGATACTGTACCCTTTCTGAACTTTCTGCAATCTTGTCGAATCCATACTGTGCCTGAGACCATCTGAGTCTGCCTCCTGATTACAGATGAGTGGTGTTTGAGTGGAACTGTTAGCCAAGTTCAAATTCTAGCTGTTTTGGGCGGTGTTAGATCCGTTCGTCGAACTACAACACTTTGATTAAAATTCGGATGTTTGAGTTTCCGTTCGAGAAAGTTTCGTTAAACAAAAGTGTAACTTTATTTTAACATTAATAATGGTTTTCAAAGATAATAGACAGTTTCACGGCATAGTAGCGGTGTCTGGTAGCCAGCGGTGTAGTACACCTGTGAAGGAGCTACGCCGTGTGTGCTTCTAATAATTTTTTTGCGCATATTGTCATGAAATTCCTTTTGGGCCTACTAACTGTCTGCTACTCAGCAGAGGAGCCCACCCGTGAACCGAGCTATGCCGCCTGTTTATTAAACAACCAGTTTTTGACTGCATTTACACCGCTTAATACTTTGAGCCTAGTAACTGTGTATGCTACTCAGCAGAGTTGGCCACCCGTGAACCAAGCTATGCCGCCTGTTTAGGTAAGAACTGTGTGCTACTCAGCAGAAGAGCCCAGCTGTTAAGCAAGCTACAGCACCTGTGGTTTGGACACTTAATTTTTTCCTTTTTTCTGGAATTCCGGTTGACCAGCACTTACTGGGAAATCCTCGTTCACGGGGAAGAATTGGAATCCCAGATGCCCATCACTAACGGAGTTCAGCGGGTTATCTGCACCTGTAAGCGACACAGGCTGGTCCTTTCAGTGTAGCACGCATGCAGCCACGGACATGTAAGGGCATGACAGACCTGTTATTGGCCGATCTCGCGTGCCAGAGCCTCGTGTGTCCCTCTAGTAAGTTGGACGCGGAACGCGGGGGCATGACGGAGTCTCGTTCGTTAACGGAATTAAGCTTGCAATGTGTGCATCTTTTCTGTGGCTGGATGGTTGAGGTTGCCCGTGTTGAGTCCAATTAAGCCACAGGCTCCACTCCTGGTAGTGCCCTTCTGGACATTCCTTTAAGGTTCAGCTTTGCAACCATACTGGCCCCGGAAACCAAACACTTTGCCTTCATGGACGCTGTTTGGAGGGTCGTGACTCGTGGGAATAACACTGCCCGATCGATTTACCTGCTAGAGAGATCCTTCGTTGCTCACAAGCATGACATCACACTGCCTAGGAGGAAGGTAATGCCACTGTGGCGAACGTACTACTTGGGGCGCCACAAGTGCACAGATGCCCAGCCAATGCTAGATGATTCTGCTGGAATATTGACCCAGACCACTACATTCCCCTCACACTCTACACAGCCAGAATCTGACCCTGATGAAACTCAAGTTCCCCTTCCCACATACTATACCACCTTACGCGGTGACAAAGAGGGAGGTGCAGATGAAAGTGCAGGTTCCTTGAGCAGGTGGGGGGGCATACTCATGGGTGACGGCACTGGCACAGGGCCCCTCATAGTACACAAAAGTGTCTCTGCCGGTGGGAGGGCCCACCCGCCGTCAGACACACCGCCGTACTGAGGGACCCTGTGCCAGTGCCATCACCAACGAGTGGGCCCCCCTGCTGGGTAAGGATCACAGCACTTACAAAGTTGAAATATTTACCTCTCCTTGCTCCTCCGCCGTGACGTCTTCCGCGTTTCCTGACAGTGACATTCTGGTCAAAGAGCGTGATGACATCACATCTGTACGCCCTCTGCCTAAACAGTCCAAGTGCAGAGAGAGGGAAGATGGGGACAATGAGGAGTCCAAAGTAGTACAGGGATTCCCTAGCGAGGAGACTTATTTAATTGTTTTAAAGGTTGGGAGCAATTTTTGGGGAGCACGATAATCTGGAGAATGATATCTGGGGCCCACCATAGACTGGAGCATTCCAAAGGTGGAAATCAGTCACTGGAGCTGCATTTACAGGGCACATTATACACTGGAGCATTAGAAATGGGGCCCATTATATATGGAGCATTATTTGGGCCCATAAGACAGTGGAGCTTCATCCATGGGGACCAACATATACTGTAGCATTATGTGGAGCTCATCATATACTGTATCGAACATTATATGGGACGAATGATTCTGTATGGAGAAATATATGGGCCTCATTACTCTGTATGGCGCACTATGCGGTGGCAATAATACTGTATGGAGGAATATACTGTCTGTTTTTGGAGCTATTGGAGAATTTAAAATGGATATTAGTCATGTGATCTAAGAATTGAAGTATTTTTCATTGTACTGTACCGCTATTTCTCAGCCGTGTCAAAGGTTCATGAATTGTGTCACGTGTTAAAAGGAGCCCAGTGACACTCTTTGGCCCTGGGCCCATGAAAATCTGGAGCCAGCACTACTCCCCCCCCACAACTTTAGCCAAATAACCCCCAGTTTTCAATGCTTAACTATTATTATAAAGTAAATTAAGGTTGACAAGCTTAAGTCATAAGAATTGATGTTTTTGGCATTAAAATGGGCACTGTAGGTGTGTTTCCTCTCCTCCACTCACTGCCAACTTTTCGTCCCCATTGACTTACATTGGGTTTCGTGTTTCAGTCAGCCTTCGACTTTTCACAAAAATCGGCCGATTTCGTTCGACCCGACTTTTGCGAAAGTCGGGTTTCATGAAACCCGACTCGACCCGAAAAAAGGCAAAGTCGCTCATCTCTAGATCTCATCATTCGGTCATAAAACGCGGCGTGTTTATGATAAAAACACGAAAATTACATTTCTGTGTAGGGCACGAAGCCCATAATTTTCACGATTCCAGCACCCACAGAAACTGAGAACTGGATTTCTCCTAAATGATGGGACATAATTACTGCAAGTTTGGTCTTTAATTATTGTCTGCAACAGGCTAAAGAAAATGATACCATGTGCGTGTTTACACGAGGTACCCTCTGCGAGATATAGTCATTATAAATTTTGAAGTCAGAATTGTAACTTCTAGAGCATGGGGAGGAACATCCCTAGACTGCCCCTTTCGTAATGTCACAAACCCAAAGCTATAAGGCATTCCCTCCCTAAAATTTGTCATTCGACCTGGAGGTTTGATGCCGAAAGTACCCCAGATGCAGGGCGACGTGGGGCACCGCCTTCCCACATGGTTAGCCTAAAAACCATTAAACAACTGTAAGAGTTGATTTTCTATGTTAATCCCATTTATGTTATATTTGCATTGTACATACCTAATGTCTCAACTTTGTAACATCTTTTATCTGTGTAATCGCTGCCCCCTTTTGGGGAATAAATTATAACTTTATTAGTCTGACTTTATGCTCTAAAAACGAACACATGCCTTTAAGATAATTGCTACTGAATTGGGTTGGCTTCGAACCCCTCTATTAAGTTTATAACTTAATCAGAGAAACTCTGGAGCTGGTGGCGGCAAAGTGTGATCTGGGCCCTGGGTACTGCTAAGAGTGAAGGAAGGGATTTTATAAGCTAATTGGGTGGCTGTGGCCAGAGCATTTTATAATTCCCTCACTGCAGCCTGCCGGGTGGCCAGACCTCATTGAAGCAGACGGCCAGTGACCAATTATCCCAGGTGTAGTTCCGTGACTGACCTGACGGTAAGGGGGGCGCCGGAGAGCTGTGAGTTCCAAAGTGGAGCTGAAAAGTTTCATGAAGTATTGTGGGCAGTGGTGGGACAACCAAAATAACCCCCCTGCGGTAAATTGTTAGGGCAAGACTAGCTTGCTGTTTTTTTATCATATGGTGCCAGCGGTGGGATAACTAAGATAAGCCCCCCCTGTGCCCGTGATAGCCGTGTGTTGGCAGTGCGTCGCATCCATTCGTCCATGACATACCGGTGTCAGCGGCGGGTCTGTGACAGTTAGCCACCCCCCACACAAAGATAGATAAAAAGAGTGACTGGCCAGTCATTGTCCATTAGTCTCAAGACACTGGAGACAGCAAGACTAAAGATTACAGAGACAGCTAGACTTTAATTCCAGGCAAATGTAAGTATACAACCTAATGTCTGTGTGTCTTTTGGAATTTTACTCTCTGCAGTCTGTAATGTTCTGTCTCATTCTTGCAGTATTCTTCAGCATGGCCTCTAGCCCTGAGCAGACAGGATTCTGAAGTGAGTACCTTTGCAACTATGGTTGGTAAGTATCACTGAACATATGTTCCAAAATCATCTTTTTTCTTTTATTACAGAACACTTCATCAAGTTCCCAGGATCCAGAACAACAGGAGCAGCAGAGGGAGAAGTATCGGTGGTCAGACGGCGTGTAAGTTTTTTTGTATTTTCTTGGTGTTCTTTTTCTGCTGTGTTTTTTTTCTTGGATTTTGGATGTTTTTCCTTTTTTTTTTTTTTTTTTTTTAATGTTTTTTTTTTTAATGTGATTGTGCCTAATTTTTCTGCCGTGGTTTTTTTGTTTTTATTTCTTGGATTTTTGCAGTATATTTTTTTTTTTTTTTGGGTGGGGGGTTATGTGATTGTGCCTAATTTTTCTGCCGTGGTTTTTTGTGTTTTTAATTCTTGGATTTTTACTGTATATTTTTTTATTTTGGGGGGGTTTTTTATGTGATTTTGCCTAATTTTTCTGCCATGGTTTTTTTGTGTTTTTTTTCTTGTTTTTTTTTTGCTGTTTTTCTTTAAATTTTGTTTGCGATTTTCCCTGATTTATCTTGACATTTTTTTTTTTCATTTCTATGTTCCACAATGGAAGGAGGACTATATTGATAATGACCTCATCTCCCTCATTGAGGAGAGAGTCGCCCTGTGGGATACCCATCATCGTGACCACTCGGACATGGTGGTGCTTTGGCGGCAGTGGAATGAGGTGACCAAAGAGCTGATGGATGACTGGGACAACGCTACTCCAAGAGCCAGAATGGACTTTCGTAAGTATTGCAATGCGGTTTGACGCGGCAGTGAACCTGTAAAGGCCGTGAGCACACAACCGTGTGTGATGCAATAAACTCCTGCGAGTTTCTTGCATCACACACGGTTGTGTGCTCACGGCATAAAGTGCATTGTTTAACACATTTTTTTTTATCCCCCTTCACAGTGACCAAAGTAAAAAACCGTTGGCGTTCAAAGAAGGATTGCTTAAATAAGGACCTCAGACACGAGAACCAGGCTGGCAGTGGTAGTGGTGCAGCAAGGCTCAGGAAGTGCAAGTATCATCGTATGCTGGCTTTCCTGAGGCCCGTCTTGCTCAGAGAATGTAAGTATTTTTGTGTTGGATTCAATTGTGTTTTGTTACCTAATATGATTTTTTCTATTCCACAGGAGCTGGCGCTTGTAAAATTTATTGTTTTGTGGTACTAATGTTTGGCTTTTCTTTTCACAGCACCCGGAGCAGCACCCTGGAGCCGGGTTCGTCCTTGGGAGCGGTCCTTCAATGAACAGCCTCGGATGTTATGAATGGGTCACCGAGGAGGACAACAAAACAAGCTAAGTCACAGAAAACCAGAGAGGTTGGTAACTATGCAGATTGCAGATCCCTGATCCTAACCACACAACTAGCAGCAGTCGTGGAGCGTACCTACGATGAATCTAGACGCCTCAGACTAAATAAGCCTAAAGCAAGAAAAGGGGAAAACTAACTGCCCCAGAGCAGACCTCAAAGGAAAGACAGTCCCCACACATGTATTGACGGTGAAACAAGATGAAAACACAAACACAGGCAGGAAAATAGGCTGAGCAAATGATGGGGCCCAAACTAACTAGAAAGGATAGGAAAGGAAAGACACTATTTGCAATCTGCCAAAAACCCTACAAAAATAAAGTCCAACACTTCTGATAACAAAATTAACCCTGAAGTCACTAGACTTCTCCTACTATATCAGCACTCTGAAATATTCTGAGACAGAGCAAAAAAGAAGCCAATCTAATAAGGGAAAAAAAAGCAAATTGGCAAATACAGATAAATAAGAGTGGAAATTCAGCACAGCCCCAGCCGGGGCTGGCTGATCCTGCAAAAAACTGAATAGACCAACAAAATCAAGTGTGAACATTAGCAAAAACACTTAGCTTGAGATAACTGGAACAGAGCTGAAAACCAAGACCTGAAAAGCCAGAAGGAATCACCAGCACCAGAGTAGGGCGTCGACTGTCTTAAATCCAGTCTAAGATTCCACAGATCCAATCGTTATCCTCATCATCAGGTGGCAGATCTCTACTAATTAAATCAACCTCACTACCTCCTGTTACCACTAGAGGGAGCACGGAAGGAGAACTCCCAACTGGTAGACTAGAAAATGAGTTCACAACACTCGGAGCAGTCCCAGCCATCCACCAGCGATGTAGCAAGTAGGACTGCGTCACAAGCTGAAGAACAGGCAGCTGGCCCATCAGGTCTTTCCCTGTCCCAGGTCTCCTCCGCCTCTTTTTTTAATGTTTGGTCTTCCTGACAGCGGCAGAAAGCCTCAGACAGGACAGTCATGCCCGAGTTTCTACACTTGAACTCGGTTTTCCAGGATGGCATGAAGTCGATGGTAGATAGACTGGAAAGTGTTAGGAGCCATGTTGACACACTTTTCCAGTCTGTCCACCAGTGACTTGACCATCTGGAAACCAACATACAGAGGCCAGCACATCATTTTTTTACGGCCATTGAACGGGGCATGGCGGAAAATCTTACGCCTGAACTTCAGCTTAATGTGATGCAGGCCTGCAATGCTGCATACATTTAGGCTATGCAGCAGACTCGGATGTACCCGCTGGCACCGGTTTTTCCCACTGTGCCACCAGTTACCCGGTTCACAGCTCTACCGAGTTCTGCTGCATACCCCTGTATGGCCACCACCATGCCAAGTCCTGCCGCCATCCAGTACAGCGCCTCCACCATGCAGAGTGCAGCGGAAAGTCACTCCACCACCACGCCTACTCCTGCTCCTGAGCGGACTCCCACCGCCACCATCACCTTGAATCCTGATCCTGCCAAGCCGTCCATCGACACAAGCACGCAGGTTCCAGTCCATCTAGGACGTCCACCAGCTCACACAGACCTGGTCGTGCTTCAACCACCGCCACCGCGCCTTCTCATCCCACCACCCCAAGGAGAAGGACAAGCAGCCACCCACCACAACGGAGAAATAAAAAAAATAAACTGGGACCGAGATGGGAAAGGACAGTATTGCAACCTACACCACCCTCACATCCCAATATGTCTGTTATGTCCAATTTGTCCCTCCCTTCTAATGTGTCTCTTCCGTCCCATGTTTCCACTCCTAATGTGTCCACCTCCATCCTTGATCTCCCAGACCCCACACATTTTGTAGCCCCTTCCCCTGGCACCCCTTCAGCGTCCACCCCCAGCCAGTCCTCCCGTCTGCACACCCCTGTGGTCCGTAACATTTCCCCCTCGGTGTGTAAAAAAAATATTTGTTTTCTTTTCCCCATACCACTGTTTGGCGTTTGTCTCATTCGTCGCCGGCAACATACACCGTGCGCCGACAACACACAAATCGCCGTATACACACTCTGTTTTTTTTCCACCTCATAGTTCAATGAAACACAATTTCAGTTTTATTTTTTGGAATTTTATGTCATGTAAAAACTATGAAGTGTAAAAAAAAAACCAGAGCTTATAATATTCAGACCCCAAAAAAAAGGTAAACAACAGAAATGGTCAGGGGCTGCAATACTCACTTGCCCAGGTTTAAACGCAATTACAGTCAGGATGCTGTATTTTTAGGCATCCTGATTGCACTAGTTCTACACACAGGCTTTTGAGTAAAATTATGAGGTACATTTTCTCAATCATCTATTCAGTGTGCATTTATATATGGAAATATAATGCAGACTGAAGAGATGATGGAGATCATGACAACCAAACATATCAGTGACACAGATAACAAGTTACGTTTAAAGCATGGGAACAAAAACAAAGGAAACAGGTGTTTTAAATAAAAAAAATGTATGTAACATCAAAACATAACCATAATATTACATACAATTTATACATTAAACCATTGCATCTTGCCATGCCACACATCCAACATCAGAAACAAAGTAGTCCATGAATGCATCCCTCATTTCGGCAACTTCCCTTGTTGTCCTCAGAGGGTGATGCTGGTAATCTGGCAATGGGTTAGCAACTGGTTCGTCTAGTTCAAACAATGGTCGCTCTTTAGTCATTATGTAATTGTGGAGAACCACACAAGCTTTGACGACCTCATCCACTGTTTGAATTTTCAGATTAATTGCTATCCCTAAAATGCGCCATTTCGATACAAGAATCTCAAAGGCACACTCAACAGTTCTGCCTGCCCTGGTCAGTCGGTATTTTTTTTCGTGGTTCATGTCCTGACTGGAGTATGGCTTGAGTAGGTTTCCACTCATCCAAAAAGCCTCATTCCCTACAACAAATAGCAGTGGCGGGCCGTCAGTGTTGTGAAGAAGTCGTGGGAGGGGGAAATTAAAAGTATTGGTATACAAGCGTTGGCACATGTCCGAGTTTTTAAAGGTTTGGGAGTCATTTCCACGGCCAAAAGAACCAATGTCGACGGCAATGAAACTACAGTCCGCAGCTGCAATGGCCATCAGCACTATGGAGAAGTATTTTTTATAGTTAAAATACTCGGATCCACTTTGAGCCGGTTTGGTGATCCCAATATGTTTTCCAACCACTGCTCCCACACAGTTGGGGAAATTACAAACTTCCCAGAATTTTTCTGCATTTTCCAGCCAGATGTCTGTGTTGGGTAGGGGGATAAATTCCTGACAAAGCACGTCCCACAAAGCCCGGCAAGTGTCCGAAACAATCCCAGAAAGGGTGGAAAGGCCTATCTGGAAATGAAGCGATGATAGGCTCTCTCCAGCGAGGAATCTGCCAAACAGAAAAAGAAAAATTTTGAATGAATAATAATAATAATAACTACAAGGGTTTTTGAAAAAAAAGGGACATTGCATACAATATGACAAGCGTGAGTTTATTTTTAAATGTTATGTACCTTAGTGTTACCAGCAGACGTTCCTCAGCTGGAATAGCCTGACGGAGCTGAGTGTCCTATCTGCTGATGGCTCCCTCTACACGACCCAGCAATTCCTGGAAGCTCTGTTGAGACATCCTCGTGTTGTCAAAATATTTGTCCGAGCTTTCACGGAGCTCACTGCATAAGGAGTGGTAGGCTCCAAGGCTCTCCCGGACTTCAATAATTTGGTGTTGCCACAAGCGCCGACGCCGTCTTCTCCTTCGTTCTATTTTCCTTTCTTGGTCACAAGCAAAGGCAAAGGCAACAGCCAATTTGATATCCAAATCCAGTTTAAACAAGAAACTCTCCTTGGAAATATCCATCTTGATGCAGAATACAGCCTCAAAATCTGCTGTTTTCAGCTCTACAAGGGTCTATATAACAAAATGCCATGAGCCACGCCCATTGGAATATCTCCTGGAAAAATATTTCCAAATGGGATGCATGCGCTTAAAAAATGCAAATGTATGCAAAAATGCATACTAACGCATAAAAACGCTGCGCTTTTTTGACGTCATGCGTAAGATGATACGGAAAAAAAACTGCGTTATTACGCGTCTGCATGCGTTTTTGTATGCGTTCATGAATGTGGACAATACGCAGCGAACTCAACCGCAAATGTGAACTTTACCTTACATCCTATTGCCATGCAGGACCACTTCCTGCACAGTAGTAGGAGACGCCCCACTTTTCAGTTTTTGAATTTCCACAAAAATTTAAAATAACCAATAAATTTCGTTCAACTTCACAATTGTGTCACACTTGTTGATTCTTCACCAAAAATTTACATTTGCTATCTTTATGTTTGAAGCATGATATGTGGGAAAAGGTTGAAAAGTTTCAGGGGGCTGAAATATTTTCGCAAGGCACTGTACTTGGGGGTAGGAGAGGACCTATTAGGCGGCAGGATGAGATGACAGTGAGGACCTATATGGAGGCAGGATGAGAGGACCTATATGGAGACAGGATGAGAGGACCTATTTGGAGGCAGGATGAGCAGACATACATGGTGGCAGGATGAGAGGACATGTATGTAGGCAGGATGAGAGGACATATATGGGGGCAGGATGGAGACATATGGGGGGGACAGGACAAAAGGACATATATGGCGCACAAAAGAAACATAAATGGGGACAAGACAAGAGGACATATACTGTATTGGGGCAGGATGGGGAGACACATGGGGCCATGATGGAAGGACATATGGGTATAGTATGGAGACACATGGAGCCAGGGAGGAAGGACATGTGGGAGAAGGATGGAGACACATGGGGGACATTATGTCTGTCGGGGCTAATTAAGGGATATTATTACTGCTGCCATATATTTTATTTTTGAGGATACTGTTTTCAGCAGGGGGCGGGAGGTCCTTTCACTATGCAGGGAGACACTGTTGCTTTTTTTATTCATCTGGTGGAGTGTAGAAGTTGGAGAAAAATTAGGGAATGTTCTCTAGATAACTGTGTTATTTTATGCAAAACCGAGTCCTGGCTGGAAGATGTGATGGTGTGCACTGAATGAAGAAGAAAACTCAAGATGATTAACTTAAACTAGAGACTTCACTGGTGACTCAGTGTGTTACTTGTGCACTAACACTATACAACTATGTAGTATATACAGAGCTCTTGTGTATAATGTCACTGGTCAGTCAGTGTATTACCTGTACACTGACACTATACACAACTATGTACGGTGCTCCTGTGAAGACTGGCAGTTATGGTAATATTACTGCTGTGTGTTATTTTATTAATGATCAGTATCGTAGTATTCATTCACTATGTGGTGGTAAATGTGTGGTCTGGTCATGGTGTGCAGTATTTATTCCTTGTATGTGGTATTATTCAGTCACTATGTAGTGGTGATATGTGGTCTGGTCATGGTGGGACGGTATTTGTCCCTGTATGTGGTATTATTTGGTAGCTATGTAGTGGTAATATGTGGTCTGGTCACTGTATAGTGGTACTTGTTCCCGGTATGTGGTAGTATTTGTTCACTATGTAATGGAAATATGTTGTCCAGCCATGGTGTGATGGTATTTGTCCCTGTATGTGGTATTATTCGGTCAGTATTTGGTGGTAATATGTGGTCTGGTCATGGTGTTGTGATATTTGTTTCTTGTATGTGGTAGTATTCAGTCACAATGAGGTGTTAGTACTGCATGTGATCTGATCACAGTCTTGCAGTATTTGTCCCCTGTATCTGGTATTATTCAGTTACTCTGTGGTGGTAATATGCGGTCCGGGCTTGGTGTGGCAGTATATGTCCCTTGTATATGGTATTATTGGTCATTTTAAAACATGCATGTGACACATTCCCTTAAAGAAAAATAAATAAAAATATACCTAAAAAGAGTATTGGATATTTTAAGAACTGTTTAATAGGTTAGAATAGAGTACAGCCCTACCAAAAGAGTATACCTTGTCATGGCGGCGGCTTAAAAAATCGTTTCATAGGAAAAAAGGCTGATAACTATGCTTGTGATATGGTGTTCAATGGGAACTGATAATATATGGTTGGCGAGGACATAGTGCAAAAGTAGAGTATTTCCAAGAGTGAGCTTTGGAATTGTGGAAGGTTTGAGGGGTGAAGGTGGAGCTTGGTGGAGGCAGAGCTGGGGTGGAGTATGGGCGGAGTCTCAAGGGGCCCGAAAATTTTACCAGTATGGGGCCCTGAAATTCCTAGTGGCAGCTCTATATGTGCACAGTGACACCACCAGCAGAATAGTGAGTGCAGCCCGTCTAACGCCTCCAGAATCCGTTGAGGCTATCATCCATCAAAGGCTTTATCTGAAGTCATACAAATCATTACTGAGAAAGTAGATCTCCAGATAGGAGCATTGCATATGGAGAAAATCGCCTTCTATGTGCTGTCTGGTTTACTGTATTTCATCCATTTCTCTTAGGTCTTCTGTGGCTGAGAACTCATGTGCCCTCTCAAAACTGGAGATCTCGTGAAGTGCTTCGTTGGAGACAGTCGTGTCACTAGACGTGTCTGGGCCCAGTGCATCCAGTTTGGTCGACTGTGTCGCCATCTTCTCCACCAGGTCTGCTAGTCACCGATTCATCGTGTACGGCCATCTCCGAAAGAAGGGAAGCGGAGACAATATCTCCATACAGTTCTAGCGATTGTTCCAGTGACATGCTCCCGGGAACCTCCTGACCATATCTTCATGGACACCAGTTTGGAGTTGGACCCTGAAAGGGTATCTCCTGTTCCCAAGTGGACAGCTAACGATGACGTCAAGTCAGAGGCTTCTTCCAAGTCCCTACTATCCACCAACTAGGTGGAAGAACTCCAGTCTGTCTTCGATTCTTCTAAGATGGTAGCTGGTCTTGCTGGGCAGGGAGAGACTCAGCAATGCAAGGATCCTGTTTCCATGCAATCTTTGGTCTGCTTTGAGGATGTCTTGATGTTTAGAAGCATCCTAACCAAGAAGAAGGTGAATGAAGTAACCTTTCTTGTAGTGGACTTAGAGAGAACGTGGCCCTGAAGAGTAGTCATGGGAGTCATAGGAGACGAGTCAGGCTCCACTTCTTCGGCAGAGAGTTCTTGTGGGCCTAAAGAAGAGGGGGTGTAAAAGAGAGGGTACTGTAATGGTGATGCTGGTGCCCCTGTGCGGTTTCCCGTTCTCCTCCATGCACGGATGCCAACATACTCACTGCTCCAGCTGCGCGTCGTGGTCCCCGTCATGGTTCTCTGCATCCTGGTCTGTGCACATCACACAGGCTTCCTGGGGGAGCACCTAAATGAACGCGTGCTCCCCTGTTCTTAAAGGGGCAGCACATGCACCAATAGCTGGGAGGCATTTTGTATATTATTACTATTTATTTTTATAGCACCATTGATTCCATGGTGCTGTACATGACAAGGGGTACAAAACACATATAGAAATACTATGTAAGGCACCTTCCCCAGAAGGGAGGTACCTGAGCAACCACTGCAGTTCCCTACATTGAGTGTGAGTGCAATTGTATGTTGCCAAGTCTCCCAACCTGGTATCCTGTGTAGCTTGATCGTGATCCCGTTCCTGTGTTCTAAGTTTCCTGATCCTGAACCTAAAGCCGCTCCAGCAGTACCTGAGCTAGTTTCAGAAACTCGTGTTGTCTGAACGTGAACCTATTCCAGTATTATTTGTTGGCCAGACTGTTATACCAGTGTCCAAATCCTGGGTGTCAGTGACTCCGAGTCTTTGTACGTGACTGCTATCCTGACCCCTGGGGTCAGCACCGGCATTCCCGCGGACTGTCCAGGAGTGGTACCTGGTGGCTGCCTGCAGCGCGAGCCTAAGTTCACCTTGAGGAGCTCTGGCAAAGTCACGCTCCTTCTGGGCAAACCTGGTATTAGGCACAGTGGGTCCACGATACACATGTGTAACACCATGACAATAACTCTTAAGTCTTTAGACAGTGGGAGACATTTATGAAGGAGTCTGCACCCGTTTCTGGCGTTACAAAGTTGCATAGTTTCGCCTTAGGCCGGTTTCACATTAGCGCTTTTTAAGCGCACGCACGGCCGGGGTTAGCTCCGCCCCCGAGCCGGCTCTCTGCCCGGCGTGCCCGCCACTTGCTTGTAGCGCCGCCTACTAGCGGACAGCGGCGCCTGCGATCGGCGCACCCTATCTTTAGCATAGGGTGCGCAGATCGTGCACAGGCCGTGCGCTAGTTGCGCTTTGACCTGCGCTGCGCACTTTTGACGGTGCGCCGTGCGCGCCAAAATCAAACTTTTCGGATTTTGGCGCGCACGGCGCACCGTCAAAAGTGCGCAGCGCAGGTCAAAGCGCAACTAGCGCACGGCCTGCGCACGATCTGCGCACCCTATGCTAAAGATAGGGTGCGCCGATCGCAGGCGCCGCTGTCCGCTAGTAGGCGGCGCTACAAGCAAGGGGCGGGCACGCCGGGCAGAGAGCCAGCTCGGGGGCGGAGCTACCCCCGGCCGTGCGTGCGCTTAAAAAGCGCTAATGTGAAACCGGCCTTACTCGTGCAAGAATTTTTTCCCCTCCTTTTCTGTCATCCTTGCTACTTTTACTTTTCTAAAAAAAAAACAACGGAATTTTTATGTAGGAGGTGTGGCTGTGCGCGGCATGATTGATTTTTTACAATTTAAGCCAAAAACTAGCGAAATGTTAATGGAGCTCTGGATTATGTTGCTGAAGGTCAGATTAGCCGATAGCAAAAATGTAAAAATTAAATGATCCATTCTAGTGACAATCCTCCGAATACTCACCAGAAACACGACCTTCCCAAACGACATGACAAGGTAGTGATCAAAAGCAAAAAATAATGCCGTCAACAGGTAAAGCAGGAGGCAGTAGAAGGTGATGTCCACTAATCCTTGTCCGATCCAGTAGGCCGAAGAGAAGAGGCCTGACAACCGCAGCTGACACCGAGCTTTGATCTAAGAAAGTAAAAATCACATGGTTAGGCCCATGGGTTTTCACTGGACTTAAAGAGTAACCATCCATGATTTTAATGTTGTTTTTATAAGTCAGTTTAATAATATAAATCTGCTTCTTTTCCTCCTGGACTGATCTTTCATTCTCAATTCACAGGTAATATGTGTCTTCAGTGAAAACAGATTTTCTCATTGCTCAAATAGTAAATGACAGTTGGTGCTCATAAAGTTCTATGGAACTTGCAGCAGAATGTCTGTGTTGACCTATAGCTCTTCCCCTTCATAGAATCTTATGAGCATCAACTGTCATCTGCAATCTCAATAATAGGAAAATATTTCTTCACAGAAAATAGATTTTATCTGTGAACTGAGAGTAAAAGATCAGTCCAGGAGGACAAAGTTATTTTCATGTGTATTATTGATTTATGAAATAAAAATTTAAGCAATGGATACTCTTTAAATATAGGTTGTGCCTGTAGGTGCCTGGCATTGGCCACCTTACTTACCTTATTGTCACTGATGCTGCTCATGGCAAAGTGAGGGGAGAGACTGGCGGTGAACAGGGCGTAGCTTAGAATCATTACAATATGTAAAATATAGAACTCTTTTACATCAGTCTAAAAAGATAAAAGATAAAGAATAGTAAGTAACTATATCTGCTTTCATTGCCTTTTTTCTTGTGGCAAAACATATACATTAAAAAAAGCAATAGTCCTAATAAAAAATGTCTGCATAGTAACAGACTACAAACAAACCTATGTTTAGTTGGACGCTGCAGTGATAAGTGATGTCTCTCTGCCCTGGGTTTTCCGATTATGTATTTAATAATGGAAAAGCAGCAGTAAGGGACATATGGAAGACAGTATGACCAGACTACACAGTTTGTTTGTAGTTATTACCATGGAGATGCATGGGTCCGAACATACAGTGGGTACGAAAAGTATTCAGACACTTTAAATTTTTCACTCTTTGTTTCATTGCAGCCATTTGGTAAATTCAAAAAGTTCATTTTTTTCTCATTAATGTACACTCTGCACCCCATCATGACTGAAAAAAAAACAGAAATGTAGAAATTTTTGAAAATGTATTAAAAAAGAAAAACTGAAATATCACATGGTCATAAGTATTCAGACCCTTTGCTCAGACACTCATATTTAAGTCACATGCTGTCCATTTCCTTGTGATCCTCCTTAAGATAGTTCTACTCCTTCATTGGAGTCCAGCTGTGTTTAATTAAATTGATAGGACTTGATTTGGAAAGGCGCACACCTGTCTATATAAGACCTCACAGCTCACAGTGCATGTCAGACCAAATGAGAATCATGAGGTTAACCCCTTTCTGACATCCGATGTACTATCCCGTCCACGGTACCCGGGCCCGCATGACCGTGGACGGGATAGTACGTCGAGCCCTTTAATGCGATACTGCGACTTAAGTCGCGGTGATCACATTAAAATTCCGACGCCATCTTACCTTAGGGAAGTTGGCGTCGACCTCCCGGGCTGCGATCCCGTCCCCCGGCCTCCAGAGCGCTGTTATTGGCTGTTCAATTCTGAACAACCAATCGCAGCATTTCTCATTGCTTCAGCCAATCAGATTGGCTGAAACAATGAGGTCCTAAGCTAGGATCGGAGTACCAATATAAAAAAGCCCCCAGATTGGTGTGATCGCCGATCTAATCGATCGCACCAATCGCATGGCACAGCGGCGGTATATCGCCGCTGTGCCCTGCCAGTACCGACCCGAATCGGTGCTGTATTAGCCCCGATCCAATGCCGGTGCCTGGTACCGCTGTGACTGCTCTGTGCCCTACTGGTGACCTGGCCGTGACCTGCATAGGAATCGGAGCTGTGAGCTCCGATCCTAGGCAGTTGCCATGGTCACCAGGGCCTGCAGGGATTGGTGGGATCGATGTAATCAATCGTGTTATGATGAGTCACCGAAGGAGGAAAAAACAAAATACTAGCTAAGTCCAGAAAAACCAGAGAGGTTGGCAGCTATCGGATTGCAGACCCCTGAAAATATCCACAACTAGCAGTAGCCATGGGGGGTTCCTACGGTGCCCTAGACCCCTCGATCACAGCCGGAGAACTACATAGCCTAAAGACAGAAAGAGGAAAAACTAAGCTGCCCCAGAGCAGACCCCAAAGCAATAGGCAGCCCCCAACATATAATGACGGTGAAGCAAGATGAAAACACTAACACAGATAGAAAGATAGGTTGAGCAAATGATGGGGCCCAAGCTAACTAAATAGGACAGGATAGGAAAGCTGCTGTCTGCCATCCGCAAAAAACCTATCCAAAATGAGACAACCGACTGATAGGAAAAACAGGCCCTGAAGACGCTAGGCTTCAAAAGACTATATCAGCACTCAGGTATATTCTGAAGACAGAGCAAAAGATCAACAGATCAGAGACAAAAATGGAATTCAGCTCACCCCCGGCCGGGGATGGCAGAACTCCCTAAAAACAAGGCAAAACAAAAACAAGACTTAAGAGTACAAAGCAGAGCAGAAAAACTTAGCTTTGAGACGCAGGAATCAGACTGGTCTCCAAGAATCCAGCAGGATCACCAGCAAGGCAGAAGGGCGTTGGCTTCCTTATATCCAGTCCTCAATTCCAGCCACCCAGTCATCATCTAGCTGCCCAGGTGTTTGGTAATCAGTCTCACTACCTTCCTTCACCAGAGGAGGGAGTTCATCAGACCTCAATGGTGAAGGGAAAAATGAACTCACAACAAAATCGATCCCACCAATGACAGGTCACAGCAGTGATGTGACTGCTCTGTGACCTGTCTCTGACTTGCAGTTGACCTGTCTGGTGTCTCTGCAGGGGTCCTCACTCTAGCTGAGGATTCTTGCAGAGAGGTCAGATGCAGCAAGAGCTCCTTTGCTGGGTATTGTGGTGCCACAGCAGCCTGTAGCATCACAATCCCTGTGGAAGAAGGAAGAGAGAAGAAAAAAAGAACACTACTACTGTAAGTGTTACCTGATCCCTGATCTCCTGCCCTATCTATCTTCACCCCCAATCTATCTTCATCCCCCCATCCCCTCCTTCCCCATCTTTTTACCCCCCTCCACCCCCCCTTTTGCGCTGCCTCCGTGCGCAGCCGGTGAGCGTTCATCGGTGATGCAGTTCACCGATCAACACTCGTGCTCGCTTTTTTTTCCTTAGCCCCCTTGCGCCACCTCTGTACACACATCCTGCAGCCGCAAAACTTTGATAAGTGACGCACGTCACTTATCAAAGCTTGCGCCTGCCGTTTTTCTTTTTTTTCACCCCCCTTTGTGCCACCTAACTACAACCCTAACTGTTGATCCCTGCCCAATCTCTCGCGCTCCCCGTATGTACCTCGCCCCCCAAAAATTATGAGCCACTGATTCCTGATTTTGTGACAGAATCAGGAATCAAGATTGACACCACCGGCCTCACAGAAATTGACTTTTTCAAAGTCTTTTTCTCTGAGGATTTTATTAACCTCATGGTGGAGCAAACTAATTTGTACGCTCGTCAATTTTTGGAACAAAACCCGCGTTCATCATTTTCAAACTGGTGTCCTGTAGACGCAGTTGAAATGACGCAGTTTTGGGGCCTGGTCCTCCATATGGAGATCCTGAAGAAGCCCAAACTTCGGCAATATTGGAGTGTTGATATTTTATATAGCACTCCATTGTTCCGAATGGTCATGGCCCGGACGCGTTTTGAGGCCATCCACAAATTTCTGCATTATACTGATAATGCACAGTGTCCCGCACGAGATGACCCCAACTTTGATCGTCTTTTCAAAGTTCGGCCGGTCATCAAACACTCCAACAAAAAGTTTGCTGAAGTGTACGTGCCCAAAAGGGACAACTGCGTGGATGAGTCCTTGGTTCATTTCAAGGGAAGGGTGTGATTCCGTGAATGCCTGTCCAGTAAGAGGGCCAGGTACAGAATCAAACTCTATAAGCTGTGTGAGAGTACCTCAGGGTACACCCACAGGTTTAGAGTGTATGAAGGGAAGGACACCAGGATTGAACCCCCTGAGTGTCCTCCTTTCCTGGGAGTGAGTGGGAAAATTGTGTGGGATTTGGTGCACCCACTGCTGGATAAAGTTTATCAAATCAACACGGATAGCTTTTATACCAGCGTCCCACTCTACAAATCTCTCTCTGCACGAGGTACCGCAGCCTGCGGTACTGTCCGCAAAAATCAGAGAGGCCTCCCGAAGACACTATTTGGGAAGATGCTCCGAAAAGGTGAGCGCAGAGCCCAATGTAGCGACCACCTACTGGTGGTCAAGTACAAGGACAAGAGGGATGTCCTTCTCTTGACCACCATACACGGTGATGGCAGCCCCCTCTGCACTGTACGGGGTACCTCTACACAGGTCAGCAAACCTGACTGTGCTCTGGGGTACAATAAAAACATGGGGGGCGTTGATCTCTCCGATCAACTCCTTCAACCGTACAATACTGTGAGGAAGGCCAAGGTGTGGTATAAAAAGCTGGCCGTGCACATCGTCCAAATGGCAATGCTCAACGCATTCCTGCTGTCGCGATGTGCACGCCACACCGATACATCATACCTTCAGTTCCACGAGGTAGTGGTTAAGGCCCTGATGTTTGGCACTCAGGAAAGAGCGGGCCCCAGTACTTCTGGAACTGAAGGTGCTCGTATTGTACCAGGTCAGCATTTTCCGGGGGTGGTCCCGCCAACCCAAAGAAAAGGTAAGCCGCAAAAAAGGTGTCAAGTGTTTTACAAAAAGGGAATACGCAGGACACCATTTATCAATGCGACACCTGCCCCGAAAAACCTGGCCTGTGTATGAAGGATTGCTTCAAATTGTACCACACCTCCATGCACTACTAATTTACTTTACCGGAAACATTAGATTAGTTGGGGTACATCTCGATTTGTTCTTTGGGGGTCTAGTATCCAAAATGATGTTGTATGTTGTTTTTTTTCCTGTTTAGGCACATCAGGGGCTCTGCACTCGGAACATGACGCCCGCAGACCATCAAAGTCTGCACTCCAAAACGTCACTACTTCCCTTCCAAGCCCCTAATGTGTCTAAACAGTAGTTTTCTCCCACATTTGGGGTATCAGCGTACTGAGGACAAATTGGACAACAACTTTTGGGGTACAATTTCTCTTGTTACCCTTGGGAAAATTAAAAATTGGGGACTAAGAAATATTTTTTGTGGGAACAAAATAGGATTTTATATTTTCACACTCGGGCATTATAAACTTTAGTGAAACACTTGGGGGTTCAAAGTTCTCACCACACATCTAGATAGGATCCTTAGGGGGTCTAGTTTCCAAAATGGGGTCACTTGTTGGGGGTTTCCACTGTTTAGGCACATCAGGCGCTCGTCAAATGCGACATGGCGTCAGAGCTCAATTCCAGCCAATTTTAGGTTGAAAAAGTCAAACGGAGCTCCTTCCCTTCTGAGCCCTGCCATGTGCCCAAACAGTGGTTCCCCCCAGATATTGGGTATCAGCGTACTCAGGACAAATTGGACAACAACTTTTGGGGTCCAAGTTCTCCTGTTACCTTGGGAAAATAAAAAAATTGTTGCTAAAAGATCATTTTTGTGACTAAAGTTAAATGTTCATTTTTTCCTTCCATGTTGCTTCTGCTCTTGTGAAGCACCTGAAGGGTTAATAATCTTCTTGAATGTAGTTTTGAGTAGCTTGAGGGGTGCAGTTTTTAGAATGGTGTCACCTTTGGGTATTACGGTATCTGCCATATAGACCCCTCAAAGTGACTTCAAATGTGAGGTGGTCTCTAAAAAAAATGGTTTTGTAAATTTTGTTGTAAAAATCGCTGGTCAACTCTTAACCCTTATAACTTCCTAAAAAAAAATGTTGTTTCCAAAATTATGCTGATGTAAAGTAGACATGTGGGAAATGTTGTTTAGTACTATTTTGTGTCACATATTTCTCTGTTTTAAGGGCATAAAAATTCAAAGTTTGAAAATTGCTAAATTTTCAAAATTTTCGTCATAATTTCGTTTTTTTACATAAATAAACGCAAGTTATAGCGAAGACATTTTACCACTACAGTGAAGTACAATATGTCATGAGAAAACAAACAATCTCAGAATCGCCTAGATCCGTTGAAGCGTTCCATAGTTATAACCTCATAAAGGGACAGTGGTCAGAATTGTAAAAATTGGCCCGGTCATTAAAGTGCAATTAAAATCACAGCTTGGTGAAGGGCTGAGTTCTCAGTCAGAAAGCTAGTATACAAATAACAGAAAAACTGACGGCACATCAAGAACTAGTCTCACCAAGCTGTGATTTTAATTACATCCAATCATTTGGTTCCTATCCTCCTATAAATAAGGCTTTATCTTGTTATTAGCCAGAGGTAAGTGTTCACACTAGGCAGTTAGATTAGGGACCCATTCGATTTTGAGATTACCTTGACGTTGGTGAATGGGCTCACAATTTTTGGTTAAATTTTGTGCTAAGTATCTCATGTGTCTTTTCTAAGTTTCCAAAGCCATTATGCTATTCACACTTCTTAGATTTCATAATGACATGTCTTAATGCAATTGAGTGCAACCATTTTTCTTATTAATCCTGCCTGCAGGTAGTCAAGGATTTGAGGGATATTTGGGCGAGACGTGTCTATGGGGGTACTACCACCTTCCAAGCAGAACTTCTTGCAAATTTTACGATATATTGCACTCGTAATGGGCTTACAGCTAGCATGCAACGTGGAGATCACTTGGTCTGAGAGGCCTATGGATTTTAGATTATCCCTCTCAGGCTCCATGCTGCCAGCTGTAGGTTCTCTGGATTTGGGTGCCGAACTGGACTCTGGTTCAGGGCGTCGACCCCCTCTGGATGGTCCGCTGGATTGAGGGAGTAGAATCTCTTTAGCTTGGTGTTCTTTTTTGTCATGAAGAGGTCCAGCTGGGGGGTTCCCCACCGATGGCACAAGTCTATGAAGATTTCTTCTTTTAGTTCCCACTCGGAATTCCTGTCTGCTCAGATAATCGGCTATGTTGTTCCTGGAGCCTTCTAGGTGTACTGCTGACAAGGAACGAGCGTTGTTCTCTGCCCAAGTGAGGATGCGGGCTGCTAAATCCTGAAGCTTCCCGTGCCTTGGGCCCCCCTGATGGCGTAGGAAGGCTGCTGTGGTCACGTTGTCTGACATGACCTTTATATGTTGGTCCCGTAGACTCGACCTGCTTCGTTTTAGTGTCTCCCAAACTGCTCGTGGCTCTCGGTAGTTTGAGGACTGTGAGCTGATGTTTCTGGGCCATGTTCCCTGCAAGTACCTTCCTTCCAGATGGATCCCCCATCCGTCTTTGCTGGCATCCATGACTATAGTTATGCATGGTGACAGGATCCAAGGCACCTCCTGGCTGATATTTCTGTGACTGATCCACCACTTTAGAGATGATCTCAAGGCTGGGGACGGCTGAATCTCCCTGTCCAGAGAGGACTGTCGTCTGTCCCATTTTGTCAGGATCTCCCTTTGTAGGCATCTTGTGTGAGCCTGGCTCCACATTACGCAGGGTATGCATGCTGTCAGGGTACCCAGGATCTTCATTGCGGTTCTTATGGATATTCGATCTCGCCCTAGCTGGCGAACTTTGTCCATGATGGGTTACTTTTTTACCTCTGGTAAAAATGAGATTCTGCTTTTGGAATCTAACATGACTCCCAGGAATTTCTTCTGGGTACCGGGCTGCAGGTCTGACTTTTCTTTGTTCAAGATCCAGCCCAGGTTTTCAAGCGTGGCAATTACCGAGACTAGTTGTTCCTTTAACTCCGATGCTGAATGAGATATCACGAGGAAGTCGTCCAAGTATGGCACGATGATTATTCCATCTTGTCTCAAGTGTGCCACGATCTCGGCGACCAGCTTCGTAAAAACCTGAGGTGCTGAAGCCAAGCCGAAAGCAAGAGCCTGAAAGTGAAACTGGTAGTACCTGCTTCCTGTTTTTAGTGCAAAGCGTAGGAACTTCTGAGAGTGAGGGTGGATGGGAACGTGATAGTATGCACTTTTTAGATCTATTGTGCGCATTGCGGCGTTCCGGTCTATCAGTGGGATGGTGGTTTTTAGAGACTCCATTCGGAATCTTTTGTACAGGATCCATTGATTTAATGGCTTTAAATTTATAATGGTCCGACTCTCCCCCGACGTTTTTTTTTACTGTGAAGAGGGTTGAATAGTGGCCCTGACCTCTCTCTATTTCTGGAACCGGAACCACTACCCCTGACCTTAGCAAGTCTTTTATGTCTGCCCATATAGGATCTGTCAGGGTTTTGGACCGGGGATTTGTAACCACGAATCGTGCCGGAGGGGTGTTGTGAATTCGAGGGTATAGCCCTGGGAGACCTATTGAGAATCCACCGGTTTTGGGAGATGAGTTCCCATGCCTCCACGAAGTGTCTGAGGCGGCCCCCTACAGGTATGGCATCATATCATCATTGTCTCCTGCTTCTGGAACTTTGTCCGGAGCGATACGGGGGAGCCCTACTTCCCCCCCCCCTGCGTACTCCCAGCGCGATGATTTCCCCTTCCCTCTATATTCCTGCCTTTGGTAAGAACGGGATTTTTGAAAGGGAAAATGTCTTTTTGGTTTTTCCTCGGGAAAACCTTTTTGGTCGTCCAAGGCATTCCCCAGAATCTTATCTAAGGTCGGCCCGAAAACTCTTCCACCTTAGAAGGGTATGGCACATAATTTATTTTTTGACTGGTAGTCCCCTGACCAGGTCTTCATCCATATGGCACGATGAGCCACATTGGATAAAGAATTATTCCTGGCTGCAAATCACACGGATTCAGCTGAAGTGTCTGCCAGGAATCCGGTTGCGATCCTTTACAGGGGAAGGCCTTCTAAGATATCGCCTCTAGGGGTTTTCTTTTTTAATTGTTGCTCTAAGTGGTCGAGCCATAGATGCATGGATCTGGCGACCGATGTGGCGGCTATGTTTGCTTTCATAACCGCCGCAGAGGCCTCCCAAGCCCTCTTTAGGCGCACGTCGGCCTTTTTGTCAATGGGTTTCTTGAGGCTAGAGAAATCTTCAAAGGGAATTAAAGTCTTCCTTGACACCCTGGCCACCGGGGAGTCGATCTTAGTAACTTCATCCCAAGTATTAATGTCTTCCTGGTTAAATGATAGTCAAAGCTAAAGTCTCGAGGCACGGCCAGTCGTTTCTCGGCGTCCTCCCATTCTTCTAGAATCATTGAACGGATATGGTTGTTAACTGGAAAGACCTGACGGATCCTAGCTCTTAGGCCCCTGAACATCTCATCCTGGATGGATTGAGTCTTTGGGGCTTCTTCAATCTGCATAGTGCTTCTCACGGCGCCAAGAAGCTCGTCCGTGTTTTCTGAGGAGAGGAGGTATCTTTTCCCTACTTCAGGGTGTTCTGAGGTGATTTCGCCCTCTTCCTCCGAGTCCGTACCCTGAATTTCTTCATCTGATGACTGATCGGACACCCATCTTGGTCTCTTAGCCTGAGCCTGGCTGGAAGACTGAGCCGGTAGCAGTCCGGAGACGGAGGCTTGGACTTCCTCTCTGACCATTGTGCGCATCTCTGCAAGGAAAGAGGCCTGCTCGCCTCTGATGATCCTAAGGGTGCAGTCTTCACATAGGGGTTTTTAACATGACCCCGGTAGTTTGCTGAAACAGATGGGGCATTTGGGTCTGCCTGATGTCCTGGAGGTTGATGCTGCGGGAGCCGGTGCCATTTTTTCCTTAATATAAAGCACAGGAATTCTTTTATTCAAGCTCCTGTCTTTTTAATATATACTGCCCACCGTGCCCCCTACTTACGGACGCTGGCTTGGGCTGATCACCATTTTTCACAGCAGTTTCCATGGTGGTGTGCGGTTGCAGCAGACCTGTATGGCCGACCCCCCCCCGCCTTTTTATCCTACCTTCCACCGGTCACCTCACGCTGTCCGCCGCGTCCGCCCGTCTCTGATGCGCCCATGCCCGTGATGCCACCAGAAGTCATCATCGGGCGCCCAGAAGTGATGCGGCCGCCTCTGCTCCAGTGCCTCTGCTCCTCCGGATGATGCGGCGTGTGGCGGCGGGAGCCGAGAGCCCCGCTGAGGGGAAGCGGCTCCAAGTCCCGGAGCCACTCTCCACGGGACACCTGGTGGAGAACCCGCCCTGGACCGTCTGACGGGGGTCAGCTGCCGTGTGGATCCTGATCCCCCTGGGCCCGTCGGTAAGCTCCTTGCTGGATGCCGCGGCTAACTTCCTCTGCGGCATCTCTCGTGCCTGTCCTTACAGGGACAGGAAAAACACTGGAGTGTGGGTGTGGGAGGGGACCTTTAACCTCTCGTGCATTTCCTGTCCCTGTAAGGATGAAAGGAAGGACAACCCCATTGTGCTGTCAGGAAAGGACGTCCTGGAAAAACTTGTTGCATCATTCTCAAGAAGGCTCATGGCTGTACTAGTTCAAAAGGGTGCTTCTACTCAATATTGAGCAAAGGGTCTGAATACTTATGACCATGTGATATTTCAGTTTTCTTTTTTAATAAATTTTCAAAAATTTCTACATTTGTTTTCTTTCAGTCAAGATGGGGTGCAGAGTGTACATTAATGAGAAAAAAAATGAACTTTTTTGAATTTAACAAATGGCTGCAATGAAATAAAGAGTGAAAAAATTAAAGGGGTCTGAATACTTTCCGTACCCACTGTATGCTGTAAACACCAATCAGTAAGATATTTTTTGATACGAACTGTCTGCTAAGTTGCCTTATTTTTTATTTTTGCTAAGTTGTAGCAAAGAAAAAATAGATGGCAAAAAGGAGAACATAGCTTTTAAAGGCTGACACCCCTCCCTGCAATAAAAGTTGACTCACAACTAATGTTGTCTGCCAAAACAAAACTTATTGGAGATATGATATCATGACTATTATCCCAGCAATTCCCAGAGACAGATAATATCACCTCTACTTCACTTTTCACCAGTGACGTACCTTTAATATAGGGTTGTTCCACACATGGATGAGGTTTCCAGACTTCGACAACTTGAGAAAAGCATTACTGATGATGTTCACAAGGACGGGTAAGATGTTTATCATTTTTGTGTTTCCAATTATTTGAAAGCTATAGCCCTACAATAATAAACCAAATTAATGCAAATAAATATAAGAGACTCCTACACCACATCGCAAAATACAGACCATAAAAAACTGCCACTAGGGGCGCTTATTGCCTCCAAATATTTACCGCTACCATTAGATTCAATGCATGCAGTGACCCTTTTATTACCATGCTGATAAGAAATCACCCATGGGCAAAATGCATGCAGTGACCCTTTTATTACCATAATAATAAGAAATCACCCATGGGCAACGCAAAAACGATGAATGACCTTTTCTCCAGTAGAAACCTCAATGGCTCCCCGGTATGTTTCAGTGCTTGGGTCATATTTGCCATCCACCACATCAACCACAATATCTTGTGCTTGTATGGCCATGACAAAGTCTTCAATAGCAGAGCCTGGTAGGTTGACAGGAAAGAAGAAATCCTATATAGTCAAATGAAATATCATTTTAGCAAGTTATAGAAAATTCTATTCAACTGCCCTAAAGGTATGTATGTGTCTCAGATCCAGAAGAGAATGGGTAGCACTCACCAATCTTGAAATTCCACATTTTACTAGCTTGGCCAGTGCGAAATTTTCGCACATTGGTCGTCGGGGGCGCAGGCAATTTCAGAAAAAGCAAGCTGGTCAAATCTAAATGTATTTCATGAGATGATGAACACAGACAGGTATTTATATATTGAGTTTGGTAATACAATAAATTGTTTTGATAAGTAGAGCGCAAAAAATGTCTTCCGGTTGAGGTGCCACCTGCAGGTCATTGTGTTTTCTCAGGTTTATGAAAATGAATGTTTAAACTGTATTTAGTGATAAAATCTTGTATGTGTGGTTTGTTTGGCTCTTTTCTTGCTGAAGGGAGCACGTTTACCTTTGAAATGGTGTATCATTTGCGTGTGTGGTGCGAAGTAATTACCGAAAAAGCAGTGCATGTATACAAATGTGTTTGCATATGTGACTCATCTGCAGTGAAGTGTGCAATCCTCCAATGTGCCTGAAATAGGCTGTGCAAGCACTTGAGCAAGCTGGAAAGACCTCAAGGCAAATGTTTGGATTTTTTTGTGATGTCTGTAAGCAGCTCTGTGGTAGTGTGCTTTGGGGTAGTATGCTGCCATCTGCAGGTAATTTGACCTTTCAAATAGTTTATCATTTGTTTGTGTGGGTGGAGTATGAACGGAGCAAGTGTGCACTTCATCAAGGCAGTACATGTTTACAAATGTGTTTGCATATGTGCCTCACCTGCAGTGAAGTGTGCAATCCTCCAATTTGGCTAAAATAGGCTGGGCAAGCAGTTCCGCAAGTTGGAAAGCCCCCAAGGCAAATGTTTGGATTTGTTTGTAATGTTTGTAAGCAGCTTTGTGGTAATGTGCTTTGGGGTACTGTGGTTCCACCTGTAGGTCATTTTTCCTTACAGAAGGTTTTTGAAAATTAATGTTTAAACTGTATTTTGTGATCAAATCGTGGATGTGTGGTTTGTTTGGCTATTTTCTTGCTGAAGGGGGCAAGTTTTCCTTTCAAATGTTGTATCATTTGTGTGTGTGGGTGCAGTATGAACGGAGATACAACGTGATCACTGAAAAACAGTGTTTAGAAATAATAGAATACAGTAGATTGGTAACAATTAAAACATCTTCACCGGGAGAGTAAGAAAAGGAGTGTGCAGGTTGTCACCTGCACACTCCTTTTCTTACTCTCCCATTGAAGATGTTTTAATCGTTACCAATAAAGTGTGGAATTTCAAGATTGGTGAGTGCTATCCATTCTCTTTATTCTGGATCTGCGATATTGTTGTTTCTGGGTGAGCAACCGAAGTCTTGGGGTATATGACTGCAGTATTTTTTAACACCGCATTGATTTGCGTAGTTGGAGCGGTATCAGCGGTGCTATCCTCTTTCTTCTACTGGATAAAAGTATGTGTCTGATAACACTGAATGACAACCATAGAGGCTTCCACTGCCTCCAACATGGAAAATCAGCAATACCAGCCGCAAAATATCTCCAAATTAGATCAGGAGTATAGACAAGCTGATAACAACCCCAGTGTGGGACATATTGCAGATAAGCTTGGAATATTTTATTTTGAATGAAAACCAGTATGAGATGACTTGCTTGCTCGTCAGTTTGGGGTGCAAGGATTTCTCTTGCAGAGTGTTCAGCGTCACAAGTCAGTGTTTCCATTCATTCCATTGACAGTAAGTAGAGGAGGACGTATGGGCTGGATCTCATGTATACATAAGGCCTACATTAGCATTTCAGTCTTGCATCTTGTTAGGGTATGTGTGTTTTTGTTCCTCTCTGCAGAGGGCATCCCTAGTGCACAGCCCTGCGGACAGGTTGCAGAGTGGGCTTCATTCTTTGTGCTAAAAGCTGATGTTTAAGGGGGTGGGTGTGAACACTTTTGCCCTTCCAGGGTGCTGATCCCAGGAGAGGGAGAACAATAAGCCACATGTTTAGTCAAGGTATGGTTGTGGGATCTGTTGTCTGTATTTGAGAAACAATCTGAAAGACTGTTTTTGCTGGCTGGAGTGGGATACACGTGCTACGATCGTGATATCCATCATCTGGAGGAACATAGGCTGTGGCTGCAGACTATACTAGAGGAAGATATCAAAATTTGTGAGCCAATCAAAAGTTGGGAGACAGTGGGTATCACCTGGTACTGAGGCAGTGGAACTACCGATCCCAGGTTGGGATCTTGTGGACTGGGGACATTGTATTATCTACCTGAAATTACTGTAAGACCATGGCCGTAAGTATTGTTAACCTGCTGTGGCGTGGCTAAGGGTTGTATAGTCGATGGGAGGTATGTGTCTCAGAGGTGGCATGTCTCTGTAATGTAAGCCCAGAGTGTTTCTTTAGTACACATAAGCCCTAATGAATATCACTATACTTCTAATGTATTGCAAGGACCTGTGGTGAGATCATAATCACGTGACTAGTCAGCTGCTGGGTTCGTGGGTGTGGCTATACCTTTATAATGTAGACTACTCCTGAAACACGGGGCTGTATATGGGGAGGGACAAGCCTCCTGTGTGTGCTGAGGCTCCAGGACTGAGCATGAAGGAATGGACAGTTATGTTTTTTTTTCCTCCTGAGCTGAAGGCTAGTTCTTTTGGTGATGTGCTGTTTTTGGTTTATGAAGCAATAAACCCTATGAACTTTAAAGGAACGCGCCGCCTGATTGACTCCCGTTGCACCTGAGCGAGTACAATCCC
The DNA here is from genome assembly GCF_039654945.1 of Dendrobates tinctorius. Classification (NCBI taxonomy): domain Eukaryota; kingdom Metazoa; phylum Chordata; class Amphibia; order Anura; family Dendrobatidae; genus Dendrobates; species Dendrobates tinctorius. The sequence continues at coordinate 20,072,430 of NW_027361682.1, forward strand.
TACACTGCCTAAGTGATTATTACAACCCACAACATCACATCTTCTCAACCAGATACCTGTGTTATTGTGAATCAAGAGGCTGGTGTAGTATCCATGGTATCGATCTCCTGGTCTTGAGAAGTACAGATTGGGGGAAAGTTCCAATGAATATATCATAGGAAAAATGGCAATAAATATTCTCATCGAAATCAGTGGTAGCATAAACAAGACCAAGATCAGTAATCTGGAAAATAAGGAAACAAAATATATTGCACATACTGTATAGCTGTGTTCCCTTTACATAGATAACATTACAAATCCTGTACTGATCCAGAGTTGCATCCTGTATTATACACCAGAGTTGCACTCACTATTCTGCTGGTGCAGTCACTGTGTAAATAAATTACATTACTTATCCTGTACTGATCCTGAGTTACCTCCTGTATTATACTCCAGAGCTGCACTCACTATTTGACTGGTGGAATCACTAAGTGGATACATTGCACTACATATTCTATACTGATCCTGAGTTACATCCTGAATTATACCCCGTGCTGGGCTCAGTGCTCACTATTTTACTGGTGGATTGACTGTGTACATACATTATCCATTTTTCCCCTCTGCCTTTGAGGGGGGGCGAGATTACGTCACTTCATCGCACACCATGCTGTATGCTGGGCAGTGCAGCAGCGGAGACACTCTGCAGAGATCAGAGCAGCGGGGAAATAAGGAGGACAGGTGAGTAGTAGTAGTAGTTTTTTATATATATATATGTTACGATAATGTAAAATATCACATAAGATTCCCCTGATTATCACATTGCAGAAACTTCTATTCGCATACTGAGCCCTGTTAAGTCAGTGTGCGGGTTTGACCCCCCTGTTCTTTTCCCTTTGCCTGCATATTTTGGCTCACTGGCAGCCTGTAAACTGAGACAGCAGCAACTCACCTCCTTGTTCCTCCCCCGCAGCTCACACACACACGACCAGTGTAACCTGAATTACTAGTCACTGGCTTCCTGCCTCACGGCAGGGGGTCCCTTTATCTGTTCCACCTTGTGCAGGTACTCTCACAGACAATAATAAGAATCTAATCATTTGGTCATAAAAAGCTGCCAGATTACGACAGAAATATGAAAATAACACAATGGGACATGCTCCAAGCGGGCTTCGCCACAGTGGTTCTTACTAAATTCTAACACTAACAGAACCAGAGAAATAGATTTTTCCTGAACAGAGCGTGATAGACAGCTAGTGTTTGATGTCATCAGAAAGCTAATTTCAATATAAGATGAATGATGGTTCTGCCGATATTCTGCTAGGTTCTCAAGCCCCGATATGATGGTTATAAGTTTTCAGAACCCAAATCTGTACTTTGAGAAAGGGGAGGACTGTCACAAGATAGCCCCTTTGTTGATGTCACCAGTCCAAAGGTATAAGTAATTGTCCCCTAACCCCCCATTCATTCTAGCCTGGGATGCCATGCCAATAGAATATCAAATGCATGGTGACGTCTGGCTCCTCCTCCTCCCCCAGCATGGTTCTGCCTGAAATGATCTAAGTAACATGTGAGTTTTATTCCTTCTCTTAATCTCCCTTTTATTGTATTCGCATTGTACATATTTTAATTGTCTCCCATTGTAAAATCTTTTTATATCTTTGTAAACACTGCCCATCTTTTGGGAATAAACTATAAAATTTATTAGGTCTGTCTCCTTGCTCTGTGACAAATTCACGCACCTATAAGCTAATTATGCTACTGATTTGGGTTGGCTTCGAACCCCTCTATTAATTTGAAATATTAATAAGAGAAATCATAAGCTGGTGGCAGCGAAGGGTGCTCTGGGCAGGTGGGCCAGCTGGCAGTGACAGAATGGGTTTTATAAGCTGATATGTCTGGCGGTGGCCAGGACTAGTTATAATTCCCTCACTGCAGCGGCCTAATAGCCAGTGCACAACAAGTAGCCCCTCAGGTGACTACTTATCCTAGGTGTAGTTCCCTGACTGACCTGAGGGTAAGGGGGCGCTGGAGAGCTGCGAGTTCCAAAGTAGAACTGAAAAGTGGGGTATACATAAAATCCCGGCAGCTTGTAACATATTGTGGCAGCAGTGGGATATGTGCAATAACCCCCTGCGATAAATTGTTAGGGCAAGACTAGCTTGCTGTTTTTATCACATGGTGCCAGCGCTGGGATAACTAAGATAAGCCCCCCTGTGTCTGTGATAGCCATGTGCGGCCAAAGGTCACACCCCCTGATCGTGACAATATATATATCAGTGAATACATGGTGGCCATAATACTGCAGAACTGTGGGGCTGCATTATATTCTATGAGGTGGCTGCATTATACTATATGGGTGGCTGCATTATATTCTATGGGGGGCTGCATTACACTCTATGAGGTCGCTGCATTATATTGTATAGGGGCTGCATTTTATTCTATGAGGTGGCTGCATTATATTCTATGGGGGGCTACATTATATTCAGTGGGGGGCCTGTATTATACTTTATGGGGTATATGGGGGCAGCATTATATTCTATGGGGGCTGCATTATACACTGTGGGAAGCTGCATTATACACTGTGGGGGCTGCATTATACATTGAGCAGACTATGGGGTGCATTACACTATATGGGGTCTGCATTCTACTCTATCATACTATGGGCAGTGCATTATAGTATATGAACTGATGTGACCTGCATCATACTGTATCGAGGACTATAGGGAATGCATTATACTATATGAAGAACTATGGGGTGCATTGGAGTACTGAGGAGTGTATATTACTATAAGAAGGACTACGGGGAGTGTATTATACTGCATGGAGTGCTATGGGGATTGTATTATACAATATGGAGGACTATGGGGAGTGTCCTACACTATAAAGAGGACTATGGCACACATTATAGAATATGGAGGACTATGGGGTGCATTATACTATGGGGAGGACTATGGGGAGTGTACTATACTATATGGATTACTATGAGGCAGATTATTCAACATGAAGGACTATGAGGTGCATTATACTTTATGAAGGTCTATGGGGAGTGTATTATACTATATGGAGAACTATGTGGCACATTATATAATATGGAGTACTATGGGGTGCATTATACTATGTGGAGGACTATGGGGTATATTATACTTTATGGAGGACTATGAGGAGAGTATTATACTGTAATGAGGACTATGGGTCACATTATACAGTATGGTGGACTATGGGGTGTATTATACTAAACAAGCAAAATGCTGCCTATTCATGGAGTGATTGGATTGCTTATGCCGAAACAAAAATCATAGTTCTCAGCAGCACATCTCCAGGAAAGACTGCACATATGTTGCTGAATAACATGATACTGTATGGGGACAGATTGATCTACTAATGATCATTCTGTCCCCATCATGGCTCCTCAGCCGGTGTAAGGAGGCCGGGAAACAAGCATCAAATTACTTTAATATTGTCGCACACAAGTTCAGCACATGTAAATACAATCAAAATTTTTAGGTGTGATGTTGCAATATGTTAGTATTTGGGGCCCCATTTTAAACTTTTGCCCAGGGTCCCACTTTGCCTAAAACTGGCCTTGCCTATTATTATACGCCAAAGTTGCACTCACTGTTATGCTGGTGGAGTCACTATGTACATACATTACATTACTTATCCTGTACTGATCCTGAGTTACAACCTGTATTATACTCCAGAGCTGCACTCAGTATTCTGCTGGTGCAGTCACTGTGTACATACATTACATTACTTATCCTGTACTGATCCTGAGTTAGATCCTGTATTATACTCCAGAGCTGCACTCACTATTCTGCTGGTGCAGTCACTGAGTATATACTGTACATTACATTACTTATCCTGAGTTACATCCTGTATTATACTCCAGAGCTGCACTCACTATTCTGCTGGTGCAGTCACTATGTACATACATTACATTACTTATCCTGTACTGATCCTGAGTTAGATCCTGTATTAATGGCACAATGGAGGAGTAACAGTAGTGATGACATCTATGCCACAGTAGAATTCACTGATAAACTACAGTGGCATTTAAAAGTTTAGGTCCCCCTGGTCAAAATTACTGTCATTGTGAACAGTTAAGAAAGTTATAGATGTAATGATCTCTAAAAGGCCTAAAAGGTTAACTATGACATATTTCCTTTGTATTTTAGAAAATTATACATATATATACACTCACTGGCCACTTTATTAGGTACACCATGCTAGTAAGGGGTTCTACCCCCTTTTGCCTTCAGAACTGCCTCAATTCTTCGTGGCAGAGATTCAACAAGGTGTTGGAAGCATTCCTCAGAGATTTTGGACCATATTGACATGATGGCATCACACAGTTGGCGCAGATTTGTCGGCTGCACATCCCTGATGCGAATCTCCCGTTCCACCACATCCCAAAGATGCTCTATTGGATTGAGATCTGGTGACTGAGGAGGCCATTTGAGTACAGTAAACTCATTGTCATGTTCAAGAAACCAATCTGAGATGATTCGAGCTTTATGACATGGCGCATTATCCTGCTGAAAGTAGCCATCAGATGTTGGGTACATTGTGGTCATAAAGGGATGGACATGGTCAGCAACAATACTCAGGTAGGCTGTGGCGTTGCAACGATGCTCAATTGGTACCAAGGGGCCCAAAGAGTGCCCAGAAAAAATTCCCCACACCATGACACCACCACCACCAGCCTGAACCGTTGATACAAGGCAGGATGGATCCATGCTTTCATGTTGTTTACGCCAAATTCTGACCCTACCATCCGAATGTCGCAGCAGAAATCGAGACTCATCAGACCAGGCAACGTTTTTCCAATCTTCTACTGTCCAATTTCGATGAGCTTGTGCAAATTGTAGCCTCAGTTTCCTGTTCTTAGCTGAGAGGAGTGGTACCCAGTGTGGTCTTCTGCTGCTGTAGCCCATCTGCCTCAAAGTTCGACGCACTGTGCGTTCAGAGATGCTCTTCTGCCTACCTTGGTTGTAACGGGTGGCAATATGAGTCACTGTTGCCTTTCTATCAGCTCGAACCAGTCTGCCCATTCTCCTCTGACCTCTGGCATCAACATGGCATTTCCGGCCACAGAACTGCCGCTCACTGGATTTTTTTTCTTTTTCGGACCATTCTCTGTAAACCCTAGAGATGGTTGTGCGTGAAAATCCCAGTAGATCAGCAGTTTCTGAAATTCTCAGACCAGCCCTTCTGGCACCAACAATCATGCCACATTCAAAGGCACTCAAATCACCTTTCTTCCCCATACTGATGCTCGGTTTGAACTGCAGGAGATTGTCTTGACCATGTCTACATGCCTAAATGCACTGAGTTGCCGCCATGTGATTGGCTGATTAGAAATTAAGTCTTAACACACAGTTGGACAGGTGTACCTAATAAAGTGGCCAGTGAGTGTATATATATATATATATATATATATATATATATATATATACACACACACACATCTTTTAAATTTGAAAAATTACAAAAAGGAATTGTCATGGTTTGAACAGGGTTCTTGCCCTGCACTCACAGGGTTAAGTGTTCGTGGCCTCTTTCTGGATCTGGGAGGGGTATTTATACTCACTCTTTACCAGGGTTCTCTGTCAGCTATACTGTTGTTCTGGTGTGTCTGACCCCTGGTGTGCGTGTATTCTGCGTTGCTTGTTTGCTTCCCGTGTATGACCCGGTCTGTTTCCTCACTCTGTACTCCGTCTCTCGCTTTGGTCCTATTGTCTTCTCCGGTTCTGACCTCCTGGCTTGGCTATCGTTACTCCGTTACAGTTTACCCCTATTGTACCGTCTAATGCCCGTTCTGGTTTTCTGATCTATTGCTATGTCCTGACTATCCATTCTGTCTAAACCTTTGGTACTGTATTGCTATCTTGTGCTTTGACCCTGGCTTCATCTGGTTTCCGCCCCTGTCTATGCCCCTTGGTAACTTGTCCCGTAGTTACCTTTCTAGGAGTTTCCCTGCAGCTCCTAGCTCTGTGGAGCTTAGGTCACGCCCCCAGCAGTCATGTGCTTCAGGTCCTGATACTCTGAAGCATGCATCATCACCGCTGCTGCCCTGCTTCACAGGTATCTTTGAGCACTGTCTTTGTACTCAGGACACCTGCACTGGCTCAGTGAGCAAGTGCAGTGCGGGGAACGTGACAGGAATGTGTCTGATGCATGGTTAGTACCTAGTATCAACTTCTCTTGAAAGTATCACAACTTGTAAATGCTTTTTGCAGCCAGCCAAGAAGCTCTCAATTCTTGTTCGAAGGATTTTCGTCCATTCTTCCTTGGAAAATTTTTCTAGTTCTGAAAGAGTCCTGGGTCATCACTGCTATTTTGAGGTCTCGCCACAGATTTTAAATGATAGCAACAAAACCCAGTTGCATATTAGTGCAAGGGAAGGAAACATCCAGTGATGTGCCTCCCTATGAAAAACTACACCAACTCCAAGATACATAAGAAACCAGAGAAAAAGGAGCGAGAGGTGACAAAAGATTGTAAAAATAGTATGTAAATACTTATGTCTCCCAAAAAAATTGAGAAAAGTATTCAAGGTCTGATACCTTTATTGGCTAACCAGCAGGGCCGGCGTTAGGGGCAGGCAGACCAGGCAGCTGCCTAGGGCCCCTGCTCCTCCAGGGGCCCCCAGCCAGCGGCACATCACACAGCCGTTATGGGGCCCCTGTGAGGCAGGGGGCCTGCCTTTCCCCAGCGCCGACTCCCGCTGCCGCCGCATTGAAGGAGGCAGTGATGGGAGGAGAGAGAGTCAGCTGACGCTCCCTCTCCCATCATTCCTCGCTCTGCCTCTGACACAGCGGGGGCGCGATGACGTCATTGCGCTCTCACTGTGTGCCAGACAGAGCAGGAAGAGACAGGAGCAGCCAGCAGCGCAGGCACGAGGAGAAGGTGAGGAGTGTGTTTTTTTTTTTAAAATCAGTGTGAGTGCTGGACTGTGGGGCCACTCTGGGGGGGCTATTTACCATGCTCAGCTGTATCATACCATGCTGGGGGGGCCATATACCATGCTGGGCTGTATCATACCATGCTGGGGGGGCTATATTCCATGCTGGGCTGTATTACACCATTCTGGGGGGGCTATATACCATGCTGGGCTGTATCATATCATGCTGGGGGGGCTATATACCATGCTGGGCCGTATTATACCATGCTGGGCTGTATTACATAATTCTGGGGGGGCTATATACCATGCTGGGCCGTATTATAACATGCTGGGCTGTATCATACCATGATGGGGGGACTATAAACCATGCTGGGCCATATTATACCATGCTGGGCTGTATTACACCATTCTGGGGGGGCTATATACCATGCTGGGCTGTATCATACCATGCTGGGGGGAGCTATATACCATGCTGGGCTGTATTACACCATTCTGGGGGGACTATATACCATGCTCGGCTGTATCATACCATGCTGGGGGGGCTATATACCATGCTGGGCTGTATTACACCATTCTGGGGGCTATATACCATGCTGGGCTGTATCATATCATGCTGGGGGGGCTATATACCATGCTGGGCCATATTATACCAAGTTGGGATGTATTACACCATTCTGGGGCGCTATATACCATGCTGGGCTGTATTATATCATGCTGGGCTGTATTATACCATGCTGGGCTGTATTACACCATTCTGGGGGGGGGCTATAAACCATGCTGGGCTGTATTATACCAGGCTGGGCTGTATCATACCATGCTGGGGGGGCTATATACCGTGCTGGGCCGTATTATACCATGCTGGGCTGTATTACACCATTCTGGGAGGGCTATATACCATGCTGGGCTGTATTATACCGTGCTGGGCTGTATTATACCATTCTGGGGGGCTATATACCATGCTGGGCTGTATTATACCTTGCTGGGCTGTAGTATACCATTCTAGGGGGGCTATATACCATGCTGTGCTGTATTATACTGTACTGGGCTGTATTATACCATTCTGGGGGGCTATATACCATGCTGGGCTGTATCATACCATGCTGGGGGGGCTATATATCATGCTGGGCTGTATTACACCATTCTGGGGGGACTATATACCATGCTCGGCTGTATCATACCATGTTGGGGGGGCTATATACCATGCTGGGCTGTATCATATCATGCTGGGGGGGCTATATACCATGCTGGGCCGTATTATACCAAGCTGGGATGTATTACACTATTTTGGGGCGCTATATATCATGCTGGGCTGTATTATATCATGCTGGGCTGTATTATACCATGCTGGGCTGTATTACACCATTCTGGGGGGGCATAAACCATGCTGGGCTGTATTATACCATGCTGAGCTGTATCATACCATGCTGGGGGGGCTATATACCATGCTGGGTGGTATTATACCATGCTGGGCTGTATTACACCATTCTGGGGGGTTTATATACCATGCTGGGCTGTATTATACCGTGCTGGGCTGTATTATACCATTCTGGGGGGCTATATACCATGCTGGGCTGTATTATACCTTGCTGGGCTGTATTATACCATTCTGGGGGGGCTATATACCATGCTGGGCTGTATTATACTGTACTGAGCTGTATTATACCATTCTGGGGGGGGCTATATACCATGCTGGGCTGTATTATACCATGCTGGGCTGTATTATACCATTCTGGGGGGCTATATACCATGCTGGGCTGTATTATACCGTGCTGGGCTGTATTATACCATTCTGGGGGAGCTATATACCATGCTTGGCTGTATTCTACCATGCTGGGATGTATTATACTATTCTGGGGGATATATACCATACTGGGCTGTATTATATCATTCTGAGGGGGCTATATACCATGCTAGGCTGTATTATACCATGCTGGACTGTATTATACCATGCTGGGGGGCTATACACCATGCTGGGCTGTATTATACTACTGGGCTGTATTATTCCATTCTGGGGGGGCTATATACCATGCTGGGCTGTATTATACCATGGTGGGCTGTATACCATGCTGGGCTGTATTATACCATGCTGGGCTGTATTGTACCATGCTGTGCTGAATACCATGGTGGGCTGTGCTGTATACCATGGTGGGCTGGGCTGTATACCATGTGGTGCTGGGCTATATACCATGTGGTGCTGGGCTATATACTATGTGGCTGTGTTATATACCATGGCGTACATTTTAAATTATATTCTATAGGGGGAGGCTGTGTTATATAATATGGGGGGCTACATTATATTCTATGGGGAGGTGGGCTGTATTATATTCTATTTGGGGCTACATTATATTCTATGGGGGGGCTGTATTATATTATATTCGATGGAGGCTGCATTATACTATATGAGGAGAGCTACATTGTATTCTATGGAGGGGCTACATAATACTATATAAGGGGCTGCATTATATCCTATGAGGGGGTTGCCATATATTCTGTGGAGGGGCTGCATTATACTATATGGGGGTGGGGCTGCATTATTTTCTATGGGGGTTACATTATATTCTGTGGAGTGGCTGCATTATACTCTGGGGTAGCTGCATTATTCTCTAAGGGGTGGCTGCATTATACTATAAGAGGTGGGCTGCATTATATTCTATGGGGGTTACATTATATTTTATGGCGGGGCTGCATTATACTCTGTGGGGTGGCTGCATTATGCTCTATGGGGTGGCTGCATTATACTATATGTGGGCTGCGTTATACTGTATTGAGGACTATGGGGAATACATTATATGAAGAACTATGGGTGACTATGGCAGTGCATTATACTATATGGAGAACTATGACGAGTGTATTATACTATATGGAGGACTGAGCAGTGTATTTTAATATATAGAGGGCTATGAGAAGTTTATTATACTATATGGAGGACCCCCCTAGTCCTCCATATAGTATAATAAACTTCTCATAGCAGATTATAGCAGATTATATTATATGGAGGACTATGGGGTGTAAACTGTAGATGTGCTGCTGATAACATGATACTGTATGGTGATCTGTTAGGGTGTGTGCACACGTTGCGGATTAGTCTGTGGCTTTTTCTGCAGAGAATCCATATATCTTGGCCGAAACCGCAGGGTAAAACACATGCATTTTTCCTGCGGATTCCTAGCATGTGTACAGTGGATTTGATGCAGGTTCTAGTGCGGTTTGGCAGTGCGGATGAGAGAGAAAGATTGATTTGTATGTCCCGGAACGTACACTGCAGCTGCGGTTCCGCAAAAAAGAAGTAACATGCTGTGGAAAATAAACCGCAGCAAATCTGTGTGGAATTTTCCGCAGCATGTGCATGGCGAATTTGGTTTTCTATAGGTTTACATGGTACTGTAAACCGCATGGAAACTGCTGCGGATCCGCAGGACCAAATCCGCTGCGGATCCGCAGCAAAAACCGAAACGTGTGCACATACCCTTAGTAATCCATTAGTGATCGTTCTGTTCCCATCATTCTTTCTCAGACGGTGGAAAGAGGCCGGGAAACAAGTGTTGAACGACTTCTTCAATTTTGTCGATCACACTCATTTAGCGGGCTGAACTCAGCGCATGTAAATACAATCGAAATGCTTCTGTGATGTGCTATATGTTATCATTTGGGGCCCCAATTTAAACTTTGCCTAGGGCCCCACTTTGCCTAAAACCGGCCCTGCTAACCAGAGAAATTATATTTGCAAGCAAGCTTTCAGGGCTCAAAAGGCCCCTTCATCAGGGTAGATTACAAGTGAATTACTGAGAAACGATGGCAACATTTAAATAGGAATTACAACAGGACATGAGATGATGCTAGCTATAGACAGGCCAAGGAAATCAAATTAAGGTTTTTGTTACACATGCAGATGAGGACCAAGTGTTCTATTAGAGATCTGAAGACCTTCTTGTGGAGGTGTGAACTTTGTTCATGTAATGAGTCATGAACCCAGGTGTCAAATTCAGTCCTTTTGTTAGCGATTGGAACATATTTATAAATTTAAACTCCAAAATCTTCTCTTCTCTGTCACTATTAAAATGACCTTTCAATATTAGGACTTTTAGATCTGCCAAGCTGTGTCCAGGTCTAGAGAAGTGTATCCCTACAGGTGTGTCCAGCTCATTTTTTATTGTATGTCTATGCAGATTCATCCTTGTTTGTAGTTTTTGTTTAGTTTCCCCGATGTACGTCCCTGCATTGCACCTTGTACACTGTATCATGTACACGACATTGGAGGATGTACATGAAAAAGAGTCCATGATCTAATAGTCCTGATTTGTGTTTGGTATGGGGACTTTATCTGTTGGTGATATGTGGGTGCAAGTCTTGCATTTCTTACTGTTACAGGGGACTGTGCCTGTCTCTGAAGGTGATTCGAGGGTACTTCTGACAAGGATACTCCTTAGGTTGGGAGGCTGTTTGTAGGAGAGCAGTGGCAGTTCCGGGAATATTGCTTTCAGTCTGTGGTCTCTGTGGAATATGGGTTGGAGGTCAGTGCCAATTTTCCTTAAAATGTTCATGTTAGGGTTGTACGTGACCACAAGCGGCACCCTGCTGTTTTCCTCCTTCTGTTTGTAATCCAGGAGGCTACTTCTTGGGATCCTTGTAGCTCTGTGGATCTGTTCATCAATTACAAGTGGATGGTATCCTTGGTGTAGGAATGTTTTTCTGAGTGATAGTAGTTGTAGTTTTCTATCCTCATTGTCCGAACAGATCCGAATGTACCTTAGAGCTTGACTGTAGATTATTGATTTTTTTTGTCTCTCGGATGAAAGCTGTTCCATCTCAGGTATGCCGGACGTCCTGTGGGTTTATGGTAAATAGTCGTTTGTACGGTATTGTCTTTGATGTATATAGTTGTGTCCAGAAAATGGATTTGGGATTTTGAAAAGTTGAGGGTGAGCTTGATGGTTGGGTGGAACTTGTTGAAGTTGTTGTGGAAGGTAAGCAAGTCCTCCTCTGAGCCTTTCCAGATTAGTAGTAGGTCATCAATGTAGCGGAAGTATGCTAGAGGTTTGATAGTGCAGGATGCCAAAAAGTCTTGTTCTAGTTTAGCCATAAACAGGTTAGCATACTGTGGTGACATCTTGCTTCCCATGGCGCTGCCCATGCACTGTTGGTATATATTGTTTCCAAAAGAAAAATAGTTATGGTGGAGCACAAACTGGATGAATTGCAGGGCTGGTTCCGAGGCCAGATTGTTTTTTTTTGGAAATATTTGCATGCAGCAATCCCATCTCTGTGAGGAAGGTTGGAGCATAGGGACTCTACATCCATGGTGGCCAATATTGTATCCTCTGGAAGTGGACCCAGTGCTGACAATTTACAGAGAATGTCTGTGGTGTCCTGGATGTAGCTGGGTGTTTGCCTCACCAAGGGTTTCAAAATGTTCTCCACCCAGCCAGGCATATTTTCAGTTAATGTCCCAATACCAGAGATGATGGGTCTCCCTGGATTACCTTCTTTGTGTATTTTAGGTAACATGTAGAAGGTACCTATTTTGGGGTTGTCTGGTATTAGGTCCAGTAGGGAGGATGACATAGAGTCATACCCATAGATGATCTTTGTTAATTCCTCTTTGCATTTTTTGGTGGGATCTTCCTGAAAGGGGGTGTAGTATTTTTTGTCCAGGAGTTGTCTGTGTGCTTCCTGGATGTAATCTGTCTTATTCATAATTACTACAGCTCCCCCTTTATCTGCTGGTTTAATGATGATGTTGTTATTGGTTTTTAAGGATTTTATGGCTCTTCTTTCCTCCGTGCTGATATTGTGTGGTATTTTGAGGTGTTTGTCCAAAATGTCAGATTTTACTTTTTTGCGGAAACAGTCTATGTAGTGGTCCAGAGTTTGGTTGTGTCCAGGTTGTGGGGTCCAGTTTGTCCTCTTTTTCTTTTTTGATGTGTCTGTCTCACTGATTTGTGATGGGTTATCTGTGTGGTCATGGAAGAATTCTTTTAGCCTTAATCTGCGGAAGAATTCCTCAATATCACTGCAGAATTAAGCTGTGTCAAGCTGTTTAGTGGGACAGAATGTTAGACCCTTTGCTCGAACTTTCATTTCTGCCATATTTGGCTCATACTGTGAGAGGTTCACAACAGATGATGATGTATTAAAATTATTGCTTATATTGGGCTTACCTTCCGCTAGATTGAGACCTGCTTTCCTCCTGTCTGTTGAGCTTCTTTTTCTTGTTGATGATTAGGTGGTATTGTAATTTGTTGTAAAAATCCTGTAGTTACAATACCACCTAATCATCAACAAGAAAAAAAAGCTCAACAGACTCAGAAGGAAAGCAGGTCTCAATCTAGCTCACCCTCAACTTTTCAAAATCCCAAATCCATTTTCTGGACACAACTATATACATCAAAGACAATACCGAACAAACGACTATTTACCATAACCCCACAGGACGTCCGGCATACCTGAGATGGAACTGCTTTCATCCGAGACACACAAAAAAATCAATAATCTACAGTCAAGCTCTAAGGTACATTCGGATCTGTTCAGACAATGAGGATAGAAAACTACAACTACTATCACTCAGAAAAACATTCCTACACCAAGGATACCATCCACTTGTAATTGATGAACAGATCCACAGAGCTACAAGGATCCCAAGAAGCAGCTTCCTGGATTACAAACAGAAGGAGGAAAACAACAGGGTGCCACTTGTGGTCACGTACAACCCTCACATGAACATTTTAAGGAAAACTGGCACTGACCTCCAACCCATATTCCACAGAGACCACAGACTGAAAGCAATATTCCCGAAACTGCCACTGCTCTCCTACAAACAGCCTCCCAACCTAAGGAATATCCTTGTCAGAAGTACCCTCGCATCACCTTCAGAGACAGGCACAGTCCCCTGTAACAGTAAGAAATGCAAGACCTGCACCCACATATCACCAACAGATAAAGTCCCCATACCAAACACAAATCAGGACTATAAGATCATGGACTCTTTTTCATGTACATCCTCCAATGTCGTGTACATGATATAGTGTACAAGGTGCAATGCAGGGACATACATCGGGGAACTAAACAAAAACTACAAACAAGGATGAATCTGCAACAGACAATGTATGTCATTTACTGTTTTCCATTGGCGGTTTGCTCATCTGCCATGTTGTGCCCCAACTCCCCACACTGCGGCACATCTGGAGGCCTCTGACGCGTTGCTGGGCATCTTCTTGCCCGCATATGCACCTGGAGACATGACGCGCTCGCTGCTCTGAGGACCTGGTGCTCAAACGGCGCATGCGCCGATACACGTCCTCCCATTGGTTACAGCGTCCCATGTGACTCGTCACAAGGGCTACTTGAAGGTCCTGTGCCTGGAGCATACCATCCTCTTGAGAAAGCGGCGTTGTGCCTGCGAAACGCGCGTCGAGGTGGACATCTGGCCCCGGGATCATCTCCCTGAAGCCCCCACCAGTCTGGTAAGCCCTTAGCTACTTAGTTTGAATGACTTTTTTTGTCCTAAAAGAGCGCTTGCCATGCCCCCTGGTCACTTGACTATGAGTTCTATAATATACATTGCGGTGACGTCTTTATAGGGATGTTTTCCCGTCCTATTGGCATGTATCTTGGTGCACTTTTCTTGTTACTTTTTGTATGTAATGGTTTTTAGCGGATTTTTCTAATAAAGAAATTTATACTATTTTTACAATCTTTTGTCACCTCTCGCTCCTTTTCTCTGGTTTCTCAGATTTTCAATGATGTTCAGATCATGGGACTGTGAGGGTCATTGCAAAACCTTCAGCTTGCGCCTTTTGAGGTAGTCTATTGTGGATTCTGACATGTGTTTAGGATCATTATCCATTTCTGGAAGCCATCCTTTTTCCTTTCTTCAGCTTTTTTTTTTACAGATGGTGTTATGTTTGCATCAAGAATTTGTTGAAATTTAATTGAATCCATTCTTCCCTCTACCCATGAAATAATCCTTGTGCCATTGACCAAAACACAACCCCAAAGCATAATTGATCCACCCCCATGCTTAATGGTTGGCGAGATGTTCTTTTCCTGAAATTCTGTGCCCTTTTTGATCCACAAATGCAGTGGGTACGGAAAGTATTGAGACCCCTTTAAATTTTTCACTCTTTGTTTCATTGCAGCCATTTGGTAAATTCAAAAAAGTTCATTTTTTTTCATTAATGTACGCTCTGCACCCCATATTGACTGGAAAAAAAAACAGAAATGTAGAAATTTTTGCAAATTTATTAAAAAACAAAACTGAAATATCACATGGTCATAAGTATTCAGACCCTTTGCTCAGACACTCATATTTAAGTCACATGCTGTCCATTTCCTTGTCATCCTCCTTGAGATGGAGTCCTATATACTCTATGGAGCACATATATCTGCGAGAGTCTGCCCGGCTCACTCAGTGGCAGTTGGGGTATGTATTCCATGATCACCTCCCATTTATCCTCCTCTACCCTTCCCAACTCTTCCTGCCATTTTCCTTTTGCTTTTTACTTAAGAAGGTATACATTAAATCCTTATAAATATCTGACATCACCTCTTTTGTTCCCCTCTCTGCGCAAACATAGTCCACCAGTATATCTTTATGGATCTCCATATTAACCGTCTTGCTCTGTGTTATGTAGGCATGTCTAAGCTGTCTATATTGGAACCTACAGACCTCCGGTAGCCCATAGTCCTCCTGCAGCTTTCCAAAAGACACTAGTCCTTACGTGTCCTGTACCTGAACCATGTACTGTATTCCCAGTCTCTTCCAATTTGTAAATTTCCCTATTTAATCAAACTTCGGTAGTGTTTCATTTTGCCATATCAGGGAAAAATTTGTCAAGTGCTCCACTCCCCTAGTCTTTTTTATTGCCTCACAAACCTTATGTACCAGCGCCAAAGTGGGGTATAACAATCCCATTTTCCTAAAGCTACCTGCTTCCAGCCCCTGAACCAGTAGATCCCTCCCCACAACCTGAACCAACATCTTTTGTACTGAACCGGTGCCAGCTGTTTCCCTCCAACCCCTCATTTGTTGACCCTGAGCTGATAGATATAGATCCTAGGGTTTGGGAGAGCCAATCCTCCCATCCTTGGGCCTCTGCAATATTTCAAGCCTAATCGTCGGCTGTTTTTTCCCCCCACAAGATCGCTAAATATAGCATTAATGGTACGAAACCATCTTTTAGGAAACCAAATGGGGGCATTGTGCAACACGTATAACAACTGGGGCTTCAGAATCATCTTGATCAAATTTATTCTCCCCACCACTGAAAGATGTCATTTACACCATGCCCCTACTTTACTCCTAAACTTACCCAGCAATGGAATCAGGTTCAAGTTCATATAACTTGAGAGCGGAAGTGACACCTGAATGCCTAAGTATTTAAACTGTCACACAACTGCCAGCCTACTACCCTCCCCTGATATCAGTAGATCATCACTGCATCCAATCACAGCTAAAATATTGGATTTCTCCCAATTAACTTCTAGGCCCGATACAGTCCCATATGTCTTAAGAATATTCATCGCTCCCAACAAGTCTCCAGGGTCCTCCAAAAAGAGTAGCACATCATTCGCATACAAGGATATTTTTTCTTCTATCAGTCAATATCTAAACCCCCCTAACTGAGACCGCTTTCCTAATTGTCTGCGCCAGGGACTCTAATGCCAATGCAAAAAACAGCGGAGACCATGAACACGCCTGCCTGGCCCCCCAATGGAGAGTGAAATTTCTAGACGTTTGCCCGTTAACTCTAACCTTAGCAGTCGGGGATGTGTACATCAGCCGCACCCACGATGTAAAAGTCGGCCCAAATCCAAAACATCTCAGCACCCTCCAAACATAATGCAATTCAACACTATGGAACGCTTTACGCACGTCCTGCAAGTTCATAAAGAGTCTACACAAATTTATCATTGTAGACTTATTCTGCATAAACCTAGACTGGTCAGGGTGGACTAAATCCTGAACCACACTCGCCAGACGGCCGGCCAGAATCTTAGCTAAAATTTTAACATCCGCTGTCAGCAATAAATGGGCCTATAGGACTCTGCCAGCTCCGGGTCCATACCCTCCTTAGGGATGACAACCACCACCACCACCTCTCTCATGGACAACGGTAGTTCACCATCCCTCAGATTCTCCTCAAAGACTACCTTCAGTTTAGGTGCTACTATGTCTACTAACTGCTTATAGATTTCACGCAGGAGACCGTCCGCCCCTGGGGCCCTATTATTCGTCATAGACATTATAGCTATTTCAATCTCTTCCCTTGTTATGGGCACTTCCAATCTCCTCCTGTCACTCTCTTTAATACAAGGAAGTCCCACCGCCCCAAGAAACCCTTCTGTATCCACAGCTGTGGCCCCTGACCCAGAAGAATACAGCTGCTTACAGAACAGTCTAAACTCCATAATCCTTAAATGGAAGGTTTGGGACCACAAGATGTCTTCCTAGATCTGGCCATCCAGCCAAACTGAGCAATCGTGGGAGAAGGGCCTTGGTGAGAGAGCTAAAGAAGAACCCCAAGATCACTGTGGCTGAGCTCCACAGATGCAGTAGGGAGATGGAAGAAAGTTCCAATAAAGTACACTATCACTACAACCCTCCACTAGTTGGATCTTTATGGCAGAGTGGCCCAACGGAAGCCTCTCCTCAGTGTAAGACATATGAAATCCCACATAGAGTTTGCTAAAAAAACACATGAAGGATACTCAGACTATGAGAAATAAGATGCGGTCGTCTGATGAGAAGATAGAACTTTTTGGTGATAATTTTATGAGAAAACCAGGCACTGGTCATCACCTGTCCAATACAATCCCAAAAGTGAAACATGGTGGAAGCATCATGCTGTGGGGGTGTTTTTCACCTGCAGGGACAGGACGACTGGTTGCAATTGAAGAAAACATGAATGCGGCCAAGTACAGAGATATCCTGGATGAAAACCTCTTCCAGAGTGCTATGGACCTCAGACGTGGCCGAAGGTTCACCTTCCAACAAGACAATGACCCCAAGCACACAGCTAAAATAACAAAGGAGTGGCTTCAGAACAACTCTGTGACCATTCCTGACTGGCCCAGCCAGAGCCCTGACCTAAACGCAATTGAGCATCTCTGGAGAGACCTGAAAATGGCTGTCCACCAACGTTCACCATCCAACTTGGCGGAACTGGTGAGGATCTGCAAGAAAGAATGGCAGAGGATTCCCATATCCAGGTGTGAAAAACTTTTTGCATCATTCCCAAGAAGACTCATGGCTGTACTAGCTCAAAAGGGTACTTCTACTCAATACTGAGCAAAGGGTCTGAACACTTATGACCGAGTGATATTTCAGTTTTTCTTTTTTAATAAATTTGCAAACATTTCTACATTTCTGTTTTTTTTCAGTCAAGATGGGGTGCAGAGTGAACGTTAATGAGAAACAAAAAGAACTTTTTTGAATTTTGATTGATCATTGTGGCCAAAGAGATCTATTTTAACCTCATGAGTCCACAGGACTTGTTTACAAAATGCATCAGGCTTATTTAGATCTTCTTTTGCATACTTCTGACGTTGAATTTCATGGTGAGAATGTAAGAGAGGTTTTCTACTGATGACTCTTCCTTGAAAGCCATATTTGTGCAGGTGTCTCTGAACAGTAGACCAAGGTACCACAACTCCAGAGTCTGCTAAGTCTTTCTGAAGATCTTTTGCTGTCAAGCAAGGGTTCTGATTTGCCAATTTAGCAATCTAGTAGCCCTGACTGAAATTTTGCTTGGTTTTCAAGACCTTATTTTGACCACCACTCTTCCTGTTAAAGGGAGCCTGTCACCCCCCCCCCCAGGCATTTTTAAGTAAAAGAGCCACCTTGTGCGGCACTAATGCTGCATTCTGTCAAGGTGGCTCTTTTATTTAGCGTCCCTTCCACCGCCGAAATAAGCGTTTCTAAAATTAGTCAGACATACCAGAATTTTGACCGGGGGGCAAGTCTTTCCCCCTCTAACAATGACGCCTTGCATCCATCATTCATTTCCTCCTTATGTCTTTGCTCCGCCTCCTCTGTGTTCAATTCAAATGCTGGCGCCTGCGCTCTAAAATATTTTCTTGGGCATGTGCAGTTAGAACTGCCCGTTCTCTCCCATCACTTCATGGCCTGGCTATCACGCCTGCGTGGATGCGCTGCCAGAGATCCCGCCCCACAGTCGCTTATGATTTATTCACACTGCGGGGCTGGGAATCTTGGGCTTGAGAGCCGCAGAGAACTACTGCGCATGCCCAAGATTCCCAGCCCCGCAGTGTGAATAAATCATAAGCGACTGCGGGGCAGGATCTCTGGCAGCGCGTCCATGCAGGCGCGAATAGCCAGGCCATGAAGTGTTGTGAGAGAATGGGCAGCGCTAACTTCGCATGCCCAAGAAAATATATTACAGCGCAGGCGCCAGCATTTGAATTGAACACAGAGGAGGCGGAGCAAAGACATAAGGAGGAAATGAATGATGGATGCGAGGCGTCTGTGTCAGAGGGGGAAAGACCTGCCCCAGGTCAAAATTCTGGTATGTCTGACTAATTTTAAAAACGCTTATTTCGGCGGTGGAAGGGACGCTAAATAAAAGAGCCACCTTGACAGAATGCAGCATTAGTGCTGCACAAGGTGGCTCTTTTACTTACAAACGCCTGGGGGGGGGGTGACAGTTTCCCTGTAACTTCCATTTCTTAAATACATTTCGAACTGAGAAAAGGGCAACTTGAAAATGCTTTGCTATCTTGCTATATAGCCTTTTCCTGCTTTGTGGGCCTCCACCATTTTCATATTCAGAGTGCTAGGCAGCTGCTTACATGAACCCATGGCTACTGTTTTTTGACGCAACGTGCGCCGTTTCCACCCATCATAGACTGCATCAGCAATAGCAATATGGTAGAGAAGAAAATCCACATGGTCACCTGCAACACATGCTACATGTTTACGGATCTTCCAGCCCAAAAACTTAACATTACCTGTCAGAAGTGCAAACTTGTTGCCCTCTTAGAGGAAAAGGTGCAGGGACTGGAAGAAAGAATAGCAACATTGAAGGTAATTAAATAACATGAGGACTTCTTGGTTGAAGCAGAAGCAACCATTCAGGATATGGAAAGTGAGAAAAGCTTCAGAGCATATACAGAGGCTGAAAAGTAGAGCCATGTGACGAAAAGAAGCAAACGGATCAAGTGGTCATCACCACCCACACAGCTTAGTAACCAATATGAAGCCCTCATGCTGGAGAACGAAAATGGCACAGCTCAAGATGATACCGTATCTACAAGAGAAGACACACTATCAACAAAAGAAGTTAATCTGTCAACAAAAGCGGAAACAAATGACACTCAAAAACACTCACAAGCAACAAGCAGTGCGTCCGGAAAGAAAAGAAGAGTGGTAGTTATGGGCGACTCACTACTAAGAGGCACGGAGGCAACTATCTGCAGGCCGGACATAACCGCACGAGAAGTATGCTGCCTCCCAGGAGCAAAAATTAAGGATGTGGCCAACAGGATACCAACTATCCTCAAATCCAAGGACGACTACCCTTTCCTACTGATACATGTAGGCACAAACGACACGGCAAGAAATGACCTACCAACTATCTGCGAAGACTTTGAAATTCTGGGGAAGAAAATAAAGGAACGGAACGTACAGGTTGTTTTCTCATCAATCCTCCCAGTCGATGGTCATGGCATCAGAAGATGGAATAGGATACTAGAGGTGAACAACTGGCTACGACGGTGGTGCAGGCAGCAAGGATTTTGATTCTTGGACCATGGCATGAATTACTTCTACGATGGACTTCTCGCAAGAGATGGGATACACCTCACAAAACCTGGGAAACACACATTCGCCTGAAGACTTGCCACACTCATCAGGAGAGCTTTAAACTAGAAGAAGAGGGGAGGGGAGGAAAAACAGCAGACAAGAACATGCAGCAGAAGGACAAACTAATCAAGGATACTAGATGTGGTAAAGAGGACCCAAGACAGGGTACTCAGAAGGAAGCTAAGAAAAAGGAAGCAAAACTTCTTTCCTGCATGCTGACCAATGCAAGAAGCCTCACCAATAAGATTGAAGATCTGGAGTTGGTAATGTATGAGGAAAAATACGACATAGTAGGAATAACTGAGACATGGTTAGACGACAGCTATGACTGGGCGGCTAACTTGCAAGGATATGATTTGTTTAGGAGGGATCGTAAAAAAAGAAAAGGGGGTGGAGTCTGTCTATATATAAAGTCCACTTTAAAGCCCACACTAAGAGAAGATATACAAGAGGGAAATGAAAAGGTAGAATCTCTATGGGTGGAGATACAATGAGGGAAAAGTAATAAAATCCTCATAGGGGTTTTTTTATAAGCCACCAAATATAACAGAAGCCACTGAAAATGTATTATTGAAACAACTAGACAAAGCAGCAAATCACAATGAGGTGATTATTATGGGGTACTTCAACTACCCCGACATAGACTGGGAAACTGAAACCTGCGTATCTCAGAAAGGAAACCCATTTCTGTCAGTGACCAAGGATAATTGTTACGTGTTACGGAACCACTCAGCACCCAGAATATGTTGTGCAGTTATATGTATGAATAATAGGTTCTATGTGAGATGCATGTCACTAATGCATCAGCCCACAGGCTGCGCCCCTGGACAGAGGGGACACGATATTCTCCTTTTGTCCACCCTCCCCCCACCTTTGTAATTCCCACAGTAAACATCGGCAGGCTCCGGCCACCTGCGGCTTTTGTAATGCATGTCTGGCCTGTCGCTTTTCTATTGGCCTGCCCTCTGTATCTGTGTGATATATTCTGTGTCCTGTGAGTAAAGTGTTGTCAGACTGGAAATACGTGGAGAAGCAGTGATCTTTTATATGCGCCCATGTAACCAAGGAATTCCAGCCAGCGTCATTCATTCAGACTCCAGCCAACGCAGAGCGGACCTCCGAAAACACGGGGTAGTACTGAAAGAGGTACCCCAGCTTGGGTAGACCCTGTAACACTGGTGGCAGACAGCGGGATTTGATACCCCTTCTACAGGAGGAAAGGAATGAATGGAAAATTACTACCAGAAGTTAAAGAGGACTACATCAAAAGATCTGGTGGAAGCCTGAGGGTTGATCGCCAGCAACAAAACAAAAGCGGATTTGATAGCAGCCATCATGGAACACGACACTGCAGCGCCCCCCAATGTGAATGTGGAGGAGACCGAATTCCAGAGGGAGGTAAAGAACAGACTGGCGTTCTATGGCCTAAACCCTGCAGTAGAGATCATACGAGAGGTGATGGCTGATGTGCGTACTGATCTGAAGGAAAAGAGATGGCCGAGCGGACCAGGATAGAGCTAACCAAGATGGAGATGGCAGAGCGGAGAGAGGAGAGTCAGCGAGCAGGGGGAGTTCTGGCCTTCGACCAGGTACCTTCAACAGTAAGCCACAAAAAGATCCAGTATAATGCCTTTCGACAGTTGGGGGAGGCAGAGGAAGACATTGATGGCTTTCTGCAGGACTTTGAGCGGCAGTGTGCCTTTCATCAAGTGAAGCCGGAGGACCGGGTTCAGATTCTGGCCAGCAAGCTGACAGGCCGGGCAGCGGACACCTATCGCACGGTACCTGATGAGGACTGTATGGACTATGAGCGGATCAAAGAAGTGATCTTGGCCCGGTATGCGCTGACACCAGAGGCCTACCGCCAAAAGTTCCGCGGACTTATAAAACATGTAACCGATACCCACGCTGAATGGGCCTGTAAATTACGGCGGTCACTGCTACAGTGGGTACAAGGGAGCCAAGCAACCACCAAGGAGGACGTCCTCCAGCTCTTCCTGTTAGAACGATTCTTTAATGGACTAAACCCCGAGACACAGGAATGGCTTTGGGACAAGCGGCCAACAACTCTTGAGGAAGTCGCTCCTCTGGCTGATGAACACCATGATGCCAGGAGGCCACAGTTGTCCGGATCAAAGGTGGTCAGTAGGGGCCCTCCCATGGACCTGGAGGGCCGCAAACCACCGAAGATTGTAGGGGGACCAGCTAGAAACCCGGCCTACCACAGTCCCCCTGGGGCGCGATGCCACACCTGTCGTCAGCTGGGCCACCTGCAAAGACAATGCCCCAACCGGACTCAGCATACCCAGTGGCCAAAGGTGGGAACAGCTACCTTCAGCCGGGCTGCTGTACACTGCTACCAAGGCGAAGCTGACCCGGCATTGGGGGCTACGATTAACCAAGGGGTGGAAGAGATGGAGGAAGTGCTGCATGAAGTAGACCCCGTGCAGGCTGCCCGGGCAGATAATCGACAACAGCATCGACAGGTCGTGTGAGTTAATGGGAAACGTATGCAGGGACTAAGAGATTCCGGGGCAACTTTGACCCTTGTTAAGCCTCATCTCGTACGGGACCAAGAGAAGACGGACCGGACAGTGGCAGTCCGTGTAGCAGGGGGAGCTATACATCGACTACCCACTGCCAGGATTCAGCTGAACTGGGGAGTCGGGGATAGCCTTGTTGAGGTCGGCTTGATGGAGGATTTGCCTGCAGACGTCTTGCTGGGAAATGACTTTGGGCCCATGTTGTCTGTATTCTCGGTGGCTCCTCTGGCTGAGACCTATCCTGTGACCACCCGGAGACAAGCTCGAGCTGCGGAGGTGGAATCACACTCAGAGGAGGCCCAGGTAAGACATCCCAGCCCTGCACGTATTCCCATAGCCAGACACATTTCTTGGGCCACCCCAGAGGAATTTAAGAGGGAGTTACTTGAGGATCCTTCATTAGAGGGATATCGTGCGAAGGCACAGGAGGGAAGAGGAGTACTGGAAGGGAAACAGTTTGTATGGAAGCAGGGACTCCTCTACCGGATCACAGAGCAGCACCACACAGGGACGAGCCCCACTATAAAACAACAGCTGGTAGTTCCCAAGAAGTATAGGCAGGAGTTACTGCGCATCTCTCATGATATACCCTTGGCTGGGCACTTAGGCGTCAGTCGCACCAGGCATCGTCTGACACAAAACTTCTTTTGGCCGGGGGTAACCTATGATGTTCGTCAGTACTGCCAGACCTGTGACAGTTGTCAGCGCATTGGCAAGAGGGGGGATCGATGCAAGGCCAAATTACGCCCCCTCCCCATTGTGGAGGAACCATTTAGCCGAGTAGCGGTCGATCTGATAGGGCCGTTAGCCAAACCCAGTCCGTCCAGGAAAAAGTATATATTGACAGTGGTAGATTATGCCACATGGTATTCAGAAGTGGTTGCGTTACCTAACATACTAGCAGAGACGGTGGCGGCCGCCCTGCTCCAGGTTTTCTCATGCGTTGGATTTCCCCGGGAGATTATCTCGGACAAGGGTACCCAGTTTACAGCAGAGGTGACCAACCAACTGTGGAAGCTGTGCGGCGTAAAGTCCATTAGAAGCGCCCCATACCACCCGCAAACCAATGGGTTGTGTGAACGCTTTAACGGGACATTAAAACAGCTCATTGGGACTTTTACCAGGACCTACAGGGACTGGGAGAAATTCTTGCCACACCTCCTGTTTGCCTATCTGGAGGTGCCCCAAGAATCCACGGGGTTCTCCCCGTTCGAGCTGGTATACAGGAGACGGGTAAGGGGACCCCTAGACTTAGTGCTGGAACACTGGGAAGGGAGGGCCTCATAGAAGGGGTACCTATTGTACCCTATGTGCTGGAATTCCGGGACCGCCTACAGGAGCTGACCCAGGTTGTACGTGAGAACCTGCAGGCGACACAGCGGCGCCAGCGCGTATGGTACGATCGGAGGGCCAGAGAGCGCACTTTGGAAATAGGACAGAAGTTCCTGGTGTTAGAGCCCACTAAGCAGAATAAGTTTCAAGCTGCATGGCAGGGGCCCTACCAGGTAGTGGGGAAAATAGCCGACACAACCTATAATGTCGCCGATTGTGACGACCCCAGGGTTATCCGCATGTTCCATGTGAATATGCTGAAGCCCTACCAGGAGCGCCCTGAAGAGGTAGTGGCCATCTGTGCACCTGAAGCAGAGGATTTAGCCGGACTTCCCTTGTGGGATGTCTTAGGGGAAGGACTCAGTCTAAAACATGGGACCAGGTACACTTGGGTGAACACCTAGGCCCCCGGGAGAGACAGCAGGCGGAGGCGTTGTTGAGGCTGCGACAGAGGATGTTTTCAGAGAGACCGGGGTACACTCACCTGGCACAACACAAGGTTGAGAACCAGGATCAGACCCCCCTGCGACAAAACCCCTTCCGCGTCCCTGAGTCTGTACGAGAGGGGATGCGATAAGAGATACAAGAGATGTTGCGTTTAAGGGTCATTGAAGAGTCAGATAGTCCCTGGGCATCCCCTGTAGTGTTAGTGTCCAAGAAGGATGGGACTACACGGTTTTGTGTAGACTATCGTAGGCTCAATGAGAAAACAGTGACGGATGCATACCCCATGCCGCGTGTGGATGAGTTATTAGACCGGCTGGCAGGGGCAAAGTATTTGACCACCATCGATCTATGCAAAGGCTACTGGCAGATTCCCCTTAGTCCTGACGCTATTCCCAAGTCGGCATTTGTCACCCGGTTCGGCTTATTCCAGTTTCGAGTTATGCCATTCGGGATGAAGAATGCCCGGCCACCTTCCAAAGGTTGGCTGACTGGCTTCTGGATGGTCTCCAGGACTATGCTTGTGCCTACCTGGACGACATCGCCATCTACAGTGCGACATGAGAAGAGCATCTAAATCACCTAGAGACAGTATTGGACAGGATCCACCAGGCCGGAATCACCCTCAACCCAAACAAGTGTCACGTGGGCCAAGCAGAGGTTCAGTATTTAAGGCATTGGGTGGGAAGTGGGAAACAGCGACCAGAACCAGCCAAGATTGAGGCCATAGCCAAATGGCCCATCCCACGCACTAAAACCCAGGTCATGGCGTTTCTAGGGACAGCGCGGTATTACAGGAAGTTCGTTCCCAATTACAGCAGCGTAGCCAAGCCCCTCACTGATTTGTCCCATAAGAACCAACCCCGCCAGGTAACCTGGACCTCAGAGTGTGAGGAAGCCTTCCGCCAACTAAAGGACACCCTCACCAATACCCCTGTATTGGCCGCACCCGATCTAACTAAACGTTTCCTTGTTCACACAGATGCTTCTATGTTTGGATTGGGGGCAGTACTGAGCCTAGTCGGGACGGACGGCCAAGAACACCTGGTAGCTTACCTGAGTCGGAAACTACTGCCCCGTGAAGTAAGCTATGCGGTCATCGAGAAGGAGTGCCTGGCGGTAGTATGGGCACTCAAGAAGTTGCAACAATATTTGTATGGACGACAGTTTTCCCTCCTAACGGACCATAATCCCCTAGTCTGGCTTAATCGGGTCTCCGGAGACAACGCCAGATTGCTGTGGTGGAGTTTAGCCCTACAACCTCTGGACTTCACCATCCACCACAGACCCGGGAAACAAAATGGTAACGCCGATGGACTAAGTCAACAAACGGAACTTGTACCAACCCCATAAACTTCGGTCATCCCCAAACCGATCCGATGAGGTTCAGACTGTGTATGCCGATCGCGTCGCTGAAAAGGGGAGCCGTGTTACGTGTTACAGAACCACTCAGCACCCAGAATATGTTGTGCAGTTATATGTATGTATAATAGGTTCTATGTGAGATGCATGTCCCTAATGCATCAGCCCACAGGCTGCGACCCTGGGCAGAGGGGACACGATATTCTCCTTTTGTCCGCCCTCCCCCCACCTTTGTAATTCCCACAGTAAACATCGGCAGGCTCCGGCCACCTGCGGCTTTTGTAATGCATGTCTGGCCTGTCGCTTTTCTATTGGCCTGCCCTCTGTATCTGTGTGATATATTCTGTGTCCTGTGAGTAAAGTGTTGTCATACTGGAAATACGTGGAGAAGCAGTGATCCTTTATATGCGCCCATGTAACCAAGGAATTCCAGCCAGCGTCATTCATTCAGACTCCAGCCAACGCAGAGCGGACCTCCGAAAACACGGTGTGGTACTGAAAGAGGTACCCCAGCTTGGGTAGACCCCATAACAATAATTATCTGTCACAACTTGTGCGGGGCCCAACTTGAGGTACAGCCCTTCTGGACTTAATTTTAAGCAAAAGGCCAGATAGAATAACAAAAGTACGACTCGAAGGGCACCTAGGGAACAGTGACCACAATATAATACAATTCCACTTGTCCTTCAGTAAGGTGTCCTGGAAGGGGGTTACAAAAACGCTGAATTTCAGGAACGCAAAGTTTGACCAGCTTAGAGAGGACCTTCGCTGAATTCATTGGGACAATGTCCTCAAAAATAGGAGCACAGAAAATAAATGGGAAATATTTAAATCAGTTTTACACATCCACTGCGAGGTAGCCATACCGTACAGAAATAAAAGGGCTAGGAACAGGAGAACACCAATATGGCTAAGGCTAGTTTCACACTTGCTTTTTTTTGCTGCGCGTTTTTCCCGCAAAAAAACGCATTAAAAAAACGCATACAAATGCATACAAACGCTGCGTTTTTTTCAAGCATTTTTATGCGCATGCAGGAAAAAAACGCAGCGTTTTTGTGCGTTTGTATGCGTTTTTTGTGCGTTTGCGTTTTTTTACAGACTTTGGAAAAAACCCCAAAAAAAGAAAAAACAACCATTCAACAACACACAAGACCAATGGGACTTCATTGTGGGTGTGGTATGTTAATATATAGACCCTGTCTACAGTATTCTTCACATTTGCTTGATTCTTCTCGTGACCATGGATCTGCACTGGAAGTTTTCACTTCAACTTGGATTTGGACATCGCGATGGCTCAGGCGTATGCAGTTGCTTGCCATGAACGAAGGAAGAGAGGCAGCGAAGACGGCGGCGTATGTGGATTCATCCGATTGTTGAACTCCGGGAGAGCCGTGGGGCATACCACACCCTCTACAGCGAGCTCCAGTCAAACCCGGAGAAATTTACAGATTATATCCGGATGTCCCACGAAAGTTTCATGGATTTGCTTGCTCGTGTCCAACAATCCATCCGGAGACAGGACACACAGCTCCGTCGTGCGATTCCTCCTGAGGAACGGCTACTGGTGACATTACGGTATGTTTTAAAAACCAAGGGGTGCGGTCTGATGTTTTTTTTTTAAATTTAGTATTCAAAACCTTGGGTAATTAGTTTTCGTGAATGTACTAATATTTTATTTTATAGTTTTTTAAAATAATATACATAAATATTAATTTTACTTCTTTGTCTGTTCACAGATTCCTGGCGACTGGAGAAACCCTATCTTCACTACACTTCCAGTACCGTATTGGAATCTCTACCTTGTCTGGAATTGTTGCTGACACCTGCCGGGCTCTCTGGAATGTTCTTTGTCCAGAATTTATGCCCCTGCCCACCGCTGAAAAGTGGATGGAAATTGCTGACAAATTCTGGACAGTATGCAATTTTCCCAACTGTTTGGGAGCTGTTGATGGTAAACACATACGGATCATCAAACCCCAAAGAACGGGATCTGAGTACTATAATTACAAAAAGTACTTTTCAATAGTACTCATGGCGATTGCGGATGCCGGATGTATGTTTGTAGCATTGGACATTGGAGCATTTGGCCGTGGTAATGACTCACAGGCTTTTAAAAACTCAGACATGGGCCGGAGGTTGTATGGCAACCAATTTAATTTCCCTATGCCACGGCCTCTTCCTCACACCGAAGCTCCGCCACAGCCCTTTGTAATGGTTGGCGATGAGGCTTTTCAAATGTGTGGAAACTTACTGAAACCCTACTCCAGCCGGGACTTGGACCACACCAAAAAAATATTTAATTACAGGCTGACCAGGGCCAGAAGAACTGTCGAGTGTGCTTTTGGGATTCTTGTCTCCAGATGGCGAATTCTGGGCACGGCCATTAATCTTAAACTTGAAACAGTCGATGAGGTGGTGAAGGCCTGTGTGGTTCTACATAACTTTGTGATGGCTAAAGAGCACCCGACCTTTGAACTGGACGATGATGCTCCTAACCCATTGCCTGAATTCACTCAGCACACTCTCAGGTCATCCGTTGAAGTTGGCCAAATGAGGGACCAATTTGCGGCCTACTTTATTTCTGATGTAGGACGGGTGCACTGGCAAGATGAAATGGTGTAATGTTTTTGTTTGTTTATGGTAATAAAAAACCTTATTTGATACCATTACTGAGTGCACTATATTTTTTAAACTCCAATTAAATAAAAATATATTGGAACGAGCAAAGCTGCAGGCCATGAATCGGGAAACCAATTTTTTTCAAGAGAAAATTGTGCAACTAGTTGAAAAAAAAGTATGTGATTTTCTCAAAACACAACCCTCAAAACCCAACCCCAATGAAAGTCCATGGGGAATACAAGTCAGCATTGAGTGGATGAATGTAATCTGCTCCATTCCAACTTACAAGTTATTACACTAGGCCTTGGAATGACTATACTAGGCCGTGGTATTTCAAATATGAGTATAGTAGGCCTTGGGCCTACTAGTATAGTCATATGTGAAATACCACGGCCTAGTATAGTCATACCAAGGCCTACTCGATTTTTGCCAACTAGGATCTTGTTTCACGAAAAACAAACTGGTGAAACTTGACAAGTTTCAACAGTTTGTTTTTCATGAAACCAGATTCTAGTTGGTAAAACTCGAGTATTACACTAGGCCTTGTAATGACTACACTAGGCCGTGGTATTTCAAATATGAGTATAGTAGGCCTTGGGGCTAGTAGTATAGTAATATGTGAAATACCACGGCCTAATATAGTCATACCAAGGCCTACTGTAATAACTCGATTTTTAACAACTAGCATCTTGTTTCACAAAAAACAAACTGGTGAAACTAGAAAGAAACTTATTTTTTAGACAAGTTTCAACAGTTTGTTTTTCATGAAACCAGATTCTAGTTGGTAAAACTAGAGTTATTACACTAGGCCTTGGAATGACTACACTAGGCCGTGGTATTTCAAATATGAGTATAGTAGGCCTTGGGGCTAGTAGTATAGTAATATGTGAAATACCACGGCCTAGTATAGTAATACCAAGGCCTACTCGATTTTTACCAACTAGGATCTTGTTTCACGAAAAACAAACTGGTGAAACTTGACAAGTTTCAACAGTTTGTTTTTCATGAAACCAGATTCTAGTTGGTAAAACTAGAGTTATTACACTAGGCCTTGTAATGACTACACTAGGCCGTGGTATTTCAAATATGAGTATAGTAGGCCTTGGGGCTAGTAGTATAGTAATATGTGAAATACCACGGCCTAGTATAGTCATACCAAGGCCTACTGTAATAACTCTATTTTTAACAACTAGCATCTTGTTTCACAAAAAACAAACTGGTGAAACTAGAAAGAAACTTATTTTTAAGACAAGTTTCAACAGTTTGTTTTTCATGAAACCAGATCCAAGTTGGTAAAACTCGAGTTATTACACT
This sequence comes from Dendrobates tinctorius, assembly GCF_039654945.1. Lineage (NCBI taxonomy): Eukaryota > Metazoa > Chordata > Amphibia > Anura > Dendrobatidae > Dendrobates > Dendrobates tinctorius. Next base: position 20,102,746 of record NW_027361682.1, read on the forward strand.
AGGCCTTGGTATTACTATACTAGTCCGTGTTATTTCACATATGACTATACTAGGCCTTGGGTTGGTTTTTAACATGTATTTACCCATCAGTGTGTGTGAGCGGCGCAAACAACATTAATGAAACTTTGTAATGGTGAACCACAAATGTAAATTTATTTTTAATCACAAAAATAAACCAAAAAATTATTTTTTCCGGCGTTTGGGGGCAGATGGTTTCAATTTGGGGGTGTGCAGGGAATATGCAACACTTGCAGTTGAAGACGGTGTTTGAGGGGAAGGGGCAACAAAACTTGTTGGGGAAGGTAGTCCAGTTAAGGGAATTAAACTAGGAACACTTGGAGGAGAGGAAATCTGTTCAGGTACATTAGTTGTAATGGCATGTCGCCGTAGGCTTGTGTGCCTGGACCGACTTTGGCCCAATGCCCGCCTTGATAGATTTCGCCTTGAACTAGGGGCAAATATTGAATGTAGGTCCCCCGTCTGCTGGTGTGGCTGCTGCTGCTGCTGAGGTGGCTGCTGCTGCTGCTGAGGTGGCGGCTGCTGCTGAGGTGGCTGCTGCTGCTGCTGAGGTGGCTGCTGCTGCTGCTGAGGTGGTTGCTGCTGCTGCTGAGGTGGCTGCTGCTGCTGCTGAGGTGGCTGCTGCTGCTGCTGAGGTGGCTGCTGCTGAGGTGGCTGCTGCTGCTGAGGTGGCTGCTGCTGCTGCTCTTCGTTGGCAGTGATTGTCCTTGCAGGAGGACTGGTGGCGGCAGTGATGGTCCAGGTTTGCAGAGTGGTGGTGGCAGGGCTACTACATGTTGTTGTAGCGGCAGGGCTGTTCCATGTTTGCCTAGTGGTGGCTGAGCTCCACGCATGCATGGGAGTGGCGGTGGTGCTCCAGACAGGAGCAGCGCTTGCCATGGTGGTGTCGGTGAAGTGACCAGCTGCACTCAGACTTGTGGTGGTGTAACGGTGGGTGTCCTGGCTTTGAATAGAGGTGTCCGTGCAGTGGTATGCAGCACAAGTCGGTAGTGAGGTGAAGCGAGTCAATGGTGGCACAGGTGGAAATGACACCACTGACTGCTGACCGTACCGATTATGCTGCATAGCCTGCAAGAAAGCATTGTTGCAGGCCTGCAGCACATTCAGCTGTTGCTCAGGACTAAGGTGTTCCGCCATGCCCTTTTCAATCTTACTAAAAAAATGGTGTGCTGGTCTGTTGAGGTCGGCCTCCAGACGGTCAAGGCGCTGTTCTACAGAATTGAAGCGGTGTTCAAAGTGGTTAAAACCACGTTCCATGAGTGCAAAACCGCTTTCAACTCTGTCGGACAGTGACTTGAGGCTGGAATTAAAGGCCTCGCTCAAATGCATAAACTCGGGCAAGACATTCCGGTCCAAGGCCCTCTGCCGCTGGCGGGTAGTGCCCGCATAACCAGTGGCAGAGACCTGGGACAGGGGAACACCTGATGGCCCAGCTTCCTGGTCACCAGCTGTGTGTGTGGTTGACCTGCAAGGTGCTTCCTGGCTGTCGGATGGCTGGGACGGGTCAGAGGACGTCCGAGGAAGGACCGCTCCAGGGCAGGTTGCAGGGTGCTGCTCCAGGTGCTGTGGAAGAAAGGAAAATCATTACTACCAGGCCTTTACAAGAAGCATCAGCTGTGGATTAGAAAAACACAGATTAATAAAAATAAAAACCCAAAATTTATAATACTTACGATCTCGTGGCAAGGACCGGTCTTAGGAACTGCAACGCGTGATAGTGACGGTATCTAGTTCTGGTCCTTGACGCAGATCCACTGCGAACCTGGCCCTCAGCACGAACATCACTGTTGAAGCGGTCCTTGATCGAACGCCAACGTGTTCGGACTTTGTCCACTGTTGTTAAAAAAAAAACAGTGCCGTCAAGGACAACAGTCAATGCGGCACAATATAGCAATACAATACTCAAAGCAGTCACTGTAGACCCCGATGACACTGTTGGGTTTCATGCTAGAATACACCTAGCACGAAACCCAACAGTGCCGTCAAGGACAACAGTCACTGCGGCACAATGTAGCAATACAATACTCAAAGCAGTCACTGTAGACCCCGATGACACTGTTGGGTTTCCTGCTAGAATACACCTAGCACGAAACCCAACAGTGCCGTCAAGGACAACAGTCACTGCGGCACAATGTAGCAATACAATACTCAAAGCAGTCACTGTAGACCCCGATGACACTGTTGGGTTTCCTGCTAGAATACACCTAGCACGAAACCCAACAGTGCCGTCAAGGACAACAGTCACTGCGGCACAATGTAGCAATACAATACTCAAAGCAGTCACTGTAGACCCCGATGACACTGTTGGGTTTCCTGCTAGAATACACCTAGCACGAAACCCAACAGTGCCGTCAAGGACAACAGTCACTGCGGCACAATGTAGCAATACAATACTCAAAGCAGTCACTGTAGACCCCGATGACACTGTTGGGTTTCCTGCTAGAATATGCCTAGCACGAAACCCAACAGTGCCGTCAAGGACAACAGTCACTGCGGCACAATACAGAGCAGGGAAATACTCACTAAACGCCTTTTTGGAGGATGCTGTGGCGCTGTCCCAGCCATCCATCAACGCTGCGGCCACCTCATTCCATAGCCGCCGGGTCACCACAATGTCCTTGTGCAGCCGGTCACGGCTGTCCCACAACGGCGAACGCTCCTGGACCAGGCTGATGAGCTGCTCATTATCCAGGTAGACGTCTTCATCCCGTTGTGGAACCTAGACAAAACACATTCATTAGAATAATCAAATTTAAATTGAATAAAAAGTTACAAAAAAAGAAACATAAAAAAGAGTAAAAATAGAAGATAAAAAATAAAGAACATTACAAATCATTTGATACATACATTCCGTATCACCACCGGGACTTGGCTTCGCTGCTCCTGCTCTTCGCCCTCACTAGTCCCGTCCGCAGAAGATGATGATGACGATGTCTTAAAAAAGTTGAAAAAAACGTAAGAGATTTGGAGAAGCTGCAGATATACTTACCAGATGCACGAAAATAATCACCTCACGGTCTGCTTGCGCCAATTCCTGCCGCGATGGGGAATACTCGGATTCTGAAGACATACTGCATGTAAAAATAATAAAAATCATTAGTACATACATAATTTAAAAGGACAGGCATATAATGTAATATACTCACATTCTTCGCTGATAGAAGATGGGTTCCTTGTTGACTGTCTGCTCTCCAATCTGTCAGTGTAGTAGTGGCAGAGTTTTGGCAGGCACCTCCTTTATATAGACTTTTTTTTTTGACTTTAGAAGATTATAACTAGTACAACAAGTGGACACCACCAAAAAAACGCAGCGCTAAAAAAACGCTTACATGCGCATGCCAGTGCGCACGTATGCGCATCCATAGGCTATAATGGCCATTTTTAGCGCAAAACGTGCGCATACGTGCGCATGCGCTTTTTTGCAGGGCCAAAAAATGCAACATGCTGCGTCTGGAAAATACAAACGCACACCCAAAAAAAACGCAGCGCATGAAAATCGCATACGTGCGCATGCCAGCGCGCAGGTATGCGCACCCATGTTAAATATAGGGGAAAAAACGCATGCGCACGTAAGCGTTTTTTTCCAGCGCAAAAAAACGCAAATGTGAAACCAGCCTAAAGGATGTAAAAAGGGCAATAAATAAAAAGAACAAGGCATTTAAGAAGCTAAAACAAGAAGGCAATGAAGAAGCATTAAAAAGTTATAGAGAAAAAAATAAAATGTGTAAAAAACAAATACATTTAGCAAAAGTGGAAACTGAGAGACTCATTGCTAAGGAAAGTAAAACAAACCCCAAACTATTCTTTAATTATATAAACAGTAAAATGATTAAAATGGATGGTGTCGGCCCTTTAAAGAACAATGAGGGTGAAATAATAGAGAGCGATGTGGGAAAAGCAAATGTTTTAAATACTTTTTTCTCAACAGTGTTCACACAGGAAAAGAATTTGCCACGGGAAATGCAGAGTGATAATGTAAACTCCCCATTAAGTATTACCTGCCTAACCCAGGAAGAAGTGCAGAACCGCCTTAGTAAGATTAAAATTGACAAATCACCAGGCCCTGATGGCATTCACCCTCGGGTATTAAGGGAGTTAAGTAATGTGATAGACAGGCCTCTATTCCTTATATTTAAAGACTCTATAGAACCAGGGTCTGTTCCCTTTGATTGGCGGCAAGCAAATGTGGTACCAATATTCAAAAAGGGGTGTAAAAGGGAACCTGGAAACTATAGGCCGGTAAGCTTAACATCTGTTGTGGGTAAAATTTTTGAAGGGTTTCTAAGGGATACCATTATGGAATATCTCAATGTTAAAAAATGTTTAACTCCATATCAACATGGATTTATGAAGGATCGCTCCTGTCAAACTAACCTGATCAGCTTCTATGAGGATGTAAGCTCTCAAATGGACCAAGGAGAATCATTGGATGTTATTTATCTCGACTTCTCTAAAGCATTTGACACTGTCCCACATAAAAGATTGGTAAGTAAGATGAGAAAGCTTGGGCTAGGGGAAAATGTGTGTAGATGGGTAGGTAGCTGGCTTAGTGATAGAAAACAAAGAGTGGTTATTAATGGTGCATACTCAGATTGGGCCAGGGTTACTAGTGGGGTACCACAGGGTTCTGTATTGGGCCCCCTACTATTTAATATATTTATTAATGATCTAGTGGATGGCTTACACAGTAAAATATCAGTATTTGCAGATGATACAAAACTATGTAAGGTAGTTAACGCAAAGGAGGACAGTTTGCAACTACAGACAGATTTGAGTAAATTGGAGAATTGGGCTGAAAAATGGCAAATGAGGTTTAACACAGATAAGTGTAAGGTTATGCACATGGGAAGGAGAAACTGATGCTACAATTACTTACTAAATGGGAAACTGCTGGGGAAATCAGACATGGAAAAAGACTTAGGCATCTTAGTCAATAAGAAGCTAAATTGGAGTGCCCAGTGTCAGGCAGCTGCCACCAAAGCAAATAGGGTCATGGGATGCATTAGAAGAGGTCTGGGGACACGAGATGAAAACATAATTCTCCCTCTGTACAAATCACTCGTCAGACCACACTTGGAGTATTGTGTGGAATTTTGGACGCAGGTGCTCAAGAAAGACATTACTGAACTTGAAAGGGTTCAAAGGCGGGCTACTAAAATGATAAATGGAGTTGGTTCACTTCAATACCCAGAAAGGTTATCAAAATTAGGTCTATTTACTCTAGAAAAGAGAAGACTTAGGGGAGACCTAATATATATGTACAAGTATATCAGAGGACAATACAGATATCTCTCCAATGAACTGTTTGTACCAAGGACTGTGACAAGAACAAGGGGGCATTCTCTTCGTTTGGAGGAAAGACAATTTCTGCACCAGCATAGAAGAGGGTTCTTCACGGTAAGAGCAGTGAGGCTCTGGAATTCTCTTCCTGAGGAAGTGGTGGTGGCCAACTCACTGAATGAATTTAAGAAAGGAATGGATGCTTTTCTCTTGAGTAACAGTATAGAAGGTTGCGAATAACATAATATTATAGGTAGATGGCTGACCCAGCTTAGGGGAAGGAATTTTTTTCCCTATGGAGAAAATTGGCTTCTACTCTGTGGGTTTTTTGCCTTCCCCAGGATCAACAATGCAGAACAGCTGCACTAAAAATAGGCTGAACTAGATGGACATAAGGTCCTTCTTCAGCCTTCAAAACTATGTTACTATGTTACTATGTTTTTATAAAGTTGGGAAATTTGCATCACCTGGCCTTTTCTACCGATGATGGTGAACAAGCCATAAACCCAACAGGCCAACTAAGGTCTGAAAACTTGGTCAAAGTTATCTGAGCACACAAATATCGAAGGATGCCCAAACTTTTACATCCGTTCATTTTCCTTTTTTGTCATTTTTAAAATGTAAAAAAAATTATATACATATATATATATACACTCACTGGCCACTTTATTAGGTACACCATGCTAGTAACGGGTTGGACCCCCTTTTGCCTTCAGAACTGCCTCAATTCTTCGTGGCAGAGATTCAACAAGGTGCTGGAAGCATTCCTCAGAGATTTTGGACCATATTGACATGATGGCATCACACAGTTGGCGCAGATTTGTCGGCTGCACATCCCTGATGCGAATCTCCCGTTCCACCACATCCCAAAGATGCTCTATTGGATTGAGATCTGGTGACTGAGGAGGCCATTTGAGTACAGTAAACTCATTGTCATGTTCAAGAAACCAATCTGAGATGATTCGAGCTTTATGACATGGCGCATTATCCTGCTGAAAGTAGCCATCAGATGTTGGGTACATTGTGGTCATAAAGGGATGGACATGGTCAGCAACAATACTCAGGTAGGCTGTGGCGTTGCAACGATGCTCAATTGGTACCAAGGGGCCCAAAGAGTGCCCAGAAAAAATTCCCCACACCATGACACCACCACCACCAGCCTGAACCGTTGATACAAGGCAGGATGGATCCATGCTTTCATGTTGTTTACGCCAAATTCTGACCCTACCATCCGAATGTCGCAGCAGAAATCGAGACTCATCAGACCAGGCAACGTTTTTCCAATCTTCTACTGTCCAATTTCGATGAGCTTGTGCAAATTGTAGCCTCAGTTTCCTGTTCTTAGCTGAGAGGAGTGGTACCCAGTGTGGTCTTCTGCTGCTGTAGCCCATCTGCCTCAAAGTTCGACGCACTGTGCGTTCAGAGATGCTCTTCTGCCTACCTTGGTTGTAACGGGTGGCAATTTGAGTCACTGTTGCCTTTCTATCAGCTCGAACCAGTCTGCCCATTCTCCTCTGACCTCTGGCATCAACATGGCATTTCCGGCCACAGAACTGCCGCTCACTGGATTTTTTTTCTTTTTCGGACCATTCTCTGTAAACCCTAGAGATGGTTGTGCGTGAAAATCCCAGTAGATCAGCAGTTTCTGAAATACTCAGACCAGCCCTTCTGGCACCAACAATCATGCCACGTTCAAAGGCACTCAAATCACCTTTCTTCCCCATACTGATGCTCGGTTTGAACTGCAGGAGATTGTCTTGACCATGTCTACATGCCTAAATGCACTGAGTTGCCGCCATGTGATTGGCTGATTAGAAATTAAGTCTTAACACACAGTTGGACAGGTGTACCTAATAAAGTGGCCAGTGAGTGTATATATATATATATATATATACTGTATATTTGCCTAAAATACAAAGGAAATGTGCCATCTTTAACTGTTAGTCCTTTTAGAGATTATTACTAGTGATGGGCGAGCACTAAACTGCTCGGGTTCTCATTGCTTGGGTCGAGCAAATTGGACAAGACCAATCTAAGGCTCGTTTCACACTAGCGTTTTATCGCACAGCGCATCGTGTGCTATCGGTCGCATGCGCAATTGTCCACTATCTTTAAAATGGTGGGTGCAGTGTCTAGCGATTGCATGCGTGCCTCAGCGTTTGTGTGCTGCGCATTTTCCATGTGTGCGAACAGACGTCCCGGACGCTACATGTTGCATTTTTTGGTCCTCCCAACATCGTTAAAAATTGCGTGTGCGCACGCAATGCGCAAAAAAATAGCATTATAGTATATGGGGTCGCTGACGTCAGAGCTTTGTGAGCGCACGCGATTTCAGAGTAAACAATGTCTAGACACTTGTTTAATCCACCCCCTAAACAAGCAACATTGTTTTGGAGGAGTGTAAATAAAAGAAGGGGTCTGTAGTGCCAGACTACCTACTCTACAGACAGTCTGCAAGAGATAAGAAGCCCTGGAAGAGAGAATACATACACCCACCCAGCAAGAGACAAGACACAACTTTGGATAACAGCTTCAGCAGCTAAAATGTGAGTATTCTAAAATCTATATATGTGTGCCTGTCCTTTAAAATATATTATGTACTAATGTTTTTTTTTATTCCAGCATGTCTTCTGGATCCGAATATTCGCCATCCCAAGAAGAACTGGCCCAAGCAGAGCGTGAGGTGAGGATTTTCCTACCATTGTGTAAGTATAGCTGCCTCTACAAATGGGTAATAATTTGTGTTCTTTTACATACCTCAGCATTGGACCCTAGGCGTTTAGTAAGTATTTCCCTGCTGTGTGATGCCACATTGACGCTTGTTCCTAAGGATACTGTTGTGTTTCTTGATAGATATATTCCATCAGGAAACATATCAGTGTCCTCAGGAACATCAGTGACTGCATTGTGTATTGTAATGCTTTATTGATCATGCTTTAACTCTTGCTGATGATACTGGTGTGTTTCTTGCAAGATATATTCTTGCAGTAAACACACCAGTGTCCTCAGGATCAACAGTGACTGCATTGTGTATTGTAATGCTGTATTGATCATGCTTTAACTCTTGCTGCTGATGATACTGATGTGTTTCTTGCAAGATATATCCTTGCAGTAAACACACCAGTGTCCTCAGGATCAACAGTGATTGCATTGTGTATTGTAATGCTTTATTGATCATGCTTTAACTCTTGCTGCTGATGATACTGGTGTGTTTCTTGCAAGACATATTCTTGCAGTAAGCACACCAGTGTCCTCAGGATCAACAGTGAATGCATTGTGTATTGTAATGCTGTATTGATCACGCTTTAACACTTGTTGATGATGATACTGGTGTGTTTCTTGCAAGATATATTCTTGCAGTAAACACACCAGTGTCCTCAGGATCAACAGTGACTGCATTGTGTATTGTAATGCTGTATTGATCATGCTTTAACTCTTGCTGCTGATGATACTGATGTGTTTCTTGCAAGATATATCCTTGCAGTAAACACATCAGTGTCCTCAGGATCAACAGTGAATGCATTGTGTATTGTAATGCTTTATTGATCATGCTTTAACTCTTGCTGCTGATGATACTGGTGTGTTTCTTGCAAGACATATTCTTGCAGTAAGCACACCAGTGTCCTCAGGATCAACAGTGAATGCATTGTGTATTGTAATGCTGTATTGATCACGCTTTAACACTTGTTGATGATGATACTGGTGTGTTTCTTGCAAGATATATTCTTGCAGTAAACACACCAGTGTCCTCAGGATCAACAGTGACTGCATTGTGTATTGTAATGCTTTATTGATCATGCTTTCACTCTTGCTGCTGATGATATTGGTGTGTTTCTTGCAAGATATATTCTTGTAGGAAACACACCAGTGACCTCAGGATCAACAGTGACTGTATTTTTAATTGAATTTTTTACTGATGCCGCATTGAATGTTTGCCAAGTTCACTCAGGTGTGTGCGATGATACAGATGTTGCCATCAGTGCATTGTATAATGCTTTTTCTTTGTCTTTTCAACAGTGAACAAAGTCCGCACACGTTGGCGCTCGATGATGGACCGCTTCAACACTGATGTTCGTTCTGAGGGACAGGTTCGCAGTGGTTCAGCAGCAAGGACCAGAACAAAGTACCACTATCATCGCGAGTTGGCTTTCCTAAGACCGGTCCTTGCCACTAGAGCGTAAGTATTATATATATATATTTTTTTTTAATAACCTGTGCTTTTCTATTCCACAGCTGATGCTTCTTGTAAATGCATAATAGTAATGTTTTACTTTTCTTTCCACAGCACCTGGAGCAGCACCCTGCAACCTGTCCCTGGAGTGGTCCTTTATCGATCGACCTCGGACCCGTCCCAGCCATCCGACAGCCAGGAAGCAACTTGCAGGTCAGCAACACGGACAGCTGGTGACCAGGAAGCTGGTCAATCAGGTGTTCCCCTGTCCCAGATCTCTGCCACTGGTTATGCGGGCACTACCCGCCAGCAGCAGAGGGCCTCGGACAGGCCTGTCTTGCCCGAGTTCATGCACTTGAGCGAGGCCTTTCATGCCAGCCTCAAGTCACTGTCAGACAGAGTGGAAAGCGGTTTTTCACTCATGGAATGCGGTTTTACCCACATGGAACACTGCTTCCACTCTGTCGACCAGCTCCTTGACCGGCTGGAGGCCTACCTCAACAGACCAGCGCACTATTTCTTTAGTAAAATTGAACAGGGCATGGCGGAACACCTTAGTCCTGAGCAACAGCTGAATGTGTTACAGGCCTGCAACACTGCTTACTTACAGGCCATGCAGCAGAATCAGTACGTGCAGCAGTCAGTGGTGTCATTCCCACCTGTGCCATCACTGACTCGCTTCACCACAGTACCAACTTCTGCTGCATACCAGTGCACGGCCACCTGCATTCCTAGCAAAGCCGGACACCAATACACCACAACAATGCCGAGTGTTATGATTGGGTCACAGAGGAGGAGAGCAAGACCAAGCTAAGCCACAGAAAACCAGAGAGGTTGGTAACTAAGTGGATTGCAGACCCCTGATCCTATCCATACAACTAGCAGTAGCCATGAAGCGTGCCTATTATGATCCTAGTCGCCTAGGCACAGCCGGAGAGCTAACTAAGTCTAAAGCAAGAAAGGGGAAATCTAAACTTCCCCAGAGCAGACCCCAAAGGAATAGATAGCCCCCAAACATATATTGTCGGTGAGACAAGATGAAAACACAAACGCAGGTAGGAAAATAGACTGAGCAAACGATGGGGCCCACACTGACTAGACAGGACAGGAAAGGAAAGACACTGTGCAATCACGCAAAAAACCCTACAAAAAAGGCCAACACGTCTGATGCAAAAAATACTGAAGTCGCACGACTTCGCCCACTTTATCAGCACTCTGGTATATTCTGAAAGCAGAGCAAAAAGAGGCCAATCTAATAAGCAAAAACAAACTGACACAAGCAGTAACATATGGATGGTGATTCAGCACAGACCCAACCGGAGCTGGTTGACCCACACAAAACTGAAATAGACAAAACCAGATAAAATGTGAACAGAATAGCAAAAGAACACTTAGCTGAGCATGCAGGGACTGAGCTGGAAACTAAGACCTCAGGAGGCAGGAAAAAATCACCAGCAGGGATAGAGGGAGTAGACAGTCTTAAATCCAGTCTGAAACCCCAGATCTCCAATCGTCATCCTCATTATCAGATGGCAAGCCTCTGTTAATCAGATCAGCTCCACTACCTCCAGTAACCAACAGAGGGAGCCCAGAAAGAGAATTCGCAACCCCCCTGTCAATATGACCAGCTCCACTACCTTCAGTAGTAACCAGAGGTAGGCCAGAAAGTGAATTCACAACAGCCGAGTGCTGCTGGACACTCCACCCCCGCCACCATGGCAAGCTCTGCTCCTATCTGGAGCACCACTACCACCACCGTTCGACCATCTTGGTGCACCGCCACCGCACAACCCACTTGGGCCACCGCCACCTATTCTCCTGGTCAGAGCACCGACACAACATCTCCGTTTAGGAGCACTGCCACCACTCAGCATCAGTATGGGAGCACCGCCACCACTCCTCATCATTCCAGGAGCACTGCCACCACTCCTCACCATAGGAGAACCGCCACCACTTCTCCTACTAGGAGCACCGCCACCACTTCTCCTACTAGGAGCACCGCCACCACTTCTCCTACTAGGAGCACCGCCACCACTTCTCCCACAAGAAGCACCAACAACACTTCTCCTTCTAGGAGCACCGACACCACATATTCTCCTTCAAGGAGCACCACCACCACCGAGCAGCAGAGGGGTGACCCACATTCCCTCTTTTTCTCATCATGGATACGGTCCACCATCTCCAGGCAGTCAAGCAATGCAAGGCGGTCACGCGGTGGTAGTCGGTACAGGCAGGTGACTCCTGCCCCAAAGAAGACCAAGAAACAAAAGACTTTGTCACTCCCCCTCTCCTTCTAATGTTTCTCAACCTGCCTCCATTTCCATCCCTGATCTCCCTTCCCCCACTACTTTAGTCGCCCTTTCACCTCTTCCTCTACTTCCAGCCGTTCCTCGTCTCGCTACACCCTCAAAGTTTCCCACTCTTACCTCAAACGTCCTTCAAAATAATTTTTTTTTTTTTTTAGAAAAATAAACGTGCAATTCTGCTTTCACAAAATATGGTTTCATTAATGTGTCTTTCACCGCCTACACACACTGCGCCGTACACACACTGCGCCGTACACACACTGTGCCGTACACTTTGCGTTTTTGCCACCAAATAGCTCCATTACTGACACATGTTTCTTGTGTCAGCCTTGGAGATATGTGTAGTCAAAAACACAAATCTATATGACTTGTATTTTCCCCACCAGTCTCTTCACTCAGCTAATATTACACAGACTGAATAGAGGATGGTGTTGAGTGCAAGGCGTATCTATTGTTACCTTGCCAGGTATCATAAAAAGTTAATTGACTATGGTGTGTTTTTTTACCATCATCATTTAATTTTTTGTGATACAAGGCAAGGTGATTCTAGATATACCTTGTAATTAACCACATCCTCTATTCAGTGTGTGTTGATAAACTGAGGAGATGATGGGGAAAATACACGCCATATGTACAATACCCTGCCCTTGTATCATAACTATCACACCTAGGCAGGTGAATACACATGAGTTTTAACCTTCAGCGTTGCTACAGTCTGCATATATTTCCATCAGACTGTAGCGATGCTGCATTTTACCTCTTATGTGTATTCCCCTGCCCATGTGTGATAACCTTCTGAAGTCAGGATGCGTTACTTTTGGCGTCCTCACTTCAGCATGACACCAGGCCTGGGTGTTGTAGAAGTTGTATAAACTTTATTATGTCTACAGTCTGCATTCAAACTGAAGCCACTACTACAAATAATATTTATAGTCACAGCGCTAGGTGTCATAAATAGTGAGGGATGCTACAGCATTCCCAAATCACTATTTTTAACATCAGGCCAGGTGACACAAAAATTAGTTGTATTATCTCCACTGTCGCAGCAAATTGAACTCAAAGTGTAGAGATGATAAAGATCATACACCTTGTGTGTATATATAGTCACCTGGTCAGGAGTACTAGTAAATACATGATGCACAAAACACAGCATCATGAATTCACTGGTACACCTGGCGAGTTGATTATTGTATTGAAGTGTAAAAAGACAAAGTGCACTCGGTACAGGTATCAACACAGGTTTTTTATTAACATACACACAAAAGAAAACTTTGTTACACCATTTGCTCTTGCCATTCCACCCGTCCCACATCTGAGTTAAAGTAGGCCGCAAATTGGTCCCTCCTTTGGCCAACTTCAACGGATGACCTGAGAGGGTGCTGAATAAATTCAGGCAATGGGTTAGGAGCTGCATCATCGAGTTCACAGTTCGGGTGCTCTCTAATCAACATAAAATTATGTAGAACCACACAGGCGTTCACCAACTCTTCCACTGTTTTCAGTTTCAGATTAATGGCTGTGCTGAGAATGTGCCATCTGGAGACAAGTATACCAAAGGCACACTCAACAGTTCTTCTGGCCCTGGTCAGCCTGTAATAAAAATTCTTTTGGTGTGGTCCAAGTCCCGGCTGGAGTAGGGTTTGAGCAGGTTTTGGCACACCTGGAATGCCTCATTCCCAACCGTTACAAAGGGCTGTGGCGGACCTTCGGTGTTGGGAAGAGGCCATGGCATGGGGAAATTGAACTGGTTGCCATACAACCTCCGGCCCATATCAGAGTTCTTAAAAGCCTGGGAGTCATTCCCACGGCCAAATGCACCAATGTCAACTGCAACAAACATACAGTCTGCATCTGAAATGGCCATGAGTACTGTACAAAAGTACTTTTTATAGTTATAGAACTCAGAGAATTTTCTTTTTGGTTTTATAATACGGATGTGTTTCCCATCAACGGCACCCAAACAGTTTGGGAAATTGCAGACTGTCCAGAATCTTTCAGCAATTTCAAAGCACTTTTCCACGGTGGGCAGGGGCATAAATTCGGGACAGATGACGTCCCACAAAGCCTGGCAGGTGTCCGCAACTATTCGAGACAAGGTTGATATTCCAATCCAGTACTGGAAGTGCAGTGAAGAGAGGCTCTCTCCAGTAGCCAGGAATCTGGGAAACCAAGAAACAACAAAAATTAAATGTTTGTGTATATGGATTTTTACAACACCAAAAAATAAAATTTAAAAACAAGAAAAAAAAATGGCATACAAATAAATATGCAGCCTTTTCTTTTCTACATGGCATAAAAATAATACTGCAGCCTTTGGTTAACTACATGGCAGAATAATAATTCTGCCAGCTTTGGAATAGTACATGTGAGAACAAAGGAAATTATGCAGGCATTGGTTTTGCAATACTATGTACCGTAATGTGACCAGGAGCCGTTCCTCAGGAGGAATCGCACAACGGAGCTGTGTGTCCTGTCTCCGGATGGCATCTTGGACACGACCAAGCAAATACTTGAAGCTTTGTTGGGACATCCGTGTATAATCAGTAAATGTATCCGGGTTTGCCTGGAGCTCGCTGTAGAGGGTGTGGTACGCTCCACGGCTCTCCCGAAGTTCAATAATCGGATGAATCCACACACGCCGCCGCTGCCGTCTTCGCTGTGTCTCTCTCTCTCCCTTTGTTGACGGCAAGCAACTGTATAAGCCTGAACCATCCTGATGTCCAGATCCAAGTTGAAGTGAAAACTCTTCCAGCGTAGATCCATGTTGTCAAGAGAAAATGAAAGCAAATGTGAAGAATTCAGCTGTAAACTGGGTCTATATAAAGAATTCCCATAACACAAGCCCACTGCTGTCCCATTGGTGGAGTCTGTTGCAAGAATTTTTCAAGGATTTTCCTCCTGTGATTGTGACACCATGCGCATAAAAAATGCAAATGCATGGAAAAATGCATACAAACGCAGCGTTTTTTGCCGTGATGCGCACGATGATGCGACGAAAAATCGCAGCGTTTACAAGCGTTTGTAAGCGTTTTTTGCATGCGTATCATGTGCGCTCGAAACGCAAGTGTGAAATTAGCCTAAGTTTATGGGAAACCTGAGCATTTTTGCCGTGACCCTCCCCGGCGGTCTTTTCAGAGTCTAAAAACTTTGGAAATTGATGGAAACAGTGCTCAAATGACATGGGAACATCATGAGGAAGAACCCTGGAAGCATATTTGACTTCCAGGTCACAGCTGTGAACAATGTTGTCAGAGTCTTACGCCACTTTTACAGGCGCATAATAAAACATACAAAAACGAAACCAAAATGGATTTTCCTGGGAAATATGTTAAGGAACATCCTTTCCAGGGTAATGATTTGTATGTAAGGAAAAATAAACAACTCAAAACAAAAATGTTCCTCCACCACTTGGGCTATGCTCACACGTAGCATTTTTGATGTGTTTTCAATTTTAGCATTGCTTTCAACCAAGAGAAATGCATTCACTGGAAAATGTCATTATAACATTTTACAACCTTATGTGGTGTGTGGCACATCATCAGACACATCCTGCTTCATTTATGAAGGAGGGACTCTGAAAGTCACAAAGCCTATTTTTATAAGGCCAGCAGTCGGTCCTCACTATTCTTAGAGAGCCATCAGCCAGCTATGCTTTGTTGTTTCCATTATTAAACAGTAGGTCTCTTATACTGTTATTGCGTATGCAGTGAGAGGCAGGGCTTCCCAAAATTTGGACGCACCCCAATAACCCATTGAACAGACGCGTCCTGGATGGCCACATGAAACCAAAGTTGCCATTATTAGTCATTTGTTACTCCCATAATGTTTGCTCATGAAGTGAATGCAAGGCCTGCTCCAAATTTGGACCCAACCCAATAACCCTTTGAATCGACGTCCTGGATGGCCACATTCAACCAAAATTCCCATTATTTATTTGGTACTATTATAATGTTTGCCTATGCAGGGAATGCAAGGCCTGCCCTGCCCCAAAATTACATGCACCCCAATAATCCTTTGAACCGACGTACTGGATGGCCACAAGAAACTAAAGTTCCCATTATTAGTCATTTGGTACTCCCATAATGTTTGGCCATAAAGTGAAAGCAAGGGCTGCTCCAAATTTAGACGCACCCCAATAATCCTTTAAAACTACGTCCTTGATGTTTTAAATTTGGACGCACCCCAATAACCCTTTGAACCGATGTCCTGGATGGCCACATGCAACCAAAGTTCCTATTATTCATTTAGTACTCCCATAATGTTTGCCTATGCATTAAACGCAAGGCTTGCCCTGCCCCAAAGCTACACCCACCCACAAAGCACTTTGAACCATTTTTAGTCATTTGGTACTCCCATAACGTTTGCCCATGAAGTGAATACAAGGCCTGCTCCAAATTTGGACGCACCCCAATTACCCTTTGAACCGACGTCCTGGATGGCCACATGCAACCAAAGTTCCCATTATTCATTTGATACTCCCATAATGTTTGGCCATGAAGTGAATGCAAAGCCTGCTCCAAATTTGAATGCACCCCAATAACCCTTTGAACCGACATCCTGGATGGCCATATGCAACAAAAGTTCCAATTATTCATTTGGTACTCCCATAATGTTTGCCTATGCATTGATTGCAAGGCTTGCCCTGCCCCAAAGATACACACACCCCAATAACCCTTTGAACTGACGTACTGGATGGCCGCATGAAACCAAAGTTCCCATTAGTCATTTGGTACTCGCATAATGTATGCCCATGAAGTGAGTGCAAGTGTTGAGGCTTAAGAACCTGCATTGAAGCATTGCAGTGTTGAGGCTGAAGAACCTGCATTGGAGCATTGCAGTGTTGAGGCTGAAGAACCTGCATTGGTGAATTGCAGTGGTGAGCCTGAAGAACCTGAAGTGGACAATTGAAGTGTTGAGGCTGAAGACCCGGCAGTGGACATTGTAGTGTTGAAGCTGAACACCCGGCAGTGGAGCATTGCAGTGTTGAGCCTGAAGAACCAGCAGTAGAGAATTGCAGTGATGAGGCTAAAGAACCTGCATTGGTGAATTGCAGTGGTGAGCCTCAAGAACCTGTAGTGAACAATTGCAGTGTTGAGGCTGAATATCTGGCAGTGGAGCATTGCAGTGTTGAGCCTGAAGAACCAGCAGTAGAGAATTGCAGTGATGAGGCTAAAGAACCTGCATTGGTGAATTGCAGTGGTGAGCCTCAAGAACCTGTAGTGAACAATTGCAGTGTTGAGGCTGAATATCTGGCAGTGGAGCATTGCAGTGTTGAGGCCGAACACCCGGCAGTGGAGCATTGCAGTGTTGAGCCTGAAGAACCAGCAGTAGAGAATTGCAGTGATGAGGCTAAAGAACCTGCATTGGTGAATTGCAGTGGTGAGCCTCAAGAACCTGTAGTGAACAATTGCAGTGTTGAGCCTGAAGAACCAACAGTGGAGAATTGCATTGTTGAGGCTGAAGACCCAGCAGTGGAGCATTGCAGTGTTGAGGCTGAAGACCCGGCAGTGGAGCATTGCAGTGTTGAGCCTGAAGAACCAACAGTGGAGAATTGCAGTGTTGAGGCTGAAGAACCTGCATGTCACGGTCACGTGCGGCTGGACACAGCACCTCCAGCAGGGCGGATTTAGATGACACATGTGACCCTGGATACACCGCCTCCAACAGGCGAATTTCTGAAATACACGTATGTCTGGAAACCCCGCCTCCAGTAAGGCGAATTTAAACAATAAAAGGGAAAACCTGGGTAACAATAACAATGGTGGCCCTGCGATAGAGAACGGGGAAGTGGAGACTTCCTGCACTCCCCTGAGTCAGTGTCTCTACACTCCCAACGTTCCCTAGGCCGGTTCCGCACCGGGCGACGATCAGGAACCTAAAAACCCTGACTCGCCCTGCACCTAAACCCTCACTAGTGAAGTGGATGGTGCGGAAACTAATCCAACGACTGCACTAAAACACACATAAGGAAAAGAGACAAAACAGGGAAACACCAATTAGCTTTGCTCTGTTGCTTACGCTCCCAGCAACAGAGCCCACCACCTGCATGCATCTTTTCCTCCGACCGGATGCAACACCATAGTGCAGCCTTGAAGCAAACAGAGTCCACCACCTGTGTGCAGCTGTCCAGAAACAGAGTCCAGCATATGAGTCCAGCTTTCCAGCAAAAGAATCCAGCATCTTGAGTCCAGCTTTCCAGCAAAAGAATCCAGCATCATGAGTGCAGCTCTACAACATAGCTGCAACTCCACCAAGCCATGCCAGCCCTCCTCGCAGACACCATAGGTGCCACTCCAGGACTCTCACTGAGCTGCCCGGGACTCTCCTTCAGCTCCATCCTTCACCCAGGCTTGCATGTAACTGAGGACTAATCACCAACAGTGATTACCACACCTGAGCAATCACACCTGTTTTGCAGAAAACTAAAGTAACCCAAGTGCAATGATGCTCACCACCACCGGGGGGCAAATTTAGAACAAAAGACACCAAAGTGCAATAATCCTAATGGCCACCGGGGGCAAAACCACCTTTAGCACAGCTAAAGGAAAAAAAAGGTTACTTGAACATTTAATCTGTCAGATCCAACCTGGATCATGACACTGCATTGGTGAATTGCAGTGGTGAGGCTCAAGAACCTGTAGTGGACAATTGCTGTGTTGAGGCTGAATATCCGGCAGTGGAGCATTGCAGTGTTGAGGCTGAACACCTGGCAGTGGAGCATTGCAGTGTTGAGGCTGAACACCCAGCAGTGGAGTATTTCAGTGCTGAGCCTGAAGAACGTGCATTGGAGCACTGCAGTGTTGAGGCTGAAGAAACTGCAGTGGAGAATTTCAGTGTTGAAGCTGAAGAAACTGCAGGGGAAAATTGCAGTGTTGAGGCTTAAGACCCGGCATAGGAGCATTGCAGTGTTGAGGCTGAAGACCTGGCTGTGGAGCATTTAAGTGTTGAGGCTGAAGACTCGGCAGTGGAGCATTGCAGCGTTGAGGTTGAACTCCCGACAGTGGAGCATTTCAGTGCTGAGCCTGAAGAACCAGCATTGGAGGATTGCAGTGTTGAGGCTGAAAACCCAGCAGTGGAGAATTTAAATGTTGAGGCTGAAGACCCAGCAGTGGAGCATTTAAGTGTTGAGGCTGAAGACCTGGCAGTGGAGCATTTAAGTGTTGAGGCTGAAGACCTGGCAGTGTAAAATTGCAGTGTTGAAGCTGACCAACCTCTACAGTTCCCATTAATAGGAAGTGGGTCTCCCATACTATTTGCCTATGCAGTGACTGCAAGGCCTGCCCCAAATTTGGACGCACCACAATACACCTTGGAAGAGACTTGGAGGAAGGCCTCATAAACATCTGTTCCTTCACATTACAAAGGAGCGGGTCTCCTATACTTCTATACTTTGTAATGCCCATACAGTAAGTGTGTGGGCTGACAAACATTTCTCCCTGGGGGGATAAACATCAGCATACTGTGTTAAAAATTTGTTTACAGGCATCATAAACACCCTTTACAACACTAATGTGGGTGTTGCATCACAGATCAGTCACCCTGGTGGTATAGTGGTGGTGGATGAAGACGAGACGTGGACGAGGGCCTCCTAAAAATCTGTTCCTTCCCATTACAAAGGAACGGGTCTCCTATATTTGTAATGCCCATGCAGTAAGTGTATGGGCCGACAAACATTTCCCCCTGGGGGGTATATAAAAACATACTGTTTACGGGCATCATAAACACCCAAAACAATAATGTTGGTGTTGCATCACGGACCACAGTCACCCTGGTGATGAAGTGGTGGATGATGAGGATGAGGAGAAGGAGAAGGACAACAGCAAATAGGCCAAATCAGGAAGCGTATACTCCTGTGTGGGTGTGAAGAGGTGCATGGGAATAGACCTCTCAAAAAAAGACACTGGATTTGAGTTCATGTTACGCTGCTATCATTTGGTAGTGTAGAGATGTCTGACCCAATCCAGTCCTTGTTCATTTTTATAAGAGTCAGCCTGTCTGCATTTTCAGTTAACAGGTGGATGCGCTTATCAGTTATAATTCCTCCAGCGGCACTAAATACACGCTTTGACAAAACGCTAGCGGCAGGGCAGGCCAGGACCTCCAAGGCGAAGAGAGCCAGTTCATGCTACGTTTCCAGCTTGGATACCCAATAGTTATTAGGCACAGAGGAATCACGGAGGATGTTGGTACGGTCAGCAAGGTACTCCCTCAGCATCTTCCAAAACTTTGCACTCCTTGTGAGAGTGCCCCGCGCCTCAGGGCCTGTGCGATGGGAGGGTCTGAGAAAAGTCTTCCAGAACTTTGCCAGTATTCCCCTGCCTCTGCTGGATCTGTCGCCTGTACTCCTTGGTTTTCCAATGAACTGTGACCTCTGCCGCCAGCATTTTCACATGGGAATCTTTTTAATAATTCCGCAACATGGGCCCTCTGGTACTGCAGCATTTTAGTACACCTGTCTGCCTCTGGAACAAGAGATTGAAAGTTCTCCTTGTAACGTGGGTCTAGAAGTGTCACCAACCAGTAATGACTGTCACCCAAAATTTTGCGAATGCGAGGGTCATGGTCAGTGACCCTCGCATTCGCAAAATTTTGGGTGACAGTCATTACTGGTTGGTGACACGCATGGCTGAGTTTTTTTATGCTGCCTTGACCAGGCAGCATAAAAAAAAACTCAGCCATGTGTGCCAGACTGCTAACAGACAAGACTTCCGTGTCCTGAGGATGACTGACCATGCTCTCCTCCTTCTCCCTGTCCTCAGGCCATCTATGCTGAACAGTCAGTAAGACAGTTGTGCTTGTAGTGCCATCTATAGCGCATGAAACTAGCTCCTGTTCTTTCTCTTCCTCCTCATTGTCATGTAATTCACGTTGGGATGAGATGAGGCTGGGCTGTGTGTAATCACCCTGTATGGTTCCTTGCTCCGTCTCATCATGCTCCACCTGCAATGCATCCTCTTTGATTGTGAGCAGAGAGTGTTTCAGAACACAGAGAAGCAGGATGGTGATGCTAATTATGGCATCATCACCGTTCACCATCTTGGTGGAGTCCTCAAAGTTTTGGAGGATGGTACATATGTCTGACATCCATGTCCACTGCTGAGGTCTTATGTGTGGAGTCTGAACTGAATTTCCGACGGCCTTGTTGATGCTGGTAGTCAACAACTGCCCTCTTCTGCTAACAAATCCTTTCCAACATGTGCAGTGTAGAGTTCCAAGACATGGGGACATCACACAAAGTCGGTGAGCCGGAAGCTGCAAACGCAAGGGCGATGGAAGCTGTAGCTGACTTTCCAAAATGGGCACACAGGTGGTGTACTTTTATAATCAGATCCGGCAGCTCTGGGTAGCTTTTGAGAAACCATTGAACAATGAGGTTAAGCACATGGGCATGGTACGTGTGTGAGCTTGCCTCGCTTCAAAGCAGTCTCCAGGTTCCAGCCATTGTCACACACAACCATGCCTGGCTGTAGGTTCAGCGGTGTCAGCCACAGATCTGCTTGCTCTTTCAGAGCTGTCCACAACTCTTCAGCATTGTATGGTTTGTCACCAAAGCATATTAGCTTCAGTACAGCCTGTTGACGCTTCGCTGAGGCAGTGCTGCAGTGCCTCCAGCTTGTGACTGATGTGGTCATTTCGGAGATGGAGGCTGAAGAGGAGGAGGTGCAGAAGCTGTACACTGGGGGGGGGCAACCCTGATTGATGTAGGGACTGCAATCCTTGGCGTCGGGAGGACGTGTTCCATCCCAATGTCCGAATGGGTCCTGGCCTCCACTATGTTAACCCAGTGTGCTGTCAGCTAGATGTACCATCCCTGTCCACAAGCACTTGTCCAGGTGTGCATGGTTGGGTGGACTTTCACAGTAACTGCATTGTAGAGGGCACAGCTAATGTTCTGGTACACATGCTTGTGTAATGCGGGGATGGCACACCGGGAGGAATAGTGGCGGCTAGGGACCGAGTACCGATGGACGTTCGCCACCATCAGGTTGCGGAAAGCTTCCATCTCCACGAGCCTAAAAGGCAACATTTTGAGTGCAAGCAGATGAGAAATGTGTGAATTTAGTATTGTATCCTGTGGGGCATTGGCTGCGTATTTGCGCTTGTGTTCCAAGGACTGGAGTATGGACAACTGAACATCCACAAGGATGTGGATGTGCTTGATGATAGTGCTAATTGAGTGTGTGCAACAACAGGTGCAGGGCAGGCGGCTTCTTCGCATGCACCATGGACAGGGGATTGGCTTGCATGCACAACAGCGGAAGAAGCAGTCGTGTCACCCACAGGCATTGTTAGTGGACCCTGGGGTTCGTCCCACAAAGTCGGGTGCTTTGCTGCCATGTGCCTGATCATTTGGTGGTGGTGAGGCTGGTAGTTTTGCTACCCTTGATGATGCTGGCATGGCAGGTGGTCTTTCTGGGGTTATCGGCAGAGTCTTTAAAAAACAACTAGACTCGGGAAGACCTAACAGTAGTACAGGCAACTTCCGTCACGTTGGTGTTACGGGGAACGGTTTGCCCACCTTCTGTCTGCGGCCACCACACTGCTTCTTCCTGCCTGTTGGGGTGCTACGCCTCCCTCCACCTGTGTGCTGCTGTCTTCGCTCTGCATGTCCTCCTGCCAACTTGGGTCAGTTACTATATCATCCACCACTTCGTCCTCTACTTCCACACCATGGTCCTCCTTCTGACTTTTTGGCAATTGTGTCTCGTCATCGTCCATCTCTTGTGACACTTTCCCACTGTCACCTTTGTGTGACCATGGCTGCTCAAATATTTGGGCATCGCTACATGTGATCTCCTCTTGCCCCTCTTCAAGTGGACCGGGCGCGAGGCCAGAATCTATAAAAGGAAAAGAGTACAGCTCTTCAGAGTGTCCAAGTTTGGGATCAGTTGTCTTCGGGCGCTCAGCATGGTGGGAGGAAGGAGGATCAGGGTGAGGAATATGCGGTCCAGACTCACGGTTACTGAGACTTGGCCGTGTGGCAGACAGGGAGGTGGTGGTGGTGGCGGCAAAGTGACTGGAAGCATTATCCGCTTATCCATCCAACAACCTTTTGACACTGCTCTGGGTTCAATAGTGGTGTGCTACTGCGGTCCCCTAGTAATTGGGACAGGAAGGTCAGGTGAGAAGATGTGGGTGTTTGTTGTGGCCCAATTTCAGCTTGCCCACGGCCTCGGCCTCTGCATGCACAATCACGTCCACTTCCCCGTCCCTTGACATGCGCCTTGCCCATTTGAAATGGAGGGAATATTTTCCACGTTCAGTACAAATGGCTGAATTTGGCGCAAACTTATAGGTGATCCAAGTGCGGGTAAACTACAGTTTAAAATATCTTGCCTTAAAGTAACAATTTTTTTTGGCAGCAAACTGGTGTCAATAACTAGGCTAAGACACAGCAAAAATAGTTCAATGGAGCCCAAAAAATGCCACAATTTTTAGCACACAGATAGGTGAAGCATGAGACGGTGATACCCCACTTTTAAATATCTGGCCTGTATTTTTTTTCACAGCAAAATAGTGTCAATAACTAGGCTAAGACACAGCAAAAACAGCTCAATAGAGACCAAAAAATGCCACAATTTTTAGCGCACAGATTGGTGAGGCGTGTGACGGAGATCCCTCACTTTTAAATATCTGGCCTGTATTTTTTTTTCATAGCAAAATAGTGTCACTAACTAGGCTAAGACACAGCAAATAAAAATTCAACGAAGGGCTGAAATGGCACTACTTTGAGCACAATGATATAATCTGATGCCTGTGACGCAGATACCCCACTTTAAAATTTCTGGCCTGTATTATTTTTTTTGGCAGGAAAATTGAATCAATAACTAGGCTAACACACAACAAAAAAATTCAATGGAGGCCTGAAATGCCACAATTTTGAGCACAACGATTTGCGATCCGTGTGGTGGACAAAACGCAGTGTAAAATATCTGCCCTGTAGGTATTTCAGCAAACTGGTGTCAAAAACTTGTATAAGACACTCCAAATAAATTTTACAGTACCACAAAAATGGCACAATTTTCTGCGCAGTCAGATGTGATCGCTGTGACGGCCAAATCCCTGTTTAAAATACCGTAGCTAGATTTTCACGCTGTACTATGGAAAGGATCTGGCTATGTTCTCCAGTGCCAACAAGCACATGGAGAAAAAACATGTGTGCTCTGGATTGATTTTGAATAAAATAATCAGGATTGAGATGCAAAAAAAATTATTCCTGGCCACTGATAACTTGGGCTATGTATATACGATAAATATCTGTAATAGGCAGCAGTAGCAGACAGTAATGGAATGGACCCTCTTACTGTATGCAATGAACTAAGCCACATACAATGCCTGCCTACCTAGCACGGATATCTATATACCCACATACACTGCCTCCCTACCTAGCACTGATATTTATATACCCCATAATTAGTCCTTAGAAGGACTGTTGGTTTAGCTGGATTTGTTTATTCAATAATGGCATACCCACACTCAATAATAAAATTACAAATATCTCCCTATCTTAGCAGAAACACTCCCTACACTGCCTGAGTCCGGAGCTGACTGTGCTGAGCAGGGCGGCGCCAGGTCTGATATAGACCTGATGACGCTGTGCGGCCAACCAATCACTGTAATGCAACAAGCAACATGGCTGTGGCATTACAGTGCATGGCAAAGAATCCCTGCATGTTGACTGGCACTCTAAAGAGCACGAAACATGCAGGGCGAAGACCCGAGCTCCCGTCGAGCAACACCGGAAATGCTCAGCGCGATGCTCGGCCGAGCACCGAGTATTACCGAGCATGCCCACTCATCACTAATTATTACATCTTCAACTTGCTTAACTGTTCACAATACAAGTAATTTTTACCAGGGGTGTTCAAACTTTTACATGCCACTGTATGATTGACATAAGAGAGCAGGGAAAGACGTTGGAAGTCAAAAAGTTAGGTAACCTTCTTTAAACCCATTCCCAAAATCTGCAGGACATGAAGGGCACATATTGGGTTTGGGAGTATAAAGCAGGCTCAGGAGTTGAGCCAGCATCATAGTCAACATCTATCTTTAACCCCTTAGTGACAGAGCCAGTTTGCAGCTTAATGACCGGGCCAATTTTTACAATTCTGACCACTGTCACTTTATGAGGTTATAACTCTGGAACGCTTTTTTCGTGACATATTGTACTTCATGCTAGTGGTAAAATTTCTGCGATAGGTCTTGTGTTTATTTATGAAAAAATGGAAATATGGTGAAAATTTTGAAAATTTTGCAATTTTAAAACTTTAAATTTTTTGCCCTTAAATCAGAGAGATGTGTCACACAAATGTCTTAATAAATAACATTTCCCACATGTCTACTTTACATCAGCACAATTTTGGAAGCAAAATTTTTTTGTTAGGAAGTTATAAGGGTTAAAAGTTTACCAGCGATTTCTCATTTTTACAACAAAATTTACAAAACCATTCTTTTTATGGACCACATCATATTTAAAGTCATTTTGAGGGGTGTACCTGACAGAAAATACCCAAAAGTGACACCGTTCTAAAAACTAGACCCCTCAAGGTGCTCAAAACCACATTCAAGAAGTTTATTAACCCTTTACGTACTTCACAGGAACTAAGGCAATGTGGAAGGAAAAAATTAACATTTAACTTTTTTTGCAAAAAATTTATTTCAGAACCAATTTTTTTTATTTTCACAAGTGTTAGAAGGGAAAATGAACCCCAAAATTTATTGTGCAATTTCTCCTGAATACGCCGATACCCCATATGTGGGGGTAAACCACTTTTTCAGTGCACGGCAGAGCTCGCAAGGGAAGGAGCACCGTTTGACTTTTTCAATGCAGAATTGGCTGGAATTGAGATCGGATGCCATGTTGCATTTGGAGAGCCCCTGATGTTCCTAAACAGTGGAAACCCCCAACAAGTGACCCAATTTTGGAAACTAGACCCCTTAAGGAACTTATCTAGATGTGTGGTGAGCACTTTGAACCTTCAAGTACTTCACAGAAGTTTATAACGTAGAGCCTTGAAAATTAAAAATCATTTTTTTTTCCTCAAAAATGATTTTTTTAGCCCGCTATTTGTTATTTTCCTATGGGTAACAGGAGGAATTGGACCACAAAAGTTGTTGTGCAATTTGTCCTGAGTACGCTGATACCCCATTTGTGGGGGGAACCACTGTTTGGGCGCGTGGGAGAGCTCGGAAGGGAAGGAGTGCCATTTTGGAATGCAGACTTTGATGGAATGATCTTCGGGCGTCATGTTGCGTTTGCAGAGCCCCTGATGTACTTAAACAGTGGAAACTCCCCACAAGTGACCCCATTTTGGAAACTAGACCCCCCCAAGGAGCCTATCTAGATGTGTGGTGAGCACTTTGAACCCCCAAGTGCTTCACAGAAGTTTATAACGCAGAGTCGTGAAAATAAAAAGTCTTTTTTATTTCCACAAAAGTGATTTTTTAGCCCCCAATTTTTAGACCCCCAAAGTTGGTAAATAGTGGAAACCCCTCAATTCTTGCTCCAACCCTAACCCCAACACACTCCTAACCCTAATCCCAACCCTAACACCATCCCTAATCCTAATTCGCCCTAACCCTAATTCTAACCCTAGCCCTAACCCTAGCCCCAGACCTAACCCTAGCCCTAACCCTATCTCTAACCCTAACCCTAGCTCTAACCCTAGCCCTAACCCTAACGGAAAAATAAAAAAAAAATATTTTCTTTATTTCATTATGTTTGCCTAACTAAGGGGGTGATAAACGGGGGGGGGGGTATTTACTACTTTTTTATTTTGATCACTATGATAGTTTATCATAGTGATCAAAATGAATGAATGGAATCTGCCAGCCAGAGCCTGCAGACACCGCATGCGCCCGCCATTTTCTCCGGATCCAAGATGGCGGCGCCCACCGGAGGACGGGAGGACGCCGGCGGGACACAGGAGCACCGGGAGGGGACCCTGGACCATGCAGAGGTACCGGGGGGGCTCGGGGACCCAATTTCTCTCTCCTCTGATGTGCGATCACATCAGAGGAAAGAGGAATTAAATGCAAAATCTCGGCTTTTTTTGCGGTCGCCGTTATAGGGTTAAAAACGGCGATCGCAAAAGCGGGGTCGGCAAAAACCGACCCGATTCATGTTCTCTGGGGTCTCAGCTACCCCCTGCAGTCCGAGACCCTGGAGAAAATTCGACACTGGGGGGCGCTATTTAATTGAATTCACGGCGCTGTGATTTAAGTACCCTTAATTACCGCCGTTAAAAGGCATACCGGCAGTCGTTAAGGGGTTAATAATAGCAGTGATTGGAAATAAGCTCGGATCACTTCTCTTAACTACTAAAATGGCACTGTTAATCTCTGACAGCAGAATTTAATGTATGCGCATAGGGTAAGTGCTATGCTCTTCTGTGCACCCACTGACCCTCCACTATGTGATTGCAGAGTACTGACGGGCTACTATGGCATCTGGTGGTCTGCTGGCTGCCATGTTCATGCTCCTGTGATACCCAGCCACAGGTTGTCCTTTATAGGAGTTTGTGCTTTTCTCTCTCTCTATATATATACACAATACACAATCGTATTGCAGTATGTAGAATAAACAATCAATCCATTGCAGGTTCACGTCCTCTAAGTGTACTAGAAAACAGAAGTAAAGTGCCATGAAAAAAGTTTTAACAAATATTTTAGGTCTAAGGGGTAAGGTTTCATCTTGTGGAGAGTGACATGCCAGCTCTGGTTTTTCAAGGTAAGGAGGCTTATTCACCAAGCAATGCTCCTCTGGGAAAATAATATGCAAATTGCCTCTTCAGAAAGGAAGAGGACTTGAACTCTCTAGCACCACCTGTTGGTAGTAGCGATCACCTTACCTTGACAAGCCAGAGCTGGTATGTCACTCTCCACAAGGAGAAACCTTACCACTTAGACCTCAGTCTAGAGCCTCTCACCTAGAAAAATCAGTTCTCATACTTTGCACTGACGAGGGCCAATAGAACGAAACACCATGTCTGCAATTTGAGATTCTGATTTGGCTTTTATCCTAAGTCATATTACAAGACTCGTTAAAGGGTTGATTGTGACTTGTAGGATCGTTACTACCAACAGGTGGTGCTATAGAGTTCAAGTCCTCTTCCTCTCTGAAGAGGCAAATTGCAAAAAATATTTTAAAAATTTAAATAAAAATTTGAATCCTTCTCTTTTTCCCTCATTAAAAGTGTAGATTAAAAAAGATAAACATATAAAATTACAAAATATAAAATTATTTAACCAAAGACCATAAAGCAAAATATATAAAACATCTAGAATTGTAATTTTTTTGATAGCAGCACCTGCACAGAAAAAATGCAACAAAGAGTGATCAAAATATCAAATGTACCTAAAAAAAAGGCTAAATAAAGCATCAGCTAGCCTAGCAAAAAACAATCCCTCAATTGACATAAAAATAAAATAAAGTTACAGTATATGAAAATTGACAGAAAATACAAAATATTTTTTCCTTTTAAATTTGAAATTTTTTTTGATCACAAAGTGAATAAAAAAACAAACTTTGTTTGTTTGGTATCGCACCAATCATGCTGACTTGGAGAATAATTTCATAAGGTAACTATTACCACATAATGAATGTTGTAAAAACAAAACAAAAAATGCTGAAATGCATTTTTTTTCCGCAATTTTCTGCGCTTGTAATTTTTTTTTCATTTTTGAGTACATTGTATGGTAAAATGAGTGGTGTCATTCTTAACTACCACCTGTCTTGCAAAGAAAAAAATAAAATTAATGGAAATATAAAAAAGTTATGTCTCTTGAAAGAAAAAAGTAAAGCACAAAAATGAAAATTTGCTGCTGAGGGAAGGGTTAAAAATAGGGGCAAATGGGACAGAATGCATTAATGTAGAAGCAAAGTATAACAAGTTCTACAAGCTCCATATGAGATGAACTATTGCGGTTATACCGTTATACGGTGACACAGACACAGGGCTCATTAATGTGTTACAGCTCACATAGATCTGAAGGTTTTCGTCTCATGTTTCAGCTTCAGGTATCGGATCCGTGCAGCAGCCAGAACTTGTTGTTTCCAGAGCTGGAAGCCGCTTAGTGTCACATTTCCTGAGTCTGACATCAGTAAGACAGATTCATCCATTTCTGCCAAGAAGGAGTCATCTACTGTCTGCCGCTCCGGGCTGAAGACACTGAAATCTAGAAAGAGACAGTGAATCACATATTACATATCTATGTACATACAGAGCAATATTATAGTAGTTATAGTCTGGTACATTGGGGGTAGTATTATAGTAATTATATTCCTGTACATAATAACAGTATTATAGTAGTGATATTCTTATACATAGGGGGCAGTATTATAGTAGTTATATTCTTGAACATAGGGGCAGTAATATGGTAGTTAAATTTTTGTATATAGGAGCAGTATTATAGTAGTTATATTCTTGTACATGGGGCAGTATTATAGTAGATAAATTCTTGTACTTAGGAGCAATACTGTAGTAGTTATATTCCTGTACATAGGGGCAGTATTAAAGTAGTTCTATTCCTGTACATAGGAGGCAGTATTATAGTAGTTATATTCTTGTACATAGGGGCAGTATTATAGTAGTTGTGTAGGAGAAAGAGTCCCCGCTGTGTGTCCGGGCTGGAACCAAGGGGGCCGTCACCAAGGTTCCTAGGGGGACTGTTTCCGGGGGACAGACCGCAGAGACTTCTAGAAAGGTTGGGGGAGGAGCTAATATAAAAGGGGCTGAGGACGCCAGCTGGGGGCTGCGGCCTACACCATCTGGGAGGTGCTACGCAGAGGAACTCTTCAGGGGCCTGCTGTGCCCCACAACAACGTCCACACGGTTTATTGTTAGACAGCATAAACCATGGAAGCATGAAAGAAACAGTAATAGTCTTATATCAAAACAGAAGAATGTTCATGTAGAGCTCCGCTCTCTTAGCCCTGTGGTCACACAGCCCGTGCTTTGTCCATCAATCAGGCTCTATAGCCTCACATGTTGTGAGTTCATTTTCCCCTTCACCATTGAGGTCTGATGAACTCCCTCTTCTGGTGAAGGAAGGTAGTGAGGCTGATTACCAAGCACCTGGGCAGGATGATGATGACTGGGTGACGGGAATTACTGACTGGATTTATGCAGCCGACGCCCTTCTGCCTTGCTGGTGATCTCTCTGAGGGATTCTAGGAGACCAGTCTGATTCCTGCTCCTCAAAAGCTAAGTTTTCTGCTCTACTTTTTGCATTTGTGTTTTGGTTTTGTTTTACATTGTTTTCCTTGATTTCTGACATTCCCTGCTGGGGTGAGTTGAATTCCTTTTTGCTCTGTCTTCAGAAAATACCTGAGTACTGATATAGTCTTTTTGAAGCCTAGCGTCTTCAGGGCTTTTTTCCCTATCAGCTGTTGGCTCTTGTTTTGATAAGGTTTTGGCGGATTACAGACAGCAGCTTTTCTATCCTGTCCTATCTAGTTAGCTTGGGCCCCATCTTTTGCTCAGCCTATCTTTCTGTGTGAGTGTTTTTTCATCTTGCTTCACGGTCATTATATGTTGGGGGCTGCCTATTGCTTTGGGGTCTGCTCTGGGGCAGTTTAGATTTCCCTTTCTGTCTTTAGGCTATGTAGTTCTCCGGCTGTGATCGAGGGGTCTAGGGCACCGTAGGAACCCCCCACGGCTACTGCTAGTTGTTGTTGATAGGTTCAGGGGTCTGCAATCCGATAGCTACCAACTTCTCTGGTTTTCTGGACTTAGCTAGTATTTCTGTTTTTGCCTCCTACGGTGACTCAATCATAACACTCACAGTTATTTTCCCCTGTCTGGGGTTACCTCTTAGTTGCTTCTTATTCAGGACGTCCATTCCCTCCTGGGGACTGTCCCACACACACAGGCCAAAATACACAGGCCTCACCCGGTCAGCGGCCTCCGCATGCGTGCTTCAGGAAGGCAGCACACCTTCTAGCACGTCAGCCTTCCGGGACCTTCCACACAGACCAATCAGATCCAGGCACTCTCCCTCATGTGACCTACCCTGAGATACGGTGAGATACGGATCACATGGCTATGACCTCATCGCAGGTACTATTTCAGACACCCAGCCATACACACACACATATACAGGCTTACTATGGGCTTTTAGAAACACGCCCCTGGGTGGCTTTGTAAGTGACTGGTTCCACCCATCTCACCAAGTCACCTGGAAGCTCTCCCTGATACACTGCAGCAAATCCTCAGTAGTACCTCTTCTGATCAACACATGCTCCAGCTTCCATCCCAGGGCCACCCACCCTGGGATACATAACGGTCATTTACCATCCTGCCGTTCATCCTATCTTCATTACCACAATGGATATGCCTGTGTGCATGACCCATACAGCGCCCCCTAGCTGTCACAATGGTCACTGCACCACATATCTCCCCCCTCTGTTCAAACTTGTGGGGTTGAACACTTGATATCACCCAGGGGTCTCGAGACCGGGCACACATGTCAGCTTGCCCTGCCTGTCGTCTGTGAGAGTCAACTCCCGAGATGTAGCCCCTCTCTGCGAGCAATACAATACCGGACTTGGTCCTTTCCTGTTTCAGGGTTAAACTAGTAGGCTTCCCCCGCCCCCAGCGGTTCTTATGTCGGCGTTGAGCTTTGGGCCTTAAGTCACCGTCCAACTGTGTCACTAGACCCTGCTTTGTCTCCACATTTCTGCAGTGCGCTCCGTCACCCGACCTTTATTTCACTGGCCAGCTTTCCTGGTGGGTACAGTCAGAAGTCTCACTTACAGTTGCGTCAACTGTCTGGCCTGAGTCTGACCCATTTAGCATGTCACAGGAGCTAAGGTCTCTCAGTTTCGTACTGCCAGTCAAACTGCCACTTGCAGATTTTTGACGTTCTTGCCTTACTGACAGTCTTCGGCTACCTGCTAGTTCACTATTTGGAGGAACCCTTCGGGTTTTTATATCTTGGGTTGAAGGCGGCCACCACCTGATGCTCCGCACCTCTTTATTAATCTGCAGTAGGTCCAGTCTCAACTGCTCCATCTCCTGCAGATACATCACTCGATATTCCAGGAGCATCCAAAAGTTCCTAAGGCTTTCCATGGAGCCAACAACAATGATTGGAATCAAGCCACCTTCACTAGATACCTGGACTTCACCATCAGGAGGGATTCTAACCCTCGTCACACCGGAGATATTCACAAGGTCTTGCATTACCTTCCCGAGCCTTCCAATGACTCTCCCCACCAGATATTTGGGTACCGGAATTACATCTTCCCCCAAGCCCAGCCAATTCTTAGCTTCCCTCGCAAGTTCTAGACGAGTGGCTTTCACATTACTCCGCATGATCATCTGTTTAGCGTGGAGACATTGCAGATGCATATCCGACAGGACAGCTACCCGCTTTACTGTGTCTTCCCTGGTTGACAGCAGGCCCGGATTGGTAACCTGCCCAACCGGTCATTTTCCCGCTGGGCCGCTATTTATTAGCCAGTTGTAGGACGCTGGCTAATGTGGTGGCCACCGGCCTCTTTTAACCGCCGCCGGCCCTTTAAATTTGCAGGCACGGTGGCGGTTTCAAAGGTGCGTGCACTGCAGTCGCCACGATTTTGGGGTGGCACCCTAGGGGCTAAGAACGTGCCGCGATGTGAAGCTGCACGTCGCGGCATGTTCTTTGAGGGCAGAGGCAGAGAGAGCGCGCTGTGCCGCTGCTCTTCCGTCAATGGTTGCCTGCAGGCAGCACTACTCACTGTCCTATCATCGGCGATGGCATCCAGGCAGGAATCCAGGAGCGGCTGCTGCGACTCCTACTCCCCGCGCTGGCTCAGGCTTCAGGTCCAGTAAGTTGGCCGGGGCGGGGGTGAGTTTAGTTATAAAGAGGCTGGGGGGCGGGAGGAGGGCGCCATCTGCCTGAGCTGGTATATACAGGGGCTGGCTGGGGGGGCCACCATCTGCCTGAGCTGGTATATTACAGGGGGTGGCTGGGGGGCCGCCATCTGCCTGAGCTGGTATATTACAGGGGCTGGCTGGGGGAGGCGCCATCTGCCTGAGCTGGTATATTACAGGGGCTGGCTGGGGGAGGCGCCATCTGCCTGAGCTGGTATATTACAGGGGCTGGCTGGGGGAGGCGCCATCTGCCTGAGCTGGTATATTAACGGGCTGGCTGTGGGGGCCGCCATCTGCCTGAGCTGGTATATACAGGGGCTGGCTGGGGGGGGCGCCATCTGCCTGAGCTGGTATATACAGGGGCTGGCTGGGGGGGGCCATCTGCCTGAGCTGGTATATTACAGGGGCTGGCTGGGGGGCCGACATCTGCCTGAGCTGATATGTGATTTATATATACATCACATATCAGCTCAGGCAGATGGCGGCCCCCCCAGCCAGCCCCTGTATTATACCAGCTCAGGCAGATGGCACATTTCAGCTCAGGCAGATGGCAGGCCCCCAGCCAGCCCCTGTATATACCAGCTCAGGCAGATGGCAGCCCCCCAGCCAGCCCCTGCTTTATACATCACATATCAGCTCAGGCAGAAGGCGGCCCCCCAGCCAGCCCCTGTATATACCAGCTCAGGCAGATGGCGGCCCCCCCAGCCAGCCCCTGGAGCTGGTATATACAGGGGCTGGCTGGGGGGCCGCCATCTGCCTGAGGTGGTATATACAAGGGCTGGCTGGGGGGCCACCATCTGCATGCGCTGATGTGATTTATATTACAGGGGCTGGCTGGGGGGTCGCCATCTGCCTGCGCTAATGATGATGTATAAACAGGGGCTGGGGGAGCCTGGCTGGGATGATGATGTATATACAGGAGCTGGGGGGGGCCTGGCTGGGATGATGATGTACAGTGCCTTGCAAAAGTATTCGGCCCCCTGGAACTTTTCCCACTTATCATGCTTCAAACATAGATACTAAATGAAAATTTTTGGTGAAGAATCAACAAGTGGAACACAATTGTGAAGTTGAACGAAATTTATTGGTTATTTTAAATTTTTGTGGAAATTCAAAAACTGAAAAGTGGGGTGTGCAATATTATTCGGCCCCTTTACTTTCAGTGCAGCAAACTCACTCCAGAAGCTCATTGTGGATCTCTGAATGATTCAATGTTGTCCCAAATGACTAATGATGATAAATATAATCCACCTGTGTGTAATCAAGTCTCCGTATAAATGCACCTGCTCTGTGATAGTCTCAGGGTTCTGTTTGACGCACAGAGAGCATCATGAAGACCAAGGAACACAACAGGCAGGTCCGTGATACTGTTGTGGAGAAGTTTAAAGCCAGATTTGGATACAAAATGATTTCCAAAACTTTAAAGATCCCAAGGAGCACTGTGCAAGCGATCATATTGAAATGGAAGGATCATCAAACCACTGCAAATCTACCGAGACCCAGCCGTCCCTCTAAACTTCCATCTCAAACAAGGAGAAGACTGATCAGAGATGCAGCCAAGAGGCCCATGATCACTCTGGATGAACTGCAGAGATCTACAGCTGAGGTGGGACAGTCTGTCCATAGGACAACAATCAGTCGTACACTGCACAAATCTGGCCTTTATAGAAGAGTGGCAAGAAGAAAGCCATGTCTCAAAGATATCCATAAAAAGTGTCGTTTAAAGTTTGCAACAAGCCACTTGGGAGACACACCAAACATGTGGAAGAAGGTGCTCTGGTCAGATGAATCCAAAATCGAACTTTTTGGCAACAATGCCAAACTATATGTTTGGCGTAAAGGCAACACAGCTCATCATCCTGAACACACCATCCCCACTGTCAAACATGGTGGTGGCAGCATCATGGTTTGGACTTCCTTTTCTTCAGCAGGGACAGGGAAGATGGTTAAAATTGATGTGAAGATGGATGGAGCCAAATACAGCACCATTCTTGAAGAAAACCTGTTGGAGTCTGCAAAAGACCTGAGACTGGGATGGAGATTTGTCTTCCAACAAGAAAATGATCCCAAACATAAAGCAAAATCTACAATGGAATGGTTCACAAATAAACGTATCCAGATGTTAGAATGGCCAAGTCAAAGTCCAGACTTGAATCCAATCGAGAATTTGTGGAAAGAGCTGAAAACTGCTGTTCACAAATGATCTTCATCAAACCTCACTGAGCTCGAGCTGTTTGTCAAGGAAGAATGGGCAAGAATTTCAGTCTCTCAATGTACAAAACTGATAGAGACATACCCCAAGTGACTTGCAGCTGTAATCGCAGCAAAATGTGGTGCAACAAAGTATTACGTTAAAGGAGCCGAATAATACTGCATGCCCCACTTTTCAGTTTTTGAATTTCCACAAATTTATAATACCCAATAAATTTCATTCAACTTCACTATTGTGTCCCACTTGTTGTTGATTCTTCACCAAAAAATTACATTTGGTATCTTTATGTTTGAAGCATGATATGTGGGAAAAGGCTGAAACATTCCAGGGGGCTGAATACTTTCACAAGGCACTGTATATACAGGTGCTGTCGGGCTGGGGCTGGTGTGGTGATGTATTTACAGTGCTGTGGGGCTGGTGTGGTGATGTATATACAGGTGCTGCTGGGCTTTCGATACTTTCGGCACTTGCGATTCTTTCCGCTTCCCGCTCCTCCGCTGTGACGTCTTCTGACTGTGCTGTTTCAGGTCAGAGGGTGCAGTGATGTCACGTCTGTGTACATCTGCCTGAACAGTCACAGTGCAAAGAGCCGAAAGACACCGACGTTGAGGGGTCCGGAGCAGAGCAGCAGCCAGCGAGGAGAGGTCAGGATTTCAGTTTTGCTTTTTTTTATGTTTTGAGCAATATATGAGGCCCATCATACACTGGAGAATTATATGGAGACTCATATGGGGCACATTATATATGGAGCATTATATGGGGCCCATTCTGTTTGGAGCAATATAAGTAGCCCATCATATTCTGTATGGAGCATTATATGGGGCCCATTCTGTATGGAGCAAGGTATGGGGCTCATTGTACTGTATGGAGTATTATGTGGGGCACAATGTTAGGCGTCGGGTTCCTGCAGCTGCACAGCGGGAATCCAGAGCCTTGCATCCTGCGGTCTCCCATTCTTCGCCGACCGCTCAGGAGTCTGCACAGCAATCTCGGCATCGCAGGCGCTCTGCTCAGACTGGCTCTGTAGGACGAGTTGTTGCTGCCACCTCTGGGTCAGCAATAGCAGCGCAGGCTGACCTGCAGCAAGCCACACCAATGGCTAAGTCCTCTCATCACGCTACTGGGAATGCTCACAAGACGATCTCCCATTGGAGATCAGGAGTCACGTGCTCAGGTCCTTCTCCTGATCTGATTGGTCCATCCCAGAGATCTGGAAGGTCCTGCATGGCTATAAAAGGTCCACATGGCCGCTCAGCCATGCGCTAGTATAGGCTTTACTTGCTAGATGTGTGAATGGTGATGGATGTATGATTCTGATAACTGACTCATTATGATTCCCCTCCCTTTGATATTACGCATGTGCATCAAATGGCCAAGTTCTCCAAAAAATATGACATAGTTGTCATGGGAGATTTCAACTATCCAGACATTTGTTGGGAACCTCTCTCAGGCAAAACTAACAGGTCAAGGAAATTCTTATCCTCTCTTGCTGACAACTTTATCTTCCAAAAGGTAAGGGAGAAAACAAGGGGAACTGCTACTTTGGATCTAATCCTTATAAACAGGGAGGAAATGGTTGAGGAGGTAAAAGTGGCTGGGACCCTAGGAGGTAGCGACCATGCTATTTTAGAATTTTGGATAACTAGAGGCGGAAGACCTGTGAAGACTCAGACTTCAAGGTTAGATTTCAGAAAGGCAGATTTTAAGGGATTCAGAAAGAGAATTGGAGGGATCCAATGGCTGGATATCCTTAAAGACAAAAATGTCCAGGAAGGATGGGAAATCTTGAAAAATGAAATTCTCAAAGCACAGTTGTTAACAATTCCGAAAAGAGGGAAGAATAGGAAGCAGTTAAGGAAACCAGGATGGATGAACACAGAACTTAAGCACATGCTAAAAAGGAAGAAAAAAATGTTTATAAAATGGAAAGAGGGAGGCATATCTAAAGAAGAATATAATGCTGTCTGCAGAACCTGCAGGGCACAAATCAGATTAGCTAAAGCTGAAAATGAATTGAGGCTTGCAAGAGATGTCAAAAGCAATAATAAAGGATTTTGGGGATATGTCAAAAGTAAAAGAAAAGTCAAAGATGCCATAGGATTTTTACAGGATGAAAATGATGACATGGTAAGACAGGATGTTGAGAAGGCTGAACTTTTAAATTCCTATTTTGCCTCTGTTTTCTCTCAGAAAGGAAATGTAACATCAACTGTTATTCACTGTCCTATTAAGGGAATAGAAGAATCCAGGATATCTATAAACAGAAAGATAGTGAGGAAACACTTAGCTAGCCTAAATGAATTCAAGTCTCCAGGTCCAGATGAATTACACCCCAGAGTACTGAAGGAGATAGCAGAAGAAATTTTTGAACCCCTCTCTATAATCTTTGAAAATTCTTGGAGAACAGGAGAAGTGCCAGAAGACTGGAGAAGAGCAAATGTTGTTCCTATCTTCAAAAAGGGGAAGAAGGTGGACCCAGGTAACTATAGGCCGGTGAGTCTGACTTCTATACCAGGAAAGATCTTTGAACAAATTATTAAACAACATGTATGTCAATACCTGGATAAGAATGAAGTGATTAAACAGAGTCAGCATGGGTTTGTAACTAAAAAGTCATGTCAGACTAACTTAATTTCCTTCTATGACGGTATCACTGATTGGGTGGATCAAGGAAATGCTGTAGATATAGTATATCTTGACTTCAGCAAAGCATTTGACAAAGTCTCTCATACAATCCTTATTGAAAAAATGATTAAGTATGGAATGGACAAGGCAACTGTTAGGTGGATTCATAACTGGCTTAGTGATCGGACCCAAAGAGTGGTCGTAAATGGCTGCACATCCAGTTGGAAGAATGTCTCAAGTGGGGTACCACAGGGCTCTGTCCTGGGCCCTGTATTGTTCAACATCTTTATCAACGATTTAGATGAAGGAATTGAGGGTAAACTGATTAAATTTGCTGATGACACAAAGCTAGGAGGGATAGCTAATACTAGAGAAGAGAGAGAGAGGATTCAAAAAGATTTAAATAAACTGGAGAAGTGGGCAGCAACTAACAGAATGGTTTTTAACAGGGAGAAATGCAAAGTACTACATCTGGGCAATAAAAATGGAAAAAGCATATATAGAATGGGAGGAATAGGGCTAAGTGACAGCACATGTGAAAAAGACTTGGGTATACTAATAGATCACAGACTGAATATGAGTCAACAGTGTGATGCAGCAGCAAAAAAGGCAAATGCAATTCTAGGATGTATTAACAGAAGCATACAGTCTAGATCACGTGAAGTCATTATTTCCCTCTACTTATCTTTGGTCAGACCTCATCTGGAATATTGTGTCCAGTTTTGGGCACCACATTTTAAAAAAGACATCAACAAACTGGAGCAAGTTCAGAAAAGAGCGACCAGAATGGTGACCGGTCTGCAAACCCTGTCTTATGAGGAAAGGTTGCAGGATTTGGGAATGTTTAGTTTGCAAAAGAGAAGACTGAGAGGAGACTTAATAGCTGTCTACAAATATCTAAAGGGCTGTCACATTGTAGAAGGATCAACTTTATTCTCATTTGCACAAGGAAAGACTAGAAGCAATGGGATGAAACTGAATGGGAGGAGACACAGATTAGATATTAGAAAAAACTTTTTGACAGTTAGAGTGATCAATGAGTGGAACAGGCTGCCACGAGAAGTGGTGAGTTCTCCTTCAATGGAAGTCTTCAAACAGAGGCTGGACAGACATCTGACTGGGATGATTTAGCGAATCCTGCTTTGAGCAGGGGGTTGGACCAGATGGCCCAGGAGGTCCCTTCCAACTCTACGATTCTATGATTCTATGATTCTATGATAGGGAACTAGAGTAGCAGTCAGCGCCAGTCAATGGCAATCAATAGGACACTGTGCACACCGCACCTCTACATTAGCATCCGATTGTGTCACGTCTCACGGCACTATCGTATAGCGGCTGTGGTTACTGCTGCGCTGCAGTCAGCAGCACTTACCGGCATCCGCGGTAGCGACGTCACACGCACGGTAGGTCTAGACGGACACCGACCTCTGCCTTGGGTCCGTGTCCTGTGACCGTATACCGTGCGTGCAATTTAGCTGAGACCTGTGGCGTTAACAGTCTCAGTCTTCTGTGTTTAACACATAGGCGTCTCTGTGAATTAACAGAGATCGCTCAGCGCACTTGGGTGGCGTTTAACCCTTGCGTGTTTATACCGCCATATAGCGCATCTGCCATTACTCAGCAGCAGTGATAACACCTTCTGCACGGTGGACCCCGAGCGGCGAATGCACTTTATTATTTATTTATTGTGTTGCGCCGTTCCTAACATACATTATACTGTTTGGAGCATTATATGGGGCTCATTATACTGCATGGAGCAATATATGGGGCTCATTATTCTGTATGATGCAATATATGGGGCTCATTATTCTGTATGGAGCATTATATGGGGCTCATTTTTCTGAATGGAGCACTATATGGGGCTCATTACAGTGTATGGGGGCTCATTATTCTGAATGGAGCAATATATGGGGCTCATTATTCTGAATGGAGCAATATATGGGGCTCATTATTCTGTATGGAGCATTATATGGGGCTCATTATTCTGCATGGAGCGCTATGTGGTACCCATAATGCTGTATGAAGCAATTTATGGGGCTCAGTATACTGTATGGAGCACTATGCGGTACTCATAATACTGTATGGAGCATTATATGGGGCACATTTTTCTGAATGGAGCAATATATGGGGCTCATTTTTCTGAATGGAGCAATATATGGGGCTCATTATTCTGTATGGGTCATTATAAGGGCCACATTTTTCTGAATGGAGCAATATATGGGGCTCATTATTCTGTATGGAGCATTATATGGGGCTCATTATTCTGTATGGGTCATTATAAGGGGCACATTATTCTGAATGGAGCACTATATTGGGCTCATTATTCTGTATGGAGCATTATATGGGGCTCATTATTCTGTATGGGTCATTATAAGGGGCACATTATTCTGAATGGAGCAATATATGGGGCTCATTATTCTGTATGGAGCATTATATGGGGCTCATTTTTCTGAATGGAGCACTATATGGGGCTCATTATATGGAGCAAAATATGGGGGCTCATTATAATAATAATAATAATACATTTTATTTCTATAGCGCCGACATATTCCGCCCCCAATATATGGGGCTCAGTATACTGTATGGAGCACTATGCGGTACCCATAATACTGTATGGAGCATTATATGGGGCTCATTTTTCTGTATGGAGCATTATATGGGGCTCATTACAGTGTATGGAGCAATATATGGGGCTCATTATATCATATATGGGGCTCATTATTCTGTATGGAGCATTATATGGGACTCATTTTTCTGAATGGAGCATTATATGGGGCTCATTATATGGAGCAAAATATGGGAGCTCATTATAATAATAATAATAAATTTTATTTCTATAGCGCCTACATATTCCGCCCCCAATATATGGGGCTCAGTATACTGTATGGAGCACTATGCGGTACCCATAAAACTGTATGGAGCATTATACAGTGTATGGAGCAATATATGCGGCTCATTATTCTGAATGGAGCAATATATGAGGCTCATTATCCTGTATGGAGCATTATATGGGGCAAATTTTTCTGAATGGAGTAATATATGGGGCTCATTATTCTGTACGGAGGATTATACGGGGCTCATTATTCTGTATGGAGCAATACATGGAGCTAATTGTTCTGTATGAAGCATTATATGGGGCTCATTGCAGTTTATGAAGCAATATATGGGGCTCATTATTCTGTATGGAGCATTTATGGGGCTCATTACAGTGTATGGAGCAATATATGGGGCTCATCATTCTGAATGGAGCAATATATGGGGCTCATTATTCTGTATGGAGCCTTATATGGGGCAAATTTTTCTGAATGGAGCAATATATGGGGCTCATTATTCTGTATGGAGGATTATACGGGGCTCATTATTCTGAATGGAGCAATTTATGTGGCTCATTATTCTGTATGGAGCATTATGTGGTGCCCATAATACTGTATGGAGCAATATATGGAGCTCATTATACTGTATGGAGCAATATATGGGGCATGTTATTCTGTATGGAGGGCTATGTGGTGCCTATAATACTGTATAATACTGTATGGAGGATTATGTGGTGTCCATAATAGTGTATGGAGGACAATACTGTCTGGTTTCTGACCTATTATTGAATGTACAATAGATATCAGTTATGTAATGTAAGAAGTGAAATCTTTGGCATTGTATACCTATATTTCTTGCTGTATCTTTGCATTATGAATTGTGGTACGTATTAAAGAGGCCCACTGAGACTTTCACCCGGGGCCCACAAAAACCTGGAGCTGGCCCTGTATGAACTGCACTATACTACTTCTGTCGACATTGGACTTTGGGAGGGTCAATATTTGTTTAGTATTTTTAACATTACTATGGCCAAATAAAAATAAAATATTGGAAAAGTTGTTTAAATGGATTATCCCAAGTAATCCCCTCTCCTCTGGATAAGGAATAACTTTACAATTGCTGGAGATCCGACTGCTGGGACCTTCATGATCCTGAAAATCGGAGGTCTGTAGAGCACCATGTAAATGCAGCTCTGGTCGATCATATGCACCGTGGCGCCATTCACATGTGGGTCTTCAAATATCTCCTTTTAGGAGAGTGAGGGGCACAACAAAGTAAAGTAAAATTCACTGATCGGGGTGAGGAGTGTTATAGCTTGTGGGCTGGTGGGGTTTGTGTGGCAGGGCTGTTTTTTTGCCCCAGTCCAGCCCTGGTTGACAGTACCACCAACTGCCGAGTCTCAGTTTCCCAGTGCACCCTACACGCTTTGACCGCCTTTTTAAAAGCCTCATGCACACCTTCACCGGTACAGGCTTCTTGCACATCTTCGGGTACCTCGATCACGCACGTCTTGTTCGGCTCTTCGCTCAAAATCTTAATAAATAATAATAATAATAATCTTTATTTTTATATAGCGCTAACATATTCCGCAGCGCTTTACAGTTTGCACACATTTTCATCACTGTCCCCGATGGGGCTCATAATCTAAATTCCCTATCAGTATGTCTTTGGAGTGAGATGTACCCTTTTTGAAACCCTTTGCCAAGATGAGTATTGGCAGTTCCATCTTGATATCACTCGGGCCCGGGCGCTGTAAGTCCAACCATCAACTTCTTCTCCCGCAGAAGACATCTTACTGCTTCTTTGAGCACTTCCACCTCTTCTCTGAGGGTCTCATTCATACTTTGCCACGTTGACAGGTGACCTCTGAGCTCAGAGACTTCCTTCTCCAGCTCATCCACTCTGTGCTCCCTTTCTAACTTAGAGCCACAGTCACCCCCGGAGTCACCCCCATCAGCCGAGTGAACCCTCCAGTTACCCTCTAACCGTGTGTCTGCTCCAGTCGCCTTATCTACCAGCTCATCATCAGTCATGTCACGAGACATTAAGACCATAAGATGGGCAGACGCACCCCTTCCTCCGGTCACTCCTACATCTGACCTGTCCACTTTAGGAGGCGTCACCGTCTCAATGTCTGCCAGCCCCACATTAGAGAGTTCTCCATCCTCCTGCTGTAGAGGAACTCCCCTCTCCCACAAGCCGGAGAACAGTTTAGAGTCCCTGCCCATAACCACTGGACAGGACAAATTCAGGACTATTGCGACATCCTGACCCGCAATGTCCCAGCCTGTCTCAAAGACTACCCTAGCCGCTGGACAATCCTTAGTGCCCCCGTGGTTGCAAGTGACCCCAACCTTTCTGCCGGGTATCTCAGGAGCAACCCTCACTAGAGTCACCGGGCTCCCAGGGTCGACCATACCAACCACATCTTCGTTATTTATCTGGAGGCCACACCCCCGTAGCATAGTGCCGGGTGGGTAGTTCACCAGGCAGACTGGACACCTATAGGACATTTGCCCCTGGCAACAGTTCATCTGTCCCACCCCTTTTATGTCAGGATGCCCCTCCCCCTTTTGGGCCACTATCCCCTTTTTGGACTTCGCCTCCCCCTGGGACTCCACCCCTTTTTGAGTTACCACCCCAGTTTGGGTCACCGCCCCCTTTCGGGATTTCCCCATGTCCCCTCTACAGGCCTTCTTAGGCCTGAGTTCACACAATACAATTTATGTCCTTTCAGGCTTGTACTGGCCCTTTAAGCACGACACACCAACTCCTGCTGGCACTGCCACAGCTTCTGATGCGCCGTCTTCATGGACCCGCCGATCCACAGCAATCTTCATAACCCCGCCGAGTTACAGCTAGACGCTTGTCAACTTGGTGACCCCACTGAGCCACCGCAAGCTGCCTTGAGAGAAAAAACAAAACTTTGTGACCCCGCCGAGTCACAGCAACACCTTCAGCTTTAGAGAAGAAAAAAAAACACATACACAGTTTCTCACTGACCCCGGTCAGTACAACACGGACCCCTGTCCGTTACCTGCTGGTGTCGACCACACAGGTTCTCAGGTACCTCTTATCCACAGAGGCACCCTATAGCGACTTCTCAAACAATCTTTCCCTGACCCCAGTCAGCATACCACAGATTCCTGTCTGTTACCTGTTGGTGATGGCCTCACAGGTTCCCTGATGCCTTTTCTCCTCAGAGGTATCCCACTAGTTATCCACAGTCTCTTTCTCTGACCCCGGTCAGTATCACACGGTTTTCATGACCATTACCTGACGGCCACGCAGGTTCCCAGATCCCTCTACCGCAGAGGTATCCTATAAATCTCTCTCACTGTCCACAGTCAGCATAACTCACGGTTTTCAAGACCGTATGCTCTCCTGGCTCAGAGTGACCAGCACTGCAACATGTGATTCTTGGAACCGTTGCCCCTAGCAACTGAATTTGTAGACCTCGTCCATTGCCCCTAAAAACAAGGCTACAACAGTGCCCTTAGCATTCTCCATCAATTGTAAGGTAGCGCCTATTGTTCGTGTTGGGAGACACTCGCTTGGTAGCAGATTAACAG
Source organism: Dendrobates tinctorius (assembly GCF_039654945.1). Classification (NCBI taxonomy): domain Eukaryota; kingdom Metazoa; phylum Chordata; class Amphibia; order Anura; family Dendrobatidae; genus Dendrobates; species Dendrobates tinctorius. Next base: position 20,146,602 of record NW_027361682.1, read on the forward strand.
GGTCCTGCACCATGTTTTCCACAACAATGTCCATACGGTTTATTGTTAGACGGCATAAACCATGGAAGCATGAAAGAAACAGCAACATTCTTATATCAAAACTGAAGAATGTTCATGTAGAGCTCCGCTCTCTTAGCCCTGTGGTCACACAGCCCGTGCTTTGTCCAGCAATCAGGCTCTATAGCCTCACAGTTATTTTCCCCTGTCTGGGGTTACCTCTTAGTTGCTTCTTATTCAGGACGTCCATTTCCTCCTGGGGACTGTCCCACGCACACAGGCCAAAATACACAGGCCTCACCAGGTCAGCGGCCTCCGCATGTGCGCTTCAGGAAGGCAGCACACCTTTTAGCACGTCGGCCTTCCGGGACCTTCCACACGGACCAATCAGATCCAGGCACTCTCCCTCATGTGACCTACCCTGGTCACCTTATATGGTCCGTAGCCATGCCCACCGGTGAGATACGAATCACATGGCTATGACCTCATCGCAGGTCCTATTTCAGACACTCAGCCATACACACACATATACAGGCTTACTATGGGCGTTTAGACACACGCTCCTGGGTGGGTTTGTAGGTGACTGGTCCCACCCATCTCACCAAGTCACCTGGAAGCTTTCCCTGATACACTGCAGCAAACCCTCAGCAGTTCCTCTTCTGATCAACACATGTTCCAGCTTCCATCCCAGGGCCACCCACCCTGGGATACATAACGGTCATTTACCATCCTGCCGTTCATCCTATCTCCATTACCACAATGGATATGCCTGTGTGCATGACCCATACAGCGCCCCCTATCTGTCACAATGGTCACTGCACCACAATATACAGTATATAAATAAAAGTTACATCTTAAAGTTCATCTCGTCTCCCGTCTCGTCACTGCATCCAGCATACCTGCGATTACTACAGTTGTATTCCTGTACATAGGAGTAGTATTATAGTAATTGTATTCTTGTACATAGGAGCAGTATTATAGTAGTTATATTCTTGTAAATAGGATCAGTATTATAGTAGTTATATTCTTGTACATTGGAGCAGTATTACAGTAGTTATATTCTTGTACATAGGATCAGTATTATAGTAGTTATATATTTATACATAGGAGCAGAATTATAGTAGTTATATTCTTGTACATTGGAGCAGTATTATAGTAGCTATATTCTTGTATATAGAAGCAGTATTATAGTAGTTATATTTTTGTACATAGGAGCAGTATTATAGTAGTTATATTATTGTACACAGGAGGAGTATTGAAGTAGTTATATTCTTGTACATAAAGGGCAGTATTATAGTAATTATATTCTTGTACATAGGAGGCAGTATTGTAGTAGTTACGGTCGAAAGTGTTGACACCCTTGAAATTGTTCCAGATAAAGTATTTCTCCCATAAAATTATTGCAATTACACCTGTTTTCTTATACACACATTTATTTCCTTTGTGTGTATTTTAACAACACAAAAAAACAGAAAAAAAGGTGAATTGGGCATAAATTTCACATAAAACCTCAAAAATGAGTCAAACAAAATTGTTAATAAAGTCCGTGGAGCCTCATTTAAGAGTCTCAAACACGGGACTAGCCAGATCTTCCTCCAGGGAAGGACCCAGCCTCGGGTCTCCCTGAGGTCAGTGATTGTTTCGTGAAACAAAATTGTTGGCACATTTCCAAAATTGAGGGTAGACAACTGTGTTTGAAGCATGTGATGTTCGAACAAACTCACTTGTGGCAAGTGAAAGGTGTGGCCAATATGAAAATCACACCTGAATTCAGAAAAAATTGGATAAGTTGACTCAATCTTTGCATTGTGTGTCTGTGTGTGCCACACTAACCATGGAAAACAGAAAGTAGATAAGAGAATTTTCTAAGGACTCGAGAACCAAAATTGTTGGACAATAACAAGGTTACAAGTCCATATCCAGAGATCTTTTTTCTTTGTCCACTGTGCTCAACATATTCAAGAAGTTTACAACCCATGGCAATGTAGCTAATCTCCCTGGACATGGGCGGCAGAGAAATAGTTATGAAACATTATAATGCAGGATAGTCTACATGGTGGATAAGCAGCCCCAATCAAGTTCCAAAGAAATTTAAGCTGTCCTGCAGGCTCGGGGTGCAACAGTATCAGCGTGGACTATCTGTTGACATTTGAATGAAATGAAACGTTGTGGCAGGAGATCCAGGAGGACCCCACTATGACACAGAGACATAAAAAAACCAGACTGTAGTTTGCCAAAATGTATGTGAGTAAGCTAAAATACTTCTGAGAAAACCTCTTCTTCTGGACAGAGGAGACCAAGATAGAGCTTTTTGGTAAAGCACATCGTTCTACTGTTTACAGAAAATGGAATGAGGCCAACAAAGAAAAGAACCCAGTACCTACAATCAAATATGGTGGAGGTTCAAAAATTTATTGGAGTTGATCTGCTGCCTCTGGTGCTGGGTGCCTTGACTGTGTGCAAGACATCATGAAATCTGAATATTCCCAAAGGATTTAGGTCATAATATAGTGTCCAGTGTCAGAAAGCTGGGTGTGTGTCCTAGGTCATAGGTCTTCCAGCAGGCCAATGACCCCAAACATACTTCAAGAAGCACCCAGAAATGGAAGGAAACAAATTGCTGGAGAATTCTGAAGTGGCCAGCAATGAGTTTGGATCTAAATCCCATTGAACACATGTGGAGCGATCTTAAAATTGCTATTGGGAGAACGCATCCTTCAAATATGAGAGACCCGGAGCAGTTTGCAAAAGAAGAGTGCTCTAAAATTCCAAATAAGAGGTGTAAGTAGCTTGTTGATTGTTATAGGAAGCTACTGATTGCAGTTACAGCTCTGGCAAAAATTAAGAGACCACTGCAAAATTTTCAGTTTGTCTGATTTTTCTGTACTCCTGGTACAAAAATGTAAGCAGTTCTTCTTTGTTTGTTGGCTTTAGACTATCCATCTTCCTCATGATTACATTCCAGAGGTTTTCAGTGGGGTTCAGGTCTGCAGATTGGGCTGGCCATGACAGGGATTTGATGTGGTGGTCCTTCATCCACACATTGATTGACCTAGCTGTAAGGCATGGCGCATTGTCCTGCTGGAAAAAAAAAGTCCTCAGAGTTGGGGAACATTGCCTGAGGAGAAGAAATCAACTGTTTTTCCAGGATAACCTTATATGCGGCTTGATTCATACGTCCTTCACAAAGATTAACCTGCTCAATTCCAGCCTTGCTGAAGCATCCCCAGATCATCACGGATCCTCCACCAAATTTCACAGTAGGTGCAATACACTGTGGCTTGTACGCCTCTCCAGGTCTCCATCTAACCATTAGATGACTAGGTGTTGGGCAAAGCTGAAAATTAGACTCATGTTGTGAATTCTCTTACTTCTGAATCGGGGCTCCCTCTAGTGCTTACTGTGGGTAGTGGAGTTGGCCGGATTGACAGAGGTCTGCCACCTGACGATGATGATTGGAAATCTGAGGTACTGATTAGGAGTATTTAAGTGAGCAGGCTTCCCTCAATTGTTGCTGGTGATTAGCTCTTCTTGTGCAACTTGAGGTCTGCTGTCTCCTGCCTGATTCTGCATTTTTCAGCTAAGTTGTTCATTTGCTAATCCTTTGCTTCTGATCTGGTTTTGCTTCTTTCTGCTTTGCTGTGCGGGTTCAGCGTGCTCCTTGCTGGGGCTGTGCTGGACCCCACTCCATATGTTACAGCTTGTGTCAGTTTGTTCAGTCCCCTGTTATATTAGTTTCTTCTGCTTTGCTGCCAGTTTACACCAGAATGCTGATATAGTGGGGGAGAGGTTGTGTGACCTCAGTGTTTTTTGTACATCAGACGTGTTGGATTTTTTAGGGTTTTTGCATGATTGCAGACAGTGTCTTTCCTTTCCTATCCTATCTAGACAGTTTGGGCCCCATCATTTGCTCAGTCTATTTTCTTATTTTCTGCCTGTGTTTGTCCCTCATCTGGTCTCACCGACAATATATGTTTGGGGGCTATCTATTTCTTTGGGGTTCTACTCCGGGGCAGTTTAGATTTCACCTTTCTTGCTTAAGGCCTAGTTAGTTCTCCGGCTGTGTCGAGGTGTCTAGGACATCGTAGGTATGCTCCACGGCTACTGTTAGTTGTGTTGTTAGGATTAGGGGTCTGCAATTCGCTAAGTGACCAACCTTTCTGGTTTCCTGGTGGCCTAGCCTATTCCTGCCATCCTCCTCGGTGACCTGTTCATAACAGAATCACCAGCCCTACTGTAGACTCTAGGGTACTCTAAAGAAGGAAAGAATTTAAAAAAAAAAAAAGTGTCAGAATTTTTTTATATATATTTTTTCCTCTGGGGCCGTAGGAGGATTTTTTCTCTAATGGAGACCAAGCAATTGTCCGATTGTGTTGAGCAGTTCGCTGCCGAAGTGCGGGGAATTTCTGCCTATCTCGCTCAATCATCTGCTGTAGAACCAAAAATCCCTACTCCTGATGTGTTTTCTGGGGATCGGTCTAAATTTTTGAATTTTAAGAATAATTGTAAACTATTTTTTGCTTTGAAACCTAACTCATTGGGGAGCTCTGTGCAGCAGGTTAAAATTGTCATCTCCCTGCTGCACGGCGATCCCCATAATTGGGCTTTTTCTTTGACACCTGGAGATTCTATTCTGGCTAATGTGGATGCGTTTTTTCAAGCCCTGGGGTTGTTGTATGATGAACCTAATGCTATTGATCAAGCTGAGAAAACCTTATTGTCATTGAACCAGGGTCAGGATTCTGTAGTTATATTGTCAAAAAATCCCAAAGTGGGCGGTCCTTACTAAATGGAATGATGATGCCCTAGCAGCTCTCTTTCGGAAGGGTCTAGCAGAAACCGTAAAAGATGTTATGGTGGGATTTCCTGTCCCCTCTGGTCTTGACGATTCTATGTCATTGGCCATTCAAATTGAACGACGTTTACGTGAACATAAAACTACACTAGAGGCGGTGCCGCCTTTTGAACGAACTTCTGAACCCATGCAATGTGATAGGGTTTTGTCTAGGGCGCAATGTCAAGAGTTTAGAAAGCGTAATAAGTTGTGTTTTTTTTGTGGGGACGCCTCTCATACTATTTCTGTCTGTCCTAAATGAGAAAAGCGAATTGCTCACGCATTTGCAGTGGGCAGTGTACAGCCTAAGTTCCTTTTGGCGGTTACCTTGATCTGCTCCTTGTCTACATTTTCCACTAAGGCTTTTGTTGATTCAGGAGCAGCTTTGAATCTGATGGATTTTGACTTTGCGAAACGTTGTGGATTTCCCATGGTACCCCTGCGGACTCCTATCCTTTTGAGTGGTATTGATGCTACTTCTTTGGCGGAGAATAAACCCTAGTTTTGGACCCAGGTAGTAATGCGGGTTGCCCCGGACCACCAAGAGAATTGCAAATTTTTGGTGTTGCACAATTTGCATAATATTATTGTACTGGGTTTTCCTTGGTTTCAAACCCATAATCCTGTTTTGGATTGGAAATCTGTGTCTGTAGGGAGTTGGGGTTGTCAATGTGTTCTTAGTGACACTCCTGTTTTCTCCTCCTCTCCCCAGTCTCATGATATTCCTGACTATTTGGCTGATTTTTCTGATGTATTTAGTGAAAGTAAGTCCGCGTCTTTGCCTCCTCATAGGAGTTATGACTGTGCAATTGAGTTAATGCCCGGTTGTAAATTTCCCAAGGGTTGGCTTTTCAACTTATCGGTACCTGAACATGATGCTATGCAATCTTATATCAAGGAATCATTGAAGAAGGGTCATATCAGACCACCCTCTTCACCTTTAGGTGCTGTTTTTTTTGTGGCCAAGAAAGATGGCTCATTAAGGCCATGTATTGATTATCGCTCCCTTAACAAAATCACTGTTAAATATCAGTACCCGTTACCTCTGATTTCTGATTTATTTTCCAGAGTTAAAAGTGCTTGTTGGTTTACCAAACTTGACCTCAGGGGGGCATATAATCTTATTCACATCAAGCACGGGGATGAATTGAAGATGGCGTTTAATACCCCGGAGGGACATTTTGAGTACCTGGTGATGCCTTTTGGGCTCACTAATGCCCCTTCCGTCTTCCAATCTTTTATGAACGATACTTTCCGGGACTTTGTGGATAAGTTTTTGATCATTTATCTGGATGATATTTTGATCTTTTCCAGTGATTGGGATTCTCATGTGGAATATGTCCGGACTGTGTTCCGGATTTTGAGGGAAAATACTTTGTATGTTAAGGGATCAAAATGTCTTTTTGGTGTACAGAGGATTTCGTTTTTGGGATTCATTTTGTCCCCGTCTGCTATTGAAATGGACCCAGCCAAGGTACAGGCCATTTATGATTGGGTTCAGCCCACTTCTCTGAAGGCTCTCCAGAAGTTTTTGGGTTTTGCTAATTTCTACCGTAAATTTATAAGTAATTTTTCTGGTATCGTTAAACCACTGACGGATTTCACCAAAAAGGGAGCTGATGTGGTGAATTGGTCTCCAGAGGCAGTTTCGGCATTTCAGGAGCCTAAGTGGAGACTCACTTCTGCTCCGCTTCTACGGCAACCTGATGTTTCCCTCCCATTTCAGGTGGAGATAGATGCTTCTGAGATTGGTGCAGGAGCAGTTTTGTCCCAAAGAGATCCGGTAAACTCTAAGATGAATCCCTGTGCCTTCTTTTCTCGAAAATTTTCCCCATCTGAACGTAACTATGAAGTGGGGAATCGGGAATTGTTGGCCATGAAGTGGGCATTTGAAGAGTGGGGACATTGGTTGGAGGGAGCTAGACATAAAGTTGTGGTCCTCACTGACCACAAGAATTTGATTTATCTTGAATCAGCCAAGCGCTTGAATCCTAGACAGGCTAGGTGGGTCTTGTTTTTCACGCGTTTTAATTTTGTGGTCTCCTTTTTTCCGGGAACTAAGAATGTTTAGGCGGACGCCCTTTCTAGGAGTTTCTTTGCGGATTCTCTTGATGTGATCGAGCCTACTACCATTCTAAATAAGGGTGTAGTTCTTTCCGCCTTCTCACCCGATTTGAGACGTGTCCTGGAGGAATTTCAGGAGGACAAACCTGAACAATGCCCTATGGGAAAATTGTATGTCCCTGACCAGTGGAGGAGAAGAGTAATGTCTGAAATTCCTTGCTCCACGTTAGCTGGTCATCCAGGTATTTTTGGTACCAGAGATTTGGTGAGTTGGTCCTTTTGGTGGCCTGCCTTATCTTGTGATGTCAGGAATTTTGTGCAGTCCTGTGGGACTTGTTCTCGGTCCAAGCCCTGTTCTCGTTCTAGTGGTTTGTTGATGCCCCTGCCGGTGCCCAGGAGGCCATGGACCCATATCTCAATGGATTTTATTTCTGATCTCAATGTCTCTCAGAGAATGACTGTTATCTGGGTGATCTGTGATAGATTTTCTAAGATGGTCCATCTTGTACCACTCCCAAAGTTGCCATCTTCTTCTGAGTTGGTGCCCTTGTTTTCACAGCAGGTGGTTCGTTTGCACGGGATTCCTGAGAACATTGTGTCGGACAGAGGAGTCCAGTTTGTTTCCAGATTTTGGAGAGCTTTTTGTTCCAAACTGGGAATTCAGTTATCTTTCTCCTCTGCATTTCATCCTCAGACCAATGGGCAGACTGAGAGAACAAACCAGACTTTGGAATCCTATTTGAGATGTTTCATATCTGCTGATCAAGATGACTGGGTCTCATTTTTGCCCTTGGCCGAATTCGTGCTAAACAAAAGGCTAGTTCTGCCACTTTGATGTCTCCTTTTTTCTGTAACTTTAGGTTTCATCTTCGATTTTCTTCAGGGCAGGTGGAATCTTCGGCCTGCCCAAGTGTGGATTCTGTGGTAGAGAGAATGCAGCAGATTTGGGTCCAAGTAGTGGATAAGTTGTCCCACTCTCAGGAAAAGGCCCAACGGTTTTCCAACTGGCATAGGACCATTGGTCACCGGTTTAAAGTGGGTGATATGGTTTGGTTGTCTTCAAAAAAATATTCCTATGAAGGTTGCATCTCCAAAATTCAAGCCAAGGTTCATTGGACCTTATAAGATTTTGGAAATCCTTCCGTTTGGCTCTTCCAGTTACATTTAAGATTCATAACGTTTTTCATAAATCTTTGTTGAAAAGGTTTGTGGAGCCAGTAGTTCCCATGGCGGCGCCCCCTGACCCTGTATTGGTTAAGGGTAATTTGGAGTATGAGGTAGAGAAGATATTGGATTCTCGTCTGGCTAGACGGAGACTCCAGTACTTGGCCAAGTGGAAAGGTTATGGCCAGGAGGATAATTCTTGGGTCTCTGCTTCAGACATTCATACCGAGAGATTGTTTTGTGCTTTTCACCGGGCCCATCCTGATCGGCCTGGTGGCGTGGATGAGGGTACTGTTGTGAATTCTCTTACTTCTGAGTCGGGGCTCCCTCTGGTGGTTACTGTGGGTAGTGGAGCTGGCCAGATTGACAGAGGTCTGCCACGTGACGATGATCATTGGAAATCAGGGATTACTGATGGGGAGTATTTAAGTGAGCAGGCTTCCCTCAATTGTTGCTGGTGATTAGTTCTTCCTGTGCAACTTGAGGTTTGCTGTCTCCTGCCTAATCCTGCATTTTTCAGCTAAGTTGTTCATTTGCTAATCCTTTGCTTCTGATCTGGTTTTGCCTCTTTCTGCTTTGCTGTGTGGGTTCAGCGTGCTCCTCGCTGGCGCTGTGCTGGACCACGCTCCATATGTTATGGCTTGTGTCAGTTTGTTCAGTCCCCTGTTATATTAGTCTCTTTTGCTTTGCTGCCAGTTTACACCAGAATGCTGATATAATGGGGGAGAGGTCGTGTGACCTCAGTGTTTTTTGTACATCAGGCGTGTTGGATTTTTTAGGGTTTTTGCATGATTGCAGACAGTGTCTTTCCTTTCCTATCCTATCTAGACAGTTTGGGCCCCATCATTTGCTCAGTCTATTTTCTGCCTGTGTTTGTCCCTCATCTGGTCTCACCGACAATATACAGTTAGGTGTTATGAGCTCATTTTCTGCTCCTCCAGTTGAGAGTTCTCCTTCCGTTCTCCATCTGGTGGTGACAGGAGGTAGTGAGGTTGGTTTAAGTGGTAGTGATCTGCCACCTGATGAGAAGGATAACGATTGGATCTCTGGAGCATCAGACTGGATATAAGACAGCCGACGCCCTATCCTGTTGCTGGTGATTCAGTCTGCTTCTCAGGTCTTGGATTTCAGCTCTCTTCCAGTCTTCTTAAGTTAAGTTTGTTTTTTGCTAATGTTCACACTTGCGCTTGTTGGTCAATTCGTTTCTTGTGTGGTCAGCTTGCCCCTGCTGGGGCTATGCTGAACTTCCACTCCTATTTATCTGTATTTGCCAATTTGCCTATTTGTCCCTTATTAGATTGGCCTCTTTTTGCTCTGTTTCAGAATATTTCAGAGTGCTGATATAGTGGGAGAAGTCTAGTGACTTCAGGGTTAATTTTGCTATCAGACGTGTTGGACATTATTTTTGGTAGGGTTTTTTGGCAGATTGCAGACAGTGGCTTTCCTTTTCTGTCCTTTCTAGTTAGTCGGACCCCATCGTTTGCTCAGCCTATTTTCCTGCCTGTGTATGTGTTTTCATCTTGCTTCACTGTCAATACATGTGTGGGGGCTGTCTTTTCCTTTGTAGTCTGCTCTGGGGCAGTTAGTTTTCCCTTTTCTTTCTTTAGGTTTATGAAGTCCTCTGGCGATGACGAGGCATCTAGGAACAACGTAGGAATGCTCCACTGCTACTATTAGTTGTGTGGTTAAGATCAGGGATCTGCAATCTGCATAGTGACCAACCTCTCTGGTTTTCTGGGACTTAGCTTTTTGTTGTTCCTCCTCGGTGACCCATTCATAACAGTTAGGTCCATATATATTTGACTGAGACAGCATTTTTCTAATTTTGGTTCTAGACATTACCACAATGAATTTTAAACAAAACAATTCAGATGCAGTTGAATTTCAGACTTTCAGCTTTCATTTGAGGGTGTCCACATTAAAATTGGATGAAGGGTTTAGGAGTTTCAGCTCCTTAACATGTGCAACCCTGTTTTTAAAGGGACCAAAAGTAATTGGACAATTGACTCCAAGGCTATTTCATGGACAGGTGTGGGAAATCCCTTCGTTATGTCATTCTCAATTAAGCAGATAAAAGGCCTGGAGTTGATTTGAGGTGTGGTGCTTGCATTTGGAAGGTTTTGCTGTGAAGGAAACAGGCGGTCAAAGGAGCTCTCCATGCAGGTGAAACAAGCCATCCTTAAGCTGCAAAAACAGAAAAAACCCATCCGAGAAATTGCTACAACATTAGGAGTGGCGAATTCTACAGTTTGGTATATCCTGAGAAAGAAAGAAAGCACTGGTGAACTCATCAATGCAAAAAGACCTGGGTGCCCGCGGAAGACAACAGTGGTGTATGGTCGCAGAATAGTCTCCATGGTGAAGAGAAACCCCTTCACAACAGCCAACCAAGTGAACAACACTCTCCAGGGGGTAGGCGTATCAATATCCAAATCTACCACAAAGAGAAGACTGCATGAAAGTAAATACAGAGGGTTCACTGCACGGTGCAAGCCACTCATAAGCATCAAGAATAAAAAGGCTAGACTGGACTTTGCTAAAAAACATCTAAAAAGCCAGCACAGTTCTGGAAGAACATTCTTTGGAAAGATGAAACCAAGATCAACCTCTACCAGAATGATGGAAAGAGAAAAGTATGGAGAAGGCGTGGTACAGCTCATGATCCAAAGCATACCACATCATCTGTAAAACACGGCGGAGGCAGTGTGATGGCTTGGGCATGCATGGCTGCCAGTGGCACTGGGTCACTAGTGTTTATTGATGATGTGACACAGGACAGAAGCAGCCGAATGAATTCTGAGGTATTCAGAGCCATACTGTGTGCTCAGATCCAGCCAAATGCAGCCAAACTGATTGGTCGTCATTTCATACTACAGATGGACAATGACCCAAAACATAAAGCCAAAGCAACCCAGGAGTTTATTAAAGCAAAGAAGTGGATTATTCTTGAATGGCCAAGTCAGTCACCCGATCTCAACCCAATTGAGCATGCATTTCACTTGTTAAAGACTAAACTTCAGACAGAAAGGCCCACAAACAGCAACTGAAAACCACCGCAGTGAAGGCCTGGCAGAGCATCAAAAAGGACGAAACACAGCGTCTGGTGATGTCCATGAGTTCAAGACTTCAGGCAGTCATTGCCAACAAAGGATTTTCAACCAAGTACTAGAAATGAACATTTTATTTACAATTATTTAATCTGTCCAATTACTTTTGGTCACTTTAAAAACAGGGTGGCACATGTTAAGGAGCTGAAACTCCTAAACCCATCATCCAATTTTAATGTGGATACCCTCAAATGAAAGCTGAAACTCTGAACTTCAACTGCATCTGAATTGTTTTGTTTAAAATTCATTGTGGTAATGTCTAGAACCAAAATTAGAAAAATGTTGTCTCTGTCCAAATATATATGGACCTAACTGTATGTTTGGGGGCTATCTATTTCTTTGGGGTTCTACTCCGGGGCAGTTTGGATTTCACCTTTCTTGCTTTAGGCCTAGTTAGTTCTCCGGCTCTGTCGAGGCGTCTAGGGCATCGTAGGTACGCTCCATGGCTACTGTTAGTTGTGTTGTTAGGATTAGGGGTCTGCAATTCGCTAAGTGACCAACCTTTCTGGTTTCCTGGTGGCCTAGCCTATTCCTGCCATCCTCCTCGGTGACCTGTTCATAACAGACTCAGCAGAGAAGATTACCTTACTCCAGTCCTCTATGGTCCAATCCTCATGGTCTATGGCAAACTTCAGTCTGGCTTTTCTTTGATGCTCATTAATGAAAGGCTTTTTTCTAGCTTTACATGACTTGAGCCCTGCCTCTAGGAGCCTGTTATAAACTGTTCTTAACGTATACTTTACACCCGCTGCCATTTCTTTTGTAGGTCATTTGATGTCATCCTGCGGTTCCTGAATGTCATTCCAATAAGATGATGGTCATCCCGGTCAGTGGACTGTTGTTTTCGCCCTCTGCTGGTCTGTAGCTTTGTTGTCCCCAATGTCTGATGCTTGACCTTGTTGTAATGGACCATCTTAGAAATTTTAAGGATGGAGGCAACATGACACTCACTGTATCCCTCTGCTAGTAAAGCCAGAATTGAGCCCTTCTCTTCCTCACTCAAGACTTTTCTTTTCAACTCCTTTGGCATGGTTAAAAGTTATTTTTTCATTTCTATTACTTTTGGGATATTACTAGCACTTGTTTTACCATCTAGCTTGTCATATTGCAAGAGGATTGTTAACACCACAGCAGGGTTTTTTATACTTTCCTTCATTAAATAAGATTTGGTTCAGGTGATCACCTAATCAGAAGCAAATTAAGTAGAATGAGGTGTACTCTGGTTGAAATTCAACTAACGAATTCAACTAACACTGGAATGGAATGGCTGTCAGACATGTAGAGAAGCTGATTTTTATAAAACTGTGCAGTAGTCTCTTAATTTTTCCCAGAGCTGTATTTATTCCAAAGAGTGTGCAACTAAATAATAAATTCAGGGTGCCAACAATTTTGTCCAGACCATTTTTTGAGTTTTGATAACACCAAGAGAACGGAGCAAAAAACACCATAATATCAAAATATCAAAAAATATTAAAGAAGTCTTTAATGTAATAGTATCAAATGTAAAATTCACATACAGTAGATAAATAGTACAGCATATAACACGAAACAGATAGTTTTTAACACATGAGCTGGGAAAACCGTATGAAAAAACAATCCTGCACAGAGACATGGACATAAATGGGCTAGGGAGCAAAAAGTATTGACTCCCTAATAAGGATCAAATCCCTTGGTCCATAGTATAATGCCATGGGTAAATTAACCCTAGTCACCATATAATACTATTCTCTGTGGTAGATCCCTGTACACATAGTAGCCATGACTTGTAAAAGGATCCAGATATATGGGACAAAGACATGTGGCATAAAGACAGAGTAATTAGGGGTTAATATTACACATGTCCTGTCTGGCATGCAGGAACGCGCCCCTACGCGCGTTTCGCGGTCGCTTCCTCGGGGGGCGACAACTATCTGTTTCGTGTTATATGCTGTACTATTTATCTATGTGAATTTTAAATTTGATACTATTACATTAAAGACTTCTTTAATATTTTTTGATATTTTGGTATTATGGTGTTTTTTGCTCCGTTCTTTTGGTGTTATCATATATTTGGCGCTCCATAGGGGATTTTTCTCCAAAAGTCATTTAGGGTGACTTGAGAAGTATCACTACTATGTACTCTCTACTTGGGATTTTGTTATTCATTTTTTGAGTTTTGTGTGAAATTATGTTCAATTTGGATTTTTTAATTTTTTTTTTTTTTTTTTTGAGTGTTGTTCCAATACAGACAAAGGAAATAAACATGTGTATAACAAAACATGTAAGGCTGGGGTCACACTTTCGATTTCAATGCGAGAAACTTGCGTGAGTCTCGTGCATCAATACCCGGCACTGACACCGGCGGTTCGGACGGGAGCGTTCAGCTGCATAGAAAGACATGCAGCCGCACACTTTGGTCCGCGGAAGTGCAGGGTATCGATGCGAGACTTGCATGAGTTTCTCACATTGCACTCGCAAGTGTGACCCCGGCCTAATTGCAATAATTTTTTGGGAAAATACTCCATTTTCTGGAATAATTTCAAGAGTGCCAACACTTTCAGCCATTACTGTATATAGGGGGCCAGTATTGCCACCAGTAGGTCCTCTGGTAGCTCAGCACAAGCTTTTCTCTTTACCTCCCTTTTCCAGTTCTGCCTCTCCTTCCAGTTTGATGAATACATCATCCAGCGTGGTCATGGAGACTCCATATGTGACAACGTCCTCTCCCACACATCTGTCCAGATGAGCGAAAAGGTCTAAAATTGAAATATTTGATAAATTTGTCTTTGCATTAAATCCTAACGGTGTCCAGTGGCGGTAACATGACACTAATCCGGCTGTGTGGGATACTGAGGTGTATTAGTTACCTGAGAAGCTGTCCATGTTTTCAAAAGGTAACAAGTAGGTGAGCTGTTCTTCATTCTGCACCGACAGCTGAGCGTTAGGGATGTGCTGCCTGATAATGCAGGTCATCTTCTCAGGGTCACAAGACGGAGGAACCTGCATCCTGACCATTGCCAGAGGAATAACCAAATTGTAGAAAAACAACTAATGTAAGAAATAAAGACAAATTTATTCTGCATATATTATTCAATGGTCAATTATTTCCTCATGTATTATTTATGAGAAACGGAACTCAATTTCTTTAATTAATGAGTCCAAAGAGAGCTGAATAAATCTGCCTCCAGCATGCGCCCCCTAGTGGTAGCTGCAGCCAAAAATGTGTGTAGCTCTCCAGCTGTTAGCAGACTACAACTCCCAGCATGCTATGACGATATTAGTATTTATTTAAAAGTACATTTTTATACCTTAAATGATAACCAGTGCCCCATTTTCTCTTCAAGAACAGGGATGAGCCAACACATTTCAGTCTGCCATTAGATATTACAGCTTTCCTATCTAGAAGGAATACAAAGACACAAATACACTAATAAGTACTTAGGACAGAAGTTACATATTTTGAGATAACATTTTAGATGACATATAACCCTTATAGCATCCAAGTAAACTTCTAAATTAAGTGGCAGTGGAAAAATCCCTTCTTTGTAAGGACCAGTCACTTGTTATAAATTTTTATATGTTTATTTTTTAGCCTGGTGGTAAATGCCTCTGTCCTCCTGAATCCAGCATTGCTTTTCTTTTGTTCCTGTGCTTCTCCGTTCCTGAGATATGGCCCTTTCTTTGCTGTATATAAATTTAGTCTTGTTAGCCAAGTGAGCGTGGTCCCAAACATACGCCCACAAAGAAAAGTTGATGAACACACCCATTTGGCTAAACTGACAGGAATTATATACTGGAAAGAGGAGGCCATATCTCTGGAATGGAGAGGCTCAGGAACACAAGAAAAACAACGCTGGGTTCAGGAGAACAGCGGCATTTACACCTGATTTTAAAAAATACATATTTATGCCAAGAAACAGGTCCTCTTTTTGCTTACCAGCAAGTATATCTGCCTCATCCATAAACTGGGTACTGAACATGGTCACTCGATTGGCTTTGCGTTTTTTCAACAGTGCCCAAATGTAGTGGCGGGAACACGGGTCTAATCCTGCGGTGGGCTCATCCAGGAGCAAAATCTGTAAAAAATGACAATCATTTCCTAATCAATCCATGCATATTTACCGATGTAAATCACACCGCTCCCCCAAACAATCTAGGAAGGTCAGCCCTGAATAATGCTTCTTTATTATAAGGCATTAGGTGTAATCTGTGGGGGAATCTGGGAAAAAGTGGTAATGCCACTGCAGGGAAAATTAAACATAGCGGTGCATTATGTTCTCCATAAAATGAATAGGTTGGCACAGTATGAGTGGCCATGCTTGTCAGTCAAAAGACAGCTATTTATTCCGACTACACCATAAATATAAATACAGAAATTAGCCTGCACACTGTAAGGCTACGTGCCTACGTAAGCAGAATTTTCCTGAGCAAAAACGGACTCCTTCGCAGGAAATCCGCATTTTTTTTCGCGTTTTTACTGCGTTTTTGTGCGGATTTTTGCATTTTTTTCCGGAGTATCCTAATACAATGAACATAGTGGCAAATCCACAGATTTTCTGTTCTGCAAAATTAATGAACATGTGGCGTTTTTTCCGCAATGCGTTTTTTTTGCGGAAAAAAACACAGCATGGGCACAAAAATTGCGGAATGCATTCTAATAATGGGATGCTTAATGTATGCATTTTTAAAGCGTTTTTGCAGGGGGGGAAAAAAAACGTGAAAAATCCCGAACGTGGGCACACAGCCTAAGAGTTTATGAGGTGCTGGTGTAACGGACCATGAAAACCCTAAATCAATAGAATACAGATTCACCGCACAATTAAGTGGAATATCTTGAAAAAATTGTGAATTTTATTAGAATATTTTACAAGGGAGCGATAATATATGATAAGAGGAAGACATAGACAAAGCGACTTATGATTAAGACCCCGGCGGGATCGAAACATCAGCACCTTTAGTCGCTTCCTTTTATGGTATATTATCGCTCACTTGTAAAATATTCTAATAAAATTCACTATTTTTGCAAGATATTCCACTTAATTGTGCGGTGAATCTGTATTCTATACACCATAAATATGGCTGAGGTGCAAGCATCCAACATGCCCAATCATTTACCCTAACATCTGCTGTTGGGTTAGACTGATGGTAAAAGGGTTAAAGATGACAAATGCTAATCTTTCATTTGTGAGCCTTCAGCTTCACACCAGGACTCATACTGCATTTATCTATGTGGTCTATAATAGCTGGCTTTCCTCTATCTTGGGGCAGTTGCAGAGAGCACAAGGAATAGGAAGGTAGGAGCTCCGCTGCCTATCTGAGCCCAAAATATGTAAACGGAGGAGGGCCAGGGGTGGACACATAATTAGTACAACCAGTGCAGCCACACAGGAGTCCAAGAAGTACGGGCGCCCATTTCCACCTTCAAAGCAGGTGGAACTGGCCATTATGCTGAGCAATTGGACTGCAAAAGTACCCATGTATTGCTCTTGCACATGGGCCCTCTTCTCTCTGTATCCTCCAGTGAAGAGGGCACATCTGAAAAGATGCATCCATCCTGGTTACGAAGCGGATACTGACCATATTAGAGGAAGTCGTGCCCACCTGTAAGAAGGAAGGAAGAGACCACCCGGTAAGTGAGGGTAAAGAGCTTAGAGGGTACCGCCAGAAGCAAAGAGAGACTGTTGAAGCACAAGCAATGGGGTACTATTATCCGGGAGGACTCTCTGTATATAAACATGAGGAGTTAGTCACCAAAATTATGAAATATTTGAACGGTGAAGAGTTACCGGGATTGTAAAATATGTAGATGGGAGGAGTGGGGCCTAGGGTCATAAGGTTTGTTGAATGATTGTTTTAGTAAACCTGTGGTAGATACGGGTGCCAGAGGAACCATCTTTTTAACAATGAGAGCAATCAATGAGTAGAACAGGCTGCCATCGATATTTGCAGATGATACAAAACTATGTAAAGCAGTCAATACAAGAGAAGATAGTATTGTGCTACAGATGGATCTGGATAAGTTGGGAACTTGGGCCGAAAGGTGGCAGATGCAGTTTAACAATGATAAATGTAAGGTTATACACATGGGAAGAAGGAATCAATATCACCATTACACACTGAACGGTAAACCACTGGGTAAATCTGACATGGAGAAGGACTTGGGGATCCTAGTTAATGATAAACTTACCTGGAGCAGCCAGTGCCAGGCAGCGACAAACAGGATCATGGGGTGCATTAAAAGAGGTCTGGATACACATGATGAGAGCATTATACTGCCTCTGTACAAATCTCTGGTTAGACCGCACATGGAGTACTGTGTACCGTTTTGGGCACCGATGCTCAGGAAGGATATAATGGAACTAGAGCGGGTACAAAGGGGGGCAACAAAATTAATAAAGGGGATGGGGGAACTACAATACCCAGAGAGATTAGCAAAATTAGGATTATTTAGTCTAGAAAAAAGACGATTGAGGGGCAATCTAATAACCATGTATAAGTATATAAGGGGACAATACAAATATCTCTCCGAGGATCTGTTTATACCAAGGAAGGTGACGGTCACAAGGGGGCATTCTCTGCGTCTGGAGGAGAAAATGTTTTTCCACCAACATAGAAGAGGATTCTTTACAAATAGGGTAGTGAGAATCTGGAATTCCCTGCCTGAGGAGGTGATGATGGCGAACTCAGTTGAAGGATTCAAGAGAGGCCTAGATGTCTTCCTGGAGTGTAACAATATTGTATCTTACAGTGATTGTTAGGTTCTTTAGAAGGATGTAGATCTGGGGATTTATTCTGACAGAATTTTATAGGCTGAACTGGATGGACTAATGTCTTTTTTCGGCCTTACTAACTATGTTACTATGAGAGGTAGTGAGTTCTCCTTCAATGGAAGTCTTCAAGCAGAGGCTGGACAGACATCTGTCTGAGATGGTTTAGTGAATCCTGCTTTGAGAAGGTGATTGGACACGATGACCCTAGAGGTCTCTTCCATCTCTAACATTCTGTAATCTCTCAGGGTGAGTGAGAGAGTGACTAAGGATTGGGCAAATGCAGAATTGTGCCCAGTTATCACGTGACAAAGAGATTGCATGGGATTTGGAGAATAATTGCAGAGTCTGTAAATATGTTGATGTTGCAAAATTTATGACAAGTACCTCGTCTGATCTTTCAACATGGTGTTTTTAGCCACAGAGGTTTTTATACCTTTTTTCTTTAATATAGTTTTGGATTTTATCGGATGATCCTGGAACCTGGATTTTTCTCTTTCTTCCATCCAGTGGCGGATTATAATGAGGTCAATCTGGGTGGTAGCCCAGGGCCCAGTGGTGTGGGGGGGCCCACCAGGCCAAGGAAAATTGCCCCATTATAATCCGCCACCATAGTGACATGCCCCCACATGTACCGACCCTTTCCTCCCCCTCCCAGACCCACCAGCCACTGCAGTGCCAGACCCTCACTGATAAATCCCTGCTCTGTGCGCACAGGACCTGTTATGAGGTCACAGGAGGGGAGGAGTCAGGGGTTACATGATCAGGGGCTTCAGTCAGAGGCCCCTGATCATGTGACACCTGACTCCTCCCCTCCTGTGACCTCATCACAGGTCCTGTGCACACAGCCCTCAATGTATTGTGTGCGGGACTCTGCTGTGCTGGTTGTCATGGTGCTGGATGAGGGAATTATGTGTGGGGTCAGGAGGGGGTTTACAGGGTGGATGTAGCTGCGTGTGTGTGCGAGGTGAACAGAGCAGAGCAGTGTGTGTGCGAGGTGTACGGAGCAGAGGCGCGAATGTTCGAGGTGTATGGAGCTGCGCGTGTGTGAGGTGTACGGAGCATAGCCGCGAATGTGCAAGAAGGAACGGAGCAGAGCTGCACATGTGCGAGGTGTACGGAGCAGAGCCGCGAATGTGCGGTGTACGGAGCGGAGCTGCGTGTGTGCGAGGTGTACGAAGCGGAGTTGCGCGTGTGCACAGAGCAGAGCTGCGCGTGTGCGAGGTGTATGGAGCGGAGCTGCACGCATGCGAGGTGTACGGAGCGGAGCTGCCGCGTGCGAGGTGTACGGAGCAGAGCTGCGCATGTGCGAGGTGTACGGATCGGAGCCCCATGTGTTTGTACGAGGTGTACGGAGCGAAGCTGCTTGCGTATGGAATGGAGCCCTGTGTGTACAAAGTGTACAGAGCAGAGCCAGGTGTTTACGGAGTGGAGCCGCATGTGTACAAGGTGTGCGGAGCAGCACGCGTGCGAGGTGTACGGAGAGGATCCACGCGCGTGCGGTGTACGGAGCGAAGCTGTGTGTGTGTACAAGGTGTACGGAGCGAAGCTGCATGTGTATGCGTGGTGTACGGAGCAGAGCAGCGTGTGTACGAGGTGTACGGAATGGAGCCCTGTGTGTACAAAGTGTACAGATCTGAGCCGTGTGTTTACGTAGCGGAGCCGCATGTCTACAAGGTGTATGGAGCAAAGCCGCATGTGTACAAGGTTTACGGAGCAGAGCCATGTGTGTACAAGGTGGACAGAGCGAGCCACGTGTGTATAAGGTGTACGGAGCAGAGCCGCAAGTGTGAGGTTTACGGAGTGGAGCCATGTGTTACTGAGTGGAACCATGTGTGTGCGAGGTGTATGGAGCGAAGCCGTGTGTACGAGGCATACAAAGCGGAACCGTGTGTGTATGAGGTGTACGGAGCGGAGTCCTGTGTGTACGAGGTGTACGGAGAGGAGCCGTGTGTGTGCGAGGTGTACGGAGCAAAGCTGTGTGTATGAAGCATACAAAGCGGAACCGTGTGTGTATGAGGTGTGCGGAGCCATGGGTGTGCAAGGTGTATGATGGGGAGCATTCATACCTCCCAACCGTCCCAGATTTTGAGAGTCTGCCCCACTGCCCCGACTGGGAGCTTACTTTTCCCGCGGACACAGGAGTATACGGCGGAGCCTCGAGGAGCACTTAAAAACTCGCACGTGACATTCCATCAGAAGTGACGTGCTGGAAGTTGACCGGAGGAGATTGTGATGGAACCATGGAGGCACTTCAGGGAATGCTTCAGATCATCACCATGTCCTCCTCCGACAGCACGGACAGCGGGATCGCCTTGGACTCGGGTATGTCGGCCATGTGAGTGGATCATGATATGTCCTGCACCAGGAGGCTCAGGTGGGTACTACAATGTGAGCCGGGCTGGTATATTATCTTTCTTTCTTTCCCCTCTTTCCTTGTCTTTCTTTATCTCTTTCTTTCTTTCTTTCTTTCACTTTCTGTTCTTTCTTTCGCCTCTTTCTTTCTCCATCTCTGTTCTTTCTTTCCCCTTTCTTTCTTTCTTTCTTTCTTTCACCTCTTTCTTTCTCTTTCTTTCCTTCTCTCTTTGTTCCTTCTTTCCCCTCTTTCTTTCTCTCTCCCTCTCTGTTCTCTTTCTTTCCCCTTTCTTTCTTTTTTCTCTCTCTGTTCTTTCTTTCCCCTCTTTCTTTCTCTCTCTCTGTTCTTTCTTTCTTTCCCCTCTTTCTTTTTTCTCTGTGTTCTTTTTTTCTGTCCCCTCTTTCTTTCTCTCTGTTCTTTCTTCCTTTCTCTTTGTTTCACTTTCTTTGTCTCTGTTCTTTCTTTCTCTCTCCTTTCGTTCTCTCTCTTTTTTCTCTCTTTTCCTCAGTACCAGTCAGTGTGTCCACAGTACCAGCCACTGTGCCCTCAGTACCAGTCAGTGTGATCAGCAGTGCTAATTGGGTGTGGTTGGGGCGTGGACATGGGTGTGACTAGTTGTGAAATGGGTGTGATTGGACGGCCGGTAATCAATCATCATAGTGGAAGTCACCTGTTTCCATCAACTTTGTTATATGTGGGCAGTGGGCACCTCTAGTAAGGTGGTCTTGTCATCTCTGCCTCACACATAAGTTACTATGAGGTGTACTTTATTCCTGCCACATTTCTTTCTTGCCCTACTGAATGCCCGCATATATATATTTACTTACTCCTACCCCTATATAAACCCTGCCCCTCCAACCGCCGTCCACTTTCCCATGCTCCTGTTCCAATCCTAGGTTCTTTTTTGGTCCCCACTTGGTCCTCCATATGCTGAACATCTGGGACATGACTAACATTGCGCAGCGTCGTGTCCAGTGTGTGAGGAGACGGCGACTTGTCTGTGGCGTTAACCCCTCTGCTGACATGTTGGGCACAGCCTGTGACGAGGAGCGTCTCTTCCTGTGTATCCGGCCACAGGCTGCACATCGGAGGCTGCTTCTTCTATCTGGGGAAGTTCATGAAGCTGGTGTCCAGGTCAGCAGTTGATAGCGGACTATTAGCTGGTTTCGATGTTAGGTACAGGTGAGTCACGACTAGATGTTGGGTGGAGGCCTTCCAGTATTTGTAAGGCCTCGTGCACACGCTGAGTATTTTGTGAGTTTTTACCTCAGTATTTATAAGGCCTCGTGCACACGCTGAGTATTTGGTGAGTTTTCACTCAGTATTTGTAAGGCCTCATGGACACGTTGAGCATTTGGTGTTTTTTACCTCAGTATTTGTGAGGCCTCGTGCACACGTTGCGTATTTGCAGAGTTTTTTTTACCACAGTATTTAACCCCTTCCCGCCCCTTGACGCACCGTATGCATCATGAAAACTGGTGACTTCCCGACCCCGTCACATGACCGGGGGGGGCCCACAGAGTCTTAACAGCCCAGGGCCCTGGCTACCCTTAATCCACCCCTGCTTCCATCCATGATGTTTCATTGCACTATGAGTTCCTGTGCCTTCAGTCATTCTAGTGGGTGAGCTGACTCTCCTCTGTTGTATATAAGAATCTCAACTGAGTTGTTACACCTTTTTGATACTGCTGATAAAATGGGGGGATTAATATTGTGATTTTCCACGTTAATTCAGCACACGTCTTAATTAAACCCTTAATTAATCAGATTGTCGACCAATCTGAAAACCCATCCTAATAGGAACATCTCTATGACACTTAATGTCCTCTTGTGGGGTGTGTAAGAAAGCAGTAGATAAAGTCCTGGAGGAGAGATATTTGTCACTGAGGTGTCTAGCCTCGGTGACGTAAGTCCTGGAAATGAAGATTCCAGAAATAATAGGTTGCTTGACGTTTTTCATGGGACTGAATTTTGAGTCTGAGATTTAGGAGTGACCAGAAGAGCTTGGGTTGGGGTGGTCGATCCCATAGCTCCAATCCAAGCCTTATAGCTCTTATTTCAGGCAGCTGAGCTATCTCAGAAATCATCTGTGTGTGTGTGGGAGGGAAGTGTTTGACTTTACTTATGTGTTAGAGAAAGGTTGTTTTTATTTTAAGTCCTTCGGGAGTTTATGAAGTTAATAAACCTCGTCTTGTTGGACCAGAGACATAGCTTGTGTTACTATAAATATGGCAGCAATCAGTTAGTCAATGAAATTGAAATTTGGCTAATCACGTCTTTCGTGCAGCCCAAAAAATAAGTGCTTTTGGTAGAACATCTTGTGTAACCAGTGAATGGCCTGACGATAGTATGTGAGCTGTATGGTCTAGTAATAGCAATCGTCTTCATACAGATTGCATCTGCCGGGGTAAAAAGGGTCTTCAACGAGCGTCGATAGACTTGTTATATCGTCGCTCATTACGGGTGGAGGAGACGTGCCCATGTAAGCCTTACCTGTGGGTCCCCCAACAAGGCGATCCCCAGTGTCAATTTCCTCTTCTGTCCTCCGCTTAGTTTACTGGCCTCCACATTCTCAATATTTTTAATGTGCAGATCGGAAATAATTTTTTGGACCTGGTGGAAAAAAAATAAAATATATATTTTTTAAAATATTGTCTTTTTATATAAATTCACTAATCGAGGACCTACAGAAATCAAGGAGCTCACTAATTCTCGATTCTTAGGAGATTGTTATTTTTGCTATACATAACAGGACTGATGCGCTGCCATGTACAGCACAAGCAATAGGACGATCGCAGCTTCAAATCTCCTAAGGGGTTTATTAAATTCAGAAAAAAGTTTTACAAAATATTAAAAAAATACAAAAGTTCACATCACCCCATTTTGTGCCATTAAAAATAAAACAATAAAGAAATAAAAAATACACATTTAATATTGCCACTTTCAGAAAAGTCTGATCTATCAAAATATAAAATAAGATAATCTGATCGGTAAAGGACATACCAAGAAAAAAATCAAAATGCCAGAATTACGTTTTTTTGTCGCGGCGACGTTGCAATAAAATGCAAAACATTTCATGTACATCTAAATGGCATCATTAAAAATGTCAGCTAAGTGCACAAAAAATAAGCCCTCACATAGCCCCAGATACTGAAAAATGGAAACGCTACTAATCTCGGAAAATGGCGATATAAGCAACATTTTTTTTTTTTTACAATTTTCTGAATTTCGTTTCTCCACAAAAAAATATATATATACATGTTTGGTATCTGCGAACTCGTACTGACGTGGGGAATCATATTATCAGATTTAAAAGGGATATTCAAAAGGAAAACTCGCCATGCAAAAGACAAGTCCTCATATGGCTAGAAAATTTTAAAAAGTTATGACTCTTGGAAGAAGGGGAGGAAAAAAACAAAAAGGGAAAGCTCGGGGTGGATTGGGTTAAAGCTTCTTGCCCGCCCCCATAGTAATGCGCACATGAACCGGCCTATCATGACGTCCCGCTTAGGTAACCAATCAGAAGCGGCCATGTCACGTGCATATGTGTC
The DNA here is from genome assembly GCF_039654945.1 of Dendrobates tinctorius. Classification (NCBI taxonomy): domain Eukaryota; kingdom Metazoa; phylum Chordata; class Amphibia; order Anura; family Dendrobatidae; genus Dendrobates; species Dendrobates tinctorius. The sequence goes on from NW_027361682.1 coordinate 20,170,421, forward strand.
TTAGGAGGCGCAGCCGTGGTCAGTGTTACCAGATGCCAAAGAAGAGCTTTGCGTCGTGTCGGCTGAACCATCACTTTGGTTATAAAACGCAGGAAGAAAGCAAGTATTGTCTGTACCAAGGATGCACAATAAATACCTATATTTCCGGTAGCAAACTGCAGGATTTATTTATTATTTATTGGAAAAGATAACATAAGGGAGTAAACTATAGGAGCAATAGCACATATTAGATATACTGTAGCACCAGTAATGCTGGTCTAGACTGCTTAAATTCCATTAAAAGCACTTAAAAATATATAATCACTGTTAGAGTGTAAGGGGTTCAGTAATAATAGAGGAGGGTGTCAGTATTTCATATTTAGGGTCTGGCGGCCTCTCTGGTTCATATAGGTGGGGTGTGGCTGTAGGAGAGAGGGCCCGCTGTATAACCGGGCCGGAACTAAGGAGACTGTCACCTAGGTTCAACAAGGGTATGTTCCCGGGGGAAGCAGTTACAGGCCGGGACTGAGACTCTTCTAGAAAGTGTGGGTGGGGTGGGGCGACTATAAAAGAAGCACAGGAGACCAGTGAGCAGCATTGGACGGGGAGAGAGACGAGAGGCAGGATGCAGGAAGTTAGGTGGCGCTGGAGAACAAGAGGAGACCAGCGCCTTCCAGAGAGACAGGACGGGGGCTTGCCTGATCCAGGGAGAGGATGGTACCGAGCAACGTGGGGAAGAGACACAGCGCAACCCGCGGCCGCCTCTGCCCCGCTCCACACCGCGGCTGTGGCCCATCCGCTGCGACCCACGGCCGCCTCTGCCCCACTCCATACCGCGGCTGCGGCCCATCAGCTGAGACCCGCACCCGCCTCTGCCCCGCTCCATACCGCGGCTACGGTCCACCCGCTGAGACCCGCGGCCACCACTGCCCCTCTTCTGACCACGGCTGCGGCCTGTACGTCAAGGTCCACGGCAGTCAGTACCTCGCCTCCTTGAGGGGCAGCCCAGATGCTGGGGGACTGTCCTGGGGCCTGCTGTGCCCCTTCTGCACCTGGGCGTAGGAACGCCCGAAGCCTCTGACAACTGCTCGTCGGCTCGGCCCAGCGACTTAGACGACAACCGGACAAATCCCGGACAACAACTCTGCAGGATGTCAGAGAAGGATAAGTGACACTCCGTTGATCGTTAATTATAGTTCCAGGACGTGTAGTCGGCCATATCGCGGCCATACAGTTGCCAGCACTTGCCGAGTACTCTTATATCGTGTTGTGTTTTAGTGTCAAGCTTCCCTGCATGGAAAACTATTGTCAGCTTTACCGTTTAGCCATATAACCCATATATAAAGGTTGAATTTGAGCTTGCTCCATTTCTGACTCGGCACTGCATCCTGCGTACCTGTGAGTACCACATTTGGCATAGTCGGCAGGATACAGTCTCCGAGCGCGAGCGGGGAAGCTGCAGACCAAGGGGGAGAGGGTGGCCCCCGGTCCAGAGCGAATTGGGGGGTTGTTGAGGATGCACCCGATGACCCCTCATCTGGAGGCTGAGGTGGCCCTAATGGCATTGGACAGGGGGCCCGGGACTCAGTGTTGTTAAGACCCCTGGGACACTGAAACACTTTCGCCAGGGTATTACAGATCCTGGTGGAAACCCACGGGGACCCGACTGATGTGGGAGAACTGAGAACCTTGCTGTTTAGCCGCATGCAGGGAGAGGGGGAGATGGCGACCCAATACATGAATGTCTTGCAGGAGCTATATACGGTCATTAAACGGACGGATGGGATAGGTGTGGGACCCATCGACATAACCCTTGGTGACCGGATTGCGGGACCCCCTGACAAAGCAAGCCTTGCGGGAGCGGGTACGAGTGAACCCGTGTTTGACCTTCTCCGAGATAGGGAGTGAGGCACGTACACGAGAGTGGGAGCAAGGGGTGACAGTCCCTGTAGAGAAGGCCCAGAGCATTGAAGCCTCTGTGAGCACCATTAGTGAACCCCAGTGCGTGGAGGAAATGCGACATGAGTTGAAAAATTGGCGAATTGGCTGAAGTGAAGAGGAGGGCCGAAGCTACGAGCAAACGGCCGGGGCCAAGGGCAGCAACCTTGAGTCCCCGTAACCCCCAGGGCGGCCAGCCTTCGCAACCCCTCGCCTGCTTTGACTGTGGCGAAGTGGGCCACTTCGCCCGAGAGTGCCCTCAGCGTGGGAGGTACCCGCCTGACAGCTATTAAACTAGAGGGCTCTGAGTTGGGGGGACGCCGCTCGGAAACAGAACCCACAACGCAGGGTGATGGAAGTCCCAAAGATCTAGTTGCAAAGTGTCCGCTGATTTGGGCAGTTTGAAGGCCACGCGGTGCGCTGCCTGGTGGATACGGGGTCTCAAGTAACAACCATGCCAGAGACCTACTTCCGGCAGCACTTCCATGAAGTCACATGGCCCCAGTGGGGCTCCGTGATAAAGCTACTGGCCGCCAATCAACTACCAATCCCCGTCGTCGGGGCAGCATGGATACAGATCTCGATGTGCGGCAAGCAATTGGGCCGACGAGGCGTGGTCCTGACTCGGGGAGACGCGGGCGATAGACACGCTGTCAATCTGGATATGAATATATTGAAGGAGTTCGGCAGTCTTCTCCTCAGTGAACCAGCCCAAGAGACTCAGAAACAATGAAGCCCCCGCACTCCCCAAGGGCAAGTCTTCCAACAGCTGGTGCGGGGGGCGCGAGTCCAAGAGGCCTGCCAGGAAGGGGAGGTGCTGGGGACGGTGACTGCGCTTGCAGCTCCCTAACTTGTGCTGCCGCCAGGACAGACAGTAATCGCTCTGCCCGTCTGGTCCCATGTACCTCTGCTCGGAGAAGCATGACTAGACCTGCATTCCTTCCACTTACCCCCCGGGTTCCTGGTGGCTCGCGCCCTGGCCACCGTAAGAAAGGGGACAGCCCTCGTACTCTGTGTCAATCTGGAGGACTAAGACATCGCCCTAACACCTCGCACCGAAATGGCAAAGCAGGTAAAACCCCTCGAAGAGGTTCTCCCGCCCCCTGGTGTTGCAGCTGGGGGTGAGTTTAAAGGACCCCTGGGCCGTAACTGTAAATTCCATCCAGACCGCAGGATCCCTGCCTGAGCAGGAATTGCGAGCAGTCTTGGAGCAAATGCGAGCAGAACTCTCCGGACTAGGGCAAGCCCAAATACAGCTGGTAGAAGCCCTCCTGGGCTATTACAAAGAGGTATTCCCTAGCCACAAAGACGACTTCGGTTGCACCACAGCCATTACGCACGGCATCCCCACCGAAGAAACTGCCCCCATCAGGGAACGTTATTGGCAGATTCCTCTGCAATTGTACCAAGAAGTGAAGACACTACTGGGCCAACTGCTGCGAAAGGGGGTTATCCGAGAAAGCCAAAGTCTCTGGGCAGCCCCCATTGTGCTGGTGCGGAAAAGGGACGGCACTCTGCGTTTCTGCGTGGACTACTGGAAGCTGAACACCTGCACCATCAAAGACTCATATCCGCTTCCCCATATAGAGCAGGGTTTCCCAACTCCAGTCCTCAAGGCACACCAACAGATCATGTTTTCAGGATTTCCTTAGTATTGCTCAGGTGATAATTGCTTCACCTGTGCAATACAAAGGAAATCCTGAAAACATGATCTGTTGGTGTGCCTTGAGGACTAGAGTTGGGAAACCCTGATATAGAGGAGTCCCTGTTGGCCCTGGGAAAGGCAAAATATTTTTCTACCTTGGACTTGGCCAGTGGATATCGGCAGGTACCAATGTCAGAAGAAGATCGTGCAAAAAATGCCTTCATCTTGCCCATGGGCTGTTCGAATTTAATCAGATGCCGTTCGGACTGGCCAACACCCCCGGAACCTTCCAGAGATTGATGGAGCGGTGTCTGGGTGACGTAAACTTCAAGGTCACCCTAATATACCTGGACGACATCATCATCTGCGCCGCCACGTTTGAGGTTCACTTGCATCATCTGGACCAGGTACTCGGCCAGTTACAAAAGTACGGGTTGAAGGTAAAGCCCCAGAAATGCCATCTGTTCCGCACACAGATCGAGTATCTAGGGCATGTCGTCTCCACTGAGGACGTGAAACCGTCTCTGGAGAAAGTCGCTGTGATACGGGAGTGACCTACCCCCAAGACGGTGAAGAATGTGCAGGCCTTTCTGGGGCTGGCCGGATATTACCGTCGCTTCGTGAAAAACTTCGCCCGCCAAGCCCGAGTCCTGCAGGACCTAGTAAAGGGAACCCCAGCCGGTGCCAACAGCTGGAAGGTACAATGGCGTGACCCACAGGAGGAAGCTTTCCGGGACCTCAAAACTTCACTCTCGGAAGCCCCGGTGTTGGCCTACACGGATTTTTCGCAACCGTTTATTCTGCACACCGACGGGAGTTTGCACGGGCTGAGGGCTGTGTTGTCCCAGATGCAGGACGGCCAAGAGAAGGTGATTGCCTATGGCAGCCGGTCACTTCACGACTCCGAACGCAATCCCGACAACTACAGCTCCTTTAAGCTCAAGCTTCTTGTGATGGTGTGGGACATGACGGAGCGATTCGCGGAGTACCTAGCAGGCTCCGAGGTGGTGGTACGAACAGACAGCAACCCACTAGCCCACCTTGAAAATGCTAATTGTGGGACCCTGGAGCAACGTTGGGTAGCCAGGATGGCCAAATTTAAGTATAAAATCTTTTACAAACGGGGAGCAGAGAATGTCCACGCCGACGCCTTGTCCCGAATCCAACACACCGCCCCAGGACAGAGCCGAGATGAAGAGTTAGAAGGAGAAGAAACACCATTTTCCTCAGGCACCACCGAAACAACGGCGGTAACAAGAGAACAGTCCCGTGCGGGACCCACAAGGGGCATCCTGGAACAATCCCGGGACGAATGGATACGTCAGCAACAGGAAGATGAGGAAATCAGCTCCCTACGTCGATGGGTGGCAGCGAAAGTACTGTCCAATGATGCTCAAAGAACGACACTTTCAAGGGACACGTTACGCCAGAGGGAGAAGCTAGTGCTCAAAAACGGACTAAAACCGAACTGCGCGCAGAACCAACAGCAGCTTGGCAAGTGGTAGTGTCGGGGGTCCAACTAACTGAAATTGCCTGGGAAGCTCATGAAAAGGGGGTTCATTTCGGGGCACAAAAGACTTTCCAGTGGCTACAGCGAATAGCCTACCGCCCCCGGTTACAAAATGAAGTGGAAGACGTATGTCGAAAATGCCACCAATGTGAGCTGAATAAACAACCAGAGCAAAGAGCCCCTATACAAACAATAGTAACAACAGCGCCGCTCGAGCTATTAATGATAGACTACCTGACCATCGGTCCAGCCCACTAGGGGTACGAGCATTGCTTAGTCATGGTGGACCATTTTACCAAGTTCGCCATGGTGACCCCCACCAGAGACAAAACGACAGAATCCGCAGCCTACGCTATTTGTAAGAACTTTATTCAAGTGTATGGTTGCCCACAACGTATCCACTCGGATCAGGGCGCCTGCTACCTGGGAAAAGTAATGGAGGAACTACATTGCCTGTACGGCAATGATAAATCTCGGACCACACCATACCATCCGCAGGGGTACAGGGCCTGCAAATGATTTAATCGGACTTTAGTCCAAATGCTAAGTACCCTGGAGGACGACCGAAGGACCCGTTGGCCCCAGTACATCCCCGAGCTGGTCTGGGTATATAACAACCGGGTACATCGAGTCACCGGCTACACTCCATACTCTTCGGCCGAGAAGGCAAAGGGATCACCGAGGTGGAGTTGGACCCAGATGAGGAACGACCATGGGCAGGGGTCCCGTCATGGATCCGGGATCACCAGTACCGTCTGCAAACCCTACACAGACTAGTACAAACAAACATCTGAGATCTGGAACACCCAGGGGAAGCCCCGTCGCAACCCACAGAATTCCGCAAAGGAGATCGCGTACTTGTACGAGACCAGAGCCCCCAAAACAAATTGGAGCACCGGTGGGAGGAACATCCCTACCGAGTACTACGACGAATAAGTTCAAATGGGCCTGTATATGAGAAAGAGACTGAAAAAGAAGGGGACCGGCTCGTCCGAACAGTACATTGCAATATGTTGCGGCCCTGTATATCCGCAGATCCCAAACAGCCCAAGGCCCCTACTCAGGCCCCAGATCCTATGCCAGCTGTGTGGGATGATGAAGAGGGCTACCAGGCAATAAGGACCGACACACCCAGGGCCAGTGCCCCTATGACCCCAGCTATCTAACCACCTTCCACCACCCCAGATGACCCCATCACGCCAACTGAACTGCGACGCTCCGAGCGGTCTACAGCAGGAAAACCCCCGAACGATATGAACAAGATCAGTTCGTATGGCAAAAACGACTTCAGTGCCAAAACAAGAACACTAACTTCCCCCAACCCTCGCCTGGGACCTGGCTAGCAAAAAGGATGGGGGAGTGTAGGAGAGAAGGCCCCGGAATGAGGGCCCGCTGTATAACCGGGCCGGAACTAAGAGGACTGTCACCTAGGTTCTGCAAGGGTATGTTCCCGAGGGAAGCAGTTACAGGCCAGGACGGAGACTCTTCTAGAAAGTGTGGGGGCGGGGCAACTATAAAAGAAGCACAGGAGACCTGTGAGCGGCATTCGACGGGGGAGACAAGAGGCAGGACGCAGGAAGCTAGGTGGTGCTGGAGAACAAGAGGAGACCAGCGCCTTCCAGAGAGACAGGACGGGGGCTCGCCTGATCCAGGGAGAGGACAGTACCGAGCAACGTGGGGAAGAGACAACACAACCTGCGGCCGCCTCTGCCCCGCTCCATACCGTGGCTGTGGCCTGACCGCTGAGACCCGCGGCCGTCTCTGCCCCGCTCCATACCACGGCTGCGGCCTGACCACTGAGACCCGCGGCCGCCTTTGCCCCGCTCCATACCGCGGCTGCGGCCTGACCACTGAGACCCGCGGCCGCCTCTGCCTCGCTCCATACCGCGGCTACAGCCCGACCACTGAGACCAGCGGCTGCCTCTGCCCCGCTCCGTACCACGGCTGCGGCCTGACCACTGAGACCCGTGGCCGCCTCTGCCCCACTCCATACCGCGGCTGCAGCCCGACCACTGAGACCAGCGGCTGCCTCTGCCCCGCTCCATACCGCGGCTGCGGCCCATCCACTGAGACCCGCGGCCGCCTCTGTCCCACTCCATACCGCAGCTGCGGCCCACCCGCTGAGACCCGCGGCCACCTCTGCCCCACTCCATACCATGGCTGCGGCACACCCGCTGAGATCCGCGGCCGCCACTGCCCCTCTTCTGACCATGGCTGCGGCCTGTACGTTAAGGTCCGCGGCAGTCACTATCTCGCCTCCTCAAGGGGCAGCCCCGATGCTGGGGGACTCTCCTGGGGCCTGCTGTGCCCCTTCTGCACCTGGGCGTAGGAACGCCCGAAGCCTCCGATAACTCCTCGTCAGCTGGGCCCAGCGACTGAGACGCCGAACGGACACTCCCCGGACAACAACTCTGCAGGATGTCAGAGAAGGATAAGTGACACTCCGTTGATCGTTAATTATAGTTCCAGGACTAGTAGTCGGCCATATCGCGGCCATACAGTTGCCGGCACTTGTCGAGTACTCTTATATCGTGTTATTTGTGTTTTAGTGTCAAGCTTTCCTGCGTGGAAAACTATTGTCAGCTTTACCATTTAGCCATATAACCCATATATAAAGGTTGAATTTGAGCTTGCTCCGTCTCTGGCTCGTCACTGCATCCTGTGTACCTGCGAGTACCACATGGATACTTGATGTTACCTCTTGATATACTTGCTTGGCGGGGATGCCCTTTATTATGGCAAATACTTTCAGATTTTCTTTTACTGTTAAAGGGTCGAACTTCACATCAACCTGCGGGCAGAAGCCAAGTCTCTTCTTTATCTCTTCCACGTGTTCCATATGTGATATACTGTAGTTATACACAGAGACTGAACCTGGAGAAAGATTCAAAATCATATCATCTGCACAGGAGCTGTTTACAAAATTTGTGCATTTTTGTTCTCGACTTTCTACACACCCTTTAAACCCTTGTTGACTCAAGACATTCTGGTATGTCATATTTCTGATGGGGGTTATGAAATGGGCTCAGGAACTAAACTCTCTTCACAAGACAGATGTCAGCTAGCTCCAATCATTGCATTTAAATGGAGCGATCACGTCACGTGACCATTCCAGCACCCATTGAGTCAAGGAGTTGCAATACAGATGGGGGCCAGCCTGTTGAAGGCTTCCCAATCAGCATCATCTTCCTACTCCATGATTCCACGCAATAGGCAAGCAAAAAAGTGAGAAAAAAAATATTGCGTCTGAGTCCCTCCCTTATAATATATATATATATATATATATATATATATATATATATATATACTAGCTGAAGAGCCCGGCGCTGCCCAGGCATAGTAACTAACTGTGGTTAGCTATAACAAATTATAATTATCCTCCATCCCATAGTCCCGTGCCCATATACCTATCATATATATCCACCATCCCATAGGCCCGTGCCCATATACCCATCATACATATCCTCCATCCCATAGTCGAGTGCCCATATACCCATCACACATCCTCCATCCCATAGTCCCATGCCCATATACCCTTCATACATATTCTCCATCCCATAGTCCCATGCCCATATACCCATCATACATATTCACCATTCCATAGTCGAGTACCCATATACCCATCACACATCCTTCATCTCATATACCCATTATGACATCATCAACACCATGGCAACCGTTATGGCATAACTGTCACCATTGCAACCTATTAAGACATCATCGTCACCATGACAACCATTGTGACAGCATCTTCGCCATTGCAACCTATTATGACATTAGTGTCGCCATGGCAACCATTATGACATCTTAATGAGGGGTGGGGCTTGCAACCTTTGATGACATCAGCGTCGCCATGGCAACCATTATGACATCATAATGAGGGGCGGGGCTTGATACACACACACTTTTTCCCCATTATGTAGATAGGGGCAAAATTGTTTGGTGAATTGGAACGCGCGGGGTTAAAATTTCACCTCACAACATAGCCTATGACGCTCTCGGGGTCCAGACGTGTGACTGTGCCAAATTTTGTGGCTGTAGTTGCCACGGTGCGGATGTCAATCCCGGACATACACACCCACATTGACCTTATATATTATATATATATATATATATATATATATACAGTCATGGCCAAAAGTATTGACACCCCTGCAATTCTGTCAGATAATATTCAGTTTCTTCCTGAAAATGATTGCAAACACAAATTCTTTGGTATTATTATCTTCATTTAATTTGTCTTAAATGAAAAAACACAAAAGAGAATGAAGCAAAAAGCAAAACATTGATCATTTCACACAAAACTCCAAAAATGGGCCGGACAAAAGTATTGGCACCCTCAGCCTAATACTTGGTTGCACAACCTTTAGCCAAAATAACTGCGTCCAACCGCTTCCGGTAACCATCAATGAGTTTCTTACAATGCTCTGCTGGAATTTTAGACCATTCTTCTTTGGCAAACTACTCCAGGTCCCTGATATTTGAAGGGTGCCTTCTCCAAACTGCCATTTTTAGATCTCTCCACAGGTGTTCTATGGGATTCAGGTCTGGACTCATTGCTGGCCACCTTAGAAGTCTCCAGTGCTTTCTCTCAAACCATTTTCTAGTGCTTTTTGAAGTGTGTTTTGGGTTATTGTCCTGCTGGAACACCCATGACCTCTGAGGTAGACCCAGCTTTCTCACACTGAGCCCTAAATTATGCTGCAAAATTTGTTGGTAGTCTCCTGTCTTCATAATGCCATGCACACGGTCAAGCAGTCCAGTGCCAGAGGCAGCAAAGCAACCCCAAAACATCAGGGAACCTCCGCCATGTTTGACTGTAGGGACCATGTACTTTTCTTTGAATGCCTCTTTTTTCTCCTGTAAACTCTATGTTGATGCTTTTGCCCTAAAAGCTCTACTTTTGTCTCATCTGACCAGAGAACATTCTTCCAAAATGTTTTAGGCTTTTTCAGGTAAGTTTTGGCAAACTCCAGCCTGGCTTTTTTATGTCTCGGGGTAAGAAGTGGAGTCTTCCTGGGTCTCCTACCATACAGTCCCTTTTAATTCAGATGCCGACGGATAGTACGGGTTGACACCGTTGTACCCTCGGACTGCAGGGCAGCTTGAACTTGTTTGGATGTTAGTGGAGGTTCTTTATCCAACATCTGCACAATCTTGCGTTGAAATCTCTTGTCAATTTTTCTTTTCCGGCCACATCTAGGGAGGTTAGCCACAGTGCCATGGGCTTTAAACTTCTTGATGACACTGTGCACGGTAGACACAGGAACATTCAGGTCTTTGGAGATGGACTTGTAGCCTTGAGATTGCTCATGCTTCCTCACAATTTGCTTTCTCAAGTCCTCAGACAGTTCTTTGGTCTTCTTTCTTTTCTCCATGCTCAATGTGGTGCACACAAGGACACAGGACAGAGGTTGAGTCAACTTTAATCCATGTCAACTGGCTGCAAGTGTGATTTAGTTATTGCCAACACCTGTTAGGTGCCACAGGTAAGTTACAGGTGCTGTTAATTACACAAATTAGAGAAGCATCACATGATTTTTCGAACAGTGCCAATACTTTTGTCCACCCTCTTTTTTATGTTCGGTGTGGAATAATATCCAATTTGGCTTTAGGACAATTCTTTTTGTGTTTTTTCATTTAAGACAAATTAAATGAAGATAATAATAGCAAAGAATTTGTGTTTGCAATCATTTTCAGGAAGAAAATGAGTATTATCTGACAGAATTGCAGGGGTGTCAATACTTTTGGCCATGACTGTATATATACACACAGGGGTTGGACAAAATAATGGAAATAACTTACATTTTGGCATCATAATCTTCGAACATGTTACAAACATGCGAACCGTGACATATGGCAATGTTTTGTAGTTGATTATTTGTGATATGTGTATGTAAATTAACTGTTTGTTTTGCAGAATTGTAAGAACATTGATGAGAACCTGATACCAATGGCAGACCACTCGGATTTTCAAAGAGGCCAAATTTTGGTGCTCGTATGGCAGGCGCTAGTGTAACAGAGAGTGCCCGAATGCTTGGCGTGTCAAGAGGTACTGTCTTCAAAGTAATGACTGCGTTTGAAAGAGAAGGAAAAACGTTCGCAGCAAAGCACAGGTCCGGCCAGTGGCGGATTATAATGAGGTCAATTTGGGCAGTTGTCCCGGGCCCTGTGGGGTTAAGGGGCCCACAGCCCAGGCCAGTAAATTGCCCCATTATAATCCGCCACCGCGCAGGGCCGGATTATAGGCAGGGCAGGCGGGGCTTCAGCCCCGGGGCCCCCACCACAAGAGCTTCTAAGGGGGCCCCCACCACATTCCTGCTGGCTGCTGCAATGGCACTCCATCTTCTCCCCACCTAAAAGTGAGTGACCGTGGGGGCGGCATTATGTGCTCTGCTACCAGCAGCATCTACAAGTAGCGTGAACGCTGATGCTGCTGGTAGCGTGCAAAGGCTTGTGATGAGATCACAGGAGGTAAGGTGTCAGGGCCTCCCGATCATGTGACCCCTGTCTCCTCCCCTCCTGTGACCTCATCACAGGTCCTGTGCGCACAGCACTGAGAGCAGCCATGTATGTGGAGTGCGGCTCTGCGGGTGGAGGTCGGTGCTGGAGGCTCCATTATTCTCTATGTGGAGTGTGGCTCTGTGGGTGGAGGTCGGTGCTGGAGGCCCCATTATTCTCTATGTGGAGTGCGGCTCTGCGGGTGGAGGTCGGTGCTGGAGGCTCCATTATTCTCTATGTGGAGTGCGGCTCTGCGGGTGGAGGTCGGTGCTGGAGGCTCCATTATTCTCTATGTGGAGTGCGGCTCTGCGGGTGGAGGTCGGTGCTGGAGGCTCCATTATTCTCTATGTGGAGTGTGGCTCTGCGGGTGGAGGTCGGTGCTGGAGGCTCCATTATTCTCTATGTGGAGTGCGGCTCTGCGGGTGGAGGTCGGTGCTGGAGGCTCCATTATTCTCTATGTGGAGTGTGGCTCTGCGGGTGGAGGTCGGTGCTGGAGGCCCCATTATTCTCTATGTGGAGTGCGGCTCTGCGGGTGGAGGTCGGTGCTGGAGGCTCCATTATTCTCTATGTGGAGTGCGGCTCTGCGGGTGGAGGTCGGTGCTGGAGGCTCCATTATTCTCTATGTGGAGTGCGGCTCTGCGGGTGGAGGTCGGTGCCGGAGGCTCCATTATTCTCTATGTGGAGTGCGGCTCTGCGGGTGGAGGTAGGTGCCGGAGGCTCCATTATTCTCTATGTGGAGTGTGGCTCTGCGGGTGGAGGTCGGAGCTGGAGGCTCCATTATTCTCTATGTGGAGTGCGGCTCTGCGGGTGGAGGTCGGTGCTGGAGGCTCCATTATTCTCTATGTGGAGTGCGGCTCTGCGGGTGGAGGTCGGTGCTGGAGGCTCCATTATTCTCTATGTGGAGTGCGGCTCTGCGGGTGGAGGTCGGTGCTGGAGGCTCCATTATTCTCTATGTGGAGTGCGGCTCTGCGGGTGGAGGTAGGTGCTGGAGGCTCCATTATTCTCTATGTGGAGTGCGGCTCTGCGGGTGGAGGTCGGTGCTGGAGGCTCCATTATTCTCTATGTGGAGTGAGGCTCTGCGGGTGGAGGTCAGTGCTGGAGGCTCCATTATTCTCTATGTGGAGTGCAGCTCTGCGGGTGGAGGTCGGTGCTGGAGGCCCCATTATTCTCTATGTGGAGTGCGGCTCTGCGGGTGGAGGTCGGTGCTGGAGGCCCCATTATTCTCTATGTGGAGTGCGGCTCTGCGGGTGGAGGTCGGTGCTGGAGGCCCCATTATTCTCTATGTGGAGTGCGGCTCTGCGGGTGGAGGTCGGTGCTGGAGGCTCCATTATTCTCTATGTGGAGTGCGGCTCTGCGGGTGGAGGTCGGTGCTGGAGGCTCCATTATTCTCTATGTGGAGTGCGGCTCTGCGGGTGGAGGTCGGTGCTGGAGGCTCCATTATTCTCTATGTGGAGTGTGGCTCTGTGGGTGGAGGTCGGTGCTGGAGGCCCCATTATTCTCTATGTGGAGTGCGGCTCTGCGGGTGGAGGTCGGTGCTGGAGGCTCCATTATTCTCTATGTGGAGTGCGGCTCTGCGGGTGGAGGTCGGTGCTGGAGGCTCCATTATTCTCTATGTGGAGTGTGGCTCTGTGGGTGGAGGTCGGTGCTGGAGGCCCCACTATTCTCTATGTGGAGTGCGGCTCTGCGGGTGGAGGTCGGTGCTGGAGGCCCCATTATTCTCTATGTGGAGTGCGGCTCTGCGGGTGGAGGTCGGTGCTGGAGGCCCCATTATTCTCTATGTGGAGTGCGGCTCTGCGGGTGGAGGTCGGTGCTGGAGGCTCCATTATTCTCTATGTGGAGTGCGGCTCTGCGGGTGGAGGTCGGTGCTGGAGGCTCCATTATTCTCTATGTGGAGTGCGGCTCTGCGGGTGGAGGTCGGTGCTGGAGGCTCCATTATTCTCTATGTGGAGTGCGGCTCTGCGGGTGGAGGTCGGTGCTGGAGGCTCCATTATTCTCTATGTGGAGTGAGGCTCTGCGGGTGGAGGTTGGTGCTGGAGGCCCCATTATTCTCTATGTGGAGTGCGGCTCTGCGGGTGGAGGTCGGTGCTGGAGGCTGCATTATTCTCTATGTGGAGTGCGGCTCTGCGGGTGGAGGTCGGTGCTGGAGGCTCCATTATTCTCTATGTGGAGTGCGGCTCTGCTGGTGGAGGTCAGTGCCGGAGGCCCCATTATTCTCTATGTGGAGTGCGGCTCTGCGGGTGGAGGTCGGTGCTGGAGGCCCCATTATTCTCTATGTGGCGTGTGGCTCTACGATTCGTGACCCCCGTCACGTGACGAGGGGGGCCCACAGAGTCTGAACTGCCCCGGGCCCTGGCTACCCTTAATCCACCCCTGGGTCCGGCCGAAAGTCGAAGTTGACTGAGAGAGACCGTCGGACTCTAAAGAGAATTGTGAGAGAGGATCGCAAGACCACGGCTCCGAAAATCACTGCTGAGCTCAATGAACACCTACAGAACCCAGTTTCCATGAAAACTTTTCCTCGGGAGCTGCACAAATCTGGATTCCACGAAAGAGCTGCAATTCGAAAACCGCTGCTCTCAATGACAAATGTTTCCAAGCGTTTAGAGTGGTGTAGAAACCTCCAGAATTGGTCCCTCGAGCAGTGGAAACGTGATATTCTCAGACTAATCATCGTTTACCCTATTTCCGGCCGAGTGTACGTTTGGAGACAGCCGAAAGAAGCATTCCATCCAGACTGCCTTCTCCCAACCGTAAAACATGGCTGAGGTTCTGTGATGATCTGGGGTGCTATTTCGTGGAGATCCGCCGGGCCAATGATATCCCTTCAAGGAAGAATTAACAGCCGTGATTATTTAGGCATTTTGGGCGACCAAGTGCATCCTATGGTTCAAGCACTGTTCCCAGAGGGGAACGCCATCTTTCAGGATGATAATGCACCAATTCATACAGCTAGAATCGTTAAAGCATGGCATGAGGAACATTGTAATGAAGTTGAGCATCTCACCTGGCCCCCACAATCCCCAGACCTCAACATTATTGAGCATTTATGGTCGATTTTAGAGATTTAAGTTAGACGTCGATTTCCGCCGCCATCATTGCTCAAAGAACTGGAGGGTGTTTTAACTGAAGAATGGGCTAAAATTCCTTTGGAAACAACTCGCACCTTGTATGAATCCATACTTCGGATAATTGAGGCTGTAATCGCCGCAAAAGGTGGACCTACACCATATTAAACTAACTTTTGTTGATGTTTCCAGGGGTTTCCATTATTTTGTCCAACCCCTGTGTGTATATATATATATATATATATATATATATATATACACTGTATATATATATAAAAATAAAAAAAAGGATTGATAAAGACGGGTCACCGTTGAAACATCGTCACCTGAGGATCAGTAAAGTATCCACTTTTTTCACATTTAATTTGGAGTGCTGCTTATTTTTTTATTTTATATATATACATATATATATATTCAATACTATTACAGCTGTAAAAAGCTGATGTATGAAAATATTAAATTAAGCTGTACGGTAAAAGCAGTAAGGAGAAAAATAATTGAAATGCCAAGTTTGCTGTTTTTCGGTCACTGCAAAAATGCAATTTTGAGGATTATTTTATCATTTAATTTCATGTTTCAGTAAAATAAAACTACATCTTGTCCTGGAAAAAAATTGGCTACAGTCATATGTTAAAGTTTGGGCACCCCTATTAATGTTAACCTTTTTTCTTTATAACAATTTTGTTTTTTGCAACAGCTATTTCAGTTTCATATATCTAATAACTGATGGACTCAATTATATTTCTGGATTCAAATGAGGTTTATTGTACTAACAGAAAATGTGCAATCTGCATTTTAACAAAATTTGACCGGTGCAAAAGTATGGGCACCTCAACATAAAAGTGACATTAATATTTCGTAGATCCTCCTTTTGCAAAAATAACAGCCTCTAGTCGCTTCCTGTAGCTATTAATGAGTTGCTGGATC
Source organism: Dendrobates tinctorius (assembly GCF_039654945.1). Taxonomy (NCBI): domain Eukaryota; kingdom Metazoa; phylum Chordata; class Amphibia; order Anura; family Dendrobatidae; genus Dendrobates; species Dendrobates tinctorius. The sequence goes on from NW_027361682.1 coordinate 20,185,986, forward strand.
CTGGATGAAGGTATTTGTGACCATTCCTGTTTACAAAACAATTCCAGTTCAGTTAAGTTTGATGGTCGCTGAGCATGGACAGCCCGCTTCAAATCATCCCACAGATGTTCAATGATATTCAGGTCTGGGGACTGGGATGGCCATTCCAGAACATTGTAATTGTTCCTCTGCATGAATGCCTGAGTAGATTTTGGAGCGGTGTTTTGGATCATTGTCTTGCTGAAATATCCATCCCCTGCGTAACTTCAACTTCGTCACTGATTCTTGCACATTATTGTCAAGAATCTGCTGATACTGAGTTGAATCCATGCGACCCTCAACTTTAACAAGATTCCCGGTGCCGGCATTGGCCACACAGCCCCAAAGCATGATGGAACCTCCACCAAATTTTACTGTGGGTAGCAAGTGTTTTCTTGGAATGCTGTGTTTTTTAGCCTCCATGCATAACGCCTTTTTGTATGACCAAACAACTCAATCTTTGTTTCATCAGTCGACAGGACCTTCTTCCAAAATGTAACTGGCTTGTCCAAATGTGCTTTTGCATACCTCAGGCGACTCTGTTTGTGGCGTGCTTGCAGAAACGGCTTCTTTCGCATGACTCTCCCATACAGCTTCTCCTTGTGCAAAGTGCGCTGTATTGTTGACCGATGCACAGTGACACCATCTGCAGCAAGATGATGCTGCAGGTCTTTGGAGGTGGTCTGAGGATTGTCCTTGACTGTTCTCACCATTCTTCTTCTCTGCCTTTCTGATATTTTTCTTGGCCTGCCACTTCTGGGCTTAACAAGAACTGTACCTTTGTTCTTCCATTTCCTTACTATGTTCCTCACAGTGGAAACTGACAGGTTAAATCTCTGAGACAACTTTTTGTATCCTTCCCCTGAAAAGCTATGTTGAATAATCTTTGTTTTCAGATCATTTGAGAGTTGTTTTGAGGAGCCCATGATGCCACTCTTCATAGGAGAATCAAATAGGAGAACTACTTGCAAGTGGCCACCTTATATACCTTTTCTCATGATTTGATACCTGGCTATGAAGTTCAAAGCTCAATGAGGTTACAAAATCAATTTAGTGCTTCAGGAAGTCAGTAAAAAGTAGTTAGGAGTGTTCAAATCAAGAAAATGATAAGGGTGCCCATATTTTTGCACCGGTCAAATTTTGTTTAAATACAGATTGCACATTTTCTGTTAGTACAATAAACTTCATTTGAATCCAGAAATATAACTGAGTCCATCAGTTATTAGATATATGAAACTGAAATAGCTGTTGCAAAAACCACAATTGTTATAAAGAAAAGAGGTTAACATTAATAGGGTGCCCAAACTTTAACATATCACTGTATGTCGATGGGAAATTTAAAAAGTTATGCCATAAGAAGGGAAGCAAAAAAAACTAAAGTGCAAAAATGAAAAATCACGAATGGTTAGGGTTATCTATTGATGTTACAATGACATCTTACCACCAGTCGCTGGGCACATGCCACTTAAAATATTAAGTAGTGTTGTTTTTCCTGCCCCGCTGTGTCCAAGCAAAGCTGTAATTTGCCCTTCATATATATTTAAATTTAGACCTGCGAGAAAAAGAATATTGTTTAATGACTGTCTAATATTTCAGCGCATTTTCAACTCTTGATGCCAAATTACAGGAATTTCCCTGCAGAAATCCACAGCTGTCATAACTAATTGGACCCGATTCATCATTCTAAGTCACTTTTCTTTTTTTTTTGTCTTGCTGTTTTCTTCATTGATGATTTTTGCACCAAATTCTTGAAAATGGCAAATAGGGGCCATACATTTTGCATAAAATAAAAAGATTTTTTTCTGTCTTTGACGATTTTTGTGACTTTTTATAACTGACAATTGTGCCAAAATTTCTGGCATCCAAGGAGGTCAGGAGGACTAGAGAACACTTGCAACAAATGTAGTGACTTGCACCTAATGAATCAAACAAAACATCTGGAAACCCTAAAGTTTTGGAAGTTTTGACTTGCAAAATCTTTACAGGAGCATAAAAAAGGAATCCCTGCATTGCAGTACTTACAATAATAAAAAAGAAATACCGTAATAAATAAACTCGCCTCTCAAAGCCTCAACCTTTTTATCCGAGTCGATGAAAGTCTTCCTAACCTCATGTATCCTGGAAGAAAAATAAACTGTTTTAAGTTTTTAACATTTCTTAAATTAAGTCTTCAGTCAGATTTCAGTAACTTTTGCAAAAGTTTTTTTTAGGGAAAATCATAAAAGCTGCAGCCTTAATGTTTTGTACAGATTTTAATGTTCTTCAAAACCACACTCCCCCAACTATGTCTGTATGGCCCTTGTGCACTGGGCACTGTCATGGGGGAACAGGAAAGGACCTTCCCCAAATTGTTCACACAATAGTGGAAGCTACAGTTGTCTAAAATGTCTAGTATTGAAAAACTCAGATAGAAAAGTGTGATCCATCACTGCACAGAACACCTTTCCTCAAGAGTCCAGTGGTGTCAGCTTTACACCACTCTATCCGACGCTCAGCATTGTGCTTGGTGATGTAAGGCTGCGTGCAGCTGCTCGGCCATGGAGCTCCTGGTGGGGGCGCAGTGTTTGTGCTGATATTAATTGCAAAGTAGGTCTAATCTCTGCAGTTATTGAGTCACCAGAGCAAAGGTGACTTTTCTGTCCTCTGCTCTTCAGCACTCGTCCCCCCCGCCCTTAACGTTGCAGTTCCTTTCACTTCTCAATAATATCACTCACAGGTGATGGGGAAAGATTTAAAAGGGAAGATATGTGATGAACTGTCTGGTTACACAGATGGCTACTAGTGAGCTCTGCACCACCAGCCGTTCTATCATATGTTAGTAAATGCGAGGGGCCGGATATTATACACTGGGGGGGCCAGATGTTATACACTCGGGGGGAGGAACCTGATGTTATACACCGAGAGTGAGGAGCTGGATGTTATACACCGGGGGGGCAAGAGACCAGAATTTATACACTGAGGGGCGAGGGACCGGATATTATACGCCAGGGGTGAGGGGCCTGATATTATACACTGGGGCGAGGGGCCTGATATTATACACTGGGGCGAGGGGCCTCATATTACATACCTTGGGCAATGGAACTGAATGAAATAGTGGAATTGAATGACTAAGATGTGTGTCCTAATACTTTTCTCCATATAGTGTAGACATCTTAGATTTAACTATGTAATCCTCATCAGAGTCCTCACAATGCACTGCAACATACAGTCTAAATTCTCAATTTTAGGAGGGGTCAATGCTTTTTTCCTCCTACTTCCAATCGCACATTCCCTATTTCTTAGCTTTTTGTGTCAGTATTCACATCAGAATTGGAGATAGTGAGGGTTGATTGGACCGACCTGAGCAGGTACAAGAAGAGCCTCGCCGTCTTTACCTTACAGCTTCTTTGCCCAGTAATTCTGCAGAGACTTTTTCTACGTATTCTCCTGCCGGCATATCGTTGCCTCCATCCTCCTCTGTCTTTAGAGGGGTCGGGTTCCGTTTAGACCAGAATGAAGATCTCAGGAAGAACAACGGCTCGTACCTCCTGCCATGTTTATCTAGTGGTAATGATACTGATGTTAGTACTTACATGTAAAGTGAGGACCACACGTCGTATACGGTACATATACATTTTGGAGGATCAGCTGAGAATCATACACTTTATAAAATAAACTGATGGACCAATAATATGCTGACACCACATATATCTGGGAAGTGTCAAGGTGGCCATATACGTTTAATTGTCATTAGCTATTCCGCACATCTTCCATGCACACTTAGCTCAGTCGAGCAAACGTGTTCTTAATAGCAGTAATCCACTATTTGTGGAAATTCATCTTTCCAAGAATGAAACTTTGGGCATGCTGAAATACAACATGCCCGATCCTTCATTTCCTCAACATCTGCCATTGTGGAAAGAGTCACCAAGCCTCAAAACATGTTAGATGGAAGACCAGTCCTGACGCCCAAATCAGTGACGTGCCTTTGTATATGGTTACCTTAAGCAAAGATTGGATGGTGGTAATGTCTGATACCATATAGGATGGTGGAAATTTCTGTTACCATATTGGATGGTGAAAATTTCTGATACCATATTGGATGGTGGAATTCTGAACTAGGGATCACTAGTGATTAATGTCTATACAGTACTTTCCTGACACCATAATGATTTTTGCTTTTCTGATACCTTATTGATGTTTCTTCGGTAAAGGGTCGATACCTGACAGCTTACCAATTAGTGGGGATTCTGATATCATGCTTACATCTGTATGCCTTTGCCACATTTTGATATTGTCATGGTCACGTGTGACTGGACACACCACCTCCAGCAGGGCGAATTTATATGACACGCGTGACCCTGGATACACCGCCTTCAGCAGGGCGAATTTAAATAATAGAACATGCAGCCGGATACACCACCTCCAGCAGGCGAATTTCAGTAGTACACGTGTGTCTGGATACACCGCCTCCAGAAGGGCGAATTTCAGAATAAAGCGGAAAGTCAGGCAAACAAATACAATGGAGGCCCTGCGATAGGGAACGGGGATGTGGAGACCTCCTGCACTCCCCTGAGTCAGTATCTCTACACTCCTAACAATCCCTAGGCCGGTTCTGCATCGGGCGCCGATCAGGACACCTGAAATCCCTAGCTCGCCCTGAACCAATCCCTTACTAGTGAAGTGGACGGTGCAGAAACTAATCCCACCACTGCACTAAAACACACATTGAGGAAAGTGACAAACAGGGAAACACCACTTAGCTTTGCTCTGTTGCTAATGCTTCAGGCAACAGAGTCCGACACCTGAGTGCATCTTTTCCTCCAACCGGATCCAACACCTGAGTGCAGCTTTCCAGCAACAGAGTCCCGCATCTGACTGCAGCTTTACAGCAACAGAGTCCAGCATCCGAGTGCAGCTTTCCAGCAACAGAGTCCAGCATCTGAGTGCAGCTTTCCAGCAACAGAGTCCAGCATCTGAGCGCAGCTCTCTTCCAGCAATAGAGTCCAGCATCTGAGTGCAGCTTTCACCATAGCTGCCACGCCACCAAGCTTTGCAAGAACTCCTCATTGACACCATAGCTGCCACTCCACCATGCTTTACAAGAACTCCTCACTGACACCATAGCTGCCACTCCTCCAAGATTTGCAAGAACTCCTTGCTGACACCATAGCTGCCACTCCTCCAAGCTTTGCAAGAACTCCTTGCTGACACCATAGCTGCCACTCCTCCAAGCTTTGCAAGAACTCCTCGCTGACACCATAGCTGCCACTCCTCCAAGCTTTGCAAGAACTCCTCGCTGACACCATAGCTGCCACTCGTCCAAGCTTTGCAAGAACTGCTCGCTGACACCATAGCTGCCACTCCATCAAGCTTTGCAAGAACTCCTCGCTGACACCATAGCTGCCACTCCACCAAGCTTTGCAAGAACTCCTCGCTGACACCATAGCTGCCACTCCACCATGCTTTACAAGAACTCCTCACTGACATCATAGCTGCCACTCCTCCAAGCTTTGCCAGAACTCCTCGCTGACACCATAGCTGCCACTCCTCCAAGCTTTGCCAGAACTTCTCGCTGACACCATAGCTGCCACTCTACTGGATGTTATTTGGTGGACACCCATACATGCTCATTCACACACTGGTCTGGACCAGAATGTTTATTGCCACTCACTACCTTGTCAAATACTGTGAACTTTTACTGGAACTGACAACAAAGGCGTCCCCCTGTGTCACCAAGTCTCAACCCTCGCCATTAGCCAACCTAGAGAGGCGCAGGCCTCGTAGTAGGAGGGGTTGGAGGGTGGTGTTTCCCTTGGTGAATAGCGGGGGTGTGAGTGTGGTGACACAGGGGGACGCCTCTGTTGTCAGTTCCAGTAAAAGTTCACAGTATTTGACAAGGTAATGAGTGGCAATAAACGTTCTGGTCTGGACCAGTGTGTGAACGAGCATGTATGGGTGTCCACCAAATAACATCCAGTGGAGTGACAGCTATGGTGTCAGTGAAGAGTTCTGGAAAAGCTTGGAGAAGTGGCAGCTATGGTGTCAGTGAGGAGTTCTGGCAAAGCTTGGAGGAGTGGCAGCTATGGTGTCAGTGAGGAGTTCTTGTAAAGCATGGTGAAGTGGCAGCTATGGTGTCAGCAAGGAGTTTTTGCAAAGCTTGGTGGAGTGGCAGCTATGGTGAAAGCTGCACTCAGATGCTGGACTCTGTTGCTGGAAAGCTGCACTCAGATGCTGGACTCTGTTGCTGGAAAGCTGCACTCTGATGCTGGACTCTGTTGCTGGAAAGCTGCACTCAGATGCGGGACTCTGTTGCTGGAAAGCTGCACTCAGGTGTTGGATCCGGTTGGAGGAAAAGATGCACTCAGGTGTCGGACTCTGTTGCTTGGAGCATTAGCAACAGAGCAAAGCTAAGTGGTGTTTCCCTGTTTGTCACTTTCCTCAATGTGTGTTTTAGTGCAGTGGTGGGATTAGTTTCTGCACTGTCCACTTCACTAGTAAGGGATTGGTTCAGGGCGAGCTAGGGATTTCAGATATCCTGATCGGCGCCCGGTGCGGAACCAGCCTAGGGATCGTTAGGAGTGTAGAGACACTGATTCAGGGGAGTGCAGGTGGTCTCCACATCCCCATTCCCTATCGCAGGGCCACCATTGTATTTGTTTGCCTGGTTTTCCCCTTTATTCTGAAATTCGCCCTTCTGGAGGCGGTGTATCCAGACACACGTGTACTACTGAAATTCGCCTGCTGGAGGCGGTGTATCCGGCTGCACGTTCTATTATTTAAATTTGCCCTGCTGGAGGCGGTGTATCCAGGGTCACACGTGTCATATAAATTCGCCCTGCTGGAGGCGGTGTGTCCAGTCACACGTGACCATGACACATATCAATAATACCCCCTAATGGTGGTGTACAATACAGGAACAAATATTTTTATGTATTCCATGTTTAGGATCCATAATAGGAGGGACAGTATACATTGGTGATCCTCTGGTTTTCCACTACTGAACAGAGGGCTCAGATCTCTTACCACATACAGGGAAAATATTATACATCTACAGTATACACTGTATATCAGGCATTTCCATCTATGTATGGAATTTGTCTACATCGTCGAGTTTCTTATGGAACCAGGTTGTTCTTTGAAGGATACCCAATAGACTTAGTTGGGGACCTTGATGAACATACATTTCAATGTTTATCCCACTTTGTTTTGTGTCTACAATTTGAGGTAAGGTGTAATAGGGTGAGTAGGGACACCGACATTGAGCGGGGGCACCACGGAGTACGAATTGGGGTGCCAACCTCTGCTGTAAGGAAGGAAGAGAATCTAGGGAGAGGTAGGGACCTAATAGGTCTACATATTTACCTCCTGAAAATATTTGGGTGATCCCAGACACCGCTCAAACACCCCAGTTTGTCTGTATATGTGCTGTGGGTTATTAGTCCTTAATGCTTTTAGGAAAAGAAATAAAAGTAAATTTTTAGGGGTCAATCTTTTCTTGTGGTTGTAAATGAGTTAGGAATACCCCTCTAATGCTCTGCTTTCTGTGTAAATCGCCTCATGTACACATCACATTATTTACCAGCCAAAATCTTCTCGAAATACAGCGTCATCATCATGTAGAAAAAGGCGTCCACGATGAGAACGATGTAGCTAAACAGGATGTGGGAGGAATCGTCCATCATGTTGGAGAAGTGGACACCTCGAAAGTCATGTTCCAAATATACAGTCTGAAAAAAAGCAAAATCCAGAACAGAGAATGAAAAGGGGCAGCACAGGAGCGGGCTGAACATCAGTGGTGTAAATCTGATTATGGTGAATTCCCCCTAATGGTAGAAGAAGTCAGCTACAATTTTATTACTTAAATCTCCTGAGATCAGCTGTGATCTGTGATTAATTCAGCTCAAAGTGTACAATATCCCTACAGCACCACCCCAGGAGAAATGAAGTATTACACACTTTTTAGGGAACCCCACTCGTTTATTTTTTTACATAAAATAGTTATCATACAAGTAGATATCATTTAGAAATGATGTCACTCATCCTATCACTTACTCCTCATACAGGCTTTGAGTCCCCTTAATGAATGCTTTGCTACCAGCAATCATGTGAAATCAGTATTTAATACAAATGATAATATAGGAAACTAATCTGAGGGTCTGCGTAGTTTACCTGTGAAATTCCAACTGAGAAGGCAAAAGTTGGGAATATGCTTAGGAGCACCTCCATAGATTTGGGGAGATCTTTCATTAGAAGGAGGAGGCTGAGGATTGATTGGAGGAAGGTGATGAAGAATCCTGCAATAGCCGTAGCTCGAGGACTCCTGATAAGAACGATCAGCATGAAGGTGAAGCACATCTGTGCAAAAGCAAAAATACTGTCAGTGACATAAGCTATGTCAGTATACCTTTAAAGGCTGGCAATTTTGGCAAATCCTATTTGACCCAGTGCTGGTGGTGGGCTGTATTGGGTTCTCTGTATCTGGATATTGTTAAAAACTGTAGCAGAGTAGAGAGACATCAGGATCACATAGGGGCCATCACGCAGTGCAATGAGGTCACTTCTTCATGCCGCCTATACCAACACACAGACTGCAGAAAGGATGAAGAGGCATTCACCATTTATCAAGGGAGAATAGTGGGGAAAGTAATTATTTTCTTTGATTTTATTTCCGGGGTACAGAAGGCCGCTATTACTATGAAGAGGCACAGAGAAAGGCACTATTACTACATGGAGGGCCAGAGGAGGCACTATTAGCATATTATTATGTGGCATCACAAAGGGGGGAACTATTACTATATGGAGGCACAGATGGGGCACTATTACTGTATGGAGGCATAGAGGGGGCACTATTACTATACAGCGGCACAGATGGGGCAATATTACTAAAAAAAGGCATAGCCAGGGCACTATTACTATGTGGAAGCACCCACGGGGCACTATTACTACATGGAGGCACAGAGGGGGCCTATTAATATATGGAGGCACAGATGGGCACTATTACTATATATAGGCACAAATGGGGCACTATTTCTATATGGAGTCAAAGAGTGGGCACTGTTACTCTATGAAGGCACAAATGGGGCACTATTTCTATATGGAGTCAAAGAGGGGTCCTGTTACTATATGAAGGTACAGATAAAGGACCATTACTACTTGGAGGGACAGAGAGGGCACTATTACTAAAGTGTGGGGAAGGTGACTTGACGGACAGACTTGACTGGAAGTAGGAGGGGACGATGTGTGCACTACAGACAGAGATTGGTAATGACAGAAAGGTAACAGCAGGGAAAGACAGAAAAGAGAGTGCAGTACCGAAATTTGACCACAAGATGGCAGGGGGGAGTGTAGTTCAGGACTTAACATCAGCTTACGGCTATAGAAACTGCTTAGTCATGGGGGGCGGGGAGATAGGAACCCAGGAGGGGAATTCCCAGGGAGAGAGGGGATAAATAGGACTGGTTGGGGTTCCAGAGTGGTTAGTCCTGGGCGGAGCTCAGCGGAGGAAGACTCAGGACAGAAGACGGAGAACGGTGAAGAGCTCAACCAGGGGACTGACAGGAGAAAACAGTCAGGGGGGTGGCCCTGACACGACGTACCGCAGGACAGACGAGGCCCCGGGAGTACCGACTGGACGACGACCTCGGGCAGGTGAAGCGCTGGCGGTAGATTGGTCTAGGACAGCCCCAATGAATGATCCGCGAGGTACGTCATCACAACTAAAGGAAAGGTGAAAGGTACCCGGGCCTGGAAATGGAGAGCTGTAAAGGAACTGCGGTGCGTGGCTATGGTCGTCAGGAGGACGGCCAATAAACTCGGACCTGTTACAACTGAAATCTGCCTCCGTCTCGTCTTTGCATCGTCTGGTCGCGGTAAGCAGTGGACCACCCCCCAATCCCGGCCCCTACCACAAAAGGGAGACACTATTAGTATATGGAGGCACAAATGGGGCACTATTAGTATATGTAGGCACAGATGGGGTGCTATTACTTTATGAAGTCACAGAGTGGGGTGGGCACTGTTACTAAAAGGAGGCACAGATGGGGCAGAATTACTATTACTATTCGCAATTGTGGAATCATAACAAGGACACAATTACTATATGGCGGCAAAGCAGGGGCATTATTACAGTGTATAGATAAAAGGTGTCATTACTATATAGCTCCCCCTAATGGTGACTGACGTTGATCTAAACTCTATAATTTACCTCTATGGTTGTGTGCGGAGGAGCTATATATCAGAAAAAAACATGTTCCAACCCCTACCAAAGGTAAATTATGAAACTGCTAAGCACAGAATCGTGGACCTAAGTCATTGATGAATGTACACATTATTCCAGACTCTAGTAAATAATAATTACAGTAGTAGAATGCTAGACAATAATAATACCTACCGATGATAAACCATACAGGAAAAACAAGAGCATGATGACGCCATAGGAGCTTTGCAAAAACAGAAAATCTTGCGTGAGTAGAGTCATCAGATTGGCAATGATGACCAGGTAGCCGGTGTACATTATGGCCCAGGATAACCTAAAGGTGAAGAGTAATAAATGCAATGAACTAACACCATGCTAAAGAAACCTATATTTCCTTTTAAAGGGGTATTCTGTTATCCCTGTAAGGAGAATAATCTTTGACAGCTCACCAGAAAGCGAATTTTCTCAGCCTCATCATGTCCATGATCTCGCTCATCTCACGCCGCTCTCTTGAGACGTACAGAGACAGGAGATACATCACACATACGAAGCTCAAGTTTATGAAGAGCAGGAAGGATCCGATGTGTAGATTGGATCGCCACGTTTTAGTTGGAGACAGCATTTTGGTAACCCTGATGGAAGCCATGTTTTTCCACACAGAATGATTGGTGGTCATCTGTAAACCATAAAGTTGGTTGTGGCGATATTAATGTGGGGTGATATAGGAGTTAAAAATCACCTCTGTTAAAACTTCTGAGACCACACAAGATCAGAGAAGATCGTCGTGGAAAGCCAAGTGTTAGGACAGCGCCGGCGCCCCGGCACGTGTCCTCTCCCTCCCTCCTGCAGGGATGACGCCGTGATAACTTACCTGTAGGCTCTTCCTGGGCATCTGTCTGCTCCCAAGACCTGCGCACGGCACGCAGGTCTCCTGAGAATGTGCTTAGGGTGCGTGCGTGGTGCCTCTCTCTTAAAATGCCACCGCGCGCTGCTAAAACCGTCCCCAGCCAATAGCTTGGAGACATCTGGTATATAAGGCATCCTCCGCTAATGGGAGGTGCTTTAGCAACTTTAGTCAATCAGCGTATATCCTACTAGCTAGTTGTTAGGTCCCCGTACCCGTGCTTGGAATTAGCCTTGCTCCTGATCTGCCTGAACCTGCACCTCTTTGTATCTGCACCCGAGATTCCGTACCTGTGGCCTATCTGTGTTTCTGTACCTGTCCTGCCTGTGCCTAATTCATCATGTGCCTACCAGCCATATGTGACCTGTTTACCAAGTTCTCTGACACTTTGAGGGTCAGCTGACACGGCTCAAGGGTCCGTCCTAGAGTAGCACCTGGTGTCTATCTGGAGCCTAGTCTAACCCCACCAGTTACACCCCTCCAGGCTCTCCCAGGACCGTGGAACAGCACGTCTGACTTACGAAAGGGTGTCATCCGTGACACATACCTCCTGAGTGCTCTCACCAGGTCCAACGTATGAAGGGCCTTTTCCACATGGTGAACCGATGCTGGACAAAAAGAGGGCAAGACAATATCCTCATTGATGTGGAACGAAGAAACGACCTTTGGCAAAAAAGAAGGAGCTGGTCTGAGAACCACCTTATCCTTGTGGAAAGTCAGAAATGGGGCTCGACAAGATAGAGCTGCCAGCTCAGAGACCCGCCTAATTGATGTTATAGCTATGAGGAACACTACCTTCCAGGAAAGGTATGTGGTTCAAATGGAGCTTTCTGCAGAACGCTTAGGACCAGGTTAAGGTCCCAGATGTTCATAGTTGCCTTACAGGGAGGTACCAAGTGGGAGACTCCCTGGATAAAAGTCTTTACTTGCATATTGGTCGCAATCCTGCGCTGAAAAAGTATGGATAAAGCCGATATCTGTCTCCTGAGAGAACTTGGGGCCAAGCCTGAATATAAGCCAGACTGGAGAAAGGCTAAGATGTTAGGGATAGAGAATCTCAGAGGAGAACAACCGCGGCTTCGACACCATGAAAAGAAAACCTTCCAGGTGTGGTGGTAAACTCATACCAAGGTAGGCTTCCAGGCGCTAATCATTGTAGCAGCTACTTTGCGCCCAAACCCCGCCTGAGTCAGAATCCAAGATTCAACGGCCAAGCCATCAAACACAGGGCCCCTGAGTTCGGGTGGCAGATCGGCCCCTGCAAAAGTAGTCGCCATGGCACGTCGGCGAGTAGCTGCACTAGATCTGCGTACCACGCCCGACAAGGCCAGTCTGGGGCCAGCAGAATCACTGGAACCCTTTGATATTCTTGATGACCCTCGGGAGTAGTGGCAGTGGGGGAAATAAGTATGGGAGGCAAAACTGGTTCCATGGCAGAACCAGAGCATCCATGGCGATTGCCTGCAGGTCCCGGGACCAAGCGACAAACGTGGGCACCTTGGCGTTGACCCTGGAGGCCATCAGATCAACATCCGGTGTTCCCCACCATTGGCAAATCTGCTGAAAGACCTCGGGGTTTAGTGACCATTCCCCAGACACAAGCCCCTGCGGCTGAGAAAGTCTGCCGCCCAGTTCTCTACCCCTGGGATGTGGACCGCTGATATCACCATGCGGTTCCTCTCGGCCCAGCGAAGCACGTGCCCTACCTCACGCATGGTTGCACTGCTGCGGGTGCCCCCTTTGTGATTTATGTAAGCCACTACCTTAGCGTTGTCCGACTGAATCCGGATGGGGCGGACTGCTAGAAGGTGATGAAAATGTTGCAGAATCAGCCGGATCGCCCATATCTCCAACAAGTTGATCGGGAGGCATGCGTGGGTCGTGTGGTGGCAAAAAAAACACTCCCCAGCCGAGGAGGCTGGCGTCGGTTGTGACCACCAGCCAATGGTCTGGGGGAAACGGCTTCCCCTGGAAAAGGGAGGAACTGATTGTCCACCACTCGAGTGACTGTCTGACCTGAGAGGACAACCGGCATCGGTGATCGAGCGTGAATGGGCTCTTGTCCCAAGGATGACAAGAGGGTGTGCTGCAGGGGGCGGAGATGGAACTGGGCGAACGGGATGCCGCCACCATTTTTCCTAGAATCCTCATGCCGAAACTGATGGTGTGAGGGAGTGGTTGGTGAAGTATCCGAACTCCCTGCCGGAGAGCTAGAGCCTTGTCTCGAGGGAGAATTACCAACCCTCGGAAAGTGCCGAAAATCATCTCTAAAAAGGAAATCCTCTGGGTTGGGACAAGGCATGACTTCTTTACATTGACCAACCACTCTAAGCGGGCAAGAGTATCTAGTGTGATGCTGACACTTTCCTCGCATGCCCGCCTTGAAGGGCCCTTGACCAAAAGGTCGTCTAAGTAGGGCAATATGACTATGCCCTGGGAGTGCAGGATGGCTATGGGGACTGCCATGACCTTTGTGAACACTCTGGGGGCAGTGGCTAGCCCGAAGGGCAGCGCTGGGAACTGGAAATGTAGACTGCTAATGGCGAAGCGTAGAAATCTTTGATGCGGAGGGAAAATGGGGATATGAAGATAGGCGTCCTGGATATAGATAGAGGCCAAGTATTCTCCTTGCCCCATTGCCAATATGACTGAACGAAGAGACTCCATCCGGAAATGTCTGATCCTGATAAATTTGTTCAGGAGCTTTAGGTCCAAAACGGGCCTGACAGTCCCGCCCTTTTTGGGGACTGCAAACAGGTTGAAATAGAAGCCCTGAGTCTTCTCGTTTTCCGGTATGGGAATAATAACTCCATTGTGTCGGAGTAAATCGATGGATCCTAGTAGAGTCCTTGCCCGAGTATCCCCCTTGGGAGGACGGGAAAGAAAAAATCGTCTTAGGGGGTACCTGACAAATTCTATCTTGTACCCTGAGGACACCAGCTCTCTCACCCATGTGTCATGTGTGACATTAGCCAGACGTGGCGAAACCAGAGTAGGCGGCCACCTACCTCGCTGGTGTCGCCTGGCAAATTCCTCGAGTCATTTGGCTGAAGATCTTTGGGACCTGGATCCCCTCGACCTGGGCTGGTTAGTACGCATTCTCCCCAATAGGTTGGCTCTATACGAGACCTGTTGGCCCCTATCCTGGTTGGGGCGACCTGATGCGGTGGAATTGGCCGCTGTGGTCCACCCGGGGTTGAGAAAGGCCCGAAAACGTGCCTGAAACTGGTGATGAAACGGCAGTTTGACCTTTTGTTGAGGGAGAAAACTGCTCTTCCCTCCTGTGGAGTCGGAGATGAATTGATCCAACTTCTCTCTGAATAGGCGGTCGCACTGGTATGGTAGCGATGTCAAGGACTTCTTTTAAGCTGAATCGGCCCGCCATGTCCTCAGCCAAAGAGCTCTCCTAATGGAGGTCGCATTTGCGGCCGCAAGTGCCGCGTGCCACGTGGACCTGTCCTGTGTGACACGACCCATAGGCCGGTAACTAAAACGACAAGACACGGCACGTGTAACTGAAACAGCAAGACACGGGGAAAGGGGAAACAGTTACAACGGAGGGTCCTGCGATAGGGAACGGGGACGTGGAGACCTCCTGCACTCCCCTGAGTCAGTGTCCCTCACACTCCTAACGTTCCCTATATCGGTTCCACACCGGGCGCCGATCAGGATACCTGTCACCCTAGCACACCCTACACCTATCCCTTGCTAGGGAGCTGGGTGGTGCAGGCACTGGCCCCACCGCTGTACTTAATATACACTAGGGAAAAATGCAAACGGGAAATACAAAAAGACTTATCTTGCTCTGCTGCAGCACCAGGCAGCATAGTGCATCACCGCATTAACTTTTCGCAGTGGCTCGACACCTCAGAGCCAGCTGCCACCTTCACCATCTCACTCTGCTGCGGACACCGGGCAGCCAGAGTTCAACACCAGTTTCAGCAGTGGCTCCAACCTTCAAGCCAGCTGCTAACTTCACCAGGTTTCTGCAGTGGCTTCACCTCAGCCAGCTGCTCCCTTCACCGTGGTTGGAATCCCAAAAAGACGCTATCACCAACACCTGCTCATAGACCATGTGACTCTATATAGGAAAAGGGAATGGTCAAATGATCAGGGGCTAAAGGCTGCTATAATCCCAGTGACCACCGGGGGCAAAAGACAAAGCAAAGAAAACATCAAGTGCAATGACCCTAACGGCCACCGGGAGCAAAACTAGAACTGAAACCATCACAGTGCAAGGAAAAAAAACAGGTTACTAGTGCATTTTATCTGTCCGCGCAGTTGGCCGCATCTAAAGATGCATTGATCAAGTAGTCCCCCGCCATAGTTATCTGATTTGCGATCTCTGATACTTCAGGTGGTAGGTCTATGTCTTGCAAGGCTTTGTTCAATGATTCTGACCAAGAAATCATGGCCTTGGCTACCCACGTTGCCGCGAACGAGGGAGAGAGTGCTGATCCTGATGCCTCAAACACTGAGCGAGCCAAGTTCTCTATGAGGTGATCAGTGGGATCCTTAAAAGAAGAACCACTAGGTACGGATAGTAGGGTTCTCGTAGCCAAGCGTGACACAGGTGGATCCACCATTGGGGATTCCGTCCATTTTTTACGGCGATCCGGGGCAAAAGGATACCTCACCTCGAGTGCCTTCTGGCCCGAGAAACACCTGTCCGGCCGCTCTCTGTGTCGTTGCACTATATCCTCAAACTCAGGGTGAGTGCAAAATACTCTATGGGGGCGCTTGACTCGCTTGAAATGTGTTACGTGGACCCATCCTGTGTGACGCGACCAGTAGGTCGGTAACTAAAACAACAAGACACGGGGAAAGGGGCAACAGTTACAACGGTGGGCCCTGCGATAGAGAACGGGGACGTGGAGACCTCCTGCACTCCCCTGAGCCAGTCTCTACACTCCTAACAGTCCCTATACAGGCTCCGCACCTGTCGCCGAGCTGGAACCTAAGAACCCTAGCTCACCCTGCACTTAGCCCTTTCTAATGAAATGGACCATGCAGAAACTAATCCCACCACTGCACTGAAGCACACATAAGAGAAGTCACAAACAGGGAACACCACTTAGCTTTGCTCTGTTGCTATTGCTCCCAGCAACAGAGTCCAACACCAAAGTTCAGCTTCACCCTTGAAGCTCGACACCTGAGTTCAGCTTCCACCTGAAGCTATACACCAGAGCTCCCCTGAGCTGCCAGGAACTCTTCTCTGTAGTTCCTTTCTTCACCAGACTTGGTTGGAAATGAGCAATATCACCAACAGTGATTGCAACACCTGACATTCTTTTATAGCAGAGCCAGAGCAATCACACCTGCTTTATAATCACATGCACTAAACTAAAGAAACCAGAGTGCAATGATCCTAACAGCTACCGGGGGCAAAACTAGAACTGAAACCACCACAGTGCAATGACCCTAATGGCCACTGGGGGGCAAAACTAGAACTGAAACCACACAGTACAATGACCCTAATGGCCACCGGGGGGCAAAACTATCTTTAAGCACCACAGCTTAAGGAAAAAAAAAGGTTACTAGTGCATTTTATCTGTCATGATCCAGCATGGATCACGACAAAATGACACCTTATGGCCCGAAGCCAAGGTGGACTCATCCTCAACCCCAGAGTCTGGTTGACAGCTTCTATGAGACTGTCAACTGTTTCCTGACAACCCGGCGTATCTAGGTCAAGGGGTTCATCCAAGTCGTAGTCTGAGCCTTGCTCGCTATCGACTGCTGGTGACGGAGAGCGAGAAGCAGAGCTCACAGATGCCGAGGCTCCGGATGGACCAGGAGATGCCGTGTGGGTTCGTTTCCCCCATGTCTGCCTGGAGTGAGAGCGGCCCCTGCTGGCCGGAGGCTCCTGTGAGGTAGAGGACCCCTCTAAGACAGGCGATCCACTGTCCCTGCCCCTATCTGGGGCTCGAAGGGACTCGATTTCTCTCGTAAGTGACTCCATAGATTGCGACAGTGATAGGGCCCATTCCAGGGGACTTGGTACACTGGAATCGATCGCAGGGGAGGGCTCCTGGGCGCGTTCGGACTCGCAGGCTTCGCATACTCGCTTGGTCTGTGCCCGCGGAAAAGCGGACCGACAGGAGATGCATGTAGCGTACAGTAACGTGTGCATCTTAGCTTTTCCTGACATGCTGTACCTGTCAGGCATCCGCTGAAAAAAAACACTGGGAGAGGGCGCTCTCCATTTTTCCTAGCGTGGCCTTTCAGGGGGCTAGGTGATAGCACTTACACCAGTCCTGTGCCCCCTGTGTCCTGGAAGTGCAGAGCGTCGCTCCGTTTGAACAGGTGCGCGCCACAACTGCGGGCAGGCCCCTGGAAAAAAAAGGATTCCCGGTGGCGGTACTTCTGTCTGCGGTCTAGCCTTGGCCCGAAGTCGGGGTCTAAATTTCTTCTGCGTCCGCCCAGGCCACGGGGGGCAGGGCCGGCGTGACGCGACGCCGGGGAGCGGGGACTTCCGGACGCATCCTAAATTTTTGATATCCGCCCACAGGGGGGGGGGTGGGGGCACCGAGCCCCAGGCAAGGCCGGAACCGGGTCCGCCGCTGCCCGATGCCAGGGATCGCGTTGTGGCGCCCGGACGAAGATAAGGGCTGCAGCCCTGCGCTGCTGCAGGAGCCCTCCTAGGCCACCCTCCTCCGTGCTTCGGCTCCAGCTCAGGTAGAGGGAGGGGGCCATATGAAACAAAGGACGGTGCAGGCACCCTGGCTCCATCTAACCCCTTCAAGGGGTGAGGAGAGGGACCGTTCGCCCCCTTGCCGCACCACAAGTCTTAGCATTGGTGGTGCAGTGGGGGCCGCACAGACTGCACTTGTGCCTCTGCAGCCTAGGGTTTCCATACCTTAGGGTGGTCATGGCTAAGTCCGGCATCATTCCAACAGTGCGGGAGAGGATACGTGGAGGCGACACTCGCACGTGCTCGCCCGTTGTTGGTTTGGGGAGATCGGACCCTTTCAATAGGGTTCGTCACCCCTGTCCACCTTCATGTGAAAAAAGCACTGGAAAAATCCCACATTGCGGGAGAGGGTATGTGGAGGCGACACTCGCACGTGCTCGCCCGTTGTTGGATTGGGGAGATTGGACCCTTTCAACAGGGTCCGTTGCCCCTGTCTCATCTTCATGTAAAAAAGGAACGTCTGGAAAAAATCCCCGTTGCAGGAGAGGATATGTGGAGGCGACACTCACACGTGGTCGCCTGTTATTGGTTTGGAGAGATCGGACCCTTTCAATAGGGTCCGTCAACCCTGTCTTTCATTCCCCATCTTCATGGGGAATGAAAAAAAAATCAGTCTGGAAACAGACAGATGTGTGCCTCCAACAGACACTAAGCAAAAACTGATTCCGCCCGCAATCGGGGCGAGGGTGTATACGGTGGAGGAGCTAACCTCTTTTTTTTTCACTTAGTGTCAGCCTCCAGGCAGCAGTAGCATACACCCACAGTACCTGTGTCCCCCAATGAGGTGAAGGAGAAAATTCATTTTTTTCTCATTAATGTACACTCTGCACCCCATCTTGACTGTAAAGAAAAACAAATGGAGAAAATTTTTGCAAATTTATTAAAAAAGAAAAACTGAAATATCACATGGTCATAAGTATTCAGACCTTTTGCTCAGACTCTCATATTTAAGTCACATGCTGTCCATTTCCTTGTGATCCTCCTTGAGATGGTTTTACTCCTTCATTGGAGTCCAGCTGTGTTTAATCAGGGTGTGTGCACACGCTGCGGATTCACCTGCGGATTTTTCCGTGCGGATCCGCAAGTAAAACCGCAGGTAAAGTGACTTGTGGTTTTCCTGCAGATTTGCCATCGGTTTTCCCCTGCGGTTTGACACCTGGACAATGGAATAGGTGTCAAACCACAGCGGAATCCACAGAAAGAATTGACATGCTGCGGATGTCAAACCGCAACTTTTCTGGACGGAAAAATCTGCAGCATGTGCACTGCGGATTTGAAAACCCATAGGATAACATTATACTGTACACTGCCTGCGGAACTGCTGCGGATCCGCAGCGGCAAATCCACTGCAGATCCGCAGCAGAATCCGCAGCGTGTGCACATACCCTTAAACTGATAGGACTTGATTTGTAAAGACGCACAGCTGTCTATATGAAGCCCCCGTCTCACATAGCGAGATTGCTAGCGAGATCGCTGAAGCGTCACCGATTTTGTGACGCAACAGTGACCTTGCCAGCGATCTCGCTACATGTGAAACGCAGCGGCGACCGCCCCCCACTGGAAATCGCTGATCGTGCTCGAATGTCCTGGGCCATTTTTTCATTGTCTGTGTCCCGTTGGCAAGCGCGCATGGCTGTGTTTGACACTGACGAGCGACCTCTTGGCGACAAAGAACTCAGGGACGCAGGCGGTAATCACCAGAGAAGCTGCTGTGTGACAAGGTACCAACAACCGGCGAGGTCATTATGGATCACCCCCAGGGCTGTGGGATTAGTCAGTACCGGGCCGGTGTCTTAAAGGGATGTGTCACGGTGGCAGTGACCCGGTCCGTGACCCTGGGTGTCCATGTAAAATAGGTGGAATGAAGCTGAATAAAGTTTATAGGTAGATAATTCGTGATGCCACCTCTGGTACTCAGCAATGAAGGTGTTAAGCTGATGCTGCGGTGCAGATCCTCTGGGACAGATGGTATAAGGCAGCAAAGATGGAATAGCTCTCCACAGGTAGAGCTGTAGTAGTAGATGTTAAGGTAGATGATGTAGTGTTTAGACACAGAGATGTAGCAGTGCTGAAGGGGTTGCAGGAAGGATTCAAAGAACACAACAGGGTGCAGTCTCTTTTACCTTTCACTGTGCTTTGTAGGTACACTCCAGGATTCAGATCACAGATTGTACAGAAGTTGGTCAACCTGGAAGCAACTTGGAAATCTCTCTATGCAGATAGGTTGTGTAGTCTCCTTTCTAGCACTAATCTGAAGTACTTGTAGTTATGAATTACACACAAGTTCCTCTTGCTTGCTCTTGCTTAGAACTCCACTCGCATGGCAGGCAGCTGTAGCCCTCTCTCTCTGGCTCACACACGTTGCTGCTGTGACTTCGAGTCTTAGGTGGGAACAGAACATTTACAGCCTTTTGTTCCTCCAGTTTTTCCTGCGGGACCTTTAGTATCCACACAGCCTCGGACGCCAGGGCCCTGTCAATGCGCTTCATCTAGGGGCAAGCTTGACTTCAGCTCAGTTCTCCCCAGCTCGTCTTCCAACGTCCACACTCTTCCCTCTCTCTGCATGAACTGACTAACTTCTCATTCCTGACCACAGAGAGCAGCTCCTCAGCAGTTAGGTTCAGAGCTCCCTCTGCTGGCCTGGAGTAGGAAATGTGCTGTGTGCTGGAATTACCTGATAGAGAGATCCTTCATTGCTCCAAGCATGACATCACACTCCCTAGGAGGAAGGTAATGCCACTGTGGCGACCGTACTCCTGGGGGTGCCACAGTTATACGGATCGCCGGATCGTTGCTGCGCCGCTGAAGAGATCTGCCTGTTTGGCAGCTTACTAGCGATCCTGTAGCGACGCACCAGCGATCCTTACCAGGTCGTATCGTTGTCGGGATCGCTGGTGCATCGCTATGGGAAACGGGACCCTAAGACCTCACAGCTCACAGTGCATGTCAGACCAAATGAGAATCACGAGGTCAAATGAACTGGCCAAGTATCACGCTTACCCTTATCTGCAAGAGGGTAGCGTGACCGGTCAGCGGTCCCGGCATCAGCGTAGCAACTCAGACCACGTGGCTGTCAGAGGGACCTGTGTAGGAACACAGTTTGGGAGGTCGCAGGACCTGTGGAAGGGGCGGAGCACTGGTAGAAGCGCTCAGAGGCTGCAGGACCTAGCACCACGTGACCTGTGATGTCAGAGGGGGCGGAGCTTATCGCAGGGATGCTGAGGTGGCGGGCAGGGGGCTCAGAGAGCCAGGGGTTTATACAGTAGCGATGGTCAGACAATCCAGAAGTCATACACAGGAGAAGCAATGCGGTACAGAATCAGGCAGAACAAGAATGGTCAGGCAAGCAGGAGGTCAGGCACGGGTCGGGCTGCATGGAACAAAATCAGAAGGCGAGAGGGTAGTCGAGGGAAGCCAAAGGTCAGAACACGGATCGAGCAGGACGGTACCAAATCAGAAAGCCAAGAGACAAAACCAGAAACCAGACTAGTTCATACACACCATAGACACGGGAACAGGCGAGAGGCACTTAGCAAAGACAGGGTCGGACACACTCAAGTATGAAGTATAAACGACAGGGAAGGTTGCTCGCCTGTGGCCATAAATACCCTCCCTGAGGTCAAAGAGAGGCTCAAACCATTAACCCTTCGCTTGTCAGACCAAAATTCCAGATACCATGACACCAAGGAGCTCAGAGACAGAATTGTGGCAGGTCACACATCTGGCCAAGGTTACAAAAGAATTTCTGCAGTACTCAAGGTTACTAAGAGCACAGTAGCCTCCATAATCCTTAAATGGAAGAAGTTTGGGACCACCAGAAGCCTTCCTAGAAAGTTCCGTCCAGCCAAATTGAGCAATCGTGGGAGAAGAGCCTTGGTGAGAGAAGTAAAGAAGAACCCCAAGATCACTGTGACTGAGCTCCACAGATGCAGTAGGGAGATGGGAGAAAGTTCCACAAAGTCAACTATCACTGCAGCCCTCCACCAGTCGGGGCTTTATGGCAGAGTGGCCTGAGGGAAGCCTCTCCTTAGTGCAAGACATATGAAAGCCCGCATTGAGTTTGCTAAAAGACACATGAAGGACTCCCAAACTATGAGAAATAAGATTCTCTGGTCTGATGAGACAAAGATAGAACTTTTTGGTGATAATTCTACGCGGTATGAGTGGAGAAAACCAGGCACTGTTCATCATCTGCCCAATACAATCCCAACAGTGAAAATTGATGGTGGCCATATCATACTATGGGGGTGTTTTTCAGCTGCAGGGACAGGACAACTGGTTGCAATTGAAGGAACATGAATGCAGCCAAGTGCAGACATATCCTGGATGAAAACCAGAGCTCTGGACCTCGACTTGGCCAAAGGTTCATCTTCTAACAAGTCAATGACCCTAAGCACACAGCTAAAATAACAAAGGAGTGGCTTTAGAACAACTCTGTGACCATTCTTGACTGGCCCAGCCTGAGCCGTGACCTAAACCCAATTGAGCATCTCTGGAGAGACCTGAAAAAGGCTGTTCACCAACGTTCACCATCCAACCTGATGGAACTGGAGAGGATCAAGAAGGCTCATGGCTGTAGTAGCTCAAAAGTGTGCTTCCACTCAATACTGAGCAAAGGGTCTGAATACTTATGACCATGTGATTTTTCAGTTTTTCTTCTTTAATAAATTAGCAAAAAATTTCTACATTTCTATTTTTTTTTAGTCAAAATGGGGTGCAGATTGTACATTAATGAGAAAAAATGAACTTTTTTGAATTTACCAACTGGCTGCAATGAAACAAAGAGTGAAAAACTTAAAGAGGTCTGAATACTTTCCGCACCCACTGTATATCAGCCCCAGTTACAGGAAAAGTTAGAAACAAAATGTACTGTTAAAACATCCCAAAAGGTCTTTCACAACCTTATAAGAGGGAAAGGTGCAAGAAAAGAAAAATAAACTGCACTCACTTCAATGATGGCGGAGTCGATACTTGCTTGCAATGAGATAAATCCGCTTTTCCAATATTGAAAGGGAATGCAAAACTCTGACTCTGCTGTTTCACAAAATCCTGCAAAAAGAAAATAGCTGTCCAACACTGAAAAAAACGGGCCAGTGCCAAATGAGAAACTGAGGCCCAGATTAATGATTAGTCATTGAATGCTTCCTTTACCCATGTGTGAGAGGTATTCATTGGGAAGGACGATATCGGCTGTGTGGTATCTGATATGATAGCGGAATGAGTCCTGGAAGAGAACGGCCACCGTGAGGTTCCTGCTTATGGCGTCCAGCAATTCGCTTTCATCAGCAAATTCTACAAAATTCTCTGCTGAAAGAAACAAACAAACAAAAAAGCCAGATGTGAAACGAAAGGCCGGGGAAGGACCCCGGTGACTACAACTGCCCACCATAACCAACCCTGCAATCATTGGGGCACTAAATGTCTGTAATGTATACACACTGTGTAATCTGGAAATATATTTAACATGTCATTGTGCATTCATAGGTTGTCCCTTTAAATAGCCCCGATGTGATTTATGGGAGGTAAGAGGGGTATCTTGGCGTTTCTGGACCTCAATGCTAAATCTGCAACAGAGCCACAGAGCCCTCGCCTGTCATGTACAACACTAGTGGGTCAAGAAGCATCCGGTCCGTCTGCACCCTCTATGGGTCTAAAGAGATAATAGATGAGTACAAGCACTGGACCCGAATCTGTTATTCTACAGAGAGAGGAAGAAGGTGAGCTGTGACATAGAATCATAGAATCATAGAATCGTAGAGTTGGAAGGGACCTCCTGGGCCATCTGGTCCAACCCCCTGCTCAAAGCAGGATTCGCTAAATCATCCCAGTCAGATGTCTGTCCAGCCTCTGTTTGAAGACTTCCATTGAAGGAGAACTCACCACTTCTCGTGGCAGCCTGTTCCACTCATTGATCACTCTAACTGTCAAAAAGTTTTTTCTAATATCTAATCTGTGTCTCCTCCCATTCAGTTTCATCCCATTGCTTCTAGTCTTTCCTTGTGCAAATGAGAATAAAGTTGATCCTTCTACAATGTGACATCCCTTTAGATATTTGTAGACAGCTATTAAGTCTCCTCTCAGTCTTCTCTTTTGCAAACTAAACATTCCCAAATCCTGCAACCTTTCCTCATAAGACAGGGTTTGCAGACCGGTCACCATTCTGGTCGCTCTTTTCTGAACTTGCTCCAGTTTGTTGATGTCTTTTTTAAAATGTGGTGTCCAAAACTGGACACAATATTCCAGATGAGGTCTGACCAAAGAGGAGTAGAGGGAAATAATGACTTCACGTGATCTAGACTGTATGCTTCTATTAATACATCCTAGAATTGCATTTGCCTTTTTTGCTGCTGCATCACACTGTTGACTCATATTCAGTCTGTGATCTATTAGTATACCCAAGTCTTTTTCACATGTGCTGTCACTTAGCCCTATTCCTCCCATTCTATATATGCTTTTTTCATTTTTATTGCCCAGATGTAGTACTTTGCATTTCTCCCTGTTAAAAACCATTCTGTTAGTTGCTGCCCACTTCTCCAGTTTATTTAAATCTTTTTGAATCATCTCTCTCTCTTCTCTAGTATTAGCTATCCCTCCTAGCTTTGTGTCATCAGCAAATTTAATCAGTTTACCCTCAATTCCTTCATCTAAATCGTTGATAAAGATGTTGAACAATACAGGGCCCAGGACAGAGCCCTGTGGTACCCCACTTGAGACATTCTTCCAACTGGATGTGCAGCCATTTACGACCACTCTTTGGGTCCGATCACTAAGCCAGTTATGAATCCTCCTAACAGTTGCCTTGTCCATTCCATACTTAGTCATTTTTTCAATAAGGATTGTATGAGAGACTTTGTCAAATGCTTTGCTGAAGTCAAGGTATACTATATCTACAGCATTTCCTTGATCCACCCAATCAGTGATACCGTCATAGAAGGAAATTAAGTTAGTCTGACATGACTTATTAGTTACAAACCCATGCTGACTCTGTTTAATCACTTCATTCTTATCCAGGTATTGACATATATGTTGTTTAATAATTTGTTCAAAGATCTTTCCTGGTATAGAAGTCAGACTCACCGGCCTATAGTTGCCTGGGTCCACCTTCTTCCCCTTTTTGAACATAGGAACAACATTTGCTCTTCTCCAGTCTTCTGGCACTTCTCCTGTTCTCCAAGAATTTTCAAAGATTATGGAGAGGGGTTCAAAAATTTCTTCTGCTATCTCCTTCAGTACTCTGGGGTGTAATTCATCTGGACCTGGAGACTTGAATTCATTTAGGTTAGCTAAGTGTTTCCTCACTATCTTTCTGTTTATAGATATCCTGGATTCTTCTATTCCCTTAATAGGACAGTGAATAACAGTTGATGTTACATTTCCTTTCTGAGAGAAAACAGATGCAAAATAGGAATTTAAAAGTTCAGCCTTCTCAACATCCTGTCTTACCATTTCATCATTTTCATCCTGTAAAAATCCTATAGCATCTTTGACTTTTCTTTTACTTTTGACATATCCCCAAAATCCTTTATTATTGCTTTTGACATCTCTTGCAAGCCTCAATTCATTCTCAGCTTTTGCTAATCTGATTTGTGCCCTGCAGGTTCTGCAGACAGCATTATATTCTTCTTTAGATATGCCTCCCTCTTTCCATTTTATAAACATTTTTTTCTTCCTTTTTAGCATGTGCTTAAGTTATGTGTTCATCCATCCTGGTTTCCTTAAATGCTTCCTATTCTTCCCTCTTTTCGGAATTGTTAACAACTGTGCTTTGAGAATTTCATTTTTCAAGATTTCCCATCCCTCCTGGACATTTTTGTCATTAAGGATATCCAGCCATTGGATCCCTCCAATTCTCTTTCTGAATCCCTTAAAATCTGCCTTTCTGAAATCTAACCTTGACGTCTGAGTCTTCACAGGTCTTCCGCCTCTAGTTATCCAAAATTCTAAAATAGCATGGTCGCTACCTCCTAGGGTCCCAGCCACCTATTGTGAATGGTGGATCCTGTATTATGCACTGTATATAGAGATGTTATCAGTCACTGTACAGGAAGAGGTGGGCTGTGAAATCTCCTATTGTGAATGGTGGATCCTGTGTCATCTGTATATAAGGTGTTATCAGTCATTGCATAGGAAGGGAATAAAGTGAGCTGTGACATTACCTATTGTTAATGGTGGATCCCATTTAATCTACTGTATATAAAGGCTTGATCAGTCACTGTACAGGAGGGGGAGGAGGTGAGCTGTGACCATTTATTGTGAATGGTTTATTACGTGTTATTCACTGTATTTAGAGATGTTTTCAGTTGTTGTACAGGAGGAGGAGGTGAGCTGTGACATCACCTTTTGTGACTGGCGGATCCTGTGTTATTTACTGTATATAAAGGCTTAATCAGTCACTGCACAGGAGGAGGTGGGCTGCGAGTTCTCCTATTGTGAATGGTGGATCCATGGGCGTACCCACTGTGAGGCAGGGGGGGCAGCTGCCCCCCCCAGAAACAGTGGGACGACACGCACCTATCCTGCCGCCGGCCCTTTAAATCTTCGGGCATGGCGCCGGCGGCGTTACAGGTGCGCGCAGTGACCCGGATGCAGGGTCGGATGGAATTTTTTTTTTCTTTTTGCTTAAAACCTCTCTTTCTCCAATTTCCTGAACCTTCTTTTTGCCAGTTATAAATGTTGCCAGATTTATAATCATCCATATCCCGGTTCCATTTTTTCCGCTTAGTATCTTCTAATTCCAAACAAACTTTTTCCAATTTACCATCCAATAACATTTTGTAATTACTCCACTCATCCTCTTTCAATAATCACTTGATCTCAGACTCCACAGGAGGTATCTCAGAAGTAAACCTTTTCAATTCTTGTAAAAATTCAATATTTAAAAGTATCAAATCCAAGCCATATTTGTTAGAAATCATACAAAATTTCAGACAAAAAGTAGAATCACCAGACATGAGGTTAGGACGAACATTTGAGCGTAAAACCCTTGGGATCTTCTTAGCTCTATAATATTCAGTTAAGATAATCAAATGTAACTTCAATGTCAAAGATATCTTGCACCTATTTTCATATTTTACTTTCAGATCAAACAATGATGAGTGTTCTGCCTTCTTCCATGTATGACGCTGTGTGGATTCCAGCATACGGCTTAACCTTTCATCCACTCCCAGAAACAAGACTGTATGGGTGCTTAAGTCTATTATTTATTGGGGTGATATGGACAACAATGAGAGATGATAACAGATGGTATAGTAGAACAGTAGTAGCTGATATCAGAGGTTGTTGAACACAGATATGGATGATCATGCATTATATAAGAGCTGAGCAATATAACACACACAACAGCAAAGGAGAAAGATGTCTAAAACACCTAAGGCAGTGTTTCTCAACTCCAGTCCTCAAGACCCACCAACAGGTCACGTTTTCAGGATTTCCTTAGTATTGCACAGGTGATGCTATTAATGCTTGAGCAGGTGATGAAATTATCACCTGTGCAATACTAAGGAAATCCTGAAAACTTGACCTGTTGGTGGGTCTTGAGGACTGGAGTTGAGAAACACTGACCTAAGGGTTGCAAGCTTGCACTGACTCAACAGAGGATGCTTAACTATAGGATGCTTATTAACCTTACCGGAATCCACTTGTTATACCGTAGGCAATGGTTTTGCAGAGAGCTGAGCAGGTGTGAGCTACTCAGGAGACGGCTAGAAAATGGTTACATGTTGTTGATCAGGGCAGAAAGAAGGGGCAGTTCTGAACAATTAACCATTTGGGAAACAGAAAATTCCAAACACATGAATAAAAGAGAAGGGCAACTTATGACACCTAATGGCCATAGCTGTAACAGCGCTTAAAAATATCTAGCTGCTCAGAATGGGCAGAACACTCCCCGCTAGGCATCTACCTTGCG
This sequence comes from Dendrobates tinctorius, assembly GCF_039654945.1. Lineage (NCBI taxonomy): Eukaryota > Metazoa > Chordata > Amphibia > Anura > Dendrobatidae > Dendrobates > Dendrobates tinctorius. Next base: position 20,213,686 of record NW_027361682.1, read on the forward strand.
CACTTTCCCATCCTTGCTGGGAAGAGGCCTGGTGACTAGGCCGAGTGGCCACTCATTACGATGTGACTGAGTGTCTTTGAGAAGTACCACATCGCCTGGTTGGATATTTGGGCGGTCTTTTTGCCATTTTGTCCTGGTTTGTAGAGTGGAGATATATTGCTTCTTCCATCTGTCCCAGAAGACATTGGACACGCTTTGCACTTGCCTCCATTGGCATCTGAAGAGGTCTTTATCATTAAATTCTCCGAGTGGAGCTCTCGGATTTTCTGCGTGAGTAGCAGTAAGAGCTGTCGTGTCTCTGAAATCGCTGGAGAGTGCTGACAGTTGCCTGGCATTCATGATAGCTGATACCTGGGCCAAGAGCATAGTTAAACTCTCAAGTGTGAGCCTGGTGTTCATTTGTAAGAAGATAGAGTCCAGTATCTTGTGTGCTATGCCTATCATTCTCTCCCAGGCACCTCCCATGTGCGAAGAGTGTGGTGGATTGAAAGTCCAGGTGCATCCTTGCTCGCCTAGGTACCCTTCAATGTTAGCGATGTCCAAATTGGAAGGGATCTGAAGTTCTCTTGCCGCTCCAATGAAATTCGTCCCTCGTCGGAGCGAATATGCTTCACAGGGCCTCTGATTGCGGTGAAGCATCGAAAAGCATTTAACTTGAAGTGTCCATAGACTCGATTACTTCGATATGAACAGCTCTGATGGACAGACAAGTGAATAGAACTGCCCAACACTTTGCTTCAGTTTTGGATTTCCCAGTGCGTCGAATAGCCACGGACCAAGGACCGAATACGTCTAGTCCAACATTGGTGAAGGGGGGTTCGGTACTGAGTCTGTTGGATGGAAGATTGGCCATCTTCGGATTTTGGAACGAGCCATGGAGTTTGCGACACCTAACACAGTTGAAGATGAGTTTGCTCACGCTTCTCTTTGTGCCGATTATCCATAGACCAGCCGCCCGCAGATTTCTTTCGGTGAACAAATGGCCTTGGTGTCTCACCAAGTCATGATGATGCTGAATGAGCAGGGTTGTGACATGATGACGTCCAGGAATTATTACCGGGTGTTTCTCTGAAACTGCTATCTTGACTTCTTGAAAACGGCCACCTACTCTCAGCAGCCCGTCTTGGTCAACAATTGGATCAAGCTTCTTTAGCACGCTATCTCCAGGAATAGGTTGTCCCTTGTTGAGGTTGTCTTTGACTATTTGTGTATCCATGATGTCCAGGAACATCCTATCCTCTATGGACATCGCAACCTTGTCGTCCTCCTTTGTCCTGTGGAAAACTGTACATCCCATGAGGTCTTGCTCACCTTCACAGGTGTGGTAGGTGCTGAGAAAGGGCAAGGTATTGGAGTGCTGTTTGGCAATTCCTTTACCAGCAGACTATTGTGACATGACCAGAAAAGAGATGGACGTCCATTTTCTAGTGTGCTGGTAAGCATAGAGTTGACTGTGTGCTCCTCCTAGGCAGACGTCTCCTTTGATGACCAATCCAAGGTCGAGCCTCTCTGCGTACGGAGCGTTCCCAAAGCCATTTATACACTCTCTAGTCTTGTGGACTCGTAGTATATCTCTTCCCAGGAGTAGAGCTATTGGGGTTCCTGGATCCATCTCAGGTATCAGGTGGGCTATACGCTTTAGATGGGGGTGATGTCTCGCCACCTCCCGTGAAGGTATTTCTGACCTGTTGTCAGAAATCAGGAATCTGGTTGCACTCCAGGATGGTCGGAAATGATAGGCAGGTCTGGCCATCTATTGACTACACTTTGTATTCGGTTGCTTTTCTCCCCGCCGTCTCAACGGTACCTGAACACGTCCTCAGGGTGTAGGGAGAACCAGGACCTACAATGCTGAAGTTGTCAAAGAAGATGGACCAGGCTAGAGACCTGTTACTTTGGTCATCCATGATTGCATAAATCTCGAAGGCTTTGTCTTTGAGACCTGCAGGATAGACTCGGACAAGGCAGATTTTTGAACAGGACTTTCCTCCTGAGTCCCTTACAGATCTCCGTACATTGAGAGCTGACCACAGGGGTGTCTTCGTCAGTATCCTCCTGATTCTCATCTTGCTTCTCTGCTTGCGACAACGCTCGTGGAGGTGATCCAGGGTGCAAGGCTGTATTGTGATCCGTGCTGCTGCATTCTGCACATTTCACGCTAGTTTCACAGTTCCTGGCGAAGTAAGAGGTTGTGGCACAACAGTTGAAGCAGGTTGTTCTCCTTGAGGAAACCTTTGCGATCCTCCAAAGACTTCTCCCTGAAGGCTCTGCATTTCAGTAGAGGATGCGGTTTCTTGTGTAGAGGACAATGTTTACTGACATCCTGAGGCTTGCTCTCGTCTGGAGGGGTTTTATTCACCTAATGAGTAGGGCCTGTGGAAACAATGTTAGTTTTGTGGACTGCCACGGGTGTCTTGCTGGGTTTGACAGCAGGGGCAGTGGAATATGACAGAGTAAAGTCAAAACTAGGGTCATTTCTAATTCTAGATTGTTTGGTGACAAAATCAACAAATACAGTGAAAGGAGGGAATGATACATTATTATTTTGCTTATACTGCGAACCACATGTAATCCACTTTTCTTGTTGGTTGTAAGGAAACTCCTGTACTATCGGATTGACACCATTAGTGGTGTCTAAGAATGCCAATCTGGGCAAGTCTCCTTCCTGCTGGGCAACCTGTAACTCAGTCAATAAATCACTCAGTTCTCTAAGCTTTAGATAACCTTTAGGTCTGTGATGAGCGTCAGCTTAAGCTGAGTCGTTTTTCTTTGAAGAGTGGACCCTCTGGGCCGTGGCACCCACCCACCTAGGGCGAGCTGACCTAGTGAGGAACCACCCCCTATACAGGGAGTGTCAGGGGCAAGACCAAGGGGGTGAGCCACCACGGCAGCTGTACCAGATGGCCGGCCCAGGAAGCAAGACAAGACGAGACAAGGCATTAGTTCAAGTAAACTTCATCCAGGAACACTTCAGGGTACAACAGGTGCAAAGGTGAACACACAAAGAACATAAAGCAAGATGCGTCCAAGGCTTGAGGAACTCTTCTAGGCAAAACAGGTGCAAACGTGAACACACGGAATCCATATAACGAGGTGCGTGCCAGGGCACGCCAAAGTCCAAGGCAGGGTACGAGGCATCGGAATCCGGAAGGCTGGCAAGGACTGACAGGGTCCAGGCATCTGGCTCCAAACCTCCGGCAGCGGTCAGCAGGCTTCAGAAATACGGGAGACGAACTAGGAGACAAAACAGGGTGTGTGCAAGGAGACACGCCAGGATCAGATTCACATAACGGAGACCTGCGCATGCCGAGGGGCATGCCAGGGACGGGTACAAGGGCGGAGGCATGTGCGTGCGAGGGCACGCCAGGGAGAAGCTCAGGGATGGTGGCCTGCATGTGTGAGGGCACGCCAGGGACGGGTTCAATGGCTTCGGAAACCGGGGTCCAGGCATCAACCGTCAGGGTCCAGGAATCAGGCTACGGACATCAGCTCCGGACATCAGGCCGCAGTCATCTAGGTCCGGACCTCTGGCAGTGGTCGGCAGGTTACGGAATTCGGCAGGCAAACTAGGGTTCAGAGCACAGCAAAAAGAGCAAAAGACTTTGTGCAAGAGTAGCACGAAAAAGCAAAGTGCGAGAACCAGCGTGCGTGCAAGGGAGCGTAGAGACCACGGCTGGCGGCAACGGCAGGTGGTACCGACGATGGCATAAGCAGGCGGGCACGACTAGAGGCAGCACCGCTGCGGCCACACAGACGATAACCACTATAGCACTGGATGGGGGCACGGCTGAGGCACACAGGTGAGCACGGCTAGAGGCGGCATGGCTGAGGCACACCAGGCAGGCACAGACGACCAGGCACGTGCACGGAGGTACGGAGCCACAAGGCAGGGCTAGGCAAAGATACAGGACAGAGACGCGTGCAGAAAGCACGGCAAAGCCTAGTACGAAAAGTGCAAGAGCGCACGAAGTATCAGAGACAAGGCATAGAGTAGTAGACAGGACCCTGCGCATGCAAAGGACATGCCAGGGCAAGATACAGGGCAAGGCCTGCGTGTACCGAGGAGCACACCAGGGACAGAGCACAGAACGGAGGCCTGCACCTGTAGACAGACACGTAAGGGACAGGGACAGAGTCTAGCAGCGGAGCGTAGGCCGAAGCCCAGAGCCGGGATAAGGGAGAACCTTGGGACTAGACAGGGTACAGAACGGAGCCTGCACGGTAGGAGACACGCCAGGGACAGGGCACAGAGCGAGACCTGCACGTGTAGGGAGACACGTCAGGGACCAGATACACAGAACGGACACAGAGCAAAGAAGGACTACAAGGCAAGGCAGAGCAGAGACAAAACATGGCACGAGGGACAAACACCAGACAAGACTCGAGACAAGAGACGGAATACGAGCACGGAACGTGTTCAGAGACGCACGACAGAGCAGAGTGCAAGGGCACAGAATAGAGGGAGCGACCCAGCAGACCAAGCAGCCATGCAGGGAAGCAACACAATACTCAGGCCCTGAGCAAAGGAAGGGGAGGTCTGATATAGGGCATAGCACCACCTCTTCCGGGTCAGGCTCATGGAAGAACTTCCAGTTCAGATCCTCTAGGATCACAGAGCGTGGTCACATGATCAGGGATTCAGACATGCAGAGACGATTGCAGAACCAGACAGAGCAGGATCCTAGGAAAGGTCACATGATCAGAGTTCCAGACATACTGAGAAGACTGCTGAACCAGCCTATGCTGGAGCATAGGAAGGACACATAATCAGGGGTTCTAGACATGACGAGATGATCATAGAAGGCAGAGCAGAAACGCAGGCATCTTGCAGTTCAACAGTCATGAGGTGAGTGTGCACACTGCTCTAGGGAACATGCAGGGTAGCAGACATGAGATGCACAAGCACACCGCTCCAGGGGTCACGAGGCAAAACAGACAAGGCAGACATGGCGGACATGACAGTGTCCTATCTTAGGGAAATCATCAATTCTTTTATATAAAGCAATCTCTATGACTTCTACTGTCCCATAGCATTCATCAAGTCTTTCCCACACTTTATGTAGGGCTGTGTGAGGATGCTTTACATTAATGTCTCTCATTCTTTTGGCATGCTCGGCTCCACTTTACCAGGAGATCTAACTCCTCACTAGAAGAAAGGTCCAGACCATGAATGGCACTCTGGAACAAGGCTCGCCATGACTGACAGTTCTCAGGTTTGTCAGTGAACTTTACAAGTCCTTTTGTAACCAGTTCTCGGCGGGCAAAGAACTTTGCAAAGTCCATGATGGCTCCGTCAGTGCTGGCATGAGCCGATGTGTTATAGTCATGTCTAGTGTGTGGTGTATCACCACACCTGTAAGACGCTTCTGACTCCAGATAGTCTGTGCGATACCTTGTCGGTGAAGAAGGTGTTGCTTTAAGGCGGGATGGGAGCTGTACCTTATTTTCAGTGGAACGGTAGCTGTGGTCGACATCTCTGTGCTGGACGTCTCCTCGCATATGATAGTGAAGCTCGGGGTTGGATCGCTGGTAATCAGCATGGGCTGATCAATATGATGCTTCATGGCTGTCATCCACGCCCTAATGTTGATGGACATACTCTGCGACACGCTGCACTGGATCTTGCTGCTCTAGATCTGGTCCGAGAATGCTGGTGCATCTCTCAGAATCGGGATTCTTCATAGGTTCCGGACACTCAGCCTTAGCTATTGCAGCTGCTGTCTCTTTGTCTGCCGCAAGTCTTTCTAGTTTGGCCTGCAAACGTGCTGTTTTGGCTTGCAAGCATGCAGTTTCAGCTTGCAGACGTGGGGGAAGTATCTTGATCTGCTTGTCTCAACTTTGGATGCATCTCTCGTTCGGCAAAGGAGGATCTTGCTTTGGCTGCTTCGGCCCGAGCTACAGCAGCGAGTTCTGCTATTGACGACCTGCTAGAGCTTGCCCGTGACTTCGTTTTGAGTGAGGATGTGCTTTTCTGAGACATTGTGCGTTTAGCTGAGTAAAACTGAGTATATTGGAGGGAAACTGAGTCTATGCCTGGCGGGAAAGATATAGCACTTCTTGGCGGGCTGCAGTAGCGTTCTGTGGCTGTATGGCAGCTGCTGTGATACTCGTATGTGGAGCAGTGTGGCTGTTTGCGGTCCCGTATAGTCTATGCAATCACCGCGTGTGAGCGGCGGTCCTTTACTGAGCCCTGGGCTCTTATTCCCTGTGGCTGTATGGCGGCTACTGTAATATCCGTATGCGGATCAGTTTGAGTGATAGCGGTCCCATATAGCCTGGGTTACCATCACGTGTGACCAGCGGTCCGTTTTTTACTGAGCACTGGGCTCTTGTCCCCTGCGGCTGTGTGGCGGCTGCTGTAGTGCCCGTATGTGGAGCAGATTGGGTGATAGTGGCTCCTTACAGCCTGTGTAACCACCGCCTGCGACCGGCGGTTCCGTTTTTTTACTGTTCTGCCTTCTTCCACGTATGACGCTGTGTGGATTCCAGCATACAGCTTAACCTTTTATCTACTCACAGAAACATGACTGTATGGGTGCTTAAGTCTATTATTTATTGAGGTGATATGGACAACAATTGGAAATTATAACAGATGGTATAGTAGAACAGTAGTAGATGATATCAGAGGTTGTTGAACACAGATATGGATGATTCAGTAGATTGTTGTACAAAGTGTGGATGATTCAGGTAAAAAACTACAAGATACAGATAATACAACATGTCAGTACTGGTAGACAGTATACAATACACAAATACTGGCAGGTAATAGCAATGCAGAGTATTATCACAACAGTAGCAATGATACAGGATGCTGTTATCATGCATTATATAAGAGCTGAGCAATATAACATACACAACAGCAAAGGAGAAAGATGTCTAAAACACCTAATGGTTGCAAGCTTGCACTGACTGAACAGAGGATGCTTAACTAAAGCATGGTTATAACAAACATGTAGTGAAATAACATCACAGGAGCTGAGCATGCATTGCAAACATCATGGGGGGCTGCATTATGGCTGCTAACACAGATACGTAACTCATTATTGCATTAACCTTACCGGAATCCGCTTGTTATAGTCAATGGTTTTGCAGAGAGCTGAGCAGGTGTGAGCTACTCAGGAGACGGCTGGAAAATGGTTACATGTTGTTGAGCAGGGCAGAAAGAAGGGGCGGTTCAGAACAATTAACCATTTGGGAAACAGAAAATTCCAAACACATGAATAAAAGAGAAGGGCATCTTATGACACCTAATGACCATAGCTGTAACAGCACTTAAAAATATCTAGCTGCACAGAATAGGCAGAAAAATGAGGAACGTAGCATCACCCTCCACTCCTCTAAGTATTCTCTCCTCATCTTCATTAGTAAATGCAAAAACACCAGGCTCAAAGATATTATCCATAGTTCACAACACAGCCTAAAAAAAAATAATGGCAAAAAAACAAAAAGAAAAATCAAAGCAGTGCAAATTTTCTCAGTAACAAGAAAAAAGCTGGAACAGCACCACAGCAATACCTTATATCTATCCATAGCTAGCTAGCTATATCTCTCTATCTATATCTCTCTATCTATCTATCTCTCTTTATATCTATCTATCTATCTATCTATCCATCTATCCATAGATCTATCTATTTATCCCATATATATCTATCTATCTATCCCATATCTATCTATCTATCTATCTATCCCATATCTATCTATCTATCTAAAAGACCTTGAGAAAGGTCCGCTCCCTTTCTGGACCGAAACGTCGCACTGTATGGGCACATACTGTAGCCTGATGGGCTGAATAAAACATCATCATACTGAATTTTTCAAGGCGTTCTGCTTTCATTTTTTGATGGATATTTCAAAGGTTTGGTATATGCCTGGGAGCGTGCACCCTCTTTTTTCTTGCTTTACTTGTGCTGCTTTTTCTTTTTTTCATTGTATCTACAGTTGTGGCCAAAAGTATTGACACCCCTGCAATTCTGCCAGATAATACTCAGTTTCTTCCTGAAAATGATTGCAAACACAAATTCTTTGGTATTATTATCTTCATTTAATTTGTCTTAAATGAAAAAACACAAAAAGAATTGTCCTAAAGCCAAATTGGATATAATTCCACACCAAACATAAAAAAGAGGGTGGACAAAAGTATTGGCACTGTTCGAAAAATCATGTGATGCTTCTCTAATTTGTGTAATTAACAGCACCTGTAACTTACCTGTGGCACCTAACAGGTGTTGGCAATAACTAAATCACACTTGCAGCCAGTTGACATGGATTAAAGTTGACTCAACCTCTGTCCTGTGTCCTTGCGTGTACCACACTGAGCATGGAGAAAAGAAAGAAGACCAAAGAACTGTCTGAGGACTTGAGAAACCAAATTGTGAGGAAGCATGAGCAATCTCAAGGCTACAAGTCCATCTCCAAAGACCTGAATGTTCCTGTGTCTACCGTGCGCAGTGTCATCAAGAAGTTTAAAGCCCATGGCACTGTGGCTAACCTCCCTAGATGTGGATGGAAAAGAAAAATTGACAAGAGATTTCAACGCAAGATTGTGCGGATGTTGGATAAAGAACCTCGATTAACATCCAAACAAATTCAAGCTGCCCTGCAGTCCGAGGGTACAACAGTGTCAACCCGTACTATCCGTCAGCGTCTGAAAAGGGATTGTATGGTACGAGACCCAGGAAGACCCCACTTCTTACCCCGAGATATAAAAAAGCCAGGCTGGAGTTTGCCAAAACGTACCTGAAAAAGCCTAAAACGTTTTGGAAGAATGTTCTCTGGTCAGATGAGACAAAAGTAGAGCTTTTTGGGCAAAGGCATCAACATAGAGTTTACAGGAGAAAAAAAGAGGCATTCAAAGAAAAGAACACGGTCCCTACAGTCAAACATGGCGGAGGTTCCCTGATGTTTTGGGGTTGCTTTGCTGCCTCTGGCACTGGACTGCTTGACCGTGTGCATGGCATTATGAAGTCTGAAGACTACCAACAAATTTTGCAGCATAATGTAGGGCCCAGTGTAAGAAAGCTGGGTCTCCCTCAGAGGTCATGGGTCTTCCAGCAGGACAATGACCCAAAACACACTTCAAAAAGCACTAGAAAATGGTTTGAGAGAAAGCACAGGAGACTTCTAAGGTGGCCAGCAATGAGTCCAGACCTGAATCCCATAGAACACCTGTGGAGAGATCTAAAAATGGCAGTTTGGAGAAGGCACCCTTCTAATATCAGGGACCTGGAGCAGCTTGCCAAAGAAGAATGGTCTAAAATTCCAGCAGAGCATTTTAAGAAACTCATTGATGGTTACCGGAAGCGGTTGGTCTCAGTTATTTTGGCTAAAGGTTGTGCAACCAAGTATTAGGCTGAGGGTGCCAATACTTTTGTCTGGCCCATTTTTGGAGTTGTGTGAAATGATCAATGTTTTGCTTTTTGCTTCATTCTCTTTTGTGTTTTTTCATTTAAGACAAATTAAATGAAGATAATAATACCAAAGAATTTGTGTTTGCAATCATTTTCAGGAAGAAACTGAGTATTATCTGACAGAATTGCAGGGATGTCAATACTTTTGGCCACAAGTGTATCTATCTATCCCATATCTATCTATTTATCCCATATCTATCTATCTATCTATCTATCTATCTATCTATCTATCTATCTATCTATCTATCTATCTATCTATCTCTATCTATTTATCTAGCTATCTATCCATAGATCTATCTATCTATTTATCCCATATCTATTTCTATCTATCGCTATCTACTGTATATCTATCTATATCTATAGCATTATACCCTATGAGGGGTGCAGCATTATACCCTATGAGGGGGGCAACATTATACTCTATTAAGGGGGCAGCATTGTACCCTATGAGGGACTGCATTATATTCTATGGAGGGCTATATTATATTCTATGAAGGGACTATATTCTATGAGATGGCTGCATTATATTCTATGAGGGGGCTGCATTATACCCTATGAGGGGGCAGTATTATACCCTATGAGGGGGGGCAGTATTATACCCTATGAGGGGGCAGCATTATACTCTATGAGGGGGGCAACATTGTACCCTATGAGGGACTGCATTATATTCTATGGAGGGCTATATTATATTCTATGAGGGGGCTATATTCTATGAGATGGCTGCATTATATTCTATGAGGGGGCTGCATTACATTCTATGAGGGGTCCACATTATATTCTATGAGGGGGGCTGCATTATACTTTATGAGGGGGCTGCTTTATATTCTATGAGGGAGGCTACCCCAACTCCTGCTACATAATTAAGATTTGTACTACCTTATATTATGCCCGGATATTAGCGTGTTTTACCACACAATTGGTGGTCTTGTATTTATTTCTATGTAGCTACTTAGTGGACCCCAAGAATGATTTTCTCTGGTGGGCCCAAGGTGTTCCAGTCCGACGCTGCCTGGGTGCCCTGTACATGATAGGGTTTTAATAAGAACACCTGACGTTGAACGTCAAGACATTCTTTGTGGGCGGAGAGATAGTGCTCTGCTCTCCCGTCTCCCACCCCTGGCTGCAGCGCGCCAAAGAACCTGAACCTGAATGCATCAGGTCAGTGACTCAGGCATTCGGAGGAGCGTACCCGTGCGCTCCTGAGGCAATCGCTACAGTGTCAGACAGGACAAGTGCTGAGCTGGGGCTGGGCTGATGTATACAGGGGCTGGGGGCCTGGGCTAATGTATACAGGGGCTGGGGCCTGGTCTGATGTGTACAGGGACTGGGGGCTGGCATATACAGGGGCTGGGGGGAGCTGTCTGGGCTGATGTATATACAGGGGCTAGGGCTGGATGTGGCTGGGCTGATGTATACAGGGGCTGGCTGTGGCTGATGTATACAGGGGCTGGGGGCTGGCTGGGGCTGATATATACAGGGGCTGGCTGGGCTGATGTATACAGGGGCTGGGGGCTGGCTGGGATGATGTATACAGGGGTGGGGGCCTGGGGCTGGGATGATGTATACAGGGGCTGACTGGGCTGATGTATATACAGGGGCTGGGGCTGGCTGTGGCTGAGCTGATATATACAGGGGCTGGCTGTGGCTGGGCTGATGTATGCGGGGGCTGGCTGGGCTGATTTATACAGGGTCTGGGGGCTGGCTGTGGCTGGGCTGATGTATATACAGGGGCTCGGGCTGGCTGTGGCTGGGCTGATGTATACAGGGGCTAGGGGCTGGCTGGGCTGATGTATACAGGGGCTGGGGGTTGGCTGGACTGATGTATACAGGGGCTGGGGCCTGGGGCTGGGATGATGTATACATGGGCTGAGGGCTGGCTGGGCTGATGTATATACAGGGGCTAGGGCTGGATGTGGCTGGGCTGATGTATACAGGGGCTGGCTGTGGCTGATGTATACAGGGGCTGGGGGCTGGCTGGGGCTGATATATACAGGGGCTGGCTGGGCTGATGTATACAGGGGCTGGGGGCTGGCTGGGATGATGTATACAGGGGCGGGGGCCTGGGGCTGGGATGATGTATACAGGGGCTGGCTGGGCTGATATATATACAGGGGCTGGGGCTGGCTGTGGCTGAGCTGATATATACAGGGGCTGGCTGTGGCTGGGCTGATGTATGCGGGGGCTGGCTGGGCTGATTTATACAGGGTCTGGGGGCTGGCTGTGGCTGGGCTGATGTATATACAGGGGCTGGGGGCTGACTGGGCTGATGTATATACAGGGGCTCGGGCTGGCTGTGGCTGGGCTGATGTATACAGGGGCTAGGGGCTGGCTGGGCTGATGTATACAGGGGCTGGGGGTTGGCTGGACTGATGTATACAGGGGCTGGGGCCTGGGGCTGGGATGATGTATACATGGGCTGAGGGCTGGCTGGGCTGATGTATATACAGGGGCTGAGGCTGGCTGTGGCTGGGTTGATGTATACAGGGGCTGGCTGGGCTGATGTATACAGGGGCTGGCTGTGGCTGGGCTGATGTATACAGGGGCTGGGGGTGGCTGGGCTGATGTATACAGGGTCTGGCTGTGGCTGGGCTGATGTATATACAGGGGCTCGGACTGGCTGTGGCTGGGCTGATGTATACAGTGGCTGGGGGCTGGCTGGACTGATGTATATACAGGGGCTGGCTGGGCTGATGTATACAGGGGCTGGCTGGGCTGATGTATATACAGGGGCTGGCTGGGCTGATGTATATACAGGGGCTGGCTGTGGCTGCGCTGATGTATATACAGGTGGTGCTAGGCTCAGTGGGCTGGGGCTGGACCTGGTGATGATGTATATACAAGTGGTGCTGGGCTCAGTGGGCTGGGGCTGGACCTGGTGATGATATATATACAGGTGGTGCTGGGCTCAGTGGGCTGGGGCTGGACCTGGTGATGATATATACTGGGCTCAGTGGGCTGGGCTGGGACTGGTGATGATGAATATACAGGTGCTGGGCTTAGTGGGCTGGGGCTGGTGATGATGTATGTACAGGTGCTGGGCTCAGTGGGCTGGGGCTGGTGATGATGTATATACAGGTGCTGGGCTCAGTGGGCTGGGGCTAGTGATAATATAAGATAAGATAATCCTTTAATCATCCCACCATGGGGAAATTCAGAGCATTACAGCAGCAAGGCAGGAACAAGTACAGATACAGATGCATAAAGGCATTACATTGACAGTAGGTAGGTACATATACGTAAAAAAAAATGATGTATATACGGGTATGGGGCTCATTATACTGTATGGAAAAGTTTCATTCACCTTTTTCATTCTAAAATTTTACAACCTGAACGACCATGGCTTGCCCCCCCCAGTTTTGATCCTGGGTACGCCCATGGGTGGATCCTGTATTATCTACTGTATATAGAGGTGTTATCAGTAATAGTACAGGAGGAGGAGGTGTGCTGTCACATTACATATTGTGAATGGTTTATCATGTGTTATTCACTGTGTATATGGAGATGTTATCAGGAGGGAGGAGGTGAGCTGTAACCTCACCTATTTTGAATGGTGGATCCTGTGTTATCTACTGTACAGTATACAGAGATGTTGTCAGTCATTGTAATCCTGTTTGTGATAATGAAATGACCCACTGACTTGTATGTGAATGTGTTGTGGGCATGCTCAATAATCTGTGCAGAAGTCACTGTGCTAGAAGGGGGAGAAAGTGATATGTGACCATCAACTATTGTGAATGGTTGATCCTGTATTATCTATATTCAGGGAATTTGATGATGGCAAAGAAATTATACATATTACAAGGTTAATGATCAGAGTAAACACTGCAAAATTTCAGGACGTTTTTACTATTATTTTAAAAAATAGATAATTATTTAGAAAATTAAATATAAAAAATCACCAAAATATGTTTAACTATCATAAAACAATAAGTTACTTTCTGATGAGAAATTTTCTTATACGGTATCTTTGGACATTGGCTTTGAGGTCTCATAGCAATACATCTGCTGGGTCCTACTGAGCATTACATGCCTTTTATAGCCGCTCTCCGTTCTATGTAGGACCTTTATATCACTGCGGTGTTACCTATACTAACAGTGAGAAGACGAAAGATTAATGTGTATGATATAAATGGGTTCTTCACATAGACAAGACCAGTATTGTCCAATTTCCTAATATTATGCAGTATATAGTATAGGCGATAGAACAAATGTAGTATAAGCAATCATAGGTTTGAGTCCCAGAGGGCTAAAAAATAAAGTAAAAAACATACAAAATTTTAAATTACCCATCTTTTCCATGCTCAAAAATCAAGAAATAAAAAATATATAATCATGTTCGATATCGCCCTGTACTTAAAGTCCGATCTATGAATATATAAAATTAGAAACCACATGTTAAACACTGAACAGAAAAAGAAACAATATCAAAAAGCCAGGTATGTGTTTTTTGATCGCTGCACTTCAACAAAAATGTCAAATGTGCCACAAAATGGTACCAATAGAAAATGTCATCTCGGAGAATAAAAAAAACATGCCCTCATACACACAAATGGTAAAACAAAGCAATTTTTTTTTACCAGGTTCTGAATTTTTTGTAACCACTAAAACACTAAAAACAAAATTCAAGTTTGGTATCGCTGTAAAGATGAACAGTTTAAAAATAAAATTAGAAAAACATGGTGGAATTGTATTTTTTTCACCATTTCACTCCACTTGGATTATTGTCTACCTGTTTTTCAGCACATTACATGGTAATGGTGTCTTTCACATCTACAACTCGCCACCACAAAAAAAAAAACCTTATATGTCGATTTAGACACAAAGATAAAAAATGGTTTGGCTCCTGGAAGAAGGGAAGGAAAAATCAAACTCACAAAGACAAAAAAAAAAAAAAAAAATCGGACAGTCATGAAATGGTTAAATATATTATTGTGTCATTCTATATTTATTAAAGTGATAAAAATAAGAAAACCCCTTTAAGACTATGTCCTCCTAAAATAATAAAATGTTGGAAAACAAAATTTTCTCTGTCATCTGCCCAGTTGTTAATAATCCAGAGGTTGCTTGGTTAGGTCTGTTTCTACGGAAGCTTGGTGACAGTCCATGGTCTAAGTTTCCATGGTTACTACCATGGCTGCCTCTGAAGTGATGACATCACTCTACACCAGCTGCAGAGGATGACTTTGGAGCTTGGTGTTTATGACATCACAGCTTGGTCATAATGATGTTTGGAACAGACGTAAAGGGGAATTCAAACGGAGGAGCCATATTGTCTGGACGCTTTGGAGAGAATGGACCCGGCCAAGCAGCTACTTCTGGACTCCAGTCTCACTCTTGTGTCTCACACCTTCATGTATGTGAAGATGCTCGTGCAGGTGGGACACAAACCGCTGCCTCCAACATTGGCCAGAAACCTTTAGGGATGTCAGATGTACCGGCTCCCGGGATTTATGACATATGGCAGACACATGATCAACACGGATGGAAAGAGAGGACTGGATACTGGCTAATAAAACTGGTCCAACAACTGGAGCTGATGAGAAAAAATCTGCTCATCCATTCTCCAGGAACCATCTTGACGATGGCTGTCTATACTTCAGTCATCGTTAGTATCCATTGCTTCCATGTCATCGTGCTGCGGATATAACTCGATCAGGACTCCCGTCTGCATGGATGAACAACGTGGCAGTTTACCTCATCCCCAAATACTCATTGCAAATTGGATTCGTAGCCCATATATTGTCTTGCCCATATGCTATAGATCAGCAATGGTGAACCTATGGCACGTGTGCCAGAGAGGGCACGCAGAGCCCTCTCAGCTGGAACGTGGCATCGCCCTATCCTTGTTCCGGAGCTCCGAGCTGCAGCTTCCTGCCTCACACATTGAGTGGCGTGGCCGCGGCTGGATGACATCATCATTCAGCTCCGCAGCCGCTGTGCCAGTGAGAGGAAGGAAGAAGCCGGCGCCCGGAGAGGCGAGTGTGGCTGCTGTGCCAGTAGAGCTGCTGTGGTGTGTGTGCCAGTGAAGCTATAGTGGTGTGTGTGTGTCTCAATGATGGGGAGAGGGCCAATGATGGGAGTGATGGGGAGAGGGCCAATGATGGGGAGAGGGCCAATAATGGGAGTGATGGGGAGAGGGACAATGATGGGAGTGATGGTGAGGGGGCCAATGAAGGGAGTGATGGGGAGAGCGCCAATGAAAGGAGTGATGGGGAGAGGGTCAATGAAGGGAGTGATGGGGAGAAGGCCAATGATGGCGGTGATGGGGAGAGGGACGATGATGGAGTGATGGGGAGAAGGCATTAATGAGGATGGAGGAGAGGGCAATGATGGGGTGATGGGGAGGAGGAAATGATGGAGGTGGTGGAATGGGCAATTTCTACATTGCTACATGAAGAGGATCATGATGGGGAATATTACTACAAGAAGGGGATTATGATGGGGCATTTCTACATGAAGGGGATCATGATGGGGCATATTACTACAAGAAGGGGACAATGATGGGGCATATTACTACAAGAAAAGGATCTTGATGGGGCATATTTCTGCATGAAGGGGATCATGATGGGGCACATTTCTACATGAAGGGGATCATGATGGGGCATATTTCTGCATGAAGCGGATCTTGATGGGGCATATTTCTACATGAAGGGAATCATGATGGGGCATTTGGCACGTGTTGGTATTTCATCATAAATAATTGGGTTTTAGGTTGCAGTTTGGGCACTCGGTCTCAGAAAGGTTCGCCATCACTGCTATAGATCATAGACTGACTGCAGCAAACGCCTCAGAGACTGTAAAAAGCTCATCACAGAGCTCAGCATATATTGTTCTTCAGGCAGGTGCCTACGCTGGCCCATATATTGTCTTGTCCATATGTTGTAGACCATGGACAGACCACAGCAAACGCCTCCTACACTGGAAAAAGCTCAGCACAGAGCCCAGCTTATATCGGTGGAGTAGACCGCTCTTCTAGCAGTTGCCTGCTGTAAGAAGCCATTTCAGTATAGAGGAGAAGGATGGCCCCAGGGTAATCAATCAATCAAATTTATTATCGCCAAGTACATATTACATATATACAAGGAATTCTTTGTGGCAAAGAGGCAACATAATATATAACAACAGATACAACAAGTAACATCTAACAAGACAGATACAGTATATAGTCTACACATGACGATTTAATTGTTGAACAGAGAGTGGATAGAAGCTGTTCATATGGCGGTTGGTGCTGCATTTGGGGACTCTGAAGCGACGTACTGAAGGGAGTAGTTGGAATGAGGAGTGTCCCGGGTGAGAGGGATCAGATGAAATTTTCAATGCGTGGGATCGAATACTATTATCATAAAGATCCTGGATTTTAGGCAGGGGGGAACCTATAATTCTCTCTGCTGTTCTGAAAGTCCTTTGTAAGCGGAGTTTGTCATGCGCAGTGGCTCCCCCATACCAGACTATCAGAGAGGAACAAATCACAGATCTGATGACAGCATTAAAGAATAAGATCAGCAGATTCTTAGACAAACCATATCTTTTCAGCTGATGCAGGAAGAACATCCTCTGTTGTGTTTTTCTTATAACAGCATCCACGTTTTTCCCCCATTTAAGATCATGAGAGATGATAACACCAAGGAATTTGGTCTCTGTGACCCTAAGAACCACTTCGTCATGGATGTAGATTGGAAGTATCTCATGTTGATCTTTCCTAAAATCCACAACCATCTCAGCAGTTTTTTTAGTGTTGAGTACAAGATTATTGGCTTTACACCAGTCACATATTCTTTCCACCTCACTCCGATACAAGTCTTCAGCATTTCCCCTGATGAGACCAATCAGTGTCATATCATCGGCAAATTTCAAGATTTTTACTGAGTCTGCTGAAGAGATGCAATCATTCGTATAGAGAGAAAACAGTAACGGGGACAAAACACACCCCTGAGGTGCCCCGATGTTTGTGACCAAGGTGTCCGAAGTGAATGGTCCAACTTTTACACTCTGTAACCTGGCTGTCAGGAAGTTATAAATCCACAAGCATAAGTTGAGAGAGACTCCAAGAGCTACCATTTTCTTATGAAGTAAATTCGGATCAATGGTATTGAACACTGAGCTAAAGTCCATGAAAAGAATCCGGACATATGAGTGCAGTTCATCTGTATGATCCAAAATGTACTTCAGTGCCAGATTGATAGTGTCGTTTGCCGAACGATTCTCCTTATAGGCAAACTGAAGCGGGTCCCATAGCTTCTGCGTGAATTTTATCAGGTGGGACATCATAATTCTTTCGAAGACTTTCATAGCTACAGATGTGAGTGCTACTGGTCTATAGTCGTTCAAATCAGAGGATCCCACTTTCTTGGGGACAGGGATAATTGTGGAATTTTTCCAGCACTGAGGTACAACGCACTCTTTCAGTGACACATTGTATATATTTGTCAGTATAGGGGCAAGCTGGGTAGCACATACTTTCAGACACATTGGAGATACACCATCAGGGCCAGGTGCCTTTTTGACCTTAAGTCCCTTCAGGATGCGTATCACCTCTGCCTCGGAGATCACTACTTGGGTGTTGCACAATGAATGATCTTTATATGAACAGACTGAGGAGCTTAGAGATGAATAGCCACTGTGTGTAGAGCTTGCCTCAAATCTGCAGTAGAATTCATTTAACTCTGCTGCCAGACTTCTGCTGGGGTTCACTATAGTGGGGTGGCTTTTATAATTGGTGACCTCTCTTAATCCTCTCCATGCAGATCTAGTATCTTTTGATGAGAACCTTTCCTCCAGAATCTTTGCATACTCGTGTTTGGCTAACTTGTTCTCTTTAGATAGTGAGTTCCTAAGTTTCTTGAATTCAGTAATATCGCCTGCTTTATAAGCCTCCTCTTTTCTCTTACGTATCAACCTGACTTTATTTGTAAACCACAGCTTGTTGTTTCCCCGAAAGTGGACAGATTTGGATGGAATAAACGTGTCTTCACAAAAACGGATATATGAGGACACTGCATCAACCCATTCATCCAGACCCGAGCATGTTTCCTGGAATACCTCCCAGTCCGTGCATTCAAAGCATGCTTGTAGTTGCAATTTTGCCTCCTCAGACCATGTCTTCTTTGTATAAACTGTAGGTTTGGATGTTTTCAACCTTTGCCTGTAGGCTGGAATTAAATGAATTAGACAATGATCTGAAAAACCCACTGCTGCTCTCCTCACTGCCCTGTAGGCCCCTTTTATGACTGTATAGCAGTGATCAAGCGTATTGTTCTCTCTCGTGAAGCAGTTTATATGTTGAGTAAATTTGGGGAGATCCAGGTTGAGTTTTCCTTTGTTAAAGTCCCCCATTACGATCACAAATGCTTCTGGAGATCCTTTCTCCCATTCTGATATTTTGCAAGCTAATTCACCAATAGCAGCTTTAACAGATGCTTGAGGGGGAATATATACTGCAACCAGAACCATAGATGAAAACTCTCTTGGAGAGTAAAAAGGTCTACAATTGAGTGCAAGGTACTCTAGATCTGGAGAGCAACCTTTTCCCAGTATGTTAACATCACAGCACCAGCTAGTGTTGATGTAGAGACATACCCCACCCCCTCTTTGTTTACCTGAAGCTACACAATCACGGTCAGCTCTGTAGATAACAAAACCAGGTAGATCCAGACTACAATCAGGGATGGTCTCATTCAACCAGGTCTCAGTAAAACAAAGAGCAGCTGAATTGGCCATATCAGATCTCATGTTACAAAGTAAGTTCAGATCCTCCATTTTGTTAGATAAGGAACGGACATTAGCCAAGTGGAGTGAAGGAAGAGCTGTTCTGAACCCTCTCCTCCGAAGGCGTGCCAGGACGCCTCCTCTCCTACCTCTCTTGCAGTACACCTCCACAGGTTTCACAGAAGTAATGGATTTTATGTACTCAATTGTTGAATTAGCAATCATGCTCCAAGAAGGGGAGTCCATGAGAAATTGCGGATGATTCCAGAATAATAAATCGTCCCTTGAAATCATAAGAGTAGGTTTACAGAGTGCAGTGGCCATGATTACACTCAGTTTGTAGCTATAAAGACTGAACAGTCACAGCTTAGCAGAGTTAAATGTACAACTTTCCATAAAGGGTGCTCCCAGCACTGCTGGGGGGAGGGCATGGGTGCAACAAGACAGGGACATCAGGGGACACGCCAACAGTCAGTCCAAACCTGCCCAGCTCACCCCTTCAGCTCCACCTGGACCACAAGATCTCCAGAACATCTCCAGCACCGCACACTCCACCAGATTTCCTATCCCGGGATCATCTGCATGCTGGAAATGGGTACAAGTTGTAGGAAAGTTGGCAGGCAGCCAGCAGCTTCACTCTCTCCCAGCTGAAACCAGGCACGGAGCTCCACGAGGACAGAAAGACACTGGTCCCAGCTGGTCGCAGTCTCCACACTACTCCCAGCTCTGCCGAATCCTGTAGCCCTACAGCTCCACGTGGACCACAAGATCTCCAGAACAACTCCAGCACCGCACACTCCACCAGGTTTCCTATCCTGGGATCATCTGCTTGCTGGAAATGGGTACAAGTTGTTGGAAAGTTGGCAGGCAGCCAGCAGCTTCACTCTCTCCCAGCTGAATCCAGGCACGGAGCTCCACGAGGACAGAAAGACACCGGTCCCAGCTGATCGCAGTCTCCACACTACTCCCAGCTCTGCCGAATCCTGTAGCTTCGCAATGGTGAGTGAACCAAAGGGAGAATTAACAATTAAACGGGGTAAAAAACTAAAAAACTCAGGAGCCTCATGCCAGAGCAGCCATCTCTCGGCGCTCCTCCTCCTCCCAAGCCCGTACCTGTCCCGCCTCAGGACTTTTCCTATTGTGTACATTTACAATGCTCCCAAAAAGTGCCAAGAGCACAGACTTGGAGAGGCAGAAAAAAAACAATGGAAACAACTCTACTAACACTACAAGTACAGAAAGTTTTAGAGAGTTTTATTAACAGGGTCATCCACTTGGCCAATCATTAGTGACTGCACCCTAACACTATGTGATGATGGTGAGGTCAGTTATGTTTTTTTTGGTACATGATCTTCCAATTTTAAGACATTTTTGAGACTTTACAAGCTCAATGTGCACCAAAGTGCATCCTTATTGCTGATAGACAAAGATGGTCATGTGTTATAGACCACAGAGTGACCTCAACAAATTCCTCTTGGACTGGAAGCTCAGCACAGAGCCCAGTATATATTGAAGGAGTAGGAAGTTCTTCGGGAAGATACAGTAATTCCTGGACAAAAACTATCAATACCCCATATATTGTTTTGTGCATGTGTTGTAGACCATGGACAGACTTCAGCAAACTCCTCTTGGACTAAAAAAGCTCAGCACAGAGCCCAGCTTATATCCGAGGAGTAGATCGCTTTTCTGGCAGGTATCTGTTGGAGAAGCCTTATCTGCATAGAGGAGATTGATAGCACCTGTATCTCCTCAGACAATATATGTTGTTTTGTGAATTCGCTTTCTGGCCTACCTCTGGTTACTAGTGAAGGAAGTGGAGCTGGTTATATTGACAGAGGGGTCGCGAGTTCTCTTTCCGGTCTCTCTCTGGTGGTTACTGGTGGTAATGGAGCTGATCTAATTAACAGAGGCCTGCCACCTGATAATGAGTAGGATGACTGGAGATCTGGAGTTTCTGACTGGATTTAAGACAGCCGACTCCCTCTATCCCTGCTGGTGATTTTTTCCTGCCTCCTGAGGTCTTAGTTTCCTGCTCAGTCTCTGCATGCTCAGCTAAGTGTTCTTTTGCTATTGTTCACATTTGATCTGGTTTTGTCTATTTCAGTTTTATGTGTTCAGCCAGCTCCGGCTGGGGCTGTGCTGAATTTCCATCCCTATGTTACTGCTTGTGCCAGTTTGTTTTTGTCCCTTATTAGATTGGCCTCTTTTTGTTATGCTTTCAGAATATACCAGAGTGCTGATATAGTGGGCAAAGTCTAGTGACTTAAGTATTTTTCTATCAGACCTGTTGGGCATTTTTTGCAGGGTTTTTTGCGTGATTGCAGGCAGAGTCTTTCCTTTCCTGTCCTGTCTAGTTAGTGTGGGCTCCATCATATGCTCAGTCTATTTTCCTATCTGCGTTTGTGTTTTCATCTTGTCTCACCGACAATATACTGTATGTTTGGGGGCTATATATTCCTTTGGGGTCTGCTCTGGGGCAGTTTAGATTTCCCCTTTCTTGCTTTAGGCTTATTTAGTTCTCTGGCTGTGTCGAGGCATCTAGGATCATCGTAGGTATGCTCCACGGCTACTGCTAGTTGTATGGATAGGATCAGGGGTCTGCAATCCACTTATTTACCAACCTCTCTGGTTTTCTGTGACTTAGCTTGGTCTTGCTTTCCTCCTCGGTGACACAATCATAACAATGTGTTGTGTCCAAACACAACGGTCCAAATCATGGACAGACCTCAGCAAACTCCTCTTGGACTGGTAAAAGCTCAGAAAAGAGCCCAGCTTATATCGAAGGAGTAGACCGCTTTTCTGGCAGGTACTTGATGGAAGAAGCTATTTTATTCCACATAGAGGAGATGGACAGCACCTGTCTCTCCTCAGACAATACTGTTGTGTCCAAACGCAATAGTAGAAAAATTTGCCAAGAGCACAAACACGGTGAAAGATGAAAGACTATGACGGACAACTTAAGTAAAACTTCAAGTACGGAAAGTTTTAGAGACTTTTAATAAAATAGATCTCTCAATTTTGAAATGTTTTTGAGACACCACATGTGCACCAAAATGGATGTAGAGTGGACCCTTATTGCTGGAGGACAATGATGGCCAAGTCTCGCTCTTAAGCAACTTATCAAAACACATATGTAACCAGTCACCCAGCGATGATGGCAATCCACTACATACCTAATGGACATGGATATATAGTTGAACTATACTCACAAAATGCCAAAAATGTGGAGATGATGATCGTATGGTGAAAACATAAAAACAAGCATTGATGCACTGCATTGCTGAAGGATACCAGTTATCTTGCCTCTTACTTGGATATCGATGCAGAGTGGATGTCTATTAAAAATCCAAAGACACTCTAGCCTAGATGGTGACCGTACAATAAAACAATGTATGTGTAATGACTACATGTAATAGTGTCCTTTGTGTAGAGCACAGCATACATATAGGTGTCCATCACATACAATCCCATTACATGAATATAACCCGTATACTATAGAATGTTGCTCCATGAACAGAACTCCCTGTTGTAACGATAATGTACCTATCATGTATGATTTTCCAGCTGTGACCCCCCTTGCTCCAGTGGAGATTTCTTCACACACACACTCAGCGTAACCTGAGACACCAGTGAGTGATTTCCCTCCTCTCAGCAGGGAGCTCCTTTGTCTTCCCATGTGCTCTGACTTCCTATAGACAATAATGAGAATCTAATCATTTGGTCATAAAACGATGTTAGGTTGTGATAGAGTGATGAAAATTACATATCTGGGACATTCTTCGACAGGACTATTTAGCCTGTGTTTTTCCCAGTTCTAACTTCAACAGAATCCGAGAAGTGGATTCCTGTGCAGCCGCTGCAGCTCGATGCTTCATGTTTGGTTTTCAATGAATGCCAGAGACAAGCTGAATAAGAAGATACTATGTGCGTTTCTATATGAGATACCCTCTGCGAGATATGATTATTATAGTTTTCCTAGACAGATTGTAACTCGGAAAGCAGGGGGAGGACAGCCACAAGCCAGCCCGTTTAGTGATGTCACAAGCCCAGGGGTATAAGTCACTTTTACACAGGACAGCCCTCATTCTAGCCTGGGAAAGTGCTGCATCCAGACCCCTCAATGCATTGTGATGTTTGGCTCTTCCCACCAGCATGGTTTTACCTGAAATGATCTAAGTAACTTTTGAGTTCCTCTTTTCTTCTGTTAATCCTCTTTTTTTCATTTGTAATTGCTGTGTACATAATTTAATTGTCTCACATTGTAAAATCTTTTTATACCTTTTGTAAACACTGCCTCCCTTTTCAAGTAAAATATAAAATTATTACTAGTCGTTCTCTATGTTCTATGACGAATTTACACGTGCCTGAAGTTGATTACGCTACTAATTTGGGTTGGCTTCGGAACCCCTGTATTAATTTAAAATATTAATATAGAAATTGGAAGCTGGTGGCAGCAAAGTGTGTTTTGGCTAGGTGGGTAGCATTGGCAGTGACAGAGCGGATTTTATAAGCTGATTGTGTGGCTGCGGCCAAAGCATTTATAATTCCCTCGCTGCAACGGGCCTAATAGCCAGTGCACAACAAGTAGCCCGTCCGGCAACTAATTATCCTAGGTGCAGTTCCCTGACTGACTAGAGGGTAAAGGGGGCGCCGGAGAGCTGCAAGTTCCAAAGCAGAATTGGAAAGTGGGATATACAGTGGGGAAAAAAAGTATTTAGTCAGTCAGCAATAGTGCAAGTTCCACCACTTAAAAAGATGAGAGGCGTCTGTAATTTACATCATAGGTAGACCTCAACTATGGGAGACAAACTGAGAAAAAAAAAATCCAGAAAATCACATTGTCTGTTTTTTTTCATTTTATTTGCATATTATGGTGGAAAATAAGTATTTGGTCAGAAACAAAATTTCATCTCAATACTTTGTGATATATCCTTTGTTGGCAATGACAGAGGTCAAACGTTTTCTGTAAGTCTTCACAAGGTTGCCACACACTGTTGTTGGTATGTTGGCCCATTCCTCCATGCAGATCTCCTCTAGAGCAGTGATGTTTTTGGCTTTTCGCTTGGCAACATGGACTTTCAACTCCCTCCAAAGGTTTTCTATAGGGTTGAGATCTGGAGACTGGCTAGGCCACTCCAGGACCTTGAAATGCTTCTTTCGAAGCCACTCCTTCGTTGCCCTGGCGGTGTGCTTTGGATCATTGTCATGTTGAAAGACCCAGCCACATTTCATCTTCAATGCCCTTGCTGATGGAAGGAGGTTTGCACTCAAAATCTCACGATACATGGCCCCATTCATTCTTTCATGTACCCGGATCAGTCGTCCTGGCCCCTTTGCAGAGAAACAGCCCCAAAGCATGATGTTTCCACCACCATGCTTTACAGTAGGTATGGTGTTTGATGGATGCAACTCAGTATTCTTTTTCCTCCAAACACGACAAGTTGTGTTTCTACCAAACAGTTCCAGTTTGGTTTCATCAGACCATAGGACATTCTCCCAAAACTCCTCTGGATCATCCAAATGCTCTCTAGCAAACTTCAGACGGGCCCGGACATGTACAGGCTTAAGCAGTGGGACACGTCTGGCACTGCAGGATCTGAGTCCATGGTGGCGTAGTGTGTTAATTATGGTAGCCTTGTTACATTGGTCCCAGCTCTCTGCAGTTCATTCACTAGGTCCCCCCCGCGTGGTTCTGGGATTTTTGCTCACCGTTCTTGTGATCATTCTGACCCCACGGGGTGGGATTTTGCGTGGAGCACCAGATCGAGGGAGATTATCAGTGGTCTTGTATGTCTTCCATTTTCTAATTATTGCTCCCACAGTTGATTTCTTCACTCCAAGCTGGTTGGCTATTGCAGATTCAGTCTTCCCAGCCTGGTGCAGGGCTACAATTTTGTTTCTGGTGTCCTTTGACAGCTCTTTGGTCTTCACCATAGTGGAGTTCGGAGTCAGACTGTTTGAGGGTGTGCACAGGTGTCTTTTTATACTGATAACAAGTTTATACAGGTGCCATTACTACAGGTAATGAGTGGAGGAAAGAGGAGACTCTTAAAGAAGAAGTTACAGGTCTGTGAGAGCCAGAAATCTTGATTGCTTGTTTCTGACCAAATACTTATTTTCCACCATAATATGCAAATAAAATGAAAAAAAACAGACAATGTGATTTTCTGGATTTTTTTTTCTCAGTTTGTCTCCCATAGTTGAGGTCTACCTATGATGTAAATTACAGACACCTCTCATCTTTTTAAGTGGTGGAACTTGCACTATTGCTGACTGACTAAATACTATTTTGCCCCACTGTACATATATCCCGGCAGTTTGTAACACATTGTGGCAGCGGTGGGATAACTAAAATAAGCCCCCCTGCGGTAAATTGTTAGGTCAAGACTAGCTTGCTGTTTTCATCACATTGTGGCAGCAGTGGGATAATGAAGATAAGCCCCCCTGTACGTGTGATAGCCGTGTGCAGCCAAAGGTCACACCCCTGATCGTGACACCTGTTGAGACTGGTGATTTCCTTTCAACTTTTATAGGAACGTTTCATCAAAACTTGGAGTGTAATAAGACCTAATGTCATAATGTGCCAGTCCTATGAGGGATGAACAGGTTGATTGTGCGGTCAAATGACAAAAAAAAGTAGATATGTCAGTATTATCGCAAAATCATCCAATGGTTCATTTCCAATATGTGTTTTTTTTGCCATAATTTTTGAAAAATCACTGCAGATCGGTGGTGCTTTGCTACAATTTTGCAAAAATTTCTGCAAAAAAGCACAATATGGCTGAAAACTGTGACTTTTTTCCCAAATATTTCATAAATTTGGCAAATTTGCAACAAAATCATTAAAAATTAGGTGAAATAAACCACAAAGAAAATTTCTCAAGTAGATACACCCTAATGCTTATACGTGACCAAACTTGCACCATTAGGCTACGTTCCCACGATGAGCATCTTAGTGAGTTTTTGATGTTGAAGATATACCGCACCCATCAAGTAAAGTTACTTGCATTTTTTTCAAAAATATGCACCATCAAAACATCAACAAAAACTCATCATGGGAACGTAGCCTTATGGTCATGGCAAAAAGATCCAGATAAACAGAGAGTTTTTTTCATTCGTTGCCATGTACATTGTGGTGTAGTAACCACTGTGTCCGCTAGGGGGCGCTGTGTGGATGTCCCAAGAGAGAGGATGAGTGGCAAAATATGGAAGGAACGTTATGTAACTCAAGGTGGGTGGCCTTGAGATGGAGACTTATGTATGTGTGTGGATCAGCAATGACATTGCTGAGGTGTTGCTTCAATGTGTCAGGGAGAAGTCTCCAGGTAACTAGGGAGATGGGCGGGCCTGGTTACCTGCAAACCCACCCAAGGGGTGTGTTTAAAGAACACTGTTGTAAAGAGTGTGTAAATGCTTGAAGGACCTGTGATGAGGTCAGAGTCATGTGACCCGGTGGGCGTGGCTATGGACCATATAATGTGGCCAGGATAGGTCACATGTGGTGAATGCTGGGACCCGATTGGGCCATGTGGAAGGTCCCGGCAGGCCTAGGTGGAAGAAGGTGTGCTACCTTCCTGAAGACCACGTGCTGAGGCTGCTGACCCGGGGAGGCCTATGTATATTGGCTGTATGTGAGGACGGATAAGCCTCCTGTGTTTGCTGAGGCTCCAGGACTGAGCCTGAAATCATGGACACTTATACTTGCTTTCGCCTGAGCTAAAGGCTATTCCTTATGTTATGTGCTGGTTTATGGGTTATGGAGCAATAAACCCTATGAACTTTTAAAGGAATGTGCCTCCTGTGTTATGATTGAGTCACCGTAGGAGGCAAAAATAGAAATGCTAGCTAAGTCCAGAAAACCAGAGAAGTTGGCAGCTATCGGATTGCAGACCCCTGAACCTATCAACACAACTAGCAGTAGCCGTGGGGGCTCCTACGATGCCCTAGGCCCCTCGATCACAGCCGGAGGACTACATAGCCTAAAGACAGAAAGGGAAATCTAAACTGCCCCAGAGCAGACCCCAAAGCAAAAGGCAGCCCCCCACATATAATGACGGTGAAGCAAGAAGAAAGAACAAAACACAGACAGAAAGATAGACTGAGCAAAGATGGGGCCCAAGCTAGCTTAGACAGGAAAGGACAGGAAGGCTGCTGTCTGCAATCCGTGAAAAAACCCTATGAAAATAAGAGCCAGCAAACTGACAGTAAAAAAGGCCCTGAAGACGCTAGGCTTCAAAAAAGGCTATGTCAGTACTCAGGAATATTCTGAAGACAGAGCAACAGGCAAAAGGAGATTCAGCTCACCCCAGCAGGGAATGGCAGAATCCAGAAAAGCAAGGAAAACAAAACACTAATGCAAAAAGGCAAAGCAGAAATCTTAGCTTTAGATGAGCAGGAATCAGACTGGTTTCCTAGAAGTCCACAGAGAAATCACCCGCAGGCCAGAAGGGCGTCGGCAGCCTTATATCCAGTCATTAACTCCACTCAGCCAGTCATCATCATCAGCCCCAGGTGTTTGACAATCAGGCTCACTACCTTTCTTCACCAGAAGAGCGAGTTCCTCGGGCCTCAGTAGTGAAGGGGAAAATGAACTCACAACAGTACCTCCCCCTTGAGGAGGGGTCACCGAACCCTCAACCACACCACCAGGGCGATCAGGGTGAGCCAGATGAAAGGCACGCACCAATCTTTTGGCATGAATATCAGAGGCAGAGACCCAGGAATTATCCTCCTGACCATAACCCTTCCACTTAACCAAATACTGGAGTCTCCGTCTAGCCAGACGGGAATCCAGTACTTTCTCTACCTCATATTCCATGTTACCTTCAACCAATACAGGGTCTGGAGGTGCAACCCCCGGAACAACAGGTTCAACAAACCTCTTCAACAAAGATTTATGGAACACATTATGGATTTTAAATGTGACAGGAAGAGCCAAACGAAAAGAGACCGGATTAATAATCTCCAAAATCTTATAAGGTCCAATAAATCTAGGCTTAAACTTAGAGAAGCCACCTTCATAGCAATATTTTTTGATGATAACCACACCATATCACCAACCTTAAACTGGGGACCAATGTTCCTATGTCGGTTGGAAAACCGCTGGGCCTTTTCCTGGGAGAGAGATAACTTATCCACCACTTGGTCCCAGATCTGGTGCATTCTCTCCATCACAGTGTCAACACCTGGGCAGGCAGAGGGCTCCACCTGCCCTGAAGAAAATCGAGGATGAAACCCAAAGTTACAAAAAAAAGGTGACATCAAAGTGGCAGAACTAGCTCTATTATTTAAAGCAAATTCGGCCAAGGGCAAAAATGAAACCCAATCATCCTGATCAGCAGAAATAAAACATCTCAAATATGACTCCAAGGTCTGGTTTGTTCTCTCTGTCTGCCCATTGGTCTGAGGGTGAAAAGCAGAGGAGAAGGACAACTGAATTCCCAGCTTGGAACAGAAAGTTCTCCAAAATCTAGACACAAACTGGACTCCTCTGTCAGATACAATGTTCTCAGGAATCCCGTGCAAGTGAACCACCTGTTGTAAAAACAGGGGCACCAATTCAGAGGAAGACGGCAACTTAGGGAGTGGTACAAGATGAACCATCTTAGAGAACCTATCACAAATCACCCAAATAACAGTCATCCTTTGAGAGACAGGCATATCAGAGATGAAATCCATTGAAATATGGGTCCATGGCCTCTTGGGGACAGGCAAAGGCATCAACAACCCACTAGAACGAGAACACGATTTAGACCGGGAGCACGTCCCACAGGACTGCACAAAATTCCTGACATCACGAGACAAGGAGGGCCACCAAAAAGACCGACTCACCAGATCTCTAGTACCAAAAATACCTGGATGACCAGCCAAAGCAGAGCAATGAACTTCAGACATCACTCTCTTCTTCCACTGGTCAGGAACATACAACTTTCCACTGGGACAACGCTCAGGTTTGTCCTCCTGGAACTCTTCCAGAGCACGTCTCAAATCGGGAGAGATGGCAGAAAGAACTACCCCTTTGCCTAAGATGGTAGCAGGCTTGGTCACCACAGGAGAATCAGCAACGAAGCTCCTAGAGAGGGCGTCAGCCTTGACATTCTTAGTTCCAGGAAGAAAAGAAACCACAAAATCAAAACGTGTAAAAAACAAGGCCCACCTAGCCTGTCTAGGGTTCAAGCGCTTAGCCGACTCTAGGTAAATCAAATTCTTGTGGTCAGTGAGGACCACGACTTGATGCTTAGCTCCCTCCAACCAATGTCTCCACTCCTCAAATGCCCATTTCATGGCTAACAGTTCCCGATTCCCCACATCATAGTTACGTTCAGATGGAGAGAACTTTCGGGAAAAGAAAGCACAGGGATTTATTTTAGATGTTACAGGATCCTTTTGGGACAAAACAGCTCCTGCACCAATCTCAGAAGCATCCACCTCTACCTGGAACGGAAGTGAGACATCAGGTTGCCGCAAAACCGGGGCGGAGGTGAATCTTCGCTTCAGCTCCTGAAAGGAAGAAACAGCCTCCGGAGACCAATTTAACACATCAGCACCCTTCTTAGTCAAATCAGTCAATGGCTTGGCAATACTAGAAAATTTTGCTATAAATTTCCGATAAAAATTAGCAAATCCCAAAAACTTCTGGAGGGCCTTCAAAGAAGTGGGCTGAACCCAATCGTAAATGGCCTGTACCTTGGCCGGGTCCATTTCAATAGTTGACGGGGACAAAATAAATCCCAAAAAAGAAATCCTCTGTACTCCAAAAAGGCATTTAGATCCTTTGACATACAGGGAATTCTCCCTCAAGATCCGGAACACAGTCCGAATATGTTCCACATGAGAATCCCAATCCTTGGAGAAGATCAAAATATCATCCAGATAGATAATCAAAAATTTATCGACAAAATCTCGGAAAATATCGTTCATGAAGCACTGGAAGACAGAAGGGGCATTAGTGAGCCCAAAAGGCATCACCAGGTACTCAAAATGTCCCTCCGGAGTATTAAACACCGTCTTCCATTCATCCCCATGCTTAATGCGAATAAGATTATACGCCCCCCTGAGGTCAAGCTTGGTAAACCAGCAAGCACCTTTAACTCTGGAGAATAGATCAGAAATAAGGGGTAACGGATACTGATATTTAACAGTAATTTTGTTGAGAGCACGATAATCAATACAAGGTCTTAATGATCCATCCTTTTTGGCTACAAAAAAAAACCCGGCACCTAAGGGTGACGAGGATGGTCTAATATGACCCTTCTCCAATGCCTCCTTAATATAGGATCGCATAGCCTCATGCTCGGGTACAGATAAATTGAAGAGCCGACCCTTGGGAAATTTACACCCCAGGCTCAGTTCAATTGCACAGTCATAACTCCTATGAGGAGGCAGAGACGCAGACTCATTCTCACTAAATACATCATAAAAGTCCGCCAAATAATCAGGAACACCATGCGACTGAGGAGAGGTGGAAAACACCGGAGCCTCACTAAAGGCACACCGACAACCCCAACTCACCACAGACACAGATTTCCAATCCAAAACTGGATTATGAATTTGTAACCAGGGAAACCCCAGAACAATAGTATCATGCAGATTATGTAACACCAAAAACCTGCAATTTTCTTGATGGTCTGGGGCGACCCGCATTACCACCTGGGTCCAAAACTGAGGTTTATTTTTAGCCAAAGGAGTAGCATCAATCCCCCTCAAAGGGATAGGCGTCTGCAGAGGTGTCATCGGAAATCCACAACGTTTAGCAAAATCCAAGTCCATTAGGTTTAGAGCTGCTCCCGAATCCACAAAAGCCTTGGCGGAAAATGTGGACAGGGAGCAGATCAGAGTAATAGCCAGAAGAAACTTAGGTTGAACACCACCAACAGAAAACGTGTGTGCAAGGCGTTTCTCGCATTTAGGACAGACAGAAATAATATGTGAGGCATCTCCATAGAAAAAACACAACTTATTACGCCTTCTGAACTCCTGACGCTGCTCTCTGGAAAAAACTCTATCACATTGCATAGGTTCAGACATCTGTTCAACAGGTGGCAACAC
Organism: Dendrobates tinctorius; assembly: GCF_039654945.1. Lineage (NCBI taxonomy): Eukaryota > Metazoa > Chordata > Amphibia > Anura > Dendrobatidae > Dendrobates > Dendrobates tinctorius. Next base: position 20,244,849 of record NW_027361682.1, read on the forward strand.
CTCTCGTGCAGCTCTGCGTTCGCGCAAACGCCGATCAACCTGAATGGCTAAAGACATAGAATCGTCAAGACCAGAGGGAACAGGAAATCCCACCATAGTATCTTTTACGGCTTCTGACAACCCCTTCCGAAAGAGAGCAGCCAAGGCATTATCATTCCAGGTAGTAAGTACTGCCCACTTTCGGAATTTTTGACAGTACAATTCTGCAGAATCACGACACTGGTTCAATGCCAGCAGGGTCTTTTCAGCCTGATCAATGGCATTAGGTTCGTCATACAACAACCCCAAGGCCTGAAAAAATGTGTTCACATTAGTCAGAATAGGATCATCTGGTTTCAAAGAAAACGCCCAATCCTGGGGATCGCCACGCAGCAAAGAGATGACAATTTTAACCTGCTGCGCGGAGCTCCCTGACGAGTTAGGCTTCAAGGCAAAAAATAATTTACAATTATTTTTGAAATTCAAAAATTTAGACCGATCCCCAAAAAATACATCAGGTGTAGGAATCTTTGGTTCAGCAGCATGTGAATGAGCAAGGTAGGCGGAAATTCCCCGCACTTCCGCAGCGAGCTGCTCCACACGATCAGACAATTGCTTTATCTCCATTGAGAGAAAAAAAAATTCCCCCTACGGCCTCAGAGATATAGAGGAAAAAATATACACACCTTTTTTTTTTTTTTTTTTTTTCATACAATTCTTTCCTGCAATTGAGTACCCTAGGATCTGCGGTATGGCGGGTGATTCTGTTATGATTGAGTCACCATAGGAGGCAAAAATAGAAATGCTAGATAAGTCCAGAAAACCAGAGCAGTTGGCAGCTATCGGATTGCAGACCCCTGAACCTATCAACACAACTAGCAGTAGCCGTGGGGGGCTCCTACGATGCCCTAGGCCCCTCGATCACAGCCGGAGGACTACATAGCCTAAAGACAGAAAGGGAAATCTAAACTGCCCCAGAGCAGACCCCAAAGCAAAAGGCAGCCCCCCACATATAATGACGGTGAAGCAAGAAGAAAGAACAAAACACAGACAGAAAGATAGACTGAGCAAAGATGGGGCCCAAGCTAGCTTAGACAGGAAAGGACAGGAAGGCTGCTGTCTGCAATCCGTGAAAAAACCCTATGAAAATAAGAGCCAACAAACTGACAGTAAAAAAGGCCCTGAAGACGCTAGGCTTCAAAAAAGGCTATGTCAGTACTCAGGAATATTCTGAAGACAGAGCAACAGGCAAAAGGAGATTCAGCTCACCCCAGCAGGGAATGGCAGAATCCAGAATAGCAAGGAAAACAAAACACTAATGCAAAAAGGCAAAGCAGAAATCTTAGCTTTAGATGAGCAGGAATCAGACTGGTTTCCTAGAAGTCCACAGAGAAATCACCCGCAGGCCAGAAGGGCGTCGGCAGCCTTATATCCAGTCATTAACTCCACTCAGCCAGTCATCATCATCAGCCCCAGGTGTTTGACAATCAGGCTCACTACCTTTCTTCACCAGAAGAGCGAGTTCCTCGGGCCTCAGTAGTGAAGGGGAAAATGAACTCACAACACTCCTGGTTGTCTCTTGTCTCACCTAAGCGAGTTGAATCCCTACAACATGCACCATGTAAATATAGTCTAAGGCCTGATGGCATACAGCAGACCAGTGTGTGCAGCCCTTATACCAGTCACTATGGCTCCCTGCTGTCGACAATGTAACCTGTAGCGTACGTACCACGGAGGTATTCTCATGTTTCTATGTTGGCAGACGAGCTTCTATCATTTATCTTTCTGGGTGTCCACTTTTTATTTTAGGAATTGTATTTTAAAATGAAATCCAAATTCTGCCTCAATCTCTTTGTGCTTTCTGTGCACCTACCTGGTATTATGCTACTCGCAGCCACCTTCTTCATGATCTCTCTGGTGGACGGAGGACTACGGACATATCCGACCGTAATGTTGGAACTGTTAATTCTATCCAATGTCCCGACCTCCTCTGCAGGGGAGTGCTGTATGCTATCCAACGAACGATTTTCCCCAATGCTGATTAACATCAACATCAACAATACAAATGCCAAGTTCTGTATCCATTCCTGAAAAAAAAACCACAAAATGCTACAGATGCCTGATAAAATAAATCATCCGGCTAAATCAAGCCCATATCTCATGTTCATGCACTCTGGTTTCTCATCCCTCTTCTCTGCCCACAAGCCTGTGTGATATCCTGATCAATCATTGTTAGTACCCTTCCACTACCACATTCCTCATGCCTCCCACTGGTGATGTGTCCCCGATGCACGGGACTGGCCATGCCCAAGTGTCCACAAATGTGACAGTGGAGGTGGAGGAAGAAAGTACAAGCAGGGCTCTACCAAATCACCTGTCAACATGATTCTTCAGAGGAGTACTGTTATGGTGATAACATACGTGTAAAGTTTATTTTTATTTTACTGGTTAAAAGACTTCAGAACGTAAAAAAACACAAAACTTTCTCGCCATTTTCCGAGACCCGTACATTTTTAATTTCTACAACAACTGAGCTGTAAGAGAACTTGCTCTTTTGTGTGGCAAGCTGTAGTTTTTATTGATACCATTATGGGCTATATACAATGTTTTGACTGCAAAAAAGATAAGAAAAAGGTTGAAGAACCTGCAATTGTTTGATAACTTCTGCAATATGCTGCAAATATAATTACTGAAATTTAAGATTTTTTATGAAGCCACCAGCTGGGCTTCACACGAGTACAAAGATGGCAGTGATGTTTCCTTCAGCAGGCATCCTACTGGCGCAGTGCGATCGTGTCACTGGATTTGGGGGATACAATTGGCATTGGTATGGACCCTGTCTTAGCTGTTTGAGACCGGTTTCACACATCCAGATAATTCCGGTACCGGAAAAAACGGGACCGGAGCTATTCGTGTCCGTGTGTCCGTGTGGACACGTGGTACCTCCGTGTGGCACAAGTGTGGCAACCGTGTGCCGCATCAGGACCACACGGACGGCACCGAGAAGAAGCGCTACAGTAAGCGCTGCTCCCGGCGGCTGGTGCTGACTGCGGCTGACATTCTGCTCTGCCGGCTGGAGAGCAGAATGTATGAAAACCTGACGTGGGGTTTCCCTCATTTTCTGAACCAACCAAACCAACCTTACAGCTGGGGGCTGCATCCTTACTAAAGCCGACAGCTGCGGGCTGATATTCTCAGGCTGGTAAGGGGCCATTGATCTTGGCCCCCCCAGCCTAAAAAGAGCAGCCCCCAGCTGCCCAGAAGAGGCGCATCTATTAGATGCGCCTAATCTGGAGCTCTGCCCGGTTCTTCCCACTTGCCCTGTAGCGGTGTCAAGTGGGGTAATAAAGGGGTTAATGCCACCTTTCTATTATAAGGTGACATTAAGCCTGGATTACTAATAGAGAGGTGTCATTTACAGTCAGCAGCGGTTATAGTCAGCACCAGCTGCCGGGAACAGCAGCTTACAGTAGCGCTTCTTCTCGGCGGCCATCCGTGAGCACGAAGGACTGTGTGAACAGTTCTCTGTGTGCATGTGTGCAGCACGTATTGCGGGCCGTGTGTCCATGTTAAAACGGACACATCTCCGTGTTTTGCACACGGACACACGGTCGTGAAAACACGCTGACATCTGTATAGACCCATTCATTTGAATGGGTCTACGTGTGTCAGTGTCTCCGGTACGTGAGAAAACTGTCACTACACGTACCGGAGACACTGACGTCTGAAACTGGCCTGATACTGACAGCGGCATGTACGTGGTTAAACAGGAGCGTGATGTCTGTACAACACAGCCTGTATACATTCCCGATCCTGCTCCATATACGAACACCCAACACCCACCATATATGTACGGCAGATGTCAGGAAGGGTTAATATATGACTGTTTATGACAACACTCCAAGTGTGTGATGAAGAGGCCATGGATCTGTGGTAGCCATATTTATTTACTGGAAAAGCATTGCAGAAGCGGTGGCAACTTTTCCATTTATTTGAGCAAGGCTTGCCTAAGTGACAATGGAGTCATGCAGCAGACACAAATCTGTTCAGAGGTCGGGACTGGACTTTGGATTTTTTACTGATCCTACTTAAATGCATATTGTGCTCTTGTACTGTTGCAGATGAATATGGGAATGATGGTTTGTCCCCCCACCCCCAATCCACTCCCGTAACATGAGATCATATATGAGGCACATCTGCAAGCCCCAGAGATTCACAGAGATTGGAAAAACAAGATTTGCAAAGCGCCAAGATCACACATATGGAAGGCAAGTAAAATGTCCCAGTTCTCATTGTGGGAATGCTGCACATTTCTGGTAGAACTGCACAGCGAAAATTCAAAGATAAATTGCAATGCCGAAGCTTTCAAATCCAAAGATGAGCTTTCTTAAGACGTGAACCATTTAGCAGGTGATGTATTACGCAGCGGATTTTCTGCATGTAACTTCACATCAGAAAATCCTGCGTGTGTCCATCCCATTCAGATGTATTTCTAGGCTCCGAGGTCGCTAATCTGGACCCACTGATCACAACTTTTTGAACCATCCATACATGGCGACATTTTCTGCAACAAATCTGCAATGAATAATCATCATGAAAATCTGCATGAGCTCTAAGCTGATTTTGAGACATATTTCACCCTGCGCAAATCACAGCATTGGAGGAATGGAAAATTTGCCCTTAATTCCCAGAGATTTGCAGGTGGTGTTTTGTAAAACCCCATTGATATGTATCATACTGTAAACCGTGGAGGATCTCCTATGGGCACTGTGACAGCTATCGTTAGTGGTTAGCACCTTCGGGAGATACATTACTTGCTTACCCAGAAAGTGGAGCATTTCCTCCTCCATTTCAGAAGCAGATTCTTCAGAAGCAGGGCCAAGGTTTGTTGAAGAGGACTGGTATCCATCACAGTCCTCTCCGTCATCTGGAAGACAGAAGGTAGGCAATAAAAAACATTGGCGAGTTCTATTTTTTTCATAGGATCTCTCATATATTCATAAATATAGTAACCCATGCCAAACAATGGCTCTAATTAATATGAATAATACATAGAGTACTGTGAGAATCATGTGGGAATAGTGGATGAGGGCAGGTATATCTCGCCCAGATACCTTTCCTATGTGGCCTAGTCTGGTCAGTATCTCACCTGGTGACTAATGAATAATGGGAGGCGGTTATAAAAGGAGGCCAGGTGGTTGTGTGAGTGTCTCAGCCTGGGGACACAGAGAGCCTGTCTGTGTGAGAGACACATGTGAGTGAAAGCAGTGCCCACTGCAACTGTGGTTTGGCTGGACGGGAGAAGCCCGCCAGTTGGTAGTTAGGTTGTACCTTGTTTAGTTAGTGCCGGACAGGCAAGGATTTGTTTTTTGTTTTATTTCCTTTATGCATTGCTTTCACCTTTAATAAACCTGACCCAGTGTCAGTTATATCCGAATCCCGGCTGTGCGCCTGAGTTTCATGCCGAACGCACGTGACCTTTGACCCCAGCAAAGTCGATCCCGGAGTGTTTTATCACATTGTGTTGGAGAATACGGGCACTACGTGAGAAGCATGAGCATGGAGGACGTGGTGAAAGCGCTGGTACAGTCCACCGCCGTCCAGCAAGAAGCTAATCGGGTGATGATGGCCCAGCTGAAGGAGTTGGTGGACATGACAGCTACTGATCGTTCGCTTCTCCAGCAGGTGGCGCAGCGTCTGGCAAGCTTACCTGAGGTTAGCCTGGAAGCCGAGTCGAGAGTGATTCACATGAGTCGGTACTGGCAGAAGATGACGACCGAAGATGACGTCGAGGCATACCTGACCACGTTTGAACGGACGGCGGTGCGAGAAAAATGGCCGAAGGCACGATGGGCCGGCCTGATTGCCCCGTTTCTTTCCGGTGAGGCCCAAAAGGCTTATTATGACTTAGAACCTGAAGCCGCACAGGACTTTGACAAACTGAAAGTCGAGATCTTGGCCCGGCTGGGAGTGACGACCGCTGTCCGTGCACAGAGAGTGCATCAATGGACTTATCAGCCGGATAAACCTCCACGGTCACAGATGTTCGACCTGATCCACATGACGAAGAAGTGGCTACAACCCGAGGTGTTGACAGCGCCAGAGATAATCCAGAGAGTCGTCATGGACAAGTACCTGAGAGCTCTACTGCCAGCCCTGAGGAAGTGGGTAAGCTTGGAAATCCTACGACGGCAAATCAACTGGTGGATCTGGTTGAACGTTACTCCGTGGCGGAAGGACTCCGAGATAACGCTACCCCACCTCGTTCTTCACCATCTCCACGTGGAACCGGTAAGACTGTTCCAGGGAGTAGGGGAGAAGGAAAAATCCCTAAGACAGTGGGGGAGGGAAATGGGACTGCCCGCATTGCGAGGCCGAGAGTAACGAACTATGGTCTAAGCAAGGGGCCCGTTTCCGCTGCCAAGAGATGGGACACATTGCTGCGAACTGTCCGGTCACTACTGAACCCATGCAGTGCAACGTCACAGACTCTAAAAACCACATGTCTATGGTTGCACGGGTAGTGAGTGTGAATGCCGGTCAAAAGGATGTGGAAAAACACTTGTGTGATTTAACTGTTGATGGCAAAAATGTGGTGGCATTGTTAGACTCGGGAAGTGTGGTGACTCTGGTGAAGGCCAGTCTGGTGTCAGCCCCGACTGGACCATCAGACAAATTTTCTGTAACGTGTGTGCATGGAGACATCTGTGCGTACCTCACAAAGGTCATATGCATTACTACTTCCTATGGGTCTGTGCAACATAAAGTGGGGCTCGTCCCTGCGTTATTGCATGATGTTATCTTGGGCCGGGATTTTCCCCACTTCTGGCAATTGTGGGAGAATCAGTTGATGCCCCCGGGTAATAGTGTACATGATTCTTCTCCCAGGGCGCGTGTGGGTCCTGAACCCCTGGAAGAGGTCTCCCCGGAAGACTCGGGGGAAGAGTCTGCTGGAAATGACCTGCAGTTCCCGTTTTCAGTCATGGCGGGTGATACGGAGGAGACCAGGGAAGAGGAGGAGGCCGACAGCCGTCCACCTCCCCGTTTGCCAGATTTGGAAGTTCAGAAAGATGACTTCCAAAGCGAGCAAATAAAGGATCCTACCCTTTCTCAGGCTAGGACAAATGTAAAAGTGATAAATGGGGTACCCGTAGAACCTGGCTGTAGGCTGGCATATCCTTACATGGTCCTGGAGAATGATTTACTATATCAGATAGAGAAAAAGGGGGAAGACACGGTGCGACTATTAGTCGTGCCAAAACCCTACCGCTGGCAGGTGCTGGACCTGGCCCACAGACATGTGATGGGAGGTCACCTGGGTGTCCAGAAAACCACCGAAAGGATATTACACTGTTTTGTTTGGCCAGGCATGCATCACGATATTCGTGTATATTGTGAGTCTTGTCCTGACTGCCAAGCCTCTGTGCCTAAGCCCCGGTTCTGTAGCCCTTTGGTACCCCTACCTATTATTGAGGTCCCGTTTGAGAGGATTGGGATGGATTTAGTTGGGCTCCTTCCACGGTCTGCACGTGGACACCAACATATCCTGGTCATCTTGGATTATGCCACTCGTTACCCGGAGGCCATCCCTTTGCGTAACACGGCCACCAAGACGATTGCCAAGGAACTGGTGCATGTCTTTAGTCGGGTCGGTATACCAAAACAGATACTGACCGACCAGGGGACTCCCTTTATTTCCAGGGTAATGAAGGAGCTCTGCCGGTTGTTACAAATTGAACCGTTACGCACATCCGTGTATCACCCTCAAACAGACAGGTTGGTCGAACGGTTCAATAAAACTCTGAAGCAGATGCTGAGAAAGGCGATAGACAAGGATGGGAAGAACTGGGACTATTTACTTCCGTATTTGCTTTTTGCCATCAGGGAAGTGCCCCAGTCTTCTACGGGGTTCTCGCCTTTCGAGTTATTGTACGCCCGACGTCCTCGCGGACTGTTAGACGTCGCCAAAGAATCCTGGGAGGGTCAGGTCACTCCGTTTAAAACGGTGATAGATCACGTATCCCAAATGCAGGACCGTATTGCGGCTGTTATGCCTATCGTCAAAGAACACATGATGCAGGCTCAGGGAGCCCAAAAAAGAATATGATAGGGGCGCCAAGATCCGTACGTTTGCACCCGGAGATAGGGTGTTGATCCTGGTCCCCACGGTGGACAGTAAGTTCCTGGCAAAGTGGCAGGGCCCCTTTGAGATTAAGGAAAGAGTTGGTGAAGTAAACTACAAAGTATACTAGGCAGGTAAACGGAAACCTGAACAGGTTTATCATGTAAATCTGATAAAACCCTGGAAAGATCGGTCTGCCTTGTCAGTGGAGCTGGCCCGTCCCGTCTGCTCGCATCCCGTACCAGAGGTACGGGTTGCAGAGACTCTCTCGGAGCGGCAAAAGACTGAGGTCAGGCAGTTTCTACTTCACAACCAAAAGTTTTTCTCAGAAAAACCCAGGCAGACTACGCTAATGAAACATGACATCGTAATGGAACCTGGTGTCACAGTTCACGTGAAACCCTACAGAATTGCGGAAGCGCGCCGTGAAGCCGTTTCCCGAGAAGTGAAGGCAATGTTAGAGTTAGGTGTCATTGAGGAATCGCACAGTGCTTGGTCCAGCCCGATTGTGTTAATTCCTAAACCAGACGGCACAATCCGGTTCTGCAATGACTTCAGGAAACTGAATGCGGTCTCAAAATTTGATGCCTACCCTATGCCCCGGGTCGACGAGTTAATAGATCGGTTAGGAAAAGCCCAGTATATTACGACCCTAGACCTAACAAAGGGGTATTGGCAGATCCCTCTGGCGAAGGCTGCCAGAGAAAAGACAGCATTTGCTACGCCGGAAGGTCTATTTCAGTATGTGTATATGCCGTTTGGACTGCACAGAGCACCGGCGACCTTCCAGAGACTGATGGATCGAGTCCTGAGGCCACATAGGCAGTACGCTTTGGCCTATTTGGATGACATTGTCATTTACAACTTGGACTGGGAGACTCATCTCCAGAAAGTACAAGCTGTGATTGACGACCGATTGACGACCTGTGGGACGCAGGTCTAACCGCACACCCCAAGAAATGTCACATCAGGCTAGAAGAAGCCCGGTATTTGGGGTATGTAATTGGGAGGGGTGTTGTTAAACCCCAGGTTGATAAGATTCAAGCGGTTCAGGACTGGCCACAACCTGTCAACAAGAAGCAGGTGCAAGCCTTACTGGGGATCGCCGGCTCTTATCGCGGGTTCATACCCAATTTTGCAGCCATCGCTACCCCCGACGGGTCTTACCAAAGGGAAAGACTCCGTCATGATTAAATGGAATTTAGCGGCTGAAGAAGCCTTCCATAGCCTAAAACGGGCACTTTGCTCTCAACCCGTACTGGTGACTCCGGACTTCCGCAGCGAGTTTGTGGTACAAACGGATGCCTCTGATACCGGTATCGGGGCCGTACTGTCACAAGTGAGGGAAGGAGTGGAACACCCGGTCCTCTATCTCAGCAGGAAGCTGAATAAACATGAGCAAAAGTATGCGGTAGTAGAAAAAGAGTGCCTAGCCATTAAGTGGGCTCTAGAGGCCCTCAAATATTACCTGGTGGGCAGAAAGTTCAGGCTGATCACTGACCATGCCCCTCTCAAGTGGATGCACTTGCACAAGGAACGGAATAGCCGGGTGACCCGGTGGTTCCTTGCCCTGCAGGCCTACACTTCTACAGTGGAGCACCGCCCAGGGGTACAGATGGGGAATGCAGATGCCCTGTCCTGAGTGCACTGTTTGGCGGGTGTCTTTGCTCGACCAGAGTGGTCTGAGCAGAGGGGGGGATATGTGAGAATCATGTGGGAATAGTGGATGAGGGCAGGTATATCTCGCCCAGATACCTTTCCTATGTGGCCTAGTCTGGTCAGTATCTCACCTGGTGACTAATGAATAATGGGAGGCGGATATAAAAGGATGCCAGGTGGTGGTGTGAGTGTCTCAGCCTGGGAACACAGAGAGCCTGTCTGTGTGAGAGACACACGTGAGTGAAAGCAGTGCCCACTGCAACTGTGGTTTGGCTGGACAGGAGAAGCCCGCCAGTTGGTAGTTAGGTTGTACCTTGTTTAGTTAGTGCCGGACAGGCAAGGATTTGTTTTATGTTTTATTTCCTTTATGCACTGCTTTCACCTTTAATAAACCTGACCCAGTGTCAGTTGTATCCGAATCCCGGCTGTGCGCCTGAGTTTCATGCTGAACGCACGTGACCTTTGACCCCAGCAAAGGCGATCCCGGAGTGTTTTATCACAGTACATATTCCACAATTGCTATCACCTTACAGGGGCTGTCACACAACAGATCCACAGCCGTAGGCCCTGATATGTAAGCATTAATTATATACAAACTGCAGATCCTATAAAAAGGATATTTGTCACTAGGGAATCTCTCTGCCATGAAGGGGGAGACTTGGTCAATACAATGGTTATAGACGTGGCACGTGTCACAGCCACATGATCCCAGGGCACAAGGTTTCCAGCAGCACCTATGCTCTATATACTGGAAACCTTGTGCTCTGGTATCATGTCGATATGAAACGTACAACCTATATAACCATTGTACAATAGAAATCACCCTCTATTGACCATTGTCAATAGAGATAAGAAGAGATCCAATAAGAATCCAGTGGAGAAACGCACGTTGAGGTGGGGAGCGGCCACGTCTTTTGATTTCCAGGTAGTTACCCATTATTTATTATTTATTTTGGTTGCGTCCTTCTTCCCTCTCTTCACTTTGATGTGCACTATGTACCTTGAGTAATAAGTGGGTTTTTTATGGCACCAGATATTGTTAGCATTTGGGTATGCTTTATATATTATATGGATGATTCATGATCATATTGTTGGGTCTTTTTGACTCATTGTGGCGCCTACTAGTGCTGAGACATTTTTGCTTTTTTACTTCACAAATTGTGGTTTTGTTTTTAAATTGAATATTAATAAACATGTTATTTTAAATATTCTAGGATCTCGTCTTATCTCTATTGACAATTGTCATTAGAGTGTGATTTCTATTGTTATTTTGAAGAGCTAGTTGCCTATGTGTTCTGGATACTGGTGTGTATTATTGTACAGACTACATACAGCGCCACTTGTCTTCTTGCAACCTGGTGCTATCTCTTCCCTAGGTAAGTGACGCATCTGGCAGTTCACATGGTGTAAAATGTGCCGTATACCAGGAACACTCCACAAGACCTGTTGTATATCGAGAACAACCCCACACCCATAAGATCTGCTGTATAATCACGTACACCCCTAGAATACCTCAATATACTGGTAATCCCCATAGGACCTGCCGTATAGCAGGACCCACAAGACCTGGCATAGAAATGGAACGGCGCACAAGATCTACCATATATGGGGAACATCCCCACAAGAGCTGCCATATACCAGAAATACCTCACCAGACCTTCCATATATCGAGAACATCCCACAAGACCTGCTGTATACTGGGAAAACCCCACAAGACCTGCCATATACCGAGAACACCCCCAAACCTGCCGTATGCTGAGAACATCCCACAAGACTCGCCGTGTACGAAGAACATCCCAAAAGACCTGCCATAAACCGGTAACACCCAACAAGACCTGCCGCATACCAGGAACCCCCCCCACAAGACCTGCTGTATAACAGGAAAACCTCACAAGACCTGTCTTATACCGACAACATCCCACAAAACCTGCCATGTACAAGGAACACCCCACAAGACCTGCCATACACTGGGAACACCCTACAAGACCTGCCATATTACGGGAACACCCCACAAGATCTGCCGTACACCGGGAACAACCCACGAGACCTGTCGGATACCGGGGACACCCCACAAGACCTGCTGTATACAGGAACACCCCACAAAACCTGCCACGTACAAGAACACCCCACAAGACATGTCGGATACCGGGGACACCCCACAAGACCTGCTGTATACAGGAACACCCCACAAGACCTGCCATATACCGGCAACACCCCTCTAGACCTGCCGTGTACAAGGAACACTCCACAAGACCTTCCGTATACCAGGAACACCCCACAAGACCTGCCTTATACTGGTAACACACCACAAGGCCTGCCATATACTGGGAACACCTCACAAAACCTGCCGTATATTGGAAACACCCCACAAGACCTATCGTATACAAGGAATACCTGATAAGACCTGCTGTATACCAGGAACACTCCACAAGACCTACCGTATAATAGGAACACCTCACAAGTCCTGCCTTATACTGACAACACCCTACAAAACCTGCAGTGTACAAGGAACACCCCACAATACCTGCTGTACACCGCAAACACCCCACAAGACCTGCCATATACCAGGAACACCCCACAAGACCTGCCGTATACAGGAACACCCCACAAGACCTGCCATGTACAAATAACACCCCACAAGACCTGCTGTATACAGGAACACTCCACAAGACCCGCCATGTACTAACATCACCCCACAAGACCTTTCATATACCAGGAACACTCCACAAGACCTTCCATATACCAGGAACACCCCACAAGACCTTCCATATACCAGGAACACCCCACAAGACCTGCCTTATACCAGCAACACCCCACAAGACCTTGCATACACCAGGAACACCCCACACGACCTGCTTTATACCGGCAACACCCCACAAAACCTGCCATGTACAAGGAACGCCCCACAAGACCTGCTGTTTTGAAGATTCTCTGACTAGATAATTGTCAGTCTATATATCACAATTTAACTTTAAGTAGCTAACATTAGCTACAGTCTCTCAGACCTTTAAACTTCCCCATCAGTTTCTAGAACTGAGGGACCACTTGCTCCTAATATATTCACCACCCTTGGTAGGCACCATTGTCACCAGATTGGCAATGACAGTGGCATACATGTTATGGCGGACTGGTATATCATATATATACACTTTTTGTAAAGTGACAGCTCATTTACCTTAGCTATTGTTGGTCGGTCTTTAGATACTTGTATACGGTTACAGTGTAGTTACAGTCATAATTATTCTATAATGCCTAACCATCTGCTATGTTAGTGCATTAACTATTAAAGTGCTGTGTGAAGCAGGACTGTGTCAGTACCCCAGACTTACCCTGAATGCTGCTGTCAGTCGCAGGGCTGATAGTAATACTTAGAAATTCAGGCTGCTCTCAGAGTAGAGTATGGTGTTTCTCAGCTTCATGTTGTCTTCAGTTGCTCTGAAGATTTTGGAGTTGGTGGGAGGGGTAGAGATCTTTGAGTCTGCGTCTTTCCAATCCTACAGAGTAGTAGAGTACTCACTAGCTGTCTATACTGCATCTTCAGAATGAAAACAAGTCAGATGATGTGATATGTCTTGGGATTGTCCGATTGTTACAACCATTGCTGGCTGTAACTCAGAAAATGAGCCAAAGTTCTTGCTGACAAGAGGCTTCATTGTATAATGAGAATGTCCTCTGCTGGCAGGAGAAAAATCTGTGGCATTTCTCATAAAAACTTGATTGGGAGTTGAGACAAATGTTATGTTGTGAAAGAATTTTATACCAAAAGTCTAGAAATGAAGTAGATAGCTGTTTCATAATAAATTGCAGTGTTTCCAATATTAACCCCTTTACCTCCAAGGGTGGTTTGCACGTTCATGACGAGGCCAATTTTTAGAATTCTGACCACTGTCCATTTATGAGGTAATAACTCTGGAACGCTTCCATGGATCCTGGTGATTCTGACATTGTTTTCTCGTGACATATTGTACTTCATGTTAGTGGTAAAATTTCATTGATATAACTTGCGTTTATTTGTGAAAAAAAACGGAAATTTGGCAAAAATTTGGAAAATTTCGCAATTTTCCAACTTTGAATCACAGAGATATGGCACACAAAAAACTTAATAAATAACATTTATTCGGTCGTCCATGACAGCACCACCTGAGAGAGGGGATCCACCCTTTAGGAACAGGAAACCTACAGATACAAAAAGGGCGGCACCTCTCCCACGCATCAGTTGGTTTCCTGTTCCTAGAGGACAGGACTCCCTACAGATCGTCCGTCATGGAGTCGACGAGGGATTCCCAGGCCGGCTGACCGACTCAGGTAGCGGGGGGATCTCCTACCTCGGTCCAGTTCGGGGTCCCTGGAAGCACCACGGTGGGGCCGGGTAGGTCGCCACGGCTGTGGTTGGAGCAGGTGGAGCATAGGGTCCGGTGGACAGCCGTCTCCAAAGTGCAGGCACCACGTACGTATGCAGGCCCCTCCTGAGTCTCCCCCCGGGGTCCGGTCATCCTCCCGCGTCCGGGTCGGCGGTCGCGCCCAGTCGGCGGGCGCAGGCGGCCGCATGTGGGGGCGGCGGGCACACTGTAGTTGCCCCTTGCCAGACGGCCACCCCAAAAGATTATGTCAGCCATGTGTGCGACAAACGGTAGGGGTTGGAAGGGGACGAGGGACAGGGATAGACTGACAGGCCCTTACATTCTCCCCCGTCCTTACAGGTAGCGGAAGAAACGCCGGATTTCACCACAAGCCTGAGAGAAATAATCAGGACAGAAATGAAAGCCCTGTCAAAAAGGGTTTCTTCTAGGGGATGAGAAGTTAGCTTCTCAGGTTCGGAGTCCTCGGTTGCTCCTAGGAACAATGACTCCTCGGATTCCCCGGCCACCACTTCATCTTCTTCGGATGAAGACTCGAGCCGTTTCTGCTTCCCGTTAGACCAGATGGACAAACTAGTTAAAACAATAAGGTCCACCATGGGAGTAACAGACTCAAAACCAGAACTTTCGGCACAAGACGTGATGTTCGGAGGTCTAGATCCCAGGAAGCGCAGGGCCTTCCCTTTAAATGATAAGGTCCAGAGCTTAATAGATAGGGAGTGGAAAAAACCCGAAAAAAGAGGCTCCTTGCCACCAGCCTTCAAACGAAGGTACCCATTTGATGACCCAGTGGTGAACAGATGGGATAAGGTCCCTAAGCTGGACGCGGCAGCAGCCAAAGCCTCCAGAAAATCTTTCATCCCTTTCGATGACATGGCTTCCCTAAAAGACCCGCTGGATAAAAAAGCGGATTCCTTTCTAAAGGGAACATGGGAGATGTCAGCAGGCGCCCTAAGACCAGCGATAGCTGCCACTTGTACAGCCAGATCCATGATGGTCTGGCTAGATCAACTGGATTCCCATCTGAGAGACGGAGCCTCAAGAGCATCCATTCGGAAAACCCTACCAATCATCCAGAGTGCCGCTGCTTTCCTGGCTGATGCCTCAGCAGACTCTGCAAGGATGGCGGCTAGATCCGCAGGGTTATCTAACGCAGCTCGAAGGGCCCTCTGGTTAAAATGCTGGCCAGGGGATATCCAGGCCAGGTCACGACTCTGCTCCATTCCTTGCGAGGGGGAATATCTATTTGGCTCTGCCCTGGATGAACTGTTAGAGAAAGCCGGGGATGATAAAAAGAAGTTTCCGAGCCTCCCGAATCCTTCTTATAGACGCCCCTTTACCAGGAAAGGATATTTCCGTAGAAGGTCGTCCAGAGATCAGGGCAGATGGGATGACAAAAGAAGGAGAGGTAAGGTTTCATGTTCGGAGGAGGGGGCGCCAGGAAGGTCCAGCACGGGACACTAAAAAGCCGCCCCAATGACTAGAGGCCCCGGTAGGGGGGAGACTAGCTGCCTTCTACCCAGCCTGGTCCATGATTTCGGATAGTAATTGGATACGGGGGGTGATAGCTACGGGTCTACAACTGGAATTCACCCGGGTTCCCCATGATCGATTTAGGGTCACCCCAATCAGGTCCTCCACATCAGAACAAGCTGCCCTGGAGGCCGAGGTTCATGATCTTTGCCTTAAGAAGGTCCTAACTGTGGTTCCAGAAGGAGAAAGGGGGAAAGGTTTCTACTCCCCTCTGTTCCTGGTCCGCAAGCCAGACAGTTCCTTTAGGACTATAATTAATCTTAAGTCCCTCAATGAATTCTTGGTTATATGCCCGTTTAAAATGGAAACAATTAATTCAACAATAAAATTGTTGTTTCAAAACTGCTTTATGGTGGTGTTGGATTTAAAAGATGCTTACTACCATACCCATTCATGCAGCTCATCAGCGCTTCCTCAGAGTGGCGGTTCAGTTAAATGGGTCAGTTGAACATTTCCAATATGCGGCCCTCCCCTTTGGGGTGGCAGTCGCTCCACGGGTATTTACCAAAGTAGTAGCGGAAGTTATGGCCCATCTACGTGAATCTGACATTCTAGTAGTACCCTACTTAGATGACTTCATGATTATAGGAAAAATGGCAAAACATTGTACGGAACAGCTACAGAGGGCAATGTCTGCGCTCCAGGGCTGCCCTGGAGCGGTTAGGATGGCTGCTGAATATCAAAAAATCTTGGTTACAGCCGATGAAAATCCAGCAGTTTTTAGGCCTAATTCTAGATTCTGAGAAACAGGAATGCCGTCTGCCTCCGGAGAAGCTTGTTCGCTTACACTATCAGGTCCTAAATGCTTCCAATAACCCCACCATGTCCCTCAGGAAAGCCATGTCCCTTCTGGGTTCCCTTTCCTCCTGTATCCCAGCGGTGCAGTGGGCCCAGTTTCATTCAAGAACACTTCAGGGCGAGGTTTTACTGCATCAAAGAATCCTCAGAGGTTACTTAGAGGGCCAGCTAACCTTGTCCCGAAACACAAGGGAGTCCCTAGAGTGGTGGCTGGACAAGGATAATTTATCCAGAGGAGTTCCCTGGGAATTCGACATATCCCGCATAGTCACTACGGATGCTAGCCCTTCCGGCTGGGGGGCTCATATGGGTGAGGTGGTGGTCCAGGGCCTATGGGACCAGCACCAGATAAATATGTCATCTAATTTGAAAGAATTGACAGCAGTAGAACAGGCAGCTAAGAAGCTACTTATGTATCTGCAGGGCCATCATGTGCGAGTGCTCTCCGACAATCAGGTCACCGTGGCTTATATCAACCACCAAGGCGGGACTCGTTCCAAACCCCTGATGAATGTGGCAGAATGGTTGTTCCAACTAGCAGAGCAGCATTTTCTATCTTTGACAGCGCTACACATAAAAGGGAAAGAAAACATTATGGCAGATTTCTTAAGCGGCAGTCTGCTAAGGCAAGGAGAATGGTCCCTAAACATCTCGATCTTCCACCTGATTGTGCAAAGGTGGGGACAGCCAGAGGTAGACCTCTTCGCCACCAAAGAAAACAGAAAATTGAGACTATTCTGCTCCCTAAATCCCAGAGAGAACCCCCTGGCGGTAGATGCCTTTCTGATAAAGTGGGACTTCAGGCTAGCATACGCCTTCCCTCCCCTATCGCTACTACCCTTGGTGTTGAGAAAGATCAGGAAAGACAGAGCAAGGGTTATAGTCATCGCCCCATTTTGGCCCAGGAGGGCTTGGTTTTCTTGCCTCAGGACCATGTCGGTGTCCGATCCTTGGGTTCTTCTGGACATCCCGGATCTCCTATCCCAGGGCCCAGTCTTCCATCCTCAGGTGGCTGGCCTACATCTGACGGCGTGGAGTTTGAGCAGGCACTCTTAAAAGATAAAGGCTGCTCCCCAGACTTAATTAATACCCTTCTTAAAAGTAGAAAGGCCATTACTACCAAAATCTATGTTAGAATTTGGAAGAAATTCCTTCAGAGCTCGGGAATAGTCGCTGGGGGTTCAACACCTATAAATCAGATCTTAGAATTTCTTCAGAAAGGTCTGGACATGGGGCTTTCCACTAGTACCCTTAAAGTACAAGTAGCAGCCTTAGGGGCCCTCTTTAGCTGCAACATCGCGGGTAATTACTGGATCAGTAGATTCATTAAAGCAGCAGGAAGATCCAGGCCGGTAGTGAAGGATAGATTCATGCCATGGGACTTGAATCTAGTCCTCACGGCCATGACGGAAGCTCCATTCGAACCTACTATTTCATCAGTTTCCATAAAAAACCTGTCCCTCAAAGTAGCTTTCCTGGTAGCTCTAACCTCAGCTCGCAGAGTTAGCGACATCCAGGCATTATCTAGGCGTCCTCCTTATATACAGATTAAAAATGATAGGGTAATACTCACACCTGATCCAGCGTATTTACCTAAAGTGGTTTCTAACTTTCATAGGACTCAGGAAGTAGTCCTTCCATCCTTCCTCCCTAATCCGGCTAATAAGAAGGAAGAGAAACTACATACCCTGGATGTTAGGAAGTACCTTACAGAATATGTGGCAGCTACCGATCCTTGGAAGAAAGATGATGCCCTGTTTATTTCCCACCAAGGCCCTAGGAAAGGTTATAGAGTATCAAAGAATACACTAGCCAGGTGGATTAGAGGAGCGATTGCCTTAGCATACACCTCAAAAGGCAGGTCGCCACCCGGGAAGCTGAGGGCACATTCCACCAGAGCCATGGCGACCTCGTGGGCCGAGAGATCAGAAGTCTCCATCGACCAGATATGTAAGGCGGCTACTTGGTCCTCTCCGAACACCTTTTATAGTCATTATAGGCTAGACTTGGGTGCTTCCACAGACCTCTCTTTTGGGATAAGGGTGCTGCAGGCTGTAGTCCCTCCCTAAAGTAGTTATTACTCTCTGTAATTCTCTCAGGTGGTGCTGTCATGGACGACCGAATAAAGTCTTAGTTACTCACCGGTTAACGGTATTTTTCGGAGTCCATGACAGCACCCGTATATTCCCTCCCTTTAGTTTAATTTGGGTGTGCACTTCTTCCTCTTATACGTACACGGGTAATTTAAATTGTGTATAGTATTATGAATAAGTTATGCTATTAACCATGGTGGTCCTCTGTGCTCTGTAATCCAACTGATGCGTGGGAGAGGTGTCGCCCTTTTTGTATCTGTAGGTTTCCTGTTCCTAAAGGGCGGATCCTCTCTCTCAGGTGGTGCTGTCATGGACGCCGAAAAATACCGTTAACCGGTGAGTAGCTAAGACTTTGCCACATGTTTACTTTACATCAGCACAATTTGGGAACCAAAATTTTTTTTGTTAGGATATTATAAGGGTTGAAAGTTGACCAGCGATTTCTCATTTTTACAACTCCATTTTATTTTTAGGGACCACATCACATTTGAAGTCACTTTGAGGGGTCTATATGATAGAAAATACCCAAAAGTGACATAATTCTAAAAACTGCACCCCTCAAAGTGCTCAAAACCACATTCAAGAAGTTTATTAACTCTTCAGGTGCTTCACAGGAATTTTTTGAATGTTTAAAAAAAATGAACATTTAACTTTTTTTCACAAAAAATTTACTTCAGGTCCATTTTTTTTATTTTACCAAGGGTAACAGGAGAAATTGGACTGCAAAAGTTATTGTGCAATTTGTCCTGAGTACGGTGATACCTGATATGTGTGGGGAACCACTGTTTCGGCGCATGGCAGAGCTCAGAAGGGAAGGAGCACCGTTTGACTTTTTCACTGCAAAATTGGCTGGAATGAGGCCTGGGGAGGAGCGGCTGGAATGAGGCCTGGGGAGGAGCGGCTGCCATTTTCCTACCCCTGGAGTCCGTGGCCGACAGGTACCCTCAATTACCTTTCCACACCACGAAGGTACAATCAAGCAGTCACATCGGATTCCCTTGCTCTTCTCCCCTCCCTGCTCATCTTCCTATCTGTGCTGCTCGCGGCTGTTCCCCTGCTGTTCCGCGGGCGGCGCGGGTGGCAGAGGATTCCGCCGGTCCCGCATCTGGTTCCTCCCTTGGCTTCCTGCCCTCCTGGGAGGATGGAGTGGTCCTGTGGGAGAGCTGTGCTCGGCGGTTATCTCTAGCTGCAGCCGCGGTGTCTCCTTGCTGCTCTCCGCCCGGTGGCTTCCTGTGATATCTGTGACGCTGGGCCCCCGGCTCGGTTGATGCCAGGGAGTTTCCCGCCTTCAGCCGCCGCCATAACAGGCAGCACACAGAGGTGTGAGGAGGACACCGAGATGGCAATGGAGGGGGAGACATAATTAAAGAGTACATTCTACCCAAAGCCTCGCTGGATAAAAAACCACTTGCACTCCCTCCTCTCACTATATGAAGGGAAAAAGAGAAGCCATCATGGATTAAATGTAATATAAGAATAGAGCACACATTAAAAATTATTCGGGAGTGCTCTACTGACACCTGGTGTTGATTAAGAAGTGCTACTCCAACAAGCTATAAAAAAACACAAAACAGGGGGGCATGGCCAGCGATTGAACGCTGTTACTCTGACCAATAGGCTCATATGCCCCTTTACCCCTGTAAAAAAAAAGGGGTATTACAGCAGGACTGCACCAGAGGCATACTCTGTGCTATAAAATTTACCCCATGTCTTGCTAAAATCCAACATGGAGGGCATGGACGATCCTGGTGGACTATAATTATGGAAAACTAGATCCGTCACCACGGGCACAAGTATGCACCCACCTACATAAGTAATTGTCATGCGATAACTTTCAGAACGCAGGAGGTCTCTGAGCAATGCGTCCCAAAAAATCTGCTACATCAGAAAGCAATACCCGTCCGATCACACAACTGATGACTCAACGTACAAAAACCAGCTAATCGCACTATGTCAGCGTCACAATCAACCTCATTGAACACCGGGAGCTCCCCCCAGAGGTCGCAGCAAACTAACTTTACTACTCCAACAAACATGATTCCAATGACATGGAGGACCTCCTGGCTACCATTCAGAAAGCTTTCAGAGCTGAGTTATCTTCTGCTGTAAGCAATTTCATGCAGCAAATCCAGGATATTGCTCAAAGAACCAATGATTTGGAAAGAAGAATGGATGATACAGCAGATGCCACTGAACATAATAGAGAGCAACTACAGGAACAAGATGCTAGACTTGAGTTCCTAGAGCTAAAGTGTGAGGACTTGGAAAATTGATCTCGCCGAGGCAATATCAGAATTAAAGAACTGCCGGAAAGCGGTTCCAATCTAATGGAGGTTGCCTCAAATCTCTTTTGCACCCTCCTGCCCCAAGCAGACCCTAATTCTTTAAAAATTACCAGGATCCACAGGGCCTTGAGAGGTCCCAAATCTGATGCCTCACCTAGGGATGTTGTCCTTAAAATGCACCATGAAGTATCCAGAGACCTGATTCTATCCGCTGCTCGAAAATTGAACAGCTTACCAGGTGTCCCAGATACCGTATCTCTGTTTCCTGATATTTGCCCGGCATCTCTAATAAGGAGAAAAGCCATGAAAGATATAACTCTAGCCTTAATAAAAGCAAAGATTAAATACAGGTGGGGATTCCCACATGCTTAAATTTTCTCCTACGGCAACGCCACCTATTCTTCAAGAAATTACGAGGAAGGGAGAAAAGCGCTGGAGAAAGCAGGCATCCCGATTTCTGATTCGGGAGCCTTACCACAGAGACAGAGACCGTGCAGAGAGTGGACAGAAGTTCGCGATGCTAGACTCAGTAATTCACAGCACAACAAATAGTCTAATTCTTGAGTCCACTATTGACGAATGTGCTGGAATATTCTCAAAGAGCGGCCAAAATGCCAAGATGTTGTTCTGATAATATTGCTATTTGATGCTTTTTATAACAATTTATGAATAATATTGTTTCCTTTTCCCATTAGTGGAGTGTTGTGCCCCTAGAGTAAATATGCCACTCCATTTTGGGCTGTTACTGCCTATGGTTCCATTGATAGTGGGCCGGCGCACTATAGCCCACAAACTGGTCATTGGTTGTGACCATTTCTCTTGTTGTATTTTTTGTTACCCTTCCTTCCCTCCCTTCCCTAAAAGAGTGTTGATGAGATGTCAAAATATTTTTGGATTCGTGATTAAAGGGAAGGTGCCATCCAAAAAATTTTTTTTCAACAATTGAAAAAATTTAAAGAATTAATGTTTACATTTTCTTAAAAAATATTATCATTTCTTTTTAATTTTTTAAATATGAAAAATAATTTTAAAAAGGTTGGCATTTCCACTTGTTAACACTAGGGGGAGCAACTACTGAAATTTGGCACAAAAACCTAGTGTACAACTAGCTCACATTACTGTCCTGCAGTAATTATGGGCGGAGTCTCCTCGCATGTGTGTGATGTCACTCCTCTCCTCCCCTTCTGGGTGTTTGCTAAGGGAGAAGAGACGACGAGATTTAGGAACACAATCCCTGGCACCGAACAGGGTGCCCCCCATAGACCCGCACACTGCTCTCCTGAAATACTCTGTGCTGCTGTCACCATGCTCCTTCCACCATACATCAGGCCCCTGTCGCCTCACTTTCACACATCGCCAGGACAGGATCTGAGGAGAGGACTGGGGTCTTCTGTCACCGAGGATGGCATGCAGCAAGGATTCTGGGAGCAGGGTGACAGCAACACAGAGTATTTCAGGAGAGCAGTGCGCTGGTCTATGGGGGGAACAGAGGGAGATATATGGGGGAGGAGTTGGGTGACAGCACCACAGACATCTAGGAAACATTTCTGCTGATTGATGGACTGTTCTGATCCAGACTTTGCATGCAAAGACCCCATTCCACTCCTCAGATCCTGTCCTGGCGATGTGTGAAAGCAAGGCGACAGGCGCAGTCCGGGGTGACGCTGGGAAGCAGGCTGGGGGAAAATTAGCCATACAGTAATGATAAAAATGAGACCCCTCTCTTCAGCTGCCTCACCAGCCCTCCCCTGACTGCGCCTTAGGCATGGATCACACTTCCGTTTTTTAAAATCCGTCCAAATCCGTCGTTTTCCGTTAAAAAACGGATCCGCCATTTTTTTGGAGGATCCGTTTTTTGGTCCCATAGACTTCTATTAGCGGGTACCGCGGATCTGTCAAAAAAACGGATCCGTTTGCATCAGTTTGCGGTAAAATGGATCCGTTTTTTCACACAAAAACGGATGCAAAAAACGGTTGGCGGATGCCAAAAAACGGATGTGTGAAACAGGCCTAACTATTACCCCTGACCCGTGTGCAGGTGCTCAGCCAGGACACCCTAGAATGGGTCCCCTTTTAGCAGATAATACTGCCATAGTGTTCTCACATAATACCGCCATATACTTCACACATAATACCACCATATAGTTCACACATATGCCGCCATATAGATCATACACAATACCACCATGTAGATCACACATAAAACCAGCAGGGTGACAGCAGCACAGAGTATTTCAGGAGAGCAGTATCACACGGGATAGGATTAGATACACGGCTCAGCAGACAGTATCACACGGGATAGGAATAGATACACGGCCCAGCAGACAGTATCACACAGGATAGGATTAGATACACAACTCAGCAGTCAGTATCACACAGGATAGGATTAGATACACGGATCAGCAGTCAGTATCACACAGGATAGGATTAGATACACAGCTCAGCAGTCAGTATCACACAGGATAGGATTAGATACACAGCTCAGCAGTCAGTATCACACAGGAGAGGATTAGATGTCCAGCAGATGGCCAAGTATTTTGAAAGAGCAGGGGCAGCAGCTGGTCGGGTGTTTTGGAAAGAGCAGCTCGGTCTCCAGGAGCTCGTCCTGTATCCTCTCCTGCAGCTGGTATGTGCAGAGTGAACATCCAAGCCCTGTTATGCTGGAACAGTACAGCATCCAGGGCTTGCAATAGAATGTAAATGGAGCTAAAAGGAAAGCACTGGGCTCTAATAAAATGGTGCCTGGCCACACCTACAGTTGTGAATTGAGCTGCCCACAGAGGCGTGCCCAGTTCACAGCTGATGCTGCTGCAATGATACAGATAGGGTCGGAAGCCGACTCTTGTCTCTTATGCCCAGGGACTGCCGTAAATGAGCATGGAAAGTGTCGTTCAGCAGCCAGAAAGGAAAGATGGCAGCCCCCAGTGGCTGCATTAATACAGTAAAAAAAAAAAAAACATACACACCACTGAGTCAAGCTTAGGGGACAATATCTTTTTATATTATTTTCTTTTTTACATTAAATTATGAAAAAACACGGTACCTTCCCTTTAAGGTGAAAATGCTTATTCCGGGTCGTAGTTCAATTAGAAATTTCATTAGAATCTCTCTATGCCTACCTAATGTAGAAGGTACTATCGCACAATGTTAAGGGGTTCAACTCCCCGATAAAAAGAAAACGCGCCTTTATTGATTACCAGAAACATTCCCCTGATGTGCTTTTCCTACAGGAAACTCATTTCTCTAATAACTCATCTCCCAAATTTTTTCATAAGCTTTACTTGAGATTTTTTCTTGCTACCCATAATAAAAAAACAAGAGGTGTCGCTATATTGCTACATAATTCCTTCCCATTCATACAGGAGGGTTTGGTCGTGGACACAGAGGGTAGATATATAATCCTTTGGGGCACGGTCCAGGAGAGGCGAATCTGTCTTGTGAATTGTTATGCACCCCTGACATTTCAAATGAAAACAATTAAATCTATTGCAAGATCTTTAAGGTCCATATCCTATGACACTATCATATGGGGGGGCGATTTTAACCTGACTATGAACCCAACCCTTGATAGCTCTAATAAGGGGAGACCTGACATGTCAAGGAGGGAAAAAAACTATCTTTGATGGTATCTTGCAAGCTCATCTTCTGGTTGATACATGGAGAGAGTCTCATGGACAGTCCAGAGGATATACCTATTTTTCTAGAGCTTTCCATTCATACTCCAGGATTGACTGGATTCTAACTAATTCAGAAAACATACCGTCATTGATGTATTCCAGACATGTCCCCTCCTCTTGGTCCGACCATGATAGTGTACTCTCTGTATTTAAATTAAGCGTGGAAACTGCACGTCTGTATACGTGGAGACTGAATGAATCTTTGCCTTCTGATCCTCAAACGCGAATAATGGTCGAACATGAGCTCAATGCCTTCTTCCTTTCTAATATCACCCCTGACACCTCTATGGGTAATGTTTGGATGGCTCATAAAAAATATATCACTGGTGTCCTCATTAGGATAGCTTCCCAAAAAAAGAGGAATCGTCTTAAGGAGCAATTGACTCTCGAGAATGAACTTTATAAATTAGAGACCACCAATCAGGCACACCCCTCTCTATACTTAACTAAGCCAATCTATGACTTAAAACTTCAGCTAAACACTTTGCTAACGACTCGTACGGAAAGAGCAATCAGGTGGACGCAAGCAACATTCTATCGGTTCTCTAATAAAATGGACCGAATGCTTGCTCGAAAATTGAAACAGAAAGAACGATTAAACTCTATTTTCTCTATAAAAGATGAGCAATCCCAAACTACTTTTAACCCGAACAAAATTTACAAAATCTTCCAAACTTATTACCAAATACTATACACTGATAGCACGAATTTTTCATTGCCAAATTGGATGATTTTCTAGCTAATGTACCACTACCTTCCCTAACTCCGGCTTACGCTGATACATTACATTCCCCTATCACTGAAGAGGAAATCACATCTACTATAAACCATCTTAAAACTGGGAAGGCTCCGGACCCCGATGGATTGACCGCATTATATTATAAAAAATTTTCAAATATTTTATTAAAACATATACAAAAATACTGCAATAATATGCTAACAGGCCAAACAATGCCGCCGGAATTCTATACGGCGCATATCACTGTCATCTCAAAACAAGGGAGAGACCCATTGCTCACAAAAAATTACAGGCCAATATCCCTTTTGAACGTGGATCTTAAGATTTTCTCCTCCATAATAGCCAATAGAATTATTAAATGCCTACCTAGTCTTATTCACAAAGATCAGGTTGGATTCATCCCAACCAGACAAGCCCCGGATAATATTCGTAAAAACCTAAAGCTTATACATAACGCCAACAAGCGTAAAACCCCCTTAACCTTGCTAGCTTTAGATATAGAGAGAGCTTTTGACACCGTTATTTGGTCATATATGTTTAATATCTTGCACAAAATGGGGGTTTCACAACAATTAATCGACTCACTTAAACATCTATACAATACTCCAGTTGCCTATTTAAAATTACCCTCAACCACTCCAGAACCAATAATTATCGGCAGAGGAACCAGGCAAGGGTGCCCCCTATCTCCAGCCCTATTCGCTCTAGTGATGGAACCACTAGCGCAGAAGATCCGTTTACACCCCGATATCACAGGCCAAACTATAGGTAGACATGAATACAAGGTCAGTCTGTTTGCCGACGACCTACTTCTGACCATGACAAATCCTCATATATCCCTGCCGAATCTCTTAAATGCACTTACCGTATTTTTCCGACCATAAGACGCACTTTTTTCCCCAAAAATTTTGGGGGAAAGTGGGGGGTGCGTCTTATGATAGCAATACACGCTACTATCCTGGTGGCTGGTGGCAGCGGGCGGGGCTCTGCGGTGCGGTGGTGGCAGCGGGCGGCGCTCTGCGGTGCGGTGGTGGCAGCGGGCTGTGCTCCGGTGCAGGGGTGGCGGCTCCGCCGCCATTTCTTCGCAGCCCGGAGGCCCCCGCAGTTCCCTTGCTGGCCGCCGCCATGTTGCGGTGGCCTCCGGGAGCATGGACGCCGGGAAGATGGCCGCCGGTCCGGGGACGGCGCATGCGCAGCTTCAGATCTCGTCCCGAGATCTCGGGGGACGAGATCTCATTGCCGAGATTTGAATCTCGTCCCCCGAGATCTCGGGACAACATCTGATCCCGCGCATGCGCCGTCCCCGGACCGGCGGCCATCTTTCCGGCGTCCATGCTCCCAGAGGCCACCGCAACATGGCGGCCAGCAAGGGAACTGCGGGGGCCTCCGGGCTGCGAAGAAATGCCGGCGGAGCCGCCGCCCCTGCACCGGAGAACAGCCTGCTGCCACCACCGCAGAGCCCACCTGCCCCAGCCCCAGCACAGCTGCCCCTGCCTCAGCACAGCTGCCCCAGCCCTGCTGCCACTGCCCCAGCCCTGCTGCCCGTGCCCCAGCACAGCTGCCCGTGCCCCAGCACAGCTGCCCCTGCCCCAGCACAGCTGCCCCAGCACTGCTGCCCCTGCCCCAGCACAGCTGCCCCTGCCTCAGCACAGCTGCCACCACCGCAGAGCCCACCTGCCCCAGCACAGCTGCCCCTGCCTCAGCACAGCTGCCCCAGCCCCAGCACAGCTGCCCCTGCCCCAGCACAGCTGCCCCTGCCTCAGCACAGCTGCCACCACCGCAGAGCCCACCTGCCACAGCACAGCTGCCCCAGCCCCAGCACTGCTGCCCCTGCCCAGCACTGCTGCCCCTGCCCCAGCACAGCTGCCCCTGCCTCAGCACAGCTGCCCCTGCCCCAGCACATCTGCCCCTGCCTCAGCACAGCTGCCCCAGCCCCAGCACAGCTGCCCCTACCCCAGCGCAGCTGCCCCAGCACAACCAACCTGCCCCAGCACAGAGCCGCCACCGCACGAGCCTGGACCACTGAATGACCCCTGTGACTACTTCTCCACCTGTGCCGGATCCCTTCCCAGGTAAGCTGAATTCGGACTGTAAGACGGACCCCATTTGACACATTATTTTTTTTCCCCTATTTTCCTACTGAAAATTGGGGTGGGTCTTATGGTCCGGTGCGTCTTATAGTCCGAAAAATACGGTAATTCTTTTGAGGAAAACTCAGGCTTAAAGGTCAATATCGATAAATCAGAGATTATGTTTCTGAACACTCCTCCTGCCGAACAAGCTTCAATAGTAGAGAACTTTCACTTCCGACATGCAAAGCATTACATTATATATCTAGGAATTAACCTTACTTTATCTAAGTCCATGCTATTTAAATATAATTACGCTCCCCTTCGCCAAAAACTAACGCAAACTTTGTCAAAATGGTCATCCCCATCTCTTTCCTTTTTGGGAAGGGTGCACTCGGTTAAAATGGTTACCTTGCCTCAATTTCTATATCTGTTCCGATCTTTGCCTATTTCAATACCCCTAATGACATTCAAAATGATACACTCACAAATACTACGTTTTGTCTGGAACAATAAAAAGCCCGGTATTTCCCAGCAAATTCTGTTTAGACACAAAAGACAGGGAGGAATCTCACTACCAAACTTTACTCTTTATTATAGGGCGGCTCAGATCGCCCAGCTGGCAGGGGTAAATGTGCTACAACACACACCTATCTGGCCGCAAATAGAAAATTCTCAAATAGCACCTTACTCTTTAGAGAGCCTAATTTGGGCCACGGGGCCTTTACCGAAAGATTTGGCTTTACATTCGCCATATACCTTTCACTCCCTGCGAATCTGGAGAGCGAATAGGTTCCAATTTGCATTGCAATCTCATCCCTCTCCTCTCCTGAACCTGTTTAATAATCCCATGTTCCCACCATGAGTGACATCCCGAAACCACGTATGGTGGCAGCAGAATAAGCTAACTAGACTACAAAATTTAACTACCCACTTCAAACTAATGTCAAAACAAGAGTTCATCGCAAAATATCAAGTCCCGAGGTCTGAGACTTTCCGACTTGAACAAATTTTTCATTTCCTGCAAAACCTAACGGTTGGCTCCTCAAAAGTACAACCTATAACATACGAGCTAAAATGTCTATATGACCCACTTGGCAATGGCCTTATATCCCATCTTTACTCTATATTTAACAAACCCAGAGATGGCCTGAAATTGAAGACTATGGAGCAGTGGGAGGCAGACCTACGAATCTCCCTCACACCTCAAAGGTGGTTCAGATGTTATGAAAATATAATGAGGGGCAATAATCAAGTTTCACCTACTGAGACTTCTCTTAAATTGTTTTTTAGAATATACAACAGTATGTACCCAGCTTCCTGCACAATATTTATCATTCGGTTCCTGGTGGCTGTTTTAGAGGTTGCACTGACGACGGAGATACTCTCCATATTTGGTGGACATGTCCGATAGTAAAGTCACTGTGGAAAGATGTAGTAAAACTAATTGATACTCTATTGGGTAGGAAACTACCTCTGTCACCGTCGGTTCTTCTACTGGGGGACAGACGAATCAATGCTAACAATAGGACTTGCCGTCTCGTTGACTTTATTGCCATGGCAACAAGAAATCACATTGCCAGCAGATGGAAAACTAGTACACTCTCAATTACGCAGGTGAGGAGAAGGGTCGATCTGATAATGTTATATGAGAAAATAGAAGCCATCAGATCGGATTCCTTCGAAAACTTTCGAGGTATCTGGGATCCTTGGATTCAGGAACATAGAAATGATGACCTTTCCAAAATGATATCTTTATCTATATAATATACTGGCATGGCAGTGGCTCCTTACAATCAAAGACTCTAAAGCAGGTACACTGGTGTCCCACGTTGGTATATCTCGTATTATCGACACTCACTTTAAATTCCCCACATTCCCTTCCCATCCCTTTAAGTTTAACTTAGTTGTGTTATAACTGTCTTTCTACACATATTCTAAACAAAGATTCTGTAGTCAAGGATACCGTATGACTTTAAGTGCCTTTTTCTTTCTATGTATTTCCCCCTGCGAGGGGATCCTTGTACTCTAATGTGATTGTATTTCATGTTAAGTGATGTTATCTTTTCAATAAAATTCTTGAAACTAAAATTGGCTGGAATTCTGATCGGACGCCATGTCACGTTTGGAGAGCCCCTGATGTGCCTAAACAGTGGAATTCCTCCACAAGTAACCCCATTTTGTAAACTAAACCCCCCAAGGAACTTATCTAAATATGTGGTGAGAACTTTAAACCCCCAGGGCTTCACAGTAGTTTATAATGTAGAGCCGTACAATTAAAAATAAATCTTATGTTTTCCACAAAAATGATCTTTTCACCCCCAATTTTTATTTTCCCAAGGGTAACAGGATCCCAAAAGTTATTGTGCTATTTGTCCTGAGTACGCCGATACCCCATATGTGGGAGTAAATGACTATTTGGGCGCATGGTAGAGCTCAGAAGGGAAGCAGCGCCATTTTACTTTTTTGGCTGGAATTGAGATCGGACGCCATGTCGCGTTTGGAAAGCCCCTGATGTGCCAAAACAGTGGAAACCCACCACAAATGACATCATTTTGCAAACTAGACCCCCCCAAGTAACTTATCTAGATGTGTGGTGAGCACTTTGAACCCCCTAGGGCTTCATAGAAGTTTATAACGCCCGGGAGTGAAAATAAAAAAAATCATATTTTTTCCACAAATATGATCTTTTAGTCCCCAATTTTTTTATTTTCCCAAAGGTAACAGGAGAAATTGGACACCAAAAGTTGTTGTCCAATATGTCCTGAGTACGCTGATACCTCATATGTGGGAGAAAACTACTGTATGGGCACACGTCGGGGCTTGGAAGGGAAGTAGTGACGTTTTGGAATGCAGACTTGGATGGAATGGTCTGCGTGTGTCATGTCACGTTTGGAGAGCCTCTGATGTACCTAAACTGTGGAAATCCCCCACAAGTGACCCCATTTTGGAAACTAGACCCCCCCAAGGAACTTATCTAGATGTGTGGTGAGCACTTTGAACCCCTAAGTGCTTTACAGAAGTTTATAACGTAGACCCATAAAAATAAAAAAATATATTTTTTTCCACAAAAATGATATTTTTGCCTCCAAATTTTTATTTTCCCAAGGGTAACATCAGAAATTGGACCCCAAAAGTTGTGCAATTTGTCCTGAGTAGGCTGGTACCGCATATGTGGGGGTAAACCACTGTTTGGGCACATGGCAGAGCTTGGAAGGGAAAGAGCACTGTTTGACTTTTTCAACGCAGAATTGGCAGGAATTGAGATCAGATGCCATGTTGCGTTTGGAGAGAACTTGATGTGCCTAAACAGTGGAAAGCCCCAATTCTAACTCCAACCCTAACCCCAACACACCCCTAACCCTAATCTGAGCCCTAACCCTAGCCCTAACTCTAACCCTACCCTAACTTTAACCCTAGCCCTAACCCTAATGTTAAAAAGGAAATAAATTCATTTTTTTATTTTACCCTAACTAAGTGCGCGATAAAGGTGGGTTTGATTTACTATTTTTAGCGGGTTTTTATGTTTGGCAGCTGTCATAAGCTAAAAGACGCTTTTTATTGTAAAAACAGTTTTTGCAACACCACATTTTGAGAGCTATAATTTTTCCATATTTTCATCCACCGAGTCATGTGAGGTCTTATTTTTTGCAGGACGAGTTGACATGTTTATTGATACTATTTTCGGGCACGTGACATTTTTTGATCGCTTTTTATTCTGATTTTTGGGACGTAGAATGAACAAAAACCAGCATTTCATGAATTTCTTTTGGGGGGTGCATTTACACCATTCCGCGTGTGGTAAAATTGATAAATCAGTTTTATTCTTCGGGTCAGTACGATTACAGCGATACCTCATTTATGCCTTTTTTTATGTTTTGGCGCTTTTATGCCATGAAAACAATTTTATATAAAAAAGAATTATTTTTGCATCGCTTTATTCTGCGAGCTATAACTTTTTTATTTTCTCACTGATGATGCTGTATGGTGGCTCGTTTTTTGCGGGACAAGATGACGTTTTCAGCGGTACCATGGATATTTATATGCGTCTTTTTGATCGCGCGTTATTGCACTTTTTGTTTGGCGGTATGATAAAGCATTGTTTTTTGCTTTGTTTTTTATTTTTATTTTTTAAGGGGTTCACTAAAGGGGTTAACTAGTTGGACAGTTTTATAGGGCGGGTTGTTATGGATGCAGCAATACTAAATATGTGTACTTTTATTGTTTTTGTTTTTTTTCCGAAAAATGAATTAATTAGGGAATTTTTTTTAAAATTTATTTAGCAATTTTTTATAAATTATTTTTCCACTTTTTTTTTTTTAGGAGGCCCCCAGAGCAGCGCAGCACATCACGCTGTGCTGGGGGTCTCAGGAAAGCACAGAGGGAGCCCCCTCCCTGCCGATGCTTCCCTAATCCCCCAGTACACTGCGATCATGTTTGATCGCAGTGTGCCAGGGGTGACTGCCCCTGACACATAGTGCCGGGTGTCAGCTGTGATAATCAGCTGACACCCGGCCGCGATTAGCGGCGCCCCCCGCCGGGAGCGCCGCTGATCGCTGAGACGTACTATCTCATCTCCGGTCATAGGGGCCCAGGTACCGTGGACGGGATAGTCTGTCTCATGTCAGAAAGGGGTTAAAAAAATCCCTTTCATGATTTTTGCTTGCTGCTGGTCTCCTCCTTCTGGCAGCTGAAAGTATAGTCCCTTCTTACATTACCTGCAGAAAAAGTGTTATGCCCACGGTGGCACATGTGGGTTTGTGGACCTACTGTGCCACAGGATTGGGCCTGCCTAGGAAGGGGCGTAGCTAAGCGGCTACCAGGTATTCACTGGAGCTCCTGATGGTGGAGACAGTCTAGGCTGCAGGTAACTGCCAGGTACCACTCTGAGGCAGATCTCAGTACTGCAGCTGCTAACCCCAGGGTCAGGTTTGCTGACTAGAGCTATGTTCAGACAAATTGGTCTGTGAGCCATCTTGCCGGTGAACTTTTTATGCTAAATGCCTTTCAGCAACATGCTGAGGGCATTTACCATATGTGCGCTGCCCCTTTAAGAGCAGGGGAGCGTGCGCTCTAGTTGCGCCACCATGAACTGCAGCGCCCACACCAGCAGGAAGCATGCCGTGGACCAGGGCGAGGGCCGGGGCAGTGACTAAGTCGACAATAGCGCTACAAAGAGACTTCTCATTTAAGCTTCCATGCTACTGCTTATGTTTTGCTGCTTCTGGATAAAATAAGTCTCCTCCGCCCTCTGACAGCTCACAGTATATGCTCTTCCTGCTTTCCTTTCTGAAGAAATCTTCACAGCTATATTGCCATACTACTGCATACACTAGACTCTGCTCCTTTGCAGACAAGCAGGACAGAAAGCTTTTTCACTGACTGCTCTGCTGCTGGGGGCAAGCTCTGGAAAAAAAACAATCTCCTTCCCCCATGGAAGCTGTCATTTTAATCTCTTCTTACTACCCTTAAAGAAATTGTCTCCTCAGCTATACTACCATGCTACTTCAAAGACTGTTTTTTTCCTGACAACAAGGGTAGAAAGGTTTTTCACTGTTGCTCTACTCCTCTGGGATATGCTCTGGAGAAAATTGGTCTCCTTTGTCCTTGAGAAGCTATCACTATACTCCCTTCTTAAGGGGGCTTCACATATAGCGATATCGCTAGCAATATCGCTAAAGTGTCATCGATTTTGTGATGCAGCAGCGATATTGCTAGCGATATCGCTACATGTGACACTTACCTCCGACCGGCTCCCCCACTGGTTATCGCTGATCGCACGAGAACGTCCTGGGCCGTTTCTCGTCAGCAGCTTCCTGCTTGCACCGATGAGCAACGCGTGGACGCGGGCGGAAGAAGACATCATAGCTGCGTGTGACAGGTAAGTAACGACCGCTGCTGCGTCGCTGCATCGCTGGTGAGATCTACCTGTTTGGCAGCTCACTAGCGACCATTTAGCGATGCACCAGCGATTCTGACCGGGTCATATCGTGGTCGGGATCGCTGGTGCAGCGCTAAATGTAACGGGACCCTTACTCTCCTTAGGAAAGAAGTCTTCTTGGAGATGCTGCCATGCTACAGCAGATGTCCTGATCCTTTTCTATTATGTATTGCAGAAATCTATTTCTTATGGCTGCTCTGTAGTGAACATAGAATCACTATGCAGAGACCTGGCCGTTAGGAAAGTGATTGATCATGTGTGTCCACCAATACAGAACAAAGAAGGTGGACATGCACTTTGCATTCAATGTATCTATCACTGTGATAGTGTTAGGCGTTGGATTTCTGCGTTTACTCTGCAGGGATCCAGACCCTCACATTCTGCAGTCTCCTGCAGTTTATCTACTGCAGAGGAGATTGCAGAGTAGATTGCCTTGCAGCAAATCTCTCCTGAGGCTAAGTCCTTCTGTCCTCCTACTGAGCATGCTCATGGGGAGTCATGTGCTCAGGTCCTGCTGCAGATCTCATTGGTCCATCTCAGAGATCTGGAAGCTTGCGGAAGGTCCCGGCTGCTATAAAAGGTGCGCATGGCCATGCGCTAGTATAGAATTACTTGCTGCTGTGTGTATGAGGACGGATGTATGATTCTGGTGAAAGACTCATTAAAAAACCCATCCCTCTGATATTACGTATGTGGCTAGGGATTGAGTTAGAATCAGCGCCAGTGCTCCTCTGCTGCAACATCCACAGCTGCTAGCGTCCGATATTGCGCTTACGCCTTAGCCTTGTCATTTAGCGGCAGTGTCCACGCTTTGCGTCCGCAGTTGCGACGTTCCGCACACAGTAGGTCTAGACGGACATAGTGCCGCCGTCTTGGGCTACTCCTGTGACCTGATACCGTGTGTGTGTTTTTACTGAGTACTGTGACCTCAACAGGCTCAGTCTGTGTATTTGTACTTATTTGGCATCTCTGTGAATTAACGGAGATTGCTCTGCGCACCTGGGTGAAGTTTGACCCTGTACGCATTTCCGCCATATTGCTCGTGCCACCACTTAGCAGCGGTTATATCACCTACTGCACGGTGGACCCCGAGCGGCGAACGCACTTTATTATTTATTTTTATTTAGTGCTTTCCGCCGTTCCTAACAGATAGTATGTAAGTAAATGTCATTAATGTTTACTAGATCATTCTTATCAGCATGGTAAATGAGCAAAAATGACATGTGAAAGCTGTGACATGACTGTACAGTATAATTTATATTTTACATATATTTTGCTGCCAGGACAGTTATCACACTTTTTGCAAACACCGAATTCAAAAATAAAAAATATGATTTCCCCACTTTATATTTGCACCTTCAGGAAATTTTGCAAAGAGGTTTGTAAAAAAAATACATAAAGTCTGACCCAAGCAGAGCTTGAGATGAAAAACACATAATACAAAAATGTGCACAGATCATGAATATAAATTTTAGATGCAAGTAAACATCAAAGAACTGTTATTGTTCTTATTAGGAAATGAAGGACATGATTATATGTGCAACCGTTCTACAGGGTGGGCCATTTATATGGATGGATACACCTAAATAAAATGGGAATGGTTGATGATATCAACTTCCTGTTTGTGGCACATTAGTATATGGGAGGGGAAAAACTTTTCAAGATGGGTGGTGACCATGGCGGCCATTTTATAAATGGCTTACCCAGGTGTATCCATATAAATGGCCCACCCTGTACTTCTCACTGCTTTAGTATTATTAAAAATAACTTGCTACCCTACACCTGACAGAGTTAATATATTCCTTGACTACTAATGGAGGGGATAACATGAAAAAAAGGTCCTGTATCTCCTCTTTCTGTGATTTGTAAAAGGGGTGGTAACATAAAGAGAAGTTCAAGTTAATTACCCTAAGTTGTGATTAGTAAGAGAGATGATAACATGAAGAAAAGTTCCTGTAATCTTTTCTGGCTGTGATTTCAAAAATGAGTCGTAACATAAAGAAAAGTTCCTGTAATCACAACTGGTTGTGATTAATAAGAGGGCTAATAACATGAAAAAAGTTCCTGTAATCACCCATGACTGTGATTGCTAATAGGGGTGATACCATGAAGAAAAGTACCTGTATCATCCTTCCTGGCTGTGATTATTAAAAGGGGTGATCACACATAAAAAAGGCTATTTCTCAATCGCTTCATTGGGGAACACAGGAAATCATTGGTGTATGCTGCGGACATTAGGATGCTGACACGAGGCAGAAAAAAATTAACTCCTCCCAAGCTACACCCAATAACTGGAACTAAGTGTCACAGGGATAACGCGATGGAGAGGGGTAAGAAGATCACAGCGTCTGGATACACATGCATCTGCACTGAATAGATTTGCTTTGACTTCCAGTTAGCTGTGCAGATTTCCCTTGCTCTGTTGTTGCAAGGGATAAACAGTTCTGTTTGTCTCCTTGAGCTTTCCTCCTGAGTTATCTCAGCTGTTCTGAGTTTGCCACTCCTCTCTGGTATAAATGTTCACCTCTTAGCTTGAGTAGTTTCCAGTGATAGCTTGCTATACCTTGGAATTGGCTTCGGAGCTGTGATTCATGGAGTTACTAGCTATTTACAAGTTGTCCCTGGATACTGCTGTTTGGAAGTTTGATGTTATCCTTCTCTTATCTCCCTTTTTATTTGCCTCACCCTTCCTCTGCTGTTATATACCATTCCTTAGCTTGGGTGCATTGAGAGTGATTGCTGTTTTCTATTCCATTGTCTGACTCCCTTTGTGTCTGTATTATAGAGCAGGACAAGCGTCCCTGCTGCATTCCTGCTTAGGGCAAGATAGAGACTAGGAACGTAATCGCTGCACAGGGTGAAAGAACCAGTCTAGAGATGTAAGGGAGGTCAGGGTTGCACAGGGCAAGACTGCAGTGCTTCCCTTATCATCCGTCTCGCAGTTTGCAATTTGGCTCCTTAGTGAAGCTTGAAATTATCACTGGCCACAGCTTATTTGAGTCTACGATGAACCCTGTGGATGCTGTGGAGGAACAGTTGCAAAGCTATGCTTGGAGGTGACAGAACTGCGTTTTGTGGCACTGAAGTGCCCATCTCTGACCCCAGGTTTAGTAGCCGCTGCTCCCGGGCAACTCTCACCTGAACCTAGACTGGCTGTGTCGGATAGATTCTCTGGAGGTCGGGGCAATTTGTTGGTGTTTAGGGAGGCCAGCAAACTATACTTTAGGCTGTGACCACATTCTGCAGGAACCGAGAAGCAGCAGGTAGGGATAGTTATCTCCTGGGGGACCCCCAAGCCTGGGCTTATTTCCTTTCATCTGTTTCTCAGTTGCTCCAGGTACTTGAGTAATTTTTTAGTGCTCTGGGACTCACTGATGATCCCGACCGTGTCTCCCTGCCTGAATCCAAACTACGTCAGCTTCAGCAGGGAGACTGGCAAGCAGAGGAGTTGACCGGAATGACCTCCCTCTATGGAGTCATTTTTGTCAGGATTTTTCTGGGAGACTCAAGGATGCCTTCGTCCTTTACGAGACCCGTTTTCTTAGAGGGCGCTATGTCCTTAGCTATCCATGTGGATTACGGACAACGTGAAAGAACTAAGGAGACACCATTATCTACTGGGGACTTGTGCTTAATAAACCTAGGTTGAAGCCATCTGAAGAACCCATGCAGTTGAGGGGAACTCATTGTACCCATCCACCAGTGATTCGGTTCAAAACAGGAGTTTGATTTTTTTTGTGGTCGTAAGGCTCATTTTGTAGTACTTGTGCGAGTTCAAAGACCCCGCATACTCATCCGTTTGGGGTTCTGCAACCTGTGGTCATTCCTTGTAGTCCATGGACTCATCTGTTGGTCAATTTTATCACTGATCTGCTTTAGTCCGCAGGTAACATGATAATATTAGTGGGAGTACAGTAGATAGAGTTAGCAAAATGGCTCATTTTACTGTGTTACCTGCACTTATGAATGCTAATAATTTGGCACAAATTTTCATTAATGAGATTGTGAAACTCAGTAGGATCCCCTCTGATATTGTTTATGATAGGGGGACCCAATTTACATCAAGATTTTGGAAGGCTTCATCTCTCTCTTTCATCCACAATAAAATGGGCAGACTGAGTGGATTAATCAGAATCTTGAGACGTACCTAAGATGTTTTGTTTCCGAGAATCAGAATCGGGTCTCTTATTTACCTTTAGCTGAGTTTGCTGTTAATAATCGTTATCATGAATCTACTCGCAAGTCCCTGTTTTTCGGGGCATATGGTTTTCATCCTCAATTCTGTACCTTTAATGTAAATCATTCTTCAGCTGTTTTCTTCATCTATTACTTTTATTTGGTGGGGTGTTCTCAATAATTTAAGGATGATGGGTTCCAAATATAAGAGTAACGCTGATCGGAAGTGCTTGTTTGGTCTGGACCTGTCTGTTGGTGATTTAGTGTGGTTGTCCACTAAAAACATTAAGTTGAAAGTTCCTTCTTGGACCCTGACACCCAGGTTAATGGGTTCCTTTAAGTTAGTTGCCATAATCAATCTGGTAGTCTTTTGTCTTGACTTATCACATACTTTTAAAATCCATAATGTGTTTCATCTATCACTTTTCAAAAAATATATTTCTTCCTCAGGACCGTCTCTACCACCACTTTTCCCGGTCCTTGTTAATGGGAATCTGGAGTTACCGAGAGTTAAGATTATTGATTCTCACTTTGAACGCCGGTCATTTCAGTATTTGGTACATTGGAAAGGTTACAGTCCAGAGGAGAGAATGTGGGTACCAGCGTCTAATGTTCATCCGATCAGGTTGGTTCTGTCTTTTCATGTCTCACATCCAGATAAACCTGGTCCTGAGGGTCCGTAGTCCCTTCTTAGAGGGGGAGGTACTGTCATGTGGATACTGCAACAGAGAGGGATAAGAAGAATGTGGCATCTGGCTACACGTGCACCTGCGCTAGGTGGATTTTCTTTGCCTTCCATTTAGCAGTGTAGATTACTTTTGGTGTTGCAAGGGTTAAGCGGTGCAGATTTCCCTAGTACTGTTGTTACAAGGGATTAAACAATTCTGTTTGTCTCAGAAAACACATGAAAAGTAGACTCACCAAACCTTGTCAAATGACCAATGCACTAGCAGGATGCAGCAGGCTCCCACCGATAAAGGCTGGAGCAGCACAGGTGCCCTCTACTGATGAAAACAGCACCCTATCACTAAAATAGTGATGATGAAGGTGTTAGGCCTCTTTCACACTTCAGTCTTTTGACATGAGTCGAAATCCGCCCTTTTTTGAAAAAAAGTATCGTTTTTTTTTTAGCGGAATTTGTTTTTTTCTCATTGACTTGCATTAGGGACGGGCTGCAACGGATGGCCGTCCGTTGCATCAGTCATTTGACGGATCCGTCAGAATTTCAGTGTCCGTCGTCTAGATACAACAGACATAGTAACCTTTTTTGTCTGGGTTGAAAATACGGCTGTTGACGGATCCGTCGCCGTCTGTCACCTTCTATAATGGACGCCTATGGGCGGCGGATGTCACTGACGGAATTCAGTGACGGATTCTGTTTTTTTTAAACTGAGCATGCCCGGGAAAATTTCCATTCATTTAATTTAACCCCAAAAGTCGTTCTGGAACAGAAAACTCTTTTTCCAGAGTTCTGTTCCTTTAAATTTCATACACTGGCTGCTGCGACGGATCCGTCCAAAAAACGGATCCAGTACATCAGTTTTTTTCCAATCTGCAACGGATCCGTTTTTTCACACTTTTACGGATTGGAACTGACGTCAAAAGACCGAAGTGTTAAAGAGGCCTTAGCTGCCTAGTGGAAAAAGCACACAGATAAGGCTTGCTTAGGACATAAGTCACACAGGAAAGTGCGATGCACAGTGTCTGGATAGCAACCTATTTATAATGCCTATAATGGAAGGTGGGCTGTTCAGCACTATATATGCATCACACAGAAAACCAAGCCATCAAAAAGGAGCCTAGCAGCATCCTCCAAAAAGCGATAAAAAGTGCAATAAAAGATGCAAAAATAATGCATGTGATAAAATGCATTAAATTAGGTATTGGTACTATTTTGGCCAACACAGTGCTGTTAGGGTGGCTGTTTTCATCAGTGGAGGGCATCTGCAAGCCTCCCAACAGTCCTGGATCCAGGGGGACAGTCCCGATTTTCACAGCCTGCCCCGCTGTCCCGACCGGGATTTTACTTTTCTGCACTGCACTGAGCCGCCACACCCCCCCATGCACCAACCCCATCCATTCCTTGCCCTCCCAGAGAGTCCCATCGCAGCCCCTCACTGCTAATAAATCCCAGCAATGACGTCATTGGGCTGCTCTGTGCGCACAGGACCTGTGATGAGGTCACAGGTGGGGAGGAGTCAGGAGTCACATGATCATGGGCCTCAGTGTATGTAGGACTCTGCTGTGCTGGTTGTTATGGTGCTGGATGAGGGGAATTTTATGTGTGGAGTCAGGAGGGGTTTACAGGGTGGATGTAGCAGAGCCGTGTGTGTACGAGGTGTACGGAGTGGAGCTGTGTGTACGAGGTGTACAGAGTGGAGCCGTGTGTGTGTATGTGTACGGAGCGGAGCCGTGTGTGTACGAGGTGTACAGAGCGGAGCCGCATGTGTACGAGGTGTACGGAGCGGAGCCGTGTGTGTACGGGGTGTGCGGAGCAGAGCCGCGTGTGTACGGGGTGTGCAGAGCGGAGCCACATGTGTACGGAGTGTACGGGGTGTGCGGAGTGGAGACACGTGTGTACAAGGTGTACTGGGTGGAGTCGTGTGTACGAAGTGTACAGAGCGGAGCCGTGTGTGGACAAGGTGTACGGAGCGGAGCCGCATGTGTACGAGGTGTACAGAGCGGAGCCGCGTGTGTATGGAGTGTGCAGAGCGGAGCCGTGTATGTACAAGGTGTACGGAGCTGAGCCGTGTGTGTACTTGGTGTACGGAGCGGAGCCGTGTGTGTACTTGGTGTACAGAGTGGAGCCGTGAGTGTATGAGGTGTACGGAATGGAGCCTTGTGTGTATGAAGTGTATGGAGCCATGTGCGTGTACGGAGCGGAGCCGCGTGTGTACAGGGTGGTACGAAATGGAGCCTTGTGTGTTCAAATTGTATGGAGCTGAGCCGTGTGTGTATGGAGCAGAGCAGAGCTGTGTGTACGAGGTTTACAGAGTGGAGCCATGTGTGTACTGAGTGAAGCCGTGTGTGTGCGAGATGTATGGAGCGTAGCCATGTGTGAACGAGGCATACAAAGCGGAACCGTATGTGTATGCGGTGTGCGGAGCCGTGCGTGTGCAAGGTGTATGGTGGGGAGCATTCATACCTCCCAACCGTCCCAGATCCAGCGGCACAGTCCCGATTTTGAGAGTCTGCCCCGCTGTCCCGGCCGGGAGCTTACTTTTCCGACGGACACAGGAGTACATGGCGGAGCCCCGAGGAGCACTTTAAAACTCACACGTGACATTCTATAGGAAGTTATGTGCTGGAAGCTGACTGGAAATGAGGTAATTTCGGAAAGATTGTGACGGAACCAAGGACGCACTTCAGGGAATGCTTCAGATCCATCACCGTGTCCTCCTCCGACAGCGCACACAGCAGGATCGCCTTGGAATCGGGATGCCGGCCATGTGAGTGGATCATGATATCTCCTGCATCGGGAGGCTCAGGTGGGCACTACAATGGGAGCCGGGCTGCTATAGTATCTTTATAGAATCTTTCTCTCCGTTTCTTTCTTTCTTTCGCTCTGTTCTCTCTCTCTCTTTCTCTCTGTTCTTTTTTCCTTCTCTCTCTGTTCGTTATTTTTTTCTCTCTGTTCTTTCTTTTTTTCTCTCTCTCTCTGTTCTTTTTCTTTCTTTCTCTCTCTGTTCTTTTTCTTTCTCTCTGTTGTTTTGGTCCGCTCTCTTTCTTTCTCTCTGTTCTTTCTTTCCTCTCTTTCTTTCTCTCTCTGTTCTTTCTTAGTTTATTTCTTTCTATGTTCTTTCTTTCTTTCTCCCTCTCTGTTCTTTCTTTTTTTCTTTCTCTCTCTGTTCTTTCTTAACCCTCTTTCTTTCTCCTCTGTTTTTCTTTCTTTGCCCTCTTTCTTTCTCTCTCTGTTCTTCTTTTCTCTCTGTTCTTTCTTTCCCCTTTCTTTCTCTCTGTTCTTTCTTTCTTTTTTTCTTCTTCTCTGTTCTTTTTATCTCTGTTCTTTCTTTCTCTCTGTTCTTTCCCCTCTTTCTCTCTGTTCTTTCTCTTTCTTTTTCTCTGTTCTTTCTTTCCCTCTGTTCTTTCTTTTGCTCTCTGTTCTTTCCCCTCTTTCTTTCTCTCTCTGTTCTTCCTTTCTCTCTTTTCTTTCGCTGTTCTTTCTTTCTCTTTCTCCTTTCTCTTTCTCTGTTTTCTTTTTTCTTGGTTTTCTTTTTTCTCTCTCTCTGTTCTTTCTTTTCCTCAGTACCAGTCACAGCACCAGCCACTGTGCCCATAATGCCAGCCATTGTGCCCTCAAGTACCAGTCAGTGTGATCAGCAGTGTTAAATGGGCGTGGACATGGGTGTGACTAGTTGTGAAATGGGTGTGGTCGGTGGCCTGGCCTAAAATAAACCACCTTTGTTCCTCTTTCCCTTCTTCAAAAGTTGGGAGGTATGGGCACCTGTGCTGCTCCACCCTTTATCGGTGGGAGCCTGCTGCATCCTGCTAGTGTATTGGTCAGTTGACAAGGTTTGGTGAAGCTACTTTTCATGATGTGTTTTCTTAAAAAAAATTTACAAGATTTTTAAATTGTTTGTCACCTACAGCTCTGTCCTGAGTTAGCTGTTCTGAGTTTGCCACTCCCCTTTGGAATAAATGCTTTGCTCAGCTCTTACCTTGAGCAGTTTCCAGTGACAGCTTGCTATAACTTGGAGTTGGCTTGGGAGCTGTGTTTAGGAGTCATCTTTGGAGATGATTGTTTGAAGGTTTGTTTGGAGTTATCTTTCTAAGTATTTCCCTTTTTGGTTTACCTCATCCTTCCTTTCCCATTACACACCATTCGTTAGTCTGGGTGCACCGAGAATGATTGCTGATTTCTTTACCCTTGTCAGTCTCCATTTGTGTCTGTATTATATAACAAGATCAGCATTTCTGCTGCCCCACATACTAGCCCTGTGCTTAGGGCTAGACTGGGATTAAGAATGTGATCACAACACGGGGTGAAAGAATGCATCAAGGGACATCAGAAAGCTCAGGGTGTTGCATAGCAAGATTCAGGGGTTCCCATTTAATCTTTCCTTAGTAGCAGTAATTCCCCTCCCATCCGTCTCGTCGTGCGCCATCTAGTTCCTTAGTGGAGCAAGACACCAAGATAGTGGGTTCTTGCTTAGTGTCTAAAGGAGGCAGGCACAGGTCTGCGTTCAGACCCATTTGTACATTTTTATTTCATTAATGATTTCTTTTTCAGACACAGCTTGTGACTATGGCAACAGGGTGTAATTGCTCACCTTGTCTTCCCACTTAGAGACCAAGTGAACAGTGTAGTCTGATCCACAATGTGCTCTCTAGTCATGTCTACCAGGCAGGTCGCCTAGTACGGCAAGTGTTTGGGGAATCTACACAGAACAACAGGCGTACTGGTACTTGCCATCTATCTCCGGCCCCCTAGCCCACCTTAATGAAACATGTGCAGTGAGGGAATACGCATACCCTATACCAGTGACCCCCGTGAAGAGTTCCTTATTAACGTCTTCTGTGATGAGAAGGAGTCGGGACGCCAGATAACAGCACAGAGGTCTTTAAATACTTACATCTCCATATGGAAATGCATTGTGCTTAACTGGCAATTCTCCTTCTAGCGTTGCAGGCATTGCGAACTCCAGGCAGGATTCCACAAGACAGTGTTTTTTCTTTTTCAAGACACATCCCCAGGTTCCTCCTGCAGATCACAGTCACAATTTAGTCCCTGGCTTAATTGAGGCCTGCTTCTCTGTTAGGTCACGCTTGGCCAGCCAATAAAGCGCCCACGGGCTTTCTTTCATGCTCTTCCTTCCTGGCCCGCTTCCAGTGCAGCAGCCTATCTCCGGTGTTCTTTTCCCGGCCTATCCAACTTCAGGAGCGCATTTTTGACTCCTACTCTTTTTTCTGGCACCATTTCTCCCCGGTCTGCATCGGTTGCTTCCTCAATCGGTTGCCAGTCTCCTGTGCTGTGTTCATTTTCCTCATCTGGTTCTACAACTCTTCAGGATTGGGTAGCCTCTACTTCTGTAGGCACAGCCCCATATCTCGAACTATTTTTATCTATTTGTCAATCACTAGGGTATCTCATTCATCTTG
This sequence comes from Dendrobates tinctorius, assembly GCF_039654945.1. Lineage (NCBI taxonomy): Eukaryota > Metazoa > Chordata > Amphibia > Anura > Dendrobatidae > Dendrobates > Dendrobates tinctorius. Next base: position 20,288,377 of record NW_027361682.1, read on the forward strand.
CTCCTCCTAAACTCCTACACTTTGCCTGTTCTAGCTGTAAAAAGAGCTACAGGTCAACAGATGGTCTTGCTCTGACTGCATTAATCCTACAATGCAAGCCCCAAGGAAGCTTCCCACTGCCCATGAGGATAGTGCACCCAATCCCCCCAAATGGGCTGCAGCCTTATTTCAATCAGTCTCTGACCTAATCAAAGTATCACGAGTCTTGGTCTTGGTCATAGAGCACCTGCCAATACCATCAGCTACCTGCTTTGTTCTGATTGTGCCAAGGGCTGAATCTGAATTACCTGTTAATCCGCTCCACCATAGCAAGGCACATAAGAAAGCCAAGAAGCGGTTTTGACATCGCACTTGGAAAGCTTTTCTTCGATCGTGCGAGACCAATCAGGTAGCACCACTATCCTTTTCTCTTCCCTTCTTCCTGCCTTTCCTGAAGTCTTCAGTCCATACCTTTTCCAGGTTCTACAGAGTTTAGACCTATGCCTCGGCTGATGGCAGTCAGAGAATGAAGGTTCTGCATGCAGCAGTGGACCAGTCTTAGATCTGTGAGTAGCTGTTTTTCCCACCTTAGGTTCTGCTTTAGCACTGGGACTGCTTTGGGGCATCCCATGATTTCCCGTGTCCCCCAATGAAATGATAGCAGTAACAAGATATTGGGTACTCACCGTAAAATCTTTTTCTCAGAACCTTCATTGGGGGACAAAGCATCAGCCCTTAGTTTTGCCATTGTTGATTACAGTTTCTACTTCCTACTGCTTTCTCACTGACTAGCTCGTTTCCAGTTGGTGAGTGTAGCCTGCTGGGGAGGATTTAATTTTTTTCTGCCAAGTGTCAACCTCCTAGCGGCAGCAGAAGACACCCATTGTGTCCTCCAGTGTAGGCTCTGAGAAAAAGATTTTAAGGTGAGTACTCAAAATTTTGTTATATCTGTAGGCTCTATCAATGAAGAAATAACAGTAACAGGTTGTGGTTGGTAACATGAAGTGATAACATACAGTAAATAGCTGCTGTGCTCAAACCTCCAGGCTTATTATAGGCTCCAGAGCATTATAGATTTCAAGATCTATGCTTGCTGTCAGTGAATGGACACATTCTTTATCCATGTCCAAAGACGGAAAAAATTGTCCTGATATCGTGCTGCCCACAACACTGCAAGTAAATATATATTTATACAGTATATTTAGAGTTAGGTAGACAAGCTAACTAAATGGAAATTTTTGCGTATGTTTGTTTATTTTGTATGGTGTTTAAAATAGACCTAGGCGCTTTATATTTTTTTTAGATTGCCGTGCCTCTTCTTCTTGGTCCTTCTGACAGAAACTGTAATAAAGGCAAGGCTTGGGCCATAAATCACCTCATTTTTTTTTCTTAGGCTTCATATACATCCACAGGACAAATAACCCTTAATATTTTGCTTCAGGGTTTTATTGTCATACAGTATTGCTGTTGATTTGTGGTTAGTAACATGGAAACGTGTGTTCGGTTATCTTTTAGGAAGAATTACGAAATTCCACTTACTCTTCATGTTAAAAAGGGGCAAAGGACAGGACAAAGAAGAGAAAAACACAAGACTTTGATTGTCAGTATGGTTACAAGACCAGCTCTGTTCTCCATGCTCATTAGCTTCCAAAAATTATGGGCTGTCCAATGTCCTTTTGCTCTATGTAACATCTGGCACACTATGAATCAAACTGGCAAATTGGCAGGAAAAGGAAATGCTTACTGGGTAAAATCATTGTCCCTTCATATTTTTTTTTATGAAAACAACTTTTTTTTTCCTTTTTATTGTTACTGTCCCCATCATTCAAATTACTGTCCTACAGTTCATCTGATTACAAATGTTAGAAGGTTAATGCAGAGGTAGTTTACATAATTTGTATCTCCCATGGAATAGTGTCATACTTGGACATAGTAATGAGAACAAAGCGAGACATAGGGAAAATGAGGCGATAGATGAGAAAAAAGAGGCATTGAGGGGAAAAAGGAGAGAAAGTAAGTAGAGAAAAAGAGAGATAAAGTAGGAGGATAATGAGAGATAAAGGAGAAGTATAAAAATATAAGAAAGGAGAAAATAGATTAAAAATGGAGGAGCGTTTCTTCTCTGTCTGGATTGTGCTCCGCATTGGTTCGCGCCTGGTTACGCTATGTATGGTTTCCATTGGATTTTAGTAGCTTCATAATTGTACTGATGGCCTAAAATGTTCCTTTCCCTCCTTTTTCTTCTTATAACTTGATGTTTTATTGGACGATATACTTATAATTAGAGTTGAGCGAAACGGGTCGAAAAATTTCAAAAGTCACCGACTTTTGGCAAAGTCGGGTTTCATGAAACGAAACCCGACCCTAGGATGAGGTCGGCCACAAGGTCGGCGACTTACGCGCCAAAGTCGCGTTTCAAAAGTTTGTTTTGCGCTTTTTCAGCCAATCAGGATCCATGGACACTGAGGGCAACGTGATGACATAGGCACGGGTCACCACCATCTTTCAGAAGGGCATGCAAGTGATTGGCATGCTTTGGGGGGCGTCACAGGGGGTATAAAAGGGTGTGCATGCCGACCGCCATGTTACTCATGCTGAACTCAGAATAGGGAGAGCTTCTGCTGCTGATGATTTTGTAGGGAGAGCGTTAGGCAGAGAAGAAGAACCAAAAACTGCTTCTGCTGCTAGCGATTTTGCCTGTACAACACACCAGTCACTGTGTGTGCAGTGCAAGGGGAGGCTATATAGTGGTGTATCAGTGGTGTTGGTTGTTGGGCTGCCTTCTAAGGCTTCCTGACATTCCTGCATTGCTGTTTACCCACTGCTCCGCAAACTGCTTTTTTAAAAGCAATCCCAATTTTTTTTTTGTCCTGCTGAGAAGAAAAAAAAACTGCTTCTGCTGCTAGCGATTTTGCCTGTACAACACATCAGTCACTGTGTGTGCAGTGCAAGGGGAGGCTATATAGTGGTGTATCAGTGGTGTTGGTTGTTGGGCTGCCTTCTAAGGCTTCCTGACATTCCTGAATTGCTGTTTACCCACTGCTCCGCAAACTGCTTTTTTAAAAGCAATCCCAATTTTTTTTTTCTGTCCTGCTGAGGTACTGAGCGTGCATTTTTTCACACCATACAGCAGTGTACGCTCCTCACACAGTACCGTGTAATGGCTGTTATCACAGCCACAGTGAAGCTATCAGTGTGTCACTCTGTGAGAATAAAACGAGGACATGTTCCGTTCTTACAGACCTGCACTCTAGGGAGATTCCTATTCTGCCCAATTCTACATACACCTTGTAGTTTGTGATACACTAGCCAATTTCTGCCTGTGACATAGCGCTGTGATATTCAGTGGGCCTCACACAATCCATAAGTGTCCAGTGTCCACAAGTGTGTGCAGAAATTCAAAATCTCCCTTATCCTCTAGTCACTTTGGTCACAGCTGTGCCATCGAGCCTGTCACATAGCGCTCAGATATCAGTGGGCCTCACACAATCCAAAAGTGTCCAGTGTCCACAAGTGTCTGCAGAAATTCAAAATCTCCCTTATCCTCTCGTCACTTTTGTCACAGCTGTGCCATCGAGCCTGTCACATAGCGCTCAGATATTCATTGGGCCTCACACAATCCAAAAGTGTCCAGTGTCCACAAGTGTCTGCTGAAATTCAAAATCTCACTTATCCTCTAGTCACTTTGGTCACAGGTACAGCTGTGCCATCGAGCCTGTCACATAGCGCTCAGATATCAGTGGGCCTCACACAATCCAAAAGTGTCCAGTGTCCACAAGTGTGTGCAGAAATTCAAAATCTCCCTTATCCTCTAGTCACTTTGGTCACAGCTGTGCCATCGAGCCTGTCACATAGCGCTCAGATATTCATTGGGCCTCACACAATCCAAAAGTGTCCAGTGTCCACAAGTGTGTGCAGAAATTCAAAATCTCCCTTATCCTCTAGTCACTTTGGTCACAGCTGTGCCATCGAGCCTGTCACATAGCGCTCAGATATTCATTGGGCCTCACACAATCCAAAAGTGTCCAGTGTCCACAAGTGTGTGCAGAAATTCAAAATCTCCCTTTTCCTCTAGTCACTTTGGTCACAGCTGTGCCATCGAGCCTGTCACATAGCGCTCAGATATTCATTGTGCCTCACACAATCCAAAAGTGTCCAGTGTCCACAAGTGTGTGCAGAAATTCAAAATCTCCCTTATCCTCTAGTCACTTTGGTCACAGCTGTGCCATCGAGCCTGTCACATAGCGCTCAGATATCAGTGGGCCTCACACAATCCAAAAGTGTCCAGTGTCCACAAGTGTCTGCAGAAATTCAAAATCTCCCTTATCCTCTCGTCACTTTTGTCACAGCTGTGCCATCGAGCCTGTCACATAGCGCTCAGATATTCATTGGGCCTCACACAATCCAAAAGTGTCCAGTGTCCACAAGTGTCTGCTGAAATTCAAAATCTCACTTATCCTCTAGTCACTTTGGTCACAGGCACAGCTGTGCCATCGAGCCTGTCACATAGCGCTCAGATATCAGTGGGCCTCACACAATCCAAAAGTGTCCAGTGTCCACAAGTGTGTGCAGAAATTCAAAATCTCCCTTATCCTCTAGTCACTTTGGTCACAGCTGTGCCATCGAGCCTGTCACATAGCGCTCAGATATTGATTGGGCCTCACACAATCCAAAAGTGTCCAGTGTCCACAAGTGTCTGCTGAAATTCAAAATCTCACTTATCCTCTAGTCACTTTGGTCACAGGTATGGCATCGAGCCTGTCACATAGCGCTCAGATATTCATTGGGCCTCACACAATCCAAAAGTGTCCAGTGTCCACAAGTGTGTGCAGAAATTCAAAATCTCCCTTATCCTCTAGTCACTTTGGTCACAGCTGTGCCATCGAGCCTGTCACATAGCGCTCAGATATTCATTGGGCCTCACACAATCCAAAAGTGTCCAGTGTCCACAAGTGTCTGCTGAAATTCAAAATCTCACTTATCCTCTAGTCACTTTGGTCACAGGTACAGCTGTGCCATCGAGCCTGTCACATAGCGCTCAGATATCAGTGGGCCTCACACAATCCAAAAGTGTCCAGTGTCCACAAGTGTGTGCAGAAATTCAAAATCTCCCTTATCCTCTAGTCACTTTGGTCACAGCTGTGCCATCGAGCCTGTCACATAGCGCTCAGATATTCATTGGGCCTCACACAATCCAAAAGTGTCCAGTGTCCACAAGTGTGTGCAGAAATTCAAAATCTCCCTTTTCCTCTAGTCACTTTGGTCACAGCTGTGCCATCGAGCCTGTCACATAGCGCTCAGATATTCATTGGGCCTCACACAATCCACAAGTGTCCAGTGTCCACAAGTGTGTGCAGAAATTCAAAATCTCCCTTATCCTCTAGTCACTTTGGTCACAGCTGTGCCATCGAGCCTGTCACATAGCGCTCAGATATCAGTGGGCCTCACACAATCCAAAAGTGTCCAGTGTCCACAAGTGTCTGCAGAAATTCAAAATCTCCCTTATCCTCTCGTCACTTTTGTCACAGCTGTGCCATCGAGCCTGTCACATAGCGCTCAGATATTCATTGGGCCTCACACAATCCAAAAGTGTCCAGTGTCCACAAGTGTCTGCTGAAATTCAAAATCTCACTTATCCTCTAGTCACTTTGGTCACAGGCACAGCTGTGCCATCGAGCCTGTCACATAGCGCTCAGATATCAGTGGGCCTCACACAATCCAAAAGTGTCCAGTGTCCACAAGTGTCTGCAGAAATTCAAAATCTCCCTTATCCTCTCGTCACTTTTGTCACAGCTGTGCCATCGAGCCTGTCACATAGCGCTCAGATATTCATTGGGCCTCACACAATCCAAAAGTGTCCAGTGTCTACAAGTGTCTGCTGAAATTCAAAATCTCACTTATCCTCTAGTCACTTTGGTCACAGGTACAGCTGTGCCATCGAGCCTGTCACATAGCGCTCAGATATCAGTGGGCCTCACACAATCCAAAAGTGTCCAGTGTCCACAAGTGTGTGCAGAAATTCAAAATCTCCCTTATCCTCTAGTCACTTTGGTCACAGCTGTGCCATCGAGCCTGTCACATAGCGCTGAGATATTCATTGGGCCTCACACAATCCAAAAGTGTCCAGTGTCCACAAGTGTGTGCAGAAATTCAAAATCTCCCTTATCCTCTAGTCACTTTGGTCACAGCTGTGCCATCGAGCCTGTCACATAGCGCTCAGATATTCATTGGGCCTCACACAATCCAAAAGTGTCCAGTGTCCACAAGTGTGTGCAGAAATTCAAAATCTCCCTTTTCCTCTAGTCACTTTGGTCACAGCTGTGCCATCGAGCCTGTCACATAGCGCTCAGATATTCATTGTGCCTCACACAATCCAAAAGTGTCCAGTGTCCACAAGTGTGTGCAGAAATTCAAAATCTCCCTTATCCTCTAGTCACTTTGGTCACAGCTGTGCCATCGAGCCTGTCACATAGCGCTCAGATATCAGTGGGCCTCACACAATCCAAAAGTGTCCAGTGTCCACAAGTGTCTGCAGAAATTCAAAATCTCCCTTATCCTCTCGTCACTTTTGTCACAGCTGTGCCATCGAGCCTGTCACATAGCGCTCAGATATTCATTGGGCCTCACACAATCCAAAAGTGTCCAGTGTCCACAAGTGTCTGCTGAAATTCAAAATCTCACTTATCCTCTAGTCACTTTGGTCACAGGCACAGCTGTGCCATCGAGCCTGTCACATAGCGCTCAGATATCAGTGGGCCTCACACAATCCAAAAGTGTCCAGTGTCCACAAGTGTGTGCAGAAATTCAAAATCTCCCTTATCCTCTAGTCACTTTGGTCACAGCTGTGCCATCGAGCCTGTCACATAGCGCTCAGATATTGATTGGGCCTCACACAATCCAAAAGTGTCCAGTGTCCACAAGTGTCTGCTGAAATTCAAAATCTCACTTATCCTCTAGTCACTTTGGTCACAGGTATGGCATCGAGCCTGTCACATAGCGCTCAGATATTCATTGGGCCTCACACAATCCAAAAGTGTCCAGTGTCCACAAGTGTGTGCAGAAATTCAAAATCTCCCTTATCCTCTAGTCACTTTGGTCACAGCTGTGCCATCGAGCCTGTCACATAGCGCTCAGATATTCATTGGGCCTCACACAATCCAAAAGTGTCCAGTGTCCACAAGTGTCTGCTGAAATTCAAAATCTCACTTATCCTCTAGTCACTTTGGTCACAGGTACAGCTGTGCCATCGAGCCTGTCACATAGCGCTCAGATATCAGTGGGCCTCACACAATCCAAAAGTGTCCAGTGTCCACAAGTGTGTGCAGAAATTCAAAATCTCCCTTATCCTCTAGTCACTTTGGTCACAGCTGTGCCATCGAGCCTGTCACATAGCGCTCAGATATTCATTGGGCCTCACACAATCCAAAAGTGTCCAGTGTCCACAAGTGTGTGCAGAAATTCAAAATCTCCCTTTTCCTCTAGTCACTTTGGTCACAGCTGTGCCATCGAGCCTGTCACATAGCACTCAGATATTCATTGGGCCTCACACAATCCACAAGTGTCCAGTGTCCACAAGTGTGTGCAGAAATTCAAAATCTCCCTTATCCTCTAGTCACTTTGGTCACAGCTGTGCCATCGAGCCTGTCACATAGCGCTCAGATATCAGTGGGCCTCACACAATCCAAAAGTGTCCAGTGTCCACAAGTGTCTGCAGAAATTCAAAATCTCCCTTATCCTCTCGTCACTTTTGTCACAGCTGTGCCATCGAGCCTGTCACATAGCGCTCAGATATTCATTGGGCCTCACACAATCCAAAAGTGTCCAGTGTCCACAAGTGTCTGCTGAAATTCAAAATCTCACTTATCCTCTAGTCACTTTGGTCACAGGCACAGCTGTGCCATCGAGCCTGTCACATAGCGCTCAGATATCAGTGGGCCTCACACAATCCAAAAGTGTCCAGTGTCCACAAGTGTGTGCAGAAATTCAAAATCTCCCTTATCCTCTAGTCACTTTGGTCACAGCTGTGCCATCGAGCCTGTCACATAGCGCTCAGATATTCATTGGGCCTCACACAATCCAAAAGTGTCCAGTGTCCACAAGTGTCTGCTGAAATTCAAAATCTCACTTATCCTCTAGTCACTTTGGTCACAGCTGTGCCATCGAGCCTGTCACATAGCGCTCAGATATTCATTGGGCCTCACACAATCCAAAAGTGTCCAGTGTCCACAAGTTTGTGCAGAAATTCAAAATCTCCCTTATCCTCTAGTCACTTTGGTCACAGCTGTGCCATCGAGCCTGTCACATAGCGCTCAGATATCAGTGGGCCTCACACAATCCAAAAGTGTCCAGTGTCCACAAGTGTCTGCAGAAATTCAAAATCTCCCTTATCCTCTCGTCGTATTTTGTCACAGCTGTGCCATCGAGCCTGTCACATAGCGCTCAGATATTCATTGGGCCTCACACAATCCAAAAGTGTCCAGTGTCCACAAGTGTCTGCTGAAATTCAAAATCTCCCTTATCCTCTAGTCACTTTGGTCACAGCTGTGCCATCGAGCCTGTCACATAGCGCTCAGATATTCATTGGGCCTCACACAATCCAAAAGTGTGCAGTGTCCACAAGTGTCTGCAGAAATTCAAAATCTCCCTTATCCTCTCGTCACTTTTGTCACAGCTGTGCCATCGAGCCTGTCACATAGCGCTCAGATATTCATTGGGCCTCACACAATCCAAAAGTGTCCAGTGTCCACAAGTGTCTGCAGAAATTCAAAATCTCCCCTGTCCTATAGACACCTTGTACCTTGTTTTACATTACTATATAGTTTGTTGGATTTTGTCTACATTTCTACCAAAAATGAGGAAGGCTGGTGGAAGAGGCCGTGGAATTGGGCGGGGGTTGGCAGCTGGTAATGATGGTGTTGGTGGTGGATCTGATGGTAGTGGCAAGAGCAAAATAGGACCGAATGCAGGAGGTGTTGAGCCTGCGTCATTGTCTGGCTACATAAGGCCTCGAACGCTTAGTTTTCTAGGAGTTGGCAAACCGCTTTTAAAGCCAGAGCATCAGGAAAAAGTTTTGTCTTACATTGCTGACTCAGCCTCCAGCTCTATCGCCTCCTCTTCTTCAGTTGTAAAAAGTAAAAGTACTGAGTCGTCATTGGAGGCTCATGTTCATGAACCACACCTTTCCTTGTGTCCTTCACCCCAACCAAGATTGAAGGATGACGCAGGCCATACTACTGATTACTCCATGGAGCTGTTTTCACATACCATGCCTGGATTATCAAGTGAAATGGTGAATTACCCAGGCCAAGATGAATCTGACATGGAGTGCACTGATGCACAGCCGCTGATGGATGATTCTGCTGGTACATTCACTCAGAGCACTACATTGTCCTCGCAGTGTACAGAGCCAGATTCTGACCCTGATGAGACTCAGGTGCCCCTTCCCGCACACTATACCACCATACACGGTGACACAGAGGAAGGTGCACATGACATAGAAGAGGAGGTGATGGATGACCCAGTTGTTGACCCAGATTGGCATCCATTGGGGGAAGAGGGTGCTGCTTCCAATAGCTCAGATGAGGAGCATCCACAGCAGACATCGACATCGCAACAGCTGTTATCTGGCAGGCCCGGAGCACTCCAAAAACAGGTTCCAAACATCAAAAGAGTTGCTGGACAGCTTGTCCAGAGGGTCAAAAGATCACAGTGTGCTAGGCCGCAAAATGTCTGCCAAAGTAGGAAGAGTGCAGTGTGGCACTTTTTTGACCAAAATCCTCATGATCAGGCCAAGGTTATCTGTAAGAAGTGCGCAAAGACCTTTAGCCGAGGGAAAAATCTGAAAAATTTGAATACCAGTTGCATGCTTAGACATTTAACCAGCATGCACTTGCAAGCGTGGACACAACACCAAACCTCAAGTGCCACATGTGCAACTGATCACAACGAAGGTAGTCAGCAACGCTACATTGTTTCCCCCACTGTAAGCCCACCGGTTAGCACAGCAGCAAATGTTGAGGTGTCGTTGCAAGGCCACAGCAGTCAGGGAATCCCACTGTTATATCAACGAAAGACTGATTCTAGGCCATCAGAAAGAACACCAACTCCATCACCATCATCAACCCTCTCTCAGTCCGCCCTGTCCACCGCTACTTCCACCATATGCAGCTCTCAAGTCCAGCTCACCCTCCCAGACACTATGAGTAGGTCAAGAAAGTACTCAGTCTCTCATCCGCGTACACTGGGTTTGAACGCCCACATTGCCAAACTAATCTCGTTTGAGATGATGACCTTTCGGTTGGTGGAAAGCGCAGCTTTCCGCGAACTCATGGCCTATGCAGTACCACGCTATGACCTACCCAGTCGCCACTTCTTCTCTCGCAAAGCCATCCCAGCCCTCCACCATCATGTGAAAGACCGCATTGTCCATGCACTCAAGCAGTCAGTGAGCGGAAAGGTGCACCTCACAACTGATGCATGGTCCAGTCGGCATGGCCAGGGCCGTTACGTGTCCATCACTGCGCACTGGGTTAATGTGGTGGATGCAGGGTCCACAGGGGACAGCGGTGGTGGGACAGTGCTGCCTAGCCCACGGTATAGGAAACAGTTGGCTGTAGGCGTTCGACCCTCCTCCTCCTCCTCCTCCTCCAGAAGCGAAAGCTCGTCCACAGAGCGCAGTCGTACGAGCACTCCATCTGCAGCTGCCACTGTTGCACACGAGGTGTCCCCCTATCGAGCAGTTAGTGGAAAGCGTCAGCAGGCAGTGTTGCAGATGATGTGTTTGGGCGACAGACACACCACCGAGGTGCTGGCCGAGTACTTTCAGCGACAAACTGAGTCATGGCTGGGCAGTGTACATCTTGAGGCAGGCAAGGTAGTTAGTGATAACGGGCGTAATTTTGTGGCAGCCATAGCCCTTTCAAAACTCAGCCACATACCTTGCTTGGCTCACACCTTCAACCTGGTGGTGCAGTGCTTCCTCAAAAATTATCCGGAGTTAACAGCCCTGCTCCAGAAGGTGCGAAGACTGTGCGCGCACATCCGCCGGTCGCCTGTACACTCCGTTCGTATGCAGAAGCTGCAGCGATTGCTCCACCTTCCCAACCACCGCCTCATTATCGACATTGCAACAAGGTGGAACTCCACCCTGCACATGGTGGAGCGGCTGTGCGAGCAGAGGCAGGCCATAATGCATTTGTGGGAGGATACACGGCCAGGCACTTTGAGAGCAGACATGGAGTTGACCGGTGTGCAGTGGTCGAAGCTGAAAGACCTCTGTAAAGTCCTTCAGTGTTTTGAGGAATGCACACGGCTGGTAAGTGCAGACGACGCCATCCTAAGCATGAGCATCCCACTTATGCGTCTGCTCATGCAAACTTTGACGCACCTTAAGGAGCAGGCTTCTGCAGCCAATGTTGATGAGGAGGAAGAGGAGGAGGGAATCCTTGATGACATTCAGCCATTGTCTGCTCAGGGACCTCTCCTGGACGAGGTGGAGGAAGAAGAGGAGGAGGAGGATGATGGGGATGATTACTTAGGGGAGGAGGATGCATCTCGTGGGGCAAGTGAAAATGTTGGCGTGGCAAGGTCTGGTACAGGGTTTGTGCGTGACTGGAGGGATGTGGATTTGCCAGAAAGTGCTCCTCCAACCAGCACTCGCAGTGCATCATTGACACCGGGAACATTGGCCCACATGTCAGATTATGCCTTGCAGATCCTAAAAAGGGACCCCCGCATTGCCAAAATGATGAACGATGACGACTACTGGTTGGCCAGCATCCTGGATCCACGCTATAAAGGCAAATTACAAAACATCATGCCACAGGAGAACCTTGACCTAATATTGGCTAATAAACAAGCAACTCTGGTAAATCGTTTGCTTGAGGCATTCCCAGCACACAGCAGCGGTGATGGTTCTCACACGAGCCGTACGGGCCGGGGGCAGCTTGGCAGAGGTGTTCGTGGTGCACACAGCAGAAGTGGCGTTGGAGACAGGGGTTTCATGACAATGTTGTGGACTGATTTTTCAAGTACCGCTCACACAACTGGTAATACTGCATCGATGGAAAGTGACAGGAGACAGCAGTTGTCAACTATGGTTACAAACTACTTTTCCTCCCATATCGATGTTCTCCCACACAGGTCATTCCCCTTTGACTATTGGGCCGCTAAACTGGACACCTGGCCTGAATTGGCACAATATGCCTTACAGGAGCTCGCTTGCCCAGCTGCAAGTGTGCTATCGGAAAGAGTCTTCAGTGCAGCTGGATCAATCCTGACAAAAAAAAGGACCCGTCTGTCAACCCAAAATGTGGATGATCTAACCTTCATTAAAATGAACCACGCATGGGTTTCCAAGGATTTTGTCCCACCTTCCCCTGATGACACATAGGGTGACAGAAAAATGGCTTGCTTTGGTCCACCTCTTCCTGGGACTTGACCTATTTCACCTTTTGCATCAGCTGAATGTCCAACATCAACATATGCCACTTTCTAAAACTCCCTAACTGTGCTGCCTCCCCCCCATGGCCGGGGTCACCACCTAGCGCACGACACCGTGCGAGTGCCGTTGCCCTGGACAGGTGGGTAGGCCGACTCTTGGGCGCGGGCACTGGCACAGGGTCCTTCATAGTGCAATCAAGTGTCTCTGACGGTGGTGGTGCACACCCGCCGTCAGACACACCGCCGTACTATGAGGGGCCCAGTGCCAGTACCGACGCCCATGAGTGGGCCCCCCTTGCTTGGGCAGGGCCCCAGCATTTGCAATCTTTACCTCTCCCTGCTCCTCCGTTGTGTAGTCTGGGCCGTCAAATCCATACTGTGCCTGACACCGTCTGAGCCTGCCTCCTGATGTATAGACATATATTTTGAATGTGTACGCTATCCATACATGTTATCTGGGGATACGGTACCCTTTCTAACCTTTGTGCAATCACGTGCAATCCATACTGGGCCTAACACCGTCTGAGCCTGCCTCCTGATGTATAGACATATATTTTGAATGTGTACGCTATCCATACATGTTATCTGGGGATACGGTACCCTTTCTAACCTTTGTGCAATCACGTGCAATCCATACTGGGCCTAACACCGTCTGAGCCTGCCTCCTGATGTATAGACATATATTTTGAATGTGTACGCTATCCATACATGTTATCAGGGGATACGGTACCCTTTCTAACCTTTGTGCAATCACGTGCAATCCATACTGGGCCTAACACCGTCTGAGCCTGCCTCCTGATGTATAGACATATATTTTGAATGTGTACGCTATCCATACATGTTATCTGGGGATACGGTACCCTTTCTAACCTTTGTGCAATCACGTGCAATCCATACTGGGCCTAACACCATCTGAGCCTGCCTCCTGATGTATAGACATATATTTTGAATGTGTACGCTATCCATACATGTTATCCGGGGAAACGGTACCCTTTCTAACCTTTGTGCAATCACGTGCAATCCATACTGGGCCTAACACCGTCTGAGCCTGCCTCCTGATGTATAGACATATATTTTGAATGTGTACGCTATCCATACATGTTATCCGGGGATACGGTACCCTTTCTAATTTTTGTGCAATCACGTGCAATCCATACTGGGCCTAACACCGTCTGAGCCTGCCTCCTGATGTATAGACATATATTTTGAATGTGTACGCTATCCATACATGTTATCCGGGGATACGGTACCCTTTCTAACCTTTGTGCAATCACGTGCAATCCATACTGGGCGTGAGAACGGCTGGCGAGCTGTTAAGCAAGCTACAGCACCTGTGGTTTGCACACGTAAGTTTTTCATTTTTTCAGGAATGACGGTTAGGCCTAATTCCGGAACTGCGGTTGACCTGCACTTACTGGGAAATCATTGTTCGCGGGTAATAATTGTAATCAGTGATCCCCATCACTAACGTTGTTCAGCGGGTTATCTGCACCTGTAAGCGACAAACGCTGGCCTTTTCAGTGTAGCGCACATGCAGCCACGGACATGTAAGGGCATGACACACCAGTTATTGGCCAATCTCATGTGCCAGAGCCTCACGTGTCCCTCTAGTAAGCCGGACTCGGACCGCGGGGCATGACGGAGTCTCGTTCGTTAACGGAATTAAGCTTGCAATGTGTGCATCTGTTCTGTAGCTGGCATGGTTGAGGTTTCCCAGGTGGAGTAGAATTTAACCGTAGGCTCCACTCCTGGTGGTGCCCTTCTGGACATTCCTTTAAGGTTCAGCTTTGCAACCATACTGCCCACGTAAAACAAACACTTTGCCTTCATGAACGCTGTTTGGAGGGTCATGACTCGTGGGAATAACGCCGCCCAATCAGTTAACCTGCTAGAGAGATCGTTCGTTGCTCCCAAGCATGACATCACACTCCCTAGGAAGAAGGTAATGCCACTGTGGCGACCGTACTCCTGGGGGTGACACAAGTGCACTGATGCCCAGCCACTGCTCAATGAATCTGCTGGTACATTGACCCAGACCACTACATTCCCCTCGCACGCTACACGACCTGAATCTGACCCTGATGAAACTCAGGTTACCCTTCCCATATACAGTTCCATCTTACACGGTGACAAAGAGGAAGCTGCAGATGAAAGTGCAGGTTCGGCCCACCCGCCATCAGACACACCACCGTACTATCAGGGGCCCTGTGCCAGTGCCGTCGCCAACGAGTGGGCCCCCCCTGCTTGCTCAGGATCACAGCACTTGCAAAGTTGAAATACTGTGCAGTGAGATGGAAGATGGGGACGACGAGGAGTCCAGACAAGTACAGGGATTCCCTAGCGAGGAGACTTATTTGATTGTTTTCAATGTTGAGACAGCAATTTTTGGGGAGCACTATACTCTGGAGAATGATATATGGGGCCCACCATACACTGGAACATTCCAAAGGTGGACATCAGACACTGGAGCAGCATTTACAGGGCCCATTATACACTAGAGCATTAGAAATGGGGCCCATTATGTTTGGAGCATTATTTGGGCCCATAAGACAGTGGAGCTTCATCCATGGGGACCAACATATACTGTAGCATTATGTGGAGCTCATCATATACTGTTTCAAACATTATATGGGACCAATGATTCTGTATGGAGAAATAGATGGGCCTCGTCATGAGATGTAAAAAGTGAAGTATTTTTCATTGTACTATACCGCTATTTCTCTGCCGTATCGGAGCATGATGAGTTGTGGTATGTGTTAAAGGGGCACTCTTTCGCCCAGGGCACATGAAAAGCTGCAGCCAGCCCTCCCCCCCCACAACTTTAGCCAAATAACCCCCATTTTTCAGTGCGTAACTTGTATTATGAAGTTAATTAAGGTTGACAAGCTTAAGTAAGAAGAATTGATGCTTTTGGCATTCAAATGGGCACTGTAGGTGTGTTTCCTGTCCTCCTCTCACTGCCGACTTTTATTCCCCATTGACTTACATTGGGTTTCGTGTTTCGGGACGACCCCGACTTTTCCCTATAATCGGACGATCTTGCTCGACCCGACTTTTGGAAAAGTCGGGTTTCACGAAACGAAACTCGACCCTAAAAAAACAAAAGTCGCTCAACTCTACTTATAATCTATGATATACTGATGCTGATTTTGTCCTAGTTATTCTTTTCTTTTTGTTGTATTTTGAGATTGAAAATTATTTAACCTTTCAATAAAAACGGAATTTTGAAAAAAAAAAAATGGAGGAGTGATAGGAGAGAAAGGATGGGAAAGAGTAGGAGAAAAGAAAAAGGGAGGAGGAAAGGAAAAAGAGAGAAGGAAAAGGAGAAAATATGATAGGAAGTGACAGTAAAAAAAGGGGGTTGGAGGAGACAGACACAAGGGTGAGGAAAGAGAGAGGAAGAGGAAAGAATAGAAAAGGGGAAAGAGGGAGAGAAGGGGAGAAAAGAGGAAGAGAGAAAAGGGAGAAGAGCGATAAAACAGGATTTTTGGTTACTTAAGTGGCACCCCAGGAGGAGTCCGGTTGCCACAGTGACATTGCCTGTCTCATGAGGTTGATGTCATGCCTGGAAGCAAGGAGGAGTCCCCTTACCAGGTAACACCAGCATCCAACACTTTTCCTGACTCCAGACCTGAAGGGGGAGCGTCAACACCTGGTTTCAGGGGAGCTTCCCTATCAGTTCTGGCCTGAAGCAGGGCTAGGGATTCTGGGAGAGGGAGTGAGAGAGCAGTGAGGGAGGAAGAGGGAAGTCGAGGAGAACCAGGGGAGTGGAGCTATAACCAAGCTCACCCCAGAGCTGAGCGCTAGAAGTCGGACGCCGGAGTCCGTGGCTGCGCGGGTACAGAAGTCCAGCAGCTAAATCCAGAGGGCAGGGGATTGCAGGTCTCCTGGCCCCATCAAACACCCGTCGGCATAGCAGCACCCCAGAGCCCGGAGTCGCCACAAAGGAGTGACACCTGTAGTAGGCTCAAGCTGCCTGCCATACGGGCAAGGACTTAAGTACAGGAAGGAACAAAGGCCCGAGGATAGCTTTAGGCAGCAAGGACCTCAGAGGACAGCGCAATAGAAAGGCATCAAAACCCATCTGGATTAGTGGACCCTAAATTGCTTCCAGGCTGCCCGGATCTCCATTATCATCTGTTATCAGTGCTCCGGTCTGCTCCTCAAACCATCAAGTAAAGGTAAAGGAAACCACAACCCCTGAGTCTTGAGTCATTCCTCACTCCCTCAGTCCTGCACCCCAACATCCATGATCCCTTATAAGAACAGTACTGATAACCCTGGGGCCCCGCTCCACCTGTTGGGAGCAGAACCATCCCAACTGTGTCACCATCGGCCCCAGTGGACTCCTTAAGCATCGCCGGCCATCCATTGCCGAACACCACAGGTGGCGTCATGCTAAATCCCCTATAAACTTTCCCCTTCAGCATTTTATTGCACGCCAAGGGCCGCGGACCGGGTCCCTGCTGCAGTGACAAACCCCTGGAGAACTCTCTGGCCCGGATCGATTACCCCACGGCCTTGGTGGGCATCGCACTTACCGTAAAATATGTTTCTTGGAGCCTTCATTGGGGGACACAGGAAACCATGCGTGTATGCTGCTGCCACTAGGAGGCTGACACTACGCACAAAAAAGTTAGCTCCTCCTCTGCAGTATACACCCCACCGACTGGCACTAAGTTAATTAGTTAGCGAGAAAGCAGTAGGAGATGCCACAAGATAGAGAGAACGAAAACAGACAACTCAAACAGTAACAATATAACACAGTAAAAAGAGCTGTGTCTCCAAATGAAGCCTCCAAGAAACAGATTTTACCAAGTAACCAAAAATCCTGCTTTCTCTATCACTTCATTGGGGGACACAGGAAACCATGTGATGCCCCAAAGCAGCAGTTCAGAACTCACCACTGCCTCCTGCAAGATCCTTCTACCTAGACAGACGTCTACCAAAGCGTAGGTATGGATCTTATAAAATTTGTCGAATGTGTGAATGGAAGACCAGGTTGCCGCTTTGCAAAGTTGTGTGGCGGATGCCCTATGGTGTACCGCCCAGAAGGCGCCCACTGCCTGGGTAGAGTGTGCCTTAATCCCAGGAGGGAGCACTCTGTTCTTGACACAGTAAACCACCAAAATTGCCATCCTGATTCAGCAAGCAATCGTAGCCTTGGAAGGCCAATAGGCCTCTTCGCACACCCTCGGGAATGACAAAAAGAGACTCCATCTTCCTAAAGGGAGCGGTCCTAGCCAAATAAATCCACACCTCCCTGACCAGGTCCAACCTGTTCAGCGAACACTCCAGAGGATGAGTCAGAGCGGGACAAAAGGAAGGACAATATCCTCATTTAGGTGAAAGGCGGACCCCACCTTGGGAAGAAAGGACGGTAGAGGTCACAAAACCACCTTCACCTGGTGAAGAACCAAGAAAGGAGGGTGACAGAAAGAGCTGCCAATTCCGAGATGCTCCTAATAGAGGTGATAGCCACAAGAAACGCCACCTTCCAAGACAGAAAGGACAGATAGACCTCTCAGAGAGGTTCAAAGGGGGCACTCCTAAGGGCCTCCTGGACTAGATTGATGTCCCAGGGGTCCACGAGTGTCCGGTACGGGTGAGCCGCATGCGCTACCCGTGAGGGAAAAGTTCTGACCTGAAGACGGGAGGATATATTTTTCTGAAAAAGAATAGAAAGCGCTGACACCTGGCCCTTTAGTGAACTAAGAGCAAGACCAGAGTCGAATCCCACCAGGAGAAATGCCAGAATGGAAGGGAGAGAAGAGGACATAGGCGGGATGTGATTGGACTCACCAGCTGAAATAGGCTTTCCAAGTCTGATAATATTCTGGAAGATTACGGCTTCCTAGCTTGGATCATGCTGTGAATCACCTGATCTGAAAACCCAGACGCTCTCATAACTGCGGTTTCAACAGCCACGATGTTAAATTGAGTGACTGAGAATTCTGGTGAAAGATCGGTCCTTGCGACAGAAGATCCGGTCTGTCTGGAAGTCTCCAGAGAGCATCCGCGAGAAGTTTGACGATCTCTGCGAACCAAGACCTCCTGGGCCAATCCAGTGCAATCAGAATGACCGGCACCCTTTTAGCCTTGATCTTCTTCAACAGCCTTGGAAGGGGGAGGAGACAGATAGGGAAGGGCAAACTGTGACAAGGGTGTAAGAAAATGAGCCGAGACAGAGTCAGCGGTGTCTGGTGCCCTTCGGGACTGTCACCACTGTTGGTGGGGGGGTTTCTTCTAAGAGGGAGAGACCTTTCTGTTGGACAGCAGGGGGTGCGGGGTATATAAGGAGACCTGAGCACGGGAACGGACCAGACTTGGCAGGAAGATGACAGGGGACAGTTGACTCCTCCTCCTCTGCTTGCACTGACAACTTCATGTCACCCAACCCTCAGCATGCTGACCCATACTTTCAGATATCGCTGTTGTGACTGTGATAGAAGATAAACTGCCTAGAGACTATTCTGAAAGATCACCAGTTGCCATGGACTGTAAGCGTGCCAAGTCTCGTGTCTGGCACCATTGATGAGGAATCCGCCTAAAAGACTGTTTCCACATTGCGGCGCACTCAAGTCGAGCAGGACAGAACCCATCAGCACTGTCGGGAGACAGTGCTTCTCATAACTCCGTAGCAGAGCCAGAGACTTTGTACACGATGTGCGATGCCGATGGGAGATTTTTCAGCCTTTCCCCTGCAAGAACTGCAAGTGATAAGATACCATGTTTCTTTATCTCTTATTCCTGAGCATTGTGTTCATATGTGAATTTTCTCTGTTCATTACTGGTCTTGCCTCCCTGCGTGGAGTATTACCTGTTAATTTCCTGTTAAGTAAACCCTTGTTAACCCCTTCTCTGTCTCCGGCTATTCACTGCATCCAACGGACTTCTCCTCTTTACATTTTGGTGTAGTCGGCAGGATGCAGTCTGGCAGTGGGGAGGCGGTAGAACAGGCGGCTGGGCCCAGAACCAGCATCTCTCTGGGGGCCATGCTGAGTAACTTGCCAAAGTTTACGGGGTCTATTACTATGTTGTGGAGCTGGACGGAACGAACGAGGGGTATGATGAGAATGCACCCGATGACCCCCGCACTCGAGGCCGAGGTGGCCATTATGGCTTTGGATGGAGAGGCCCGGGACTCCGTGATGCTGCGCTCCCCCCGAGACTGTGATACATTTGCTAAAGTACTTCAGACTTATAGTCGACTCATGGGGACCCCACTGACATAGGAGAACTTAAGACTCGCCTGTTTAGCCGTATGCAAAGGGAGGAGGAGATGGCTACGCAATATATGAATGCCCTACAAGAATTACACACAACCATTGTCAGAAAAGATGGGGTGGGGATAGGGCAGACGGATGTCGTGCTGCGTGATTTGCTGGTGACTGGCCTGCGGGATGCCCTGACCAAATGGACCCTGAGAGAGCAGGTGCAGGTAGACTCTCATATCATTTTTGCTGACATAGGTAAGGAGGCCCGCTCACTTGAACAGGAGCAGGGGGTGACAGTCCCGGTAAGGAAGGTCCAGAGCGGTGATGCAGCAGTACAGTTGGAAGTTGAACCCCAATGAGTTGAAGAGATGCAAAGAGAACTGTTGAATATCCAAGGGGAACTAGCTCAAATGAAAGAAAAAGTTGAAACCAGCCAGTGCATCGCCGGAAGTCAGGGGGAAGCAAATGTCCGTAACGAGGCCCGAAGGTTCCGGCGACCTAGGTCTTTTGCATGTTACAACTGAGAAGAGATTAGACATATGGCTAGAGAATGGCCTCGGCTGCGCCACCCATTAAACTAGAGGGCTCCGAGCCTGGGGGACATCGCCCAGAGCCAGAATGGAAAAGAATGAGTAGTGAAAGTCTCACGAATCTGGTGTCCACATGGTGTGGGCTGAGGTCGATGGCCGGGCCATGCGTTGCCTGGTGGATACCGGGTCTCAAGTGACCACAATGCCGTAAGCGTACTTCCGTCGACCCTTCCCAGAAACCCTCAGACCCGAGTGGGGCCCGTCGATAAAGCTGACGGCGGCAAACAACCTAGCCATCCCAGTCGCAGTGGTGGTATGGATGCAGGTCTCCCTGTGTGGGAAGGATCTTGGATGGAGGGGTATTGTGCTGATTCAGGGAGAGGCTGGTCATGGTCACATTGTCACGTTGGGGATGAATATCCTGAAAGAGTTTGGAAAGCTGCTGAGTGATGAGCCATTCCACTCGTCTCTAAATCAGTGGAGTCCGCACACCCCCCAGCAGCGAGTGTTTCAACAGTTAATTCACACAGCCCATGTGCAGGAAGTCTCCGGTCAAAGAGAAACTCTAGGAAAAGTGATTGTGCTGGCATCCACTCAACTCACCTTAACACCAGAGCAGACTGTGCTAACACTGCCTGTCTGAGCACATGATCCGCTGGAGGGGGTGGAAGTCCAATTGGAACCTTCGGTTGTGGAACAACTGTCAGCAGGACTCTTGGTGGCCCGAGCGCTGGCTGTGGTACGAGGGGACGGTGCTTGTATGCTGCGTGAATTTGACAGACCAGGAAAATTATCGTCCCACACCAAGGTGAAGTTGCGTGGGTAGTGGGCATGCCCGAAGAAGACATACCGGCCCAGGATATACAGTTGGTAGTGAATCTGGAAGACCCGTGGTCGGTGAGAGTCACCACCTCTCCGACGGCCGAACCTCAATACATCCAAGAGGGTCGGCGTGTCTTAGAACAGATGCGCGCTGAATTGTCCAAACTCACGCCCACCTAAGTGCATCAAGTAGAAACATTACTGGGGCGATGTCAGTTCGTTTTTTCAAACCATGAAAATGACTTCGGCTGCACCATGGCGATTACCCACGAGATATCAACGGGGGATACAGCACCCATACAAGAGCGTTATTGGCAGATTCTCCCCCAGTTATATCAGGAAGTGAGAGAAATGCTCGGCCAGATGCTGCAGGCGGGTGTCATCAGGGAAAGCCAGAGTCTATGGGTGGCCCCCATTGTGCTGGTGCGGAAGAAAGACAGGTCCTTGAGGTTCTGTGTTATATCCAACGGACCTCTCCTCTTTACAAGGGTATTGCAAAAGCGTCAACACCCACCGCGAGAGGACCACGGGACCTGGAAATGAACCGTGGGACCTTCCTGTTCAGCCGGGACGCCGTGAGGTCCACATCCGGAGTCCCTCATCGAAGGCAAATCTGATGGAAGACTTCCTGATGCAAAGATCACTCTCTGGCCACGAGACCCTCATTGCTGAGAAAGTTAGTGGCCCAATTGTCCACGCCGGGGATGTGCATTGCAAATATTGCCGGAACCGTCACCTTTACTCAGAGGAGAATCTTGGAAACCTTGGCCATCGTCAAGGGGCTCAGAGTCCCTCCCTGGCAATTGACATATGCCACCGCCGTGGCATTGTCTGTCTGAACTCGGATTGACAGACCCCTGAAAAGCCTTTCTCAATGATGGAGGGAAAGAAAAATGTCCGTTATCTCGAGGACATTGATCGGAAGAGAGGATTCCTCTGCTGAGCAACGTCCCTGGACAGTCAGATGACCAAAGATGGCACCCCAGCCAAGAAGGCTGGCGTCCGTCGACACCACCTGCCAATGAATGGGAAGGAAAGACCGACCCTGGAAGATGAGAGGGGATGACAGCCACCAACTGAGAGATCGTTTGACTTGGGAAGAGAGCCGAAAAGGGCCATCCAGAGAGAGAACAGACTTGTTCCGCTGAGACAGGATGGCCTGCTGAAGTGGTCTTGAATGCAATTGCGCAAAAGGAATTGCTTCTGACACTGCCACAATCCTCCCAGGACCGCCATGGCAGAGCGGAAAGATGGAAGCCGGGGGCCCTGCAGAGAGCAAACCCCCTGTAGGAGGATTGCTCTCTTCTCTTTGGGAAGAAAAACCCTTGTCTGCTGGGTGTTGAACAGCATGCCTAGAAAAATGAGGCGCTGAGTCGAGACAAGGCAAGACTTTTCTCTGTTGACTATCCATCCGAAGCGGGACAGGGTGTCGACAACGATGGACAGACTTTCCTGGACCTGAGAAAAAGCCTTGATGAGGATGTCGTCGAGGTACGGGATGAGTACTAGGCCTCTGATACGCAGAACGGCCACTAACGCTGCCATGATTTTTGTGAAAAACCTGGGAGCGGTTGCGAGCCCGAAAAGTAAAGTGACGAACTGAAAATGGTCCCGCTGCACCTCGAAATGCAGGAATCTCTGATGCCCTGAGAAGATAGGGACATGGAGAGAGGCGTCCTGGATGTCTGTGGAGCACAGTTACTCCTGCACCTCCATGGAAGCAATTACTGAATGTAGGGACTCCAGTTGGACCCTTTTGTTCAGTAACTTTTGATCATGGATGGGTCGAACAGCGCAGTCCTTTTTCGGCACCACAAATAGGTTTGACTAAAAACCTGTGAAACGTTCCCACTCTTGAACGGGAACAATCACCCCTGAACTGAAGAGAAGCAATGGATGCCCGGAAACCCAGAACCAGAGAAGCATCTCTTGGAGGACAGGATTCTAAGAATCAATCTCAGGGCTGCAAAACGAAATCTATTTTGTATCCTGAGGATACCACCTCCCTGACCCATGCGTCCTCCACCGAGGCAAGCCAGACGTCTCTGAAAAATCAGAGATGGCCGCCCAGCCTGGGAGATTCCCTGGAAACTTGAGATGAGTCATGCAGAGGAAGATCTGCCAGGTCTAGGCCTGGCGAATCTACCCTGTGCATTACAGGGATGCCAGAAGGAAGTGGGTTTAAAGGAAGCCCTTTTCCTATCCCTTTTCTTCATGCCAAGAGAGCTTGTGGCCTCTCTTAGCGTGAAGAAACCTCCACCTCAGAGGAAAGGCAAAAGGGATGCAAGGACCGGAACTGACACTTCAGAGGAGGCCAGCGAGGTTTGGACTGAGGAAGGAGGGAGCCTGTCCTTCCGGTGGCCTCCCTAATAATTTGTTCCAACTTGGAGCCAAATAGACGGGAACCCTGGAAAGGCAAGTTAGGAAGGGACTTTTTTGAAGATAAATCCACCTGCCAGGTCTTAAGCCAAATAGTCCATTGGATGGCCACAATATTGCTGGACGCCTGAGCCACGCATGAGACAGTGTCCAGGGAGGTGGATACTATGTACTGTCCTGCATAAGAGATCTGGTCCGCGAGGTTGGCCAATTCCTCCGGTTGAGCTCCAGCCAGAATGCCCTGACGGAGTTGCTTAGCCCATGCAGTTATGGTCCTCAACACCCAGGTGGTGGCAAAGGCCGGACACAATGTAGAAGCGGCCGCTTCAAAGGCAGACTTTGCAAAAGATTCTATTATCCTGTCATTGGAGTCCTTGAGGGATGCTCCATTTGTAAGCGGGAGGACCGTGTTGGTGGAGGGTCTACAGTTGGAAAAGGAGTCCAGTTCGCAGTGAGCTCAGGGGCGAAGGGATATAGGATGCAGAGGCGCTTCCTTCTTTGGAATCGTCTGATTGGGTTTTCCGATTCCCTGGCAAGAACCTCCTCAAATTCTCTATGTAGGGCAAAAGCCTTAGGAGATGGTTTTGACTGCGTAAACAAAACTGCCTGTTCTGCGGGTTCCATAGAGATAACCTTAATGCTAAAGGTCTGGTTGACCGCCACAATGACAACTCTGGACCATGTCTCTCATATTAGAGGCCTGGTCAGAATCCAGGTCCGAGTCATCTTCCGATAGCTGCGTCCGAAACTGCCTCACCTGACTCAGGAGAGGAGGATCAGGAAAAGGCAGACCACTAGGGGAAACCGGGGAGAGAGATGGAGCAGGAAGAGGATCTAGAACGACGCTCCTGCCTGGATCTCTTACAGCCTATGTTGGAAGGCACAGAGGGTGAGTCCTGTGACCCACTAGTAACGGCAGATGCTGGAAGGGGCAACCTGTCAAGAACGGACATGATGGTCTGCGACACCTTGGTGTAGTCTGCCGCAGATTGTGACAGAGAGGAAGCCCACATGGAAAAGGGGCACCACTCTCCCCTGGGGCAGTAGGGGGCTCCTGGGTAGTGGGTACAGGGGGACTGCTGCAGTCCTGACAGAAGGGAGAGGACTGACCTGAAGGTACAAAGTGTCTGACAAGAGCAGAGTAAGAAGAGGAAGTGGAAGTAGGAGGACAAGAACACTCTCCTTTAGGATTAGGCATGATGAGCAGACCCACTAACTTATGCCAGAAGGTTAGGGGACAGGAAGAGAATGCAGAGGAGAGTGTCAGTCTGCAGAGCAGAGCTACTCACAGTAAGATGCAGGTGTCCTGAAGTCTGCTTCCCAGCTGTAGAAGGCTGCAGAGCAATTGTAGGCAGAAAAGATGCAGGTCCAGCAGGGAAATGCCACCTTCCGGATGCAAAAGCTGGAAATGGTGACCGCAAGGAGGATGAAAGGGACCGGCAGAGAGAAAGCGTGCGCTGCAGGGGGGGTGGGCGACACTGAATAAAAAAGCCCACTCTCTGAAGCCGGAACAGGGGCGGAGCTAACCGCTAGGTCCAGGAGATGAGCAAGATCGAGACAGCTGCTGAGCTAAACTTTTGAAGGCTGGATGAGGGGGCGTAGCTAGTCGCCGGGGACAGGAAGAGGAAGTGTGTAAGCTATAAGCTGGAAAAAGCCCGCCCGAAGTGCTGAGAAGAAAGGGAGGAGCCAAATGCCAAGACTAGGTCCGAGAGAAGCCGGGACCTAGATTAGTGACTGTGACTGCCGAGACGGGGGAGCAGCGCAGAGGACCAAAAAGCACTGCGAAAGGTAGCCCAGAGCCCCAATTCCATAGGGAAACAATTCCACTAGAGCCCCAGAAAAAAAGTTAGGGACTAGGGGGAAAAGAACACAACATCTTCTTTTTGTCTTCATCCTTTCACTGGAGGCTGGACTGGAGCAGGATGGCAGGAGCACTGGAGGCAGGACTGGAGTAGGATGGCAGGAATACTGAAGGCAGGACTGGAGTAGGACGGCAGGAACCCTGAAGGCAGGACTGGAGTAGGACGGCAGGAACACTGAAGGCAGGACTGGAGTAGGACGGCAGGAACACTGAAGGCAAGACTGGAGTAGGACGGCAGGAACACTGAAGGCAGGTCTGGAGCAGGACGGCAGGAACACTGAAGGCAGGACTGGAGCAGGACGGCAGGAACACTGGAGACAGGACTGGAGTAGGATGGCAGGAACACTGAAGGCAGGACTGGAGCAGGATGGCAGGAACACTGAAGGCAGGACTGTGGAAGAGAACAAGGAACACGGGTAGCAGGACTGAGAAGCTGCTGCGAGGAGCAGCCGAGACTGGAACTGCAGGAGCAGAGTGCACACGATGAAGCGAGGCCAGAGTGTTAGGAAACACAACAATCAGGCGCCTCCCTCAGGGGGAAGCGGCCTGATATGGCCCCATCTGGTCAGCCATTGGTCCAAAGGTGCTTCCGGGTCAGGGCACAGCCGGAGCATAAGAAGCAGGAAGGAGGTGCAGCCGCGGCCTATGGCGCATGCGCATAGCATGCAGGGAAGGCATCGGTCACGAGCCCGTCTCAGGTGCCCGCCGCAGCCGTCGGGTGGAGAGAGGCTGCGGCGTGGGGGCGGAGGCCGACTGCGGCGTGGGAGCGGAGGCCGGGTGAGTATGGCGGAGCGGTGTAACAGTACCCCCCCCAAGCCGCCCCCCCGGATGTTAGCAAGAAACCTCTTGAGGATACGGGGAGCACTGATATTCTCCCGAGGCTCCCAGGATCTCTCCTCAGGACCAAAGCCCTTCCAATCAGCAAGAAAGAAAGGCCTACCTCTAAGCCTTTTCGCGAGAATGTCCTGCACTTCAAAAACGTCGTTGGCACCCACCGGCTCAGGACCAGGATCAAGCGAGGAATGGAAACAATTCAGCAATCAGCACCACAGGCTTCAGGAGAGAGACGTGAAAGGTGTTCGGGATCTGGAGCGAAGCAGGCAACTTCAATTTGTAGGCGACTTCGTTAATACGTCCCAGAATTTCAAACGGACCGATGTAGCGTGGGCCCAATTTGTAGGAGGGCAGTTTTAATCGGATGAATTTGGAGGAGAGCCAGACCTTGTTGCCAACACGATACGGAGGAGAATCCAACCTCTATTTGTCTGCATAGTTCTTCATCTGATCAGCGGATCTCTTGAGTGATGTGTTGGTCTCAGCCCAAATCTTAGAAAATTCCGAGGACAAGGCGTTGGCCGCGGGTACCTCAGAGGCAGGAGTTATCCGAAGAGGAACACCAGGATGTCTGCCAAAAACAATAAAAAACGGAGACTTGGCCGAAGACTCACCAGCATGGTTGTTATAAGCGAACTCTGCCCAGGGGAGTAAGTTGATCCAATCGTTCTGGTGGGCGTTAGAGAAGTGACGTAAGTATCCCGTAAGCATCTGGTTGGTACGCTCTACCTGTCCGTTGGACTGTGGATGGTAGGCCGAGGAGAAGTCGAGGGAAACGTTCATGAGCTTACAAAGCGAACGCCAGAACTTGGAGGTAAACTGAACCCCTCGGTCAGACACAATGCGTCGAGGTAGTCCGTGAAGTCTGAAGATTTGACGAATGAAGATTTTGGCCTGCTCCAGCACTGAGGGAAGACCGGGCAGAGGGATGAAGTGAGCCATCTTGGAAAAACGATCCACCACCACCAGAATGACTGTGCAGCCCGCAGAGCAGGGTAGGTCGGTGATGAAATCCATGGCGATGTTTTCCCAAGGAACCGTAGGGACAAGCAACAGAAGCAACAAGCCGGATGGAGATCTCTGTGGCACTTTGTTTTTTGCACAGGATGGACAAGAAGTCACAAAGTCGAGTACATCTAGGCAAAGCGTGGGCCACCAGTAGTGACGCGTGATAAGGTCAAGGGTCTTCTTAGTTCCGGCATGGACGGACAGTTTGGAGGAGTGCCCCATAGAAGAACCTTTCGCTTGAGATTCTCTGGCACAAGCGTCTTGCCAGGTGGGGGAGTAAGCCAGTTCACCGGAGCCACTGTGATGATCCTAATGGGATCAATGATATGCGAAGGTTCCTCCGTGGATTCGTGTGGCTGGAAGACCCTGGACAGGGCGTCGGCTTTGGAATTCTTGTTGCCATTACGGAATCGGAGCTTGAAATCAAATCGGGCGAAAAATAAGGACCATCTGGCCTGGCGAGGGTTAAGTCTCTGGGCAGACTGGAGATAGGCCAGATTCTTGTGGTCCGAGAAGATGACAAAAGGATGGACAGCTCCTTCCATGCCAACTTGATGGCCAAAAGTTCCCGGTCGCCGATCGAGTAGTTACACTCAGATGGAGAAAAGGCCTTCGAGAAGAAGCCACAAGGGTGCAGGCGACCGGAGGCGGTTCTCTGGGACAGTACCGCCCCGCCACCCGTCGAGGAAACGTCCACCTCGAGTGCAAAAGGTCGATCGCTCTCAGGGCGATGCAGGACCGGAGCCGTGGAGAAAGCCCGTTTTAGGGTCAGAAAGGCCTCCTCTGCCTCAGGAGACCAATCCTTGGAAGTAGACCCTTTACGGGTGAGCGCAGAAATGGGTCTTGTGATCGCGGAGAAGTGGGAGACAAATTGCCGGTAATAGTTGGCGAACCCGGGGAATCGTTGTATCGCCTTTAATCCGACGGGGCAAGGCCATTTGAGGATGGCAGACAACTTCTCGGGATCCATCCTTAGACCAGCGTCGGAGATAATGTATCCCTGGAATGGCAGAGAGGTCTGTTCGAAGAGACATTTCTCGATCTTCGCATACAGGCGGTTCTACCGAAGACGCTGAAGCACCAGGCGGACACTCTTTCTGTGGGACGAGAGGTCAGGCGAGAAGACGAGGATGTCGTCTAAGTACACAATCACACAGGAGTACAAGAGATCCCGGAAGATGTCATTGATGAACTCTTGAAAGACTGCAGAAGCATTGCAAAGACCGAAGGGCATGACCAGGTACTTGTAATGGCCATCTCGAGCGTTGAAAGCGGTCTTCCACTCGTCACCTGCACGGATACGGCCCAGATTGTAGGCTCCTCTGAGGTCCAGCTTGGAAAAGGCCCTGAGCCACTCTGAGATGGTCAAACAGCTCAGGAATGAGTGGAAAAGGGTACCTGGTCTTGATGGTAATCTCATTCAAGCCCCTATATTCAATGCACGGCCGTAGAGTTCCGTCCTTCTTTTTGACGAAGAAGAACCCGGCTCCCGCGGGCGAAGAGGATTTCCGTATAAAGCCTTTGGCGAGGTTCTCTCGGATGTACTCGGACATGGCGGTGGTCTCTGCACGAGACAGAGGGTAGATTCTGCCCCTTGGAGGGGTTGAACCAGGAACAAGTTCAATTGGGCAGTCAAACGGCCGGTGTGGAGGGAGGACCTCCGCATCCTTCTTATCAAAAACATCGGCGTAGGAGCTGTAAGCTGGAGGAAGACCCGGGAGGTCTGTAGGTGACCGAGGAGCAGCCGCCAGGCAGACAGGAGTCAGACAGCGAGCTTGGCACGGGTGCCCCCAGCGGAGTATCTCCCCAGAAGACCAGTCGAGAACAGGCTAATGAGTCCCTAACCATGGAAGACCGAGTAGAATGGCGTGAGAGAGCTTAGGTAAAACGTAAAAGGCTATCTTCTCTCAATGTAAGGCTCCGACTTGCAACTCCACCTCTTCAGTGACCAAGGTGACGGTCACCTGTAGCGGTTTGCCATCCACGGTGGCAATCTGAATTGGGTTAGATAGAGTGACTACAGGAATTTGGTATTTGTCCACCTCTTCCGGCCGAATGAAGTTACCCGCTGAGCCCGAATCCACATAGGCCACCTCGGAACCACGCCTCCCTCCTGAAACCAAAAGCACAGAAATCGTAAGGCATTGAGAGGGATCATCATCACCTAGGAAGGCCTCTCTTACCTGACCTAGGTGGAGTTGTTTCCCTGTCTCTTAGGACAGGTGCAGATATAGTGTGACGAATCACCACAATAGAGGCACAGACCTTGTGCCCGTCTCTCTCTCTGACGCAACTCGGCCAACCTGAGATGATCTATCTTCTCACCCGAAGAGAAGGAAGAGGACCCGACCAAACGGGAGCTGGCAGACCGGGTGAAAGGAGGAACTGACCTGGAGGACCGCCTGTCTCTCGCTGACTCCCGAGCGCGCTCCAGGAAGCGCAGGTCAATGCGGGTAGCCAGCGAGATAAGGTCCTCTAAGGTGGATGGGGTATCTCGACCTGCGAGTTCATCCTTTATTCTACTAGAAAGACCGCGCCAGAATGCCCCCACCAAAGCCGCGTTATTCCAGCCGAGCTTGAAGGAGAAAGCGAATAGCGTACTGTCCGACCGTGAGAGAGCCCTGGTGTAAGTTAATGTGACTCAGTGAGAGAGGCTAACCGACCCGGCTCATCGAAAACCTTACGAAACGTATCCAGGAAAACCGGGAGACTCGAGACGACCGGGTCGTCACGTTCCCAGAGCGGGTTTACCCAAGACAGGGCCTCTCCCTCCAGATGGGACATGATGAAGGCCACTTTGGCCCGATCCGAGGGATGTTGCTGCGGCAGCCATTCAAAGTGGAGACTACACTGATTTAATAACAGAGCTTGGGATCCCCGGTGAAACGAGGCGGCTTGGCGAGGCGGGGCGTCGGGAGAGCAGTAGACGCAGGAGGAGGAGTCGGCACTGCAGTGGCAGCCTGGAGGGCCGACAAGCAACTGTCAAAGGAGGCCATATAGGACAAAATGTGGGCTTGAGTATCTTGCTGCTGACCCAGCTCCTGTTAGAGACTGGCCAGCTGAGTGGCATTTCCAGGAACGGCCACCTGTAAGGCCGACAAACGGGTGTCCATCGACTTCATGACTGACATAATGCGCCCCTGATTCTCCCGTAGGAATAGCAACTCTTTCTGGGTAACAGCTGTAGTACCGGCGGAGTCCATGGCCTGATCGTACTGTTAGCGTGGGTGGTCTGGAGCAGGAAACTCCGGGAGTGGACCCTCTGGACCGTGGCACCGAGGGACCCCGGGCGAGCTGCCAGGTAGGAAAGAGTACCATGGTAGCCGGTACCGAGAGGGGTGGCTCAGGATGGACCGGAGTAAGACTGAGACTGGAGTAGGACTGCAGGAACACTGGAGGCTGGACTGGAGTAGGACAGCAGGAACACTGAAGGCAGGACTGGAGTAGGATGGCAGGAACACTGGAGGCTGGACTGGAGCAGGATAGCAGGAGCACTGGAGGCAGGACTGGAGTAGGACGGCAGGAACACTGAAGGCAGGACTGGAGTAGGATGGCAGGAACACTGAAGGCAGGACTGGAGCAGGACAGCAGGAACACTGAAGGCAGGACTGGAGCAGGACGGCAGGAACACTGGAGACAGGACTGGAGTAGGACGGCAGGAACACTGAAGGCAGGACTGGAGTAGGACGGCAGGAACACTGGAGGCAGGACTGGAGTAGGACGGCAGGAACATTGGAGGCAGGACTGGAGTAGGACGGCAGGAACACTGAAGGCAGGACTGGAGTAGGACGGCAGGAACACTGAAGGCAGGACTGGAGCAGGACGGCAGGAACACTGGAGATAGGACTGGAGTAGGATGGCAGGAACACTGAAGGCAGGACTTTAGCAGCACGGTAGGAACACTGGAGACAGAACTGTGGAAGAGAACAAGGAACACGGGTAGCAGGACTGAGAAGCTGCTGCGAGGAGCAGCCGAGACTGGAACTGCAGGAGCAGAGTGCACACGATGAAGCGAGGCCAGAGTGTTAGGAAACACAACGATCAGGCGCCTCCCTCAGGGGGAAGCGGCCTGATATGGCCCCGTCTGGTCAGCCATTGGTCCAAAGGTGCTTCCTGGTCAGGGCACAGCTGGAGCATAAGAAGCAGGAAGGAGGCGCGGCCGCGGCCTATGGGGCATGCGCATAGCATGCAGGGAAGGCATCGGTCGCGAGCCCGTCTCAGGTGACCGCCGCGGCCGTCGGGTGGAGAGAGGCTGCGGCATGGGGGCGGAGGCCGACTGCGGCGTTGGAGCGGAGGCCGGTGAGTATGGCGGAGTGGTGTAACACGGTCCATCCGGACGGCCTGGGTCATGGCGTCCTCGAGTGAGTTAGCTGGGGGATGTAATGCCAAGGCATCCTGTAACCGCTCGGACAAGCCTCTGCGAAAGAGTCCTCAGAGTGCAGCGTCGTCCAAAGAGACCTCTGCGGCCCAGCGGCGGAATTCTGTACAAAACCACTCAGCCGAGTGTTTCCCCTGACACTCATCACCATGTCCTCTGCCAATCGCACTCGGTCCGGCTCATCATATATGTGCCCGAGGGCCTCAAAAAACGCATTCACAGACACTATCTCAGGGGCAGTGGGAGGAAGGGAGAAAGCCCAAGCTTGTGGGGACCCTCTTAATAGAGACATAATGACCCGAACCTTCTGACTTTTGTCCCCAGAGGAACGTGGCCTCAAACTAAAGCAGAGTTTGCACCCCTCCATGAAGACCCTGAACTCCTTTTTGTTCCCAGAAAAGAAATCAGGCAGTTTAACAGGTGGTTCTGGGGACACCAAAACAACATCACTCGCCCCAGCCCCCCGAGACCCAGCAGCTAAAGCCCCCCACACTGTCTCAGAAACCTGCTGCTGAGAACGAGTCAGAGCTTGCTACTCCAGAGATAAACCCTGAAACATCGGACTCAGATTTTTCATTTGCTCAGCAAGAGATTGTATGGGATCCATATTTCTCAGCAGAGAAAGAAAAAAAAACCCCAAAAACTTAACAGTCAGTTATAATGTCACGGTCCTGTCAGCGCCGGCGTGCAGTCATCGCGGAGCAGGGACTCACCCACACTGCAGAGGGGCCTGGGGGCAGACACGGCCGGATAGTTCAAGCAAACGGGACCTGGAGAAGCTAAAGTCAGTGAGCAGTGAAGGACCTACGGTCATGTGACCGCAAGGGGGCAGGGCTTAGCGTCCTGCTGTCAGAGCTAGGCAAAATACTATACAGGAATACTCAAAGTCAGACAAACTGGGTCATACACAGAGATAACAATAAAGTACCAGGGATGAGACAGAATGGATAGTCGGAGACAGGCAGTGGTCAAAGCCAAACAGACATAGAAGGTATCAAGCAGAATCCAACAAGCAGTATCCAGAGAACAGACCGAGTCGTACACAGAGTATCAGATAAACCAGAACACAGCACAAACACACTCAGGGGTCACCACACTCTGCCAAGGGCGCAAGTATAACTGACAGGGATGGGAGCGTCCTGAGGCTATAAGAAGCTTTCCCAGAACCACGGAGAGGCCGCAATCATAAGCCCCAGATGTGCAGGTAAGCCTGCACTGGGATCACAACTTTTAACCCCAGAAATGCCAGTCATCAGCACTGGTTCCAGACATTAACCCCACATGTGCGAGTCAAACCCGCACTGAGATCATATCATCTCCCTCTGGTGAGTCAACACTTGGTGCTGGGATGTCCTCTTCCTCATCTAGTACTGCTGGAACCAACTCTGACTGCTCAGAGTCTTCTGACACGCAGGGCCGCAACATGTTTCAGTGCACAATCCGAGTAATGTGACTCCCTTCTCTTTCGGACTGGATCTCATAGACGGGCCCTTCAGAGTTGACTCGTCCTGTCACCCGATAGGGATTCTTTTCCCAACGGTATTCCAGCTTGTTCTGAGGCTGTTTTTCTCTGACTAAGACACAATCTCCTACTTGGAGTTCCGTCGCCCGGAGTGGGGGTTTATCTGAATGTTCCAGCTGCCGTAGTTTTGTCTGTACCAGCCGGTGTAGAGTATGTAGGCGATAACGATGAGCCCGGACCCAAGAGGAGACCCCTGTACCCGGACGTTCTTCTTCAGGGTCCAACTCCAGCTCGGTGATTCCCTTCCCTTCCGAAGAGCAGCGAGTAGGGGGTATGACCAGTACCCCGATGCACAAGATTATTGTACACCCACACCAGTTCAGAGACGTATTCTGGTCAATGGGCTTTCCGGTCTTCTTCTAGAGTTCACAACATTTGGATAAGGGTACTGTTGAACCTCTCACAGGCCCCATTTCCCTGCGGGTGGTACGGTGTGGTCTGGGATTTGTCTATGCCAGAGAAGCGATGCAATTCCTCCATCACTTTTCCCAGAAAACAGGCTCCTTGATCCGAATGGATCCATTTGGGACAGCCATAGACCTGAATAAAGTTCTTTCAGATGTCATAGGCAGACGCCTCCGCAGTTTGGTCTCGGGTGGGAGTCACCACCATGAACTTCGTGAAGTGGTCTACCATCACCAGGCAGTGCTCATATCCCTGGTGAGCTGGTCCAATGGTGAGATAGTCTATCATCAAAAGTTCTAGAGGAGCAGTTGTCACAATAGTCTGTATGGGAGCCCTTTGCTCCGGTGGCTTAGTCAATTCACACTGGCGACATTTCCTGCAGATCTCCTCGACCTCCACCTTTAGACGGGGATGGTAGATTAGTAGTTGTAGCCAACGGAAAGTTTTCTCTGGGCCAAAATACGCTCCTCCTTCATGCGCCTCACGGGCAATTTCAGACAACAAGGTTCCAGGTGCGACAACCTGCCATGTGGCAGCCAGCTCCATTTGTAGCTTTATTTTTCAACTAGCTGAAGAGCCCGGCGCTGCCTGGGCATAGTAACTAACTGTGGTTAGTTATAACAAATTATAATTATCTTCCATCCCATAGTCCCGTGCCCATATACCCATCATACATATCCACCTTCCCATAGGCCCGTGCCCATATACCCATCATACATATCCTCCATCCCATAGTCCCATATCCATATACCCATCATACATATTCTTCATCCCATAGTCCCATGCCCATATACCCATCATACATATTCTCCATCCCATAGTCCCATGCCCATATACCCATCATACATATTCGCCATCCCATAGTCGAGTGCCCATATACCCATCACACATCCTTCATCTCATAGTCCCATGCCCATATACCCATCATACATATCCGCCATCCCATAGTCCCGTGCTCATATACCCGTCATACATATCCTCCATCCCATAGTCCAGTGCCCATATACCCATCACACATCCTCCATCCCATAGTCAACCATTATGACATCATAATGAGCGGCGGGGCTTGCAACCTATGATGAATCAGCATCGCCATGGCAACCATTATGACATCATAATGAGGGGCGGAGCTTGATACGCACACACTTTTTCCCCATTATGTAGATAGGGGCAAAATTGTTTGGTGAATTGGACCGCGCGGGGTAAAAATTTCGCCTCACAACATAGCTTAGGACGCTCTCGGGGTCCAGACGTGTGACTGTGCCAAATTTTTTTGGCTGTAGCTGCGACGGTGCGGATGCCTATCCCGGACATACATACATACACACATACATACTTGCATACACACACTTGAGCTTTATATATTAGATATACTAGCCCATTTTTCATCTGCAGACGTTCCCACTGGCAGAGAATCCATAGAGTATCAGAAGAGAGAGTGCTCCTTTGTGTCTCACTGGGAAGCCACCCAGAGGTCACCCACTGTCGCAGGAGGGCAATCTCATTATTTTCTTGCTGCAACCGGAACCCATTCATGCCTGGACCGCCCCAAGATGCCCTCTGTCGGCTTTATTAGCAGCAGTGTCGCCACCACCCTCCTGGCGGACTCCGAGAAGCGGGGAATGTCCTCATCTTCCAACTCTTCATCTCTGTTCAGCCCGGGGGTAGCAGGGCAGATTCTAGAAACAGCCTCAGCATGCACGTTCTCTGCCCCTCTCTTGTAGGCGATCTTATACCTAAATTTTGCTATCCTGGCCACACATCGCTGTTCCAGGGCTCCCAACTTGGCATTTTCCAGATGTGCCAGTGGGTTGTTATCCATGCGTACCAGGACCTCGGAGCCCGACAAGTACTCTGCGAACCTCTCCATCATGGCCCACACCAACGCGAGCAGCTCCAGCTTAAAGGAACTATAATTGTCTGGATTACGTTCGGAATCGTGAAGGGAGCAACTGGCATATGCGATCACCTTCTATCTTTCGCCCTGCATCTTAGACAACACAGCCCCCAGTCTATGCAAGCTCCCGTCAGCTGGTCCTCGGTAGTGCCATTGGCTCTTGTTCCTTCTGCTGCCCCTCCGGGTTCCAGCACCGTCAGCTGGTCCTCGGTAGTACCATTGGCTCTTGTTCCTTCTGCTACCCATACGGGTTCCAGTACCGTCAGCTGGTTCTCGGCAGTTCCTCAGCCTTCTTGTACCTTCTGGTACATTTCCAAGTTCAAGTGGTTCGCCCTCCCAGGGCTGTGGGGTACTCGGTACCGGGCCGGTATCAGTGGGATGTGTCACAGCAGCAGTGACACGGACCGTGGCCCTGGGCGCCCAAGTAATGGGGAAAATGGGAATGGTGGAATATAGTTAGATGAATAGTTCGTGACGCCACCCGTGGTGTTCGGCAAGGGAGGTGTTAAGCCGACGCTGGGACTGATGGTATGGTGCAGCAGATATGTAAAAGCTCCCCACAGGTGAAGCTGTAGTGCCAGGGCAGTGTAGATGTGGTTGGCACGGGGATGTAGCAGTGCTGGAAAGGTAGGAAGCAGACAAGACACAGCGGGGTGCAATTTCTTTACCTTTACCATCAGTGTGGAGGATGAACGGCTGAGAAAAATCCACGTAAGCCAATACGCAGGCCTCCATTAACGCTCTTATGATCTTGAAAAGCTTTCTCTTGGGGCTCTTGCCATTGAATCTTCCAACTTCTGGCACTGGATAGTGCTCCCTTCAACAGTTCCAGCAGCGGCCTGGCTCGACGGGCAAAGTTCTTCACGAAGCGACGGTAATATCCTGTTAGGCCCAAAAATGCCAGGACGTCTTTCACCCTTTTAGGAGAAGGCCAGTCTTGAATTGCAGCGATCTTTTCCCGAGATGGACACACACCTTCTGCAGACACTACATGTCCCAAATACTCGATCTGGGTACGAAATAGGTGGCATTTCTACGACTTTACTTTCAGCGCGTGTTTCTGGAGACGGCTGAGCAACTGCTCCAGGTGCAGTAGATGGTCTTCAAGCGAAGCCGCGTAAACGATGATATCGTTTAAGTAGATCAAGGTGTCTTCGAAGTTCAGGTCACCCAAGCACCTTTCCATCAGCCACTGGAATGTCCCCGGAGCGTTGGTCAGGCCGAAGGGCATCCAGTTGAATGCAAACAATCCCATAGGCAGTATGAAGGCCGTCTTTGCTCGGTCCTGCTCCAACATAGGCACCTGCCAATATCCGCTGGCCAGATCCAACGTAGAGAAAAACTTTGCTTTCCCAAGCGCAGACACTCTTCAATATGGGGAAGCAGATACGAATCCCTTACAGTACAGGCATTTAGCTTCCAGTTGTCCACGCAGAAATGCACAGTATCATCCTACTTTCTTACCAGAACAATTGGGGCAGCCCAGGGGCTCTGACTTTCTTGAATGACACCCTTTGGCAACATCTGGATCAATATCGTCTTTACCTCCTAATACAGCTGTGGTGGTATCTGACGGTAACGCTCTCTGATGGGTGCCGTGTGTACAGTGGGAAGCTCATGGGTAATGGCTGTAGTGCAGCCAAAATCATCCTTATGATGGGCAAACACTTCCCTATATCGTCCCAAGAGAGCCTTCACCTGCTGCACCTGAGACTGAGTGAGCCCAGAGAGCTCAGCCCGCATTTGCTCCAGGATTCTTTGCCCCTCTCAGATATGTTCTGGTTCTGAAACTATGGATGACTTCACTGACACCGTCCAGGGGTCCCCCTGACAAATCACCAGCTGCAGCGCTTGGGAGGGCAGAATGTCTTCAGGCAATCCTACTACCTTGGCCACTTCACTTCGGGGCCACACGGTGAGGTCTTGATCTTCTAGGTTTACGCACTGTATGGGCACAGTCCCGTCTCTTACTGTAGCCAGGGAGCGAGCTACTAAGAATCCCGAGGGTAACTGCTCCGAGAATGAAAGCTCGCCGTGTATCTCCACCCCTTCCAAGGGAATACGAGCCCGTATGGGCAGGGAGACTATTGTTTGGTTTGTCCGGGTGGTAGCTCGAGCTTCGCTGACGAGGGTGCAATCACTTTCCCTAGCACTTTCCCCTCTCAGCATGTCTCCTAGGCTTGAGCCACCCATACCAACTGCTGGAAGGTCCTTCTCTGAGGGGTATGGGAGCTCCATTGTTTCAGTGTTTCACGTGAGGGCTCATTGAAGAAGAGGCTACTGAACTCCTATAGAACATTCATCCCCAGTGTGATGGTGCGTCCGCTGCTCGCTTCCCCCTGAGTAAGCACTACACCCCTCAGTCCTAAGACAGAGGGAAATCTGCATCCATGCTACCCCTGTGACCGGGATAGGTAATGGATTGGCAGCCAGCAATTTTATTACAGGTCCCCATTCGAGCCTCATCGCTTCAGGGAAGTGCTGCCAGAAATTGGCCTCAGGCCTGGTAGTCACTTGGGAGCCTGTGTCCACCAGACAATGCAAGGCACGACCTTCAAATTCCGCCCAGACCATGGGCATGTGGACACTAAATTTGCGTGACTTCCACTACTCCCCCATATCTGTTCTGGCTCCGAGCGGCGTCCCTCCGGCTCGGAGCCCTCTAGTTTAATGAGCGGCGAGGTTGGCTCCTCTGTTATGAGCTCACTTTCTGCTCCTCCAGTTGAGAGTTCTCCTTCCGTTCTCCCTCTGGTGGTGACAGGAGGTAGTGAGGTTGGTTTAAGTGGTAGTGATCTGCCACCTGATGAGAAGGATAACGATTGGATCTCTGGAGTATCAGACTGGGTATAAGACAGCCGACGCCCTATCCTGCTGCTGGTTATTCAGTCTGCTTCTCAGGTCTTGGACTTCAGCTCTCTTCCAGTCTTCTTAAGTTAAGTTTGTTTTTTGCTAATGTTCACACTTGTGCTTGTTGGTCAATTCAGTTTCTTGTGTGGTCAGCTTGCCCCTGCTGGGGCTATGCTGAACTTCCACTCCTATTTATCTGTATTTGCCAATTTGCCTTTTTGTCCCCTATTAGATTGGCCTCTTTTTGCTCTGTTTCAGAATATTTCAGAGTGCTGATATAGTGGGTGAAGTCTAGTGACTTCAGGGTTAATTTTGCTATCAGACATGTTGGACATTATTTTTGGTAGGGTTTTTTGGCAGATTGCAGACAGTGGCTTTCCTTTCCTGTCCTTTCTAGTTAGTCGGGCCCCATCGGTTGCTCAGCCTATTTTCCTGCCTGTGTATGTGTTTTCATCTTGCTTCACCATCAATACATGTGTGGGGGCTGTCTTTTCCTTTGGGGTCTGCAGTTAGTTTTCCCTTTTCTTGCTTTAGGTTTATGTAGTTCTCTGGTGGTGACGAGGCGTCTAGGAACAACGTAGGGACGCTCCTGTTTTCTCCACCTCTCCTCAGTCTCATGATGTTCCTGATTATCTGGCTGATTTCTCTGATGTATTTAGTGAGAGTAAGTCTGCGTCTTTGCCTCCTCATAGGAGTTATGACTGTGCAATTGACTTGATGCCTGGGTGTAAATTTCCCAAGGGTCGGCTTTTCAACTTATCTGTACCCGAACATGATGCTATGCAATCCTATATTAAGGAGTCATTGGAGAAGGGTCATATTAGACCATCCTCGTCACCTTTAGGTGCTGGGGGTTTTTTTGTGGCCAAGAAAGATGGTTCATTAAGACCGTGTATTGATTATGGTTCCTTTAACAAGATGACGGTTAAATATCAGTACCCGTTACCTCTGATGTCTGATTTATTCTCCAGAGTTAAGAGTGCCTGCTGGTTTACTAAGCTTGACCTCAGGGGGGCATATAACCTTATTCGCATCAAGCACGGGGATGAATGGAAGTCGGCGTTTAATACTCCGGTGGGACATTTTGAGTACCTGGTGATGCCTTTTGGGCTCTCTAATGCCCCTTCTGTCTTCCAGTCCTTACGAATGATATTTTCTGAGACTTTGTGGATAAGTTTTTGATCATCTATCTGGATGATATTTTGATCTTTTCTATTGATTGGGATTCCCATGTGGAACATGTCCGGACTGTGTTCCGGATTTTGAGGGAGAATTCCGTTTGTTAAGGGATCGAAGTGCCTCTTTGGTGTAAAGAGGATTTCATTTTTGGGATTTATCTTGTCTCCATCGACTATTAAAATGGACCTGGCCAAGGTACAGGCCATTTATGATTGGGTTCAGCCTACTTCTTTGAAGGCTCTCCAGAAGTTTTTGGGTTTTTCTAATTTCTATCGTAAATTTATAGGTAATTTTTCTAGTATTGTCAAACCACTGACTGATCTGACCAAGAAGGGAGCTGATGTGCTGAATTGGTCTCCTGAGGCTGTCTCAGCATTTCAGGAGCTTAAGCGGAGGTTTACTTCAGCTCCAGTTTTACGGCAACCTGATGTCTCACTTCCATTTCAAGTGGAGGTAGACGCTTCTGAGATTGGTGCAGGAGCTGTTTTGTCCCAAAAAGACCCTGTGACTTCTAAGATGAATCCCTGTGCCTTCTTTTCTCGAAAGTTTTCCCCATCTTAACGCAACTATGACGTGGGGAATCGGGAATTGTTGGCCATGAAATGGGCATTTGAGGAGTGGAGACATTGGTTGGAGGGAGCTAGACATCAATTTGTGGTCCTCACCGATCACAAGAATCTGATTTATCTGGAGTCGGCCAAAAGCTTGAATCCTAGACAGGCTAGATGGGCCTTGTTTTTCACGCGTTTTAATTTTGTGGTCTCTTTTCTACCGGGCACTAAGAATGTTAAGGCAGACGCCCTTTCTAGGAGTTTCTTTGCTGATTCTCTTAATGTGACCGAGCCTACTACTATCCTAGGTGAGGGGGTAGTTCTTTCTGCCATTTCGCCCGATTTGAGACGCGCCTTGGAGGAATTTCAGGAGGATAAACCTGAGCGTTGCCCTATGGGAAGATTTTATGTTCCTGACCAGTGGAGAAAGAGTGATGTCTGAGGTCCATTGCTCCGCATTGGCTGGTCATCCGGGTATTTTTGGTACCAGAGATTTGGTGAGTCTGTCTTTTTGGTGGCCCGCCTTATCTCGTGATGTCAGGAATTTTGTGCAGTCCTGTGGGATTTGTTCTCGGTCTAAACCATGTTCTCGTTCTAGTGGGTTGCTGATGCCCCTGCCATTGCCCAAGAGGCCATGGACCCATATCTCAATGGATTTTATTTCTGATCTTCCTGTCTCTCAGAGAATGACTGTTATCTGGGTGATTTGTGATAGATTTTCGAAGATGGTCCATCTTGTACCACTCCCAAAGTTGCCATCTTCCGCTGAGTTGGCACCCTTGTTTTTACAACAGGTGGTTCGGTTGCACAGGATTCCTGAGAACATTGTGTCCAATAGAGGGGTCCAGTTTGTTTCCAGATTTTGGAAAGCCTTTTGTTCCAATCTGGGAATTCAGTTATCCTTCTCCTCTGCGTTTCATCCCCAGACCAATGGGCAGACTGAGAGAACAAACCAGACCCTGGAGTCTTATTTAAGATGTTTTATATCTGCTGATCAAGATGATTGGGTATCATTTTTGTCCTTGGCCGAATTTGTGCTGAACAATAGAGCTTGTTCTGCCACTTTGATGTCACCCTTTTTCTGTAATTTTGGGTTTCATCCTCGATTCTCCTCAGGGCAAGTGGAATCTTCGCCCTGCCCAGGTGTGGACACTGTGGTTGTGAGAATGCAGCAGATATGGGACCAAGTGGTGGATAAGTTGTCACTCTCTCAGGAAAAGGCCCAGCATTTTTCCAACCGGCATAGGACCATTGGTCCCCGGTTTAAAGTGGGTGATATGGTTTGGTTGTCGTCTAAGAATATTCCTATGAAGGTTGCCTCTCCAAAATTTAAGCCCAGATTTATTGGACCTTATAAGATTTTGGAGATTCTTAATCCTGTTTCTTTTCGATTGGCTCTTCCAGTTACATTCAAAATCCATAACGTATTTCACAAGTCACTGTTGAAGAGGTTTGTTGAGCCAGTAGTTCCTGTGGTGGCACCGCCTGACCCTGTATTGGTTAAAGGCAATGTGGAATATGAGGTAGAGAAAATATTGGATTCTCGTTTGGTTAGACGGAGACTCCAGTATTTGGTCAAATGGAAGGGTTATGCCCAGGAGGATAATTCTTGGGTCTCTGCCTCTGATATTCATGCCAATAAATTGGTTCGTGCTTTTCACCGGGCCCATCCTGATCGGCCTGGTGGCATGGATGAGGGTTCGGTGACCCCTCCTCAAGGGGGGGTACTGTTATAAGCTCATTTTCTGCTCCTCCAGTTGAGAGTTCTCCTTCCGTTCTCCCTCTGGTGGTGACAGGAGGTAGTGAGGTTGGTTTAAGTGGTAGTGATCTGCCACCTGATGAGAAGGATAACGATTGGATCTCTGGAGTATCAGACTGGATATAAGACACCCGACGCCCTATCCTGCTGCTGGTGATTCAGTCTGCTTCTCAGGTCTTGGACTTCAGCTCTCTTCCAGTCTTCTTAAGTTAAGTTTGTTTTTTGCTAATGTTCACACTTGTGCTTGTTGGTCAATTCAGTTTCTTGTGTGGTCAGCTTGCCCCTGCTGGGGCTATGCTGAACTTCCACTCATATTTATCTGCATTTGCCAATTTGCCTTTTTGTCCCTATTAGATTGGCCTCTTTTTGCTCTGTTTCAGAATATTTCAGAGTGCTGATATAGTGGGTGAAGTCTAGTGACTTCAGGGTTAATTTTGCTATAAGACGTGTTGGACATTATTTTTGGTAGGGTTTTTTGGCAGATTGCAGACAGTGGCTTTCCTTTCCTGTCCTTTCTAGTTAGTCGGGCCCCATCGGTTGCTCAGCCTATTTTCC
This sequence comes from Dendrobates tinctorius, assembly GCF_039654945.1. Classification (NCBI taxonomy): domain Eukaryota; kingdom Metazoa; phylum Chordata; class Amphibia; order Anura; family Dendrobatidae; genus Dendrobates; species Dendrobates tinctorius. The sequence continues at coordinate 20,330,541 of NW_027361682.1, forward strand.
TGCCTGTGTATGTGTTTTCATCTTGCTTCACCGTCAATACATGTGTGGGGGCTGTCTTTTCCTTTGGGGTCTGCTCTGGGGCAGTTAGTTTTCCCTTTTCTTGCTTTAGGTTTATGTAGTCCTCCGGCGGTGATGAGGCATCTAGGAACAACGTAGGAAAGCTCCACTGCTACTGTTAGTTGTGTGGTTAAGATCAGGGATCTGCAATCTGCATAGTGACCAACCTCTCTGGTTTTCTGGGACTTAGTTTTTTGTTGTTCCTCCTCGGTGACCCATTCATAACACTCCTCCCTCGCAGTGGACATTCTCATGCTTTGTGTCCCATCTCTCCACATCCATAACAGGTGAGGGGTCGCTGTTATCGGTACATTCTGGATTCAGGGCAGAGCTCTGCCCCTTCTCCTGCCCCTGAGCAGTTTACAGTGACCTCAGCCTTTTTCTTAACTTCGTCCAACTCTCCTCTCATGCACAACAGCTCTTTCCGCATCTCTTCAACTCACTGGTGCTCTGCTACCACGCTCACAGATGCTTCAGTGCACTGAGCCTTCATCACCGGGACTGCCACCCCCTGCTGCTGTTCTCGCATGCGCCCCTCACTCCCTATCTCAGAAAACGCCAGGCGAGGGTTCACCCGCACGCGCTCCCGCAGGGTCTGTTTCGTCAGGGTATCACGCAGTCCAGTCACTAAGAGGTCTCGTAGCATTTCGTCTATGGGAACCACCCCCACACTGTCTTTCCTAACAATGGCTGTATGTAATTCTTGCAGAGTGTTCATATATTGGGTCAGTGTTTCTCCCTCACTCTGCATCCGGCTGAACAGATGAGTCCTCAGTTCCCCTACATCAGTCGGGTCCCCATGGGTCTCCTCTAGGATCTGTAGAACTTTGCTGTATCACGTTCCTTAGGAGTCTGCAACATCACCGAGTCCCGGGCTTCCCCATCTAAAGCAATAATGGCCACCTCAGCCTCTAAAGCAGGGGTCATCGGGTGCATTCTCATCATGCCCCATATCCGCTCGGTCCACCTCTACAGCATGGTGTTACTAAAGGTATACTTTGGCAAATTATTCAACATGGCCCTCAATGATATACTGGACAATGGGCCAACTCCAACTCCTTGGGCTGCCGCCTCCATGCTGTTAGACTGCATCCTGCCGACTATGCCAAGTGTAGGATACTAGCAGGTGCGTAGGATGCAGTGACGAGCAAGAGGCAGAGCAAGGGTTTAACGGGTGTTTATATATATATATATATATATATATTGTGAGAATCATGTGGGAATAGTGGATGAGGGCAGGTATATCTCGCCCAGATTCCTCTCCTATGTGGCCTAGTCTGGTCAGTATCGCACCTGCTTACTAATGGATAATGGGAGGTGGATGTATAAGGATGCCAGGTGGTTGTGTGAGTGTCTCAGCCTGGGAACACAGAGAGCCTGTCTGTGTGAGAGACACACACGTGAGTGGAAGCAGTGCCCACTGCAACTGTGGTTTTGGCTGGACGGGAGAAGCCCGCCAGTTGGTAGTTAGGTTGTACTTTGTTTAGTTAGTGCCGGACAGGCAAGGATTTGTTTTATGTTTTATTTCCTTTTGCATTGCTTTCACCTTGAATAAACCTGACCCAGTGTCAGTTATACCCGAATCCAGCTCTGCGCCTGAGTTTCATACTGAACACACGTGACCTTTGACCCCAGCAAAGGAGATCCCGGAGTGTTTTATCACATTGTGGTGGAGAACGCGGGCATCACGTTGCAAGCATGAGCATGGAGGATGTGGTGAAAGCGCTGGTACAGTCCACCGCCGTCCAGCAAGAAGCTAATCGGGTGATGATGGCTCAGCTGAAGGAGTTGGTGGACATGACAGCTACCGATCGTTCGCTTCTCCAGCAGGTGGCGCAGCGCCTGGCAAGCCTACAGGAGGTTAACCTGGAAGCTGAGTCGAGAGTGATTCACGTGAGTCGGTACTGGCAGAAGATGACGACCGAAGATGACGTCGAGGCATTCCTGACCACGTTTGAACGGACGGCGGTGCGAGAAAAATGGCCGAAGGCACGATGGGCCGGCCTGATTGCCCCGTTTCTTTCCGGTGAGGCCCAAAAGGCTTATTATGACTTAGAGCCTGAAGCTGCGCAGGACTTTGACAAACTGAAAGCCGAGATCTTGGCCCGGCTGGGAGTGACGACCGCTGTCCGTGCACAGAGAGTGCATCAATGGACTTATCAGCCGGATAAACCACCACGGTCACAGATGTTCGACCTGATCCACGTGACGAAGAAGTGGCTACAACCCGAGGTGCTGACAGCGCCAGAGATAATCCAGAGAGTCGTCATGGACAAGTACCTGAGAGCTCTACCGCCAGCCCTGAGGAAGTGGGTAAGCCATGGAAATCCTACGACGGCAGATCAACTGGTGGATCTGGTTGAACGTTACTCCGTGGCGGAAGGACTCAGAGACGACGTTACCCCACCTCGTTCTTCGTCATCTCCACGTGGAACCGGTAAGACTGTTCCAGGGAGTAGGGGAGATGGAAAAATCCCTAAGACAGTGGGGGAGGAAAACGGGACTGCCCGCACTGTGAGGCCGAGAGTAACGAACTATGGTCTAAGCAAGGGGCCCGTTAGGTGTTTCCGCTGCCAAGAGATGGGACATATTGCTGCGAACTGTCCGGTCACTACTGAACCCATGCAGTGCGACGTCACAGACTCTAAAAACCGCATGTCTATGGTAGTGAGTGTGAATGCCGGTCAAAAAGATGTGGAAAAACATTTGTGTGATTTAACTGTTGATGGCAAAAATGTGGTGGCATTGTTAGACTCGGGAAGTGTGGTGACTCTGGTGAAGGCCAGTCTGGTGTCAGCCCCGCCTGGACCATCAGACAAATTTTCTGTAACGTGTGTGCATGGAGACACCTGTTCGTACCTCACCGCTGTCGTATGCATTACTACTTCCTATGGGTCTGTGCAACATAAAGTGGGACTCGTCCCGGCGTTATTGCATGATGTTATCCTGGGACGGGATTTTCCCCACTTCTGGCAATTGTGGGAGAATCAGTTGATGCCCTCGGGTAATAGTGTACATGATTCTTCTCCCAGGGCGCGTGTGAGTCCCGAACCCCTGGAAGAGGTCTCCCCGGAAGACTCTGGAGAAGAGTCTGCGGGAAATGACCTGCCGTTCCCGTTTTCAGTCATGGCGGGTGATACGGAGGAGACCGGGGAAGAGGAGGAGGCCGACAGCCGTCCACCTCCCCGTTTGCCGGATTTAGAAGTTCAGAAAGATGACTTCCAAAGCGAGCAAATAAAGGATCCTACCCTTTCTCAGGCTAGGACAAATGTAAAAGTGATAAATGGGGTACCCGTAGAACCTGGCTCTAGGCTGGCATATCCTTACATGGTTCTGGAGAATGATTTACTCTATCAGATAGAGAAAAAGGGGGAAGATACGGTGCAACTATAAGTCGTGCCAAAACCCTACCGGCGGCAGGTGCTGGACCTGGCCCACGGACATGTGATGGGAGGTCACCTGGGAGTCCAGAAAACCACCGAAAGGATATTACACTGTTTTGTTTGGCCAGGCATGCATCACGATATTCGAGTATATTGTGAGTCTTGTCCTGACTGCCAAGCCTCTGCACCTAAGCCCCGGTTCTGTAGCCCTTTGGTACCCCTACCTATTATTGAAGTCCCGTTTGAGAGGATTGGGATGGATTTAGTTGGGCCCCTTCCACGGTCTGCACGTGGACACCAACATATCCTGGTCATCTTGGATTATGCCACTCGTTACCCGGAGGCCATCCCTTTGCGTAACACGGCCACCAAGACGATTGCCAAGGAACTGGTGCATGTGTTTAGTCGGGTCGGTATCCCAAAACAGATACTCACCGACCAGGGGACCCCCTTTATGTCCAGGGTAATGAAGGAGCTCTGCCGATTGTTACAAATCGAACCGTTACGCACATCCGTGTATCACCCTCAAACAGACGGGTTGGTCGAACGGTTCAATAAAACTCTGAAGCAGATGCTGAGAAAGGTGATAGACAAGGATGGGAAGAACTGGGACTATTTACTTCCGTATTTGCTTTTTGCCATCAGGGAAGTACCCCAGTCTTCCACGGGATTCTCGCCTTTCGAGTTATTGTACTCCCGACGTCCTCGCGGACTGTTAGACGTTGCAAAAGAAACCTGGGAGGGTCAGGTCACTTTAAAACAGTGATAGATCACGTCACACAAATGCAGGACCGTATTGCGGCTGTTATGCCTATCGTCAAAGAACACATGATACAGGCTCAAGGAGCCCAAAAAAGAATCTATGATAGGGGCGCCAAGATCCGTACGTTTGCACCCGGAGATAGGGTGTTGATCCTGGTCCCCACGGTGGACAGTAAGTTCCTGGCAAAGTGGCAGGGCCCCTTTGAGATCAAGGAAAGAGTTGGTGAAGTGAACTACAAAGTATACCAGGCAGGTAAACGGAAAACTGAACAGATTTATCATGTAAATCTGATAAAGCCCTGGAAGGATCGGTCTACCTTGTCAGCGGAGCTGGCCCGTCCTGTCTGCTCGCATACCGTACCGGAGGTACGGGTTGCAGAGACTCTCTCGGAGCGGCAAAAGACGGAAGTCAGGCAGTTTCTACTTCACAACCAAAAGTTTTTCTCAGAAAAACCCAGGCAGACTATGCTAATGAAACATGACATCGTAACGGAACCTGGTGTCACAGTTCACGTAAAGCCCTACCGAATCCCGGAAGCGCGCCGTGAAGCCGTTTCCCGAGAGGTGAAGGCAATGTTAGAGTTAGGAGTCATTGAGGAATCGCACAGTGCGTGGTCCAGCCCGATTGTGCTAATTCCTAAACCGGACGGCACCATCCGGTTCTGCAATGACTTCAGGAAGCTGAATAAACACGAGCAAAGGTATGCAGTGGTAGAAAAAGAGTGCCTCGCCATTAAGTGGGCTCTAGAGGCCCTCAAATATTACCTGGTGGGCCGAAAGTTCAGGCTGATCACTGACCATGCCCCTCTCAAGTGGATGCACTTGAACAAGGAACGGAATAGCCGGGTGACCCGGTGGTTCCTTGCCCTGCAGGCCTACACTTTTACGGTGGAGCACCGCCCAGGGGTACAGATGGGAAATGCAGATGCCCTGTCCCGAGTGCACTGTTTGGCGGGTGTCATTGCTCGACCAGAGTGGTCTGAGCAGAAGGGGGGGATATGTGAGAATCATGTGGGAATAGTGGATGAGGGCAGGTATATCTCGCCCAGATTCCTCTCCTATGTGGCCTAGTCTGGTCAGTATCGCACCTGCTTACTAATGGATAATGGGAGGTGGATGTATAAGGATGCCAGGTGGTTGTGTGAGTGTCTCAGCCTGGGAACACAGAGAGCCTGTCTGTGTGAGAGACACACACGTGAGTGGAAGCAGTGCCCACTGCAACTGTGGTTTTGGCTGGACGGGAGAAGCCCGCCAGTTGGTAGTTAGGTTGTACTTTGTTTAGTTAGTGCCGGACAGGCAAGGATTTGTTTTATGTTTTATTTCCTTTTGCATTGCTTTCACCTTGAATAAACCTGACCCAGTGTCAGTTATACCCGAATCCAGCTCTGCGCCTGAGTTTCATACTGAACGCACGTGACCTTTGACCCCAGCAAAGGAGATCCCGGAGTGTTTTATCACAATATATGGAAAAGAAGCATTAATAATACTTTCTCCATGCAGGGAGTGGGTATACACAGCATGCACAGTAGTGCTGTGAGGACAGATAGGTTGGTGAACAATGTAAGACAATAACAGGCTGTCTTCAGCTGCAAACAGTAGTAAAACACAATAACAAATGGCGGGTAATAGTGTCATATTCAACTTATCAGTCTCTGTTGTCCGGAGGGAGGTGGTTGGAGGATCCCATGATGGCGCCACGGTCGGCGCGTCACAACGAGGAAGCGGTCCTGAATGTACCGGAGGCACTGTCTCTTTGCGGAGGCGAAGAGTTCTGAAACTGTCCGTGGACCACTCTATGTCTGGGTACTTATAGCTGCTGTTCCAGGGGAGGAGGATGTTCTAGTAAGAGTTGGTATAAAAAGAGACGAAAAATGTGGATAAGAGATGCCTTATTAGTAGGAACTTGGACACCACCCAATAGTCCTGACCCCGCAGTTCACTGATTCTGCATACGTTTTTCTTATCTTGTGCAGAGGAAAGAGTTAAAATTAGAAACAATGTGATTTATCGAGTCCAGTATTTCCTCTCTATTTTCCTTCTTAGTTTTTTTTAATGATTTCTGTATTTTCTTCCCCACTGTAGTGATTTTATGTGCATGGGACATTTTTGAGCAAATTCTGCAAGATCATGGCGGATCACGCAACTAAATAAAGTAGCAAGAAAAAAAACAATATAGACAAAAATAAACAGCACGTTTCATTTTTGCACTAAATTTATTAACTATACGCACCATTTTAAAGAACATAAGACAGAAGAGAAGACAAAAAGACACAAGACAAAAAGAAGCGCAAAAAAAAGTAACTTAGAAACATAAGCTAAATGATGAATCGGGCCCCATGTGTATTTCCTTGAACATCGGGAATATAGAACATAATAAACAGCTGCATTCACCAGCTGTGACAACAGAGCAAATAAATTTTGTCTTTCGTTTTAACAGAAAAACTCCCTGTAGTGTCCCTAATTGTAGGTCAAAAACACCGAATCTAAGCAGTATCTTCATTCTCGTTTATTAGCTTATGTCTGCTTTTCTCTCAATCTTAGTTGATCGTTCTTTTACATCTTAACCCTTTCCTTTTTGGGCATTCATCTTTTCCTTCCCTTCTGCTAACAGCTATACTGTGATGTTGAGACACTTCTCACAACCTAGCCATGAGATGTGATAGTCAAGGAGTCTGACATCAAAAGCCAGGAAGGTAAGTCAAAAACGGAAGCAAGAATCAGAGGCATAATCAGGTAACATTCTGAGGTCAGAATACCAGGAGATAGAGGATCAAAGCAGGAGGGATTAAACAGACAGATTGTCTGAATGAGGTCCAAAGTCAGGCAATGAATCTACAGACAGAACACAAAGGTACAGAGGAAAAACCACACTTGCTGAATGTTCCTCTGGCAGAGGTCTGGAAGTAACAGCCAAGTTAAGTAGCCTGGTAATCGTCTGGGACAATGAATATCTAGAGATATCCAGAGCCTCCCAGTCTCAGATTGGACAGTGGAGCTGTCAAACAACACACTGACAGCTCAGGACATCCCTGCACCAGATCGGATGACTGAAGTGAAGTACTGACAGCTTCATTGCGTCACTGTGCCAGATTGGACAGCTGAGCTGTCAGTAACTGTATGCCAGACAAACTGAGGGGTCAGACGGTGACAGTACGTCCTCTACTGGGGGGAGGGGACTGGATCCCAGGCTTCCCAGGAAATTTTAGATGGAAGGTCCTAACTAACCAATTGGCCTTCACATGTCGAACTGGGATCCAGGATTTCTCCTCTTGTCTGTATCTCCTCCAGTGGTTGAGATATTGGAGGGAAGTTCGGACCCTACGAGAATCCACAACCCCCTGAACCTCATACTCCAAGCCATAGTCGACTGAAACCAGAAGAAGCGAGGATAAGGGAGACAATGCTGAAGGGACAATCTTGTTTAATAGGGATTTATGGAACACGTTAGCGATGCGAGTGGTTAGAGGAAGCTTTAATCTGAATGCCACTGGGTTGAGCACCTCCAGGATCTCATATGGACCAATAAACTTTGGACTCAACTTCGCCAACGGCACTTTAAGTTTAATGTTCCTAGATGACAACCAAACCTTAGGGTGGTAAGCAGATGAAAGCGAAAAGTCAATCCCGAGTTTACTACAATAAGCTCTACAGAATTTAGAAACAAATTGTACTCCCCTATCAGAAATAATATTAAGAGGCATCCCATGTAATCTTACAGTATGAGAAACAAACAACACGGAGAGTGTCTCTGCATTAGGTAATCCTGACAAAGGAATAAAACTAGCTTGTTTGCTGAATCGGTCAACTACCTACAAGATAGCAGTTGTCCCACCAGACAGAGGCAGATCCCTGATGAAATCCATGGATAAATGAGTCCATGGTCTTTCTGGAGTCGGCAATGGAGCCAATTCCCCGGCCAACTGGCTTTAGCGTGTGCGCAGACTTCACAATCATTTACAAAATCTTTAATATCATTATGCATGGACGGCCAATAAAAAAGTCTATAAATGGTTTTGCATGTAGCAGTAACCCCAGGATGACCACTCAAGATGGATTTAAAAAGTCCTGTAACACCCACAATCGTAGGTACACAGGCACAAGTAATTTGGACCTTGGAGTAGCAGAAGGAGCCAATGACTGGACTTTACTGATCTCCTCTTCCAATTCCAAAGTTACCATAGAAACCACAATACCCTGCGGAATAATGGAGGTTCTGGACGAGAAAGTGAATCGAGACTACAAGATAATGAGTCAGCTTTTACATTTTTAGGCACCGGCCTGAATGTAATAAAAAAATTAAACCTAGAGGAAAAACAAGGACCATCTGGCCTGTCTAGGAGTTAGCTATTTAGCTGATTCAATGTAAGCTAGATTCTTGTGATCAGTGACCACCACAGTAACTGGATGAACCACCCCCTGCAAAAAATGCCTCCATTCCTCAAAAGCCCAATTTGTCCACAAGTAACTCACGATTTCCAACAAAATAATTTCTCTTCACAGAGAAAAATGTTTTAGAAAAAAAAGTACATGGATGCAGGATAGTCAGAGTTTTGGGCATGGCATGGATAGCATCATCCATCTGCCAATATTGTTGGAGGTCGAAGCTGGAGTTGTTTGGCCGGCCTTACGGTGATGTAAGTGAATGCGCTATGTTCGTCCCTTCGCTACGACGCCAAAAATATATCTCTCATAAATATTGGAGCAAAGAAAACCTTAATGTTCATCAGTGACCACTGGCTCCAGAGTGTCTGAGATAGTTTGTTTGAGGTGCATACTAGCTATATAACACAGCCAGCATCTGTTATGTGTGAAGCAGCTCAGCTCCTGACTTATGGAGTTTTTGAGACTTGTTTGTCACTTGTCGCGATATCTTGTGGGTCCCAAGGTGACTCCAGTCAGTTGCATCATGCTGTGATGGAACAAGAGAATACAGCGATCTTTAGTTGCGTGATCCCAGTCACAGCGAAAATCACTATGCAGCACTAGTACAGAGGCTCCGTGGCTAGCACTGCACTTTTGCAGTCCTGGGTTCCTATCCCATCAACGACCACATCTGCAAGGAGTTTGCATGTTCTCCCTGTGTTTTTCTTGGGTTTCCTCCCACATTTCAAAGACATACTAATAGTGAATCTAGATTGTGAGTCTCATTGGGGACAGCGATGATAATGTATGTAAAGCTCTGTGGAATATGATAGCACTATATAAGCAAGGTATAATAAAGAAAAAATAGTCTAAATCTTACCTGGGGTTCTTAGATTTCTGGCTTCACCTATCCTGCCAGATCATAACATCCATAGTGCTTGCTGTAATGGTAAATGTGCCTTGTTCTCTGAATAATGTAACAATATGCTTTCACTGCTAAATCCTATAGATTTATGAATAAAAGAAAAAAAGTTCAAGATATCTTGGGAGACATTTCCATCAATAGTTATTTCTCTACTAAAAGTCCTGAAATGCTGTTAATATCTATTGTACAGTAATTTATAGCGTTTCTAACATAATACTTCATCATTTTTCCTTTCTGTATGTCACGATTGGAGGTGCTAGGGACAGCTCTGAGTAGAATCAGTCTCATCCTCCCTCTGGCAGCTTATAATGTAGGCTCTATATTGTCTTCCCCCGCAGACGGAATATTTCCAGGTATACTGCCATGTTGCTGCAGAGATTCTTCGCCTTCCCTGAAAAGCAGGGCAGAAAGACATTTTGTTTGACTGCAATACTGCTAGGGGTAAGCCCGTGACAGAACCAGCCTCCTTCTTCCTTGGAAGCTCATAATATAGTCCTGCATTGCTTTCCCTACAGAAGAAGCCTTCTTAACTATGCAGTCATGTTATTGCAGACACTCTGCTATTTTCACGACAAGCAGGACACAGTTATTTCTATTGGCTGCTTGTCTGCAGGTGAGAAGCAATTGAGCATGTGCATCCATCAGCACTCTTTAGGTGAATGTGAACATTGCTATACAGTGTGAACCACACGTGGAGCCATACTATGTATGTATAAGCTCTAACTCTACAATCTATTTTTTTACATTGAACCTTTTTTTTACAATCTGTATAATTAAGGCTGGTTTCACATTAGCGCTTTTGTGCGCAGCGCATCGTGCGCACCCGTGCACCAATGTTTAACATGACGTGCGCATGGTCTTGCGCACATGTGCGTTTTCGTGCGCATGAGTTTTTTTGTCTTTCGCGCCAGGCACGCCAGACGCAACATGTTGCATTTTTTGGTCCGCCCTGTCTCGTCAAAAAAACGCTTGCGCACGGAATGCGCAAAAACAACACATTGAAGTCTATGGGAACGCATGCGTGCGCATGGTCTTGCGCACGCTTGCACTTTTTTGCGCATGCGTTTTTGAGGTAAACAAGTCTAAAATCTTCTCTAGACAATGGAAAAAATGTCACAACTAAAAACGCATGTGCATAAAAACGCAAATGCATGCAAAAGCGCATATAAAACGCAAATAATGCTGCGTTTTTTTGACGCATCAGCGTGCGCATGACGCTAAAAAATGCGCGTTTGTTTTGCGTTTTTCTTTGCGTTTTTTATGCGCCCGATGCGCTGCGCAAAAAAACGCTTATGTGAAACTAGTCTAACAAGCTATTTAACGTGAACCTGTCAGCAGGATTGTGCTCAATAAACTACAAACACTGTCAGGTTACCACCGTTATACTGATTAAGATGATACCTGGGCTCATGAAATCTCTTATGGTTGTTGTTTAATCTGTATTTGTAGTTTGCAGTTAATGAGATTCTTGTGCTCTGGGGCAGCCTGTGGGATACATGCTACTGCGCAAGTGACGCTGCCATTTAGCTGCTGCCAATTTTTTTTTTTCAGCAAAAAGGCGCCTGCTTTAATGGTGAGACAATGACCAACCAAGTCAGGCTCCTTTCACACCTGTCTATCATTATTCAACTGTCCAACGCTGTCTGATACTGATCTGTGTTGTGTGACCTCTACCACTATATCTGACAATAATTCATGTCCATCTGTCTATCCAAATTGTATGCTACCTGCTCTCTACCTCTGTGACTGCCCTTGGGTTTCCTGCCTCCCTCTCAATTGAGAAGGAATATGCTCACTCCTGGTGAGTGGTTTAGGTGCCCAAGTAGGGTTCCAACCTCTAGTGTAATTGTTGCAACAAACTTGGCACTCAGAAAGGTAACACACCGCAGTGACATGGATCTCGCTCCAGCATAGCACTGCTTCCATTTATCTCATCTTCCCCAGACAGCAATCAGTTCTGATGAAGGTCTAAACAGACGGAAACATTATATTGTGGATTGCCAATAAATTTTCACACGTCTAGAAACTTTGAGTACCATGTTTGTTACTACTATCCTTCTCCATTGTTACCCTCTGTTATCTACCATTACCTCTGTGACTTCCTTGGCTTTCCTACCTTCTGCTACATTGCTACCCTCTATTATCTATCATTACCTCTGTTTTCCAAATAATTTTATTAATATTTTCAATAAAAAGAAAACAAAACATAGTGATAGCAAGTTTAACATAAACGCAATTACATGAAGCATCCAGGCTGCATGGAAGTAAAACAACAAAACAATAAATTCTTATGGAAATATTTCCAGCCAGCGACACCATTTTTTCGAAAATGTAGGAAAACAGTTATTCATTAGCGCTAATTTATGTTTATAAGATTTATGAAGAGACAATTTATCAATAACTTCTTGTGAGAAGGGCACTTTAGTAGTTTTGGAAACTAGGAGCAAATGCAAAATAAGTTTCCTTAAAGGCGGATTCAATTGATCTGCATTCAAAGAGAGAAGGGCCAACTGAGGAGATAGTGAAAAATCCGAATCCTTTAATATAATTGCAATGAGAGAAGAGATCTCATCCCAAAAGGGTCTGATACGTGGACAAAACCAAAACAAATGTAAAAGACTGCCGCATTGCCTACAATCTATCCATCAAAGAGGGGAATTGGAAGGGTTTATAAATGCCAACCGGGATGGTGAGTAATACCACCTAGAAATGATTTTAAAATATGACTCCTGAAGAGCCATGGATATGGTGGAGGAATAAGTTAAGGTCACGGCCAGTTCCCAAATATCCAGATCTATACAAAGATTCAAATTAGTTTCCCATTTTCTCATGTATGGGGATTTTACAAATTTAAAATCTTTATTAAACCACTGGTATATATACTGAATGGTCCAAAATATGCTATGGCCTAAGTTACATATTAATCGCAGGCTCTGAGAGAGGTGAGTGACCGTGAACAAATGGCTTAAAAAAATCCTTCAAAATAATAAATGGCATAAAAGCCGATGGGGGAATATTAAATTTATCTTTAAGATGAGTAAATGAAAAAAAATTATTACCATCAAAAATGTCGTATTTTGGAAATTCCCCAATCAGGCCAATTTGAATCCAAATCAAATGTGAAAATAGTGGCTACAAAGGAAAGGGAAAGTCTCAGAAGAAGCTCCGACTTAGTGAAACCACTTTTAATTTTTAGGAGTTTTTGCCATGCAGTAAGTACAGCCATAAAGATTGGATGGTCATACCGAATCAAAGTCTTATTCTTGAATAAATTCAGAATAATGTTACAAGGTGGAGAGTTTCTATTAAAATATGATTCCAATTCCAACCATGAAGGTGTATAACTAGTAGACCACCAATACAGACTTTGCTTTATTACGTTAGAAAAATAATAAGCCGATATATTGGGGAGGCACATACCACCACGTAAATTCAGGGAACTAAGATTTCTAGAAAATTTTAGGCCTAAGTACACAATGTCCCTATCCGTCCATCCGCAAGGAGAAACATCCTTTATACTTTGGATTTGAGAATTAGTGAGATTAAAATGAAATTTTTTTTACTTGGATTCATTTATTTTAAAATGTGAAAAAAATGAAAATTTGTGAAGAAGGGTTTGTAAATGTTGAATAGAACAATAAGGATTAGTAAGGGTCAGGATGACATCATCGGCATATAAACTAATTTTAAATTCTTTACGGTCCATGCTAATTCCCTCTATGGAGGGATCACCACTAATGAGTTGGGCCAAGGGTTCTATAGCAAGGGCAAAAAGTAATGGGGAAAGAGGGCAACCCTGTCGGGTACCATTAGAGATTCTAAATGGGGAAGTAAAATGATTATTAATATAAATCTTAGCCTGAGGGTCGGAATATAGGGCCTTAATTTTAGTTATAAAATCCAAATCAAAACCAAATTTTTGAAGGGAACATTCAAGGAAATTCCAATTTAAATGATCAAATGCTTTTTCTGCATCTAGGGAAATTAAAGTGGAGTTGAGTTTTTGGGAATTAATTAATTTAATAATTATCAGCCTCCTGGTACCTTCAATGGATTGCCAGTGTTTAATGAATCCAATCTGGTCCGTGGAAATCAATTTGGGTAAAATAAGGTTAAGTCAATTAGCTAAGTCTTTGGAATATATTTTGAGATCAGTATTAATCAGGGAAATGGGACGGTAATTAAATAATTAAGTATTTGATCAGGATTTTTATTAGGCTTGGGAATAAGAATAATCATGGCTTCCAAATTCTCCTTAGGAAAAGAACCAATGGACGCAGGACGCAGCGGCATTGAAAATTTGAATCAAAATAGGGGATTAGAATTTCACTAAATGACTTATAATAATTGTTATATCCATCAGGACCAGGGGCCTAATGTGATTTCAGTTGTTTTATTGTTCCACTAACCTCATCTGCAGTAAAAGGGGCAGCCAAAAAGTCTGCATCTATGGAGTCAATTTTCAGAAGATTTATAGAAGACAAAAAGTCATGAATAGATTTCACATCTGGAATGGGAAGAGAGGGATCAGAGCGCAAGTTATATAACTGATTAAAATATTTTGCAAATTCATTAGCAATGTTCTGCGGGTGTGTCAGAGAAATTCCTTCAAGAGTATTGATCTTGTCAATTCTATTACGTATTCTAGTCTTTTTAATCCTATTGAACATAAAACAAGTTGGCTTGTTAAGGGACATATAGTGATTGAATTTCGAATGTTTGACCGCAGAATGATAAAACGAGAAAATCGTGGCCCTCAATTCATTCCTAAGATTGGATAAGTCAGCTAAAGTTTTGGCACAAGGGGTGAGGCTATTGGCTAATGCTAGCTCCGTCTCTTTCCCCTTAATCAATTCTTGTAAATGCTTAATCTTTTGTCGATTAAAATTTTTAATCCGTGAGGAAATTTGAATCAGAGTGCCACAAAGAACCGCCTTGTGCGCGTTCCATTAGAGGAATGGTTTTGAAGGGTCATATTCATTTTTGGAAAAATAAAGTTTAAGAGTTTGGGAGATTTCTTCATGGAATTTAGGGTTTTGAAAAATAGAGGCATTACATTTCCACAGCAATTGATTATTTATAGAATGACCTGTCAATTTGGCAATGACAGGGGCATGATCCAAAATAGACTTGTTACCTATAGATATGGAGGAAAATCTAGGAAGTGAGAAAACATCTGATAATATCAGATCAATTGGAGAAGCTGACAAGTGAGAATCAGAAAAATACGTGTACTTCTTCGAAGTAGAGTTTAAACATCTAAAGATGACATAAAGTTTGTGTTTAAAGATCCAATTATTTAATGAGGGGAATTTAAATCTATTTGTGGAAGAGGCATCAAACAAATTATCAGGGACCATATTGAAATCTCCCAAGATTAAAAGAATGGCTTTTTAAGTAATTCAATTTTTTTCATTAATTTATCTAAAAATTTAACCTGACCCTTATTGGGAGCGTAAACATTTACAATTGTGTAAGTTTGTGAATTTAAATTGCAAACAAGGACATGAAAATGACCATTTGTATCAACCAACTCTTCCAACAGTTCAAAATACAAGGAATCTCTGATCAAGAGATCAAGGTCATAACCCCTGTTTTTTTAGAGGGGCCAGAGGCTTCAAAAGTATGTGGGTAATTTTTCAAGGCAAAGGTAGGGTGATTATTCAGCTTAAATTTAGTTTCTTGCAGGCACACCATATCCGTAGCAGATTTATTAATTTCTCTCTGAAAAGAGAAACATCTATTTGGGCTATTAAGACTCCTCACTTTGTAGGTAAACAAATTAATCACCATTATAGAAAAAAAAGGAAAAAAATTGTTATTAGCAGGCTATCACCGGCTGGAAATTAACAAGAAAAATAGACCACTACCAAGAACACTTATACGAAGAAAACTACAAACTTTACAGCACTAGAACACTAGAGGGAAACCAATACAATGGCTCTCCTACTTGCACCAGGGGGAAAGTCCATGAAGCGCAAGACTAAGGAGACTCTCTTTAATACAAATAACAAAAGTCTAACTCTATTCCATTTATAGAGTAAATAAATGAACAACAGAAGTACAATATCATACAATATTAATACCCAATAGACAGAATAATAAACCCAGGTATTCAATTAATGAAATGACATATTGAACTCAAGTGACATGGCCTGGGCCTGTGAAAGCAGAGGCATGAGCAGAAGAAACAATACCGTTGGATTTCAAAAAAAGTAGACCCTCTTCAGGTGTAAGAAAATTGTAGTTTTACCCTTATAATTGATAGGAGAATGAGATTTAACTGGACTTAATAAATCAACAGAATCCCTGGAAGGACCCCGATTAGCTTTAAGTTCCTTATTTTGTCTTTGAAATTTAGAAGAGCCTGAAGATTTGGAGTTGAGATGACTCATTTTGTCAAATATTAGTTTGAAAACCGAGAAGTGTGGAAATTATAAATAAATGTACAAAAATATTAAAAAAACACACTCTTAAGTATTAACTCGCTAAGTCCTATCCTGGACTCTATTAGCAATGAAAGATTTTCCGTCAGAAAGTAAATAAATAAGGTTCTTCCTAAGTTTAATCAACGATAATAACTGGAATAAACCAGCTTCAGGCCTTTAAATATAAATAATCAATTAAATGTTTAGCCATCAAAAACGGCTGTCAAAAAATAGAAACAAATCACTTATCTCTTTTAACCCCTTTATGAAATCCGACGTACTATCCTGTCCATGGTACCCTGGCCCGTATGACCGGGGACGGGATAGTATATCACCGCGATCAGCGGCGCTCACGGGGGGAGCACCGCTGATCGCGGCTGGGTGTCAGCTGATTATCACAGCTGACGCCCGGCACTATGTGCCAGGGGCAGTTACGGACCGCCCCTGGCACATTAACCTCTGGCACACTGTGATCAAACATGATCGCAGTGTACCGGGGGCACAGGGAGGGGGATCCCTGCGTGCTTCCCTGAGCCCCTCGGAACAGCGTGATGTAATCGCACTGTTCCAAGACCCTCCTCCCTGCAGGGTCCTGCAGGGAGGCGGCTTCCTCAGTGCAGCAGGCACTGAGAAAGCCTCCTCAGTGCCTGTCAGATCGCTGATCTGACACAGTTCACTGCAAAGTGTCAGATCAACGATCTGAAACTTTACAGTGATGTCCCCCCCGGGGCAATAAAATAAAGTAAAAAAAAAAATCAAGTGTAAAAATAATTTTTTCAAAATTCCTAAATAAATGAAAAAAAAAAAAATATTCCCTAATAAAAAAATTTTGGTAAATAAAAAAAATACAAAACCATAAAAGTACACATATTTAGTATCGCCGCGTCCGAAACGACCCGCCCTATAAAACTGTCCCACTAGTTAACTCCTTTAGTGAACCCCTTAAAAAATAAAAATAAAAAACAAAGCAAAAAACAATGCTTTATCATCATACCGCCGAACAAAAAGTGCAATAACGCGCGATCAAAAAGACGGCTATAAATGAACATGGTACCGCTAAAATTGTCATCTTGTCCCACAAAAAATGAGCCATCATACAGTGTCAACAGCGAAAAAATAAAAAAGTTATAGCTCGCAGAATAAAGCGATGCAAAATTAATTATTTTTTAATATAAAATTGTTTTTATTGTATAAAGCGCCAAAACATAAAAAAAATAAATGAGGTATTGCTGTAATCGTACTGACCCAAAGAATAGAACCGCTTTATCAATTTTACCACATGCGGCATGGTGTAAACCCCCCGAAAGAAATTCATGAAATGCTGTTTTTTGTTCATTCTGCGTCCCAAAAATCGGAATAAAAAGCGATCAAAATATGCCACATGCCCGAAAATGGTACCATTAAAAATGTCAACTCGCCCCGCAAAAAATAAGACCTGGGTCAAAATACAGAAAAATTATAGCTCTCAAAATGTGGTGACGCAAAAACTATTTTTACAATAAAAAGCATCTTTTAGCGTGTGACAGCTGCCAAACATAAAAACCCACCATAAATAGTAAATCAAACCCCCCTTTATCACTCCCTTAGTTAGGGAAAAATAATAAAATTAAAATAATTTATTTATTTCCATTTTCCCATTAGGGTTAGGGCTGAGATTAGGTTTAGGGGTGTGTTGGGGTTAGGGTTGGCGTTAGAATTAGGCGGTTTCCACTGTTTAGGCACATCAAGGGCTCTCCAAACGCAACATGGTGTCTGAACTCAATTCCAGCCAATTCTGCGTTGAAAAAGTCAAATGGTGCTCCTTCCCTTCGAAGCTCTGAAATGCGTCCAAACAGTGGTTTACCCCCACATATGGGGTATCTGCCTACTCAGGACAAATTTCACAACAACTTTTGGGGTACAATTTCTCCTGTTACCCTTGGAAAAATAAATAATTGGGGGCAAAAATATAATTTTTGTGGAAAAAAATACGATTTTTTTTATTTTTCTGGCTCTATGTTTTAAACTTCTGTGAAGCACTTAGGGGGTTCAAAGTGCTCACCACACATCTAGGTAAGTTCCTTGGGTGGTCTAGTTTCCAAAATGGGGTCACTTGTGGGGGGTTTCCACAGTTTAGGTACATTAGGGGCTCTCCGAACGTTCCATGACACCTGCAGACCATTCCATCAAAGTCTGCATTCCAAAACGTCACTACTTCCTTTTTGAGTCCTGACGTGTGCCCATACAGTAGTTTTCTCCCACATATGGGGTATCAGCATACTCAGGACAAATTGGACAACAACCTTTGGGGTCCAATTCCTCCTGTTTGTGTGAAGCACTTGGGGGTTCAAATTGCTCACCACACATCTAGATAAGTTCCATGGGGGTCTAGTTTCCACAGTTTAGGTACATCAGGGGCTCTCCAAACGCGACATAGCGTCCGGTGTCAATTCCAGCCAATTTTTCACTGAAAAGTCAAACGGCGCTCATTCCCTCCTGAGCTCTGCCATGCGCCCAAACAGTGGTTTACCTGCATATATGGGGTATCAGCGTACTCTGGACAAATGGTACAACAACTTTTGGGGTCCAATTTCTCCAGTTTCCCCTTGGTAAAATAAAAAAAATTGGACCTGAAGTAATTTTTTTGTGAAAAAAAGTCATTTTTCTAAAACATTCAAAAAATTCCTGTGAAGCACCTGAAGAGTTAATGAACTTCTTGAATGTGGTTTTGAGTACCGTCAGGGGTGCAGTTTTTAGAATGGTATCACTTTTGGGTATTTTCTATCATATAGACCCCTCAAAGTGACTTCAAATGTGATGTGGTCCCTAAAAAAAATGGTGTTGTAAAATTGAGAAATCGCTGGTCAACTTTTAACCCTTATAACTTCCTAACAAAAAAAAATTTTGGTTCCAAAATTATGCTGATGTAAAGTAAACATGTGGTAAATATTACTTATTAAGTTTTGTGTGACATATCTCTGTGATTTAAAGCCATAAAAAAGTTGGAAAATTGCAAAATTTTCACCAAATTTCCATTTTTTTCACAAATAAACGCAAGTTATATCAATGAAATTTAACCACTAACATGAAGTACAATATGTCACGAGAAAACAATGTCAGAATCACTGGGATCCATGGAAGCGTTCCAGAGTTATTACCTCATAAAGGGACAGTGGTCAAAATTGTAAAAATTGGCCCGGTCATTAATGTGCAAACCACCCTGGGGGGTAAAGGGGTTAAAGGGGTTGTCCGGGCTTTTCACATAATCTCAGTGCATATCTGGGCTGCAGAATGTTGACAATAAGTAATTTACCTTCTGTCACCAGTTTGCAGGGTTTTGTAGATATCTTCAGATGCTTCTAAGAAGAACGTCCAAGGGGGTGTGTGTTCTGGCATTGAAATGAGAACTGGTCGTTTCCTCCTCACTAGTTTCACTTTCCATAGATCACTGTTCAGCGTGTGTCTGAGGGAGGAGCAGCTGGGTGGTTCTGTTCTCTGCACTGAGCCTGCTAGAGGGGGAGGATTTGTTACTGTGTGAGGAGGGCTTGTTCATGTGGACGGGGAGGGCCTGTAGCTATGGAGGGTGGGGTTGTTGCTATAGAGGGCAGGTTTTTAGTAGAGCAGGAGGAAACGACCAGTTCTCATTTCAATGCCAGAACACACCCCCCCTTGGACGTTCTGCTTAGAAGCATCTGAAGATATCTATAAAACCCTGCAAACTGGTGACAGAAGGTAAATTACTTATTGTCACAATTCTGCAGCCCAGATATGCACTGAGATTATGTGAAAAGCCCGGACAACCCCTTTAATATATATATATTATTTATATGATTTATTTTTGTAACCAGAGGCCTCCCTCTCTTGTTTTTTATTTATTTATTTTTCCCCCTTTCTCACTTCCCTTCTTTTATCCTCCTTTTTCCCTATGTAAGCCAAAAAAGGGGTCACCTCCAGGTAATCAATAGGATGAGAAGCTTAGGTAAAGCTCACCAATTGCAGCTCAATTTAACAACAATATAAGTCCAAAGGTATACCTGTAAATTATAAAGGGAGAATATGTTTTAGTGAGAGAATGAAGGATATGTCAAGCAGCAAAAAAAAATGCTGAACAAACCCTCTTGAATATACTTAAATAGGGCAAAACAAAGAGGAGCAATGGGAACATATAATTTATAATATTCCCCCAATGTCAGCCAAACAAATAATATATAAACCACTCCAGCTGTAACCTATCAAGTAAATACACTCCCCCTCCCCTCTCTTAATGATATTATGTGGTAAACAAAGCAATACAAAGTAGCAGTATAGCAGAAGACAAGCGGTATTTTCCTGCACCGCTCACAAGATGGCCGCGGTCAGTGGTGACGTCACCGGGAGGGAGGAAGAAAAATGCCGGAGAGTTGGAGCACACAGAGGTCTATGACAGAGTCCTTACCGATGGCGTGCCCAGTGTTTGCGCAGTCAGGCGAGGTCCAAAGCCCCCTGGTCAGCTAGGGTCAACTCCAATAAAGAACCACGGTGATGTCTGCACCGCCCTCAAGATGTCCGAGATCAGCGGTGACATCACTGGAAGGAGGGAAGATGGTGCATGCAGTGGGCTGTATCAGGATCTTCACCGCCGGTGTGCCCAGTGCAAACGAAGGCAAAAGAGAATCAATACCCCCTGTCTAGCAAGGGGCAACCCCAAGGAAGGTCCACGTAGATGTTCAGCGGTGTTTCTCTGCACCGCTCACAGAATGACCGCGGTCAGCAGGGACGTCACTGGGAGGAGGGAAAATGAAGCTGGCGAGCTGCGGGCCGCCACAGGAACTTCACAGCCAGTGTGCCCGGTGTTAACGTTGTCAGAAGAGGGCGAAAACCCCCCGGTTGGCAAGGGGCAACACCAAAGAGGGTCTGTGTTGTTGTTCAGAGGAAAAAACAAGCAATGGATGAACTCACTATTTGCAGGTATCAGCCGCGTCGCTATGGCAACCAATGTCCAGCAGCAAGTCCTATGCGGTCATGTCCTCAGGTGAGAGGAAAACTCCAGGCAGCAAGAAGAAAAACAGAAGGAAAAGTATCTCACATTAACCGGGACTATAAAACAAAAAATGCCCCCAGAAGATCTGTACAGTTTATTGATATAGCTATAATTACCTCACAGTTGCAAGGTAAAATAGGTACTCCCAGAAAAAAAAACCCACAAATAGCAAAAATTGACTTAAAAATTTTAGAAAGTCACACAAATGTATTTAATAATAATAAAAAAGATTTTTGAAAAGAAAAATTGTATTCATGGAGTTTATATTACCTCAGAGAATCAGTCTCTCATAAGAACAAGCCATTGAAGGATGCCATTTTAACAGTCTGTCATCTTCAAAACAGGATAATTAATCCTAGGAATGTCCGATTAAGACGGGAAATGTCTCAAAATGTTCATAAAAAGTTCTGCAATCAATTTAAATATAAATGGAAACAAAAAATTTGCAAAAAGTTGCGGTATACGTCGAGTTAGAGGGTTTCCTCAGGAGCTCGCACTTTTGCGACCTACATCACCTGCGCCTAAGCCACGCCCCCATCATTACCTCTGTGACCACCTTTGGCTGGCTTGCCTCCTTCTCCATTGCTACCTTCTGTCATCTACCATTACCTCTGTGACTGTCCTTGGCTTCCCTGCCTTGTGCTCCATTTCTACCTTCCGTTACCTCCCATTACCTCTGTGTCTGTGCTTGGGTTGACTGCCTCCTTCTTCACTGTTCCCCTCTGCTATCTACCATTACCTCTGTGACTGTCTTTGGGTTTCCTGCCTCCTTCTAAATTCTTACCCTCTGTCATCTACCATTACCTCTGTGGCTGTCTTTGGGTTGCCTGCCTCCTTCTTTCTTACCCTCTGTCATCTACCATTACCTCTGTGACTGTCCTTGGCTTCCCTGCCATGTGCTCCATTGCTACCTTCTGTTACCTCCCATTACCTCTGACTTTCCTTGGCTTGCCTACCTTCTGCTCCGTTGCTACCCTTTGTCCATCTACCATTAACTCTGTGACTGTCCTTGGGTTGCCTGCCTCCTTGTCCACTCCCTTAGTTATCTACCAGTTCATACTAACTTAGAAGCCTGAGCTTTCAAGTGGGTCACCTCCTGCCTTCCATAACATCTGCTACAAGGTAAAGCTGCTCCCAGGTTGTGTTGCAAATGTAAACCAATCTGTTTTCATCATTTCCATGCAAGAGTAGACAAACACGTTCATGTATTGGTAATATCAGTGCAATCCATGTTTATTTCTCGATAACATCATTTCCAAGGTGATACACAGATGTGCTGCAATTCGGGTTACAATCGTTTCTTTTTTGTGGTTGTTTTGTATATGATACGTTCTTTAGATTATCCCAGTATAAATAATACTGGGAACTACTACCCCACGGCCACATCAAACATAGTATTCTGATGCTCAGTAGTTCCCGCGCTGTTCACCGCTGGTGTTTTGCTGCTTTTGGATCCGTTCCTCGACATTACATCCTAATATTTGGTGGTTGAGGCCAAGGATAATATAGAGGCATTTAAGCACCTGTCTTATGGCAGCAGTCCTGGCCCGACTTTGGGTTGGATGAGATAGAGCCCTACGATGCTGTTCGGGACTGGAATTGCGGGAATAATACAGACGCATTGGAGTGGCCTAAATGAGGCCCCAACCACATGTGCTAGGGGTGTTTGTAAATTTGTATTGCACTTTACCAGTTGTATTAATCCTATGCTTCTGTTTCAGTATCAAGAAGAAAAGGACGTGTCGGAAACATGAAGCAAAAAAATGAATTTTCGCTGCCCAGAATTATACTAAGGTAGTGCAATCATTAATTATCTTTTCCATTATAATTTATCATGACATAAAAAAACATGTCAGCAATATATACACATAAACGTCCGATCGCTATGGCCTTACGCAAGTCCTGGAAGACCCTCTGTACGGAAGTCCGGGAATAACTGCTGTCTGTTAAAGGAAATATATCAGCAGGTTGTGCTATGTAATCTGAGAGCAGCATGCTGTCAGGACAGAGACCCTCATTCCAGAGATGTGTCACTAACTGGGCTGTGTTTTGTTTCACCAAAAAGTGTTTTATCAGCAGGAGAGTATCACTTCAGGGCTAGGTGTCTTGTACCTTCTGGTCCAGCCACGCCCTCACAACTGATTGGCTGCTTTCTGCTTATATACATTGTACACAGAAAGCAGCCAATCGGTGGTGTGGGTAGGCTTATACACAGTTCAAGATTCTGAGCACTGCTAGATCTGCAGCAGAGAAAACTGTGGTTCTATCACAACTGCTGCATACAGTAAAGTAAGAGACACCTTGCTGGAATCAGGGTCACTGCCCCTACATCATTCTGCTGTCAGATTACATAATAGGGTCCCTTTAATACCAGGTAAAAGAAAATAACAGTATGTTCAGAAAAGATTTCTGGGAGTTATGGAAATACAATATATGTAGCTTTAGGTCTTGTGAATGCTTGCTGTCAGTGAATGGCTGCATTTTACATTTGCTATCCTGCTTTTTCAGGTGCATTTTAAAGGGATATTCCCATCTTGTAAAGATGCATAATTACTTTTTAAAAGTGTATCCTAAAATATTGAAAATAATTTCCTATCCATAGGACAGGGGATAACTTACTGAACAGTATCAGCAAATTGGAGATAAAATATAACTTTTAATATTTAATTTAAAAAGTCTTATTGCAAATTTTCATAAAAATCACCCAATAAATCAAACCAACAGTGTACCCCAAAAGGGGAAAGGATAACGAAATAGTGCTACACACACAACTTCACCAAACAATCTTATGCCATAGGTAATAAAGAAGTTATATAGATCATTGCAGCACCCAATTAGCATAAAGGGTCAGAATTAACCTGCTTTTTAAAGTATGAGGTCATATATCACATTCAAATACCTCCTTAGCATAACAGGCTAAATAAAATGCTGTTTTTATACTCCTTAATTATGTATCACATTCCAATACCTCATTAGCATAACAGGCAAAAATAGAGTGCTGGTTTTATCCTCTATAATCAGCTTATATCAACACCCATAGACAAAACAGGCCTATGCTAAACATTACATTGCAGGCAAAACCAATTAGCATAAACAATAATATGGAACAATCTCACCCATCTTTCACTACAGGGGACAAACAAATTAATGAGGTGATGCATTTTTTGGAGACTAAGCAATTGTCTGATCGTGTTGAGCAGCTTGCTGCTGAAGTGCGGGGAATTTCTGCCTATCTCGCTCAATCATCTGCTGTTGAACCAAAAATCCCTACTGATGATGTGTTTTCTGGGGATCGGTCTAAATTTTTGAATTTTATGAATAATTGTAAACTATTTTTTGCTTGGAATCCTAACTCATCGGGGAGCTCTGTGCAGCAAGTTAAAATTGTCATCTCCCTGCTGCGCGGCGATCCCCAGGAATGTGCCTTTTCTTTGACACCCGGAGATTCTATTCTGGCTAATGTGGACGTGTTTTTTCAAGCCCTGGGGTTGTTGTATGATGAACCTAATGCTATTGATCAAGCTGAGAAAACCTTATTGGCATTGAACCAGGGTCAGGATTCTGCAGAGTTATATTGTCAAAAATTCCAAAAGTGGGCGGTCCTTACTAAATGGAATGACGATGCCCTAGCAGCTCTCTTTCGGAAGGGTTTGGCAGAAACCGTAAAAGATGTTATGGTGGGATTTCCTGTTCCCTCTGGTCTTGACGACTCTATATCATTGGCCATTCAAATTGATCGGTGTTTACGTGAACGTAAAACTACAAGAGAGGCGTTGTTGCCTTTCGAACGAACTTCAGAACCCATGCAATTTGATAGGGTTTTGTCTAGGGCACAACATCAGGAGTTTAGAAGGTGTAATAAGTTGTGTTTTTTCTGTGGAGACGCCTCTCATACTATTTCTGTCTGCCCTAAACGAGAAAAGCGTTTTGCTCACGCATTTGCGGTGGGCAGTGTACAGCCTAAGTTCCTTTTGGTAATTACCTTGATCTGCTCCTTGTCTACATTTTCCGCTAAGGCTTTTGTTGATTCAGGAGCAGCTTTGAATCTGATGGATTTTGACTTTGCCAAATGTTGTGGTTTTCCCATGATACCCTTGCGACCTCCTATCCCTTTGAGGGGTATTGATGCTACTCCTTTGGTGGAGAATAAACCCCAGTTTTGGACCTAGGTGATAATGCGGGTCGCCCCGGACCACCAAGAGAATTGTAAATTTTTGGTGTTGCACAATTTGCATGATACTATTGTTCTGAGTTTTCCTTGGTTGCAAACTCATAATCCTGTTTTGGACTGGAAATCTGTGTCTGTGGTGAGTTGGGGTTGTCAATGTGTTCTTAGTGACACTCCTGTTTTCTCCACCTCTCCCCAGTCTCATGATGTTCCTGACTAGTTGGCTGATTTTTCTGATGTATTTAGTGAGAGTAAGTCTGCGTCTTTGCCTCCTCATAGGAGTTATGACTGTGCAATTGAGGTAATGCCCGGGTGTAAATTTCCCAAGGGTCGGCTTTTCAACTTACCGGTACCTGAACATGATGCTATGCGATCTTATATCAAGGAGTCATTGGAGATGGGTCATATTAGACCATCCTCTTCACCTTCAGGTGCTGGGTTTTTTTCTGTGGCCAAGAAAGATGGCTCATTAAGGCCATGTATCGACTATCGTTCCCTTAACAAAATCACTGCTAAATATCAGTACCCGTTATCCCTGATTTCTGATTTATTTTCCAGAGTTAAAAGTGCCTGTTGGTTTACCAAACTTGACCTCAGGGGGCGTATAATCTTATTCGCATCAAGCACGGGGAAGAATGGAAGACGGCGTTTAATACCCCGGAGGGACATTTTGAGTACCTGGTGATGCCTTTTGGGCTCACTAATGCCCCTTCTGTCATCCAATCTTTTATGAACGATATTTTCCGGGACTTTGTGGATAAGTTTTTGATCATTTATCTGGATGATATTTTGATCTTTTCCAGTGATTGGGATTCTCATGTGGAACATGACCAGACTGTGTTCCGGATTTTGAGTGAAAATTCTCTGTATGTTAAGGGATCGAAGCGTCTCTTTGGTGTACAGAGGATTTCATTTTTGGGATTCATTTTGTCCCCGTCTATTATTGAAATGGACCCGGCCAAGGTACAGGCCATTTATGATTGGGTTCAGCCCACTTCTTTGAAGGCTCTCCAGAAGTTTTTGGGTTTTGCTAATTTCTACCGTAAATTTATAAGTAATTTTTCTGTTATTGTTAAACCACTGACTGATTTGGACAAAAATGGCGCTGATGTGGTGAATTGGTCTCCAGAGGCAGCCTTGGCATTTCAGGAGCTTAAGTGGAGATTCACTTCTGCTCTGTTTCTACGGCAACCTGATGTCTCACTCCCATTTCAGGTGGAGGTAGATGGTTCTGAGATTGGTGCAGAAGCCGTTTTGTCCCAAAGAGATCCGGTGACTTCTAAGATGAATCCCTGTGCCTTCTTTTCTCGAAAATTTTCCCCATCTAAACGTAACTATGACATGGGGAATCAGGAATTATTGGCCATCAAATCGGCATAGGAAGAGTGGAGACATTGGTTGGAGGGAGCTAGACATCAAGTTGTGGTCCTCACCGACCACAAGAATTTGATTTATTTTGAATCAGCTAAACGCTTGAATCCTAGACAGGCAAGGTGGGCCTTGTTTTTCACACGTTTTCATTTTGTGGTCTCTTTTCTTCCGGGCACTAAGAATGTTAAGGCGGACGCCCTTTCTAGAAGTTTCTTTGCGAATTCTCTTGATGTGACTGAGCCTACTACCATTCTAAATGAGGGTGTAGTTCTTTCTGCCATCTCACCAGATTTGAAACGTGTCCTGGAGGAATTTCAGGAGGACAAACCTGAACGTTGCCCTATGGGAAAATTGTATGTCCCTGACCAGTGGAGGAAAAGAGTAATGTCTGAAATTCATTGCTCCACGTTGGCTGGTCATCCAGGTATTTTTGGTACCCGAGATTTGGTGAGTCGGTCTTTTTGGTGGCCTGCCTTATCTTGTGATGTCAGGAATTTTGTTCAGTCCTGTGGGACTTGTTCTCGGTCCAAGCCCTGTTCTCGTTCTAGTGGTTTGTTGATGCCCCTGCCGGTGCCCAGAAGGCCATGGACCCATATCTCAATGGATTTTATTTCTGATCTACCTGTCTCTGAGAATGACTTTTATCTGGGTGATCTGCGATAGATTTTCTAAGATGGTCCATCTTGTACCACTCCCAAAGTTGCCATCTTCTTCTGAGTTGGTGCCCTTGTTTTTAAAACAGGTGGTTCGTTTGCACGGGATTGCTGAGAACATTGTGTCGGACAGAGGAGTCCAGTTTGTTTCCAGATTTTGGGGAGCTTTTTGTTCCAAACTGGGAACTCAGTTATCCTTCTCCTCTGCATTTCATCCTCAGACCAATGGGCAGACTGAGAGGATTCCAAAGTCTGGTTTGTTCTATTTGAGATGATTCATATCTGCTGATTAGGATGACTGGGTCTCATTTTTGCCCTTGGCTGAATTCGCGCTAAACAATAGGGCTATTTCTGCCACTTTGATGTCCTCCTTTTTCTGTAACTTTGGGTTTCATCCTCGATTTTCTTCAAGGCAGGTGAATATCATTGATGATATTTTACTTTTGTGGCATGGGACGGTGCAGCAGCTCGAGGAATTCATGAAAGTCCTTAATGAAAACTCATACAACATTCATCTTACTTACAATTTTGATTTCAAAAAGATTAATTTTTTGGATGTTGCTCTGGAGGTCGTCAATACTGGCCGCATCCAGACTGACGTTTATAGAAAACCAACATAAGTTAATGCATTAATTCATGCCACATCAGCTCATAATCCAGTCTCCATTAGGGCTGTCCGGTCAGCCAGTTCCTTAGGATGAGGCGAATCTTTGCATCTGATGACAACTTTGAGGCACAAGCGTCTGACCTAAAAACACGATTTCAAGCTCGTGGTTATAGTTGCAGGTGTATTAAAAATGGCTATGATAGAGCCAGAAAGACCCCATGCAGCAGTCTTCTGAACTCCAAGAAGACCCATTCACGAGTTGGTACTGATGGACCTATTAAGTTAATCTCCACCTATAATCAATAATGAGAGAATATAAGGCAGATTCTCCTCCCTGGGAACCTTTTTGGGGAACTTTCCTTCCATGACCGCTAGGAGGTTTAGAAAATTAAATGACATGCTAGTCAGGAGTTATTATACTCTGACCACTACAAATTCATTTGGCTCCAGGAGCCCCACATTGGGCTCTATCCTTTGCGGCCACTGTCTTGCCTGCACAAATGTCCTGCACTGCACGACCTTTCACTCATTGGAAGGTACAAAGCAATTTCATATTAGACACCATATATCATGTAGTAGTACCAATGTGATCTATTTTGCAACGTGTGGTTCCCCTAAAATTTATATCGGTTTTACGTCGAGGGGACTAAGAGTACGGGTTTGTGAACATGTGCGGGACATTTGTATGGCCAAGAGTGGCTGATCCCTCCCTTTTAACCCCTTCCTGCCATCCGACGTACTATCCTGTCCATGGGACCTGGGCCCCTATGCCCATGGACGGGATAGTACGTCTACTGCGATCAGCGGCGCCCACGTGGTGAGTGCCGCTGATCGCGGCCGGGTGTCAGCTGATTATCACAGCTGACACCTGGCACAATGTGTCAGGGGCGGTCACGGACCACCCCCGACACGTTAAACCCTTGCACACCGCGATCAAACATGATCGCGGTGTACCGGGAGTTAAAGGGAAGCATCGGCAGGGAGGAGTCTCCCTCCGTGCTTCCCTGAGCCCCCACGGCAGTGCAATGTGCAGCGCTGATGCGGGGGGCTCCTTTCCTGCAGGCCCCCGAATCCAAGATGGCGACGGGGGCCTTCGGGGGCCTGCAGGAAGCTAGCTTCCTCAGTGCCTGCAAAGCGCAGGCATGAGGAAGCCTTCTGCACTGCCTGTGACAGATCGCTGATCTGTCACAGTGATCTGTGATGTGACAGATCAGCGATCTGTAACAGGACAGTGATGTCCCACCTGGGACTATTTAATAAAGTTAAAAAAAAAAGTGTTAAAATAACTTTAAAAAAATCGCCAAATTAGAAAAAAAAAAAAATATTCCCCCAATAAATCCATTTTTTGGAAATAAAAAAAAAAACAATAAAAGTACACATATTAGGTATCGCCGCGTCCGTAACGACCCGCCCTATAAAACTGTCCCATTAGTTAACCCCTTTAGCGAACCCCTTAAAAAATAAAAATAAAAAACGAAGCAAAAAAATAATGATTTATTATCATACCGCCAAACAAAAAGTGTAATAACGCGCGATCAAAAAGACGCATATAAATATCCATGGTACCGCTGAAAACGACATCTTGTCCTGCAAAAAACGAGCCGCCACACAGCATCATCAGCGAAAAAATAAAAAAGTTATAGCTCGCAGAATAAAGCGATGCAAAAATAATTATTATTTATATAAAATAGTTTTCATTGCATAAAACCGACAAAACATAAAAAAACGACATAAATGAGGTATCGCTGTAACCGTACTGACCCGAAGAATAAAACCGCTTTATCAATTTTACCGCACGCGGAACGGTGTAAACGCACCCCCCCAAAAGAAATTCATGAAACGCTGGTTTTTGTTCATTCTGCGTTCCAAAAATCGGAATAAAAAGCGATCAAAAAATGTCACGTGCCCGAAAATGGTACCAATAAAAACGTCAACTCGTCCCGCAAAAAATAAGACCTCACATGACTCGGTGTGCCAAAATACGGAAAAATTATAGCTCTCAATATGTGGTGATGCAAAAACTATTTTTACAATAAAAAGCGTCTTTTAGCGTGCGACAGCTGCCAAACATAAAAACCGCCATAAATAGTAAATCAAACCCCCCGTTATCACCCCCTTAGTTAGGGAAAAATAATAAAATAAAAAAAATGTATTTATTTCCATTTTTACATTAGGGTTAGGGCTAGGGTTAGGGCTAGGGTAGGGTTAGGGCTAGGGTTAGGGCTAGGGTTAGGGCTGAGATTAGGGTTAGGGGTGTGTTGGGGGTCGGGTTGGAGTTAGAATTGGGGGTTTCCACTGTTTGGGCACATCAGGGGCTCTCCAAATGCAGCATGGCGTCTGATCTCAATTCCAGCCAATTCTGAGTTGAAAAAGTCAAATGGTGCTCCTTCCCTTCCAAGCTCTGCCATGCGCCCAAACAGTGTTTTACCCCCACATGTAGGGTATCAGCCTACTCAGGACAAATTGCAAAACAATTTTTGGGGTCCAATTTCTCCTGTTACCCTTAGGAAAATAAAAAATTGGGGGCAAAAATATCATTTTTGTGGCAAAAAATTATTTTTTTATTTTCACGTCCGAGTGTTATAAACTTCTGTGAAGCACTTGGGGGTTCAAAGTGCTCACCACACATCTAGATAAGTTCCGTGGGGGGTCTAGTGTCCAAAATGGGGTCACTTGTGGGGAGTTTCAATAGTTTAGGTACATCAGGGGCTCTCCAAACGCACATGACACCCGCAGACCATTCCATCAAAGTCTGCATTCCAAAACGTCACTGCTTCCCTACCGAGCCCCGACGTGTGTCCATACAGTAGTTTTCTCCCACATATGGGGTGTCAGCGTACTCAGGACAAATTGGACAACCACTTTTGGGGTCCAATTTCTCCTGTCACCCTTCGGAAAATGAAAAAATTGGGGACTAATTGATCATGTTTGTGGAAAAAATACGATTTTTTTATTTTCATGCCCGGGCATTCTAAACGTCTGTGAAGCCCTTGGGGGTTCAAAGTGCTCACCACACATCTAGATAAGTTCCTTAGGGGGTCTCGTTTCCAAAATGGGGTCATTTGTGGGGGTTTCCACTGTTTAGGTACATTAGGGGCTCTCCAAAGGCAACATGACACCCGCAGACCATTCCATCAAAGTCTGCATTCCAAAACGTCACTACTTCCCTTCCGAGCCCTGACGTGTGTCCATACAGTAGTTTTCTCCCACATATGGGGTGTCAGCGTACTCAGGACAAATTGGACAACAACTTTTGGGGTTCAATTTCTCCTGTTACCCTTGGGAAAAAAATAAATTGGGGACTAATTGATCATGTTTGTGGAAAAAATACGATTTTTTTATTTTCATGCCCTGGCATTATAAACTTCTGTGAAGCCCTTGGGGGTTCAAAGTGCTCACCTCACATCTAGATAAGTTCCTTAGGGGGTCTAGTTTTCAAAATGGGGTCATTTGTGGGGGGTTTCCACTGTTTAGGTACATTAGGGGCTCTCCAAAGGCAACATGACACCCGCAGACCATTCCATCAAAGTCTGCATTCCAAAACGTCACTACTTCCCTTCCGAGCCCCGACGTGTGCCCATACAGTAGTTTTCTCCCACATATGGAGTATCAGCATACTCAGGACAAATTGGACAACAACTTTTGGGGTCCAATTTCTCCTGGTACCCTTGGGAAAATAAAAAAATGGTGACTAAAAGGTCATGTTTGTGGAAAAAATACGAATTTTTTATTTTCACGCCCGGGCGTTATAAACTTCTGTGAAGCACTGGGGGGTTCAGAGTGCTCACCACACATCTAGATAAGTTCCTTGGGGGGTCTAGTTTACAAAATGGTGTCATTTGTGGGGGGTTTCCACTGTTTAGGTACATTAGGGGCTCTCCAAAGGCAACATGACAACTGCAGACCATTCCATCAAAGTCTGCATTCCAAAACGTCACTACTTCCCTTCCGAGCCCCGACGTGTGCCCATACAGTAGTTTTCTCCCACATATGGGGTATCAGCATACTCAGGACAAATTGGACAACAACTTTTGGGGTCCAATTTCTCCTGGTACCCTTGGGAAAATAAAAAATGGTGACTAAAAGATCATGTTTGTGGAAAAAATACGAATTTTTTATTTTCACGCCCGGGCTTTATAAACTTCTGTGAAGCACTGGGGGGTTCAAAGTGCTCACCACACATCTAGATAAGTTCCTTGGGGGGTCTAGTTTACAAAATGGTGTCATTTGTGGGGGGTTTCACTGTTTAGGTACATCAGGGGTTTTCCAATCGCGACATGGTGTCCGATCTCAATTCCAGCCAAAAACGTCAAATGGCGCTGCTTCCCTTCCGAGCTCTGCCATGCGCCCAAATAGTGGTTTACCCCCACATGTGGGGTATCAGCGTACTCAGGACAAATTGCACAATAACTTTTAGGGTCCTGTTACCCTTGGAAAAATAAGAATTGAGGGTGAAAAGATCATTTTTGTGGAAAAAATATGATTTTTTAATTGTATGGCTTTATGTTATAAACATCTGTGAAGCCCATGGGGGTTCAAAGTTCTCACCACACATCTAGATAAGTTCCTTAGGGGGTCTAGTTTCCAAAATGGTGTCATTTGTGGGGGGTTTCCACTGTTTTGGTACATCAGGGGCTTTCCAAACGCGACATGGCATCCGATCTCAATTCCAGCCAAAAAAGTCAAATGACGCTGCTTCCCTTCCGAGCTCTGCCATGCGCCCAAATAGTGGTTTACCCCCACATGTGGGGTATCAGCGTACTCAGGACAAATTGCACAATAACTTTTAGGGTCCTTTTACCCTTGGGAAAATAAAAATTGGGGTGAAGATCATTTTTGTGGAAAAAATATGATTTTTTAATTGTACCGCTGTACGTTATAAACTTCTGTAAAGCCCTTGTGGGTTCAAAGTTCTCACCACATATCTAGATAAGTTCCTTGGGGGGTCTAGTTTCCAAAATGGGGTCACTTGTAGGGGGTTTCCACTGATTAGGTACATCAGGAACTCTCCAAACGTGACATGGCATCCAATCTGAATTCCAGCCAATTTTGCATTGAAAAAGTCAAACGGCGCTCCTTCCATTCTGAGCTCTACCATGCGCCGAAACAGTCGTTCCCCCCCACATATCAGGTATCAGCGTACTCAGGACAAATTGCAGAATAACTTTTGCAGTCCAATTTCTCCTGTTACCCTTGGTAAAACAAAAAAAAATTGAACCTGAAGTATTTTTTTTATGAAAAAAAGTTAGATGTTCATTTTTTTTTAAATATTCAAAAAAATTCCTGTGACGCACGTAAAGGGTTAATAAACTTCTTGAATGTGGTTTTGAGCACCTTAAGGGGTGCAGTTTTTAGAATGGTGTCACTTTTGGGTATTTTCTATCATATAGACCCCTCAAAGTGGCTTCAAATGTGATGTGGTCCTAAAAATAAAATGGTGTTGTAAAAATGAGAAATCGCTGGTCAACTTTTAACCCTTATAACTTCCTAACAAAAAAAAATTTTGGTTCCAAAATTGTGCTAATGTAAAGTAAACATGTGGGAAATGTTAGTTATCAAGTTTTTTGTGTGCCGTATCTCTGTGATTTAAGGGCATAAAAATTCAAAGTTGGAAAATTGCGAAATTTTCAAAATTTTTGCCAAATTTCCGTTTTTCTCACAAATAAACGCAAGTTATTTGAATGAAATTTTACCACTAACATGAAGTACAATATGTCACGAGAAAACAATGTCAGAATCACCGGGATCCATGGAAGCGTTCCAGAGTTATGACCTCATAAAGGTACAGTGGTCAGAATTGTAAAAATTGGCCCGGTCATGAACGTGCAAACCACCCTTGGAGGTGAAGGGGTTAAAGCCCATTCCGCATTACTTCAGAAAATGCCACAATTGTGAAGCTAAGACCCTGATGATTTGGGGTATTGATTTGATACATATGGGTATAAGGGGAGGTGATAATAGAAAAACTCTGGCTCTTATAGAAGCAAAATGGATAGTGACTTTGGACACCTTGACCCCCAAAGGTCTAAACGAATCATTGAGCTTTTCATTATTCTTATACTACTTGTCATACTTTGCTGTTCCACAACACCCTGTTTTGTCCGGGTGTTCCTTTTTTTTAAATTGTTTATATTGTTTTAGTCACTTTTACTTTATTGTGTTTTTATTCATATAGTGCAACACCATGACCTTTTATGCTTTTAAAGACCTTCATTGTATATGGATCACTGGCCTCATCGTCATCATATCTCCGATCATGAATCTATATTATCATTTTTATATTGTTGCCATGATTGCTCTATTTACTGTATAATGTGTGTTATGGTACTGTACCTTTAAAAAAAAAAAAATTCTTGTACAACTACTTGGCTCGGGTCTGGCGCCTGTGCGTGTGCATGTTGTTGTCCCCAGTGTCCGGCGTGTCATCGGGCATCCTTCACGGCCTTCTGTGTGTGCAATGTGCACGCACCGACTAATCTGCGGTAATTGGTCCAATACTGACCATGTGACACGCCACATGGGGCTTAAAAGGTCCTGTTAGCACTATTGCAGACAACCTCTTTTTGCTAAAGCGGTGAATCAGACACGCGAAACGTGCGTCGGGGCTTCAACCACCTGGCCCAGGGTCCTTTCTTTCCTGCAGCTGGTAAGCGCTAACCCTGGATTGTGGTTGCTTTGATTTTTTTACACTTTCTTACGGTGTTACTCGTCCTGGGTGTCCAATATTTGTTTGCCAAGCATTTTTTGTACTGGCATTTTTTAATATTTTGGGATCTGTGCAGTACCGTAGCTACCGGAGGGGCAGAGGGGGTGGTCAACCAGGACCCCGCACTCTGAGGAAGCCCACCAGGAGCTATGCTACTGTAACTGTATCGGCATGCACAGTGCGCCGATACAGTTACATTCTGCGGCAGTGCAGGAGAATCGATCGCCCTGCTCTGCCACCTGGCCGCTATGGGGCCCCTGAGCAGGTGCTGGGGGCCCGGTGCCAGCAGTGGGCCCCCGTCTGTAATTGTAGGAACAACTGTATCGGCATCTAGCCGATACAGCTGACCGCATTGATGAGAGGAGCGCTACGCTCCCTCTCCCATCATCCCTCTCTCAGCGTCTGACGCAGACACTGACAGCGGGAGCGATTGCGTCACTACCCGGCGCCCGCTGTCAGGAAATGAGCAGGTTGAAGTAAAGTGATTTTAATATTCCGAAGAAAAACGTGACAAATGGTGGATTCCATGTCCCTTAGATGATACGCTATTATGCACCAACTTCACAAACCATTTATGATAGTGAGGTTTAAGCCAAGTTTGATACATATTAACCCCAGGTTAACATAACAGTAAAATTACGGGCTTGACTTCTCTGATTTTACCAGACATATAAGAATAAATAAGCAGTCGGTACAATGATGAAGGTCGCAGTTGTTTGACCGAAACGTCTACATCAATTGTACTGAGTTAAGTTGAATTGTACCATTTTTCTTCGGAACATAAAATCACTTTACTTCATCCCAAGTTTTATCTACTGAGTATAACACAGGAACCAGGAGGAAGAGAGGTATTTATTTTTGTAATGGGGGTGCATTATAATAATATACCGTAATACATTTTATTTCTATAGCGCCGACATATTCCACAGCACTTTACATTTCAGAGGGGATTTGTACAGACAATAGACATTACAGCATAACAATAATCACATAGATTATTACAAATACCAAGAGGAATGAGGGCCCTGCTCGCAAGTTTACAGTCTATGAGGAAAGAGGTAGACACGAAAGGTGGGTGGTAACAGTTGCCCTGATTGTATGGACCAGCCATAATGTTAAGTGTGTAACAGTACAGACAGTGGGCTAATGGATGCATAAAGCATGTGGGAACATGATGTGGGGAACCTGGTTCTGGTAAAACTTTTGGCTGTGCCACACAGGGATAGATTAGGTTAATGTTTTCAGGGCACGCTTAAAATTGTGGGGATTGGGGACTAATCGTTTTGACCTGGGAAGTGCATTCCAAAGAATTGGCGCAGCACGTGTATAGTCTTGGAGACGGGAGTGGGAGGTTCTGATTATTGAGGATGCTAACCTCAGGTCATCAGCAGAACGGAGGGCGCGGGTAGGGTGGTATACTGAAACAAGGGAGGAGATGTAGGGTGGTGCTGAGCCATGGAGGGCTTTGTGGGTGAGGGTAATAAGTTTATACTGAATTCTGGAGTGGATGGGTAGCCAGTGTAATGACTGGCACAAGGTAGAGGCATCGGTGTAATGATTGATGAGGAATATGATCCTGGTTGCAGCATTCAAGACAAATTGGAGAGGGGAGAGTTTGGTAAGAGGGAGACCGATTAGAAGAGAGTTACAATAGTTGAGACGAGAATGAATAAGAGAAACAGTAAGAGTTTTTGCAGTCAAAAGTAAGAAAAGGTCGAATTCTAGAAATGTTTTTGAGGTGCAGATGACAAGAGCGAGCCAGTGATCGAATGTGGGGGGCAAAGGAAAGCTCGGAGTCAAGTATGACCCCAAGACAGCGGGCATGTTGCTGGGGAGTAATAGTAGAACCACACACAGAAATGGCAATGTCGGGTATAGGTACATTAGTAGAGGGAGGAAACACAAGGAGTTCAGTCTTTGACAGGTTGTTTCAGATATAGTGAGGACATGATGTTGGACACAGCGTTTAGACAATTGCCGGTGTTTTCTAGAAAGGCTGGCATGATGTCAGGAGAAGAAGCGTATAATTGGGTGTCATCAGCATAGAGATGGTGCTGGAAACCAAATCTACTGATTGTTTGACCAATAGGGGCAGTGTACAAAGAGAAGAGGAGGGGGCCTAGAACCGATCATTGAGGAACCCCAACAGTAAGGGGAAGGTGAGAGGAGGAACCGGCAAAAGATACAGTAAAGGAGCGGTCAGAGAGATAGGAGAACCAGGAGAGAACGGTGTCCTTGAGGCCAATGGAACGGAGCATAGTGAGGAGGAGCTGATGATCCACAGTGTCGAATGTTGCAGAATAAAGATCCAAGAGAATTAGCATGGAGTAATGACCATTTGATTTAGCTGTTAGTAGATCATTAGAGACTTTAGTGAGGGCAGTTTCTGGAGAGTGTAAAGAGCGGAAACCGGATAATACAGAGGCTGCCAATGGGGGTGCATTAAAATATAGAGGCTGCATAAGGGGTTTATCATAATATAGAGGCTGCCTAAGGGGAGTGCATTATACTATAGACTGACTATGGGGAGTGCATTACACTATATTGAGGACTATCTGGTGTATTATGCTATACGGAGGCTATCTAGGGGGTCGTCATACAGTGTGGAGATTATAGTGACGGGGCCAACATACAGTGTTGGATCCATTAAATAGTTTGGTGGATATTAAGGTCCAATTTTTTTTTTATTTTACCAAGGGTAACAGGAGAAATTGGACTGCAAAAGTTATTGTGAAATTTGTCCTGAGTACGCTGATACCTGATATGTGGGGGGAACCACTGTTTTGGCGCATGGCAGATCTCGGAAGGGAACGAGCGCCGTTTGACTTTTTCATCACAAAATTGGCTGGAATTGAGATCGGGCACCATGTCACCCCCGGGGGCGCCGCTGATCGCTATGATGTACTATCCCATCCCCGGTCATACGGGCCCGGGTACCGTGGACGGGATAGTACGTCAGATGGCAGAAAGGGGTTAAATGTAATGTGGGCACTTATTATTATAGGTGAACTCAGGTTACTGTGATTGTCAAAGAGGCACACACAGAGCATTATTACTTTTTAGGGGACAAAATGTGGGCACTGTTTTCTGGGGCATTAGCACCTGGCATTACTATATTCTAGAGGGTTGCTTTAGAATTTAGAGGGCACAGAGAACCACACAGCAGGTGCAGTAATAGGGACACATACGGCAGCAGCGGCTCAGTATTGGGGTATAAGTAGAATAGGGAGATTGTGCAGGTTGGGAATAGTCCCAATGGTGACAGTGCTGAAAATATGATAAGTGAAATAAAAAAACGCTACATTTTTAAATTTGGTTCTCAGTAGGAGATCCCAAGGATGGCACTGAAGTAGTAAGGGGCAGTGGCGGATTATAATGAGGTCAATCTGGGCAGTAGCCCAGGGCCCAGTGGTGTGGGGGGGCCCACCAGCCCAGGGTAAATTGCCCCATTATAATCCACCACTGGCAAATGCTCAGCTAAAACTATCGTTTAGTGACTACACCAACCAATCAGAGCACAGCTTTCATTTTCAAAAGAACAGTGAGAAATGAAAGTGGTGCTGTGATTGGAGAAAACGACAGGTTTCTTTTCACGTGCTGCTCCTATCCAGCAGGTGTCTCTGTGGTTTCTCCAGCCCGCCCCTCACACATAGAAGGACTGTACACAGCTGGAGGCAGAAGATCTCCTGGCCGGCAGTTCGGGCTGTAGTCGCTGCTGTTGCTGCGGGGATGGAAGAAAACGGCTACTGTAACGTTTTTTGTCTCCAGCGAAAAAGCCGGACACGCCGGATCCGGCGCGTCCGGCTTTTGCACACAATGAAAGTCTATGAGCGCCGCAATGCGCCGGATCCGGCGAAAGCCAGATCCGGTGGCCGAATCCGGTTTTTTAGGTCTGAGCATGCTCAGTAGCTCTTCCCACATCACACATATATAAAAGCATGACAGTGGGACCCTCAGCCACACCCAACATGCCACCAAAGACAGCAACCAGGCGCAGGAGAAGGCAGGAGACCACTGCAGCACCATCAGCACCACCACCACCCCAAATGGAGCAGCAAAGCGACCAAGCTGAACAACGGGAGGGGAGTCCAGCAGTAGATGAGAGACGGTAATTATCAAATCCCCCATTCCTCAAAACTAGGGCCATGGAATATCAAGATATTCATTGGCCCTTTGCTTCTCTTTATTCAACAGCCGCCCAAGAGATGCAGCAGCAGCACTGGCAGCAGCAACAGCAGCAGCACTACCCACAGCCATGGAGTCTGGCCAGCAACATGACAGCACATCTTCTTCTGGGAGCCCTCCCTCGCATCGTCAGCGTTTGACGGTAAGTTTTTATTTCCAAAATCCATCATCTCTGTAATATATGTCTATTCATTGCCTTTTATTTCAAAACAGGAATCACAAGCTGAAGAGGAGCTCTCAGAAGAAGAAGGAAGGGGTGGACAGACACCTGGAGTGGGCTCACAATTGGTAAGTTTTTTGCATCAAACGCAGAAACACAACATCACACTACACACAACACATAGAAAACAATGTACCGCAGACCTCACACAGCAAACAAATGCCAACATCCAAACACATAAATTTTTTTCTTTTCTTCTCTAGTCTTCCCAATCTGGTGCTCGGCCAAGAGGTCCTCGCAGTGCCTCCCAGGGTCGTCGGCGACAGCAACGCGGCGGTCACCAGCGTGTAAGTATAATATTTAAGTTTTAAATTTTGGTACACTTTTTATTTCATGTCTTAAAGTGTGGTGACTAATTTTGCCATTTTTCTCTTTTACTTTAACAGCCTTCACAGCGTGCTCCCGACTCAAACGGTGAGGATGGAGGAATTGATGTGGACCACCTCATCGATCTCGTCAGAGAAAGGGAGCCGCTATGGAATATGGCTGACCGCCGCCATGCTGACCTGATTGTTACCCGACGACTCTGGGAGGAAATCTGTTCGCTCCTTGTGGGCCGCTGGGAGGACCTCGATGCTCGGGCCCAGATTAAAGAGCGTAAGTATATACAGTACCGGTTGCTTGATGTAAACCAATGTTTCCCGAACTCCAGTCCTCGTGGTCCCCACGGATCATGTGTTCAGGATTTCTATTTACTATGGAAATCCTGAAAACATGACCCCTGGGGACCATGAGTACTGGAGTTTGGGAAACACTGATGTTGTATACTAACCACTTTGTCCTTTCTCGTTTCAGGGGACAGAATTGTGAAGTGGTGGCGGTCTGTGAGGGATCGTTTCAAGAAGGAGTTCAATAAAGAGATGTGGGCCCCGAGTGGATCTGGAGGACGCAGGAGCAAGTACAAGTACGCACGAGCCCTGTCGTTCCTCCGGGATAAATGCGTCCAGAGCTAGAGGATTCCCCCTGGGGTCTAGGGAGCAGAACGTTTCCACTTTTTTGTTTCTGAAGTCGGCAAACAGATTTATGTCCGGGGCCCCCCACCTTTTTACAATCTGCCGAAAAACGGACCGCTTTAGGACGCATTACCCATGCCGTAATTGGGTGCGGCTCAGGAAGTCTGCCCTTTGATTCTCTGTGCCTCGGATGTGTAGTGCTGACAGGGATAGCAGGTTTGTCTCTGCTAGTTTGAGGGCTCTGGAGGATGTGTCCAATAGGGCCCGGGACCTGGTTCCCCCCTGATGATTTATATAGGCCACCGTGACTTGATTGTCCGAAAATATGCGGACATGATGTTTCTGGAGCAGGGGTAGGAAGTGTGTTAACGGGTAGCCCACTGCTAAGAGCCCTTTCTGGTTTAAGGAGGCTTCTAGTTCTTGACCTCCCCACGCACCCTGAGCCACCTCGTTGTTCATGTGTGCTCTCCATCCCGTGGGACTGGCGTCCGTGGTAACTATGTGTGTTATTTTTGTTACCCAGGGGATCCCTTTGGAAAGATTGTCTTGGTTTCCCCACCAAGCTAGGGAATGAATAGTCTTTGAATGTAGGGTAATACGACCCTCTAGGTGTCCCCCTACAGCTGACTGGTTGGCTAATACGTCCCACTGGAGCTCTCTTGTGTGTAACTGAGCCCATTGGACTGCTGGCAGGCAGGCGGATAGAGAACCCAGCAGTGACATAGCTTTCCTTAACGTCATGGAGGGATTTTGGATTGCTCTTTTTATAATTTGAGTGATTTTCTCTTTCTTGCGGTCTGGGAGGCGGCACTCTTGAATGTTTGAGTCCAGTGTTAGATCCAAGAATTCCTGTACTCTGCTGGGCTCCAATCTTGATTTTTTCAGATTTAGGAGCCAGCCTAGGCCTTGTAGAGTGTCCATCACCCTGTCCCTCTGTTCCCGGCATTTTTGGGCCGAGCTGCTTGCTATTAAAAAATCGTCCAGATACGGGACTATTATTATGTCTTGCTCCCTTATATGGGCCATCATTTCCGCTACCCGTGGGGCTACAGATATTCCGAATGGCAAGGCTCTGTACTGGAATTCTTTTACCTTGCCCTTTATTGAGACGGCTAACCTGAGATATTTTCTGGAGTTTTTGTGAATGGGGACGTGATAATAGGCGTCGCTGAGATCTAATACCGTCATGAAGCAGTTCGGGAACAGGATTTTGGTGGTGGATCTGATCGACTCCATTTTGAAGCTTTGATTCCTGACGTATCTGTTAAATTTTTCTAAATGTATTATCGTCCGGAAAGTGCCGTCTGGTTTGGTCACCAGGAAAGGAGGGGAGTAGAACCCTCTGCCCATTTCCTGCAGGGGAACCTCCTGGAGGACTCCTTTTTTTTACCAGGTTTAGGACCTCGTTTTCTAGGGCTTCCTGCTCCTGCGTACTGGATCTTAGCAGAGTTATTACGTACTTTTGAGGTGTGAGAGAGAGAAAGTCTATTTTTAGGCTCTCCTGGATTAGGTTTATTATCCACGGGTTGTTTGAGATTTTCTTCCAGGCTGGAAGGAAAAGGGTTAGCCTCCCCCCCCCCCACCCTGGGCAAACTGTCACTTAGAGGGCTTTTTGTCTTGGGACGAGTTACCAAAGAGGAACCCTCTATCTTTCCTTCTGCCATCCCACTTTTGTTCCCTCGGTGGTCTCCTCTGAAAAAACTTTCTATTCCGAAAGGGCCTCTTAAACGCTGCAGGCCCCAAATTTGGGAACCCTTTCTTCTTGTCCCCTGCTTTCTGTAGGATGTCATCTAATGTCTCCCCAAAAAGGAATTTCCCTTCACAGGGGATTGAACACAATTTCATTTTTGTCTGTAGGTCCCCTGGCCAACTTTTGAGCCATAGTGTTCTTCGGGCTGCATTTGAGAGCGCTGCTGCTTTGGACGATAATCGGACTGAATCGGCCGATGAGTCCGCTAAGAAGGCAGCCGCACCCCTTATTACTGGGATAGAATCTAGGATCTTATCCCTTGGCGTCCCTTCCCTTAGTTGCTTATCAAGTTGGTCCACCCATACCATTAGGGCTCTTGAGGTACATGTCGCCGCTATGGCTGGTCTGAGATTACCTCCTGCTGACTCCCATGCCCCTTTAAGGAAAGTATCTGCCTTTTTATCTAGGGGATCCCTGAGTGTGCCCATGTCCTCGAAGGGGAGAGCTTTGGGGCCTTATCCCAAGACGTGGACGCCTCTTCATCAAAGGGATATTTTCTTTTAAGGGAAGGGACAGTGGTGTTTTTCCTGTCTGGTTTGTCCCATTCTTTTTTGATTAGCCCCTGAACATTTTCATTCAGCGGGAACACTCTCCGCTTTTTCTGGTCATCCCATAGTCCCATGCCCATATACCCATCATACATATCCACGATCCCATAGGCCCGTGCCCATATACTCATCATACATACCCTCCATCCCATAGTAGAGTGTCCATATACCCATCACACATCCTCCATCCCATAGTCCAGTGCCCATATACCCGTCATACATATCCTCCATCCCATAGGCCCGTGCCCATATACCCATCATACATATCCTCCATCCCATAGTCCCGTGCCCATATACCCGTCATACATATCCTCCATCCCATAGTCCAGTGCCCATATACCCATTAGGGAGATAGCGTGCACTCTAGTCAAAATTAACGAGGTGCAGGTGCAACGGACCAGTAGGTCCCAATCTCAAATTAGTATAATTCACCGCACACTCAAACAGATTTTATACAAATGGGTGTTCATTTTATTACATGTGGGAGCCAAACAAGAATATATAGCACACAGTAGAAGCGATATGTCGCTTCTACTGTGTGCTATATGTCGCTTCTACTGTGTGCTATATATTCTTGTTTGGCTCCCACATGTAATAAAATGAACACCCATTTGCATAAAATCTGTTTGAGTGTGCGGTGAATTATACTAATTTCATATACCCATTACACATCCTCCATCCCATAGTCAACCATTATGACATCATAATGAGCGGTGGGGCTTGATACACACACTGTTTCCCCATTATGTAGATAGGGACATTATGACATCATAATGAGGGGCGGGGTTTGACACACACAAACTTTTTCCCCATTATGTAGATGGGGGCAAAATTGTTTGGCGAATTGGAACGCGCGGGGTTAAAATTTCACCTCACAACATAGCATAGGACGCTCT
The DNA here is from genome assembly GCF_039654945.1 of Dendrobates tinctorius. NCBI lineage: Eukaryota > Metazoa > Chordata > Amphibia > Anura > Dendrobatidae > Dendrobates > Dendrobates tinctorius. The sequence continues at coordinate 20,373,514 of NW_027361682.1, forward strand.
CGGGGTCCAGACATATGACTGTGCCAAATTTTGTGGCTGTAGCTGCGACGGTGCGGATGCCTATCCCGGACATATACACACACACATACACACATACATACACACTTTGAGCTTTATATATTAGATAGATCCTTCTATCTATTGATCTATGTATAGATCTATCTCTATCTATCTAGATATCTCTCATTCCATCTATCCCATATCTATTGATACATAGATATATCTATCTATGCAGTATCTATCTATAGATATATCCATAGATATATCAAAAGATAGATATATCCATAGATCTATCCATAGATATATTAAAAGATAGATATATCCATAGATATGCACAAAGAGAGAAGAGAGGATAGCACTCACTGTTCCAAAAGTAGAAAACTTTATTCAAGGATAAAAATACATCGGCTCGGGAGTAATGCGAGGAGTGCGGACACATTCCGCACTCATCCAGCGTCGGACTGGCCCACCGGAGAACTGGAGGATTCTCCGGTGGACCCTGACATCGTGGGCCCTGGCACCTGCTGGCATACAGTGCCAGCAGTTGCCTAGGGCCCCCGCTGCTCCAGGGGCCCTCAGCCAGTGGTGTGACAGGAGCCCCTGTCCCTGCTGCTAAAGATAAATAAATATTCACTGCTTCCCACGCCCACATGGGCGTGGGAAGCAGTGAATATCATTTCACGGTCTCCACTCCCCCAGGGGCCCCGCCCCCCAGCCCAGTAAGCCGCTATGCAGCTGTAAATCAGGGCTGGCGCCGCCTTCAATTGTAGATGACGCTCTCTCTCCCATCAGTCCCCTCTGCTGACTCACAGCCGGTGCGCGATGACGTCACTTCATCACGCACCCGCTGTGTGTCTGGCAGACGGGGCAGCTCCTGACACTGAAGCCGGAATCAGCGTGGGAGCGAGGAGGAAAGGTGAGTATTGTATTTTGTTATATCTCTCTCTCTATATATATATCTATTTTTCTTTCTCTATCTTTCTATATGTCTCTATATCGATATCTATCTATCTCTATCTATCGCTCTCTCTCTATATCCATCTGTAGCTACCTATCTCTATATCTATTTATCCATTATCATCTATCTATCCATAGATCTATTTATCCCATATCTAACTCTATATATCTCTCTCTCTATATATATTATATATTTATATATATATATAGCATTATACCCTATGAGGGGGGGCAGCATTATATTCTATGACGGGGGCAGCATTATACCCTATGAGGGAGTGCATTATACCCTATGAGGCGGGCAGCATTATACCCTATGAGGGGGGGCAGCATTATACCCTATGAGGGGGCAGCATTATACCCCATGAGGGGTCTATATTCTATGAGATGGCTGCATTTTATTCTATGAGGGGTCTACATTATACTATATGAGGGGGCTGCTTTATATTCTATGAGGGAGGCTTCCCCAACTCCTGCTACATAATTAAGATTTGTTCTACCTTATATTATACCCGGATATTAGCATGTTATATCGCACAATTGGTGGTCTTGTATTTATCTCTATGTAGCTACATAGTGGGCCCCAAGAATTATTTTTTCTGGTGGGCTCAAGGTGTTCCAGTCCGACCCTGCACTCATCACATTACTCCCGAGTTGTATTTTTATCCTTGAATAAAGTTTTCCACTTTTGGAACGGTGAGTGCCATCCTCTCTTCTCTCTTTGTATTCAAAACTAAAGGAACAAAAAAGCGCGATAGGGTCTTATCTGGGTTATTTCTGGAGAAATAGATTAGAATTACTCACTCTTTTTAGGAGAGATTCAGGCATGCGGAATCAGTAATCTGCTTGCTGCACGTCCAAAGGTCAGCTCTGTGACCACTTGAAACACCAGATTTCGGAATAAATTCTTGGACTTTAGTGCGCTGCCAGATAAAGGTCACTAATCCAGTTTAAGAGAAAGTTTAATCCATTTTATTTCCCAACGCGTTTCGAAATGTGTACCATTTCTTCCTCAGGGGATGACATATATGATCAAACAGAGCTGTCACAGATTATATACAGCAAGATTTCAAAAAACGGCGCCAAAGGATCACATGTCATCTGGTGCAAATGTCAGGGTTCCAAGTTCCACAGATAAAATGATGCATTGGTTGATCTAAATTCATTAAAAACATATTATTTTTATTATCTCATAGATAAAAAAGGAAGAGAAGAAAAGAAAAGAAAGAAGAAAATAGAAAACGAAAAATGGAATAAATATAAAACAAGGGAAATATAAAAACGAACTCATGACATCTAGGAATAAAAATAGCATACTGGGTGTCTTGGACCACTATACCAAACCCAGGTCATACCTGACAAGAAAAAAAAAAGGAAGAAAAGGACTTAAAAATGATTAAAAAATGATGATTAAAAATATATATATAAAAGAACTACTTAATTAAAATGTATAATTTGTATGACAATAAAGGAAACTTTCTTTTTTTATTAAAAAAATGTTTGTATGAATCACCATGAATATGGCCAATTATAAAATGTGGCCGAAAAAATCAATCAGTACGATCGATTATAAAGAATTCACACACCATTTTAAAAAGGGGAGGTATTGATTTCATTCAAAATTCATCAGAGTGTTTGATGGGAAATGCACAGAGACACCGACTACGGAGAGCTCAAACAGCGCCCAAATGAAGAGACCAGGATCGCTTCCCCCGATGTCCCGACACAAAGGGAGGAAGGAAAAAGGGGGAGACCGATCATCTATAATACAACAAGACTGACATCTTTTTCTTATACCACTATAATATAAAAATATATAAAAGAGATGTGCACATTAAAAAAGTATAAAGAAAAAATAAATAATTCAGCCACATTACAGGGATAAAAAGTCGCATACAGAAAAGGGGTTAAACATACAGAATACAGCAGAAATCAATAAAAATGACATATGAGTACATAATTGGAAATTGTTAAAAAAGAGAATTATTAAATTTATCCAATTTTAAAGAAAAACCTCTGTAATTTCGTTCAATCCATATGGCTTAAGTGTATTCAACCTGTAAATCCAAAAAACTTCTTTTCTATTTAATTGCCCTATTCTATCGGGAATGTCAACAGGAATATGTTCAATTGGACTGATTTTTAAACCACTCGGATCCTTATTATGTTTAATAGCGAAATGTCTAGAAAGACCATGTTGTAAGAAACCCTTCTTAATGTTATATCTATGTGAGTTAACCCTTGAGTGTAAGGGTTGGGTTGTTCTTCCAACAAACTGATTTTTGCAACTACATTCGATTAAATATATAACAAATTCCGTGGTACAGTTCAAATCATTTTTTATAGGAAAGATTTCATTGGTGGTAGATGATTTTACAGTTTTTTCTCTGTGTGTAATAATATTACAACAGAGACAATTTCTCTTTCCACATTTATAAATCCCTCTTAAAGGGGCATGAATTGGATTCGATGTCGATTCAGTTTTTAGTCGACTAGGGGCAACCAATCCCTTAATAGTTGGTGCCCTTCTAAAAGTTATTCCTGGATTGCTAGGTAAAAATTTCTGTAGAATAGGATCACTTAAAAGTATATACCAATTATTACATAGAATTTTGCGTATTCTTGTATGTTCAGCACAATATTGGGTGATAAAATTTGTCATAATTTTTTTATTATCAGGTTTAACTCTTTTTTGTTCATTAATGAGAGTGTCTTGTGATATATTGATACACCTATTATAGGCACTTTTGATTAAATTATTAGGGTATTTTTTATCCACAAACCTATTTTTTAAAATATCAGCTTCGTCCTTAAAATCCTCAAAGCTAGAACAATTTTTTCTGATCCTCCTAAACTGATTCTCTGGAATATTTCTCAGCCATTTTCCAAAATGTCCACTATTAAAAGTAATATAACTATTAATATCAACATTTTTAAAAAAGGTTTTAGTTAAAATGGTATTGTCCTTAATAAAAACGGTTATATCTAAAAAGTTGATACTATTCTGTTCATATACTGAGGAGAATGATAGACCCCAGTTATTATTATTAATATCATGGATGAAATTGTCAACGTTACTATCAGAGTTATCCCAAATAAAGAAAAGGTCATCAATGAATCTCTTATACATGATTAAATTATTGCACCACTTGGAATTATAAATATAAAAATCTTCAAAAACCCCCATAAAAACATTTGCATAGGTTGGTGCGACCTTTGAACCCATCGCGGTCCCGAGCTTCTGATGGTATAAATGTCCATCAAATGTGAAATAATTGTTCCTCAGAATAAAATCCATACCTTTTAATAAAAACTTTTTTTGATCTTTAGACAACCTATTATCTTTTATTAAAATTTTGTTAAAACAGGCTAAACCCAAGTTGTGTGGTATATTTGAATATAATGAGGATACATCCATAGTAAGTAACAAATAGCTCGATTTCCATTTAATTTGTTGTAAAAATTGAATAAGATGAGTGGAATCTCTAATGTAACTTTTTAAAAACAGAACATTAGTAACCATGATTCTATCAATATAATGGGATAGGTTACTCGTTAGTGAGCCTATACCTGAAATAATCGGTCTCCCTGGGGGATTTATTAAGTTCTTATGAATTTTCGGTAGATGATAGAAGAAAGGGATTCGTGGATTTTGAATAGTAAGGAATTTTAGTTCCTTTTTATTGAAAATGTTCATATTTTTGCCCTCCTGGATTAATATATCATAATTTAGTTTTATTTCTGGAATGATGTCAAATGAGTTTTTACTATAATATTTTTCATCAGATAAAATTCTCCTTGCCTCATTACAATAATCAGATCTATTCTGAATAAGGCCTCTTTCACACATCAGGTTTTCGCCGTCAGGCGCGATCCGGCGCTTTTGACAGAAACCGGATCCGGCGAAATGCAATGCCGGATCCGTTTTCCCCCCCATTGACTTGCATTTGCGCCGGATCGCGCCGGATGGCCATGCGTTTCATCCGGTTTTCGCCGGATCCGGCAATGTGTCGCGATCCGGCGTCTGGAAAAAACGGTGACTGTAACGTTTTTTGTCTCCGTCGAAAAAGCCGGACACGCCGGATCCGGCGCGTCCGGCTTTTTCACACAACGAAAGCCTATGAGCGCCGCAATGCGCCGGATCCGGCGAAAGCCGGATCCGTCGGCCGGATCCGGTTTTTTGGTCTGAGCATGCTCAGTAGCTCTGCCCACAAGACATATATAAAAGCAAGACAGTGGGACCCACAGCCACACCCAACATGCCACCCAAGACAGCAACCAGGCGCAGGAGAAGGCAGGAGACCACTGCAGCACCATCCGCACCACCCCAAATGGAGCAGCAAATAGAACATGCTGAGGAGGGGAGGCCAGCAGCAGATGAGAGACGGTAATTATCAAATCCCCCATTCCTCCAAACTAGGGCTATTGAATATCAAGATATTCATTGGCCCTTTGTTTCTCTTTATTCAACAGCCGCCCAATAGATGCAGCAGCAGCAATGGCAGCAGCTGGAACACCACCCACAGGCATGGAGTGTGGCCACTCATCTTCTGGGAGCCCTCCCTCGCATCGTCAGCGTTTGACGGTAAGTTTTTATTTCCAAAATCCATCTTCTCTGTAATATATGTCTATTCATTGCCTTTTATTTCAAAACAGGAATCACAAGATGAAGAGGAGCTCCCAGAAGAAGAAGGAAGGGGTGGACAGACACTTGGAGTGGGCTCACAATTCGTAAGTTTTTTGCATCAAACGCAGAAACACAACATCACACTACACACAAGACATAGAAAACAATGTTCTGCAGACCACACACAGCAAACAAATGCCTACATCCAAAGACATAACTTTTTTGTTTTCTTCTCTAGTCTTCCCAATCTGGTGCTTGGCCAAGAGGTCCTCGCAGTGCCTCCCAGGGTCGTCGGCGACAGCAACGCGGCGGTCACCAGCGTGTAAGTATAAATATTTTTGCTTTGTTTTTTTGCACTTTTTATTTCATTTCTTTTGTGGAGGCTAATTATGTTATTTTTGTCTTTTTCTTTAACAGCCTTCACAGCGTGCTCCCGACTCTGACGGTGAGGATGGAGGGATTGATGTGGACCGCCTCATCGATCTCATCAGAGAAAGGGAGCCGCTCTGGAATATGGCTGACCGCCGCCACGCTGACCTGATTGTTACCCGACGACTCTGGGAGGAAATCTGTTCTCTCCTTGTGGGCCGCTGGGAGGACCTCGAAGCTCGGGCCCAGATTAAAGAGCGTAAGTATATACAGTACCGGTTGCTTGATGTAAACCAGTGTTTCCCGAACTCCAGTCCTCGTGGTCCCCACGGATCATGTGTTCAGGATTTCTATTTACTATAGAAATCATGAAAACATGACCCCTGGGGACCATGAGGACTGGAGTTTGGGAAACACTGATGTTGTATACTAACCACTCCTTTCTCGTTTCAGGGAACAGAATTGTGAATCGGTGGCGGTCTGTGAGGGATCGTTTCAAGAAGGAGTTCAATAAAGAGATGCAGGCCCCGAGTGGATCTGGAGGACGCAGGAGCAAGTACAAGTACGCAGAAGCCCTGTCGTTCCTCCGGGAAACAATGGTCACCAGAAGGTAAATATTACACACCACATGTGAAAAAAAATGTTATATGTAAATTTTTTTTTCAGCCAGGGCCATACCATGTCAGTATTTTAATTGTTTTTTTTCTCTTTATTCCACAGCACGGTGAGCAGCACTCGGGAGCCGGCACGATTGGACCCTTCTGAGGCGATCCCTGAGGAGACCGGCACCGAGGGACACTTCGACCGCCCCGGTACATCTGCACCTTCCCAGCCTTCCCACACATTCGACCCATCTGTCCCATCCACCAGCACAGGAGCATCGTGGCCGCCTACATTACATGAAGCTGCTGGTGAGGAGATCGCTTTCCCTTTACCCCACCCTTCTGCCCCTGCCACCTCTAGTACACCTGCGGGTACTGGGCGGCAGCGGCAGAGGGGTCAGGAAAAGAGTTATGCGCCAGAGTTCTTGCATCTGAATGCATCTTTCCAGAACTGTCTAAAAGTCTTGTCAGAGCAAATATCCGCAGGCTATCAGCAGATCAACTCCAGCATTCTGGAGGTGAAGACACTTCTGCAAACCATGCATTCAGAAGCAAGATCTTCGCCAAACCACACCTTTTTCAGGTCTGTTGTGGAGCGCATGGAAACGCTCTCTCCTGCCCAGCAGATGCATGTAATGCATTCATGCCACGCTGCTCTCCAGCAAGTTACCTCCCAACCTCCTCCTCCTCCCACCACAGTAGTTCCTCCACCTGCACCCCCTCCAGCCACTTTCCATCCTCCCCCTCCTATTACATCTACACCCCCTCCAGCCACTTTCCATCCTCCCCCTCCTATTACATCTACACCCCCTCCAGCCACTTTCCATCCTCCCCCTCCTATTACATACCATCCACCTCCAGCCACTTTCCATCCTCCCCCTCCTATTACATACCATCCACCTCCCCAGCACCATCCACCTCCCCAGCACCATCCACCTCCCCAGCACCATCCACCTCCCCAGCACCAGCAACCTCCCCAGCACCAGCAACCTCACCAGTACCAGCAACCTCCACAGTACCTGCAAACTCCCCAGTACCAGCAACCTCCCCAGTACCAGACATCTCCCCACTTCCAGCAACCTGCCCCGTACCAGACATCTCCCCACTTCCAGCAACCTGCCCCGTACCAGACATCTCCCCACTTCCAGCAACCTGCCCCGTACCAGACATCTCCCCACTTCCAGCAACCTGCCCCGTACCAGACATCTCCCCACTTCCAGCAACCTGCCCCGTACCAAACTCCTTCCCCATACAACTTGCCATCAACATCATCTGCTCCTACAGTCCCTGCCCAACCCTCCACTCCACCACCCACCACCTCTTCTGCTTCCCACATGTCCACCCATTCTGTAGTTTTTTCCACACCTTCACCTCTAACTTCCTTCCCCACCACGATCCCAGTCCTCTCTCCACACTCCCAGTGTCGAAGTGTCCCGCAGCCCCTACAGCAGTATTTCCACCACACACTACACAGAATTATAATGTGTGTATTTAAATAAAAATGACCAGTTTTATGGTTTCAGTTTTATAGTTTCAAAGTTTTATTAAACAAGTTTATTAAAATTTTAAAAAAGTTTACTAAAAAAAACATTTTTCAATAAAAGTTAAATTATTTTACACTGGTTGTCTGTCATTTCTTTCTGCGGCGAAAAAGGTTAAATACAGGGTATTTAAAAGGTGAAATGGTATTCAAAACTAGGTATATAACTGTGGGTAAATTTTAGCTTTTTGCCACAGTTGTGTTCCTGGTTGTGTTTGAAGCAAAGTATTTCACCTAAAAAGTTGTGTTTATTGTTGGTGATTTCCTAACAATGTACACAACTTTTGTTAAAAGGTGAAATACTTTGCATAAAACACAACCAGGTACACACCTGTGGCCTAAAGCTAAAAATAGAGACCATGACAAGATAGCCAACTTTGGTTGGCAAAGGTATATACTGTTGGTCCAGAAGGTACACAAGTTTGGTTAGGGCACAAATCTTTCACACTCTGTCATCCTGCCAGTGTACTCTGCCTTGAGGTGACATAAAGTATAGTGCAAAATTGTCCCTCATTACTGAAACCGTCACAGAACTTCTAGTGGTAATGTCATGGTAATCTTGCAAGGTGGTTTCTTCAGAGGTGTCCTCAATGGAAATGGGTTCCTTGCAGATAACAAAATTGTGGAGTACCACGCACGCTTTGATCACCTCGTCCACAGTTTCTGTCTTGAGGTTGATCGCAGTCAATAGGACCCGCCATTTGGCTGTCAGAATACCAAAGGTACATTCAACCATTCTTCTTGCTCTTGTGAGGCGGTAATTAAAAATGCGTTTTGTTCTTGTCAATCCTCTGCTAGAGTACGGTTTCAAAAGGTGTTCTGACAGCTGGAAGGCTTCATCCCCTACACAGACAAATGGCATAGGTGGACCAGATGTTTGCGGCAGCGGTCTAGGTGGTGGGAACTGGAAGGTGTTTCCATACAGTTTACGCCCCATGGCAGACAGTTTGAAAACTTGAGAGTCATTGGAGCGGCCATAGGCCCCAATATCAACCGCAATAAATTTGTATTCCGCGTCAGCGATGGCCATGAGGACAATTGAAAAATATTTCTTGTAATTGAAATATTCCGATCCCGATCCAGCTGGCTTTACAATGCAGATATGTTTCCCGTCCACAGCGCCCAAGCAGTTTGGAAACTGACATATCTGTTGAAACTTGTCAGCAATTTCAATCCACCTCTCTGTTGTGGGATCTGGTAAAAACTCTTCAGCTAAGGAGTCCCACAGTGCACGGCATGTGTACTTCACAATTCCAGATATGGTGGAAATCCCGAGTCTGTACTGGAAATGCAGTGACGAAAGGGATTCTCCAGTTGCAAGAAATCTGTGGGGAATTAAAAAACAATAAATTAGTTTTAAATCACAGCATTACATACCAAAACTGACCTATAACACTTGGAGATACAAATTACCACCAACAAGATTGCAGTGAAAGTGTGCTCTGATGCGATCATATCCAATAAATGTGGCTTACCTTAAAGTCACCATCAGACGCTCTGCGGGTGAAACAGAGAAGCGGCAATAGGTGTCCGCTTTTCTTATGAGGTGTGCAATGCGCTCCACCAAGTAATCAAAATTCTCCATTTTCATCCTAACATATCCAAAAAATTTATCCGGGTTTCGTCGAAGGTCCATGCATAGTGTAGAATAGACCCCACGCGTCATTCTCTTGGCTGTGATGGGGTGGATCCACAAACGTTGTCTACGATGCCTGATGCGCTGCTGTCTCGCTCTCTCCTTCTCCAGAACAATCACCCTCAAACGATTCGCCTCCGCTGTAAAATCCGCCAAATTCTTCAAAATATTTCCAATCACAACATCCATCTTCTCCAGTAACTTGCTCTTCTCTCCAACCTGCACTTTCTCCTCTACAACCTGTCAAAGAAGGGCTGTAGGAACACGCTATATATAGTTTTCCAGTAGCCAATCCCGTTCGGAAGGCCACAAGGGTCAATTTTAAAAACCGGATCCGGCGTAATCCGTCGAAAAAACGGATAGAAAAACGGATGAACCGGATGAGACGGATCCGGTTTTGTCTGTCCAGAAAAAGACGGATCCGGCAGAAAACCGGATCCGTCACATCCGGTTTTAAGAAACATTTGCTGGATCCGGCGTTCCGGCACGACGCCGGATCGCGCCTGATGCCGAAAACCTGATGTGTGAAAGTAGCCTAACTATCCCACCTCCTTTATCTGCTGACCGAACTATAATATCAGTATTAGTCTTTAATGTTTGTAAGGCTAATTTTTCACCTCTGCTTAGGTTATTTTTATAATGATATTTGTCTTTCGTAGAAGTAATTTCCTTACATTTCTTTTGTACAACATCATTAAATACATTCAGGAAATGGCCCTTATTTTCAATGGGGTAAAAATTGGACCTAACAGGTACATCCAAATGAAATCCAGTTTCAATAGTATCATTATTTGTAAAATCACATTCTTTAGAAATGTTATCACCTTTAGAACCTGATACCTGATTTAGCTCTTTTAGTAGAAAATGTCGTTTTAGTGTTAATTTCCTAATAAACACTTGAAAATCCAGGAAGAGATCAAAGTCATTTGTTTTATGCATAGGACAAAAAGTTAAACCTTTGGAAAGAACTTCCTTTTCTTCTATTGTGAGGTGATGTGATGATAAATTAAAAATATTGCTCCCATGACCAATAACATTTTTTCTTTTGTTATTTTTTATTTTACTTTCCCTTTCTTTTTTTCTCCCCCCTCTACTTCCTCTAAAAGACCTTTTCTTTTTCCATTTTTTGGAGAAAAAAAGTTTTTTATATCTTTCATCTGCGTGCTCTTTAGTGCTCGTGGTAAAAAAGGAACAGTGGCTGTATTATTTGTGTTAGAGTTATCTATTAGAATCAAGTCACTATTGGTTGTATTAGACGAATCATTATCATAAATAGAAAAATCCAATAGTGAAATCGGTGTAGATTCAGGAAATTCTATAAGTGCCGGTGATACAATTTCTATTGGAGTGGGTGTAATAATTTTGCTTATATCTGTGATGGGATTCATTGTGTCAATGATATTACTAGTGGTCTTATTCTCATTTAATCGTTTCATTTGTTCTTTGATACTCTCCAGGTGTTTAATAGCTTCAACAAGCGGTGCTGTCATTTTAGTGGTCTTAATAGGTGGTGGTTTGGAAAAAATATTTTTTTTCTACATTTGTCATCTCTTCAGAGTTAATTGCAATCGATCGTACTGATTGATTTTTTCGGCCACATTTTATAATTGGCCATATTCATGGTGATTCATACAAACATTTTTTTAATAAAAAAAGAAAGTTTCCTTTATTGTCATACAAATTATACATTTTAATTAAGTAGTTCTTTTATATATATATATTTAATCATCATTTTTTAATCATTTTTAAGTCCTTTTCTTCCTTTCTTTTTTCTTGTCAGGTATGACCTGGGTTTGGTATAGTGGTCCAAGACACCCAGTATGCTATTTTTACTCCTAGATGTCATGAGTTCGTTTTTATATTTCCCTTGTTTTATATTTATTCCATTTTTCGTTTTCTATTTTCTTCTTTCTTTTCTTTTCTTCTCTTCCTTTTTTATCTATGAGATAATAAAAATAATATGTTTTTAATGAATTTAGATCAACCAATGCATCATTTTATCTGTGGCACTTTGAACCCTGACATTTGCACCAGATGACATGTGATCCTTTGGCGCCGTTTTTTGAATTCTTGCTGTATATAATCTGTGACAGCTCTGTTTGATCATATATGTCATCCCCTGAGGAAGAAATGGTACACATTTCGAAACGCGTTGGGAAATAAAATGGATTAAACTTTCTCTTAAACTGGATTAGTGACCTTTATCTGGCAGCGCACTAAAGTCCAAGAATTTATTCCGAAATCTGCTCTTCTCTCTTTGTGCATTTGAATTTTGTCATTTCCAAGGACTGAGCACCCGTTCAATTTGGGTATATAGCGTTCATTTAGCGTGTGTGAGTTGTACCTCTTGATCCATTTCAAAGGTTAAGGTGGTGCAGCGGTGCTGAATTTGCTTCCTTTTGTTGGACAATATCCATAGATATATCTAGAGATATATCCATAGACTTATCTATTTTTTGATATATCTGTGGATAGAGATAGATAAATAATAGCAAGGCTGATGTTTATTAATGAACAATGTTTAATTTACAAAAAACGGGAAAAAAAAATGGCGTGGGCTCCCGCACAATTTTCTGCGCCAGAGGGGGAAAGCCGGGGTTAATATCCATGGATCTTCCCAGGCTATAAATATCAGCCCGCTGCTGTCTGCATAGCTTTTACTGGCTAAAAAAAATTACGTGGGGTCCCCCTATTTTTTTTATAGCCAGAAAGGCTACGCATATAGCTGTGGACTGATATTCATAGCCTAGAAAGGGGCCATGGATGTTTCCCCCCCACCTACAAATACTGTACCAGCCCGCAGCCACCCCAGAAATGGGAGCATTTGTACAATGCGCCAATTCTGGTACTTAGCCCCTCTCTTCCCACTGCCATGTTGCGGTGGCATATGGGGTAATAAGGGGTTAATGTCACCTTGCTATTGTAAGGTGACATTAAGCCCAGTTAATAAAGGAGAGGCGTCAATAAGAGGCCTATCCATTATTAATCTAAGTAATAAAGGGTTAAAAAAAACACACACAAGAATAAAGTATTTTAATGAAATAAAACACAACACATTTTTTCGTAATTTTTATTACACGCCTAAATCCATTCAAAGCCCTCGATCACCTGCAAAAAAATAAAAAACAAACCAACAATATACTCCCTGTCCGACGTAATCCCATTAATAACGACTGTCCCACAACAATCTCCCCTATATATTTCTTCGCAGCCCGGAGGCCCCCCGCACATCCCTTGCTGGCCGCCGCGATGTTGCGGTGGCCTCCGGGAGCACGGCCGCCGGTCCGGTTGCCGAGATTTGAATCTCGTCCCCCGAGATCTCGGGACGAGATCTTAAGCAGCGCATGCGCCGTCCCCGGACCGGCGGCCATCTTCCCGGTGTCCATGCTCCCGGAGGTCACTGCAACATGGCGGCGGCCAGCAAGGGATGTGCGGGGGACCTCCGGGCTGCGAAGAAATGCCGGCGGAGCCGCTGCCCCGCACCGGAGCACAGCCCGCTGCCACCACCGCACCGCAGAGCGCCGCCCGCTGCCACCAGCGCACCAGCCAGAAGGTTAGTACCGTGTATTGCGACCATAAGACGCACCCCCCACTTTCCCCCAAAATTTTGGGGAAAAAAGTGCATCTTATGGTCGGAAAAATACGGTAGCAGTATATGGTATGTGGGTTTTTTGTTTTTTTTTTCTCTTTTACATTCAACACCGTAGCCGGATGATGGGACTACTACTGTCCAATCATTGGCTAATGTGTCATCACTGTCAGTGTAGCAGGCATAGCCCGATATGATGCCTGCATACACTTACACACACTGACAGCCCCGGCAGACCCCCACACACTCCTATGGGACACATTACAGGTATGAGGAGCTATTTATAAAAGTCGATATTTCAGCATTACTAGGGGTCAGAAACAGAAGAGCCACCTTCACAGAAGGCAGCCTTAGTGCTGCTGAAGGTGTCTCTTTAACTTAAATATGCCCTGGGGGGTGACAGGTTCCCTTTATCAACATAACCACTTTACCCCCAAGGATTGTTTGCATATTAATGACCAGGCCAATTTTTGCAATTCTGACCACTGTCCTTTTATGTGGTAATAACTCTGGAACACTTCCATGGATCCCGGTGATTCTGACACTGTTTTCTCGTGACATATTGTACTTCATGATAGTGGTAAAATTTATTTGATATGACTTGCGTTTATTTGTGAAAAAAATGGAAATTTGGCAAAAATTTTTGAAAATTTTGCAATTTTCCAACTTTGAATTTTTATGCCCTTAAATCACAGAGATATGGCACACAAAAAACTTGATAACTAACATTTCCCACATGTTTACTTTACATCAGCACAATTTTGGAACCAAAATTTTTTTTGTTAGTAAGTTATAAGGGAAAAAGTTGACCAGCGATTTCTCATTTTGACACCACTTTTTTTAGGGACCACATCATATTTGAAGTCACTTAGAGGGATCTATATGAGAGAAAATACCCAAAAGTGACACCATTCTAAAAACTGCACCCCTCAAGGTGCTCAAAACCACATTCAAGAAGTTTTTTAACCCTTCAGGTGCTTCACAAGAATTTTTGGAATGTTTAACCCCTTAGCGACAGAGCCAGTTTGCAGCTTAACCCCTTCATGACCCAGCCTATTTTGACCTTAATGACCTGGCCATTTTTTGCAATTCTGACCAATGTCCCTTTATGAGGTTATAACTCTGGAACGCTTTAATGGATCCCGCTGATTCTAAGAATGTTTTTTTTGTGACATATTGTGCTTCATGTTAATGGTAAAATTTCTTCGATAAGTCTTGTGTTTATTTATGAAAAAAATGGAAATATGGCGAAAATTTAGAAAATTTTGCAATTTTAAAACTTTAAATTTTTATGCCCTTAAATCAGAGAGATGTGTCACACAAATTTCTTAATAAATAACATTTCCCACATGTCTACTTTACATCAGCACAATTTTGGAATCAAAATTTTTTTTTTGTTCGGAAGTTATAAGGGTTAAAAGTTGACCAGCGATTTCTCATTTTTACAACAAAATTTACAAAACCATTTTTTTTAGGGACCACATCATATTTAAAGTCATTTTGAGGGGTGTACATGACAGAAAATACCCAAAAGTGGCACCATTCTAAACACTAGACCCCTCAAGGTGCTCAAAACCACATTCAAGAAGTTTATTAACCCTTTAAGTGCTTCACAGGAACTAAAGCAATGTGGAAGCAAAAAATTAACATTTAACTGTTTTTTGCAAAAAATTTACTTCAGAACCAATTCTTTTTTATTTTCACAAGTGTTAAAAGAGAAAATCAACCTCAAAATTTGTTGTACAATTTCTCCTGAATACGCCGATACCCCATATGTGGGGGTAAACCACTTTTTCAGCACACGGCAGAGCTCGCAAGGGATGGAGCGCAGTTTGACTTTTTCAACACAGAATTGGCTGGAATTGAGATCGGATGCCATGTTGCGTTCGGAGAGCCCTTAATGTGCCTAAACAGTGGAAAACTCCAACAAGTGACCCCATTTTGGAAACTAGACCCATTAAGGAACTTATCTAGATGTGTGGTGAGCACTTTGAACCTTCAAGTGCTTCACAGAAGTTTATAACGTAGAGCCGTGAAAATAAGAAATCTATTTTTTTTCCACAAAAATGATCTTTTCACCCCCAAATTTTTATTTTTACAAGGGTAACTGGAGAAATCATACCCGCACAGTTGTTGTGCGATTTGTCCTGAGTACGCTGATTCCCCATATGTGGGGGGGGAACCACTGTTTGGGCGCATGGGAGAGCTTGGAAGGGAAGGAGTGCCATTTTGGAATGCAGACTTTAATGGAATGGTCTGCGGGCATCATGTTGCGTTTGCAGAGCCCCTGATGGGCCTAAACAGTGGAAACCCCCCCACAAGTGACCCCATTTTGGAAATTAGACCCCCTAAGGAACTTATCTAGATGTGTGGTGAGCACTTTGAACCCCCAAGCGCTTCACAAAAGTTTATAAACGCAGAACTGTGAAAATAAAGAGTCTTTTTTATTTCCACAAAAGTGATTTTTTAGACCCCAATTTTTAGACCCCCAAAGTTGGTAAATAGTGGAAACCCCTCAATTCTTGCTCCAACCCTAACCCCAACACACCCCTAACCCTAATCCCTAATCCTAATCCTAACCCTGACCCTAGTTCGCCCTTACCCTAGCCCGCCCTACCCCAACCCTAACCCTAGCCCAACCCTAACCCTAACCCTAGCCCAACCCCAACCCTAACCCTAGTGGAAAACTGAAAAAAAAATTTTCTTTATTTCATTATATTTGCCTATATAAGGGGGTGATAAACGGGGGGGTTATGTACTATTTTTTTTATTTTGATCACTATGATCGTTTATCATAGTGATCAAAATAATGAATGGAATCTGCCAGCCGGAGCCGGCAGATTCCCGGCGGGCGCACTGCGCATGCGCCCGCCATTTTCAAGAAGCTGGCGCCCATCGGAGGACGCCGGCGGGACGTGGGACCACCGGGAGGGGACGGAGGGCCATGGAGAGGTACCGGGGGGATCGGGGACCCTATTTCTCTCTCCTCTGATGTGCGATCACATCAGAGGAGAGAGAAATTAAATGTAAAATCGCGGCTTTTGTTTTTTTGCGGTCGCCGTTATGGGGTTAATAACAGCGATCGCAAAAGCGGGGTCGGTAAAAATCTACCGATTCATGCTCTCTGGGGTCTCCCTTGGCAGCCGAGACCCCGGAGAAAATCCGACACTGGGGGGCGCTATTCACTTAAATCACAGCGCCGTGAATTAACGGCGCTGTGGTTTTAGTACTCTTAACTACCGCCGTTAAAAGGCGTATCGGCGGTCGTTAAGGGGTTAAAAAAATGAACATTTAACTTTTTTCCACCAAAAATTTACTTCAGATCCAATTTGTTTAATTTTACCAAAGGTAACAGGAGAAATTAGACCCCAAAAGTTGTTGTACAATTTGCCCTGAGTACGCTAATACCCCATATATGCAGGTAAACCACTGTTTGGGCGCATGGCAGAGCTCGGAAGGGAAGGAGCGCCGTTTGACTTTTCAATGTAAAATTGGCTGGAATTGAGATCGGACGCCATGTTGCATTTGGAGAGCCCCTGATGTGACCCCCTAAGGAACTTATCTAGATGTGTGGTGAGCACTTTAAACCCCCAAGTGCTTCACAGAAGTTTATAATGTAGAGCCGTAAAAATAAAAAATCTTATTTTTTTCACAAAAATGATTTTTTTGCACACAATTTTTTATTTTCCCAAGAGTAACAGGAGAAATTGGACCCCAAAAGTCGTTGTGCTATTTGTCCTGAGTATATATATATTAACAATTATTTAAAAAAAAAAAAATTGTTATTTCATTCTATGTTTTACACTGTGTCCCACTATGGGACACTCATTTTGTGTAGGCTGATCGCTTATATGGCATGCAGATCTGCCATACACAACAGCCCTGTCTGCATCCATTACTTCACCGTGCGCACGCGCAGCTCTTACCATCACACTTCCGCACTACAGCTGTCCCTCATTAGTATCCATATAAAAGACACTATCAGCGCTCCTCAGAACGCACCGCTCCATATCGCTGGCTATATCAATTCCCTGGTGACAAAGGTATAAATATAACATCCACAGAGGGTATATGTTACAAGTACTATATTTCTACTGTCCCTTGCACTGCTCACGTGCGGTTTTTCTTATTGTTCACAGCTTCTCACCTTTCCAATTTCTTTCACAAGGTAAACCCCTTTTTTATCTGATACCTTAAGCTGCCATACCTGCTAACTTAGTGACCTTTATACATCTAATGGACAATAATTATGTTTTGTTAAGGAATAGATACCATCTGATTTTACCATCATTAGCCCTTTGATCTTTTCTCCACATAAATCTAATGTTTATCCACAAATGTAAGTCAATATCATCTCAGGATGTGCCTTGACAGACAGCATGCTTTTTGTAATTCCGGTGTATTTGTAGCCCTTTAGGGTCTGTTTCCACCCCTTCAATCCCTCAAAAGGACTCTGTCAGCATAGAAAAAGTGTGCAGACCAAGTACAGACGCTTGGTGCACCCTTTGTGTGGCCCAACATGTAAGAGCACCTTCCCGCCTACAGGGTTGGCCATCTATACGGAAACACCTAAATAAAATGGGAATGGTTGGCGATATCAACTTCATGTTTGTGGCACATTAGTATATGGGAGGGGGGAAACTTTTCAAGATGGGTGGTGACCATGGTGGCCATTTTAAAGTAGGCCATTTTGGATCCAACTATTTTTTCCAATGGGAAGAGGGTCATGTGACACATGAATCTGATTGAGAATTTCACAAGAAAAACAATGGTGTGCTTGGTTTTAACGTAACTTTATGCTTTCATGAGTTATTTACAAGTTTATGACCACTTATAAAATATGTTCATAGTGCTGCCCATTGTGTTGGATTGTCAATGCAACCCTCTTCTCCCACTCTTGACACACTGATAGCAACACCGCCAAGACTGTGCAAAGCAGTAATCAAAACAAAAGGTGGCTACTTTGAAGAACCTAGAATATAAGACATATTTTCAGTTGTTTCATACTTTTTTGTTAATTATATAATTACACGTGTTAATTTAATAGTTTTGATGCCTTCAGAGTGAATCTACCATTTTCATAGTCATGAAAATAAAGAAAACTCTTTCAATGAGAAGGTGTCTCCAAACGCTTGTTCTGTACTGTGTGTGTGTATATATATATATATATATATATATATATTCAAACAATGTAAAAAACATATAGCCAGCTCACCATAAAGGAGTTCCTCTTAATGCAATAGTCGGTGTTCACCTTATATTCTGCACGGATCCAGGCAGGGAGTGTGCCCCAACAAATAGGAATATAAGAGAATTGGGATCCAGCAAAAAGATGAAAGTTCACCAGAATTATAAAATCTTCTTCTTTATTTATCCATCAAATCATATAAAAAATATGTGAGGAACTCCAAACAATTGGTAACATTCCAGCAAGGGACTACATGTTTCAGCACTATGTGCCTTCTTCACGGTCCTATTTGAACTGAGCTCCAACAATATATCCTCCTTTGTGAAACATATTCAAATAACCCTTAATTAAAAGCAGTGAAACAAACCAATTAAAAACACCTGAGTAAATGGTTGAAACTCAGTTCAAAAATATTGCTAGAAAAATACATATATTGAACATGTTTTATACATAGACCAATGATATAAACATTAAATAATAAATCAACAGTGATATGGAATAACTGCCGCAAAAATAAAGAAATTTTTATATAAACATATATGAAAAAAATGCATCATGTAGTAGGCGCGATCTAAGTATCAGAGACCATCACAAATATGACTCTCAAAAGAATAACATATTGGAGTAGGTTTAAGATAGAGATATAATCTTTAGAAACTAATGTAAGCACAAAAAAAAAAAAAAAAAATATTTTGATGTTTGCTTGCTTAATATTGTGTAATAAGGTCCATTCTACTGTTCAATCCATCAGGAACTCTAGTCTCTAATAAAAAGATCCACCTACTTTCTCTAGAGAGGATTTTACTTTTATAATCACCACCCCTACGTGGTTTTGTAACCACCTCTATTCCCCTAAAGGAAAAGCTTTTTAGATCACCTTTATGCACATTAGCAAAGTGTTTGGAAACCGCAGAGGCTCCTGCAATAGGCAAATTAACTGCATCCGACAAATGTTTTCGCATACGCTGTTTCAATGAATTAGTGGTGCAACCCACATATTGAAGTCCGCAAATATTGCAATCAATAAGATATATTACATTTTCTGTATTACAATTAATAAAAGAAAAAATCTCAAAGTTTTTTCCATTTTTTATAGAAGAAAATGTTTTCGTTTTAACAATATATTTGCAACACTTACAAATTTTTGCACCACAACCATAACAGCCTACAATTTTCATCCAATTTTGTTTCAATTTTTTGTCTGGATCAGTAAATAAGCTTGCCGTCAACATGGATCCTATAGTAGGAGCTCTCCTCGCAACAAATTTAATTGAATATTTTTTTAATATTTGTTTCAGTTCACCACTTTGTTCTAAAATGGGTAAATGTTTTTTAATAATGGAGACTATTTCTTGATACTGTGGACTAAATTTAGTGCTGAAAACTATACCCAAATCATTGTTATGTTCTTTGATATTTTTATATTCCAACAATTCCTGTCTATTTAAGTTGTCTACTATGCCTCTCGCTCTTTTTAGAGACCAGTTTGGGTAACCCCTGGATTTTAATCTTTTTGCCAAAAATTCAGATTCTTTCATATAGGTATCTTTTTCTGTACTATTTCTTTTTGTTCGAATCAGTTCACCTGTGGGTATATTCCTAATTATATGGTTGGCGTGACATGAATTTGCCATCAATATACTATTCACAGCTGTAGATTTGCGATAAGTTTCCACCAACACTTTTTTCCGATTTGAATCTATTTTCAAGGTCAAATCAAGAAAGTTAATTGACAGCTCATTCATGTGACATGTAAATTTGAGATTGAAACTATTTTTATTTAAATATGAAAAAAAGGAAGATGCTAAATCCTTATTCCCCCTCCACACAAAAACCAAATCATCAATGAAGCGTCCCAACCAAAAAATGTTATGTCTAAATGGATTGTTAAAATGAAAAATATACCTCTCCTCCCATACTGACATAGTTAAATTTGCTAAAGACGGTGAGAATTTGGCCCCATGCTCACTCCCTGTATCTGCAAATAATATTTCTCATCAAAAATGAAATAATTATGAGTGAGCAAAAAATTAGTTGCAAGCAATAAAAAATGTTGAATTTCAACTGTATACTCACTGTATTTAGATAGATAATTTCTGAGGCTCTCCAATGCAACAGAATGTGGAATTGATGGATATAATCCAATAACATCACATGAAAGCCACAGAAAATCATTCCCCCATTCTATTTTTTCTACCATGTTAATAGCTGCTTTGCTATCTCTCAAGTGACTAGGAGTTAAAGCCACCAGGGGTTGTAGATAATGATCCACCCACTCTCCAAGGCGTTCACTAAAAGATCCTATCCCTGAAACGATAGGTCTTAGTGGGGGAGGAAAAATTTCTTTGTGCACCTTGGGGAGTGAGTGGTAAATGGGTATAATGGGATGGTCACAATACAAAGCTTCACTCAATTTCTCTGAAATAGCTCCTGTAGATACACCTTCCTGCAAAATTTTTTTCATTTCCTTATTAAAAGGGAGAGTGGGATTTTCATTTAATTCCCTATACACACTGGAGTTTCCCAATGCGGTTAAATTAAGCTTCTTATATAAACCCACATCCAGAATGGTAATTGATCCACCCTTATCCGACTGGACAATTTTTAGATCTTTATTCTTACTCAATTCCTGAAGAGCTTTATGCTCATGAAATGTCAGATTATGATGGGTCAGTTCCACTCTGTTATTTAATTCCACCAAATCCCTTTCCACCGCTTCTTGAAAAACATCCAGCATCGGAGGTCTAGATTTAAGTGGGTAAAATTTTGTGTTTTTTACATGAAAAGAATCATTTAAATTAACCTGGTATTCTTTGGAGCTTTCAGATTCTAGTTGTCTCAAATTGTACAAACCCACCTGTTCCTCAAATGTAAGTAACCTTTCAACATTCCTATTTTCTGCAGAACAAAAATTATCAGTACCAATATTATCCCCAAAATGACATTTTAAGGTTAAACTACGTGCTAGACGATTGACATCCATCACTGTGTCATATACATTGAATTTACATGCCGGGGAAAAACCAAGTCCTTTTGACAAAAGTGAAAGTTGCGGTGCTGAAAGTATATAACTGGAAAGGTTGTAGACTGGTACAGTTACTTCTTCCGTTTCCGGAGTTTGTCCTGATAAGCCTGTTCTCTTATGGCGTCTTCCTCCTCTCCTTCTAATCCGTTTTTTGGTTTAGCTCCCTCTTTGTTGTAATTTCTTTGGTAAGATTTTTTTCTTTTTTCCATACCTTTATTAGATACACAAGCCACTGATGAATCTGAATAATCATCTGAAGTATCTCCAAAAGTAGTGTCCATATTTTCTTGAGTTTTTTGAAAAGTCACTTTATGTTTGCGGAACCAAGGTTTCCGTTTTTTTAATATTGATGACGGATTCTTACTCCAATTATATACACATTTACTGTTGTAATCCTCCAAATCTCGTGTGTATTTTCTTTTTTTAGTCTCAATGATGGTATCCTCTAGTTTATTTAATTTTTGTTGCATTTTTTCATATAATAATTTGTAAGAATCATTGCCTTGATAAATTTCCAGAGAATCTTTCACAATCTTAATTTCATCACTGAGTTTTTTAAGTTCAGTCTCCTCTTCTTCAATGATTAATTTTAAAAGACTGAGAGAGCATTCACTAAGGACATTTTCCCACCTGGTCTGGAACTCATCATTATAAGCTGTTGTGGCCACTTTTTTTTAATCTCAGACCACGTGGGATCATTTTCCTCTCCCAGTAACAGGTGAGAGAATTGTGGTCCCACCATAATTTCCCATAATTTCTGTTCCTTTATCATAATACGTTCCAAATTGTACATGATGGAATTTAATCCCCCAGGTGCTATATCCACTCCATTAACATTGTCATTGAATATCAAGGCAAGTTTATTGCGTCTTGTGTTGCAGTAATCCACTTCCATAGCAAAAAAGGATTTTTTACTAATGGGATCAGTCATATGTAATGAAATTTCAAGTTCAATACTTTGATTATGGGTGCTCGGCTAATACTCCCAGAGGCAATATTCAAACAATGTAAAAAACATATAGCCAGCTCACCATAAAGGAGTTCCTCTTAATGCAATAGTCAGTGTTCACCTTATATTCTGCACGGATCCAGGCAGGGAGTGTGCCCCAACAAATAGGAATATAAGAGAATTGGGATCCAGCAAAAAGATGAAAGTTCACCAGAATTATAAAATCTTCTTCTTTATTTATCCATCAAATCATATAAAAAATATGTGAGGAACTCCAAACAATTGGTAACATTCCAGCAAGGGACTACATGTTTCAGCACTATGTGCCTTCCTCACGGTCCTATTTGAACTGAGCTCCAACACTAGCAATATATCCTCCTTTGTGAAACATATTCAAATAACCCTTAATTAAAAGCAGTGAAACAAACCAATTAAAAACACCTGAGTAAATGGTTGAAACTCAGTTCAAAAATATTGCTAGAAAAATACATATATTGAACATGTTTTATACATAGACCAATGATATAAACATTAAATAATAAATCAACAGTGATATGGAATAACTGCCGCAAAAATAAAGAAATTTTTATATAAACATATATGAAAAAAATGCATCATGTAGTAGGCGCGATCTAAGTATCAGAGACCATCACAAATATGACTCTCAAAAGAATAACATATTGGAGTAGGTTTAAGATAGAGATATAATCTTTAGAAACTAATGTAAGCACAAAAAAAAAAAAAAAATTAAAATAAAATGAAAAGATTTTATAATTCTGGTGAACTTTCATCTTTTTGCTGGATCCCAATTCTCTTATATTCCTATATATATATATATATATATATATATATATATATATTTATTTTTTTAAACATATGCGGCAGCACATATTTATATATGTATGTGGGTCCTATTGCAAATTATTCGTATGAATCACCTATTTATCTAGCAATTTTTGTATGGACTATCTTGTTGCTATATTTTCCTATTTTTTAGAGGATGTTTCCTGTGAAATGATACAGGAAAGATATGTATCTTTGTACCTTGTTAGCCAGTAGATAGGAAAATATTTAGAATTGAAAGTCCTCAGTGGTTGATACCTTTTAATGGCTAACTGAAAAGATGGTAACACATTGCAAGCTTTCAAGACTACTCAGGTAGTCCTGAAGATACCTAAGTAGTCTTGAAAGCTTGCAATGTGTTACCATCTTTTCAGCTAGCCATTAATAATAATAATCTTTATATAGCGCCAACATATTCCGCAGCGCTTTACAGTTTAACAGTTTCAAAACACAAGTCATAAGTAACAACGTTAACAATACAATAATTAAAGCAAAATAAGACGACCCTGCTCGTGAGAGCTTACAATCTACAATGAGGTGAGGGAGATGCAGAGTACAGGTGTGTATTTATAATGGTGTATTTACAATGATGGTCCAGCCATCTTGAGGGAGTGAGGGATGGATGGAGATAGTGAATGGGCTACACACTCACACTTACACATAGAATGACTTTGATTAGTGAACGTGATAGGCCGCTCTGAACAAATGTGTTTTGAGGGAGCGCCTGAAACTATGCAAATTGTGGATAGTCCTAGTTTCTTGGGGTATAGCATTCCAGAGGATTGGCGCAGTGCGGGAGAAGTCTTGGAGTCGGGAGTGGGAGGTACGGATTAGTACAGAGGTTAGTCGAAAGTCGTTTGCAGAGCGCAGTGGTCGGTTAGGCCGATAGACAGAAGTGAGGGAGGAGATGTAGGGGGGTGCCGCCCTGTGGAGAGCTTTGTGGGTGAGAACAAGTACTTTGATTAGCCAGATAGATTAGCCAGATAGATGACCCTGGCTGCTGCATTAAAGGGGTTGTCCGGACTTTTCACATAATCTCAGTGCATATCTGGGCTGCAGAATGCTGACAATAAGTAATTTACCTTCTGTGGCCAGTTTGCAGGGTTTCCAAGATATCATCTCTTGCTTCTAAGAAAAATGTCCAGGGGGGGGGTGTTCTGGCATTGAAATGAGAACTGGTCGTTTCCTCCTACTCTACTAAAAACATGCCCTCCATAGCAACAGGCCCTCCCCGACCGCATGAACAAGCCCTCCTCACACAGTAACAAATCCTCCCCCTCTAGCAGCCTCAGTGCAGAGAGCAGAACCACCCAACTGCTCCTCCCCCAGACACACACTGAACAGTGATCTATGGAAAGTGAAACTATTGAGGAGGAAACGACCAGTTCTCATTTCAATGCCAGAACACACTCCCCCCCCCCTTGGACGTTCTTCTTAGAAGCAAGAGATGATATTTAGCAAACCCTGCAAACTGGTGACAGAAGGTAAATTACTTATTGTCAACATTCTGCAACCCAGATATGTACTGAGATTATGTTAAAAGCCCAGACAACCCCTTTAAGTATGGACTGGAGAGGGGATAGTCGAGTAACGGGGAGGCCAATTAATAGAGCATTGCAGTAGTCCAGGCGGGAGTGGATCAATGCTACAGTGAGGGTTTTTGTTTCCATGGTGAGAAAAGGGCGGATTCATTACCATTAAAAGGTATCAACCACTGAGTAGCTAGTTATATATTTTCTCTTTCTGTTTAGATAACCATGAACAAGGCCTTTATTGCCGAAACATCGGTTTTGGCATTTCAAATACAATTAATGCCAAGCGAGTATTATTCATTCAATAAATGTTGAATTTATCAGCATTAACTACGTGCCTCAAGGTTTTTCCTACACTTTTGGATCTTGTTTCCTGACAGGCACACCTTTTTGGGTCAGCAATCCCCCTAGCCTATTGGATCTTGTCATACATAGAGTGGTCACAGTTAGATACTTTTAGCAGCAGCTAAATACTTCAAACTTCAGATTGCTTGTAGCCTTAGGATACTTGGATATTTTTTACTGTAAAGGGTACTTAGCATAGAATAGTCCGTAGCCTTGGGATATTTAGTTGATATTTCTGTCAGTAAAGAGCACTTCACATATACAACATTGCAGCTTGTAGCTTTGGGTTACTGAGTTGATATTTCTCTTAGAAAAGGGCCCTTGGCATGGAAAAGCTTGTAGCCTTAGGGTATTTAGTTGCTATTTCTTTCAGTAAAGGACACTTTACATAAAACAACCTTGTAACAACCTGCAGACTTAGGGAAATGATTTGATATTTCTTTCAGTAAAGGGAACTTACCTTGGGACCACTGTACTCCAATTTATGCAACCTCTGGAAAATCCATACGCTAGCTTATTTGTAACAAGCACATATAAATCCCCATGGTTACCCATGATTTTGATATACAGATATATACCTGAGCCAAGACCTGCATCGATACACTGCAAAGATGCTAATGTCATGACACGGTCTGTCACATTGGTTGCCGGTGTGTATCCAACAGTGAAGACATCGATAAAGTTCAAATCATTAAGAATATCATTTGGTGTTGCTTCATAATGCTTGTTTGGCATGACGAAGACTAAAAGCAGCCATATCAGTGACCAGATGATGATGATAGGATAACTTTCCTGTATTGAAAGAAGAATTAGGTCAGTAATAAATTAGCAAATCAAAGAAGAAAAAAATTCACACAAATAAAATGGGGTATGTAAGGCTGGTTGTGAGGGAGACTTCAACTCTGTAGTCTGTAGAATATACTAAACACAGCTCTGGAGTATAATAGAGGATGTATCTCGGGATCAGTACACGATACAGTGAAAGAAATAATTTTATCCCTTGCTGATTTTGTAAGTTTGCCCACTGACAAAGACATGAACAGTCTATAATTTTAAGGTTAGGTTAATTTTAACACAGAGATAGAATATCAAATATAAAATACAGAAAATTACATTGTATAAATTTATTTGCATTTTGCAGTGAGAAATAAGTACTGTATATACTCGAGTATAAGCAGAGGCCCCTAATTTTACGACAAAAACCTGGGAAAAAACTTATTGACTCGAGTATAAGCCTAGGGTGGGAAATGCAGCAGCTACTAGTAAATGCTCCATACAAAATATGCCCCATAAGATGCTCCATAAAGTTCATGATGGGCCCCACAAGATGCCCATATAATGCACAGTTTATGTTGATCCCCATATGCCGTATATTA
Source organism: Dendrobates tinctorius (assembly GCF_039654945.1). NCBI lineage: Eukaryota > Metazoa > Chordata > Amphibia > Anura > Dendrobatidae > Dendrobates > Dendrobates tinctorius. The sequence continues at coordinate 20,400,092 of NW_027361682.1, forward strand.
CTGCTGCAAAAATAAAAACAAAAAAAAAACTAAATACCTCTCGTTGCTGACCGCTGCTCCTCAGCGTCGCCGTCTCTCTGCACTGACTGTTCAGGCGTAGGGTGCACACTAAGCACGTCATTGTGCTGTCAGACCTGGACGTTAGTCAGAGGACGCGGAAGACATCGCAGTGGGGGACGGGGGAGAGGTGAATATCGCAAGTACCAGGGGCATGAGCAAGCCACAGCACAGGACCTGGCCCCCATAGCACCCTGCTGATCGCCTAGCTCAGGACCCCGGCACTTGCCCCAGTGCTAGCGCCGACCGCCGTCCCTGTCAGCAGTCACCGGGACACTAACAGAGGCTGCAGGCGAACGCAGATGACCAGGAGAGACCAGGGAACACCCGCACTTCAGCGGAGAACAAGTAAGTGGGAACGTGGCTTGTGTTTAAGCCAAGGGTGGTCTTTTTCAGCAAAAAAAAAAAAATGTGCTGAAAAACTCGGCTTATACACGAGTATATACAGTATTAGATCCCTCTGGCAAACAAGACTTAATACTTGGTGGCAAAACCCTTGTTGGCAAGCACAGCAGTCAGACGTTTTTTGTACTTGATGATGAGGTTTGCGCACATGTCAGGAGGAATTTTGGTCCACTCCTCTTTGCAGATCATCTCTAAATCATTAAGATTTTGAGGTTGCCGCTTGGCAACTTGAAGCTTCAACTCCCTCCATAAGTTTTCTATGGGATGAAGGTCTGGAGACTGGCTAGGCCACACCATGACTTTAATGTGCTTCTTTTTTGAGCCACTCTTTTGTTTCCTTGGCTGTATTATTTTGGGTTGTTGTCTTGCTGGAAGACAAAGCTACGATCCATTTTTAATGCTTTGGCGGAGGGAATGAGGTTGTCACTCAGAATTTTATGGGACATGGCTCCATCCATTCTCCCATAGATGGCTCCATCCATTCTCCCATAGATGCGGTGCAGTAGTCCTGTGCCCTTAGCAGAGAAACACCCCCAAAACATAATGTTTTCACCTCCATGCTTAACTGTGAGGACAGTGTTCTTTGGGTCATATGCAGCATTTCTCTTCCTCCAAACACGGCGAGTTGGGTTAATGCCAAAGGCCTCAATTTTTGTCTCATATGACCACAGCACCTTCTCTCAATCACTCACATAATCATCCAGGTGTTGATTGGTAAACTTCAGACTGGCCTGCACATGTCTTCTTGAGCAGGGGAACCTTGTGGGCACTGTAGGATTTTAAACTTTTACGGCGTAATGTGTTAACAATGGTTTTCTTGGTGACTGTGGTCCCAGCTGCCTTAAGATCATTAACAAGTTCCCCCCATGTACTTTTAGGCTGATCTCTCACCTTCATCATGATCAAGGATACCCCACAAGGTGAGATTTTGCATGGTGCCCCAGATCAATGTCGATTGACAGTCATTTTGTATTTCTTCCATTTTCTTACTATTTGTCATGATCTCAGTGCGGGTTTGACTCGCACACGTGGGGTTAATGTTTGGAACCAGTGCTGATGACTGGCATTTCTGGGGTTAAAGGTTGTGATCCCGATGCAGGCTTACCTGCACACCTGGGGCTATGATTGTGGCCTCTCCCTGGTTCTGGGGAGGCTTCTTATAGCCTCAGGACGCTCCCATCCCTGTCAGTTATACTCTTGCCCTTGGCATTGTGTGGTGACCCCTGAGTGTGTTAGTGCTGTGTTCTGGTTGCTTGATTCTCTGTGTATGACTCGGTCTGTTCCCTGGATATCGCTTTGGATTCTGCCTGGTACCTCCTATGTCTGTTTGGTTTTGATCTCTGTTTGGCCCTGATTATCCGCTCTGTCTCCTCCCTGGTACTGTACTGATATCTTGTGTATGACCTTTTGCTTTGTCTGACCTCCCGTCTGTTTTTCCCTCCTGTACCTCGCTGGTCTGTACCGTGCATGACTTCTGCTAAGCCATAATCTGAGTTCTCTGGCTTCTCTGACACTATTAGTTGAAGCACGCTTTGTCACCTCTGCTGCCCTGCTCCCCAGGTAACTCTTAGCACAGCTTCTGTATTCAGGACACACGCACTGGCTCTATGAGCAAGTGTAGTGCGGTGTCTCTGACTTTATAACTGACCAATTCAGTTTTTTGTTTTTTTTTTTCTGAAGAAAAAAAAAAAAGTGTGTGTTATCCTCATGGATCCCATACAAGCCTTGGCTGATCAGGTCAAGCACCTGACCCAAATGTTCCATAAGCTCAATGTGGAACAACGCACAATGGCCCAGATCCAGCAACAGTTGGTGGTTACTGTGCAGGGGGCTGTCGATGCAGGGGCTTCTGGTTCTGGGGGTAGGGATGTGTCATTAGCGCCCCCCGAATCTCCGGTCAAATTACCAGACCTTTTCTCAGGGGATAAAAAGGAGTTCAGGTCTTTCAGAGAAGGATGCAAGCTTTTTTTTTCTCTAAGGCCCCGCTCCTCCGGGGATGAGTTCCAGAGGGTGGGGGTCATTATTTCCCTACTTCGGGGGGCTCCGCAAGCATGGGCTTTCTCACTGTCTTCCTCTGCTCCTGAACGTATGTCAGTGAACGCATTCTTTGAGGCCCTCGGGCACATTTATGATGAACCTGACCGAGTGCGATTGGCAGAGGACATGGTGATGAGTGTCTGTCAGGGGAAACACTCAGCTGAGTGGTTTTGTTCTGAGTTCCGCCGCTAGGCGGCAGAGGTCTCTTGGAGCGACGCCGCACTCCGAGGACTCTTTCGCAGAGGCTTGTCCGAGCGGCTGCAGGATGCCTTGGCGTTACATCCCCCACCTAACTCTCTCGAGGATGCCATGACCCAGGCCGTCCGGATGGACCGCAGGCTGCGGGCCAGAGGGGTGATGCAGGTGGATACTCCATTATTCCCCAGTGGAAAAGAGACTGCCCCTGAGCCCATGGATGTAGGCGCCCTCTCCCTGAAGGATACGGAGAGGAAACGCCGGAAGGACAAGCAGTTATGCTTTTACTGCGGTAAAACGGGACATTGGAAAAGGGAGTGCCCGAATTGCCCGTCTTCAAACCCGGTCGGCGGGAAACAACTAGGTCTGGGTAGTCAACGGGGAGGCTGCTCAGACCCTCAGGTACCATTTTCCTCGTTTTCTAAAGTAGTACTGCCTGTGGAACTGTTTGAGGATGGTAGTTCTTTTTCCTCTACAGCCTTCGTGGACTGCGGATCATCTATTAATCTTATTGACTCCCAATTGGTCACACACTGCAAGATAGGGACAGTTAGGCTCAAGGTTCCGATCAAGGTGATGGCCATTGACTCATCTCCCCTCACTAAGGAGGGAATTCGCTTTATGTCTGATGTGTTTTCGCTCAGAGTGGGCGCTACTCATGTGGAAAACATAAGTTGTTTTGTGCTGGACAATCTACCTGCAGGGTTGGTGTTGGGCATGCCCTGGTTACAACACCATAACCCAGTTATTAACTGGAAAATGGGGGAGATTGTACAATGGGGGTTTAATGATTTTGAGTTATATGATAAATCCGCACTGCTGGTTGAACCTGTTAAATCTGTGTCTGTATCATCTGTCGAGCTGGAAGGTATTCCGGAATGCCTGAAGGACTTCGAAGATGTATTCTCCGAAAGCGAGGCCGAGACGTTACCGCCACATAGACCCTTTGACTGTGCTATTGAGCTGGTCCCGGGGGCTAAATTACCCAAAGCCCGTCTGTTTAATTTGTCCGGTCCTGAGCGCTTGGCTATGAAGGAGTACATTACTGAAAGTCTGCGCAAAGGACACATACGTCCTTCAGTCTCACCTGTGGCGGCAGGTTTCTTTTTTGTAAAGAAAAAAGATGGCGGGTTACGTCCCTGTCTTGACTTCCGGGAGCTTAATCAAATTACTGTACGGAATACGTACCCCCTTCCGTTGATTCCCGATTTATGTAACCAACTATCAGGGGCAAAGTGGTTTTCTAAACTGGACCTTCGGGGGGCATATAATTTGATAAGGGTCCGAGAGGGGGATGAATGGAAAACCGCGTTCCTCACGACCGAGGGACTATTTGAAAATTTAGTCATGCCATTTGGTCTTACCAACGCCCCTGCCATATTTCAGAATTTCATCAATGTGGTATTCTCGGATCTCATTGGTCGTTTTGTCGTTATCTACTTAGATGATACTTTGATATATTCCCCCGACAAGTATTCTCATTTGGAACATGTACGAACTGTGCTCCAAAGGCTGAGAGAAAATCATTTGTATGCTAAATTGGAAAAATGTGTATTCTGTGTACAAGAGTTGTCCTTTTTGGGGTTAATTGTATCCGGTGAGGGTTTTCGCATGGACCCCAAGAAGGTGCAGGCCATTGCGGATTGGGTGCAACCCCGAGATCTTAAGGGTCTTCAGCGCTTCTTGGGGTTCGCCAATTATTACCGCAAATTTATCCGGGGGTTTTCGCAAGTGGTCAAACCTCTCACGGATCTAACATGCAAAGGTGCGGATGTGAGAAATTGGTCCTCGCTCGCAAAAGAGGCCTTTGCGACGCTGAAAAAATGTTTTATGTCTGCTCCTGTGTTAGTGCAGCCAGATCCGTCCAAACCATTCGTCGTGGAAGTGGACGCCTCTGAGGTGGGGGTGGGGGCGGTGTTGTCCCAAGGGCCTGCCACTCTAACCAACCTCAGGCCATGTGCTTTCTTTTCCAAGAAGTTCTCTGCTGCGGAAAGAAATTACGACGTAGGCAATAGAGAGCTTCTTGCGGTCAAATTGGCGTTTGAAGAATGGAGGCACTTTTTGGAGGGGGCCAGTCACCCGGTTACGGTGATCACGGATCACAAAAATTTGTCGTACATTGAGTCTGCTAAAAGACTAACGCCCAGACAAGCCCGTTGGTCACTTTTTTTTTCCCGTTTTCAGTTTACAATTACATTTCGTCCAGGGTCTAAGAATGTCAAAGCTGACGCCTTATCACGCAGTTTTCAGCCGGTGTCGCCCCCTGAGCCACCGTCCTCCATTCTTCACCCTGGGGTTGTGATAGCAGAGGTCTCATCTGAATTGGAACGGGAGATTCAGGGGGCCCAGTCGCAGGCCTCGGCGGCCAAGCCGGAGGGGAAGTTGTTTGTCCCAGAGCAACTTCGCCTGAAACTCTTGCAGGAGTTCCATGAATCCAAGCTGAGTGCTCACCCTGGTATTTCAGCCACACGTCTGGCGGTGGCTAGGATCTTTTGGTGGCCTACCCTTGGTTCGGACATAAAAAAATTCATTGCTGGTTGTGGGGTCTGCGCTCGTTCTAAAAGCTCTCATAGCCAGCCGGCAGGGGAGCTGATACCCTTGGCAGTGCCCGAAAGGCCATGGACTCACTTATCCATGGATTTTGTTACCAATCTCCCTCCATCTAAGGGTAATACAGTGGTATGGGTAGTGGTGGACAGGTTTTCTAAGCAGGCTCATTTCGTACCCCTGTCCGCACTACCGTCAGCTGAGACGTTGTCCAGGTTGTTTGTGCAGCATGTGATCCGGTTGCATGGGGTACCCCTGAATGTGGTGTCTGATCGTGGTGTGCAGTTTGTGGCTAAGTTTTGGCGTGCTTTCTGCAAAAAATTAGGTATGTCTCTGTCCTTTTCGTCTGCATACCATCCTGAGAGAAATGGGCAGACGGAGCGCACTAACCAGTCCCTGGAACAGATCCTCAGGTGTCTAACCTCTGCTAGACAGAGTGACTGGTGCGATGCACTGCCGTTGGCTGAATTTGCCTTCAATAGTCGGGTGAGTCAATCCACTGGTATGTCCCCTTTCTTGATTAACTATGGGTTCAGTCCTCATTTTGGTGAGTTTTCTCGTCTGGATTCGGGGTGCCCCGGGGCTGAGGACTCTGTTCAGCGGTTAAAAGATACATGGGCAGAAGTCCAGCGGCGTATATCCAGGTCTCAAGGCAGGTATAAGTTTTTTGCGGACAGGAAACGAACACCTGGTCCCATGTTTCGGGTGGGAGAAAAAGTTTGGCTCTCCACGCGAAACATTAATTTAAAGATTCCGTCAGCCAAGTTAGGACCCAAATTCATTGGCCCGTACAAGATTGTGGAAAAAATCAATCCAGTGGCGTATAGGCTGTGCCTTCCACCCTCTTTCAAGATCCCTAACGTCTTCCACAAATCTCTACTGAAACCTTTTGAAGCAGTCCGGGGAGACTCCGAGTCTGCTGCTTCTCCTGTTTTGGTCGAGGGGCAGGTGGAGTACGAGGTTGGTCATATCGTAGATTCCAGGTTGGTAAGGCGGTCGGTACAGTACCTGGTTCATTGGAAGGGGTATGGACCGGAGGACAGGTCCTGGGTACCGGCCCGGTTGATGCATGCTGATCGCCTGGTACGGGCTTTCCATGCTAAGTACCCGGGCAAGCCTGGGGGTCCAGGGGCCCCCCGTTGAGAGGGGGGTACTGTCATGATCTCAGTGCGGGTTTGACTCGCACACGTGGGGTTAATGTTTGGAACCAGTGCTGATGACTGGCATTTCTGGGGTTAAAGGTTGTGATCCCGATGCAGGCTTACCTGCACACCTGGGGCTATGATTGTGGCCTCTCCCTGGTTCTGGGGGAGGCTTCTTATAGCCTCAGGACGCTCCCATCCCTGTCAGTTATACTCTTGCCCTTGGCATTGTGTGGTGACCCCTGAGTGTGTTAGTGCTGTGTTCTGGTTGCTTGATTCTCTGTGTATGACTCGGTCTGTTCCCTGGATATCGCTTTGGATTCTGCCTGGTACCTCCTATGTCTGTTTGGTTTTGATCTCTGCTTGGCCCTGATTATCCGCTCTGTCTCCTCCCTGGTACTGTACTGATATCTTGTGTATGACCTTTTGCTTTGTCTGACCTCCCGTCTGTTTTTCCCTCCTGTACCTCGCTGGTCTGTACCGTGCATGACTTCTGCTTAGCCATAATCTGAGTTCTCTGGCTTCTCTGACACTATTAGTTGAAGCACGCTTTGTCACCTCTGCTGCCCTGCTCCCCAGGTAACTCTTAGCACAGCTTCTGTATTCAGGACACGGGCACTGGCTCTATGAGCAAGTGTAGTGCGGTGTCTCTGACACTATTGCACTGAATGTGGTCTCCTTCTCACCCAGCGTCTTACGTTTGCAAGCTCATTCCAGCTTTGTGCAGATCTATGATCTTGTCCCTGATATCCTTAGAAAGCTCTTTGGTCTTGCCCATGTTGTAGAAGTTAAGGTACCGTCTCACATAGCGACGCACCAGCGATCCCGACAACTATACGACCTGGTGAGGATCGCTGGTACGTCACTACATGGTCACTAGTAAGCTGTCAAACAGGCAGATCTAGTCCACGACGCAGCAGCAATCCGTATAACGACCTCGGCGGTCGTTGGTACCTTGTCACACAGTAGTGATTCTGACGACTCCCGCCTGTGTCCCTGAGTTCTGAGTTGCCAATGAGGTCGCTCGTTGGCGTCAAACACAGTGATGCATGCTGGCCAGTGGGACACAAGCGATCAAAAAATGTCCCAGGTCATTCGAGCACGATCAGCGAGATCGCAGCGGGGGCCCAGTCGCTGCTATGTGTCACATGTAGCGAGATCCCTGGCGAGGTGGCTGTTGTGTCACAAAATCTGTGACGTTTCTGCGATCTCGCTAACGATCTCGCTATGTTTGAGGGGGCCTTTAGAGTCTGACAGTCTGTGGGCAGGAGTCTTTTATAAAGGTGACTATATAAGACAGCTGTCTTTAATGCATGTAACGAGTTGATTAGAAGCGTCTAACTGGTCTGTAGGAGCCTGAACTCTTAATGGTTGGTAGGGGATCAAATACTTATTTCTCACTGCAAAATGCAAATAAATTTATATAATTTATACAGTGTGATTTTCTGGATTTTATTTTGATATTCTCTCATTTTAAAATTAACCTAACCTTAAAATTATAGACTGTTCGTGTCTTTGTCAGTGGGCAAACTTACAAAATCAGCAAGGGATCAAATAATAATTTCCTTCACTGTATGCAATTTAATGTATGTACACAGTGACTGCACCAGCAGAATAGTGAGTGCAGCTCTGGAGTATAATGCAGGATGTAACTCAGGATCAGTACAGGATAAGTGATGTATGTACACAGTGACTGCACCAGCAGAATAGTGAGTGCAGCTCTGGGATATAACAAAGGGTGTAACTTAAAATTCGCACTAAATTAGTGATTTAAGAACACACTGTTCTACATTTTTACTCTCCGTTAAATGCAAAGGTATGTTGTTTTGGGTGGACATTTCTTTGTTTTGCAAAGTATTCCAGTATTTTTAGATAAAATCATGTGAGACACTTTGTGTGTTTTACCCTAAAGATGAGGCATGGAAGTGGGAACAAACGCGGCAACTGGCAGTAACACTGACATGATTCTACCTGGAAATGTGCCAGAGCCAAAAGCTCATCTGCAACATCCCAAAGGCACATCGTACATGACGAGCCTCTCTGCATACAGCAATTACTGTGACTGAGGCTGGGGACTTCTACTTATGTCAATGAAAAAGGTATAATACGCAGAGAAGAAAGCAAAACATTCATCAGCCCAGAAGACTTCATAAAAGAATACTGGGATTGTAGAACTGGCACTATGCTGGTACTATGACTACAATGGTACCCTTACTGGTGCTGCAATATGCCCTTAATGGTGCTGCAACGTGCCCCGTTGCCGATGCTGCATGGTGCCGCTGCAGGGTACTGCGCGGTGCCATTGCTGCAATGTGCCGTTATTGGTGCTGCTTGGTGCCACTGCTGTTGCTGGAATGTGCGGATGCTGGTGCTGCAATGTGCTGTTACTGGTGCTGCATGGTGCTGTTATTGGTAACGCACTAGAACACTATGTCTCTACAGAGCTCATGTAAACAGAAATCCTCAACCTGCCTGCAACTAAAGTAAGCAGAACTTGCTTTTGGCTTATCACTCAGTTACTGTGAGAGAGACAACTGATACTAGAAGAGGGGGCTGGACGATGTAAAGCTAAAAATGTCCTCTGTGCAAATGGATTATCCAGCTGAGTGTCTTGGGAGGGGCTCCGCTCACCAAAAGTAACTGTGAATAGCTGGGGTGGGGGGGAAGAAGAGTTCAGCAATTTGATTATGGCTTTCCTATTGCTATCATTAAGGAGCAGCACTGTAAATATAAAAGTATCTGTTAATCCCCTTGGCCTTTGGTGGTAGATTAGGGGCCATTGTAGGCAGCTGGAGTGGGTCAGATGTGAATACTGGATTGCTTGGATGCTCAGCTGGACCATCATTGAAAAAAAAAGCATTAGGGTCCCGTTTCACTTAGCGACGCACCAGCGATCCCGACAACGATGTGACCTGGTAGGGATCGCTGGTGCGTCGCTAAATGATCGCTAGTAAGCTACCAAACAGGCAGATCTTTTCAGCGACGCAGCAACGATCCAGCGATCAAACACAGCGATGCATGCTGGCCAGTGGGACGCCGATGACGAAAGAATGGCCCAGGACATTCCTGCACGATCAGCGATATCCAGAAGGGGGGCCGGTCGCTGCTGCGTGTCACATGTAGCGAGATCGCAGGCGAGATAGCTGTTGCGTCACAAAATCGGTGACGCATTAGCGATCTCGCTATGTGAGGCAGGGCCTTAATACCTGCCCTCAACTCTGCTAAACAGCCCTACTTCACAAACCTCGTATCTTCCCTATCCTACAATCCCAAACAGTTATTCAAAACTTTCAACTCCCTCCTCCGCCCACCACTGCCCCCTCCAACCTCCCTCATCTCTGCTGAGGACTTTGCCACACACTTCAAAAATAAGATCGAACAAACAAGGCAAGTCTTCATTGTTCAACCACCACAACCCCTTTGTATACCAGACCAATGCCCAAACCCCATAACCTCCCTCTCCAACATCACTGAAGGGGAGCTTAATCGCCTCTTCTCCAAATAGCACCTCACAACCTGTGCATTTGACACCATCCCATCTAACCTCCTCCCCAACCTCACCACCACTCTTATCCCATCCCTAACCCACCTATTCCACCCATCGCTAACGTCCGGTATCTTCCCTTCTGCTTTTAAACATGCCACAATCACGCCTATCCTTAAGGCCAACCCTCGACCCAACCGCTATGTCCAGCTATCGCCCAATATCACTGCTCCCATTCGCTTCCAAACTCCTGGAGCTGCACATCCAGGCTGGTCTTTCCTCCCACTTTTCATCTAACTTGCTCTTCGACAATCTACAATCTGTTTTCCACCCCCATCACTCCACTGAGACAGCCCTGACCAAAATTACTAACGACCTACTTACAGCCAAAGCAAACGGACAATACTCTATACTCCTGCTTCTAGACCTGTCCTCTGCATTCGACACAGTTGACCACTGCCTCCTACTACAGATCCTCTCCTCCTTTGGCATCAAAGACCTCGCCCTATCCTGGATATCCTCATACCTTTCAAACTGCACATTCAGCGTCTCCCACACTACCACCTCATCCCACCCTCTCTCTGTTGGAGTCCCCCAAGGCTCTGTTCTAGGACACCTACTCTTCTCAATTTATACCCTAGGCCTGGGTCAACTCAAAGTCCCATGGATTCCAGTGCCACCTTTATGCTGACGACACTCAGATCTACCTCTCTGGCCCAGACGTCACCTCTCTGCTGCCCAGAATCCCAGAGTGTCTATCAGCCATATTCTCCTCCTTCTCCTCTCGCTTCCTCAAGCTCAATGCGGACAAATCTGAACTCCTCTTTCCTCCATCTCACAGATCTTTCTTACCTAACCTATCACAATTAATGACATCACGCTTTCCCCAGTACCGGAAGTCCGCTGCCTCGGAGTAACCCTTGACTCTGCCCTGTCCTTCAAACCACACATCCAAGCTCTTTCTATCTCCTGTCGCCTCCAGCTCAAAAATATTTCCAGAATCCGTCCTTTCCTCAACCCTCAATCTACTAAAATGCTTGTGCATGGCCTCATCATTCTCCCGCCTCAACTACTGCAACATCCTTTTCTGTGGTCTCCCTGCTAACACCCTCGCACCTCTCCAATCCATCCTTAACTCTGCTGCCCAACTAGTCCATCTCTCTCCTCGCAACTCCTCCACTTCTCCCCTCTGCAAATCTCTTCACTGGCTTCCATTCCCTCAGCGTATCCAGTTCAAATTACTAATAATGACCTACAAGGCCATCTATAACCTGTCTCCTCCATATATCTCTGAACTAATCTCCCGATACCTTACCTCACATAATCTCCGGTCCTCCCAAGACCTCGTTCTCTCCTCCACACTTATTCGCTCCTCACCCAACCGCCTCCAAGACTTCTCCTGAATAGCCCCAATCCTCTGGAATTCTTTGCCCCAACATGTCCGACTATCAACCACATTCGGATCCTTCAGACGGAACCTGAAAACCCACCTCTTCAAGAAAGCCTGCAATGACCCCGCTGCCTCCTCACCACTACCGGAGAGATCACCTCAACCAACACCGGAGATGCTGCAACCCCCCAACCTACTGTCTCCTTCCCCACCATCCTGTAGCATGTAAGCCCGAAAGGACAGGGTCCTCTCCCCTCTGTAACAGTCTGTCATTGTAAGTTTGCTTACTGTAAGTGATATCTGCAATTTGTATGAAACCCCTTATGTACAGCACCATGGAATCAATGGCGCTATATAAATAATAATAATAATAATAATAATAATAATAATATTATTATTATTATTATTAATACGATGCCTGGCGACAATGAGAGGGTTTGTCTCATAGCACACCGCTCCCCTGCCTCACAGCTTTCTAATGCCTGGGGGGGGACGATGTGCTTCTGACGATTGACGGTTCGGACCGGAGGCATGGACGCACCGCTGGCCTGAACTTTGCCTCTGCAGTATGGGAGGGGAGCAGGATCTGGACAGCACTTGCAGGAGTACGCTGCTTACCTAAGAAACTGGCCACCTCCGATAAATAGCAGAAGTGGACGGTAACCTAAGCACCAAACAGTAAATTATTGAATTAAAAATCTCTCAGGACTTTAAATAAAAGTTGCTGTTTTTTACAAGCAATTTGCAATGTCATGCACTTTCGAAGATGAAACAACTCCTTTAATGGTGAAGTCAAAACAGACCAGCGAAAGTACGATCCTTCTGACAACTATAGCCAGTCTTCGGGCAAGTACACAAAGGACAAAGAGATTGCATATTTTACCTTCGGATCAGCAATGATTTTGACAAATTTCATTCACAGAATTTCACCTTATGGAAATTGTAAGTCAAGTGAGGCCGTACTAGGCCATAGGCCGTAAGAGAGAGGCTGTCATGACAGGGTTGAGAGGGACAGAAGATGCTGTGGTTGATGGAGAAGATAATGTAGCGCAAGGGGTTAATTTTCTGAGCTGTGCTGAGCGGGGCTGGGTTTACTACATGGGAGGGGCAAAGAAAGGGGCGGGGCAGGGGCTGTTAGTATAAATAGGGGGAGCCATCTTAGTGGGACAACCATTTTAGGTACCCCTTAGTAGCCGTAGGAATCTTTGAGGTACCTGCTATCATGGAGATTGAGTCCGTTCTCCAGATGCTGAGGGATGCCGCGGGTTCCCAGGGTGCAGGATGGCTTCAGGCTTCAGTTCAGGGCCTGCTTCAAAGGATGGCGGGGCCCCCTCAACCCCAGCCAGAAGGATGCCGGCCATAGAGAACGAGGCCTCCGGTGCGCCTCAGTCCTGAGCTCACCCCTCGGGTCCGGCGCCGCATTAGGAGCTCCTCAAGGGACCCTCCGGTACAAGCTGCAAGCTGCAGGCCCGAAGCTCGCAGGCAGAGAGCTGGGAGGAATCCTGCAACGTAGCGGGCCTACAACGGGGGGAGGAGTCAGCCTCCCCCTCTTCATCTTCAGCAGCGGGGAGGCAGGATCCAGGGATAGGTACGGTGGGAGCCCACCCTAGAATGGGCCCCGCTCGGCGAGGGCAAGGAGAGTAGGTGAGCCAGCAGAGGTCTGTGGCGCAGGCCTCTCAGCAGAGAAGAGGCCTTGAGGAGAGGAGTCGTAGCCCCGCCCCGGGATCACTGGCAGCCGGACGATGCGACGTGGATGGCCGGGACGTGGGGGCGGTGGGGCTGCAGCCTGACACAGCACCCGCTTAGCGAGGGCAATCTGAGGTACTGGGAGGACAGCTACACTGGCGCTCCATTGCGACGGGCAGGGTGGCGGTAGTTCCACCCATCCCCTTTCAGCAGCGCCGCTTCACAGGCATAGCTGCCAGCGTCCGGCTGGCCTAGGGGGGAGGGAGGGACTGAACTGCTGCGATCACGGGAGCGCAGTGGGAGCCCGGGTTGATGGGCAGCACTCAGCTGTCATGGAGGGCAGAGTGTGGCGGGGATGCTGCGGTCATGGGAGCGCAGAAGGAGCCCGTGACGGCGGGCAGCACCCGGCTGGCCTGGGGAGGGTGCAAGCAAGAGGCTGCGACAGGCATGGTGTCTCTGGAGGAGCTCAGGAATGCGGGCAGCATTCAGCTGGCCTGGGGGGGAGGGATGTTCAGGGCTGCATTGGGTGTGGCAGCTTAGAGTATTTCAGGACAGCAGGCAACTGCCGGCTACACCAGGGGGGAGGGAGGGAAGGAGTTACAGCGGGCATCATGACACAGAAGGATCTCAGAACGTCGGGCAGCAATCGGCTGGCCTATCTGGGCCCAGTACAGAACGCCGGATGATGTCACAGAGGGGCACAGCACGGCGGGCTTCTACGGATGAAGATGATGGCCAGCTGTGCGAGCCCCTGATTGGCCTAAGTTTATTGAGCGGAAATGGCGCCGTTTCGTCACGTCTGGAATCCGGATCTTCGGCTACTGGGACCACAGCACCCAGGCAGCCAGGTGAGGCATATCATGATCCTAATGTTAACCCTTCTTTGTCTTTTCCTGATAGTAGAGGTAGCGTTGGGTCAGTGGGGGAGGCTTGTGGAAGTATGGGGTCCCTGTTACATGGCCTACGTGATCTAGTTCGCTTGTGGGATTCGGGGAATGTTTGGGGTGGGGTTTCACCTGCGCTAGCATGGTTGAGTGGTGATAGGGATACAGGGAGTCAGGGACAAGTAGTGGGGTCAACTTTACCAGTCTCGCTTTCTGGGGTGAGCGCGGCCGGTTCGGTGAGCAACTCGGCGGCAGCTGCCGAGGAGGTAGGGGTTCAGGAGCCATATCCTTAGAGGGAGGGGAAAAGGATAAAGATGAAGCTGCTCAGGTTGGTAATGTGGCTAAAGGGGAAGTTTACATTTGTTTTGAAGGGCCCCTGGGGACGCATTTAAAACAAGAGGTTAGGGAGAAGATATGGAGGGGGGAATACGTCGAGATAGGGTGAGAAGGGAAGACAGTAGGAAAGAGGATGAGTAGAGGAGGAGGTTCCGTTTAATTCCTAGAACCTTTTCCAATTGGTTGCAAGCATTTGCTATATTAGCTAGTATAATCGGAGAAAAAGCCCCAGACAATTGTTCGGGCCTTTTTTGTTACATGAATGCAATTGGGGAAGCATATAGGGTTTATGGAGGGCAGGGTTGCTTGCGGTATGACAAACAGTTTCGTCAAAGGAAAGCGGTGCAGCCTAGCATCCATTGGGAGCATAAGGACATAGCTTTATGGTTGAGGGTGATGGCTCCACCTAGAGCGGACCAGAGTGTTCAGTGGTTTCAAGGGGGCACTGGGGGATCAGGACAGTCAGGACACTCGGTGGCGATGCAAAAAGGACTGTGCTTTTCCTTTAATGACGGTCACGGGTCATCGAAGTGTTTCAAAGCTGGGAGAAAGAGAGAAGCAGAGGGTGTTGAAAAAAGGAGCGACTCCGGTTCGTCTGTGAGAGATGGAACACTTTCTAAATAGTTATCCCGACAAGGCGGCAGCATTGTTATTAAGGGAGGGTTTTAGGGACGGCTTTAAAATTCCTTGTGTTGATGTTGAGGTGAGATTTTCTACAAAAAATTTGAAATCGGCATTGCAGTTTCTGGAGGTGGTGTCTGAGAAGTAGTCTAAGGAAGTTTTGTTGGGTAGGATGGCAGGGCCCTTTAGCTAATTTGAGAGTTTCCCCATTTGGTGTGGTACCAAAAAAGGAACCTAACAAGTTTAGGCTCATTCATCACCTCTCATTTCCGATAGGTTCTTCCGTGAATGACGGGATTGACCAGCAGTTGTGTTCAGTGATGTATACATCTTTTGATACTGCCTTAGATTGGGTACGTTCATGTGGAAAAGGTGCGTGGTTAGCGAAAACGGATATTGAGTCAGCTTCGGTTGTTGCCAGTTCATCCAGGTAGTATGCATTTGCTCGGTTGTTTTTGGGATGGTGGATTTTACATTGACCGTTGTTTGCCCATGGGGTGTTCGCTGTCGTGTTCTTATTTCGAGTCATTCAGCATGTTTTTGGAATGGACTGTTAAGGAAGTCGCTGGTTTGAAATCATGTATTCATTACCTAGATGATTTCTTGTTCATCGGTTCAGCACAGAGTACTGATTGCTCATTGTTATTGCATACCATGGAGAGTTTAGCTAAACGTTTTGGAGTTCCTTTAGCGCAAGACAAGACAGTGGGCCCGGTTACCTCTCTGAGTTTCTGGGCATTGAAATTGATTATCTAAAAATGGAATGCAGGTTACCCGTGGATAAAGTGTTGGACATGCGGGCAGAAGTTCATCGAGTTAGTGATTTGAAAAAAGCGACACTACGGGAAGTGCAGTCCCTGTTAGGCAAATTGAATTTCGCTTGCCGTATTATACCCATGGGGAGGGCATTCTATCGTAGGTTGGCTTTGGCGACGGTTGGGATTAGGTCTCCGAGCCATTTTATCAGACTGAAGAAGGAGCTTCGTGATGATTTGAAAGTTTGGGCGCTTTTCCTCGATTCGTACAATGGCAGATCTATGTGGATTGCGCATTTCTGCCGGCTGAAGAGCTGGGTCTAGCAGATGGCAGTGGTTTTTGCTTATTTTTTCGAGGAGAGTGGCTGGTGGAGGCTTGGCCCCGAAACTGGAAGGAAGAAGGTCTGTCATCTAATCAGGTTGTTCAAGAGATATTCCCCATAATCGTTGCTTTGTCATTATGAGAGTCGAGAATTCAGAACAGAAAAATTTGTTTTTGGTGTGAATCGATGGGAACGGTTAGGGCCCTGAACTCCTTATCTTCTTCGGATGGTGCTGTCATGAAGATTCTACAGCATTTAGTTTAGATAGGATTGAGTAATAATTTGTGGATTATGTCAGAGGTTAATTCTGTAGTCAAGTTCCCTATTCTCGAAGCTCTTTTTACTTCACAGTGGGATCATTATCGGGAGTTGGCAACTCAGGCGGCACCAGGAGGGTTGAGATGTGCAGCGGAGTTATGGAACCTCCCGTTGACGCGGTAAAGAAATTATTATCCAGGTCATTGTCAGCGGAAACCTGGGCTCATTATAGGAAATCTTGGAACGTTTGGGAAGAATGGAAGGCTTCCTTGAACGATGAGTTATTGATGCTGGTGGGTCACAGTTGGGAGTCGGGTTGGTCAGTTCCAAAAATTAATACTTTTATGTCTGGTGTGGTGTAGTGACCACTGTGTCCGCTAGGGGGCGCTGTGTGGATGTCCCAAGAGAGAGGATGAGTGGCAGAATCCTGAAGGACCATTATGTATCTCAAGGTGTGTGGCCTTGAGATGGAGACTTATGTGTGTATTGATCAGCAGTGATGCTGCTGAGGTGCTGGTTCAATGTGTCAGGGAGAAGTCTCCAGGTAGCTGGGAAGACGGGCGGACTCAGTTACCTAAAAACTCACCCAGGGGGTGTGTTTAGAACACTATTGTAAAGTGTGTGTGAATGGTTCAAGGACCTGTGATGAGGTCATAGCCATGTGACACGGTGGGCGTGGCTACGGACCATATAAGGTGGCCAGGGTAGGTCACATGGGTGAATGCAGGGACCTGGTTGGTCCATTGTGGAAGGTCCCGCTGGGAGATGTGGCTCCTGGCTAACAGCATGTGAAGTGGCTGTGTGTCGTGGCAGGACATGCCTGATGATTCCCTGGAGGGAAGGGATGTCTGCAGCATGGAGAACCAGCCATGAGGAAACCCTGACGTGGGTGAAATAACCATGAGGCTGAAGAGCCTGCATATGGAACATGGTATATCCTGTGTGACCACAGGGAAGACAGAGTGAAGCTCTGTCAAGGACGCTATGCTGTGCATATGAACTTTATGTTGCAGATTATGGTTTATGATGCCTGAATAAACCACACGGACTGAGATTGTTTTATGGAAAACCCGTGCCGGTTGTGATTATTTGGCTGCCAAGCGAGAATTCAATATGTGAATGACAGTGCTACCTCACACTGGATTAGCAATTGGCTTTAAATTTAGGGGTTTACGGGATTTAACAAATCTTTTTGGTATTGCAGGCGGTTAAGGGTTGGAGAAAAGGTTGGAAAGTTTTGGATGGAAGACAGCCAGTATCGTATGAAATTTTGCTATTACTGAATGATTGGTTAGGGACAGTTTTTTTCTCAGTGGGAACGGGCTCTTTTCAGATTAGCTTTTTCTTTGGCTTTTTTTGGGGCCTTTCGTATAGGGGAATTAGTTAGTCCATCCAGGGAAACAAAAGGGGGGCTTATGAGGCAGGAAGTGGACGTTTTTAGGGATAGGATAGTTATATTTATCCGTATGTCTAAAACGGATAAGGTGGGAAAAGGTTGCAAGATTATTCTCGTCGAGATTGAGGGTTCTCCCATGTGTCCGATGAGGTGTTTAAACAATTTTTGGGGGAACGTCGGTCTACCGCACGCTCCACTTCAGGTGCACGAAGACGGTTCATTTTTGTCGCGTTTTCAGTTTGTGACGGTATTTCGATCTTGTTTGGAAAAGGGGGGCATTTCAGCAAAAACTATAGTTGCCATTCTTTTCAGATTGGAGCGGCTACAGAAGCGGCAAAAAGAGGTTTGGGCGATGATGTGGTGAAGAGAATTGGGCGTTGGGAATCAGAGAGGTTCCGTTCTTATGTTCGTCGTACCTTGGTTTAAGTACAATAATTTTGCATTCGATTGTCAGTCCTTCACTTGGTTGTTATATTTTGTTTAATTTCAGAGTTCGGACATCTCCTCTGTTGGATCATGGGGCACTCATTTGTCTTTTGGGCAGCATTGAGAGCAGCGGTTCGTCCGGACGGGAGGCAGCTGAGTGTGCCACGTGATGTAGCAGTCATAAGATGGATCGGAAAGTGGGGCATGGTCTGGAAACAGCTTCTTCCGGAGTTTCACAGCTTCGTAAGACTTGACCATGCTCCGGATTTACTAATAATACACTTGGGGGGTAATGACTTAGGTAAGCGGCCTTGCCGCGAATTGATTACCAATGTTAAATTTGACATGTTGCGGTTGATGGTCCATGTTTCCTGGTTTATTGTTGATCTGGTGGGATATTATTCCGAGGAAAGTCTGGCACGGGGCTTGTTCTGTTCAGGGTGTTAACAGGGCCATAATCAAGGTAAATAGGGCGGTCGCACGTTTTATGGCACGGAACAGGGCAATTGTCGTTCGACATTTGGATTTTGAAGCAGGACAAGGGGAGTTTTGGAAGAAGGATGAAATTCATCTCAATGCTGTGGGGCTGGATATGTGGTGCCTAGCGGTGCAGGAAGGTATAGAAAAAGGTTTGAAGGTGTGGAGGGACACAAATGTTTGAGGGGGTCAAAAAATTTGTGTTGGTGGTATGGGGGTGGTCCTCGAAATGAGGTCCTGGACTACCTCCAGCGTGGGCTCAAGTGGACTAGTATTTTAGGTATCACGAGGAAGGGATAAAGGGGACTTGGATATGGTAATGGTTTGTGGTCAGGCGGGTTGTTTTTGGTGCCTCTGAGCTGGTGATTTATGGCTGGAGGCAAGACTCGACCTGGGGCCATGTTGGTTTATTAACCTCATGCGTTTTTGGTTTCGGGGCTTCGAGGACCGCACCTACGGGTTGTGAATTATTGTAAAACATTTGTTTATATGTTAATAAACGGCTGCTGTGGCCAAATTATCCAAACAAGTGCATTTGTCTTTATTCAATTTACGAGGGAATAAGAAAAAAGGGGGGCAAAGGGCTGGGAAAAAATGGGAGTAAGGGTTTGTATTGAATGTTGGTAAAGGGTATAGAAGCTACGAGGAATCTTGAATACCCCTTTGTCAAGAGTGCAGATTTGTGGTGGTTTAGTCCCCAGACTAATTCTTGTATACTGGCCTCCAACATGCACTTGTGGACACATAATCAAAGAGCCAGAAGAATAGAGACCAGCTGGACGACCAGGGAAGAGCAGGATTGGTAATGGGAGTTTAGTATCCACAGTCACAAATCTGCACCAAAATCAACAAGGTTTAGTGAGGATTTATTTAGCGGATTTTCCTACGGATTCTTGGTTGATATCCAACCTTAAGCTTAGAACCTAAAAAAGAACGGAGTTCAAACAAGCCCAACCAATGTAAATACAGTATTAAGCATGAAGACAAAGAGTTTTACCGTGCAAATAGTCTTTTTATTCTATTTTAATAAATACATGTGTACTAAAAAAGGCAGACATGCAAATAGGAGAGTGTATGCAAGGTAATAGAACCAAGGCACAGACCACCCATCACATTGGTTAGTCACATTGGAAGGGTCTCTATCAAAGGATGATTAGCATTAGGATAGGTGCATACGAAAACAATGCAACCCAGATTCCAATAGGTCAGTAATGAGTAAAAATTGTATACCACGTCACTAATACATCTTAATAAGCAGGGAAGCATGGAAAAGGCAATTGCTCATACATACAGCTATTAGGCCTCATACCCTCCTGTTTACTCCAAGTCCCCTCACTCAAAATTATGGACAACGCTACCAACATTACACCACCCTTAGGGGCACAGGCAGGACCATTCGACCACCCACATGGGTAAGATAATGTTCATGGTGTCACCACCCCTAGGATTTTGGTGCACCTTCTGAATGCCATAGAAAACTGCACCTTTCACTGATTGATTATGGAAATCTCTAAAATGGCGTGATAGCGGATGTCGATCAAAGCTCTTTTTTATATTGGTAAGGTGCTCTTTTATACGTGTCGTAAGTTTTCTTTTAATACGTCCCACGTACAACTTGCCGCAAGGGCATTCGATGATATAAATAACCCCCGTGGTATAACAGGAGAGATTGTCCTTAATGTAGTATTTCCTGTTTCCTCCTGAATCCACGAAGATGCTGAGAAAGGTGATAGACAAGGATGGGAAGAACTGGGACTATTTACTTCCGTATTTGCTTTTTGCCATCAGGGAAGTACCCCAGTCTTCCACGGGATTCTCGCCTTTCGAGTTATTGTACGCCCGACGTCCTCGCAGACTGTTAGACGTTGCAAAAGAAACCTGGGAGGGTCAGGTCACACCATTTAAAACAGTGATAGATCACGTCACACAAATGCAGGACCGTATTGCGGCTGTTATGCCTATCGTCAAAGAACACATGATACAGGCTCAAGGAGCCCAAAAAAGAATCTATGATAGGGGCGCCAAGATCCGTACGTTTGCACCCGGAGATAGGGTGTTGATCCTGGTCCCCACGGTGGACAGTAAGTTCCTGGCAAAGTGGCAGGGCCCCTTTGAGATTAAGGAAAGAGTTGGTGAAGTAAACTACAAAGTATACCAGGCAGGTAAACGGAAACCTGAACAAATTTATCATGTAAATCTGATAAAACCCTGGAAAGATCGGTCTGCCTTGTCAGCGGAGCTGGCCCGTCCCGTCTGCTCGCATACCGTACCGGAGGTACGGGTTGCAGAGACTCTCTCGGAGCGGCAAAAGACTGAGGTCAGGCAGTTTCTACTTCACAACCAAAAGTTTTTCTCAGAAAAACCCGGGCAGACTACGCTAATGAAACATGACATTGTAACGGAACCTGGTGTCACAGTTCACGTAAAGCCTTACCGAATCCCGGAAGCGCGCCGTGAAGCAGTTTCCCGAGAAGTGAAGGCAATGTTAGAGTTAGGTGTCATTGAGGAATCGCACAGTGCTTGGTCCAGCCCGATTGTGCTAATTCCTAAACCGGACGGCACCATCCGGTTCTGCAAGAACTTCAGGAAACTGAATGCGGTCTCAAAATTTGATGCCTACCCTATGCCCCGGGTCGACGAGTTAATAGATCGGTTAGGAAAAGCCCGGTATATTACGACCCTAGACCTAACAAAGGGGTATTGGCAGATCCCTCTGGCGGAGGCTGCCAGAGAAAAGACGGCATTTGCTACCCCAGAAGGTCTATTTCAGTATGTGTATATGCCGTTTGGACTGCACAGAGCACCGGCGACCTTCCAGAGACTGATGGATCGAGTCCTGAGGCCACATAGGCAGTACGCTTCGGCCTATTTGGACGACATTGTCATTTACAGCTTGGACTGGGAGACTCATCTCCAGAAAGTACAAGCTGTGATTGATGACCTGTGGAAGGCAGGTCTAACCGCGAACCCCAAGAAATGTCACATCGGGCTAGAAGAAGCCCGGTATTTGGGGTATGTAATTGGGAGGGGTGTTGTTAAACCCCAGGTTGATAAGATTCAGGTGGTTCAGGACTGGCCACAACCTGTCAACAAGAAGCAGGTGCAAGCCTTCCTGGGGATCGCCGGCTATTATCGCCGGTTCATACCCAATTTTGCAGCCATCGCTACCCCCCTGACAGATCTTACAAAAGGGAAAGACTCCGTCATGATTAAATGGAGTTTAGCGGCTGAAGAAGCCTTCCATAGCCTAAAACGGGCATTTTGCTCTCAGCCCGTACTGGTGACTCCGGACTTCCGCAGCGAGTTTGTGGTACAAACTGATGCCTCTGATACCGGTATCGGGGCAGTACTCTCACAAGTGAGGGACGGAGTGGAACACCCAGTCCTCTATCTCAGCAGGAAGCTGAATAAACACGAGCAAAGGTAGTTGTAGAAAAAGAGTGCCTCGCCATTAAGTGGGCTCTAGAGGCCCTCAAATATTACCTGGTGGGCCGAAAATTCAGGCTGATCACGGACCATGCCCCTCTCAAGTGGATGCACTTGAACAAGGAACGGAATAGCCGGGTGACCCGTTGGTTCCTTGCCCTGCAGGCCTACACTTTTACGGTGGAGCACCGCCCAGGGGTACAGATGGGAAATGCAGATGCCCTGTCCCGAGTGCACTGTTTGGCGGGTGTCATTGCTCGACCGGAGAGGTCTGAGCAGAGGGGGGGGTATGTGAGAATCATGTGGGAATAGTGGATGAGAGCAGGTATATCTCGCCCAGATTCCTTTCCTATGTGGCCTAGTCTGGTCAGTATCGCACCTGCTTGCTAATGAATAATGGGAGGTGGATATAAAAGGATGCCAGGTGGTTGTGTGAGTGTCTCAGCCTGGGAACACAGAGAGCCTGTCTGTGTGAGAGACACACGTGAGTGAGAGCAGTGCCCACTGCAACTGTGGTTTGGCTGGACGGGAGAAGCCCGCCAGTTGGTAGTTAGGTTGTACTTTGTTTAGTTAGTGTCGGACAGGCAAGGATTTGTTTTATGTTTTATTTCTTTATGCATTGCTTTCACCATTAATAAACCTGACCCAGTGTCCGTTATACCCGAATCCCAGCTCTGCGCCAGAGTTTCATGCTGAACGCACGTGACCTTTGACCCCAGCAAAGGCGATCCCGGAGTGTTTTATCACAATATATATATATATACACACAGCAACACAAATACCGTATTTTCCGCTTTGTAAGACGCACTTTTTTTCCCCCAAAATTGAGGGGAAAAAGGGGGTGCGTCTTACAAAGAGGATATACATTTGCGCTGCCACTGAGGGTACTTGCCGCGGCACTCTGTGCCCTGATGCTGCCGCTGCGCTGTCCGCCACCGCCGCGCTCCTGTCCCCCGGTGGTTTCTTCCGCCCCACCGCCGCCGCCACGCTCTGTCCCGTTCAGCGTGGGGGGGTCTCTGTCGCTCCATGCCTGCTTTCTTCCTGGAAAATGGCCGCCGCGCATGCGCAGACGGACATCTCGGCACTGAAATCTCGGGAGATGAGATTTCAGCGCTGAAATCTCATCTCCCGAGATTTCAGTGCCGAGATGTCCGTCTGCGCATGCGCGGCGGCCATTTTCCAGGAAGAAAGCAGGCATGGAGCGACAGAGACCCCCCCACGCTGAACGGGACAGAGCGCGGCGGCGGCGGTGGGGCGGAAGAAACCACCGGGGGACAGGAGCGCGGCGGAAGAAACCACCGGGGAACAGGAGCGCGGCGGTGGCGGACAGCGCAGCGGCAGCATCAGGGCACAGAGTGCCACGGCAAGTACCCTCAGAACGGGACAGAGCGCGGCGATGGCGGCAAACACCGGGGGATAGGAGCGTGGCGGTAAGAACCGGGGGAGAGCGCGGCGGTGGTGGCAAGCAGGCACCGGGGGACAGCGTGGCGGTGGTGGCAAGCACTGGGGGACAGAGTGCAGCGGTGGTGGCAAGCAGGCACCGAGGGACAGAGCGTGGCGGTGGTGGCAAGCATCAGGGGACAGAGGGCGGCGGCAGTAACAGACACCGGCAGCGGCACGCTGCACATCAAAACACCCCCTCATCCCAGCAGCAATGTTCCACTCCGGCCTCCTCCATCACCACCCCTGGTAAGCAATAAGATGCATGGATTATAAGATGCACCACCATTTTATTAAAAATAAAGTTTTTTTCCTATTTTTCTCCTCAAAATTTGGGGTGCGTCTTATAATCCGGAGCGTCTTATAAAGCGAAAAATACGGTATATATATATATATATATATATATATATATACGAGGGGCGATCCAAAAGTAATGATAATCAATAATAAACACAATGAATATAGTCAAAAAAAATTTTTATTTTTCTACATAGTCTCCTAACAAGTCTATACATTTAGTCCATCTCTTTTTCTAAACTTAGAATTCCCTTCGAAAAAAATTCTTGATCTTGATCCTCAAAAAACTCCCCAACAGCAGTTATCACGTCGCTATTGTCGTCAAATTTCTTGCCCCGGAGGTGTTCCTTGAGCCGAGAAAAGAGAA
Organism: Dendrobates tinctorius; assembly: GCF_039654945.1. Lineage (NCBI taxonomy): Eukaryota > Metazoa > Chordata > Amphibia > Anura > Dendrobatidae > Dendrobates > Dendrobates tinctorius. The sequence goes on from NW_027361682.1 coordinate 20,424,041, forward strand.
AGAAGTCACTGGGGGCTAGATCTGGCGAATAGGGGGGGTGTTCCACCAGTTCAAAGCCCGCTTCTTGAATGGTAGCCATGGCAACTGCAGCTTTGTGATCCAGTGCGTTATCTTGGTGAAACAGCACTCCAGCCCGCAGTTTGCTGCGCCTTTTCTCCTTGATAGCCTCCCTCAATCTTCTTATTTGTTCTGCGTAGTAGGAGCCCGTAATAGTGGCTCCCTTCTCCAAATAGTCCACCATAATAATTCCTTCAGTGTCCCAAAAAACGGACGCCATAACCTTCCCTGCTGAGCTTGACACTTTGAATTTCTTTGGCGTCGGTTCGTCGGCTCGTTTCCATGTCATCGATTGTTGTTTAGTTTCGGGATCAAAGTGGTGGATCCAGGTCTCATCCATGGTCAAAAAACGTGACAAAAATTCTCCTTGTCTGCTTGGAACTTTTCGAGATTTGCTATTGAAATGTCAACTCGTTTCTTCTTTTGCTCGTCGGTTAACATTTTGGGCACCCAACGCGCGGAGACCTTTCTCATATGCAATTCTTTTGCAAGGATTCTTTGAATACTGCCATATGAGATCCCTGTGACCTCAGCTACATGCCTGATAGTCACTCTTCGATCTGCCAACACAACTTCAACTTTTTTCACGTTTTCTTCATTGAGGGACGTGGATGGGCGTCCTTCGCGATGTTCATCTTCCGTCGATGTTCTTCCCAGCTTAAATTCCTTGGCCCAGCGTGCAACTGTGGAATATGGAGCAGAAGAGTCCCCCAATGTTTCCACCAAGTCGCTGTGTATGTCTTTGGTAGAGATTTTTTTCAAGCAGAGGTATTTGATGACAGCTCTGAGCTCGTTTTTTTCCATTTTGATGTTCACTCCTTGGCAGTTCATATTCAAATGAATGTAGCTCCCGAAAATCGTGGCCTATTTAAGTGATTTTTTTTTCCTGGACTAGTGGGTAGCTAAGAGAGAAGAAAACATGTTATTTTAATTTCTGTGTGCAATAGAAATAACTGATTATCATTACTTTTGGATCGCCCCTCGTATATATATATTGTGGTGTAGTAACCACGGTGTCCGCTAGGGGGCGCTGTATGGATGTCCCATGAGAGTGGTTGAATGGCGAAATACAGAATGACCGTTATGTATCTCAAGGTGGGTGGCCTTGAGATGGAGATTTATGTGTGTTTTAATCAGCAGTGATACTGCTGAGGTGCTGGTTCAATGTGTCAGGAACTAGTTTCCTCCAAACCCACCCAGGGGGTGTGTTTATTGACGCTATTGTAAAGTGTATATGTGAGTGGTTGATGAACCTGTGATGAGGTCATAGTCATGTGACCGGTGGGCGTGGCTATGGACCATATAATGTGGCCACTGGCCAGGGTAGGTCACAGGTGGTGAATGTTTGGACCCGGTTGGTGCAGTGTGGAAGGTCCCGCTGAGATGGGGCTTCCTGCCTGAGAGCAGGTGTGGATGCTGTGAGTAATGGCGATGGGTGCCTGACAATTCCCTGGGAGTAGGGAATGGACGTCTGCAGTGTAAAGCAGCATGCAAGGTAACTGTTGTGAGTTCATTTTCCCCTTCACTGCTGAGGCCCGAGGAACTCCCTCCTCTGGTGAAGAAAGGTAGTGAGCCTGATTGTCAGGCACCTGGGGCTGATGATGATGACTGGCTGAGTGGAATTAATGACTGGATATAAGGCTGCCGACGCCCTTCTGGCCTGCGGGTGATTTCTCTGTGGACTTCTAGGAAACCAGTCTGATTCCTGCTCATCTAAAGCTAAGATTTCTGCTTTGCCTTTTTGCATTAGTGTTTTGTTTTCCTTGCTTTTCTGGATTCTGCCATTCCCTGCTGGGGTGAGCTGAATCTCCTTTTGCCTGTTGCTCTGTCTTCAGAATATTCCTGAGTACTGACATAGCTTTTTTGAAGCCTAGCATCTTCAGGGCCTTTTTTACTGTCAGTTTGTTGGCTCTTATTTTCATAGGGTTTTTCACGGATTGCAGACAGCAGCCTTCCTGTCCTTTCCTATCTAAGCTAGCGTGGGCCCCATCTTTGCTCAGTCTATCTTTCTGTCTGTGTTTTGTTCTTTCTTCTTGCTTCACCGTCATTATATGTGGGGGGCTGCCTTTTGCTTTGGGGTCTGCTCTGGGGCAGTTTAGATTTCCCTTTCTGTCTTTAGGCTATGTAGTCCTCCGGCTGTGATCGAGGGGCCTAGGGCATCGTAGGAGCCCCCCACGGCTACTGCTAGTTGTGTTGATAGGTTCAGGGGTCTGCAATCCGATAGCTGCCAACTTCTCTGGTTTCCTGGACTTAGCTAGCATTTCTATTTTTGCCTCCTACGGTGACTCAATCATAACAGAATCACCCGCCATACCGCAGATTCTAGGGTACTCAATAGCAGGAAAGAATTGTGTAAAAAAAAAAAAAAAAGTGTATATTTTTTCCTCTATATCTCTGAGGCCGTAGGGGGAATTTTTTTTTTTTTTTCTCTCAATGGAGATAAAGTAATTGTCTGATCGTGTGGAGCAGCTCGCTGCGGAAGTGCGGGGAATTTCCACCTACCTTGCTCATTCACATGCTGCTGAACCAAAGATTCCTATACCTGATGTATTTTTTGGGGATCGGTCTAAATTTTTGAATTTCAAAAATAATTGTAAATTATTTTTTGCCTTGAAGCCTAACTTGTCAGGGAGCTCCACGCAGCAGGTTAAAATTGTCATCTCTTTGCTGCGTGGCGATCCCCAGGATTGGGCGTTTTCTTTGAAACCAGATGATCCTATTCTGACTAATGTGAACGCATTTTTTCAGGCCTTGGGGTTGTTGTATGACGAACCTAATGCCATTGATCAGGCTGAAAAGACCCTGCTGGCATTGAACCAGGGTCGTGATTCTGCAGAATTGTACTGTCAAAAATTCCAAAAGTGGGCAGTACTTACTACCTGGAATGATAATGCCTTGGCTGCTCTCTTTCGGAAGAGGTTGTCAGAAGCCATAAAAGATACTATGGTGGGATTTCCGGTTCCCTCTGGTCTTGACGATTCTATGTCTTTAGCCATTCAGGTTGATCGGCGTTTACGCGAACGCAGAGCTGCACGAGAGGTGTTGCCACCTGTTGAACAGATGTCTGAACCTATGCAATCTGATAGTTTTTTCCAGAGAGCAGCGTCAGGAGTTCAGAAGGCGTAATAAGTTGTGTTTTTTCTGTGGAGATGCCTCGCATATTATTTCTGTCTGTCCTAAACGCGAGAAACGCTTTGCACACACGTTTTCTGTTGGTGGTGTTCAACCTAAGTTTCTTCTGGCTATTACTCTGATCTGCTCCCTGTCCACATTTTCCGCAAAGGCTTTTGTGGATTCGGGAGCAGCTCTAAACCTAATGGACTTGGATTTTGCTAAACGTTGTGGATTTCCGATGACACCTCTGCAGACGCCTATCCCTTTGAGGGGGATTGATGCTACTCCTTTGGCTAAAAATAAACCTCAGTTTTGGACCCAGGTGGTAATGCGGGTCGCCCCAGACCATCAAGAAAATTGCAGGTTTTTGGTGTTACATAATCTGAATGATACTATTGTTCTGGGGTTTCCCTGGTTACAAATTCATAATCCAGTTTTGGATTGGAAATCTGTGTCTGTGGTGAGTTGGGGTTGTCGGTGTGCCCTTAGTGAGGCTCCGGTGTTTTCCACCTCTCCTCAGTCGCATGATGTTCCTGATTATTTGGCGGACTTTTATGATGTATTTAGTGAGAATGAGTCTGCGTCTCTGCCTCCTCATAGGAGTTATGACTGTGCAATTTAACTGAGCCCGGGGTGTAAATTTCCCAAGGGTCGGCTCTTCAATTTATCTGTACCCGAGCACGAGGCTATGCGATCCTATATTAAGGAGGCGTTGGAGAAGGGTCATATTAGACCATCCTCGTCACCCTTAGGTGCCGGGTTTTTTTTTGTAGCCAAAAAGGATGGATCATTAAGACCTTGTATTGATTATCGTGCTCTCAACAAAATTACTGTTAAATATCAGTATCCGTTACCCCTGATTTCTGATCTATTCTCCAGAGTTAAAGGTGCTTGCTGGTTTACCAAGCTTGACCTCAGGGGGGCGTATAATCTTATTCGCATTAAGCATGGGGATGAATGGAAGACGGCGTTTAATACTCCGGAGGGACATTTTGAGTACCTGGTGATGCCTTTTGGGCTCACTAATGCCCCTTCTGTCTTCCAGTGCTTCATGAACGATATTTTCCGAGATTTTGGCGATAAATTTAGGATTATCTATCTGGATGATATTTTGATCTTCTCCAAGGATTGGGATTCTCATGTGGAACATATTCGGACTGTGTTCCGGATCTTGAGGGAGAATTCCCTGTATGTCAAAGGATCTAAATGCCTTTTTGGAGTACAGAGGATTTCTTTTTTGGGATTTATTTTGTCGCCGTCAACTATTGAAATGGACCCGGCCAAGGTACAGGCCATTCACGATTGGGTTCAGCCCACTTCTTTGAAGGCCCTCCAGAAGTTTTTGGGTTTTGCTAATTTTTATCGGAAATTTATAGCAAAATTTTCTAGTATTGCCAAGCCATTGACTGATTTGACTAAGAAGGGTGCTGATTTGTTAAATTGGTCTCCGGAGGCTGTTTCTTCCTTTCAGGAGCTGAGGCGAAGATTCACCTCCGCCCCGGTTTTGCGGCAACCTGATGTCTCACTTCTGTTCCAGGTAGAGGTGGATGCTTCTGAGATTGGTGCAGGAGCTGTTTTGTCCCAAAAGGATCCTGTAACATCTAAAATGAATCCCTGTGCTTTCTTTTCCCGAAAGTTCTCTCCATCTGAACGTAACTATGATGTGGGGAATCGGGAACTGTTAGCCATGAAATGGGCATTTGAGGAGTGGAGACATTGGTTGGAGGGAGCTAAGCATCAAGTCGTGGTCCTCACTGACCACAAGAATTTGATTTACCTAGAGTCGGCTAAGCGCTTGAACCCTAGACAGGCTAGGTGGGCCTTGTTTTTTACACGTTTTGATTTTGTGGTTTCTTTTCTTCCTGGAACTAAGAATGTCAAGGCTGACGCCCTCTCTAGGAGCTTCTTTGCTGATTCTCCTGTGGTGACCAAGCCTGCTACCATCCTAGGCGAAGGGGTAGTTCTTTCTGCCATCTCGCCCGATTTAGACGTGCTCTGGAAGAGTTCCAGGAGGACAAACCTGAGCGTTGTCCCAGTGGAAAGTTGTATGTTCCTGACCAGTGGAAGAAGAGAGTGATGTCTGAAGTTCATTGCTCTGCTTTGGCTGGTCATCCAGGTATTTTTGGTAATAGAGATCTGGTGAGTCGGTCTTTTTGGTCGCCCTCCTTGTCTTGTGATGTCAGGAATTTTGTGCAGTCCTGTGGGACGTGCTCCCGGTCTAAATCGTGTTCTCGCTCTAGTGGGTTGTTGATGCCTTTGCCTGTCCCCAAGAGGCCATGGACCCATATTTCAATGGATTTCATCTCTGATATGCCGGTCTCTCAAAGGATGACTGTTATTTGGGTGATTTGTGATAGGTTCTCTAAGATGGTTCATCTTGTACCACTCCCTAAGTTGCCGTCTTCCTCTGAATTGGTGCCCCTGTTTTTACAACAGGTGGTTCGCTTGCACGGGATTCCTGAGAACATTATATCTGACAGAGGAGTCCAGTTTGTGTCTAGATTTTGGAGAACTTTCTGTTCCAAGCTGGGAATTCAGTTGTCCTTCTCCTCTGCTTTTCACCCTCAGACCAATGGGCAGACAGAGAGAACAAACCAGACCTTGGAGTCATATTTGAGATGTTTTATTTCTGCTGATCAGGATGATTGGGTTTCATTTTTGCCCTTGGCCGAATTTGCTTTAAATAATAGAGGTAGTTCTGCCACTTTGATGTCTCCTTTTTTTTGTAACTTTGGTTTTCATCCTCGATTTTCTTCAGGGCAGGTGGAGCCCTCTGCCTGCCCAGGGGTTGACACTGTGGTGGAGAGAATGCACCAGATCTGGGACCAAGTGGTGGATAAGTTCTCTCTCTCCCAGGAAAAGGCCCAGCGTTTAATTTAAGGTTGGTGATATGGTGTGGTTATCATCAAAAAATATTGCTATGAAGGTGGCTTCTCCTAAGTTTAAGCCTAGATTTATTGGACCTTACAAGATTTTGGAGATTATTAATCCGGTCTCTTTTCGTTTGGCTCTTCCTGTCACATTTAAAATCCATAATGTGTTCCATAAATCTTTGTTGAAGAGGTTTGTTAAACCTGTTGTTCCGGGGGTTGCACCTCCAGACCCTGTATTGGTTGAAGGTAACATGGAATATGAGGTAGAGAAAGTACTGGATTCCCGTCTGGCTAGACGGAGACTCCAGTATTTGGTTAAGTGGAAGGGTTATGATCAGGAGGATAATTCCTGGGTCTCTGCCTCTGATATTCATGCCAAAAGATTGGTGCGTGCCTTTCATCGGGCTCACCCTGATCGCCCTGGTGGCGTGGTTGAGGGTTCGGTGACCCCTCCTCAAGGGGGAGGTACTGTTGTGAGTTCATTTTCCCCTTCACTGCTGAGGCCCGAGGAACTCCCTCTTCTGGTGAAGAAAGGTAGTGAGCCTGATTGTCAGGCACCTGGGGCTGATGATGATGACTGGCTGAGTGGAATTAATGACTGGATATAAGGCTGCCGACGCCCTTCTGGCCTGCGGGTGATTTCTCTGTGGACTTCTAGGAAACCAGTCTGATTCCTGCTCATCTAAAGCTAAGATTTCTGCTTTGCCTTTTTGCATTAGTGTTTTGTTTTCCTTGCTTTTCTGGATTCTGCCATTCCCTGCTGGGGTGAGCAGAATCTCCTTTTGCCTGTTGCTCTGTCTTCAGAATATTCCTGAGTACTGACATAGCTTTTTTGAAGCCTAGCGTCTTCAGGGCCTTTTTTACTGTCAGTTTGTTGGCTCTTATTTTCATAGGGTTTTTCACGGATTGCAGACAGCAGCCTTCCTGTCCTTTCCTATCTAAGCTAGCGTGGGCCCCATCTTTGCTCAGTCTATCTTTCTGTCTGTGTTTTGTTCTTTCTTCTTGCTTCACCGTCATTATATGTGGGGGGCTGCCTTTTGCTTTGGGGTCTGCTCTGGGGCAGTTTAGATTTCCCTTTCTGTCTTTAGGCTATGTAGTCCTCCGGCTGTGATCGAGGGGCCTAGGGCATCGTAGGAGCCCCCCACGGCTACTGCTAGTTGTGTTGATAGGTTCAGGGGTCTGCAATCCGATAGCTGCCAACTTCTCTGGTTTTCTGGACTTAGCTAGCATTTCTATTTTTGCCTCCTACGGTGACTCAATCCTAACAGTAACCCAGAGACAGGACTGCAACTGAGAGACTGTATAGCCTATTGGCTGGATGAAGCACAGCCTGTGTGACCAGGAGGGCTATAGGGGAGCAGAGCTTCAGTGTGAAGATACCCTGCTATCTGCTGTGACGCACCTGCGCAGTCTGGCTCCAGACAGAGTGAGGCAGCCAGCGGTGAGGAGCGTGTATGGCGCCGGAGATGGCGGTACCGTACACACTGCATACTGCCATGTCCGACGCCATACATACATACTTACCTGTCCGGGAGGAGCGTTGCCGCGGCGCTTCTCTTCGCCCGCAGACCGGGTGTTAGGCGTCAGATTCCTGACACTGCACAGCAGGAATCCAGAGCCAGACATCCAGCGGTCTCCCATTCTTCTCCGACTCCTCCGGGTGCTGCTCAGCAATCACGGCGAGCCAGGCGTCCTGCTCAGACTCATTCTGCACTCTCTATTTGCCAAGCTGGAGAAGTGCCAGTTTGAGCAGGAGTCCTTGCCGTTCCTGGGCTATATCATCTCGGCCCAGGGGCTGGCCATGGATCCTGCCAAACTACAAGCGGTAATGGACTGGCAGGAACCCCATTCCCTCAAAGCGGTGCAGCGCTTTTTGGGGTTTGTGAATTACTTCCGCCAGGTTATACCACACTTTCCACACTGGTGGCTCCTTTGGTTGCTCTCACCAAGAAACAAGCTAACCCCAACACTTGGTCGAAACAGGTCTTCAAGGCCTTCTCGGCTTTAAAATCGCATTTTGCTGGCGCTCCCATATTACATCGTCCCGATGTGAATAAACCGTTTATTCTGAAGGTAGATGCCTCTTCCGTCGGTGCAGGAGCAGTCCTTTTCCAGAAGGATGCTCAAGGTCGGAAGCATCCATGCTTCTTCTCAAAGACCTTCTCACTGGCGGAGAACTACTCCATCAGTGACAGGGAGCTGCTAGCCATGAAGTTGGCCTTTTCAGAGTGGAGACATCTCCTGGAGGGGGCTCGGTTTCCCTTCCAGGTATACACGGACCATAAAAATCTGGTCTATTTGCAGACGGCCCAGCGCCTGAACTCCCGTCAGGCTATGTGGTCGCTTTTCTTTTTTCGCTTCCGCTTCACCCTGCACTTCCTCTCAGGAGAGAAGATCGTCCGTGCGGATGCTCTCTCACGCTCGGTGGTTTCAGCAGAAGAAGGAGAGGCTGAGCCTCGGTTAATTCTCCCGCTGGAGAGTTTTACGACCGTGGCTCCAGTCGCTCTCGAGTCAGTGTCACCAGGCAAGACCTTGGTGCCTCCTCAGCTACGGAGGTCCTCGCCTGGGCACATGCCTCCAGGGTGGGTGGTCATTTTGGCAATAAACGGACCACCAAACTCCTGGCAAGGTCATATTGGTGGCCACATATGGCTCGAGATGTTAAGGAGTACGTGCAAGCATGCGTCTCGTGTGCTCGGAACAGACCCTCTAGACAGAGGCCGGCGGGGCTGTTGTATCCCCTGCCAGTGGCGGATAGACCTTGGGAGATGGTTGGCATGGACTTCGTGGTTGGCCTGCCCAAGTCTGGTGGTAGTACGGTCATCTGGGTGGTCACCGACCATTTTTCCAAAATGGTGCATCTGGTGCCACTCGCACGGTTGCCTTCCGCTCGTGGTCTTGCCACTTTGTTCATAAAGCACGTATTCCGGTTACATGGTATGCCGGACAAAATCGTGAGTGACCGAGGTCCCCAGTTTGCGTCTCGGTTTTGGAGGGAGCTCTGCAGCTTACTCAGCATCGAGCTCTATCTGTCCTCCGCTTACCATCCCGAGACGAACGGCTTGGTCGAGAGAGCCAATCAGACCTTGGTCACCTACCTAAGGCATTTTGTCTCTGCCAGGCAGAATGACTGGGCATCCTTGCTACCTTGGGCTGAATTTGCCCTAAACAATGCGGTGGCTGATTCCACTGGTCAGACGCCCTTTCTCCTAAACTACGGCCAACATCCCCGCGTCCCTGTCCCGATGCCAGTGTCCTCCTCTGACTCCAGAGTGGCAGACTGGGCAGTGGAGGCCCGGGACATTTGGGATCGCACTCAGGATGCTATCCGTGCCTCTAAGGAAAGGATGATGGCGTCCGCCGACACGCATCGGCGACCCGCTCCAAGCTTCTCCCCTGGCGACATGGTGTGGCTCTCCACCCGAAATCTCAAACTACGGGTCGAGTCCCCCAAGTTCGCGCCGCAATATATTGGACCATTCAAGGTCCTTGAATGAATTAGCTCGGTGGTCTACCACCTGGCTCTTCCTCCACATTTAGCCATTTCGGATGTGTTCCATGTGTCCCTCCTCAAACCAGTTCACATGGCCCGGTTTTCCGAGTCATCGGCCGGGTCATCAGACTTGTCATCTGATGAGTTTGAGGTTAATGCCATCGTGGGGCGCAGGTTTGTGCGTGGCAAAAAATTCTATTTGGTTGATTGGAAGGGTCACGGCCCCGAGGCTCGGACCTGGGAGCCAGTGGAAAACATCCACTCACCGCTCCTAATCGCGGCTTTTGAGCACAGTGAAGCGCAGAGGAGAGGGGGCCTTATGTTAGGCGTCGGATTCCTGACACTGCACAGCAGGAATCCAGAGCCAGACATCCAGCGGTCTCCCATCCTTCTCCAACCGCTCCGGGTGCTGCTCAGCAATCACGGCAAGCCATGCGTTCTGCTCAGACTCATTCTGTGAGTTTGGATGTTGCTGCCACCTCTGGTGCAGCAATGTTAGCGCAACCTGCTCTGCAGGGAACCGCTCCAGAGGCTAAATCCTCGTGCCGTGCTACTGGGCATGCCCGCAACTTGACCTCTCAGTGGAGAGCAGGGGTCACATGCTCAGGTCCTGCTTCGGATCTGATTGGCCCTTCCCAAAGTACTAGAAGGTCCCGGAAGCGCTTGGCTATAAAAAACCCGCATGGCGGCTCGGCCATGCACTAGTGTAGACTAATTATGCTATGTGTGAATGGTGACGGATGCATGTTCTGGTGACTGACTTATTGGAAACCCCTACCCTCTGATATTACGATTGGTGACCGAGTGTTGGAATTAGTCAGCTTCAGGTAGTGGCTAGCTATTTGCCACTGTGCTTACCGCACCTAGCACTAGCGCCCGTCGGTGTCCGCCCTGTCGGCACCATCGTTAAGCGGCGTTACTGACCACCGCGCTGCACTTAGCAGTTCCTTCGCGCTGCGCTTAGCAGTTCCTCTGGCGTTCGCGGTTGCGACGCCACATGCCGGCTGGCCCTGTGAGGAGAACAGGCCAGCGTATTTTTCCTAAGTTACTCTAGGGTGTCTCTGTGCCTTAAACAGAGCCGCCTCTAGCAGTTCGGGTGACTCTAACCCGAGCGCAGTACTCCGCCATTAAGCGAGTCTGCCTTTCTCCAGCAGTGGTCTTGTCATCTACCGCACGGTGGACCCCGGGCGTCGAACGCACCTCCTATTATTTATATTAGGTGTGTTCCGCCGTCCATAACACCGGGGCTGAAGTCCGGCCAGAATCGCGGTGCGCATGCGCGATCCGGTGCCATTTTACTGAAGACACACTTGCAGTGTGTCTTCAGCAATATGGCGCCGGGACGGAATCGCGCACGCGCATAGCGAGATCCGGTGCCATTTTACTGAAGACACACTTGCAGTGTGTCTTCAGCAATATGGCGTCGGACAGCGTTATGGGCATGCGCGATTCCGGCCGCACTCCTGCCCCGGCCTCCAGCAGAACAGCGCTGGAGCACAGGAAAGAAGGGTGAGTATAAATGTTTTTTGTTTTTTTTTTACTTTTAATAGGAGTGAGGAGACCATGCAAACCACGATAGGGGAGTTGAGGGGGCCATGCATACCGGGATTGGGGGATGAGGGGTACCATGCATACCAGGATAGGGGGGTGAGAGGACCATGCATACCAGGATAGGGGGGTGAGGGGTACCATGCATACCGGGATTGGGGGTGAGGGGGCCATGCATACCGGGATTGGGGGATGAGGGGTACCATGCATACCAGGATAGGTGGGTGAGAGGACCATGCATACCAGGATTGGGGGGTGAGGGGTACCATGCATACCAGGATTGGGGGATGAGGGGGACCATGCATAACAGGATTGGGGGATGAGGGGGACCATGCATACCAGGATTGGGGGATGAGGGGGACCATGCATACCAGGATAGTGGGGGTGAGGGGACCATGCATACCCGGATGAAGAGTGGGGTACCATGCATACCAGGATAGGGGGGTGAGAGGACCATGCATACCAGGATAGGGGGGTGAGAGGACCATGCATACCAGGATAGGGGGGTGAGAGGAGCATGCATACCAGGATAGGGGGGTGAGGGGTACTGTTATGAATGAGTCACCGTAGGAGGCAAAAGCAGAAATACAAGCTAAGTCCAGAAAACCAGAGAAGTTGGCAACTATCAGATTGTAGACCCCTGAACCTATCAACACAACTAGCAGTAGCCGTGGGGGGTTCCTACGATGCCCTAGACCCCTCGATCACAGCCGGAGAAATACATAGGCCTAAAGAAAGAAAGGGGAAATCTAAACTGCCCCAGAGCAGACCCCAAAGCAATAGGCAGTCCCCAACATATAATGACGGTGAAGCAAGATGAAAATACAAACACAGACAGAAAGATAGACTGAGCAAAGACGGGGCCCCAAAACTACCTAGATAGGAAAGGACAGGAAGGCTGCTGTCTGCAATCTGCCAAAACCCTATCAAAGACATAAGCCAACCAGCTGATATGAAAAAGGCCCTGAAGCATCTAGGCTTCAAAAACTGAATCAGCACTCAGGTATTTTCAGAAGACAGAGCTAAATGAATTCAGCACACCCCAGCAGGGAATGGCAGAAATCCAGAAAAACAAAGCAAAAACAAAGTCAAAGCACAAAAGCAAAAGGCCGAGCAGCAAACTTAGCTTTGGAGGAGCAGGAATTCAGACTGGTCTCCAAGGATCCCACAGAGAAATCACCCGCAGGGCAGAAGGGCGTCGGCAACCTTATATCCAGTCTGTAACTCCACTCAGCCAGTCCTCATCATCAGCCTCAGGTGTTTGACAATCAGGCTCACTACCTTTCTTAACCAGAAGAGGGAGTTCCTCGGGCCTCAGTAATGAAGGGGAAAATGAACTCACAACAGTACCTCCCCCTTGAGGAGGGGTCACCGAACCCTCAACTACGCCACCAGGGCGATCAGGGTGAGCCCGATGAAAGGCACGCACCAATCGTTTGGCATGAATATCAGAGGCAGAGACCCAGGAATTATCCTCCTGACCATAACCCTTCCACTTAACCAAATACTGGAGTCTCCGTCTAGCCAGACGGGAATCCAGTACTTTCTCTACCTTATACTCCATGTTACCTTCAACCAATACAGGGTCTGGAGGTGCCACCCCCGGAACAACAGGTTCAACAAACTTCTTCAACAAAGATTTATGGAACACATTTTAAATGTGACAGGAAGAGCCAAACGAAAAGAGACCGGATTAATAATCTCCACAATCTTGTAAGGTCCAATAAATCTAGGCTTAAACTTAGGAGAAGCCACCTTCATAGCAATATTTTTTGATGATAACCACACCATATCACCAACCTTAAACTGGGGACCAATGGTCCTATGTCGGTTGGAAAACCGCTGGGCCTTCTCCTGGGAGAGAGATAACTTATCCACCACTTGGTCCCAGATCTGGTGCATTCTCTCCACCACAGTGTCAACACCTGGCCAGGCAGAGGGTTCCACGTGCCCTGAAGAAAATCGAGGATGAAACCCAAAGTTACAAAAAAAAGGTGACATCAAAGTGGCAGAACTAGCTCTATTATTCAAAGCAAATTCGGCCAAGGGCAAAAATGAAACCCAATCATCCTGATCAGCAGAAATAAAACATCTCAAATATGACTCCAAGGTCTGGTTTGTTCTCTCTGTCTGCCCATTGGTCTGAGGGTGAAAAGCAGAGGAGAAGGACAACTGAATTCCCAGTCTGGAACAGAAAGTTCTCCAAAATCTAGACACAAACTGGACTCCTCTGTCAGATACAATGTTCTCAGGAATCCCGTGCAAACGAACCACCTGTTGTAAAAACAGGGGCACCAACTCAGAGGAAGACGGCAACTTAGGGAGTGGTACAAGATGAACCATCTTAGAGAACCTATCACAAATCACCCAAATAACAGTCATCCTCTGAGAGACAGGCATATCAGAGATGAAATCCATTGAAATATGGGTCCATGGCCTCTTGGGGACAGGCAAAGGCATCAACAACCCACTAGAGCGAGAACACGATTTAGACCGGGAGCACGTCCCACAGGACTGCACAAAATTTCTGACATCACGAGACAAGGAGGGCCACCAAAAAAACCGACTCACCAGATCTCTAGTACCAAAAATACCTGGATGACCAGCCAAAGCAGAGCAATGAACTTCAGACATCACTCTCTTCTTCCACTGGTCAGGAACATACAACTTTCCACTGGGACAACGCTCAGGTTTGTCCTCCTGGAACTCTTCCAGAGCACGTCTCAAATCGGGCGAGATGGCAGAAAGAACTACCCCTTCACCTAAGATGGTAGCAGGCTTGGTCACCACAGGAGAATCAGCAAGGAAGCTCCTAGAGAGGGCGTCTGCCTTGACATTCTTTGTTCCAGGAAGAAAAGAAACCACAAAATCAAAACGTGTAAAAAACAAGGCCCACCTAGCCTGTCTAGGGTTCAAGCGCTTAGCCGACTCTAGGTAAATCAAATTCTTGTGGTCAGTGAGGACCACGACTTGATGCTTAGCTCCCTCCAACCAATGTCTCCACTCCTCAAATGCCCATTTCATGGCCAACAGTTCCCTATTCCCCACATCATAGTTAAGTTCAGATGGAGAGAACTTTCGGGAAAAGAAAGCACAGGGATTCATTTTAGATGTTACAGGATCCTTTTGGGACAAAACAGCTCCTGCACCAATCTCAGAAGCATCCACCTCTACCTGGAATGGAAGTGAGACATCAGGTTACCGCAAAACCGGGGCGGAGGTGAATCTTCGCTTCAGCTCCTGAAAGGAAGAAACAGCCTCCGGAGACCAATTTAACACATCAGCACCCTTTTTAGTCAAATCAGTCAATGGCTTGGCAATACTAGAAAATTTTGCTATAAATTTCCGATAAAAATTAGCAAAACCCAAAAACTTCTGGAGGGCCTTCAAAGAAGTGGGCTGAACCCAATCGTGAATGGCCTGTACCTTGGCCAGGTCCATTTCAATAGTTGACAGCGACAAAATAAATCCCAAAAAAGAAATCCTCTGTACTCCAAAAAGGCATTTAGATCCCTTGACATACAGGGAATTCTCCCTCAAGATCCGGAACACAGTCCGAATATGTTCCACATGAGATTCCCAATCCTTGGAGAAGATCAAAATATCATCCAGATAGATAATCCTAAATTTATCGACAAAATCTCGGAAAATATCGTTCATGAAGCATTGGAAGACAGAAGGGGCATTAGTGAGCCCAAAAGGCATCACCAGGTACTCAAAATGTCCCTCCGGAGTATTAAACGCCGTCTTCCATTCATCCCCATGCTTAATGCGAATAAGATTATACGCCCCCCTGAGGTCAAGCTTGGTAAACCAGCAAGCACCTTTAATTCTGGAGAATAGATCAGAAATCAGGGGTAACGGATACTGATATTTAACAGTAATTTTGTTGAGGGCACGATAATCAATACAAGGTCTTATTGATCCATCCTTTTTGGCTACAAAAAAAAAACCCGGCACCTAAGGGTGACGAGGATGGTCTAATATAACCCTTCTCCAACGCCTCCTTAATATAGGATCGCATAGCCTCGTGCTAGGTTACAGATAAATTGAAGTGCCGACCCTTGGGAAATTTACACCCCGGGCTCAGTTCAATTGCACAGTCATAACTCCTATGAGGAGGCAGAGACGCAGACTCATTCTCACTAAATACATCATAAAAGTCCGCCAAATAATCAGGAACATCATGCGACTGAGGAGAGGTGGAAAACACCGGAGCCTCACTAAGGGCACACCGACAACCCCAACTCACCACAGACACAGATTTCCAATCCAAAACTGGATTATGAATCTGTAACCAGGGAAACCCCAGAACAATAGTATCATGCAGATTATGCAACACCTGAAATCTGCAATTTTCTTGATGGTCTGGGGCGACCCGCATTACCACCTGGGTCCAAAACTGGGGTTTATTTTTAGCCAAAGGAGTAGCATCAATTCCCCTCAAAGGGATAGGCGTCTGCAGAGGTGTCATCGGAAATCCACAACGTTTAGCAAAATCCAAGTCCATTAGGTTTAGGGCTGCTCCCGAATCCACAAAAGCCTTGGCGGAAAATGTGGACAGGGAGCAGATCAGAGTAATAGCCAGAAGAAACTTAGGCTGAACACCCCCAACAGAAAACGTGTGTGCAAAGCGCTTCTCTCGTTTGGGACAGACAGAAATAATATGCGAGGCATCTCCACAGAAAAAACATAACTTATTACGCCTTCTGAACTCCTGACGCTGCTCTCTGGAAAAAACTCTATCACATTGCATAGGTTCAGACATTTGTTCAACAGGTGGCAACACCTCTCGTGCAGCTTTGCGTTCACGCAAACGCCGATCAACCTGAATGGCTAATGACATAGAATCGTCAAGACCAGAGGGAACAGGAAATCCCACCATAGTATCTTTTACGGCTTCTGACAACCCCTTCCGAAAGAGAGCAGCCAAGGCATTATCATTCCAGGTAGTAAGTACTGCCCACTTTCGGAATTTTTGACAGTACAATTCTGCAGAATCACGACCCTGGCTCAATGCCAGCAGGGTCTTTTCAGCCTGATCAATGGCATTAGGTTCGTCATACAACAACCCCAAAGCTTGAAAGAATGCGTTCACATTAGTCAGAATAGGATCATCTGGTTTCAAAGAAAACGCCCAATCCTGGGGATCGCCACGCAGCAAAGAGATGACAATTTTAACCTGCTGCGCGGAGCTCCCTGACGAGTTAGGCTTCAAGGCAAAAAATAATTTACAATTATTTTTGAAATTCAAAAATTTAGACCGATCCCCAAAAAATACATCAGGTGTAGGAATCTTTGGTTCAGCAGCATGTGAATGAGCAAGGTAGGCGGAAATTCCCCGCACTTCCGCAGCTCCACATGATCAGACAATTGCTTTATCTCCATTGAGAGAAAAAAAAAAATTCCCCCTACGGCCTCAGAGATATAGAGGAAAAAATATACACTTTTTTTTTTTTTTTTTTTTTTTTTTACAATTCTTTCCTGCTATTGAGTACCCTAGAATCTGCGGTGAGGCGGGTGATTCTGTTATGAATGAGTCACCGTAGGAGGCAAAAGCAGAAATACAAGCTAAGTCCAGAAAACCAGAGAAGTTGGCAACTATCAGATTGCAGACCCCTGAACCTATCAACACAACTAGCAGTAGCCGTGGGGGGTTCCTACGATGCCCTAGACCCCTCGATCACAGCCGGAGAAATACATAGGCCTAAAGAAAGAAAGGGGAAATCTAAACTGCCCCAGAGCAGACCCCAAAGCAATAGGCAGTCCCCAACATATAATGACGGTGAAGCAAGATGAAAATACAAACACAGACAGAAAGATAGACTGAGCAAAGACGGGGCCCCAAAACTACCTAGATAGGAAAGGACAGGAAGGCTGCTGTCTGCAATCTGCCAAAACCCTATCAAAGACATAAGCCAACCAGCTGATATGAAAAAGGCCCTGAAGCATCTAGGCTTCAAAAACTGAATCAGCACTCAGGTATTTTCAGAAGACAGAGCTAAATGAATTCAGCACACCCCAGCAGGGAATGGCAGAAATCCAGAAAAACAAAGCAAAAACAAAGTCAAAGCACAAAAGCAAAAGGCCGAGCAGCAAACTTAGCTTTGGAGGAGCAGGAATTCAGACTGGTCTCCAAGGATCCCACAGAGAAATCACCCGCAGGGCAGAAGGGCGTCGGCAACCTTATATCCAGTCCGTAACTCCACTCAGCCAGTCCTCATCATCAGCCTCAGGTGTTTGACAATCAGGCTCACTACCTTTCTTAACCAGAAGAGGGAGTTCCTCGGGCCTCAGTAATGAAGGGGAAAATGAACTCACAACAGGGTACCATGCATACCAGGATTGGGGGATGAGGGGTACAATGCATACCAGGATTGGGGGATGAGGGGGACCATGCATACCAGGATGAAGAGTGGGGTGCCATGCATACCAGGATTGGGGGATGAGGGGGACCATGCATACCAGGATTGGGGGATGAGGGGGACCATGCATACCAGGATAGTGGGGGTGAGGGGACCATGCATACCCAGATGAAGAGTGGGGTACCATGCATACCAGGATAGGGGGGTGAGAGGACCATGCATACCAGGATAGGGGGGTGAGGGGTACCATGCATACCCGTATTGGGGGATGAGGGGTACAATGCATACCAGGATTGGGGGATGAGGGGGACCATGCATACCAGGATTGGGGGGTGAGGGGTACCATGCATACCAGGATAGGGGGGTGAGGAGACAATGCATACCAGGATAGGGGGGGTGAGGAGACCATGCATACCAGGATAGCGGGGGTGAGGGTACCTTGCATAACAGGATAGGAATGAGGGGTGCCATGCGTACCGGGATAGGAGGGTGGCAGCACATAGCAGGATAGGAGACCATATACCAATAAAAATGCTCGCCACCCGGGCGTAGAACGGGTTCATAGCTAGTATATATATATATATATATATATACACACAGCAACACAAATATATATACACACACAACTCACAAACATATATACACTCACTGGCCACTTTATTAGGTACACCTGTCCAACTGTGTGTTAAGACTTAATTTCTAATCAGCCAATCACATGGCGGCAACTCAGTGCATTTAGGCATGTAGACATGGTCAAGACAATCTCCTGCAGTTCAAACCGAGCATCAGTATGGGGAAGAAAGGTGATTTGAGTGCCTTTGAACGTGGCATGATTGTTGGTGCCAGAAGGGCTGGTCTGAGTATTTCAGAAACTGCTGATCTACTGGGATTTTCACGCACAACCATCTCTAGGGTTTACAGAGAATGGTCCGAAAAAGAAAAAAAATCCAGTGAGCGGCAGTTCTGTGGCCGGAAATGCCTTGTTGATGCCAGAGGTCAGAGGAGAATGGGCATACTGGTTCGAGCTGATAGAAAGGCAACAGTGACTCAAATTGCCACCCGTTACAACCAAGGTAGGCAGAAGAGCATCTCTGAACGCACAGTGCGTCAAACTTTGAGGCAGATGGGCTACAGCAGCAGAAGACCACACTGGGTACCACTCCTCTCAGCTAAGAACAGGCATCTGATGGCTACTTTCAGCAGGATAATGCGCCATGTCATAAAGCTCGAATCATCTCAGATTGGTTTCTTGAACATGACAATGAGTTCACTGTACTCAAATGGCCTCCTCAGTCACCAGATCTCAATCCAATAGAGCATCTTTGGGATGTGGTGGAACGGGAGATTCGCATCAGGGATGTGCAGCCGACAAATCTGCGCCAACTGTGTGATGCCATCATGTCAATATGGTCCAAAATCTCTGAGGAATGCTTCCAGCACCTTGTTGAATCTCTGCCACGAAGAATTGAGGCAGTTCTGAAGGCAAAAGGGGGTCCAACCCGTTACTAGCATGGTGTACCTAATAAAGTGGCCAGTGAGTGTATATATATATATATATATATATATATATATATAGAATAATATAATATATATAAATAAATAACAAGTGTCAGATTAGAACCCCAGAGAAATGTAGAATGAGCCAATGTTTATTTAAAATTCATCTGAGGTGGTACCGTTTGTTATGATACCTCGTAATGAAATGTACCGGATTGTCATTGACATTGGTCATTTTGGCCTTGTTACTACTGTATATAAAAGTACATTTCTAGATGCATTTTTGGCCCTTAGATACCCCTTCTGTATCACTTTTTGACTGTATCACCATTCTTTAAACCTACCTACTAATTCTTTTGCTTGAGCCTCGAAGTCACTATCTTTTGAGCATATGCGCCTGACTCGCAAAAATTGACCTACGGGGATTCCTCTAATTGTAGACTGTGGGTGTGCAGATCGGGCATGAAGAACCGAGTTTGTGGCCGTCGTTTTGCGGAAGATATCAGTGATAATACTCCCATCAGGCAGAGCACATATCTGCAGATCCAGGAAATCAACCAATCTCCCAAATTTGAAAGGCAACTTGATGTTGAGACAATTGTGATTGAGTGTGCCCCTCAATCTTTCCAAATTTTCAGCTGTCCCCTCCCATACAAACCAAATGTCATCAATATATCTCATCCATTCTTGGATGAGATGACTCTGAGGGATGGTGTTACAGATGAAAAATTCTCTCTCCCATGACCCCCAGGAAAAGGTTTGCATAGTGGGCAGCACGGTGGCTCAGTGGTTAGCACTGCAGCCTTGCAGCACTGGGGTCCTGGGTTCGAATCCCACCAAGGACAACATCTGCAAGGAGTTTGTATGTTCTCCACGTGTTTGCGTGGGTTTCCTCCGGGTACTCCGGTTTCCTCCCACACTCCAAAGACATACTGATAGGGAATTTAGATCGTGAGCCCCATCGGGGACAGGAATGAAAATGTGTGCAAACTGTAAAGCGCTGCGGAATATGTTAGCGCTATATAAAAATAAAGATTATTATTAGGAGGGAGTGCAGCAAGCCCCCTCTGCAGTTAGCTGCAACTGCAGATACATGTCCCTGCCCAAACATATACACGTTGTGTGTAAGCACGAAACCCAGCAGTTCTAGTAACAGTAAGATCAATTTCCTGTCTAAATTACTGGATTCAAGATTTGAGGCTACATCAGAGTGCTTGATTGACGTGTATAGCGCCTCAACGTCAGCAGTGACCATTTAAGTCTATCATTTAATCATGAATAGTAATAAATGGTTTTGCCAACACATATAATCATGTTTTTCTTTGTACTTATCTTTATCACCCAGATTCTTCTTTTTTATTAAAGATCTGATTTCACTTCTTTGGCTGTATTCACGGTTATTTCTCCGGGGTTCTAATCTGACACGTTATTTATTTGCACCATAATACATATGATCAATGGACATATATGATGTCGGATCTCATGATGAGTGATGGTAGTGATCAGCCAGCCTCCGTCCTGCGGGGGGGGGTGGGGGGCAGCAGTTGCTCCTCGCCTGGGTTTGGCATCTGCTTTATGATTTCAATTGATCATGTCTTTTTTTTTCTGATCAGTGAGTTCTTTCAGTTTTGAACAGACCATTTGTATTCTGTACTTTCTTTAACCAATAGATATCATCTTACAATTATGCATTTCATATAGGCACATTTTCTCATAAACAATATCCAGTACCTTTTTAGATCACTTTTCACCAATCTATGGAGTAAATTGTATGACTCTATTTTCTATGTTTTTGGATAGTTTTTTGACTCTGCACTTAGTATTATATTTCCATAGGTATCAATGTCCACTTCTTTATACACTTATGCACTTTATAGTTATTTATTGATAACAACCTAGTTATATGGGTATGTTGTTGATCATATTTTTGAATACTCTGTATATCTGGTTAATGAATTATGATTGATTTCTTCTATAATATATTTATTTTTAATATTATATGAATTTATTTACTTATCTACATATATATATATATTTGAATATGTGTGTGTGTGTGTGTGTGTGTGTTTCACCAACCAATCACTAAGCATCTTTCATTTCACCAGAGCTGTTTAAAAGAAGCTGAGCTATGATTGGTTGCTATGAGCAACAGTTTTCGCACTCCATGACAACACCTCAGCAGACAGTGACTGGGTGGGAGAAATCTAGCATCCCGGTAAACATAAGCTCCCAGCCATTGTCTGCCCCCCAGAAAGCAGCAGAGAGCATATGACAGAAATGAATCCCCCCCTTCCCTGCCCATATACCCATCATATCCCATAGGCACATCTTCCCTCTTAAAGGGATCTCCAATATTGACATCAGGGCAAATCCATCCAGCGCTTTGGTTTGACCCCAGGCCTCTCTTAAACGGATCCTCGGTATAGAAGTTAGGACCGTTCCACTTGTGAGAAAATGTTCTTATCGGGAGAGTTGGAAGAGCCGGACAAAATTGCAGACAATTCTTCTCGAAGCTGAGGTTGAAGTTTATTCGGAGATACATGGCAAAACAGATACAGAATAACAGAGGAGTTGGAATATGCGGGCAAAAAACAGGGATGCAGACTGGCAGAGATTCGCTAGGAAGTCTGGCGGTGATAAGGCTCTGTGCCCTGGCCATGGTGAGGCGCAGTGGCATGATGGCGATGGAATGGCCCGATCGACAGTAACAGGGGCTTCTTATACATTATCAGAACAAAGAAAGCTGCATTTTGCCGCAGAGGGCGTTAACATTATAATTCTAAGGCGTTTTCATGGTAATCTACAGAAACGTTGTTTAGAACAGAGAATATAATGACATAATACGAAGATATTAATTAACGTTTCTTCAAGCAACACTAAAACCCATAAGTCATTGGTATCTATGGCTACTGTCCTAAAATCTTATCACTGCTTTCAGACTTGATCCATAAATTTATGCATTTGACATTTTAATGATTCTTCTCTCTCTCCAACAATATCAGATACACACACATTGACCATATATTTGGTGACCCTATTCCCCTAATGATCCAATCTTCATCTATGCACATCTACTGAAGTTGGTAAGAGACATGATCTCATTTTCCATCCTTCATTTAGTACATTTTATTAACTCTTTTGTAAAAGTTGAATCTTCTCTAACTTTCTACAAAATGGCTGCTAGAGACAACAAGGCCGCTCAGTATATTATGGCTGACCATTTTCTTACAGCACTCATCGCTGTGGTTCTGACCCCAGTGTTTCTTAAAGGGAGTAATAGTATGGAAGTTACAACCTGTTCCACTCAGCGCTCTGGTTCTGACCCCAGGGCCTCTTAAAGGGATCAATGGTATGGAAGTTAGGCAAATCAACTCAGCGTTCTGATTCTGACCCCAGGCCCCTCTTAAAGGGATCCCCGGTATGGAAGTGAGGGCAAATCCATTCTGCGCTTTGGTACTGACCCCAGGCCTCTCTTAAAGGAATCTCCGGTATGGAAGTTAGGGTAAATCCCTCAGCGCTCTGATTCTCAGCCCAGGCTTCAATTTAAGGTATCTTTGGTATGGAAGTCAGGGCAAATCCACTCAGCGCTCTGGTTCTGACGCCAGGCTGACGGGATGTTGTGGGATATTAGGGGTAGTAGTCCGGTGGCTCTGGCTGACGGGTTGATGTTGGATATTAGGGTTAGTAGTCCGGTGGCTCTGGCTGACGGGATGATGTGGGATATTAGGGGTAGTAGTCTGGTGGCTATGGCTGACGGGATGATGTTGGATATTAGGGGTAGTAGTCTGGTGGCTCTGGCTGACGGGATGATGTGGGATATTAGTGGTAGTTGTCCGGTGGCTATGGCTGACGGGATGATGTGGCATATTAGGGGAAGTAGTCCGGTAGCTCTGGCTGACGGGATGATGTGGGATATTATAGTGAATGTGGCTATGCGAAGTGAGCGGGGCTATACACTCAGCTTTATATATATATATATATATATATATAGTTTATATAGATATAATCATTATAATTTGTTATAACTAACCGTAGTTCGTTATTATGCCCGGGCAGCGCCGGGCTCTTCAGCTAGTTTAATATATATCTGTTCTTTCACGTATAGTGTGGTTGATTTTTCTTCCAATGTAATATTCATCATTTTTTTTTTCACATTTTTAGCATATGTATATTCCCCTATATATAAATTTCCGCTTAAAGCAGAAGTGTGAAGACCACACAGAACACGACAACCAGATCCCAAATATTATAGCAAATATCACTTTATTGAAAAAACCTGGACAGAACAGGATAAAATGGGGGAGCAGGTGCAAGAGACCATAAAGTGCAACAGTGCTGAAAGACGCGCCAAACAGCTGGCCAAAGTACGCACAAAATAATATCAATATAATTATAGCTGAACACTAACAGCAATTCCATTAAATTGCATGTGCCACATCAATGTAATAGGTAATGCTCATCATTTATATAAATTCCATCCTCTAAAATCACCCTCAACAGTACTGATTGATTGAATTAAGATTGGTTGGAAAAGCTGTCCCTAAATATATGCCCCTTGATGTTCAAGTTAATCCCTCCAAAATAGCTCAGTCTACCCGTAGTGATAATGCTAGACAAAATACCAGAGGGTAAGGGGTTAAAAAGTCCCCACCAATCTCCCACCTTGCTCATGTGGTAACCCTGTATCCACACTAAATCCCCAATGAAAGTAAAGGCAACAGCCATATGTATTGGATACAACAGACCCCTCACACACACACACACGTGGTGAATAAAGCTATCACAAAGTATAGCCGGAGAGGGAGGAGGAGCAGGACACAAGAGCAGGGGTGAATGCCCAATAATTACCTGTGTGGACGCTGGCACTAGGCAGGCTGGCGGCGCGTCTCCCCGATGCGCGTTTCGGAGCAAGGCTCCTTCGTCAGGGGGCCCCTGGCCAGCTGTTTGTCGCGTCTTTCAGCACTGTTGCACTTTATGGTCTCTTACACCTGCTCCCCCATTTTATCCTGTTCTGTCCAGGTTTTTTCAATAAAGTGATATTTGCTATAATATTTTGGATCTGGTTGTCGTGTTCTGTGTGGTCTTCACACTTCTGCTTTATGTCAAGTAACGATGGGTCCTTAATTGTCCGCTTTTTTGAAAACAGCACATTCATGTACATTGAGTTTAATATGCTGTTTTTTACCTTTGCTGTAATATTATAAATTTCCCCTTGTAGCATGGATTGCACATGTCCTTGCTATGACTGGCTACTAGGGGCACTTCCAATATTTCAATGCCATTTTTTTTTTATACTGTTAGCAAAATATGTCTGCACTTAGTCTATTTATAACATCTAATTGTGCAGATTATGATATTAGCACTTATATTGAGTCATAATGGCTATATGGCAGATATTTCGTTTGTCATTTCCTTTCTATTTGATTTGGTTGCATGGCTATTCCTGTATTCCGGGGCTGGGACACTTGATGTATGCCAATTAACCCCTATTTTGCCACTCGGCTGTTAGATTGGATATTTTTAATGTATCGCAAATTCAAAAAGTTGCATTCATATAAAGAAATCTAACAGTTAATAATGTTAAATACTTTTCCTGTTTTGACAGAGTTTAAATAAAGTATGTGATAGATCTCTCTTTGATGATGATTTCCTTCCTGCATCTCTCAGTATGGTGTTGTATGGCTACCGCTATGATACAGGCGCATGCGCAGTTTGTATATGAGACGCCCTAGTTAACTCCTACTGAGTTGCAAATTTACCGCTATGATACAGCCATCTGCACAGTCCTTATATGACGTGCACTAATTAACTTCTCCCACTTTAGTTCTATTGGCCGCTTAATGGTATAATTCCTGTGACATCCCACCTACAGACACGCCCCCAGGAATAAGCCCTTGCGAAACGCGTGTTGGGGATCAGAGGTACAGCGTGTCACTTGACTGTACATTCACAGCGGACGCAGACCCAGGTAATACGTATATGACATGGGATATCTGTTATGGCTGCGGCCGCGGCCCAGCCAACGCCTCTACGTTGTCAGACCACGACGACGTGGGGAGAGCGTCCCAGGTGGGAACGAAATGTGGACCCACTGGACCACAGAGGGGGACCTGGATCTACCCAGACTAGGGAAGGGCAGCGAGCAGGGTCTGTGACAGTTGAGCATGTGGACAAGATGGCGACATACAGGACTAGATGACACCGCACAACTTCATGTATGAAGAAACAAAGTTTACTAAAACAAAGTAACAGAACAGAAGCAAAACATAACAATGCCTGGCTCCCAATTCCGCACATCAGGGAAGGGTACACGTCTCAGGTTAACATACCAAGGCAGGAGGTCATCACGGGTAGATGCAGTCCAGGGTCATCTGGCACGGGCATACAAGGAGGACCTCTCTCTCTGACCTCAGGCTTAGCACAAGCACAGCAGGAGAACATCATACACCGACCTCGGAAAGACGTCAGACAACGGCAAAGGGTCATCATGGGCTGATGCAGTCCTGGGTCATCTGGCACGGGCATACTAGGAGGGCCTCTCTCTCAGGCGGAGCACAGACTCAGCAACAGAACATCAGACACCGACCTATGACAGACGTTCATCACTGGGTGGACCTCAAGGAACCGTCGGAACATCGGGACACAGGCAGGACGTCGGGACACAGGCAGGATGTCGGGACACAGGCAGCACAGATCCAGAAACACCGGCGTGGCAGTTCAGGTCATTGGCTTGGACACGGACAGCACAGGACCAGGGACATCAGCGTGGCAGCTCAGGTCATCGACAGAGACATGGACGGCACAGGTCCAGGCACACTGGCGTGGCAGCTCAGGTCATCAGCTGAGACACGGATGGCACAGGGCTAAGAACACTGGCGTGGCAGCTCAGATCTGCTGAGACACGGATGGCACAGAACCAGGAAGCCTGGAGTGGCAGCTCAGGTCATCGGTTGGTCAGATGCAGACAGAGCCGTCACCAAGGAACAAGGCTGGAGACTCCCCAGGAACACCGAGGAGGAGTCCATCCAGGAACACAGGTGGGACAGACTCTGGAACATAGGCTGGACCACCAGGACCACGGACCAGACATCTGGACACAGGCTGGACATCAGGATACAGACAGGACATCAGGAAGCGGTCATCAGGTTCCGGACATGAGACACGACCTTCAGGCACCAGCCAGCGATCGTCAGGCTCCAGGCACCAGACAGCGGACGCCAGACTCCAGACATTGGACAAGATCTCCAGGTACCAAGTACCAAGGTAAACCCTCAGGTCAAAAGACCTGCGGTTTATCGGTGGATTACCCTGCGGTTTATCACCTCTACAATGGAGGAGATGGTAAACCGCAGCCAAATCCGCAGAAAGAATTGACATGTCAATTCTTTCTGCGGATTAGAAACCGCAGCAAATCCGCACAGAAAAATCCGCACCATCTGCACTGAGGTTTCCATTTCCCATAGGATATTATGGTATTGTACACTGCAGCAGAAACTGCTGTGGATCCACAGCAGAATCTGCAGCGTGTGCACACACCCTTAATGGTCCCCTCTAATATTTAGTACGAACACTGCACTTTTTCTTTGCACCGGCACCTTGGTATGTACAGATGAAAAGCATGACTTTGATTATAATTGTGTCTTTTTGACAATAGTATGGATTAATCTATTTATATTCCTGTACATATGCTTTGTGCAGGTATCGTATAGTGGTCAATTTTGGTAAAATTAGTGCATTAGTCAGTGTTTTAGACTATATAGTGGATAATTGTAATAATTTTATTTGTGATCCGATATGTTATTCCCTGGGTATTTTGTGTCCGGCTTTAGCTGACCTCTTCATATAAATGTGTCTGGTTTGAGGCACTATTTTTTATAATTATTTCTTGCATTTATATGTATTTTAAGCTGTTTAAATAAAAGTCTATTTGTCTTATCAACATTTTTGAAAACACTTCTTGATCTATATATAGTGTAGTGACTAGTGTTGAGCGATACCGTTCGATACCCAAAAATATCGTATCGGATGGTATCGCCCGATACGAAAAAAAATATCGATTATCGCCGATTCCGATACTGGAAGTCCCATTCAAGTCAATGGGACTTCCGGTATCGGAATTTAAAAAAGCCCTTTATTTCCTTGTTGGCTAATTCTACATAATTGAAAACAAATAAGAATCATGTAGAATGTATTGTGGGAGGTGGAGGAGACATTAAAGGCATAGTGGTTTATTCAAATCACATGGCATAGCATTAATTCCAATTTTTTTTTTCAAGACGTTCGGAGTTAAAAAGATATTGACTATGTTAACTTTTTATATTTAGTCAGATATGTATGTTTCACAACTTCCATGCTCTTCACCTTCTTTTGTACTTCTCCCACACTTTCTCCTTCATGATCCGCAGCAGTAGCATTTTTTTCATCAACTTTTTCTTCACCTTATTCATCTTCTTCTTCTTCTTCATCTTCTTCCCATTAATTTTTTTTTTCCATTCTTCATATTCTTCTTATTCAGCTATTATTAATTTTCATATGCTATTTCTTCATCTTCTTCCTATTCTTCTTTTTCTTCATTTTCTTATGGTGACAGGCATTCCTGTAGTACTTATCTATAAAAGTTATAAGATTACACCTTGGCGTGGCATGGCGGGCGAGGAGTGAGGACGCACACCGGAGAGCTCCCGCTCCTATTCTGAGAACCAACGATAAAAGAGACTCACCCTGATGTTTGGCACCCCAATGCCCACAAGGAGAAGCCGGGTGAGTGCGCCTACAGGCTCCGTGGCATCTGATAAAGCTCCCCACGGCATCTCCCGCTACTTTGCAGGAGCGGGGAAGAGGAGGACTGCAGGCGCAGGCGCCATGATGGAACCGGCGCGCAGAGGACAGACGGGCCCGCCGACAGCAGGGAGCAAGGTAGCGGAGGTGGGGGAGCGGAGTGGAGGGAGAGGAGACAGTGGGGGGACCTCCCCGGGATCTAGTAAGGCGGCTGTGAAGGGAGCGGGGCAGACTTCTAGCGGCGAGGGAAGCGCCACTGAGCCCCTGTCGCCGTGCGCTCCACGGGGAGACCCCGCAGACAGGCAGGAGAGGTCTGACGCTGATGCAGCCAACAATGCGGCCAGCACAGGCCTAGAAAGGGCCCACCTGTTATACCCTACATCATACTCCCAGGGACGTGGCTCTAACCCTCCGGGCAGCAATCCTGTCACCATAGGAGAGGAGACAATTCAGGAGAGAGCGGACCCCAAAACAGGAGGGCGGCCTAATTACTCCACAACAAACGCTCATCAGGAGAACTTACCATCTGACATGTCTCCCCCACCTGCTCCCCAGCTAGTTACACCCATAACTTCACAATGCGGGCCTACGACCCCCCTCCCGATGGGACAGCCTATATTACCTACAGGAATCGATCTCGCATTACTGTATAATAAGATAAAGGACATCCCGACGAAACAGGATATGGAACAATACGTTGTTCGCTTGGAATCTTCTTATAAAACGGAGCTTTCTATACTTAAGGATGACATCCAGCTGCGGAGAGAAAGTTGAATCTCATAACCAACTCCTGACCTCCCTGAATGAAAGAGTAGAGGCTCAGGAAGCTGCTATGGCTGCTCAGGCTAGACAGCTACAGACTCTGGCAGAGATGCTGGACGATTCTGAAAAAAGGGGACGCAGGAATAACATAAGAATACGGGGATTACCCGAATCAGTCCCCCCTCAGGAGCTGAAAACCACCTTGAGAGACATTTTCAATTCGGTATTGGATAGACCCCAGGATACCCCACTGGAATTAGACCGTGCCCATAGAGCCTTAGGCCCGCGTCCTAATGCACAGGACCCACCGAGAGATGTGATCTGTCGGGTACATAAGTACCAGCTTAAGGACGCAGTCATGGGAGCGGCGAGGAGAGCAGGACCCATCAAGTATTTGGATACCCACATACAGCTCCTACCAGATTTATCCAGATGGACCTTACAGAGACGTAAAGCCCTTCGCCCACTATTGGAGGAGTTGCGACAGCAGGATCTTCCCTATACCTGGGGGTTTCCGTTCTGCCTTCGAGTACAGCAAAGGGGCAGAGTGCACCGCCTGAGCCATCCCAGCATTCTCGGCTGCCCTGGACCTACACGAGGTGGACGTCCTCGACTGGCCACCCCTACCATCCCTTTCCAGAATGGGTGACACTCGAGGAGGACAACTTCCCCAGAGACAGCGTCAACCCGGAAGACAGCCCAATAGACGTGGACGAGCACAGCTGGAAGGAGAAAATAACTGATAACGGGTTCTTGTGACGTTGTGGGGTTCTCTACGTGGGCGGGCGGGGGACGGAAGGGGGGGATGGGCTTTATTGGCAATGTAAGAGAGAGGACTTCACCAGGTGATGTGAGTGGTCAGTCTTCCCCTTTCCTTTTTCCTTTCCTCCTTTTCCCTCTTTCCTCTCTTGCCCGCCCTCCCCTAGCCCCCCTCCCATTTGTTCCTGGATGGACGTGTCTTTGTGCTGAATATCTACGAATACGTGGTGGGAACACCATCTTATAGAGTTTCATTTAACGGGAAATATGACTAAGGGAAGTTCCGGTATCATGGGATTTTTAGTTGTTAAGTTGTCATCACTTTCAGTTTTAAGGGTACTGAAGACGAATACGAGATGAGATATAACAACGATTTAGGGGGATGTTGAAAATGGTAAATATAAGTTTAAGGGGTTGATTTTCTTGCTTCAGGGTCAAGCGAATATTACTTCATTATAAAGTTGGGGACCGGAAGAGACGGGTCTCCATTTCTCTTCCTGCCGTACACTCACCCCCTTGGAGGAGCTGTCTTGCCATGGAGGCGTACAGCAATTAGCACATACCTCCACCTGGTTTTATGTTATTAGTGGGCGTGTGCTTAATCACACCCGCATTGTTAACTTTACCGTTACTTTTTGCTTTTCTAGTTTCTGACCCCTTGTCTACCCTTTGTGTTTACCCTAACCTCACCCCACTAGCCTTTCCCCTTCCCACAGCGGGCGCTGGACCCCGGAACGGACCCACCCCTTTGGAGGAGGCCTGATTCTCTCGACCCTAGACTACAGATAAGATGCCTGGTAAGACTACCACACCAAAGATCACATTGGGCTCCTTAAATGTCAGGGGCTTTAACACACCACAGAAACGGTCACAAGTTCTGTACGGTATGCACAAGAAAAAAGTTAATGTATTGATATTACAAGAAACACATTTTAAGATCGGACATGTTCCTAATATATCCAACCGCTATTACACATCATGGTTCCACAGCGCCAACCCGGATTCACGATCGCGAGGGGTTTCTATCTCATTCCACAAGTCCCTCCAACATACTATACTAGACACACTGGTTGATACGGAGGGGAGGTTATGTGATCTTGAAGATCCAGATTTTTTCAACAAAGTATACCATAGCGGGATGGTACGCCCCCGGTAGGGATCAAATCCAAGCTGTTAGGTCTTTTTTGAAGACTTTAGCTGATTTTGCTGACGGGGTTGTTATACTGGGGGGGGACTTTAATTTGACTCTTAACCCGACACTAGATTCTACGATGGCGAGGTCCTACCTCTCTCCCCGACAGATGGCCTCTTTGAAGAAAGACCTTCATGACCTGCACCTCACCGATGTATGGAGGCTCCTTAACCCCAATGTGAAGGATTACACATTCTTCTCCACACCGCATGACTCGTATAGTAGAATAGATTTTTTTCTTCTTAGCCACTGTGCGCTGGCTTGGCATCCAAAACTGACTATTGGTAGTATTCTGTGGTCGGATCATGCCCCAGTCTTTCTGGACATCAGCCCCCCTGATTCAGGGACGAGGTAGTGGACGTTAAAACTACCATAACGACATTTTTACAAGATCACACACATGACGACACCGCTATGCCCATCAAATGGGAAACTCTTAGAGGAGTACTCATTAAATATGGTTCCCGTCTGAAACAAATGAAAAATAAGGAAATTAGGGATCTTACGGAAAAAATTCTAATTCTGGAGACGAATCACAAGAATGACTTAAGAGCAGAGACACAAAGTGATTTGATCAAATGTAGAGACGACCTGAAGGCCCTGTTAAATGAGAAGTCCCGTATTCATAGCAATCGTTTTAAAAGTCTCTTATATGGCCAAGCTAATAAATGTGGACGTATGTTGGCTAGATTTTTACATCCACGTTGTCAGACCTCATATATTCCATCCCTTCAGAAGCAACATGGACAAGCAACGTCGAATCCAACCGAAATCCTTGACATAATGAGACGATATTACCACGCATTGTACAACATAGACGGAGGTGACCCCTCTCGGTCACCCCTAGACCCCCAACCGCAAATCGAGTCTTACATACATGATACCGCACTTCTGAAACTGACTACAGACCTAATGGAACCATTAGAAACTGATTTCACCATGGAGGAGATTGATGAGGTTATTCGGAGCACTCCGGCCGGTAAGAGCCCGGGACCGGACGGCTTTTCTCCTCATTTTTACAAAATGTTTCGGGAACAACTTAGCCCCACTATGACACAGGTCTTTAATTCCATTACCAGCGAGGCCTCATTTGTTCCACAATCTTTAGAGGCTTTCATCACAGTGATACCGAAACCGGGTAAGGACCCTACGGTGGTGACCAATTACCGTCCGATATCACTCATTAATGTGGACGTGAAACTCTACGCAAAAATCTTGGCTAACAGACTGGCTCCCCTTCTGCCTTTGGCTGTACACTCGGATCAGGTGGGGTTTGTACGGGGAAGGGAGGCGAGAGACGGGATAAACAAGACCCTCATCCTGACTGCACATGCAAAAATAAAAAATAAACCAATGGCACTACTGTCGATTGACGCAGAGAAAGCCTTTGACCGGGTACACTGGGGGTTCATGTTCTCAGCCTTACGACAGATAGGCCTGGGGAGCCGCTTCCTACAAAGAATTGCGGCTCTATATTCCAGCCCTTCGGCGAGAGTTAGGGTCAATGGCGCATTGTCAGACCCTATAGTTATCGGAAACGGCACACGACAGGGATGCCTTTTGTCACCCCTCTTATACATGGTGGTCATGGAACATTTGGCAGTAGCAATTAGGAGGAACCCCGGTGTACACGGTCTATGGGTGGACCATGTCCATTATAAGGTTTCTCTTTACGCGGATGACCTTTTATTGTATATATCTCAGGCACACATTTCCCTCCCATCGCTAATGATGGAGTTTAGAAAATATGGTGCAGTCAGTAATTTTAAAATCAATCTTCAGAAAACTGAAGCCCTTAACATATCCTTGGGACAAGCAGAACTTACGAGAACAATGGGGAATTTCCCTTTTAGATGGAAGAACGGAGCTATTCAATATTTGGGCGTTCAAATTCCTACTGACATGACCGACCTTTATAAACTCAATTATTTACCCGTTCTGGAATCGACCCTGAGGCGTTTGAGGGAATACGGACGAAAAAATATCTCATGGTTTGGGAGGATGAACTCTTTCAATATGGATGTTCTTCCCAGATTTCTGTATTTGTTTCAGGCGGTCCCGATCACTCCGCCGAAGGCATTCTTCCAGACCATCAGATCCGCACTGATTCGATTAGTTTGGCAGGCTTCTAGGCCCCGTTTAAAATATGCCAGTCTGACTGCTCCAAAGTCCAGAGGCGGTGCAGGTCTCCCTGACTTAGAACTTTATCATAAGGCATCCACATTAGTACGCCTGTTTGACTGGCGATACAGCCATCGCTCT
Organism: Dendrobates tinctorius; assembly: GCF_039654945.1. Classification (NCBI taxonomy): domain Eukaryota; kingdom Metazoa; phylum Chordata; class Amphibia; order Anura; family Dendrobatidae; genus Dendrobates; species Dendrobates tinctorius. The sequence goes on from NW_027361682.1 coordinate 20,456,741, forward strand.
AAACAATGGGTCCGACTGGAACAGACATCCTTTGACATTCCCTTAAGACACCTCCCTTGGATCCGATGCTGTGATTTTGCGGCAGGCGGCTCTGAGGGATCGACCGGTTTTTTGGTACAGGAGACATTACGACTATGGAATCGCATAAAAATTAAGAAGGGATTATTTAGTGCCCTGAACCCGTTGACACCAATTTTTGGCAACCCAGACTTTCCTCCAGGACGTTTCAGGGACCGCTTCTTGGGCTGGCATATTAGTTCTGATTTACTCTTGGGGCAGGTACTGGTGGGAGGAGATATTCCATCTTTGGGCTCTCTACAAGATCAGTTTCCCACTGAGAGGCTCTCTTGGATGGAATATAATCAGTTGAGATCGTTTGTTCAGAGCCACATAGCTGGTCGTACATCTCGCCTCCCCGAGACAAGACTGGAAAACTTATTACAGCAACAAGAATCCCCTTCCCACTTGATCTCTCTATTATATAGAGAGCTCCAGGTTGAGAACTCGGAGACGATCCCGAGCTATATCCGGGCATGGGAGGAGAAGATGGGATGTAGATTCTCGGTAGAGGATCTTAACAAAGCCTACCTATTTACACATAAAATGTCCCCGGCCGGGGGCACACAGGAGAAAAATTTTAAGATACTTACCAGATGGTATCTGTCCCCCGTTAGACTAAAGTCTATCTTTCCGTCGGTGGAGGACACTTGTTGGCGGTGTGGAACCGAGAGGGGCACACTATACCATATATGGTGGCAGTGCTCCGCGATACAGCCCTTCTGGAAGAGAGTGTTTCTGGCTTATCAAACAATTACTGGTGATGATGTCCCCCCTTCCCCACAAGTCGCCATCCTCTCGATCCTCCCAGGCTCCATATCGGCTCAGAAACGGAGCATTCTCAGATTTTGTATAACTGCAGCACGTATGGTAATCCCACGCCATTGGAGGGCAACATCACCGCCAACCATGGCGGAATGGGTGTCAGAATTTGCAGAAAATTTCCGAATGGAAGAGCTGATGGCTGAGATGGAGGGGGACAACTCCCGCTTGATTCGTACTTGGCGTCCATGGATCTTGTTCAAAGAAACTGCTGGGCTGCCTCGACTGGTTGAGGAGGCTTCTTAGGGGCCGGTTCGGGAGTCTAGCGCCCAATTCCCCCCCTTTCTCCCCTTCCTCCCACATTCTCCCTTCTTTACTACCCCTAAACGCCCCAATTATAATTTTTGTGTTCTTTCTTCCCCCTTTTTTTTTTTTTTTTTTTTTTTTTTAATCTTTCTTCTCTCTTCTTCTTTCTATAACACACCCCACTGAGGAATGTAAAAGATATTTTGAACGACTGCTACTGCACTGTTCCTGCCCATCTATGGTATTAAGAATTAAGATAATGAGAGGAAGGTTTACTCCCCTGGCTGCACCATTTTATGTAAGCAGAATGTTTAATGCAACCCATATGGTGGGGTTAATTAATACTAAGGGCCAATTATTGGGGTGGAACTTGGGTAGCGACAGTGGATATGGGTATACTCAACATGCATTCTATTGGGAAGATGCAAAACTTTACCTCAAGCAGATGTGATAAAGTTATAAGGGATTGTTATAATGTGAAATTGTTCAGATGATGTACAATCTTTACCATTTTGTATGTTTATTTTGTTTACTCTGTCTGTCTATTTGATGTCTCTTTCAATAAAAATAGATTCAACATAAGATTACACCTTACGTTCTGCCTGTCACAAAAGATTTACAACAGGATTTGTCTGCATTCAGTTCGGCCTGCAGCAGCAGGCATTTTCCAGGGGCACCACGAGGAGGAACGGACTCACCTCCATATACTGCTTAGTCTTCTTCTGCTTATAATTTTGAATTCTTCTATGCTGATTTTTAGTCTTATGCTTAATGTTCTTCTGCTTTTGCTTCTTCTGCTTCTTGTTCTTCTGTCTTTTGTTCTGTATCTTGGTGGTTGTCTTCATGTTCTTTGTCCTCTTGGTCATATTATTTAGGGTCATATTTCTGGTCTTCTTTGGTGTGGTCTTCAGGGTCGTCGTCATGGAGATCAATAAGGATTACCAAAGACAATTTCAAAAAGCTTGATCTTGGAAATGTAGCAGAAGGTACAAGAAGGCTGAGAAACTGGCGAGAACAAGCTGACAGTACTGGAACCCGTAGTAGCAGCAGAAGGAACAATAGCCAATGGCACTACTGAGGAACAGCTGACGGTGCTGGACTTCGGTTACTATGCAGGAGGTACCTGTGCTAGAAACCACTACCAATGACCAGCTGACATTGCTGGACCTCGGATACTGAGATGGAGGCACCTAGGCCAAAGGCTCTGGCGAGAACCAGCAGACAGTGCTGGAACCCGGATGGGTAGCAGAAGGAACAAGAGCCAATGGCACTAACGAGGACCAACTGACGGTGCTGGACCACGGTTACTAAGCAGAAGGTACCTGTGCTAAAAAGCACTACCAAGGACCAGCTGGCGGTGCTGGACCTCGGATACCGAGATGGAGGCACCTAGGCCAAAGGCTCTGGCGAGAACCAGCAGACAGTGCTGGAACCCGGATGGGTAGCAGAAGGAACAAGAGCCAATGGCACTACCGAGAACCAACTGACGGTGCTGGACCACGGTTACTAAGCAGAAGGTACCTGTGCTAAAAAGCACTACCAAGGACCAGCTGACGGTGCTGGACCTCGGATAGCGAGATGGAGGCACCTAGGCCAAAGGCTCTGGCGAGAACCAGCAGACAGTGCTGGAACCCGGATGGGTAGCAGAAGGAACAAGAGCCAATGGCACTACCGAGGACCAACTAACGGTGCTGGACCACGGTTACTAAGCAGAAGATACCTGTGCTAAAAAGCACTACCAAGGACCAGCTGGCGGTGCTGGACCTCGGATACCGAGATGGAGGCACCTAGGCCAAAGGCTCTGGCGAGAACCAGCAGACAGTGCTGGAACCCGGATGGGTAGCAGAAGGAACAAGAGCCAATGGCACTACCGAGAACCAACTGACGGTGCTGGACCACGGTTACTAAGCAGAAGGTACCTGTGCTAAAAAGCACTACCAAGGACCAGCTGACGGTGCTGGACCTCGGATAGCGAGATGGAGGCACCTAGGCCAAAGGCTCTGGCGAGAACCAGCAGACAGTGCTGGAACCCAGATGGGTAGCAGAAGGAACAAGAGCCAATGGCACTACCGAGGACCAACTGACGGTGATGGACCACGATTACTAAGCAGAAGGTACCTGTGCTAAAAAGCACTACCAAGGACCAGCTGACGGTGCTGGACCTCAGATACCGAGATGGAGGCACCTAGGCCAAAGGCTCTGGCGAGAACCAGCAGATAGTGCTGGAACCCGGATGGGTAGCAGAAGGAACAAGAGCCAATGGCACTACCGAGAACCAACTGATGGTGCTGGACCACGGTTACTAAGCAGAAGGTACCTGTGCTAGAAAGCACTACCAAGGACCAGCTGACGGTGCTGGACCTTCGGATACCGAGATGGAGGCACCTAGGCCAAAGGCTCTGGCGAGAACCAGCTGACCGTGCTGGCACCCGGGTGGGTAGCAAAAGCTACAAGAGCCAATGGCACTACTGAGGAACAGCTGACGTTGCTGGACCATGGTTACTAGGCAGGAGGTACCTGTGCTAGAAAGCACTACCAAGGACCAGCTGACGGTGCTGGACCTTCGGATACCGAGATGGAGGCACCTAGGCCAAAGGCTCTGGCGAGAACCAGCTGACAGTGCTGGCACCCGGGTGGGTAGCAGAAGGTATCCATCCAAAGCAAAGTAGCCAGGCCGTAAGCCGGTCACAGTTACCGAAACCCACAGTCCTACAGGGGGTCCATGTCCCATTGGCACTACGGATCCAGCCTTCAGTGCCAGTTCCCGCAGCCCACATAGGAGTCACCTAAACTGCAGGCACCGTAGAGTCAGCTAACCCGGCCGCAAGACGACAGGACTATGGATTGGTGGCATAGTGACCTTGACACTACCCGGAAACAGCTGGCGTGCTGGAACCAGGCTGGGCAACAGGGAGTACCCGTGCCAAAGACACTGCCGAGCACCAAATGGCGTTGTTGGAACCCAGGGACAATCATGGTGAAGGCAGAGGCCTACTTGGTGGTAGTTTGAGATTGTTTGTAGGCTACAACAGACTGTCAACGTGCTCCAATTAGGCATCTGTCTCCACTCTGTTTCCAGGATTTCACGTGACCACCAACACCGCCAGTTTATGCGTACAGTAGCCGTCTGCCCAATCCACACGTGTTCCTGTGTTACTGGGGTTCTGTAATGTCAGCAGATCCCCTGATGTGTGTCTGCCACTGTCTCCTGCTCTGTCCACCTTCCCACCACTTGCAGTGGGAAGGTGGACAGCGCAGGAGACAGTGGCGGACACACATTGGGGGATCTGCTGACATTACAGAACCCCAGTAACACAGGAACACGTGTGGAATGCGCGGACGGCAACTGTGAGCAGGAACTGGCGGTGCTGGAGGTCAGGGGAAATACTAGAGACAGAGTGGAGACAGAGGCCAAATCAGAGAATGTTTAAATCTGAAGTAGTTACAATTTGGAGGCAGCAGCAGTTTGCCCTCCACACAGCAGGGGATCAGCTGACGTTACTGACCCCCACTTTCACATGAACAAGTGTGTTTTTCTGTGTGGACAGCACTTCCGAGCACCAACTAGCGTTGTTGGAGCCCAGGGACAATCATGGTGCAGGCCGAGGCCTACTAGGAGCCAGGTGTAAAGCTGAGGTATTTTGACTTTGGAGGGAGCAGGACACTTTGCCCTCCACACAGCAGGGGATCAGCTGACGTTACTGTCCCCCACTTTCACATGAACAAGTGTGTTTTTCTGTGAGAACAGCACTTCCGAGCACCAACTAGCGTTGTTGGAGCCCAGGGACAATCAGGGTGCAGGCCAAGGCCTACTTGGTGGCAGTTTGAGATTGTTTGTAGGCTACAACAGACTGTCAACATGCTCCAATTAGGCATCTGTCTCCACTCTGTTTCCAGGATTTCACGTGACCACCAACACCGCCAGTTTATGCGTACAGCAGCCGTCTGCCCAATCCACACGTGTTCCTGTGTTACTGGGGTTCTGTAATGTCAGCAGATCCCCTGATGTGTGTCTGCCACTGTCTCCTGCTCTGTCCACATTCCCACCCCTTGCAGTGGGAAGGTGGACAGCGCAGGAGACAGTGGCGGACACACATTGGGGGATCTGCTCACGTAACAGAACACCAGGAACACAGGAACAAGTGTGGAATGCGCGGACGGCAACTGTGAGCAGGAACTGGCGGTACTGGAGGTCAGGGGAAATACTAGAGACAGAGTGGAGACAGAGGCCAAATCAGAGAATGTTTAAATCTGAAGTAGTTACAATTTGGAGGCAGCAGCAGTTTGCCCTCCACACAGCAGGGGATCAGCTGACGTTACTGACCCCCACTTTCACATGAACGATTGTTTTTTTTCCTGTGTGGACAGCACTTCTGAGCACCAACTGGCGGTGTCGGAGCCCAGGGAAAATCAGGTAGTAGGCCGAGGCCTACTTGGTGGCAGTTTTCGATTGTTTCTAGACTACTACTAACTGTCAACGTACTCCAATTAGGCATCTGTCTCCACTCTGTTTCGAGTATTTCCTCTGGCTTCCAACCACGCCAGTTGCTGCTCTGAAATGCCGTCTGCACAACCCACACTTGTTCCTGTGTTACTGGGGTTCTGTAACAGCAGCTTCTCCCTAGAGGTGAGTCAGGCAATGTCTCCTGCTCTGTCCACTTTTCCACTACAAGTAGTGGGAATGTAGACAAAGCAGGAGACATTGCCGGACTCACCTCTGGAGATGAGCAGATGTTACAGGACCCAGGTAACACAGGAACAAGTGTGGATTGTGCAGACGGCACTTGAGAGCAGAAACAGGTGGTGTTGTAGGCCGGAGGAAATACTCAAAACAGAGTAGAGACAGAGGGCAAATCAGAGAACATATTAAATCAGAGGTAGTCAGAAGTTGTAGGCAGCAGGAGAGTTTGCCGTACACACAGCAGGGGATCGGCTGACGTTACCGAACCCCACTTACACATGAGCGAGTGTTTTGTCTGTGCGCACAGCACTTCTGAGCACCAACTGGCGGTGTCGGAGCACAGGGAAAATCAGGTAGTAGGCCGAGGCCTACTTGGAGCCAGGTGTAAATCTGAGGTTGTTTGACTGTGGAGGGAGCAGGACACTTTGCCATACACACAGCAGGGGATCAGCTGACGTTACCGAACCCCACTTACACATGAGCGAGTGTTTTGTCTGTGTGGACAGCACTTCTGAGCACCAACTGGCGGTGTCGGAGCCCAGGGAAAATCAGGTAGTAGGCCGAGGCCTACTTGGAGCCAGGTGTAAATCTGAGGTTGTTTGACTGTGGAGGGAGCAGGACACTTTGCCATACACACAGCAGGGGATCAGCTGACGTTACCAAACCCCCCTTACACATGAGCGAGTGTTTTGTCTGTGTGGACAGCACTTCTGAGCAATAACGGGCGTTGCTGTAGCCCAGGAAATAAAGTTCAGGTCATAGAAACATGAACACAACAGGAGACCTGGATCCTGTTGCCAGCCAATTATTTATTCTGGAAGAGGACTGGCAAATTCAGGTGAGATCCAGGCCTTGTTCATTTTCAGAAAAGTAAGCCGGTCAACATTATCGGCGGATAGTCGCGTGCGACGGTCTGTTACCACACCACCTGCAGCACTAAAGACAAGTTCCGATAATACACTGGCAGCAGGGCAAGCCAGCACCTCCAATGCATACTGGCTAAGCTCTGGCCATGTATCCAGCTTAGAGACCCAATACTTGAACGGGGAAGAGCCGTCTGGGAGTACACTAACAGGGCAAGACAAGTAGTCTGTTAACATCTTGCCTCCTGCTGACTGGAGCAGTCTGTGATGGTGTAGCCGTTTGTGGCGGTCCCACAAAACTTTTCCACATTTGGGCCATACTGGCCTTGCCTTGTCCTGCGGCACTGCCTCTGCTACCTCTTTGTGCAGAGCTTCCTCCACTGCCTCTACCCACATGGCTGCTTTGAAAAGCACTACCAGCAACACTTGCAGGGGGAATGGAGAACATGATGGCCTGCACAAGTGTTTCTTGGTACTCCCGCATTTTTCGCTCCTGGTTCAACTGTGGTATGAGGCTTTGTAAGTTGTCCCGGTAGCGAGGATCTAGGAGGGTGTACACCCAATAATCAGCCGTGTGGAGAATGTTGGCGATGCAGCAGTCATTTAATAAGCACTGCAGCATGAAATCAACCATGTGCTGCAGACTGCCAACTGGACCGGAAACGCTGTCCCCAGCTTGAGGCAGCATCTCAGCCTGCTCAGCATCACCCCACCCTCGCTGTACACACTGACTACTAGAGCCTTGTGTACCTCCCTCCTCTGGAGAGATGTGTTCCTCCTCCTCCATTGACTCCTCATCATCCTCCTCACTAAGTGTCCCCTGCCTGGGCCTTTGTGTGGAGGCACGTTGCGCAGGCTTGCCAGAAGCAGATGGCATTTCTGACTCCTCATCCTCGACCTCTTCAAAAACCTCCTCACTTAGTGCTTGTAAGGTTTTTTGAAGCAGACAGATAAGGGGGACAGTCATGCTGACTAGTGCATCATCTGCACTGGCCATCCGCGTGGAGTCATCAAAGGCACGCAAAACTTGGCAGATGTCCCTCATAGTGGCCCACTCAGTGGTGGTGAAGTGTGTCCGGCGCACAGTGCGACTTGTTTGCGCCTGATGCAGCTGGTACTCCATTACTGCTGCCTGCTGCTCACACAACCGCTCCAACATATGTAACGTTGAATTCCACCTGGTGGGGAGGTCACATATGATGCGATGTTCTGGCAGGCGGAATCGGCGTTGCAGAGATGCAATGCGCGATCTTGCCATGCTGGAACGCCGCAAGTGAGCACACTCTAGGCGAACCTTGTGCTGCAGTGCATCAAGATCCAGATAGTCCCTCAGAAAGCTCTGCACGCACAAATTGAGCACGTGTGCCAGACATGGTATGTGAGTGAGGTTGCCTAGGCCCAGAGCTGCCACTAGATTTCGGCCATTGTCACTCACTACCAAACCTGGCTGGAGATTCGCTGGCACAAACCACACATCGCTCTCCTGCTTGATGGCATTCCAGAGCTCCTGTGCTGTGTGGCTCCGATTCCCCAAAGAAATTAATTTAAGGATGGCCTGTTGACGTTTGGCCACACCTGTGCTCATATCTGGCCTAACAGGCTCATGCAGTGCTGATTCCGAGGAACTAGAGTAGGAGGAGGACTCAATATGTACAGACTGCATTCCTGCAATCCTTGGAGTTGGCAGAATACGTACAGAGCCACTCTCCAGATCTGTACCCGGCTCCACAACATTGACCCAATGGGTAGTGAGGGAAAGGTATTGTCCCTGTCCATGGCTACTGGTCCATGCATCGGTGGTCAGGTGGACCTTGCTACTGACGGCGTTTAGTAGCGCATTTTTAATTTTTCCGTCCACATGCTTTTGCAGGGCAGGGACGGCTTGCCTGCTGAAATAAAAGCGGCTGGGCACATTGTATTGTGGAACTGCCAATGAAATCAAGTTCCGGAAGGTGTCAGTCTCCACCAGCCTGAATGACAGCATCTCAAGGGCCAGTAGTTTGGCAATGCCGGCATTCAGAGCCAGTGCTCGGGGATGGTTTGCCGAGTATGGCCGCTTTTTCTCCCATGCCTGTGCTACCAATTGCTGGTGAGTGGCCTGGGAGTGTGCTGATGACTGAGAACGTGGTTCAGTGGGTGGAATTTCACTGGGTCTCTGGACAACAGTGGCAGAGGTTCTTCCATGGCATTCCAGTGAGGAAGCCGAACCAGCTGTGAGTGAGCTGGAGGAAGAGGCCCCAACACGAGCTTAAGAGGTGGTAGGTGCTACTGAAGGTTGGCCTACATCGTCAGTGTGTCTGTGTAACTCCACCTCGTGCTCGGTACGCACATGTTTCCACATATTTGTGGTATTGAGGTTGCTCACATTTTTCCCTCGTTTAACTTTCTGATGACACAGCTTGCATTTGACAAAGCAAATGTCATCTGCAACTGTGTCAAAAAAAGACCACGCACTGCAAGTCCTGGGAGCGCCCGTTTTCTGTTTTGGAAGAAGATTGCTCCTCACGGGTGCCAAAGTGGAGGCTACAGGCAACCAAGTCTGCCTCCGCCCTCTCCCTCCTCTTTTGGCCGTTCAGGGAATCTCTTCCTCAGAGCTGCTCCCACCACCTTCCTGTGGCTGACGCCACGATGGGTCAAGGACCTCATCATCTCCACTCCCCTCTTCAAGCCCCGGCTGGTCCTGGGTTGTCTCGTCAGCACCGTACGCACCAGAAATTTGCAACTGAGTCTCATCATCGGATGAGCACTGAGGTGTGCTGACAATAGGCACTGGCCCACCCGCCTCTTCAGATTCAGAGGGACAAAGCAGTTGCGCATCACTGCATACTCCCTCTTCTTCACGCTCTAGAATGCTGCTTGGCTGGCCACCTCTTTCCAAGCCAACAGATTCTGAGAACAGAAGTAAAGATTGAGATGGCTCCTGTCCAGGGTTCTCAAACTGCCTGGGCAATTTGGCAGGTGGTGAAGAGACAGATGGTTGCTCTTCAGTGCTCTGGCCCTAGGAGGATGCGGAAGTCATTGAAGCGGATGCGTTAGCTGCCATCCATCCGACAACGGCTTCAATTTGTTCGTCACGCAGCAGTGGGGTACGGCGAGGTCCTACAAAGCTGTGCATGAAGGACTGTTGCCTGGTAAAAGTGGGGGATGCCGGGTCACTGGTGGCCGCAGCAGACACCGAATCCCCACGTCCTCTCCCTGCTGAATCCCCCCGTCCTCTCCCTGCTGAAACTCCACGGCGACGACCACGTACCTTACTCCCTGCCTTCTTCATCTTGGTAGACTGATAAAGATAGACAGAAAAGTAAAAAAGGGGTGGCTTAGTGTTCTTATTCCTGAACACCTGCTAACCAGTATAAGAAACACTAGTTTGGCTAAGAGTGTGTGTACTACACTTTAATATGATCTAACGTGGCCTACACAACTGTAAAGTGGAGTGTTTGGTGAACTTTATTTCCTTTTTTTTGGGGGGGGGGAGAAAAGGATGTGACCAAAGTTTGAAAGCTATAGTATCACAAACTTTTTGGAGCGATTACAATGCAGGAAGCTAACCTACAATGCAATTGATGAGGCTCCAAAAAATAGGGTGATACTAGTCTGGCTGGCCCTGAAGGGCACAAGCCAGCAAAAAGGCTCCTCTATCTAATCCTATATAGTGTTTGCAACCAACCAATGACAATGGATGCGGATGGAAGCACACTAATATAGGAGCAAAAATCTGGCTAAATTTGCTGCAAAAAAAGGACTATGTATGAGGCAGTGACGCACGCTGAACGGACTACAACGAGCGGTGGCTGTAGAACACACTGCAACGTGAGCTGCACTCACACACAGAGAGACCTATCAGACAGCCAAAAACAGTGCAGAGAAATGGGCTATAGCACTGAAAGGCTGCTGAAAGGCTCCGCTGTCCACTCCTTTAGTGTTTGCAACCAACGTATATGGATACGTATGGAAGCACACTATACAGGAGAAAAAAAAAGCAGCAATAAAAGAAAAATGTGTATGAGGCAGAGACACACGCTGGGCGGCCTACAAGCAGACGTGCCTGCAGGACACACTACACAGCGTGGGTCTGCACTCACACAGCCCTTGCAGACAGCTATTAAAACAGCGCTGCTGGGATACAAAAATGCTACAGTGGTGGATTATGTAGCCTGGGTAGAGCAATAGATATGTTTGATGATCGCTATTTCTAACTGTCCCTCACAGTCTTCAACAGCAGCCTGTCCCTAACTGAATTCACAGCAGAGTGACCAGAATAGTGATGTGTCGTTCATGAACGATCCGATTCAAAGAGCCGGCTCCCCGCTGAGAACGAAATGAGCCGCTCTGCACTGTGAACGAGCCGGTTCTTTTTTTTTTTTCTTTTTCTGGCGCCAGGCAGTGGCAGTGACTCATCTGGGAGGAGGCGGAGCTGTCAGGAGACAGAGAGAAATGTGTGCTGTCTGTGCTGGAGTGAGTGGAAATATTGAAAGTGATACACTCCTCCTAGCTTCAGACATGCATGGCATACAGTATATGGCATGTGACTGTATAGGGGTTAAACTCAAGTGACTCAGCAAATTGGTCTCATGTAGACTCTCACGTATACTATTAGTTAAAGTCCCCCGACTCAGCAGTGCAGCACTGAGTGAGGCCGGTTTCACATTTGCGCTTTATGGTGCAGCGACGGCCTGCGCACGGCCGCCACTAAGCCTCGCCCCCTGCCGGCTCCCTGCCCGCCCCTTCCAGTCATTGCCGCCTACTAGCGCACATGGACGCTTGCGATCTCCGCACCCTATCTTTAGCATAGGGTGCGCAGATCGTGCGCTGGCCGTGCGCTAGCAGGATTTTGCCATGCACTGCGCACTTTGGAAGGTGCGCCGTGCGCGCCGAAATGCAACATGCTGCGTTCGGCGCACACGGGCACACCTTCAAAAGTGTGCAGCGCACAGCAAAATCCTGCTAGCGCACGGCCAGCGCACGATCTGTGCACCCTATGCTAAAGATAGGGTGCGCAGATCGCAAGCGTCCATGTGCGCTAGTAGGCGGCGATGACCGGAAGGGGCGGGCAGGGAGCCGGCAGGGGGCGGGGCTTAGCGGCGGCCGTGCGCAGGCCGTCGCTGCACCATAAAGCGCAAATGTGAAACCGGCCTGAGTGAGGAGGATTCAGGACAGTCACACAGGAGGAACCCTACAGGGAGAAGCGTCAGTTTTTGCTGAGGGTAGAGTAAGGGTAAGCAATATAATAAAGTGATTTCAGGCAAGACTGTGCAGAGATCTAGGTCCAGCCCCAATAATTAGGCCATGTGCACACATAAATTTTTGGTGCTGCGGATTTGGAAAAATCCGCAGGTAAAAAAGACCTGCGGATTAGCCTGCGGTTTCACATCTCTACAATGGAGGTTTGAAACCGCAGCTGATTCCGCACAAAGAATTGACATGCTGTGGATTTGAACCCGCAGCAAATCCGCGCGGAAAAATCTGCAGCATGTGCACAGCGTTTTTCAGTTTACCATTGAAAACAGTGGTACTGTACAACGCAGCTAAAGCTGCTGCGGACCCACAGGGCCTGAAACGCTGCAGATCCGCAGCAGAATCCGCACCGTATGCACATAGCCTTATGGGGTTAAGCTGGTTTCACACTTGCATATTTTGGATGCACACGGATCCATTTTCGTCTCCATTGACTTTCAGTGGTGACGGATGGGACTTGCGTGTGCATCCAGATGTCACCGTTTTCCCACAGATCCGTGTGTCTGCATATTTTATCAGATGCACAAAAGCGCAACTTGTTGCAGTTTTGTGTCATCTAAAAAACACGCAGGCACAGGGAGACGCACGGATCCGCGGCTACACGTCTGGAATTAACATGGAGCTCTATGGAGCACGGATCCAGGACAACACGTGTCCGTGTGCAGGGATCCGTGTTGCGGCACTGATGCTCGGAAGTGAGGGATGTGCTGTACGGGAAAGTGATGAAACTGCATGGGAACAGACTGCAGACATAATATAGACTATGTCTGCATGCTGCTCTGTCATACAGTGATCTTTCCCGCCTCACTAGAAGGGCTTGTGCCCTGTGTTACAGTGTGGTAATGATAATAAAATGTATTGGGAGCATGTATATAACATGGGGGCACCTGGTTAGGGGCTGCACGAGTGGGGCTGCATTCACACTAGTGTTTTGGTACTGTGCGTTGTGATGCGTAGCAATCCTGATGCATCCTGATCCAGATCACATCTCTATACTTAACATAGGGACGCACGGACCTGCGTTTGCATCAGGATCAGGATGCATCAGGGTTTTCAATGTTCTCCCAAAACGCAGCTTGTTGCGAATTTTGGGTGTTAAAAAAAATCTGCAGACATCCTGATATGTGTCAGCAAAACCATATGATTGTCAATGTAGACGCACCTGAATCAGGATGCCTGCGTCCAATCTGCATGTGGATTTCATACTGCGCAGGCGCCGAGGCCCATTTTCTTTTTTTTCTTTCACCAGTCTCTCTCTCCCCCTATCATCTGCCCCAGAAGTCAGAATTTCACATTTCCAACCAAATCCTGATCAGGGTGCAGTTCCATGCGTTTTCATCCATTTGCAGAAAAAACACGGATGCGAATAAATCGCGTCCAAGAGGGAATGACTGCAGCAATGAAGGTGCGGACGACTAGTCTGGGGGAATAGACGTCCCGCTGGGCTACTGCTGGTTCATTATCAGATCACCAGGGCCGATATGAAACTATTCTTACTGCACATGACTTTATTACAATGCAGGAATAGGGGAGTCAGGAGGAAGGTGCCAGTGGGGGAACATAAAGGATCTTTTCAGTGTAATATGGAAACAAAACTGGGCCTAGTCCAAATCATTTTGCAGGCTTCAAATAAGTGCATCTGCGAGGTTGTCCATGACTTTAATGCTGGCTAACCTTAGAATAGGTCAGCAATGTCTGATCAGTGAGGGGGCTACACCGAGCACCCCTGCCCCGGCAGCTGCTCTTAGTGTCTGATTTTACCATTCAGTAGGCTTTGCTAACATATTTTGGAGTGTGTGTTGGCACAGCGCTTCCAACATACCTTTTACGGATTATACTCTTAGGCCGGAGTCACACTAACCTGCGCAAAATACGGTCCGTAGTTTACAGGCGTAATACGGATGAATGACCCCTAAATAGTGCTCCGTATGTCATCCATAAGCAAGGTGTGGTCGCGTATTTTGTGCATGTCAGCATCCGTATGCAGAGATTTTCTCTCAGGCTTGCAAAATGGACATATAATGGAGCCCTATGGCAGGGTTTCTAACAGAAACCAAAGAATAGATATAGACTCATAGAATGCATATATATATATATATATATATATATATATGTGTGTATTCTTTGTGTATATATCTATTCTTTCGTTTCTTTATTAAACCTGTCAGTGTGAGTTTACTGTATAGCGCACTGAATTGCCGGCTTTGCTAAAAGACACCGGGTGCGTATTTCTCGCAAGTCACACGTGTGGTCCGTGTGTAATGCGTATTTTTTGCGCACCCATAGACTTGCATTGGCGTATTACGGGCATAGTACACTGACAATCGCAGCAAGCTGCGATTGGCACGAAGCGTAGAATACGCCCGAGAAATATACGGCTGTTGGGAGCTGCCCCATAGAGAATCATTGGTCCGTGTCTAATGCGTGCTTTTAACGCCTCTCACTCGGCCGTATTCCTCGCCAGTGTGACCCCGGCCTTATACAGCGCCAACACAGATTGCAGCACTTACTAATCCAGACAGGACATGTACAAAAAACGCCACAGATTAGAAAGGAATACATGGTAAGACTGTCTGCAACCGAGGAGCAGGGGCCTGATCACAAGAGCTGACAATCTGAGGAGACAGCAATGCTGAATAACAGTCTACACTGCGTCACTAGATCGTTATATAGGTGGAGAATGAGGCCCTCAATTTACAAGCAAAGACCTGGAACGAGGACTGTGGAAAACGGATTAATATTAAAAAAAAGAGCCGTTAAAAGAGCCAAAAGAGCCGGCTCTTTATGGTGAGTGGAGCCGAATGAGCCGGATCGCGAAAAAGAGCCGAACTTCCCATCACTAGACCAGAAATGGCGGCTGATGCGGTTTTTATAGTGCATCATGACATCATTTCAGCAGCCAATCACAGCCATGCCAGTAGTTAACATGCCTACATGCCTAAAAGGATGTGCCCACACTTCTGAGGATCCCCATTGGCTGAATCAAATCGAGCGGGCTCCTAGCATTATGGGAACTTCCGATTCCGGTATTCGATATGAAAAAAGTATCGGAACTAAGTATCGGAATTCCGATACAGCTAATATCGGCCGATACCCGATACTTGCGGAATCGGAATGCTCAACACTAGTAGTGACTATAAGATCAGGATGTTCACATATTATATGGAGTGTTGCCCATCCTTTGCATAAGGAAAATGGGCAGGCGTACTTTGTTTAAGCCTTACTATTTTGTACAGATTTTAACCCCTTTACCCCAAAGGGTGGTTTGCACGTTCATGACCAGGCCAATTTCTACAATTCTGACCACTGTCCATTTATGAGGTAATAACTCTGGAACGCTTCCATGGATCCCGGTGATTCTGACATTGTTTTCTCCTGACGTATTGTACTTCATGTTACTGGTAAAATTTAATTCATATAACTTGCATTTATTTGTGAAAAAAAACAGAAATTTTGCGAATATTTTGAAAATTTCGCAATTTTCCAACTTTGAATTTTTATGCCCTTAAATCACAGAGATATAGCACACAAAAAACTTAAAAAATAACATTTCCCACATGTTTACTTTACATCAGCACAATTTGGGAACCCAAATTTTTTTTGTTAGGAAGTTATAAGGGTTAAAAGTTGACCAGCGATTTCTTATTTTTACACCACCATTTTTTTTAAGGGACCACATCACATTTGAAGTCACTTTGAGGGGTCTATATGATAGAAAATACCTAAAAGTGACACCATTCTAAAAACTGGACCCCTCAAGGTGCTAAAAATCACATTCTAGAAGTTTATTAACCCTTCAGGTGCTTCACAAGAATTTTTTGAATATTTAAAAAAAAATGAACATTTAACTTTTTTCACAAAAAAACTTCTTCAGGTCCAATTTTTTTATTTTACCAAGGGTAACAGGAGAAATTGGACTGCAAAAGTTATTGTGCAATTTGTCTTGAGTACACTGATACCTGATATGTGGGGGGGAACCACTGTTTCAGCGCATGGCAGAGCTCAGAAGGGAAGGAGCGCCGTTTGACTTTTCAATGCAAAATTGGCTGGAATTCAGATCGGACTCCATGTCACATTTGGAGAGACCCTGATGTGCCTAAACAGTGGAAACCCCCCACAAATGACCCCATTTTGGAAACTAGACCCCCAAGTGCTTCACCGAAGTTTATAACCCCCGGGTGTGAAAATAAAAAAAAAATAATATTGTCAGGGTCCTGTCAGCGCTGGTGTGCAGCCTCCGCTGAGCAGGAACTCACCCGCACTGTAGGGGGGCCCGGGGTCAGGTACGACCGGGAAGCACAGAGAAACAGGACCTGGGGACGCTGAAGTTTAGCAAGCAGTGAAGGACCTACGGTCATGTGACTGCAAGGGGCAGGGCTTAGCGTCCTGTTTCCAGAGATCGGCAGAACACCACTACAGGAATGCTCAAAGTCAGGCAAACGGGGGTCATACACAGAGTTAGCAGTAAAGTACCAGGGATGAGACAGAACGGATAGTCGGGGCCAAGCAGAAGTCAAAACCAAGCAGACATAGATGGTACCAAGCAGAATCCAACAAGCAATATCCAGAGAACAGACCGAGTCAAAACCAAAGTATCAGGCAACCAGAACACAGCACAAAACACTGAGGGGTCAACACACTCTGCCAAGGACGAAATTATAACTGATGGGGATGGGAGCTTCCTGAGGCTATAAGAAGCTTTCCCAGAACCAATGAGAGGCCACAATAATAAGCCCCAGGTGTGCAGGTAAGAGTCTGCACTGAGATCATAACATTAACCCCAGAAGTGCAGGTCCACCAGCACTGGTATCATGACACATATTTTTTACACAAACATGATCTTTTAGTCCCCAATTTTTTTATTTCCCCAATGGTAACAGGAGAAATTGGACCCCAAAAGTTGTTGTCCAATTTGTCCTGAGTATGCTGATATCCCATATGTGGGAGAAAACTACTGTATGGGCACACGTCGGGGCTTGGAAGGGAATTAGAGACGTTTTGGAATGCAGACTTTGATGGAATGGTCTGCAGGTGTCATGTTGCCTTGGAGAGTCCCTGATGTGCCTAAACTGTGGAAACCCCCTATAAGTGACACCATTTTGGAAACTAGACCCCCCCAAGGAACTTATCTAGATGTGTGGTGAGCACTTTGAACCACCAAGTGCTTCACAAAAGTTTATAACGTAGAGCCATAAAAAGAAAAAAAATCATTTTTTTTCCACAAAACTGATATTTTTGCCCCCAATTTTTTATTTTCCCAAGGGTAACAGGAGAAATTGGACACCAAAAGTTGTTGTGCAATTTGTCCTGAGTAGGCTGATACCCCATATGTGGGGGTAAAACACTGTTTGGGCGCATGGCAGAGCTTGGAAGGGCAGGAGCACCGTTTTCAACGAAGAATTGGCAGGAACTGAGATCAGATGCCATGTTGCGTTTGGAGAGCACCTGATGTGCCTAAACAGTGGAAACCCCCTAATTCTAACTCCAACCCTAACCCCAACACACCCCTAACCCTAATCTCAGTCCTAACCCTAGCCCTAACCCTAGGACTAGCCCTAACCCTAATGGGAAAATGGAAATAAATACTTTTTTAAAAACTTTTATTAGTTTTCTCTAACTAAGAGTGTGATAAAGGAGGGTTTGATTTACTATTTAATCTGGTTTTTATGTTTGGCAGCTGTCATGCGCTATAAGACGCTTTTTATTGTAAAAATAGTTTTTGCATCACCACATTTTGAGAGCTATAATTTTTCCATATTTTTACCCACTGAGTCATGTGAAGTCTTATTTTTTGCGGTACGATTTGACGTTTTTATTGGTACCATTTTCATATTCTTCGGGTCAGTACAATTACAGCAATACTTCATTTATATCATTTTTTATTTTTTGGCGCTTTTATGCAATGAAAACAATTTTATATAAAAAAATAATTTTTGCATTGCTTTATTCTATGAGCTATAACTTTTTTATTTTTTGATGATGATGCTGCATGGCGGCTCGTTTTTTGCAGGACAAGATGACGTTTTCAGCGGTACCATGGTTATTTATATCCGTCTTTTTGATCACGCGTTATTGCACTTTTTGTTCGGCGGTATGATGATGATAAAGCATTGTTTTTTGCTTTGTTTTTTTTATTTTTATTAAGGGGTTCACTAAAGTGGTTAACTAGTGGGACAGTTTGTTCCTCCTGTCATGTTTAACTAGTGGTAATTATACTGATGTCAGTACTTATATATAAAGCAAGCAGGCCCGGATTGGCAATATAACCAACCCGGCATTTTCCCGCAGGGCTGCTGTCGTGGGCCGCGGGCGGCAGCGCCCGATCATCTGGCCGCTTGCCAGCTGCTGCGGCCACTGTTGCTCCTGCCGTCGGCCCTCTGCGGGCACGGCGGTGATAGTTTCCAAGTTCCTCCCGCACTGCAGGGAGATAAGCCGCCACGCCCCCCCCATGCACCCCATCCTCGCTGTAGCATGAGACCCCCCCAGCAGCCACCCACAGTGTCGCTTGCCTGCTCTCTTCTCTGTTCGCAGGACCTGTGATGAGGTCACAGGAGGGGAGGAGTCAGGGGTCACATGATCAGGAGCCTTTGTCCAGACCCCTGATCATGTGATCCCTGACTCTGCCCCTCCTGTGACCTCATCACAGGTCCTGTGCGCTCAGCCTTGCCTCTTGGTGCCTGCAAGACTCTGCTTTGCTGTTGTCATGGTGCTGGTTGAGGTATGTGTGGGGTCAGGAGGGGTTTATAGGGTAGATGTAGCAGAGCCGCGTGTGTACAAGGTGTACGGAGCGGAGCCGCGCGTGTACGAGGTGTACGGAGCGGAGCCGCGCGTGTACGAGGTGTGCGGAGCCGCACGTGTACGAGGTGTACGGTGCGGAGCCGCGCATTTACGAGGTGGAGCCATATGTGTAAGGGATGTGCGGAGCCATATGTGTACGGGATGTACGGAGCGGAGCCAAGTGTATACAAAGCAGGCTTTTCCCACGGACACAGGAGTACACGGCGGAGCCCCGAGGAGCATTTTAAAACACACATGACGTTCCACCTGAAGTGATGTGCTGGAAGCTGACCGGAAATTAGATAATTTCTTGAGATTGTGACGGAACCAGGAATGCTTCAGATCCATCACCGTGTCCTCCTCCGACAGCGCAGACAGCAGGATCACCTTGGAATCGGGGGTGCCGGCCATGTGAGCAGATCATGATATGTCCTGCACCAGGAGGCTCAGGTGGGCACTACAATGGGAGCCGGGCTGCTATAGTATCTTTATAGAATCTTTCTTTATTTCTTTCTCTATTTTTCTTTCTTTCTCTGTTCTTTCTTTCTCATTCTCTGTTCTGTCTTTCCCTCATTTTCTTTCTCTCTCTGTTCTTTCTTTCTCTCTCTAATCTTTCTTTTTTCTTTCTCTCTCTGTTCTTTCTTTCCCCTCTTTCTTTCTTTTTCTCTCCTCTCTTTCTCTCTGTTCTTTCTTTCTTTTCTTTACTTCTTTCTTTCTCTCTCTGTTCTTTCTTTCCCCTCTTTCTTTCTCTGTCTGTCACTGTTCTTTCTCTGTCTGTCACTGTTCTTTCTCTGTCTCTCACTGTTCTTTCTCTGTCTCTCACTGTTCTTTCTTTCTTTCCCCTTTCTTTCTCTCTCTCTCTGTTTTCTCTCTTCCTTAGTGCCAGTCAGTGTGCCCATAATGCAAGCCACTGTACCCTCAGTACCAGTCAGTGTGATCAGCAGTGCTAAATGGGTGCGATTGGGTGTGACTAGTTGCAAAATGGGTGTGGCCGGGCGTGGCCAAAATTTGCAGCGGCGCAGTCTTTGTCCCTCTTTCCCTTCCTCAAAAGTTGGGAGGTATGATAGGGGCGGCTGTGACCAGTGGGTCTGGTTGCCCAATGGATAGCAGTTCTGCCAGGAATTCTGTAATCGTGCGTACAAAAGGGGACAGAGATTTGGGAGGAGTACTGTACCTAAACGCAATAAATAGGACTGAGCTGAAATACTGGGCACAGCTGTGACTACATGTTTTATATAGTCATGTTAATCTCCTCTCACTTCTTGTAAACTACAAGTGTACAAAGATATTATATAGTCACCATGTGACTAGTGGGCCTGTGTAACTTCAAATGCCAGGGCTGAATTTTAGTCCCAGTCCGGCCCTGAAAGCAAGGATCACACATCGTATACGGTAAATACATTTTGGAGGATCAGCTGAGAATCATACACTTGATAAAATAAGCTGATGGACCAATAATGTGCTGACACCACATATATCTGGGAAGAGTCAAGGTGGCCATATACTTTTAATTGTCATTAGCTATTACTCACATCTTCCATGCACACTCAGCTCAGTCAAGCAAACTTGTTCTTAATGGCAGTCATCCGCTACTTCTGGAAATTCATCTTTCCAAGAATGAAACATTGGGCATGCTGAAATACAACATGCCCGATCCTCCTTTTCCTCAAAATCTGCCATTGCGAAAATAGTCACCAAGCCTCAAAACATGTTAGATGGAAGAACAGTCCTGCCGCCCAAATCAGCGAGGTGCCTTTGTATATGGTTACCTTAAGCAAAGATTGGATGGTGGTAATATCTGATACCATAAAGGATGGTGGAAATGTCTGTTACCATATTGGATGGTGGAAATTTCTGATACCATATTGGAAGGTGGAATTCTGAACTAGGGATCACTAATGATTAATGTCTATACTTTCCTGACACCATACTGATGGTTGCTTTTCTGATACCATATTGATGGCTCTTCGTTTGAGGGTCGATACCTGAGAGCTTACAAATTTGTGGATATACTGATGTCATGCTTACATCTGTATGCCTTTGCCACCTTTTGATATCAATAATACCCCCTAATGGTGGTGTACAATACAGGAACAAATATTTTTATGTATTCTATGTTTAGGATCCATAATAGGAGGGACAGTATACATTGGTGATCCTCTGGTTTTCCACTACTGAACGGAGGGCTCAGATCCCTTACCACATACAGGGAAAAGATTATACATCTACAGTATACACTGTTTATCAGGCATTTCCATCTACAGTGGGGCAAAAAAGTATTTAGTCAGTCAGCAATAGTGCAAGTTCCACCACTTAAAAAGATGAGAGGCGTCTGTAATTTACATCATAGGTAGACCTCAACTATGGGAGACAAACTGAGAAAAAAAAATCCAGAAAATCACATTGTCTGTTTTTTTTTTAATTTTATTTGCATATTATGGTGGAAAAATAAGTATTTGGTCAGAAACAAGCAATCAAGATTTCTGGCTCTCACAGACCTGTAACTTCTTCTTTAAGAGTCTCCTCTTTCCTCCACTCATTACCTGTAGTAATGGCACCTGTTTAAACTTGTTATCAGTATAAAAAGACACCTGTGCACACCCTCAAACAGTCTGACTCCAAACTCCACTATGGTGAAGACCAAAGAGCTGTCAAAGGACACCAGAAACAAAATTGTAGCCCTGCACCAGGCTGGGAAGACTGAATCTGCAATAGCCAACCAGCTTGGAGTGAAGAAATCAACTGTGGGAGCAATAATTAGAAAATGGAAGACATACAAGACCACTGATAATCTCCCTCGATCTGGTGCTCCACGCAAAATCCCACCCCGTGGGGTCAGAATGATCACAAGAACGGTGAGCAAAAATCCCAGAACCACGCGGGGGACCTAGTGAATGAACTGCAGAGATCTGGGACCAATGTAACAAGGCCTACCATAATTAACACACTACGCCACCATGGACTCAGATCCTGCAGTGCCAGACGTGTCCCACTGCTTAAGCCTGTACATGTCCGGGCCCGTCTGAAGTTTGCTAGAGAGCATTTGGATGATCCAGAGGAGTTTTGGGAGAATGTCCTATGGTCTGATGAAACCAAACTGGAACTGTTTGGTAGAAACACAACTTGTCGTGTTTGGAGGAAAAAGAATACTGAGTTGCATCCATCAAACACCATACCTACTGTAAAGCATGGTGGTGGAAACATCATGCTTTGGGGCTGTTTCTCTGCAAAGGGGCCAGGACGACTGATCCGGGTACATGAAAGAATGAATGGGGCCATGTATCGTGAGATTTTGAGTGCAAACCTCCTTCCATCAGCAAGGGCATTGAAGATGAAACGTGGCTGGGTCTTTCAACATGACAATGATCCAAAGCACACCGCCAGGGCAACGAAGGAGTGGCTTCGTAAGAAGCATTTCAAGGTCCTGGAGTGGCCTAGCCAGTCTCCAGATCTCAACCCTATAGAAAACCTTTGGAGGGAGTTGAAAGTCCGTGTTGCCAAGCGAAAAGCCAAAAACATCACTGCTCTAGAGGAGATCTGCATGGAGGAATGGGCCAACATACCAACAACAGTGTGTGGCAACCTTGTGAAGACTTACAGAAAACGTTTGACCTCTGTCATTGCCAACAAAGGATATATCACAAAGTATTGAGATGAAATTTTGTTTCTGACCAAATACTTATTTTCCACCATAATATGCAAATAAAATGAAAAAAAAACAGACAATGTGATTTTCTGGATTTTTTTTTCTCAGTTTGTCTCCCATAGTTGAGGTCTACCTATGATGTAAATTACAGACACCTCTCATCTTTTTAAGTGGTGGAACTTGCACTATTGCTGACTGACTAAATACTTTTTTTCCCCACTGTATATATGGAATTTGTCTACATCGTCAAGATTCTTATGGAACCAAGTTGTTCTTTCAAGGATACCCAATAGACTTAGTTGGGGACCTTGATGTACATACATTTTAATGTTTTTCCCACTTTGTTTTGTGTCTACAATTTGAGGTAAGGTGTAATAGGGTGAGTAGGGACACCGACGTTGAGCGGGGGCACCACGGAGTACAAATTGGGGTGCCAACCTCTGCTGTAAGGAAGGAAGAGAATCTAGGGAGAGGTAGGGACCTAATAGGTCTACATATTTACCTCCTGAAAATATTTGGGTGATCCTGGACACCGCTCAAACACCCCAGTTTGTCTGTATATGTGCTGTGGGTTATTAAATAGTCCTTAATGCTTTTAGGAAAAGAAATAAAAGTTAATTTTTGAGGGTAAGTCTTTTCTTGTGGTTGTAAATGAGTTAGGAATACTCCTCTAAAGCTCTGCTTTCTGTGTAAATCGTCTCATGTACACATCTCATTATTTACCAGCCAAAACCTCTTCTCGAAATACTGCGTCATCATCATGTAGAAAAAGGCGTCCACGATTAGAACGTTGTAGCTAAACAGGATGTGAGAGGAATCGTCCATCATGTTGGAGAAGTGGACACCTCGAAAATCATGTTCCAAACATACAGTCTGAAAAAAAGCAAAATTCAGAACAGAGAATGAAAATCTGATTATGGTGAATTCCCCCTAATGGTAGCTGAAGTCAGCGACAATTTTATTACTTAAATCTCCTGAGATCAGCTGTGATCTGTGATTAATTCAGCTCCAAGTGTTCAATATCCGTACAGCACCACCCCAGGAGAAATGAAGTATTACACACTTTTTAGGGAACCCCACTCGTCTTTTTCTTACATAAAATAGTTATCATACAAGTAGATATCGTTTACAAATGATGTCACTCATTCTATCACTGACTTCTCATACAGGTTTTGAGTCCCCTTAATGAATGCTTTGCTACCAGCAATCATGTGAAGTCAGTATTTAATACAAATGATAATATAGGAAACTCTAAGCTGAGGGTCTGTGTAGTTTACCTGTGAAATTACTGAGAAGGCAAAAGTTGGGAAGATGCTTAGAAGCACCTCCATTTATTTGGGGAGATCTTTCATTAAAAGTTGACCAGCGATTTCTCATTTTTACAACAAAATTTACAGCACCATTTTTTTTAGGGACCACTTCACATTTGAAGTGAGTTTGGGGGGTCAATATGACAGAAAATACCCAAAAGTGACACCATTATAAAAACTGCACATCTCAATGTACTCAAAACCACATTCAAGAAGTTTATTAACGCTTCAGGTGCTTCACATGAATGAATGGAATGTGAAAGGAAAAAAATAAACATTTAATTTTTTTTCACAAACATTTTACTTCAGAACCATTTTTTTTTATTTTCACAAGTGTAAAAAGAGAAAATGAACCACAAATTTTTTTTTGCAATTTCTCCTGAATACGCCCATACCCCGTCTGTGGGGCTAAACCACTGTTTGGGCACACGGCAGAGCTCAGAAAGGAAGGAGTGCCGTTTGACTTTTTCAATGCAGAATTGGCTTGAATTGAGATCGGACGCCATGTCGCATTTGGAGAACCCCTGATGTACCTAAACAGTGGAAACCCCCCACAAGTGACCCCATTTTGGAAACTAGACCCCTTAAGGAACTTATCTTGATGTGTCGTGAGCACTTTGAACCCCAAAGTGCCTCACAGAAGTTTATAACGTGGAGCCATGAAAATAAAAAAATCATTTTTTTTCCACAAAAATGATCTTTTAGCTCCCATTTTTTTATTTTCACAAGGGTAACAGGAGAAATTGGACCGCAAAAGTTGTTGACCAATTTGTCCTGAGTACACTGGTACCCCATATGTGGGGAGGGACCATTGTTTGGGCACACGTCGGGGCTCGGAAGGGAAGTAGTGACGTTTTGAAATACCGACTTGATCGAATGGTCTGCGGGCATCATGTTACGTTTGCAGAGCCTCTGATGTGCCTAAACAGTGGAGAGGGAGAAAACGGTGGGGCTCGGAAGGGAAGTAGTGACGATCTGGAATGCAGACTTTGATGGAATGGTCTGCGAGCGTCATGTTGCGTTTGCAGAGCCCCCGATGTACCTAAATAGTAGAAACCCCCCACAAGTGACCCCATTTTGGAAACTAGACCCCCCAAGGAACTTATCTAGGTGTAGTGAGCACTTTGAACCCCCAAGTGTTTCACTAAAGTTTATAATGTAGAGCCGTGAAAATAAAAAAATCATTTTTTTCCACAAAAATGATCTTTTAGTCCCTAATTTTTTATTTTCACAAGGGTATCAGGAGAAATTGGACCCTAAGAGTTGTTGCCCAATTTGTCCTGAGTACGCTGGTACCTCATATGTGGGAGAAAACTACTGTTTGGGCACACGGTGGGGCTCGGAAGGGTAGTAGTGACATGCTGGAATGCAGACTTTGATGGAATGGACTGCGGGCGCCATGTTGCGTTTGCAGAGCCCCTGATGTACCTAAACAGTGGAAACCCTCAATTCTAATTCCAACCCTAATCCCAGCCCTAACCCTAGCACTAACCCTAACCCTAGGCCTATCCCTAACCTGCTTTTTTTCTTTACTTTTTTTTGTGACAAGATCGCTGCCCTGCGATCTGACTCATAGTAACGCCACTTCTTCTCTGATCTCGCACTGACAGATGATCAGAGGAGAAGCATCGTTACTATGTGACAAGATCGCTGCCTAGCACATAGTAACGCCACTTCTCCTCTGATCTCACACTGACAGATGATCAGAGGAGAAGCAGCGTTACTGTGTGCCAGGCAGCGATCAGCTGTGCCAGGCAGCGATCTATTCACACAGTAGCGCTGCTTCTCCTCTGATCATCTGTCAGTGTGAGATCAGAGGAGAAGTCACGTTACAATGAGTCAGATCGTCGGGAAACAAGCAGCTTTCCCAGCGAACTCTCTGATTGGCTGCTGTGATGCTGACGTCATCAGGTCCTGGACCAATCAGGTCTCGATGACGGCGGGGGTCTCAGCATGCATTGTGCACCGGGATCCCCGCGTTATAAGGTATGTGGGGGTCCTGGGGGGCACAAAACCACCGACAGTAGATAAACGTCGGCGCTGCACAAAGCCCAGGAAGCGCCGACGTTTATCTACAGTTGGCGGTCGGGAAGCGGTTAAGGGCTGGGCTGCCCATCTGGCAATTCTGGCAAATCCTATTTGACCCAGTGCTGGTGGTGGGCTGCATTGGGTTCTCTGTATCTGGATAATTTTAAAAACTGTGGTAGAGTAGAGAGACATCAGGATCACATAGGGACTGTAATGACATGCAGCTGGTGTCACGGGGGGTTTAGCCTAGGGGGCGCTGCAGGACAGACAGAGGATGCAGACCAGCAGGAAGGTCGAGTAGATGCTGCAACATGAAGTGAGAACGGGACCAGATGCCTAGCTGGAAGCGCGTTGTTAGGAGAGACGATGGGGCGGAGCCAGCAAACAACCATAAAAATGGAAGCTGGCCGCGGCTGCGGTACAGAGAGGGAGAGAGCAGGACATTGTCAGAGACGAGCCAGAGGGTCAAATGCCAGACGGGAGAGTGGGATCCAGAGGACAAGACGCGAGCGTAGTCAAAGGTGAGCCGGGGATCAGAAGTCAGACGGGAGTGTAGTCAGGGGCGAGCCGAGGGGTCAGGAAACCAGAGAGGACTGAATGGTACCAATAAGGAAGATGGTACACAAGTCAGGGAACAAACCAGGACATACACAGAAACAATCACACATACAGAGGAACAACGATTATAACAGAGTAACCTGGGTCAGCTGCTCTAGCCGAGTGAACGGAAGTATCACCAACACCGAACCCAGGAAGTACCATAATTAAATAGCCACCCCTGAACCAGAGAGAGGCAAATTAAACTAACTCTGACCTGACCAGAATGGAATGGAACAACCCTGTCCTGGATCATGACAGTACCCCCCTCTCAATGGGGGGCAACCGGACCTCAAGGTTTTCCAGGATATCTTGCATGAAAGGACCAAACCAAATGATCAGCATGTACCGATCTGGCCGGAACCCAAGATCGCTCCTCCGGACCATAACCCTTCCAATGCACAAGATACTGAAAAGTACGGTGGACTATCCTAGAATCCACAATGCACTCCACCTCGTACTCCATCTGACCATCCACCAAGACCGGTGTCAAGGAAGCCCATGACCCTTCCTCAACAGCCCCCAATGGCTTCAAAAGGGCCTTATGGAATACATTGGGGATCCTAAAAGACGAAGGAAGACGCAGCCAAAACTCCACCGGGTTAACTACCTCAGTGATTTCATAAGGGCCAGTAAACTTAGACCCCAGTTTCACAGAAGGAACCTTAAGCTTAATATTCTTAGTAGACAGACAAATCTTGTCCCCAACCCGGAACATAGGTCCCACCGCCCGTCTTCTGTCAGCAAAAAACTTATATTTCTTCTGAGCCTCCCCAATATTTCTCTGAACCTTCCGCCACAACTCCCTGTAATGATCCTACTACTATGCCATATTCTGAATATACTTGTAGAAGGTTACATGGCTTTACAGGCACATGCTGTGGGCTTTTGACCCCCCTTCCACCTCCTTCTCTCTCCCTCTGCCTGCATGTGTAATCCTCTACTCCTTTCTCCCCGTACCTCAAGAATGTGCTGGGGAAATCAGAATGCAATCCTTTGGCATATCTTGACCCCAGTTGGTGTTATAAGTATGAAAGTTACATATTTGGAATGTGCTCCGATAGAGCTACCCACCCTGTAATTTTCCAGACTCCAGCTTCAGTGGAATCCAAGAAATGGATTCCTACTTAACCAGTCCATACAGGCACTTCGGGTTTGGAATTAAATGAATGCCAACATCATGCAGTGTAAGATGATACTTTGTTCGCCGCTATACGAGGTGCCCTCCCCAAGATATGATACTTATGAGTTTTCAGTACGTGTTAGTCCCTCTGAGAAAAGAGGAGAGCTTCCATAACTCAGCCCCTTCAGTGATGTCACGACCAAGGGTTATAAGATAGTGGGGTGTTGTGAATTCCCTTGCTCAGACTTCTGAGCCGAAGCTCCCTCTGCTCCCTCTGGTGGTTATTGGGAGTAGTGGAGCTGGCCAGGTTGATGGAAGTTTCCCACCTGATGACGATAATTGGGAACCTGGGATTACTGGCTGGGAGCATATAATTGAGCTGGCTGCTCTTGGTGGTTGCTGGTGATTTCCTCCTTGTGCATTTGGAGTTCTTTTGTCTCCTGCCTGATCTGCATGGTTCAGTTAAGTGATTCTTTTGCTAATTCTTTGCATCTAATCTGGTTGTGCCTTTTTTTTTTGCTTTCTGCTTTGTTGCTAGGATTCAGCGTACGCCCTACTGGGGGCAGCACTGGGCCCCGCTCGATAAGTTACAGCTTGTGTGTTATGAATGAGTCACCGAGGAGGAAAAAACAAAAAGCAAGCTAAGCCCAGAAAACCGGAGAGGTTGGTAACTAGCGGATTGCAGACCCCTGATCCTATCCACACAATTAGCAGTAGCCATGGAGCGTGCCTACGGTGGTCCAAGACACCTCGTCACGGCCGGAGAACTAAATAAGCCTAAAGAAAGAAAGGGAAAATCTAAACTGCCCCAGAGCAGACCCCAAAGCAAAAGACAGCCCCCAACAAGTATTGTTGGTGAAAAAAGATGAAAACACAAACACAGATAGAAAGATAGGCTGAGCAAACGATGGGGCCCTCACTAACTAGAAAGGACAGGAAAGAAAAGCTGCTTTCTGCAATCACGCAAAAAATCCTGCCAAAATGTCCAACACGTCTGATAGAAAAAAAGCCCTGAAGTCGCTAGACTTCAATTCCCTATATCAGCACTCAGGTATATTCTGAAGAGAGAGCAAAAGAAATCAACTGATCAGAGACAAAATAGGGATTCAGCCCAGTCCCAGCCAGGGCTGGCTGAACACAAAAACTAAGTAAACCAGACAAAAACTCATATGAACAATAGCAGAGAAAACTTAGCTTTAAGAAGGCAGGAACCAAACTGGAAACCAGAAGCCACAGTCAGAAAAAATCACCAGCAAGAAACTAGGGAGTTGGCTGCCTTAAATCCAATCAGAAACTCCTGATGTCCAATCACAGTCCTCTTCCTCAGGTGGCCGGTCTCTGCCATTTAGATCAGCTTCATTACCTCCCTTCACCAACACAGGGAGTCCAGATAGAGAACTCACTACTCCTCTGTCAGCACAGCCAGCTCCATAACCCTCACCAGAAGCCAGAGGCTAACCCAAAAATGAGCTCACAACAGTGTGTCAGTTTGTTCAGTCCCCTGTTATGTTAGTATCTTTTGCTTTGCTTCCAGCTTATACCAGAGTGCTGATCTAGCGGGGGTGAGGTCGTATGGCCACAGGCTTTTTGTATAACAGATGTGTTGGATTTTTTTAGGGTTTTGTGCGTGACTGCAGACAGTATCTTTTCAGTCCTGTCCTGTCTAGACAGCTTGGGCCCCATCGTTTGCTCAGTTTGCTGAGGGGACTTAAGGTCAAAAAGGCACCTGGCCCCGATGGTGTATCTCCAATGTATTTGAAAGTATGTACTACCCAGCTTGCCCCTATACTGACAAATATATACAATGTGTCACTGAAAGAGTGCGTTGTACCTCAGTGTTGGAAAAGTTCCACAATTATCCCTGTCCCCAAGAAAGTGGGATCCTCTGAGTTGAACGACTATAGACCAGTAGCACTCACATCTGTAGCTATGAAAGTCTTCAAAAGAATTATGATGTCCCACCTGATAAAATTCACGCAGAAGCTATGGGACCCGCTTCAGTTTGCCTATAAGGAGAATCATTCGGCAAACAACACTGTCAATCTGGCACTGCAGTACATTTTGGATCATACAGATGAACTGCACTCATATGTCCGGATTCTTTTCATGGACTTTAGCTCAGCGTTCAATACCATTGATCCGAATTTACTTCATAAGAAAATGGTAGCTTTTGGAGTCCCTCTCAACTTATGCTTGTGGATTTATAACTTCCTGACAGCCAGGATACAGAGTGTAAAAGTTGGACCATTCACTTCGGACACGTTGGTCACAAACATCGGGGCACCTAAGGGGTGTGTTTTGTCCCCGTTACTGTTTTTTCTCTATACGAATGATTGCATCTCTTCAGCAGACTCAGTAAAAATCTTGAAATTTGCCGATGATATGACACTGATTGGTCTCATCAGGGGAAATGCTGAAGACTTGTATCGGAGTGAGGTGAAAAGAATATGTGACTGGTGTAAAGCCAATAATCTTGTACTCAACACTAAAAAAACTGCTGAGATGGTTGTGGATTTTAGGAAAGATCAACATGAGATACTTCCAATCTACATCCATGACGAAGTGGTTCTTAGGGTCACAGAGACCAAATTCCTTGGTGTTATCTCTCATGATCTTAAATGGGGGAAAAACGTGGATGCTGTTATAAGAAATGCACAACAGAGGATGTTCTTCCTGCGTCAGCTGAAAAGATATGGTTTGTCTAAGAATCTGTTGATCTTATTCTTTAATGCTGTCATCAGATCTGTGATTTGTTCCTCTCTGATAGTCTGGTATGGGGGAGCCACTGCGCATGACAAACTCCGCTTACAAAGGACTTTCAGAACAGCAGAGAGAATTATAGGTTCCCCCCTGCCTAAAATCCAGGATCTTTATGATAAGAGTATTCGATCCCACGCATTGAAAATTTCATCCGATCCCTCTCACCCGGGACACTCCTCATTCAAACTACTCCCTTCAGGACGTCGCTTCAGAGTCCCCAAATGCAGCACCATCCGCCATATGAACAGCTTCTATCCACTCTCTGTTCAACAATTAAGTCATTATGTGTAGACTATATTCTGTATCTGTCTTGTTAGATGTTACTTGTTGTATCTGTTGTTATATATTATGTTGCCTCTTTGCCACAAAGAATTCCTTGTATATATGTAATATGTACTTGGCGATAATAAATTTGATTGATTGATTGAGTCTGTTTTCTGCCCGTGTTTGTGTCTCATCTTGTCTTACCGACAATATATGTTTGGGGGCTGTCTATTCCTTTGGGGATCTGCTCCGTGGCAGTTTAGATTTCACCTTTCTGGCTTTAGGCTTAGTTAGTTCTCCGGCTATGCCGAAGCGTCTAGGGCATCTAATGAAAGCTCCACAGCTACTGCTAGTTGTGTTGATAGGATCAGGGGTCTGCAATTCGCTTAGTTACCAACCTCTCTGGTTTTCTGGTGGCTTAGCCTGTTCCTGCCATCCTCCTCGGTGACCCATTCATAACAGTGGGGGCTCATTTTGCATGCATCTTTGCCCTGGAACCCTGATACAGAGAGGCACTGTGATGTATCGCCCCTCCCCCGCACCGCATTGTCTGCTAGGAAATTACTTAAGCAACTGTCAGTATTTTCTTCTTTTAATCCCTGTTATTTTGTAATCATTTGTACATACTTCAATTGTCTCCCTTTATAATATCTTTTTATACCTTTTGTAAACACTACCTACTTATTTGGTGTAAAATATAAAATTACTAGCTTCATTTCTCCTTGCTCTACAACGTATGTTCACGTCCTCTGAAGCTAAATTAGCTACTGATTGGTTTGTCCCCTGACCCATTACTAATCATAGGAATAGGAGCTGGTGACAGCGTAGAGTGTGTTCTGGGTTTTAGGGGGAGACCCTGACAGTGACGGACAGAGTTTGATAAGTGTACATCGCGCCTAGGACGGGGGTTAGTCATCTCCCTCACTGCAGCACTCCCATTAGCCCATACATGGTGAGGCAGCCCGTTCAGCGACTACTTATCCTAGGTGCAGTTCCCTGGCTGACCGGAGAGCTGCAAAGTCCAAACCAGAAATTGAAGAAGAACCGTGGGGCAACCAAACAACCCCGCTTCCTGACATATTGGTGGCAGCGGTGGGATACCAAAATATATCCCCCCTGCGGTTTGTCACACTCCCCCCAACCGCTGTATCGACCCATCACCCTCAGAGCACTCGGAGTCCAAACGGGAGAACTCCCCGAAATGTGCATTGAACCCATAATTGCAGAACAAAGGGGACATGCCCGTAGAGTGATTGAACACAAACTCAGCTAACGGCAAGGCATCACACCAGTCATCCTGCCTAGCCGTGGATAGACAACGCAGAATTTGTTCTAAAGACTGGTTGTTTTGCTCAGTCTGATCATTGGTCTCTGGATGGTATGTGGACGAGGAGGATAAAACAACACCCAACTTCTTGCAAAATGCTCTCCAAAATCTGGACACAAACTGCACTCCCCGATCAGACACCACACTCAAGGGCACCCCATGCAATCGAACCACATGCTGAACAAACAACCTGGACAAGGTTTCTGCAGAAGACAAAGCCACCAAAGGTGCGAAATATACTTGCTTGCTAAACTTGTCCACTACCACCCATATGACAGAATTGCCCTTGGAAGGAGGAAGATTGGTGATAAAACTGCTGCTAGACAATGAAGGATACAATAATACAGGTGGAAGCCGGACATCGGTGGGCAACCACTTACCCGGTGCTTGCAAAAGCGGACTCTGTTACCACACGGAGTCCGTACTAGCCGGCATATAACCATGCCCTGTTAAGCGTCACAGGACACAAGTGAGAGTTGTACACCGCACAGAGCGGGTGCTACGACTACCCTGGTGGTCGCCACTAACCAGCGTTTAAGGACCGTGCTGGAAAGCGCTAGTAACTGCGCATGGCGCCGCACGGATAGCCGCTGCGGTAACTGCGGAGTTGTGTCTGCACTGTCTGACGCCCACTAGCGCTAATGGAACCTGAGCTAACTGCACTGCGGCGCTAAGCAGTACTAGTACTAGCTGCTGGGACTAACTCTAAGCCCTAACTCATACACATCCGAGGAAGGGGGATAATAATCAGTCAGTCACCAGAATCATACATCCATCTTCAGACACACCCCTAAAGCAAAAGACTCAATGTCTATCATAGCGCATGGCGGGACGGCCATGCGAGCCTTTTATAGGAGCGTCCTTCCGGGACCTTCCTGGTGTTCCAATCCGAGCTGGAGAAGGACCTGAACATGTGACCTCCGATCTCCAATGGGAGATCGTCCCACGGGCATGCTCAGTGGACCGAAAGGAGGACTTAGTCCCTGGAATCATTCGCTGCTGACCAGCATGCGTTGCTATAGCTGGACCAGAGGTGGCAGCAGCAACCAAACCCACAGTGCTGGTGTGAGCAGAGCACTGGGATCGACGAATCTGCTGAGCAGGCTCCACTGCGGCTGGAGAGGAATGGGAGTCCACCGAAGGCAAAGCTCGGGATTCCTGCTGTGCAGTGCCAGGAATCCGACACCTAACACCTCCCCACATCAGAAGTAAGCAAGGACCACCAAAAAACCCTCGCAATGGCCCCACGGGTAGCCGAGATTCCAGGATGTCCACTAAGAGCTGAATCATGGAACTCCCGTAGAACCCTGAGACGAAACTGAATCGGAACAAACAGTTTATCAACCGGTTTAGAAGGAGGGACCGGTAACTGAGCCTCCCAAATCTCCCGCTCCAACCCAGACAACACATCAGCCATCACCACCCCTAGTTGACGAATGGAGGTTCGTGGGGAGATACCGGATCTAGACTCCAGGACAAGGCATCAACCTTAACATTCTTGGACCCTGGATGAAAAGTGATCAAGAACTGGAATCGGGGAAAAAAAGCGACCTACCTCAGGGTCAATCTTTTGGCAGACTCAATGTAAGCTAGGTTCTTGTGATCGGTCACCACGGTAATGAGATGAACTGCCCTCTCCAAAAAATGCTTCCATTCCTCAAAGGCCAACTTAACAGCCAAAAGTTCCCGATTGCCCACATCATAGTTCCTCTCAGCCGGGGAGAACTTCTTGGAGAAGAAGGCACAGGGTCTAAGATTGGTCAATGTGGTGGGCCCCTGGGACAACACCGCCCCCACCTCCGAGGCATCCACCTCTACAATAAATGGTTCAGGCAGATCTGGTTAAACCAGAACTGGGGCAGTCATAAAACATTTTTTCAAAGACAAAAACGCTGCCACAGCTGAGGCTGACCAATTCTTGACATCAGCCCCCTTCTGCGTCAAATCAGTGAGGGGCTTGACCACCTGCGAGAACCCCCTAATAAACCTCAGATAATAATTAGCGAATCTCAAGAAGCGTTGTAGTCATTTCAGATCTCGAGGCTGAACCCAATCCACAATAGCTTGAACCTTCTTGGGATCCATATGAAACCCCTCACCGGACACAATAAACCCCAAGAAAGACAGTTCCTGAACAAAAAATAAACATTTCTCTACTTTGGCGAAGAGCTGGTTCTCTCGGAGTCTCTGGAGAACTGCGAGAAAATGACCAATATGAGCCTACTTCTCAGATGAATAGATCAGTATATCATCTAAATAACTACAAACCGCCCAATAAAATCAGAGAACACACAATTGATGAAATTTTGAAAGACCGCTGGAGCATTTGTCAAACAGAAACGCATCACCAAGTTTTCAAACGGCCCCCCGGAGGTGAGGAACGCAGCCTTCCACTCACCCCCGTCCCGTACCCTGATCAGGTTATATGCCCCCCGCAAGTCCAACTTGGAAAACCATATTTTCCCAGACAATTGATTACACAAATCAGGAATGAGGGGAAGAGGGTATGTGTTTCTTACAGTAATCTTATAAATTTCTCGAAAGTCCAGGCATGGGCGGAGGCCACCGTCTTTTTTTTTTTTTTTTTTTTTTTTTTGACAATAAAGAATCCTGCTGCTACAGGAGATACAGACTGGCAGATGTTGTGAACTCATTTTCGGGTTTACCTCTGGCTTCTGGTGAGGGGGATGGAGCTGGCTGTGCTGACAGAGGAGTCATGAGTTCTCTATCTGGACTCCCTCTGTTGGTGACAAGAGGTAATGAAGCTGATCTAAATGGCAGAGACCGGCCACCTGAGGAGGAGGACTGCGATTGGATATCAGGAGTCTCTGATTGGATTTAAGGCAGCTGACTCCCTATTTTCTTGCTGGTGATTTCTCCTGCCTGGGGCTTCTGGTTTCCAGTTTGGTTCCTGCCTTCTCAAGCTAAGTTTTGCTCTGCTATTTTTCATTTGAGTTTCTGTCTGGTTTACTTAGTTTTTTGTGCTCAGCCAGCCCCGGCTGGGGCTGTGCTGAATTCCCATTTTGTCTCTGATTATTTCAAGGAAAAAGAAAAAAGGTCCAGCTTTGCAAATTCAAGTCCAATTTATTGTTAACCCCTTCACGACCTTTGACGCCACGTAGGCGTCATGAAAAGTCGTGCCAGAACGACCCATGACGCCTATGTGGCGTCATGACTTTAAAGCCCCCCTGCGGGTCGGGTGACCTAGGTCACTGAAAGGTCACCCGACCCGCAGATACAGGGGGCTTTGTTCTTCGCCACAGGGGGTGTGGCTTTGCCCCCACGTGGCTACGATCGCTCTGATTGGCTGTTAAAAGTGAAACAGCCAATCAGAGCGATAGTAATATTTCATCAATGAAAATTGATGAAATATTACAATCCAGCCATGGCTGATGCTGCTGTAGCATCGGACATGGCTGGAGACACTGATTCCACCACCCCCCCGGCGATCGCCCCCCCCGCAACTGAATGACAGCGGCGATCTGCCGCCGCTGTCATCATCTGCCCCCCTCCCATTCCCTCTGCTCCCCGCCAGATTCCGATAACCCCCTCACCCCCTCTCACCTCCCCCGGCACCTTCTAAGTCCCCCTGTCGCTCCCGGTGTCCGGCGGGTCTGGTTCATTGACGCCGCCATCTTAGAAAATGGCGGGCGCATGCGCAGTGCGCCCGCCCGAATCTGCCGGCTGCAGATTCTATTCTTTCATTTTGATCACTCTCACAGTGATCAAAATGAAAGAAAAAGTAAATAAACCCCCCGATTATCACCCCCATAGGTAGGCACAACTAATAAAATAAAGAAAATATTTTTATTTTTATTTTTCCATTACGGTTAGGGTTAGGGTTGAAAAGAGGGTTAGGGTTAGGGTTGGAAAGAGGGTTAGGGTTGGAAAGAGGGTTAGGGTTAGGGTTGGAAAGAGGGTTAGGGTTAGGGTTGGAAAGAGGGTTAGGGTTGGAAAGAGGGTTAGGGTTAGGGTTGGAAAGAGGGTTAGGGTTAGGGTTGGAATTAGGGTTAGGGTTGGAATTAGGGTTGGAATTAGGGTTAGGGTTGGAATTAGGGTTAGGGTTGGAATTAGGGTTAGAATTAGGGTTAGGGTTGGAATTAGGGTTAGGGTTGGAATTAGGGTTAGGCTTGTGGTTAGGGGTGTGTTGGGGTTAGGGTTGGAGTTAGAATTGAGGGGTTTCCACTGTTTAGGCACATCAGGGGGTCGCCAAACGCGACATGGTGCAACCATTGATTCCAGCCAATTTTGCGTTCAAAAAGTCAAACGGTGCTCCCTCCCTTCCAAGCCCTGCCGTGTGCCCAAACAGTGGTTTACCCCAACATATGAGGTATCAGCGTACTCAGGAAAAATTGCACAACCACTTTTCGGGACTAATTTCTCGTGTTACCCTTGGGAAAATAAAAAATTGGGGGCTAAAAAATTATTTTTGTGGAAAAAAATGATTTTTTCATTTTCACGTCTCTGCATTATAAACTTCTGTGAAGCACTTGGGGGTTCAAAGTGCTCACAACACATCTTACATACGTTCCTTGGAAGGTCTAGTTTCCAAAACGGGGTCACTTGTGGGGGGTTTCCACTGTTTAGGCACATCAGGTGCTCTGCAAACGTAATGACGACCGCAGACTATTCCATCAAAGTCTGCATTTCAAAACGTCACTACTTCCATTCAGAGCCTTGACGTGTGCCCAAACAATGGTTCCCCCCCACATATGGGGTTACAGCGTACTCAGGACAAACTGGACAACAACTTTTGGGGTTCAATTTCTCCTGTTGCCCTTGTGAAAATAAAAAATTGCGGGCTAAAAAATCATTTTTTGAGGAAAAAAAATATTTTTTATTTTCACGGTTCTGCGTTATAAACTTCTGTGAAGCACTTGGGGGTTCAAAGTGCTGCTCACCACACATCTAGATAAGTTCCTTGGTGGTCTAGTTTCCAAAATGGGGTCACTTGTGGGGGGTTTCCACTGTTTAGGCACATCAGAGGCTCTGCAAACGTAACATGATGCCCGCAGACCATTCGATCAAGTCGGTATTTCAAAACGTCACTACTTCCCTTCCGAGCCCCGACGTGTGCCCAAACAATGGTCCCTCCCCACATATGGGGTATCAGCGTACTCAGGACAAACTGGACAACAACTTTTGGGGTCCAATTTCTCCTGTTACCCTTGTGAAAATAAAAAATTGCGAGCTAAAAATTCATTTTTTGAGGAAAAAAAAAGATTTTTTATTTTCATGGCTCTGCGTTACAATCTTCTGTGAAGCACTTCGGGGTTCAAGGTGCTCACTACACATCTAGATAAGTTCCTTGGGGGGTCTAATTTCCAAAATGGGGTCACTTGTGGGGGGTTTCCACAGTTTAGGTACATCAAGGGCTCTGCAAATGAAACATGATGCCCGCAGACCATTCCATCAAAGTCTGCATACCAAAACGTCACTACTTCCCTTCCGAGCCCTGACGTGTGCCCATACAGTGGTCATCCCCCACATATGGGGTATCAGCGTACTCAGGACAAACCGGACAACAACTTTTGGGGTCCAATTTCTCCTGTTACCCTTGTGAAAAAAAAAATTGCGCGCTAAAATTCATTTTTTTTTAGGGAAAAAAATGATTTTTTATTTTCACGGCTCTGCATTATAAACTTCTGTGAAGCACTTGGGGGTTCAAGGTGCTCACCACACATCTAGATAAGTTCCTTGGGGGGTCTAGTTTCCAAAATGGGGTCACTTGTGGGGGGTTTCTACTGTTTAGGCACACAGGGGCTCAGCAAATGTAACATGACGCCCGCAGACCATTCCATCAAAGTCAGCATTTCAAAATGTCACTACTTCCCTGCTGAGCCCCAACGTGTGCCCAAACAGTGGTTCTCCCCCACATATGGGGTACCAGCGTACTCAGAACAAACTGGACAACAACTTTTGGGGTCCAATTTATCCTAGTACCCTTGTGAAAATAAAAAATTGCCAACTAAAAAAATTTCTTTTAGGAAAAAAAAAGATTTTTTATTTTCACTGCTCTGCATTATAAACTTCTGTGAATCACCTGGGGGTTCAAAGTGCTCACTATGCATCTAGATAAGTTCCTTAGGGGGTCTAGTTTCCAAAATGGGGTCATTTGTGGGGGAGCTCCAAAGTTTAGGCACACAGGGGCTCTCCAAACACGACATGGTGTCCGCTAACGATTGGAGCTAATTTTCATTTCAAACAGTCAAATGGCGCTCATTCCCTTCTGCGCCCTGCCGAGCACCAAAACAGTGCCCCCCCCCACATATGGGGTGCCAGCATACTCAGGACAATCTGGACAACAACTTTTGTGGTCCAATTTCTCCTGTTACCCTTGTGAAAATAAAAAATAGCGTGCTAAAAAATCATTTTTGAGGAAAAAAAATGATTTTTTATTTTCACTGCTCTATGTTATAAACTTTTGTGAAGCACTTGGGGGTTCAAAGTGCTCACTACACATCTAGATAAGTTCCTTAAGGGGTCTAGTTTCCAAAATGGTGTCACTTGTGGGGGAGCTCCAATGTTTAGGCACACAGGGGCTCTCCAAACACGACATGGTGTCCGATAACGATTGGAGCTAATTTTCCATTCAAAAAGTCAAATGGCGCTCCTTCCCTTCCGGGCCCTGCCGTGCACCCAAACAGTGGTTTATGACCACATATGAGGTATCGGTGTACTCAGGAGAAATTGCCCAACAAATTTTAGGATCCATTTTATCCTGTTGCCCATGTGAAAATGAAAAAACTGAGGCTAAAAGATAATTTTTGTGAAAAAAAGTACTTTTTTTTTTTTATGGATCAATTTGAGAAGCACCTGGGGGTTCAAAGTGATCACTATGCATCTAGATAAGTTCCTTGGTGGGTCTAGTTTCCAAAATGGGGTCACTTGTGGGGGAGCGCCAGTGTTTAGGCACACAGCGACTCTCCAAACGCGACATGGCAAGCGTTAAGTATTCCAGCATATTTTCCATTCAAAAAGTCAAATGGCGCTCCTTCCCTTCTGAGCCCTGCCGTGCGCCCAAACAGTGGTTTTTGACCACATATGAGGTATCGGTGTACTCAGGGGAAATTGCCCAACAAATTTTAGGATCCATTTTATCCTGTTGCCCATGTGAAAATGAAAAAATTGATGCTGAAAGAAAATTTTTGTTGGAAAAATTAAAATGTCCTTTTTTTCCTTCCATGTTGCTTTAGTTCCTGTGAAACACCTAAAGGGTTAATAATCTTCTTGAATGTAGTTTTGAGTAGCTTGAGGGGTGCAGTTTTTAGAATGGTGTCACTTTTGGGTATTTTCTGCCATATAGACCCCTCAAAGTGACTTCAAATGTGAGGTGGTCCCTAAAAAAAATGGTTTTGTAAATTTTGTTGTAAAAATGAGAAATCACTGGTCAACTTTTAACCCTTATAACTTCCTAACAAAAAAATATTTTGCTTCCAAAATTGTGCTGATGTAAAGTAGACATGTGGGAAATGTTATTTAGTAACTATTTTGTGTCACATAACTCTCTAGTTTAACAGAATAAAAATTCAAAATTTGAAAATTGCGAAATTTTTGCCAAATTTCTGATTTTTTCACAAATAAACGCAAAAATTATCGATCTAAATTTACCACTAACATGAAGCCCAATATGTCACAAAAAAACAATCTCAGAATCGCTAGGATGCGTTGAAGCGTTCCAGAGTTATTACCTCATAAAGGGACACTGGTCAGAATTGCAAAAAATGGCCAGGTCATTAAGGTCAAAATAGGCTGGGTCATGAAGGGGTTAAAAACAAGTCCAAAACAGAGCAAAAAATGGTGTTCACATGAGTAACAAGTAGTAGATTACGCGTTTCGAACAATAGCTTGTTCTTTCTCAAAACTACTTCCCCTGGGTGTTACTGCAATATATGCTCTTTACACCCAGTAAATTACAAACACATGTAATTAACCGCTCCATCTCATCTGCATCCAGACACTTCATTAATGAACACCAAAGAAGTACTGAATTTTTTCGTGTCATGGGCATTGAGAGAATAACACCACATATAAGAGGTGGAGATCTGAAAAAACGTCTTCTATCTAAATACATGCTTTCCAAATGGATTGAATGCCAGAAGAGAAATTATGTTTCATTATTGATGTTATTATTATAATTGTATTTATATATATATATATATATATATATATATATACATACACACAAAAAAACTTTAAAAAAATATATATATTTTTTTTCTTTTTCTTTTTTTTTTTTCTTTTTTGGCTCCCCCCTCTCTTCACAAAAATTGTGTTTTTCTTTGTAACATTATTTTTTATATCTCACACATGTTTCCCTCTCCCCTTTTTTTTTTTTTTTTCTCTCCCTTCACACCATGTGTTTGTAATTTACTGGGTGTAAAGAGTATATATTGCAGTAACACCCAGGGGAAGTAGTTTTGAGAAAGAACAAGCTATTGTTCGAAACGCGTAATCTACTTGTTGCTCATGTGAACACACCATTTTTTGCTCTGTTTTGGACTTGTTTTTAACAATAAATTGGACTTGAATTTGCAAAGCTGGACCTTTTTTCTTTTTCCTTGTTACTGCGTGAAGACTGCACGTGGTCCGGGCTATCCACTACACATGCCTTCAGGTGAGCTGGCTTCTTTTTCTCTTTTTGTCTGATTATTTCAGTTTGTTTTTGTCCCTGATCAGTTGATCTCTTTTGCTCTGTCTTCAGAATATACCTGAGTGCTGATATAGGGAATTGAAGTCTAGCGACTTCAGGGCTTTTTTCTATCAGACATGTTGGACATCTTTTTGGCAGGGTTTTTGGGTGATTGCAGACAGCAGCTTTCCTTTCCTATCCTTTCTAGTTAGTGTAGGCCCCATCGTTTGCTCAGCCTATCTTTCTATCTGTGTTTGTGTTTTCATCTTGTTTCACCGACAATATATGTTGGGGGCTGTCTATTGCTTTGGGGTATGCTCTGGGGCAGTTTAGAATTTCCCTTTTCTTTCTTTAGGCTTATTTAGTTCTCCGGCCGTGACGAAGCGTCTAGGACCATCGTAGGTACGCTCCACGGCTACTGCTATTTGTGTGGATAGGATCAGGGGTCTGCAATCCGCTAGTTACCAACCTCTCCGGTTTTCTGGGCTTAGCTTGCTTTTTGTTTTTCCTCCTCGGTGACTCATTCATGACAGGCAGATATGTCCCTTTCGGCGACTCTCGGATATATACTCTTTTATGGCGGCCCGCTCAGAACCCGAAAGGTTGAATAAATGGGCCTTAGGCAATTTAGCACCTGGAATCAGGTCAATGGCACAATCAAAAGGGCAATGC
Organism: Dendrobates tinctorius; assembly: GCF_039654945.1. Lineage (NCBI taxonomy): Eukaryota > Metazoa > Chordata > Amphibia > Anura > Dendrobatidae > Dendrobates > Dendrobates tinctorius. Next base: position 20,497,781 of record NW_027361682.1, read on the forward strand.
GGCGGTAAAACCTCGGTCTCACTTTCGGAGAACACATCCTCAAAGTCAATTGGGTACTCCGGAATACCCTCCAGACTGATGCATTACACAGATACAGAAATCAGACATTTATTTACACAATTCGGACCCCATTTAACAATTTCCTGGGATTCCCAATCAGTGACTGGGTTAAGACAATTCAACAAAGGGAAACCCAAAACTAAACCCGCAGGAAAATTGTCAAAAACAAAACAGGCTATAAGCTCCAAATGTACAGGGCCCACCTTGAAAATGAATTCCTCATAAATGGAACTTATCCTATCCTTGGTGAGAGGTGTGGAATCTATAGCCACAGCCTTCATGGGAGTCACCAACCTGACTGTCCCTATCTCACAATGGGCCACCAACGTTGAGTCAATTAAGTTCACTGAAGACTCACAATCCACAAAAGCCGAAGAAGGGGAAAAAAAAAAGTTGTTCACACCAAGTTCCACTTTTATCAATAATTTTAAAACTGAGAAAAAATGTACCTGAGGGTCTGGGTAACCTCGACAGCTACCCAGACCTAGGCATCTCCTGACACCTTGGAAACTGATGGACAGAAGGGACAGTCCTTTCTCCAATGTCCCGGGGCACCTCAATAGAAGCAAAGTTTGTTCTCCCTTCAACGTCTCCTCTCTCTTTCCTTCACGGAGATGGCCCCCACTTCCATGGGCTCGACAGATGGTGAGGGTTCGCATTTAACCAGAATCAAGGGAGCCTCACATTGCACCACTCCCCTCTCTCGCAGTCTGCGATCCATGCAGACGGCCTGTATATTAGCCTCCTCCAGAGAGTCGGGTGGTGGATGCAGAGCCAAACAATCCTTTAAATGATTGGAAAGCCCCCTTTGGAATAAACCTCTGAGTGCCGAGTCATTCCAAGATACCACTGGGGCCCATCGCCTATACTCAGAATAGTAGCACTCGGCAGAGAGCTTTCTCTGGGAGATAATAATCATAATCATGTCCGCAGCCTATCTCACACGATTAGGTTCATCGTAAATCAGCCCCAAAGACTCAAAGAACCGATCAACAGACATTCTCTCAGGGGTGGTAGGGGATAGGGAGAAAGCCCAAGTTTGTGGCCCCTTCCACAAAAGAGATATGACTATCCTCACCCTTTGACTCTCATCACCTGAGGACCGAGGACGAAGGGAATACAGCAATTTGCAGCCCTCCCTAAATACCCGGAATTTACCTTTTTCCCCAGAAAAGGTATCCGAGAGTTTGACAGAAGGTTCATGGGAGGGCAAGGAAACATCTGACAAACCACTGTCCTTACTGCCAGACCAAGAGGAAGCATTCTGGACAGATTTAACAGTATCAGCCAACTCTCTTTGCACCTGGCCCTCTGTTACACTAACAGATTCTGCATCATTTTGGTCAGGTTGGTCACCTGCACCAACAGAGCATGGAGCAGATCCATGAAGGAAAAAAAAGTGCCCGAAAATTAGTTTAAGGTCGGTGATAATGTGATGACACGCAGCTGGTGTCACAGGGGTTTTGCCTAGGGGGCGCTGCAGGACAGACAGAGGATGCAGACCAGCAGGAAGGTCGAGTAAACGCCGCAACGTGAAGTGAGAACAGGATCCGAGGCCAAGCTGGGAGCGCGGTGTTAGGAGGGAAGATGGGGGCAGAGCCAGCAAACAACCGGGAAGACAGAAGCTGGTCGAGGCTGTGGTACAGAGAGGAAGAGAACAGGACACTGTCAATGACAAACCAAAGGGTCAAACGCCAGACGGGAGCATGGAATCCAAAAGACAAGACGCGAGTGTAGTCAGAGATGAGCCGGTGGTCAGAAGTCAGATGGGAGCGTAGTCAGGGGCAAGCCAAGGGGTCAGGAAACCAGAGAGGACTGAACGGTACCAAAAAGGAGGATGGAAGCACAAGTCCGGGAACAAACCGGGTCATACACAGTAACGATCACACATACAGAGGAACAACGATTATAGCAGAGTAACCTGGGTCAGCTGCTCTAGACGAGTGAACGGAAATATCACCAACACCGAACCCAAGAAGTACCATAATTAAATAGCCACCCTTGAACCAGAGAGAGGTGGATTAAATTACGCAGTGCAATGAGCTCACTTCTTCATGCTGTCTACACCATCACACAAACGGCAGAAAGGCTGAAGAGGCATTCACCACTTATCATGGGAGAAGAGTGAGGAAAGTATTTATTTTCTTTGATTTTATTTCCTGGGTACAGAAGGCCGCTATTACTATGAAGAGGCACAGAGAAAGGCACTATTACTACATGGAGGGACACTGGAGGCACTATTAGTATATGGAGGCACAGAGGGGCACTATTACTATATGGAGGCACAAAGGGGGCACTAACAGTACATGAAGGCACAAAGAGGGACACTATTACTATGTGAAAGGACAGAGGAGGTCAGTTCTCTGGAGGCACAAAAGCACTCCTATGGAAGCACAAAGGGGGACATTATTACCATATGGAGACACAGATGAGGCACTATTACTGTATGGAGGCATAGAGGGGGCACTTTTACTATACAGTGGCACAGATGGGGCAATATTACTAAATAAAGACATAGCCGGGGCACTATTACTACGTGGAGGCACACATGGGGCACTTTTACCATATGGAGGCACAGACACTCTGTATGGAGTCAAAGAGTGGGCACTGATGCTATATGGAGGCACAGAGGGGTACTGTTTCTATATGAAGGTACAGCTAGAGCACTATTACTACATGGAGGGACAGAGGGGGCACTATTACTAAAGGAGGACACTATTAGTATATGGAGGCACAGATGGGGCACTATTAGTATATCTAGCCACAGATGGGGTGCTATTACTTTATGCAGTCACAGAGTGGGGTGGGCACTGCTACTATATGGAGGCATAATTACTATATGAAGGCACAATGGGCGTTTTGCAATTGTGGAAGCATAACAAGGACACTATTTCTATATGGTGGCAAAGCAGGGGCATTATTACAGTATATAGACAAAAGGTGTCATTATTACAGCTATATAGCTCCCCGTAATGGTGACTGACGTTGATCTAAACTCTATCATTTACCTCTATGGTTGTGTGCAGAGGAGCTATATATCAGAAAAAACATGTTCCAACCCCTACCAAAGGTAAATTATGAAACTGCTAAGCACAGAATCGTGGACCTAAATCATTGATGAATGTACACATTATTCCAGACCCTAGTAAATAATAATTACTAGAGATGAGCGACTTTGCCTTTTTTAGGGTCGAGTCGGGTTTCATGAAACCCGACTTTCTCAAAAGTCGAGTCGAACGAAATCGGCCAACTATAGGGAAAAGTCGGGGTCCGACTGAAACACGAAACCCAATGCAAGTCAATGAGGAAGCAAAGTCATCAGGGAGTGGAGGACAGTAAACACACCTACAGTGCCCATTTCAATGCCAACATCAATTCTTATTACTTAAGCTTGTCAACCTTAATTTACTTTATAATAATAGTTACGCATTGAAAACTGGGGGTTATTTGGCTAAAGTTGTGGGGGGGGGGTAGGGCTGGCTCCAGGTTTTCGTGTGCCCCGGGCCAAAGAGTGTCAGTGGGCCCCTTTAACATATACCACAATTCATGATGCTCCAATACGGCAGAGAAATATTGGTATAGTACAATAAAAAATACTTCACTTCTTACATGACATGACTGATATCTATTTTAAATTCTCCAATAGCTCAAAAAATGGACAGTATATTACTCCATACAGTATTATGTCCACCTCATAGTGCGCCATACAGAATAATGAGCCCCAAATATTTCTCCATTCAGAGTAATTGGTCCCATATAATGTTCCATACAGTATATGACGAGCTCCACATAATGCTACAGTATATGTTGGTCCCCATGGATGATGGGCCCAAATAATGCTCCATATATAATGGGCCCCATTTCTAATGCTCCAGTGTATAATGTGCCCCGTAAATGCTGCTCCAGTGTACGATGTCCCCCATTTGGAATGCTCCAGTATATGATGGGCCACATGGATGATGCTCCAGTGCATGATGGGCCCAAATAATGCTCCATATATAATCTGCCCCATTTAGAATGTACCAGTATATGATGGGCCCCATGGATGATGCTCCAGTGTCTTATGGGCCCAAATAATGCTCCATATCTAATGGGCCCCATTTCTAAGGTTCCAGTGTATAATGGGCCCCGTAAATGCTGCTCCAGTGTCTGATGTCCCCATTTGGAATGCTCCAGTATATGATGGACCTCATGGATGATGCTCCAGGGTATGATGGGCCCAAATAATGCTCCATATATAATCTGCCCCATTTAGAATGCTCCAGTATATGATGGGCCCCATGGATGATGCTCCAGTGTCTTAAGGGCCCAAATAATGCTCCATATATAATGGGCCCCATTTATAATGGGCCCCGTACATGCTGCTCCAGTGTCTGATGTCCCCCATTTGGAATGCTCCAGTATATGAAGGGCCAAATGGATGATGCTCCAGTGTATGATGGGCTCCATATCTCATTTTCCAGTGTATAGTGCTCCCCAAAAATTGCTCCCAACCTTTAGAAAAGTTAAATACCTCTCTTCACTGGGCACTGCTCTACTCTGGACTCCTCAGTGTCAACATCTTCCAGCTCTCTGCACTTGGACTGTTTAGGCAGAGGGCATACAGACGTGATGTCATCGCACTCTCTGACCTGAATGTCACTGTCAGGAAACGCGGAAGATGTCACGGCGGTGGAGCAGGGAGAGGTAAGTATTGCAAGTGCTGTGGCCATGAGCAAGCAGGGGGGGCCACCGTGGGCGACGGCACTGGCACAGGGCCCCTCATAGTACGCCTGTGTGTCTGACGGCAAGTGGGCCCTCCCACCAGCAGAGACACTTTTGCAAACTATGAGGGGGCCTGTGCCTGTGCCGTCACCCACGAGTATGCCCCCCCACCTTCTCAGGGAACCGGCACTTTCATCTGCACCTTCCTCTGTGTCACTGTGTAAGGTGGTGTAGTATGCAGGAAGGGGCACTTGAGTTTCATCAGAGTCAGATTCTGGCTCTGTAGAGTGAGGGGAATGTAATGCTGTGGGTGAATGTAGCAGCAGAATCATCTAGCAGTGGCTGTGCATCAGTGCACTCCTTCTCTGATTCATGTTGGACTGGGGAATTCAGGATTTGACTTGATAACCCAGGCATGGTATGTGAAAAGAGCTCCATGGAGTAATCTCAAGTGTGGTGTCATGATCCAGGACGGGGTTTCGCTTTGGCCCGTCCTGGTCAGACAGGGGGTTAATTGTTTCTGCCTCTCTCTGGCAGAGGGCGGCTAGTTAATGCTCACTGGACCTAGGTCCGGTGTCAGTTATACTCTTGCCCTCGGCTGAGTTAGTTGACCTCTCGTGTACGTGTGCCTTGAGCCTGATAACTTATTGCTTGTTTGGTTTTGATCCGGTTCTGTCCCTGTTACGAGTTCTGCCTGTCCCTCTTGTACCGCACCGCCCTCTCGTGTATGACTCTCTGCTTGTGACTTGACTATTCTCTGCTCGTCCCTTTGGTACCGCACCGCCTTCTCGTGTATGACCTCTGCTTGTCTGACCTGCGTTTTCCTCTCCTCTACTACAGTATTCCTGCAGTAGGTACATTACATCATCTGCAGTAGTAGGACGCTAAGCCCCGCCCCCTGCAGTCACATGATCGTAGGTCCTGGTACTCCTTACTATTTTCCGTGCCTCAGGTCCTGTCTGCTTAAACCTTCACTACCGTATTGGGCCCCGTGCTCTCCCGCAGTGTGGGTAAGTCACCCTGCTCAGCCGTGGTAATTGCCGACGCTGACAGGATCCTGACATTATAACTGACCGTTACCATTTTTTTTTTCTGCTCCCCTTCTCCTGTGTGTGTGATGGATCCTATGCACGCTCTTTCTAAGCAGGTAAAGCACCTGACTCAGATGTCTCAGAGACTCCTCGGGGAACAACTAGCCCGGGCTCAGTCTCAGCAGCTGATTGCTGACACTGTGCAGGGGGTTTTATCATCAGGGGCTCGGGAGGTTACAGTAATTTCCCCTGAATCTCCGGTTAAGTTACCGGATACTTTTTTCTGGAGATAGAAGGGAATTCAAAGTGTTCAAGGAGGGCTGTAAGCTTTTTTTTTCATTGAGACCACACTCTTCGGGGGATGAAAGTCAGAGAGTAGGGTCTTTTGAACTCTTGACGTTGCGCCCTAGACAAACCCTATCACATTGCATGGGTTCAGAAGTTTGTTCAAAAGGCAGCACCGCCTCTTGCGTACTTTTATGTTCATGTAAACGTCGATCAATTTGAATGGCTAATGACATGAAGTCGTTAAGATTAGAGGGGACAGGAAATCCCACCATAACATCTTTTACAGTTTCTGCCAGACCTTTCCGAAAGAAAGCTGCTAGGGCATCATTCCATTTAGTAAGGACTGCCCACTTTTGGAACTTCTGGCAATATAACTCCGCAGCATCCTGACTCTGGTTTAATGCCAATAAGGTTTTCTCAGCTTGATCAATAGCATTACGTTCATCATACAACTCCAGGGCCTGAAAAAACGCATCTACATTAGCCAGGATAGGATCTCCAGGTGTCAGAGAAAAAGCCCAATTCCGGGGATCGCCGCGCAGCAGGGAGATGACAATTTTAACCTGCTGCACCGAGCTCCCCGATGAATTAGGCTTCAAAGCAAGAAATAGTTTACAGTTATTCTTGAAATTCAAAAATTTTGACCGATCCCCCGAAAACACATCAGGAGTAGGGATCTTTGGTTCTACAGCAGATGATTAACCCCTTCACCCCCAAGGGTGGTTTGCACGTTCATGACCGGGCCAATTTTTACAATTCTGACCACTGTACCTTTATGAGGTCATAACTCTGGAACGCTTCTATGGATCCCGGTGATTCTGACACTGTTTTCTCGTGACATATTGTACTTCATGTTAGTGGTAAAATTTCATTCAAATAACTTGCGTTTATTTGTGAAAAAAACGGAAATTTGGCAAAAATTTTGAAAATTTCGCAATTTTCCAACTTTGAATTTTTATGCCCTTAAATCACAGAGATACGGCACACAAAAAACTTGATAACTAACATTTCCCACATGTTTACTTTACATCAGCACAATTTTGTAACCAAAATTTTTTTTTGTTAGGAAGTTATAAGGGTTAAAAGTTGACCAGCGATTTCTCATTTTTACAACACTATTTTATTTTTAGGACCACATCACATTTGAAGCCACTTTGAGGGGTCTATATGATAGAAAATACCCAAAAGTGACACCATTCTAAAAACTGCACCCCTTAAGGTGCTCAAAACCACATTCAAGAAGTTTATTAACCCTTTAGGTGCGTCACAGGAATTTTTTTGAATATTTAAAAAAAAATGAACATCTAACTTTTTTTCACAAAAAAAATACTTCAGGTTCAATTTTTTTATTTTACCAAGGGTAACAGGAGAAATTGGACTGCAAAAGTTATTGTGCAATTTGTCCCGAGTACGCTGATACCTGATTTGTGGGGGGGAACGATTGTTTCGGCGCATGGCAGAGCTCAGAATGGAAGGAGCGCCGCTTGACTTTTTCAATGCAAAATTGGCTGGAATTCAGATCGGACGCCATGTCACGTTTGGAGAGTCCCTGATGTACCTAAACAGTGGAAACCCCCTACAAGTGACCCCATTTTGGAAACTAGACCCCCCAAGGAACTTATCTAGATATGTGGTGAGAACTTTGAACCCACAAGGGCTTTACAGAAGTTTATAACGTACAGCGGTACAATTAAAAAATCATATTTTTTCCACAAAAATGATCTTTTCACCCCAATTTTTATTTTCCCAAGGGTAACAGGACCCTAAAAGTTATTGTGCAATTTGTCCAGAGTATGCTAATACCCCACATGTGGGGGTAAACCACTATTTGGGCGCATGGCAGAGCTCGGAAGGGAAGCAGCGCCATTTGACGTTTTTGGCTGGAATTGAGATCAGACATCATGTCGCGATTGGAAAACCCCTGATGTACCAAAACAGTGGAAACCCCCACAAATGACACCATTTTGGAAACTAGACCCCCTAAGGAACTTATCTAGATGTGTGGTGAGAACTTTGAACCCCCAAGGGCTTCACACAAGTTTATAACATAAAGCCGTACAATTAAAAAATCATATTTTTTCCACAAAAATGATCTTTTCACCCTCAATTCTTATTTTTCCAAGGGTAACAGCACCCTAAAAGTCATTGTGCAATTTGTCCTGAGTACACTGATACCCCACATGTGGGGGTAAACCACTATTTGGGCGCATGGCAGAGCTCGGAAGGGAAGCAGCGCCATTTGACGTTTTTGGCTGGAATTGAGATCGGACACCATGTCGCGATTGGAAAACCCCTGATGTACCTAAACAGTGGAAACCCCCCACAAATGACACCATTTTGGAAACTAGACCCCCTAAGGAACTTATCTAGATGTGTGGTGAGAACTTTGAACCCCCAAGGGCTTCACAGAAGTTTATAACATAAAGCCGTACAATTAAAAAATCATATTTTTTCCACAAAAATGATCTTTTCACCCTCAATTCTTATTTTTCCAAGGGTAACAGCACCCTAAAAGTTATTGTGCAATTTGTCCTGAGTACGCTGATACCCCACATGTGGGGGTAAACCACTATTTAGGCGCATGGCAGAGCTCGGAAGGGAAGCAGCGCCATTTGACGTTTTTGGCTGGAATTGAGATCGGACACCATGTCGCGATTGGAAAACCCCTGATGTACCTAAACAGTGGAAACCCCCCACAAATGACACCATTTTGGAAACTAGACCCCCTAAGGAACTTATCTAGATGTGTGGTGAGAACTTTGAACCCCCAAGGGCTTCACAGAAGTTTATAACATAAAGCCGTACAATTAAATAATCATATTTTTTCCACAAAAATGATCTTTTCACCCTCAATTCTTATTTTTCCAAGGGTAACAGCACCCTAAAAGTTATTGTGCAATTTGTCCTGAGTACACTGATACCCCAAATGTGGGGGTAAACCACTATTTGGGCGCATGGCAGAGCTCGGAAGGGAAGCAGCGCCATTTGACGTTTTTGGCTGGAATTGAGATCGGACACCATGTCGCGATTGGAAAACCCCTGATGTACCTAAACAGTGGAAACCCCCCACAAATGACACCATTTTGGAAACTAGACCCCCCAAGGAACTTATCTAGATGTGTGGTGAGCACTTTGAACCCCCCAGTCCTTCACAGAAGTTTATAACGCCCGGGCGTGAAAATAAAAAATTCGTATTTTTTCCACAAACATGATCTTTTAGTCACCATTTTTTTATTTTCCCAAGGGTAACAGGAGAAATTGGACCCCAAAAGTTGTTGTCCAATTTGTCCTGAGTATGCTGACACCCCATATGTGGGAGAAAACTACAGTATGGACACACGTCAGGGCTCGGAAGGGAAGTAGTGACGTTTTGGAATGCAGACATTGATGGAATGGTCTGCGGGTGTCATGTTGCCTTTGGAGAGCCCCTAATGTACCTAAACAGTGGAAACCCCCCACAAATGACCCCATTTTGAAAACTAGACCCCCTAAGGAACTTATCTAGATGTGAGGTGAGCACTTTGAACCCCCAAGGGCTTCACAGAAGTTTATAATGCCAGGGCATGAAAATAAAAAAATTGTATTTTTTCCACAAACATGATCAATTAGTCCCCAATTTTTTTATTTTCCCAAGGGTAACAGGAGAAATTGAACCCCAAAAGTTGTTGTCCAATTTGTCCTGAGTACGCTGACACCCCATATGTGGGAGAAAACTACTGTATGGACACACGTCAGGGCTCGGAAGGGAAGTAGTGACGTTTTGGAATGCAGACTTTGATGGAATGGTCTGCGGGTGTCATGTTGCCTTTGGAGAGCCCCTAATGTACCTAATCAGTGGAAACACCCATAAATGACCCCATTTTTGAAACGAGAACCCCTAAGGAACTTATCTAGATGTGTGGTGAGCACTTTGAACCCCCAAGGGCTTCACTGAAGTTTATAATGCCCGGGCATGAAAATAAAAAAATCATATTTTTTCCACAAACATGATTAATTAGTCCCCAATTTTTTCATTTTCCCAAGGGTAACAGGAGAAATTGGACCGCAAAAGTTGTTGTCCAATTTGTCCTGAGTACGCTGACACCCCATATGTGGGAGAAAACTACTGTATGGGCACACGTCGGGTCTCGGAAGGGAAGTAGTGACGTTTTGGAATGCAGACTTTGATGGAAAGGTCTGCGGGTGTCATGTGCGTTTGGAGAGCCCCTGATGTACCTAAACTATTGAAACTCCCAACAAGTGACCCCATTTTGGACACTAGACCCCCCCACGGAACTTATCTAGATGTGTGGTGAGCACTTTGAACCCCCAAGTGCTTCACAGAAGTTTATAACGCTCGGACGTGAAAATAAAAAAATCATTTTTTTCCACAAAAATGATATTTTTGCCCCCAATTTTTTATTTTCTGAAGGGTAACAGGAGAAATTGGACCCCAAAAATTGTTTTGCAATTTGTCTTGAGTAGGCTGATACCCTACATGTGGGGGTAAAACACTGTTTGGGCGCATGGCAGAGCTTGGAAGGGAAGGAGCACCATAGGACTTTTTCAACTCAGAATTGGCTGGAATTGAGATCAGACGCAATGTTGCATTTGGAGAGCCCCTGATGTGCCCAAACAGTGGAAACCCCCAATTCTAACTCCAACCCGAACCCCAACACACCTCTAACCCTAATCTCAGCCCTAACCCAAGCCCTAACCCTAGCCCTAGCCCTAACCCTAACCCTAACCCTAGCCCTAACCCTAACCCTAGCCCTAACCCTAGCCCTAACCCTAGCCCTAATGGAAAAATGGAAATAAATACATTTTTTTAATTTTATTATTTTTCCCTAACTAAGGGGGTGATAACGGGGGGTTTGATTTACTATTTATGGCGGTTTTTATTTTTGGCAGCTGTCGCACGCTAAAAGACGCTTTTTATTGTAAAAATAGTTTCTGCATCACCACATATTGAGAGCTATAATTTTTCCGTATTTTGACCCACCGAGTCATGTGAGGTCTTATTTTTTGCGGGACGAGTTGACGTTTTTATTGGTACCATTTTCGGGCATGTGACATTTTTTGATCGCTTTTTATTCCGATTTTTGGGACACAGAATGAACAAAAACCAGCGTTTCATGAATTTCTTTTGGGGGAGTGCGTTTACACCGTTCCGCGTGCGGTAAAATTGATAAAGCGGTTTTATTCTTCGGGTCAGTATGGTTACAGCGATATCTCATTTAGGTCGTTTTTTTATGTTTTGGCGCTTTTATGCAATGAAAACTATTTTATATAAAAAATAATTATTTTTGCATCGCTTTATTCTGCGAGCTATAACTTTTTTATTTTTTCGCTGATGATGCTGTGTGGCGGCTCGTTTTTTGCGGAACAAGATGACGTTTTCAGCGGTACCATGGATATTTATATGCGTCTTTTTGATCGCGCGTTATTACACTTTTTGTTTGGCGGTATGATAATAAATCATTATTTTTTGCTTCGTTTTTTATTTTTAATTTTTTAGGGGTTCGCTAAAGGGGTTAACTAATGGGACAGTTTTATAGGGCGGGTCGTTACGGACGCGGCGGTAATGAAGGGAGGTAATGAAGCTGATCTAAATGGCAGAGACCGGCCACCTGAGGAAGAGGACTGCGATTGGACATCAGGAGTTTCTGACTGGATTTAAGGCAGCCAACTCCCTAGTTTCTTGCTGGTGATTTTTCCTGACTGTGGCTTCTGGTTTCCAGTTTGGTTCTTGCCTTCTTAAAGCTAAGTTTTCTCTGCTATTGTTCATATGAGTTTTTGTCTGGTTTATTTGGTTTTTGTGTTCAGCCAGCCCTGGCTGGGACTGGGCTGAATCCCCATTTTGTCTCTGATCAGTTGATCTCTTTTGCTCTGTCTTCAGAATATACCTGAGTGCTGATATAGGGAATTGAAGTCTAGCGACTTCAGGGCTTTTTTCTATCAGACGTGTTGGACATTTTGGCAGGGTTTTTTGGGTGATTGCAGACAGCAGCTTTTTTTTCCTGTCCTTTCTAGTTAGTGAGGGCCCCATCGTTTGCTCAGCCTATCTTTCTATCTGTTTGTGTTTTCATCTTGTTTCACCGACAATACATGTTGGGGGTTGGCTTTTGCTTTGGGGTCTGCTCTGGAGCAGTTTAGATTTTCCCTTTCTTTCTTTAGGCTTATTTAGTTCTCCGTCCGTGACGAGGCATCTAGGACCACCGTAGGCACGCTCCATGGCTACTGCTAGTTGTTGTGGATAGGATCAGGGGTCTGCAATCCGCTAGTTACCAACCTCTCCGGTTTTCTGGGCTTAGCTTGCTTTTTGTTTTTTCCTCCTCGGTGACTCAGTCATAACAGTAGCGGTCATTATGTCTCTGTTAAGGGGAGCTCCCCAGGCTTGGCCTTTCTCCCTTCCTACCACTGCCCCTGAGCGTATGACTGTGGATGCATTTTTTGAGGCCTTGGGGCATATTTATGATGAGCCTGTTCGGATGCGTATGGCTGAGGATAGGGTGATGAGTGTGTGTCAAGGGAAGCACTCAGCCGAGTGGTTCTGCTCAGAGTTCAGACGCTGGGCTGCTGAGGTCTGCTGGAATGATGCCGCCCTCCAGGGTTTGTTCCGTAGAGGCCTGTCTGAACATCTAAAAGATGCCTTGGCCCTCCACCCTCCGCCTGATTCCCTGGAGGAGGCTATGACACAAGCCGTCCGAATGGATCGCAGGCTACGGGCCAGGGGAGGGATGCAGGTTGAAACCCCATTATTTTCTCAAGGTTGGGGAGCCAGTCTTACATTGGAAACCATGTAGATGGAAACCATCGACTTCAAGGAGAAAGGAAAGAGACAACGGCCCTTGGGAAAGTGCTGTTTTTTCTGTGGGGATTCCGGACATTGGAAAAAGGATTGCCCTTCTTGTCCACCAACCTGCAAGCGACTGAGCCCGGGTGATTGTCGTGGAGGTCACCCAGGCTCTCCGGTAACCTTTTCTCCATTTTCTAAAATGTTGTTACAAGTGGAACTTTGTTGTGGGAGTGTCTCCACAACCACTTCTGCTTTCGTGGATTGTGGATCGTCGTTGAACTTTATTGACTCTGACTTGGTGTCCAGGTGTAAGTTAGGGACAGTTAGGTTGGAGACTCCTATTCACGTTGTTGCCATTGACATAACACCACTGGCTAAGAATGACGTCATATTTCGTACAGAAGAGTTTCTCCTTAAAGTGAGTTCCTTGCACCAGGAACATATTTCATGTTTTGTTATGGACAACCTGCCTGTGGGACTGGTGTTGGGGTTCCCCTGGTTACAATTACATAATCCTGTGATAAATTGGGAATCTCGGGACATTGTTAAATGGGGTCCCTATTGTTCTGAAAAATGTCTTGTTACTGTGCCTGTGTCGTCCGTGGGTCTGGAAGGTATTCCGGAGTACCTAAAAGACTATACGGACGTTTTCTCTGAAAAAGAGGCTGAGGTTTTACCACCACACCGCCCATTTGATTGTGCCATTGACCTGGTTCCAGGTGCTAAATTGCCCAAGACCCGCTTGTATAACCTTTCGGGTCCAGAACGGGCTGCGATGAAGGAATACATTTCCGAGAGTCTCCGTAAGGGACACATTCGTCCTTCTGTTTCTCCCATGGCGGTGGGGTTCTTTTTCGTAAAGAAAAAAGATGGTGGTTTACGCCCATGCCTCGATTTTCGTGAGTTAAATAAGATAATTGTGAGAAATACGTATCCCCTCCCACTTATTCCTGATTTATACAACCAGTTGTCCGGAGATAAGTGGTTTTCGAAATTAGATCTACGGGGAGCGTATAACCTTATCCGAGTCCGGGAAGGAGATGAGTGGAAAACTGCTTTTCTCACTACTGAAGGTTGTTTGAAAATTTGGTCATGCCTTTCGGTCTGACCAATGCTCCAGCAGTCTTCCAAAATTTCATAAATCATGTGTTCTCTGATTTTATTGGACGTTTTATGGTGGTGTATTTGGATGACATATTGATCTACTCTCCTGATAAACAGGCTCACATTGGTCATGTTCGGGCAGTTCTCCAAAGGCTTCGGGAGAACTGTCTCTTTGCTAAACTAGAGAAATGTTTATTTTTTGTTCAGGAACTGTCTTTTCTGGGGTTCATTGTGTCTGCTGAAGGGTATCGCATGGATCCTAATAAGGTGCAGGCCATTGTCGAGTGGGTTCAACCTTGTGATTTGAAGGCTCTGCAGCGTTTCCTAGGATTCGCCAATTATTATCGCAAATTTATAAGGGGGTTCTCACAGGTGGTTAAACCCCTCACAGACATGACTCAAAAGGGGGCCGATATCAAGAATTGGTCAGCCGCAGCGATAGCGGCGTTTCAGTTTTTAAATAAATGTTTCATGTCTGCTCCGGTTCTTATTCAACCGGACCCGTCTGAACCATTTATTGTTGAGGTGGACGCCTCAGAGGTGGGGGTGGGGGCGGTATTGTCCCAGGGACCCGCCACTTTGACCAATTTGAGACCTTGCGCCTTTTTCTCAAAGAAATTCTCCCCTGCGGAGAGAAACTATGATGTTGGGAATCGAGAACTTTTGGCCGTAAACTTGGCCTTTGAAGAATGGAGGCATTTTTTGGAGGGGGCTGTCCATCGTATAACCGTAATTACGGACCACAAAAACCTAGCTTACATTGAGTCAGCTAAAAGGTTGACTCCCAGACAGGCTAGATGGTCACTTTTTTTTTCCCGATTCAACTTCTCGATCATTTTTCGGCCAGGATCCAAAAATGTCAGAGCTGATGCCTTGTCCCGCAGTCTAGATCTGGTGTCCCCCCCGAACCTCCATCCTTCAGCCTGGGGTGGTGGTGGCAGGTGTTTCTAATATGTTGGAACGGGACATTCGGGAAGCCCAGTCTCTTGCACCTCCGGCTAAGCCGGTGGATAAACTTTTCGTGCCAGCTCAGTTTCGTCTCAAGGTCCTCCGGGAGTTCCATGACTCAGTTCTGGGTGGCCATCCAGGGATCTCGGCTACCCGGAAAGCCAATGCTAGAGTATTCTGGTGGTCTTATTTAGCCTCTGATGTTGGGGAATATGTGTCTGCATGTGATGTTTGTGCCTGTGCAAAAACCCCCCACAACCGGCCGGCCGGGGAATTGGTACCACTGCCAATTCCTGAGAGACCATGGACTCATTTGTCCGTGGATTTCATCACCAACCTTCCCCCCTCCAAGGGTAATTCCATCGTTTGGGTTGTGGTGGACAGGTTTAGTAAGCAGGCACATTTTGTACCTTTGGCAGCTCTACCTAATGCAGAAACATTGTC
The DNA here is from genome assembly GCF_039654945.1 of Dendrobates tinctorius. Classification (NCBI taxonomy): domain Eukaryota; kingdom Metazoa; phylum Chordata; class Amphibia; order Anura; family Dendrobatidae; genus Dendrobates; species Dendrobates tinctorius. The sequence goes on from NW_027361682.1 coordinate 20,513,138, forward strand.
CAGATTGTTTGTTGAGCATGTGGTGTGGTTGCATGGGGTACCCTTGAATGTGGTGTCTGATAGAGGAGTGCAATTTGTTTCCAGATTTTGGAGGGCTTTTTGTAAGAGGTTGGGTATTGGTCTGTCCTTTTCATCCACTTATCATCCAGAGACTAATGGGCAGACTGAGCGGACCAATCAGTCTCTGGAGCAAATTCTGCGTTGCTTGACCTCAGCCTGACAGTATGATTGGTGTTCAGTGTTACCGTTGGCCGAGTTTGCGTTTAACAACCGCATTAACCAGTCTACGGGTACATCTCCCTTTTTCTGCAACTATGGGTTTCATCCTCATTTTGGAGAATTTTCCCGTTTGAACCCTGGGTGTCCTGGGGCGGATGAGACTATCCAGCGGTTGGGGGAGGTATGGCGGGAGGTCCAGAGTAACATTACGAAGGCCCAGGATAAATTTAAATTTTTTGCAGACAAAAAATGATCCGCGGGACCGGTGTTTCAGATTGGGGATAAGGTATGGTTATCTACCAAGAATAAAAGGCTCAAGGTCCCTTCTGCGAAGCTTGGACCTAAGTTTATAGGTCCCTATGAAATTACCAAAGCGGTTAACCCGGTGGCTTTTCGGTTGCGTCTCCCGCCATCTCTACGGATCCCCAATGTTTTCCATAGTGCCCTTTTGAAACCTGTGAGGTCCGTTGGGGAGGGATCATCAGCTTCCCCGCCACCGGTTTTGGTAGACTGGCAGTCTGAGTACGAGGTGGAACGAATTGTCGACTCTAGGTTGGTCCGTCGTGCCCTTCAATATCTGGTACATTGGAAAGGCTACGGTCCTGAAGAATGGTCGTGGGTTCCTGCTCGATCGGTGCATGCGGATCGGTTGGTCCGGGCCTTTCACGCCAAGTATCCTGAGAGACCGGGGGGTCCATTGGCCTCCCATTGAGAGGAGGGTACTGTCATGATCCAGGACGGGGTTTTGCTATGGCCCATCCTGGTCAGACAGGGGGTTAATTGTTTCTGCCTCTGGCAGAGGGCGGCTATTTAATGCTCACTGGACCTAGGTCCGGTGTCAGTTATACTCCTGGCCTCAGCTGAGTTAGTTGACCTCTTGTGTACGTGTGCCTTGTGCCTGATAACTTGTTGATTGTTTGGTTTTGATCCGGTTCTGTCCCTGTTACGAGTTCTGCCTGTCCCTCTTGTACCGCACCGCCCTCTCGGGTATGACTCTCTGCTTGTGAATTGACTATTCTCTGCTCGTCCCTTTGGTACAGCACCGCCTTCTCGTGTATGACCTCTGCTTGTCTGACCTGCGTTTTCCTCTCCTCTACTACAGTATTCCTGCAGTAGGTACATTACATCATCTGCAGTAGTAGGACGCTAAGCCCCGCCCCCTGCAGTCACATGATCGTAGGTCCTGGTACTCCTTACTATTTTCCGTGCCTCAGGTCCTGTCTGCTTAAACCTTCACTACCGTATTGGGCCCCGTGCTCTCCCGCAGTGTGGGTAAGTCACCCTGCTCAGCCGTGGCAGTTGCCGACGCTGACAGGATCCTGACATGTGGGCTGCAGAATCCTTCACTTTTGGTGGGGGTGAAGGACACAAGGAAAGGGGTTGTTCCTGACCAGAAGCCTGCACTAACGACTCAGTGCTTGCATTTTTTAACCTTCAGAAGAGGAGGCAATAGAGCTGGAGGCTGTTTCGGCAATGTAAGTCAAAACCAGTTCCTGATGCTCCGGCTTTAAAAGCGGTTTACCTACTCTCAGAAAAGGGAGCCTTCCAGGCCTTCCGGAGCCAGACCATGCCGCAGTCTCAGCACCTCCTGCCTTAGCTGGTATTGTACTTTAGGCACTACCAGCAGATGCACCACCACCACCATCAGTACCAGCTACCCATCCACGCCCACGTCTGCGGCCTCTTAAACCATACTTCCTAATTTTTGTGAAAATGGACCCAATATACCAGCCGATATATGGTACTGAAGAAAAACAAAAAAACTGAAGTGGAGTAGATTTTAATGACATGCATGATGTAAAAGCATGTTCCCACTGGCCATAAAAGCAAGGAAAACCAAAGGAAAAAACAATGTGTATATACCCTAATGAAAATAAATAAGTAAAAAAGCAACAGTGTTTACCAAGTACCCTATGTTATTTAATGCACTTGCTTTTTTACTTATTTATTTTCATTAGGGTATATACAGTCATATGTAAAAGTTTGGGCACCCCTATTAATGTTAACCTTTTTTCTTTATAACAATTTTGGTTTTTGCAACAGGTATTTCAGTTTCATATATCTAATAACTGATGGACTCAGTTATATTTCTGGATTCAAATGAGGTTTATTGTACTAACAGAAAATGTGCAATCTGCATTTAAACAAAATTTGACCGGTGCAAAAGTATGGGCACCCTTATCATTTTCTTGATTTGAACACTCCTAACTACTTTTTACTGACTTTCTGAAGCACTAAATTGGTTTTGTAACCTCATTGAGCTTTGAACTTCATAGCCAGGTGTATCAAATCATGAGAAAAGGTATTTAAAGTGGCCACTTGCAAGTAGTTCTCCTATTTGATTCTCCTATGAAGAATGGCATCATGGGCTCCTCAAAACAACTCTCAAATGATCTGAAAACAAAGATTATTCAACATAGCTTTTCAGGGGAAGGATACAAAAAGTTGTCTCAGAGATTTAACCAGTCAGTTTCCACTGTGAGGAACATAGTAAGGAAATGGAAGAACACAGGTACAGTTCTTGTTAAGCCTAGAAGTGGCAGGCCAAGAAAAATATCAGAAAGGCAGAGAAGAAGAATGGTGAGAACAGTCAAGGACAATCCACAGACCACCTCCAAAGACCTGCAGCATCATCTTGCTGAAGATGGTGTCACTGTGCATCGGTAAACAATACAGCGCACTTTGCACAAGGAGAAGCTGTATGGGAGAGTGATGCGAAAGAAGCCGTTTCTGCAAGCACGCCACAAACAGTCGCCTGAGGTTTGCAAAAGCACATTTGGACAAGCCAGTTACATTTTGGAAGAAGGTCCTGTGAACTGATGAAACAAAGATTGAGTTGTTTGGTCATACAAAAAGTTGTTATGCATGCGCTGTATTGTTGACCGATGCACAGTGACACCATCTGCAGCAAGATGATGCTGCAGGTCTTTGGAGGTGGTCTGTGGATTGTCCTTGACTGTTCTCACCATTCTTCTTCTCTGCCTTTCTGATATTTTTCTTGGCCTGCCACTTCTGGGCTTAACAAGAACTGTACCTGTGTTCTTCCATTTCCTTACTATGTTCCTCACAGTGGAAACTGACTGGTTAAATCTCTGAGACAACTTTTTGTATCCTTCCCCTGAAAAGCTATGTTGAATAATCTTTGTTTTCAGATCATTTGAGAGTTGTTTTGAGGAGCCCATGATGCCACTCTTCATAGGAGAATCAAATAGGAGAACTACTTGCAAGTGGCCACTTTAAATACCTTTTCTCATGATTTGATACACCTGGCTATGAAGTTCAAAGCTCAATGAGGTTACAAAACCAATTTAGTGCTTCAGGAAGTCAGTAAAAAGTAGTTAGGAGTGTTCAAATCAAGAAAATGATAAGGGTGCCCATACTTTTGCACCGGTCAAATTTTGTATAAATGCAGATTGCACATTTTCTGTTAGTACAATAAACCTCATTTGAATCCAGAAATATAACTGAGTCCATCAGTTATTAGATATATGAAACTGAAATACCTGTTGCAAAAACCAAAATTGTTATAAAGAAAAAAGGTTAACATTAATAGGGGTGCCCAAACTTTTACATATGACTGTACATATATACACATTGTTTTTTCCTTTGGTTTTGCTTGCTTTTATGGCCAGTGTGAACATGCTTTTACATCATACATGTCATTAAGATATATTGTACTGCATCAGAAGAGTACAGCTTTATACAGTGTAGGGGTTATTGTAAATCTCTGTATATATTTCATGAGTCAGACACAGACGCTCACAAGGTAAGTATGAATTGGACAATATTATAAAAAGTTGAAAAAGGGTACAGTAACACCAGATACCAGGTATATATAGTCTAGTTTAAACATTCTAAATCTCAGCATATATTTCAGGAGGCAGACACAGACGCTCTCAGGCCCAGTATGGATTCGACAAGAATATAGAAAGTTGAGAAAGGGTACAGTATCACCTGATACCAGGTATATCCGTATATATTTCCAGAGTCATAAACAGACTCTCACTGTCTCAGTATGGATTAGACCAGAATATAAAAAGCAGTAAATGGGTAATGTATCACAAGCGTAGAGCTGTATACAGTGTTGGGGTAATTTTTAAATCTACATATATAGTTCAGGAGTAACACACATACACTCACACGCTCATTATGGATCACTCCATAATCTAAAAAGAAGATCTGCAAGAAAGATTATTTCTTGCAGATCTTCTTTTTAGATTATGGTGTGATCCACATGTGGGCCAATGTTCAAGGTGTCAATGATACACTTAGAGTGGTGGGTGGAGGAGGACTTTCTGGCAGAAAGGGTACTGTAGCAACAGATACCAGGTATATATAGAATAGTGAAAATAAAAAAAATCTCCATATATATTTCAGGAGGCAGACACAGATGCTCTCAGGGCCAGTATGGATTTGACAAGAATATAGAAAGTTGAGAAAGGGTACAGTATCACCTGATACCAGGTATATCCATATATTTCCAGAGTCAGAAACAGACTCTCACTGGCTCAGTATGCATTAGACCAGAATACAAAAAGCAGTAAATGGGTAATGTATTACAAGCGTAGAGCTGTATACAGTGTTGGGGTAATTTTGAAATCTACATATATATTTCAGGAGTAACACACAGACTCTCACAGGCTCAGTATGGATCACACAATAATATAAAAAGAAGATCCGCAGGAAATAATCACACATGTGGGCCAATGTTCAAGGTGTCAATGATGCACTTAGACTGGTGGGTGGAGGACTCTCTGGCACAAAGGGTATTGTATCAACTGATACCAGGTATATATAGTATAGTGAAAATAGAAAAAAATCTATATATGTATTTCAGGAGGCAGGCACAGATGCTCTCAGGACCAGCATGGATTAGACAAGAATGTAGAAAGTTGAGAAAGGGTACAGTATTACCAGATACCAGGTATATATAACATAGTTTCAACATTCTAAATCTCTGTATATATTTCAGGAGACAGACACAGACTCTCTCAGGCTCAGTATGGATTCGACAAGAATGTAGAAAGTTGAGAAAGGGTACAGTATCACCAGATACCAGGTATATATAGCATAGTTTAAACATTCTAAATCTCCTTATATATTTCCGTAGTCACCCTCAGACGCTCACCCCGTATGGATTTCACCGTAATACAAAATGTCTAACAAAGGTACTGTATATCACAAAATAAGAGGTGTATATAGTATAGGGTAAAATTTTTATCTCCGTATATAGTGAAGGAGTGAACCACACACACTCACCCAGTATGGATTATACCGTAAGAAAAAAATTTGAACTAAGGTACTGTATCAGCAGATAGCAGGTGTATATAGTGTAAGTGAAAATGTAATTGTCCCTATAAATTTCCTGAGTCACATACAGATAATCAGCATGTATTTCTCCGTGATACCAGCCGGGACACGGTACTGTGTGAGGAGTGTACAGCTCTATATGGTGTGGGAAATAATGAACATTCGTTTACTGTGCCGAAAAAAAGAATAAAAGTAGGAGTGCTGTGTAAAAAGCAGTCTGCACAGCAGTGTACACAAAGAAATAGTGCTATAAGGCAGGCTAATAATCAACGCTGCTTTGCACAAGAAAATCCTCCCTGTCACTGGCAGGCAGACTAATAACTAGCGCTGCTACACACTAGAAAATCCTCCCTGTCACTGGCAGGCAGCCTAATAACTAGCGCTGATGCACACAAGAAAATCCTCCCCTGTCACACCACAGTAACTGTACACAACAATTGCGTTCTGCACAAGCACATAATAACTTCTTTTCACAGGCCTAAGTCTCCCTAATGTTAAACAGCATCTCCAACCTCTCCCTACTGCAGTGATGGTTAGAAGAAAAATGGTGGTCGGCGGTGAGGGCTTTTATACACACTCCATATATCCAGTATTTCAGGAGTCACCCTCAGGCGCTCACTCAGTCAGTATGGATTTAACCGTAATCCAAAATGTAGAAAAAAGGTACTGTATCAGCAGATACCAGGTGTATCCAGTCTAGGGCTAATTGTAAATCTCCGTCTATATTTCCAGAGTCAGACACAGACACTCACAGGCTCAGTATGGATTACACCAGAATATAAAAAAGAAGAAAAAGGGAAATGTATTCGAAGCATACACCAGTGTACAGTGTTGGGGTACTTTTAAATATTCGTATATATTTCAGTATCAGTAAGCCAGTCCAGACTCTCCGCTACAGGAAACTAGATGGTTACAAGTACAGAAGGAAAGTCGAGTGATTGCTGAAATTTGGAAATTACTAATCATAGGAAAACCTCCCGGGAGATTTCACAGAGGTGATGCTGACCCTCAATTACTTTGTCTGTGGAGACAGTGAAAACGGTTCTTTGTGAAGAAAGGTTTGCTGTATCGCAGTAGCGTGGATCCCATGACCGTAATTCGTCTCCATCAAATTGTGATCACAGGGAGAGATTTAGACATGGTCCTCACTACCTATCATGATCTGTCTGGTCACTTTGGAGTGCAAAAGACAGAAGCCACAAGCCTTTGGCGATTCTATTGGATTGGCATGAGAGGAGACATTGTAAAATGGTGGTAGTAATGTCACACGTCTGTGACTAGGAAAACTGTGAAAGCTGATCATAAAGCACCACTGCATCCGATTGTGAGTCAACATCCATTACGAATGGTAGCCATTGATCATCTGAAGGTAGAGGCCAGCAGGACAGGCCATAGCTACATATTAACCATCATCGATCAGTTCACCAAGTTTGTAGTGGCCGTCCCTGTGAAGGATTTCACAGCCCAGACTAAACAGCAGTGGAGCAGGGAGAGGTAAGTATTGCAAGTGCTATGGCTGCCACAAAATTCCAGCCATTATCACTGGCTACCTTGCCTGGCTCAAGATGTAGACTGCCCAACCATGACTTAGTTTGTCGCTGCAAGTAGTCGGCCAGTACTTCCGCAGTGTGTCTGTTGTCGCCCAAAGTCATCATCTTTAAAACAGCCTGCTGCCACTTAGCACTAGCTGTTCGATAGTGGGACACCTCGTGGGCAATACTGGCAGCCGCGGATGGAGTGCTCGTGCGACTGCGCTCTGTCGACGAGCTTTCGCTTCTGGAGGAGGAGGAGGCTCGAACGCCTACAGCCAACTGTTTCCTAGACCGTGGGCTAGGTAGCACTGTTCCACCGCCAATGTCCCCTGTGGAGCCTGCATCCACCACATTAACCCAGTGCGCAGTGATGGACACGTAACGGCCCTGGACATGCCTACTGGACCATGCTTCTGTTGTGAAGTGCACCTTTCCACTCACTGATCGTTTGCATGAAAAATGCGGTCTTTCACATGCAGGTGGAGGGCAGGGATGGCTTTTTGAGAAAAGAAGTGTCGACTGGGTAGGTCATAGCATGGGACAGCGTAGGCCATGAGCTCTCGGAACGCTTCGCTTTCAACAAAACGGAAGGGCATTATCTCTAATGAGATCAGTTTGGCAATGTAGTGTCTGCTAGGGTGAGCTGGACTTTAGAGCTGCATATGGGGGAACTAGCGGTGGACCTGATGGACCGAGAGGGGGTTTGTGATGGTGATGGTGGCCTAGATTCAGTTTTTCGTAGCCAAAACAAAATGATTCCAACTGCTTTGCCATTGCGATGACACCTCAACATTTCTTGCTGGTGGTGTGCTTACCGGTGGGCTTTCAGTGGGGTAAGCGATGGTGCATTGCTGGATACCTTCAGACGGAGCAGGTGCACATGTGCTACCTGAGGTTTTGTAGTCCGTCCACGCTTGCAAGTGCATGGTAGTTAAATGTGTAAGCATGCAACTGGTATTCAAATTTCTGAGATTTTTACCTTGGCTAAAGGTCCTTCTGCACTTCTTACAGATAACCTTTGCCTCATCAATAGGATTTTGGTTAAAAAAAGTGCCGCACTGCACTCTTCGTACTATGGTATAAATTTGCAGGCCTTGCCCGCTGTGCTAATTTGACCGTCTGGCCAAGCTGTCCTGCAACTTTGGTTTGGTTTTTTTTAAACAAGTTTTTGTACAGCTATGGTCCTGCCTGATAGCCGCTGCTGCGATGTCGATGCCTGCTGCGGATCCTTCTCCTCTTATGAGCTATTGCCAGCGCTACCCTCTTCCCCCAATGGATGCCAATCCGGGTCAACAACTGGGTCATCCATCACCTCCTCTTCAATTTCATCTGGACCTTCTCTGTGTCTCCGTGTAAGGTGGTATAGTATGCGGGAAGGGGCACCTGAGTTTCATCAGGGTCTGATTCAGGCTCACTAGACTTCGAGGGAAATGTATTGCTCTGGGTCAATGTACCAGCAGAATCATCTAGCAGTGGCTGTGCATCAGTGCACTCCATGTCAGATTCATGCTGGACTGGGGAATTCAGGATTTGACTTGATAACCCTGGCATGGTATGTGAAAAGAGATCCATGGAGTTATCTGAAGTGTGGCCTGCCGCATCCTTCACTTTTGGTGGGGGTGAAGGACACAAGGAAAGTTGTTCCTGACCAGAAGCCTGCACTGACGACTCAGTGCTTGCAGTTTTTGAAACTTCAGAAGAGGAGGCAATAGAGCTGGATGCTGCTTTGCCAATGTAAGCCAAAACCTGTTCCTGATGCTCTGGCTTTGAATGCGTTTTACAGGGCTTGGTTTGCAGGGGAAGGGAGCAATCCTGTTTATCAGGAGCTCCTGGTATTCCCCTATTTAAGCCTGTAAAAGCGTACTAAAAGCAGAATTTTGGATTTTGGAACATGCCTGGAGTAAGAAAGAAGGAAGAAATTCAGGATCCGATGAAGAAAATCTTTATTGATGGCCAAAGAAGCTCACTGAGAAGATCCGAGGTAGACCTCCTCTCCCCCAGAGCAAAACAACTTAACCAGCCATCTGGAGCTACAGCGTCTGAACAAGCGAGATAGAAGCCGACGGCTCAGGAGGCTCTGGGAAATCCCCAGGCTGCGGGCACGAAGAGGAGTCTACAGGCCACAGCAAATGTGCCGGAGGAGACATGCTGGCAGCAGCGTTGGGAGACCGTTGGAAGGCGCGACTCAGGAAGACCGCCGGTTAAAGCTGTAACGTCATCATTGTCAGCGCTGGTCCTGAGTGGCGGTAAGCCTGCTGCTGGGCAGGACACAGGGAGCCGGAGGTCAGGAGGAGTGGTGTTATCTGCAGCGGCGGGGATGGAAGCAGGCGGTAGCCCGGGGAAGGTGGCGGTATACACTTAAAATCCAAAGCCAGTGACAGCGGGTGCAGGCGGGAACCCGGGACACGCAGCGGTGAACTCTACAGAGGATGCAGGAGCAGCCAGGAGCCCAGGAGAGGCAGCGGTGGACTCATCAGCGGCTGGGAATCCAGGAGAAGCGGCGGTAAATTCATCAGGGGTGCATGAATAATCGTTGACAGCTGCAGGGAGAGGCTTGAGGTTTGCGGTGGAGATGGGGAGTGAAGGCAGCGCGTAGCAGCAGAGGAGACAAGGTGGTGGAGATGCTGTAGATCAGAGGAGGGAGAAACTGCATCCTCCATACTGGCCAAGATTTGGTGGCTTAGGGGAGAATTGTCACATATTGGACTTAGCAGTGCTTAAAGAGGAAAATCATTATGATCGTAACGCAATTTCTGTATGGCAAAACCCTGGCAGATCCCTTTCACCCAAATTGATTGCTGATGGCAGGCTCATGTACAATGCACCGGTGTTTGTCCCGGGGAGGAATTGGGAGAATGATAATAGGATATGGTAAGTGGAGAAAGAAGAAGGCTGTAATCGTCAATTCTAAAAGGGCATAATAACACAGATAATTTATCAGACCACTCATATAACTCATATAAGTCATACAATTCACTTGAAGATTTGCATAGTGTACATTCGGCGGAATTTATGGAGGGTATGGGGTCACCTGAATCTGGGGGAAGTGACATATCTGTTGACATGGATTATGAGGAATCTAATTCCTCAGGCTCAATCTCTGATATTGTCAAACATGACAACTGTAACTGTGATTATGAGTCTGGAGAAAATTATACCACCCAAATTGATATAGATTATTGGGATCATGAGAAGCCATACAACAATGGAAGGCATAATACTTCTAAGACATCATTAATTGAAGAAATACCTGCTTCAGATGAATACCCTACAGAGGGGTTTAGGGCTAGAATGCTCAAAGCTTTGTTAAAATCCATGTTTTGTTTTTTTTGGGGAAAAAAAAAACATTAGAGATAATATTCCGAAACACTGATTGATTTAAAAGCAAAAAACACAGGCTCTAAGCAAGCTAAGGCCTCCGAAGCTTTAATAAAAAAGCTATTACAAAAGACACTATTACTATTTGTAGAAGATTGTCATTTGAATGCTATCGAAATTTCAGACAGTCCTTCTCATGACTACAATAGGGTTAAATCTCCTTATTCAGAATATGCGTCTCTATGTGCTGGGGTAATTAAGATTTTAGTTACAGTTACAGAATCCATGTGGAAAATTCAAAAGGACATACAGTATATTCCTTTACAAACAGTTTGGCCGCATATGAAGATTTTAAAAGGAGAAACAATATCAAGATTATGGATGGTCCACGAAAAAGTCCCGTCCTTCCACTTGAAAAGCTCAATTTCTTCTATGATTCACCCCACTATTCCAAACATTGAAGAGAGAAATCTAATCGAGAAAGCTTTTAGAATTCGCAGACACCCTTGTCTTCCACCTGATGTAGCCATGGACGTTAGCGTCTCACTCTACCCCAACTGGGTCAGGAACACGCTTCTAAAAATCTCCAAGGAACCAACATTTCTTTCATCTCCATATAGCCACTTATCCTTTTACAAATACCTTTTGCAAAACACTTGGATAAAAAGGAAATAATTTCAAACTACAACAAAAGAATTCCGTCGTGCAGGCATTCCCTACAATTGGACTCAACACTCTATTCTGCTGGTCCAATTTGCATAAAAAATGACTGGTATATTCTCACCAGAGGAGGGTGCTGAGTTCTTGCAAAACACAGGAATATTATCTTCTATGGCTTCTCCTGGACTAAATCGGATCTTCACCCTAATTGAAAGCACTTGGAGATTGTAAGGATTTTGACATTAATGGCGGCTTTATTACTTTTTCTTCAGGAGTTAACTATTTGTGTCTAAACTATATAATTCACTTGATTAGTATTATATTTATGTAGAGTTAAAGAAGATTATTTCACTTTTGAGGTGTTTGAATGCACCATTTTTTCTTTTGCCTCCACATCGGTCCTAGAACCACCAACAGTGTTCACGGACGGGATGGGGAATCATACATTTATAGGGAATATTTTGTTTTTTAGTTTAGGGATAGGTAATCAGTACGTGCGCTATGTAAGAATTTTTTATATCACAACGCTTTCTAAGGTCCTATATACAATATTAAGCTTAGGTGACAGTTTGTTTATTTATAGCTGATGGTATTAAGCAGCGGAAATTTTATGCTTTGTGATCTTTGAATTCGGAAGTCAAACACGCTCATGAGACAGGTTGTTTATTTATAGAAGATGGTACTAAGCAGTGGACAAAACAATCTTAGGGAACTTAATGTACTGAATTTAAAAAGTGTAACATTATCGTTTATGTAATTATGTCATTCCTTTGCATGTCTACCTGTCTATCCACCATCTGGGGGCCTCCCTGTCTTCACAGGGGGTTTTCATTCCTAATCCTAAACCTTCCCTTTCTTTCCTTTCCTCTTAAATTTTTTAATGTAATGCAAAATTTTGGAAATAAATCCCTGAAAAGGTAGCCTTCCAGAGCCTGACCATGGCGCAGTCTTAACACCTCCTGCCTTAGCTGCTATTGTGCTTTTGGCCGTACCAGCAGATGCACCACCATCAGTACCAGCTGGCCCCCCACGCCCACGTATGCGGCCTCTTCCATCTTAGTTCAAAATTTTTGTTTAACAAAAAAAAAAAAAAATACCACCACATATATGGTACTGTATGTGAAACATACAGCTGTATACAGTCTAGGGATAATTGTAAATCTACGTATATATTTCATGAGTCAGACACAGACGCTCACAGGCTCATTATGGATTAGACAGTAGTATAAATAGTTGAGAAAGGGTACAGTAACACCAGATACCAGGTATATACAGTGGGGCAAAAAAGTATTTAGTCAGTCAGCAATAGTGCAAGTTCCACCACTTAAAAAGATGAGAGGCGTCTGTAATTTACATCATAGGTAGAACTCAACTATGGGAGACAAACTGAGAAAAAAAATCCAGAAAATCACATTGTCTGTTTTTTTTTCATTTTATTTGCATATTATGGTGGAAAATAAGTATTTGGTCAGAAACAAAATTTCATCTCAATACTTTGTGATATATCCTTTGTTGGCAATGACAGAGGTCAAACGTTTTCTGTAAGTCTTCACAAGGTTGCCACACACTGTTGTTGGTATGTTGGCCCATTCCTCCATGCAGATCTCCTCTAGAGCAGTGATGTTTTTGGCTTTTCGCTTGGCAACACGGACTTTCAACTCCCTCCAAAGGTTTTCTATAGGGTTGAGATCTGGAGACTGGCTAGGCCACTCCAGGACCTTGAAATGCTTCTTACGAAGCCACTCCTTCGTTGCCCTGGCGGTGTGCTTTGGATCATTGTCATGTTGAAAGACCCAGCCACGTTTCATCTTCAATGCCCTTGCTGATGGAAGGAGGTTTGCACTCAAAATCTCACGATACATGGCCCCATTCATTCTTTCATGTACCCGGATCAGTCGTCCTGGCCCCTTTGCAGAGAAACAGCCCCAAAGCATGATGTTTCCACCACCATGCTTTACAGTAGGTATGGTGTTTGATGGATGCAACTCAGTATTCTTTTTCCTCCAAACACGACAAGTTGTGTTTCTACCAAACAGTTCCAGTTTGGTTTCATCAGACCATAGGACATTCTCCCAAAACTCCTCTGGATCATCCAAATGCTCTCTAGCAAACTTCAGACGGGCCCGGACATGTACAGGCTTAAGCAGTGGGACACGTCTGGCACTGCAGGATCTGAGTCCATGGTTTCGTAGTGTGTTACTTATGGTAGGCCTTGTTACATTGGTCCCAGCTCTCTGCAGTTCATTCACTAGGTCCCCCCGCATGGTTCTGGGATTTTTGCTCACCGTTCTTGTGATCTTTCTGACCCCACGGGGTGGGATTTTGCGTGGAGCACCAGATCGAGGGAGATTATCAGTGGTCTTGTATGTCTTCCATTTTCTAATTATTGCTCCCACAGTTGATTTCTTCACTCCAAGCTGGTTGGCTATTGCAGATTCAGTCTTCCCAGCCTGGTGCAGGGCTACAATTTTGTTTCTGGTGTCCTTTGACAGCTCTTTGGTCTTCACCATAGTGGAGTTTGGAGTCAGACTGTTTGAGGGTGTGCACAGGTGTCTTTTTATACTGATAACAAGTTTAAACAGGTGCCATTACTACAGGTAATGAGTGGAGGAAAGAGGAGACTCTTAAAGAAGAAGTTACAGGTCTGTGAGAGCCAGAAATCTTGATTGCTTGTTTCTGACCAAATACTTATTTTCCACCATAATATGCAAATAAAATGAAAAAAAAACAGACAATGTGATTTTCTGGATTTTTTTTTCTCAGTTTGTCTCCCATAGTTGAGGTCTACCTATGATGTAATTTACAGACGCCTCTCATCTTTTTAAGTGGTGGAACGTGCACTATTGCTGACTGACTAAATACTTTTTTGCCCCACTGTATATGGTATAGTTTAAACATTCTAAATGTACGTATATATTTCAGGAGGCAGGCACAGACGCTCTCAGGCTCATTAAGGATTAGACCACAATATAAAAAACAGTAAAAGGGTAATGGATCTGAAGCGTACAGCTGTATACAGTGTAGGGGGCATTGCAAATCTCCGTATACATTTCCATAGTCATATACAGACGCTCACTGGCTCTGTATGCATTAGACCGGAATATAAACAGCAGTAAATGGGTAATGTATCACAAGCTTACACCTGTATGCAGTGTTGGGGTAATTTTTAAATCTACATATATATTTCAGGAGTAACACACAGACTCTCACACGCTCAGTATGGATAACCCCATAATATAAAAAGAAGATCCGCAAGAAATAATCACACGTGGGCCAATGTTCACGTCAATGAGGCACTTAGAGTGGTGGGTGGAGGAGAACTTTCTGGCACAAAGGGTACTGTATCAACAGATAGCAGGTATATATAGTATAGTGAAAATAGAAAAAATTTCCGTATGTATTTCACGAGGCAGACACAGACGCTCTCAGGTTCAGTATGGATTAGGCAATAATATACAAAGTTGAAAAAAGGGCACAGTATAAACATATTCCCGGATATGTATAGTAGAGTTTAAACATTCTAAATCTCCGTATACATTTCAGGAGGCAGACACAGATGCTCTCAAGCTCAGTATTGATTAGGTAATAATATACAAAGTTGAAAAAAGGGCACAGTATAAACATATCCCAGGTATATATAGTTGAGTTTCAACATTCTAAATCTCCATATACATTTCAGGAGGCAGACACAGACGTTCTCAGGCCCAGTATGGATTCGACAAGAGTATAGAAAGTTGAGAAAGGGTACAGTAACAACAGATACCAGGTATATATATGGTATAGTTTTAACATTCTAAATCTACGTATATATTTCAGGAGGCAGACACAGATGCTTTCAGGCTCATTATGGATTATACCACAATGTTAAAAGCAATAAAAGCGTAATGGATCAGAAGCGTAAAGCTGTATACAGTGTAGGGGTCGTTGCAAAATCTCCATATATATTTCCATAGTCAGAAACAGACTCTCACTGGCTCTGTGTGCATTAGACCGGAATATAAACAGCAGTAAATGGGTAATGTATCAAGCTTACAGCTGTATGAAGTGTTGTGTTGATCGTAAATCTCCAAATATATTTACGGAGTAATAGAAAGACAATCACAGGCTGAGCATGGATTACAACAGAATGTAGATAGCAAAAAAAGGGTACTGTATCAAAAGCGTACAGCTGGATACAGTGTTGGGCTAAATGTAAATCTCTGTATATATTTCCGGAGTCACCCTCAGATGCTCACTCAGTCTGGATTTAACCATAATACAAAATGTTTAAAAAAGGTACTGGATAACAAGATAGCAAGTATAAGTATTGTAGGGTACAATTTAAATCTCCGTATATATTTCCGTAGTCACCCTCAGACACTCACCCAGTATGGATTTGACCGTAATACAAAATGTCAAACAAAGGTACTGTATCACAAGATAGAAGGTGTATAGGGTAAAATGTTTTTCTCTGTACTGTATATATTGAATGAGTAAACCACACATGCTCACTCAGTATGTATTATACCGTAAGCAAAAATTTAAAACAAAGGTACTGTATCATCAAATACCAGGTGTATATAGTGTAATAGAAAATGTTAATCTCCCTATATATTTCCGTAGTCTCATACAGATAGCATGTATTTCTCCGTGATACCATCCGGTACACGGTAGTGTGTGAGAAGCGTACAGGTCTATATGGTGTGTGAAATAATGAACATTCTTTCACTGCAAGAAAACAGAATAAAAGTAGGAGTGCTGTGTAAAAAGCAGTCTGCACAGCAGTGTCCACACAGCAATACTGCAATAAGGCAGGCTAAGAATCAGCGCTGCTGCACACAAGAAAATGGTCCCTGTCACTGGCAGGCAGCCTAATAACTAGCGCTGCTGCAGACAAGAAATCCTCCTCTGTCACTGCACACTAACAGAAGACAACAATTGCGTTCAGCGCAAGCACATAACTTCTGTTTACAGGCCTAAGTGTCTTCCAAATCATAAATAGCGTTAGCAACCTCTCCCTACTGTAAAGATGGGCAGAAGTAAAACGGCGGTCAGCGGTGAGGGCTTTTATACACACTCCGTATATACAGGGGTTGGACAAAATAATGCAACCAAACACCTAACGTGTTGTCATCATAATCTTCAAACATGTTATAAACATGCAAAATGTGACATATGTTAATGTTTTGTAGTTGATTATTTGTGTCATGTGATGTAAATTAAATGTTTGTTTTTTATAATTCTAAGAACATTGAGGAAAACCTGATACCAATGGCAGACCTCTCAGATTTTCAAAGAGCCCAAAATGTTGATGCTAGTATGGCAGGCGCTAGTGTAACAAAAAGTGACCGTATGCTTGGCGTGTCAAGCGGTACTGTCTCCAAAGTAATGACTGCGTTTGAAAGAGAAGGAAAAACGTCAGTACCAAAGCACTGGTCCGGCCGAAAGTCGAAGTTGATAGAGAGGTACTGTCGGACTGTAAAACAAATTTGGAGAGAGGATCACAAGACCACTGCTCGGAAAAACAATGCAGAGCTCAATGAACACCTACAGAAAACAGTTTCCACGAAAAAAGTTTGTCGCGAGCTGCACAAATCTGGATTCCACGGAAGAGCTGCAATTGTAAAAACGCTTCTCAATGACAAATGTTTCCATGCATTTAGAGTGGTGTAGAAACCTACAGAAAAGGTCTCTTGAGCTGTGAAAACATTTTATATTCTCCGATGAATTGTTTACCCTATTTATGACCTCCGGCCGAGTGTACGTTTGGAGATAGCCTAAAGAAGCATTCAATCCAGACTGCCTTCTCCCAACCGTAAAACATGGCGGATGTTCTGTGATGATCTGGGGTGATATTTCATGGAGATACGCTGGGCTAATGATATCCCTTAATTGAAGAAGTAACAGCCGCGATTATTTAGGCATTTTGGGCAACCAAGTGAATCCTGTGGATCAAGCACTGTTCCCGGAGGTGAACGCCATCTTTCAGGATGATAATGGACCAATTTATACAGCTCGAATCGTTAAAGCATGGCACGAGTAACACTGTAATGAAGTTGAGCATCTCATCTGTCCCCCACAATCCCCAGACCTCCACATTATTGATCATTTATGGCAGATTTTCTAGATTCAAGTTAGATGTCGATTTCCGCCACCATTATCGCTCAAAGAACTGGATGGTGTTTTAACTGATAAATGGGCTACAATTCCTTTGGAAACAATTCACCCCTTGTATGAATCCATACCTTGGATAATCAAGGCTGTAATCACCGCAAAAGGTGGACCATGTGTTTCCATTACTTTTTCCAACCACCGGATTTCATGAGTCAACCACACCCGCTCACTCAGTCAGTATGGATTTAACCGTACTCAAACAAGTTGAAAAAAGGTACTGTATCAGCAGATACAAGGTGTATCCAGTCCAGGGGTAATTGGAAATATCCGTCTATATTTCCGGAGTCAGAAAAACACAGTCCCAGGCTCAGTATG
Organism: Dendrobates tinctorius; assembly: GCF_039654945.1. NCBI lineage: Eukaryota > Metazoa > Chordata > Amphibia > Anura > Dendrobatidae > Dendrobates > Dendrobates tinctorius. Next base: position 20,530,645 of record NW_027361682.1, read on the forward strand.
GATTAGACAAGAATATAAAAAGTCCAAAAAGGGTAATATATTACAAGCGTACAGGTGCATACAGTGTTGGTTTCATTTTAAATCTCCTTATAGTTTTGCAGAGTCTGACACAAACTCTCATAGGGTCAGTATGGATTTCACCAGAATATAAAAATTAGAAAAAGGGAAATGTATTCGAAGCGTACAACAGTATACAGTGTTGTGGTACTTTTAAATATTCGTATATATTTCAGTGTGAGTAAGCCAGTCCAGACTCTCCGCTACAGGAAACTAGATGGATACAAGTCCAGAAGGAAAGTCGAGTGATTGCAGAAATTTTGGAAATTACTAATTACGGGAAAACCTCCCGGGAGAATTCGCAGAGGCGATGCTGGCCCTCAATGAATTTGTCTGTGGAGACTGCGAAAACAGTTCTTTGTGAATAAAGGGTTGCTGTATCACAGTAGCGTGGATCCCATCACCGTTACTCATCTCCATCAAATTGTGATCACAGTGAGAGATGTACACATGGTCCTCAATGCCTATCATGATCTGTCTGTTCACTTTGGAGTGCAAAAGACAGAAGCCACAGGCCGTAGGCGATTCTATTGGATTGCCATGAGAGGAGACATTGAAAAATGGTGGCAGGAATGTCACACGTCTGTGACTAGGAAAACTGTGAAAGCTGATCATAAAGCACCCCTGCATCCGATTGTGAGTCAACATCCATTACAAATGGTAGCCATTGATCATCTGAAGGTAGAGCCCAGCAGGACTGGCCATAGATACGTTTTAACCATCATTGATCAATTCAGCAAAGTTGGAGTGCCCATCCCTGTGAAGGATTTAACTGGCCAGACTATACAGCGGTGGAGCAGGGAGAGGTAAGTCTTGCAAGTGCTTGGGCCCTGAGCAAGCAGGGGGAGCACACTCGTGGGTGGCGGTACTGACACAGGGCCCCTCATAGTACGCCGGCCTGTCTGACGGCGAGTGGGCCCCCCCACCGTCAGAGACACTTTATTGTACTACGAGGGGCCCTGTGCCAGTGCCGTCGCCCAAGAGTGGGCCCACCCACATGTTCAGGGCAATGACACTTGCCCGGGTGCGCCAGGTGGTGACCCTGGCCATGGGGGGGCAGCCCAGTTAGCGTGGTTGAAAAAATGGCATATGTTGATGTGTAGGCTGTACATTCATCCGCTGCAAATGGAGGAAGTGGAGAAGTACGAGGATGAGAAGGATAAAAGCGAGACGTTTTTATTGCCACCTATGTGTCATCAGGGGAAAGTGGGACAAAATCCTTTGAAACCCATGCATGGTTCATTTTAATGAAAGTTAGATCTGAGCTTACTTTAACCGTTTCCCAGGCTCTGGGGTACCAAGTAAAGCCATCTCATCTTCCGCTACTCTTAGCCTATCCACCGCTACTTTCTCAGCCTGTTTTGCCCGCCTTTTACACCTACTGATATCTCTAAACAGCAAACCTCTCAAATACTCTTTCATGGCCTCCCATATAGTGGAAATATCTGCACTCCCATCGTTAAATTTAAAAAACTCCTCAACCTCCTTCTGCATGCTCTCTAAATCCACACTATGCAACCAGTTAGGGTGCATTTTCCACTCTCCCATGCGCATGGCTTGCGACCCCGCCGGCCGCAGTTCCACCTCTATCGGACTGTGATGCGAAACTGCCCTTGGCAGATACCTCACATCCCCCACCATCATATCCATCATTACGTTACCGAGCGCCATATCAATTCTAGATAGGGCATCATGGGCAGGCGAATAACAAGAATACCCCCTCTCTCCAACATGTCTCACTCTCCATAAATCAATCATGCCAATTTCCCGAACATATATAACAAATGCAGAAGTGTGACCTTCTGTCCTATTCTGAGTGTTTTTGTTCTTGTCCCAGAAATCATCACAAATATTATTAAGGTCCCCAATAATTAAGAGTGGCATCGGTCCCCCACGTCCGACCAACTCTAACACTTCCCTAATTTTCCTGCTTGAATAGGGAGGCGGAATGTACATGGCTGCCACACATCAGCACACCAAACATCTTACATTTCACCACCACATATTGTTCATCCACGTCCACATGCACTTCCACTTCCTCATATCGTGCCCCCGCAGAGATCAGTACTGACATTCCCCTCGAATACGTAGAAAAGGTAGAATGATACGCTTTTTGTATCCAGTTCCTACGTGGAACGTCAACCTTCTCACGCACCAAATGTGTCTCAAGCAGGCATATCATTGAGGCTCTCTGATCTCGAGCATACTGTAAAACCGCCGCTCTTCTGGTCCTATCTGCTAGGCCTCTTACATTCCAACTCAATATTTTAATACGGTCCCCCATCACACCACTCATCATCCTTCAGAGTATCCTCTCCCCCTAATACCAGCTGTCTAATCCCAACCCCCTTTTGAATCCCCACTCCCTCCCCTGCCCCCCTATATCTAAAGCTTCTTCCTCTCATTGAGAGCGGGGCTCCTCTGCCCATTGCACTCTCCCGTAGTTAACCATCCCCTCCCGCTTCTTACCACGATTACATGAAACATTTCAATACCAACAACAAAGTAAAGAAATTACACTACACATTCGCAGTGCACCATTTTAAATCCTTCTCCTCCCTCTTTATTATCCATTACTGCACCCTTTGACCAAGGCAAACAACATGGACCAGCACTTCCAAAAGTGAGAACCGCACAAATAAAGAACAGGTGTAAAAATATACTCAATTCTCCTATTCTAGATGTATAAAAAAAGATTTTCCCACGCATCCAGGTCCCCGCAGAATCTCAGTCCCCTTTGGCTTGTATTTTCTTAGCATTAATGTCAATCCACTGGGTAGCTTCCTCTGGTGTCAGAAAGAAGTGGACTCCACCTGTAGCCTCGCAGGGAACAGCATGGAGTATTGCACCCCCAATTCCCTCAATCGTCTCTTGACACCAGTAAACTGCATCCTCTGTTTCTGAACCGCAGCAGAATAATCCGGATAAATGGAAACCCTCTGTGAGATCCTTCATTTCTCTGGTCCTCCCGAGAATAATGTCCCTGTCTCTGTAGTTCAGTATTTTAGCAAGCATAGTGTGGGAATTTGCTCCAGGAGCAGGGGGCTGTGGTGGGAATCTGTGTGCTCTTGCAACAGCAAAAACTTTTGTCAGCCTCTCGACCCCAATTTTCTCCCTAAGCCAGATTTCAATAAACTCAGTGCAATTTCTCACCTCCGTTTTTTCAGGCAGACCAACTATTCGAAGGTTATTTCTTCTGGATCTGTTCTCTAGATCCTCATTTTTCGCAGCTAGTTCTGACATTACTTGAGCAAGCTTTTTCTCCGCTTTCTGCAGCTTTACTACATGATCCTCTGCGGTGCTCACCCTCTCCTCCACTGCACCGATACGTTTATCCACCTTCTGTAGGGCCGCATTTATATGTGCCATTTCCCCTTTCACATCTTGCACCTGCAGGGCTAAGGCATTGAGGGATAGCTTACATGAACAGAGAAATGTCTCTCAGGGTCAATTCTCCTTCCAGCACTACTTCTTCCTGGACCCCTGTTGCCACCTCCACGCTGCTCCCCCCTGCCCCCTTCTGTACCTCATTCTTTCCTTCAGGGATCACCTCCTCCTCCTCATCAGATCCATCTCCAGCATGTGTCTCTGCCTCCTCTGCTCCTTCCACCCGGGCAAACTGTTTTAGCTTTGCAGCCACTTCCAGCGTCCCTTCTGGCTGCGGCGCGATCTTGGATGGCACCAGCGTCTCCTGCCCCCGCAACCTTCTGCCTCCTCCGAGTCATCTCTCCCTCCGCCGGGCTCCCGATCAGCACCCCTCGGCTCCCGGGACCTTCAGCCAGCAGTTATGGCACAATTTGCAGCAAACAGCGGTGCCAGCGCAGGATAATAGTAATAGCAGCGGAAGCTCTCCTATGAGACCGCTTACATGGCCAGCTAGGACACGCCGCCCCTGACCTCAGGTTTAGCAGCCGCTGCTCCTCCGCAACTCCCATCTGAACCTAGACTGGCTCTGTTGGATAGATTCTCTGGAGGTCGGGGCAAGTTTTTGGTATTTAGGGAAGTCTGCAGACTGTACTTTAGGCTGTGACCACATTCTGCAGGTGGGGGACCCCCAAGCCTGGGCTTATTCCCTTTTGTCTATTTCTTAGTCGCTTTGGGACTCATTTATGATGACCCCGACCATACCTCCCTAGCTGAATCCAAACTGTCAGCTTCAGCAGGGAGACCAGCCAGCAGAGGAGTTCTGCCCTGAGTTGCACAGATGGTCCATTGACATTGGGAAGAGTGAGTCTCTCTATGGAGTCATTTTTGTCAGGATCTTTCTGTGAGACTCAGGGATGCCTTTGTCCTGTAGGAGACCTGTTTCCTTGGAGGGCGCTATGTCCTTAGCTATCCATGTGGATCATGATCTCCATGAAAGGTCTAAGGAGACATCATTATCGACTGGGAAACTTGTGCTTAATAAACTTAGGTTGAAGCCCTCTGAAGAACCAATGCAGTTGAGGGGATCTCATTGTACCCATCCACCTGTGATTCGGCGCAAAACAGGAGTTTGATTTTTTTTTTTTAGGTCGTAAGGCTTTTTGTAGTACTTGTGCACCTTCAAAGACCCCGCATACTCATCCATTCAGGGTCCTACATCCTTTGGTCATTCCCTGTAGTCCATGGGCTCATCTGTCAAATTTTATCACTGATCTGACCGTGTCCGCAGGTAACATGGTAATATTAGTGGTAGTTAGAGTTGAGCGACTTAGAGTCGGGTCGAGCAAGATCGTCCGATTATAGGGAAAAGTCGGGGTCGTCCCGAAACACGAAACCTAATGTAAGTCAATGGGGAATAAAAGTCGGCAGTGAGAGGAGGACAGGAAACACACCTACAGTGCCCATTTGAATGCCAAAAGCATCAATTCTTCTTACTTAAGCTTGTCAACCTTAATTAACTTCATAATACAAGTTACGCACTGAAAAATGGGGGTTATTTGGCTAAAGTTGTGGGGGGGGAGGGCTGGCTGCAGGTTTTCATGTGCCCTGGGCGAAAGAGCGCCCCTTTAACACATACCACAACTCATCATGCTCCGATACGGCAGAGAAATAGCGGTATAGTACAATGAAAAATACTTCACTTTTTACATCTCATGACGAGGCCCATCTATTTCTCCATACAGAATCATTGGTCCCATATAATGTTTGAAACAGTATATGATGAGCTCCACATAATGCTACAGTATATGTTGGTCCCCATGGATGAAGCTCCACTGTCTTATGGGCCCAAATAATGCTCCAAACATAATGGGCCCCATTTCTAATGCTCTAGTGTATAATGGGCCCTGTAAATGCTGCTCCAGTCTCTGATGTCCACCTTTGGAATGTTCCAGTGTATGGTGGGCCCCATCTATCATTCTCCAGAGTATAGTGCTCCCCAAAAATTGCTGTCCCAACATTGAAAACAATAATAATAATAATAATAATCTTTATTTATATAGCGCCAACATATTCCGCAGCGCTTTACAGTTTAACAGTTTCAAAACACAAGTCATAAGTAACAACGCTAACAATACAATAATTAAAGCGAAATAAGATGACCCTGCTCGTGAGAGCGTACAATCTACAATGAGGTGAGGGAGATACAGAGTACAGGTGTGTATTTACAATGGTGTATTTACAATGAAGGTCCAGCCATCTTGCAGGAGTGAAGGATGGATGGAGATAGTGAATGGGCTACGCACGCACACTTACACAGAGAATGACTTTGATTAGTGAATGTGATAGGCCGCTCTGAACAGGTGTGTTTTGAGGGAGCGCCTAAAACTATGCAAATTGTGGATAGTCCTGATTTCTTGGGGTAGAGCATTCCAGAGGATAGGAGCAGCACGGGAGAAGTCTTGGAGTCGGGAGTGGGAGGTACGGATTAGTGCAGAGGTTAGTCGAAAGTCGTTTGCAGAGCGCAGCGATCGGCTAGGCCGATAGACAGAAATGAGAGAAGAGATGTAAGGGGGTGCCGCACTGTGGAGAGCTTTGTGGGTGAGAACAAGTACTTTGAATTGGATCCTATAATGAATGGGCAGCCAATGTAAGGACTGGCGAAGAGCGGACGCGTCCGAGTACCGATTACCCAGATGGACGATCCTGGCTGCTGCATTGAGTATGGACTGGAGAGGGGATAGTCGAGTGACGGGGAGGCCAATTAATAGAGCGTTGCAGTAATCCAGGCGAGAGTGGATCAATGCAACAGTGAGGGTTTTTGTTGTTTCCATAGTGAGAAAAGGGCGGATTCTAGAGATGTTCTTTAGGTGTAAGCGGCAAGAGCGGGCAAGGGATTGTATATGGGATGTAAAGGAGAGATTGGTGTCAAACATAACACCCAGACAGCGCACCTGCTGCCGGGGTGTTATTGTGGTACCACCCACGGAGAAGGAAATGTCAGATTTAGGGAGGTTAGTAGACGGCAGGAGCAGAAGAAGTTCAGTTTTGGAGAGGTTGAGTTTCAGATAGAGAGCGGACATGATATTGGAGACTGCGGACAGACAGTCACTGGCGTTCTGTAGTACAGCGGGGGTAAGGTCGGGGGAAGACGTGTATAGTTGTGTGTCATCAGCATAAAGATGGTACTGAAAGCCAAATCTGCTGATGGTCTGTCCAATTGGGGCCGTGTAGAGAGAGAAAAGAAGGGGGCCAAGGACTGAGCCCTGAGGTACCCCGACAGCAAGAGGAAGAGGAGATGACGTGGAGCCAGAGAACAAAACACTGAAGCAGCAGTCAGAGAGATAGGAAGAGAACCAGGAGAGTGCAGTGTCCTTAATGCCTAATGACTGGAGCCTAGAGAGTAGGAGATGGTGGTCAACAGTATCGAAAGCTGCAGATAGGTCAAGAAGAATGAGCAGAGAGTTGTCACCGTTACGTTTTGCTGTCAGAAGGTCATTGGTCACTTTGATGAGTGCAGTTTCAGTCGAATGTAGGGGGCGGAAGCCGGACAGTGAAGGGTCTAGAAGGGAGTGAATGGAGAGGTAACGGGTAAGGCGGGAGTAAACTAGGCGTTCCAAAAGTTTAGAGATGAAGGGGAGATTGGAGACTGGTCTGTAGTTGTTTGTGCAGGATGGGTCGAGAGCAGGTTTCTTTAGTAGTGGAGTAACGATGGCGTGTTTGAAGGAGGATGGGAAAATGCCCGAGGAGAGGGAGAGATTAAAGATTGTAGTTAGGTGGGTTGTGACGACTGGAGAGAGAGACTGGAGGAGATGTGAGGGAATGGGGTCGGTAGTGCATGTAGTCGGACGAGAAGAAGAGAGGAGTCTGGAGACTTCTTCTTCTGTTATGGGATCAAATGTGGAGAGTGAGCCAGGGGAGATGTAGGAAGGGATGGGAGTCACAGCACTTGGTGGTTGGGAGCAGATTTCTTGACGGATATTATCTATTTTTTCTGTAAAGTGGGAGGCCAGGTCATCAGCACAAATGTCTGTGATAGGGGCTTGTGCTTTTGGCCTGAGGAGGGAGTGAAAAGTGTCAAAAAGTTTCTTGGGGTTGTTGGCTAGTGAGGAGATCAGGGTGGTGAAGTAGGTCTGTTTGGCAAGGTGAAGGGCAGCGTTATAGGTTCTTAACATAAATTTGAAGTGGATGAAGTCTTCTGGTGTGCGGGTTTTTCTCCATAGGCGTTCAGCACTCCTGGAGCATCGCTGGAGAAGTTGAGTTTGCGATGTGAGCCAGGGCTCTTTTACTCTGTGTTTGGAGGTTCTGAGGGTGAGGGGAGCTACTTGGTCAAGGGTGCTTCTAAGAGTGTCATTGTAGTGATGAACAGCCAGATTAGGACAGGAAAGAGAGGAGATTGGGGACAGAGATGAGTGTAGGGAATCTGAAAGTGTCTGAGGGTTAATAGCTTGTAGATTTCTGACTGTGTGGTAGGTAGGAATGAGCTGGGGTGGGCGAGGATTTGTGAGCGTGAAGGAGAGAATGTTGTGGTCAGAGAGTGGAAGCGGTGAGTTGTTTAGGTGGGAGATTGAACAGAGCCGGCAGAAGACCAGATCAAGGGTGTTACCGTCCTAATGTGTCTCAGAGGTTGAAAGCTGTGAGAGGCCTAGAGAGGTGGTTAGTGATAGAAGCTGGGATGCAGATGTGGAATTAGGGCTGTTAATGGGGATGTTGAAGTCTCCCAGGATGAGGGTTGGTAGTTCTGAGGACATGAAGTGTGGCAGCCAGGCTGAAAAGTGGTCAAGGAAGAGGGTGGGTGAGCCTGGGGGCCGGTATATGACCGCTACCCTGAGGGAGAGGGGACGGAAGAGCCTGATGGTGTGGACCTCAAAAGAAGGGAATAAGAGTGATGGGACTGGGGGGATGACCTGGAAAGTGCATTGTGGGGACAGGAGTATGCCAACTCCACCACCAGGTCTGTTTGTGGGTCTCGGGGAGTGAGAGAATTGTAAGCCACCGTAGGAAATGGCAGCAGGAGAGACAGTGTCAGAATCCTGAATCCAGGTTTCAGTGAGGGCCAACAGATTAAGAGAGTTGTTCAGAAAGTAGTTGTGTAGGAAAGGAAGCTTGTTACAAGCAGACCGTGGATTCCAGAGGGCACAATTAAAAGATTGAGATGAGGGAGTGCAAGTAATGTTAATCAGATTATTGTGGTTTCGATATGAGGTAGGGTAGGGGTCGAGGTTGGGGGATGGTGGACCAGGGTTGGGGGAGATGTCCCCTGAAATCAGTAGGAGAAGGAAGATAAAGAGCCAATAGTTGTTGGAATTGTAAGTAGTTTTTTTCTGCGATGTGTTTGGGCAAGATGGGCTGAGGTTTCTCAGGAAGGTGAGGAGTGTGTGGGAGCTGTACATGGGAGAGGGAAGTATAGAGGGGCTGATGTGTATGAGTCGTGATGGAGGGGGGATAGGGTGATGAATGTGGATGGCAAGGGAACACAGGAGGATAAAAATAAAGCACATGGTTAAAGGGGAAGGCAAGGTGTGGGTTACCTGACTCCTGCCCTGACTAACTGCCATGTATAACTGCCGTTTTGCTGGATGCTTATCTTCTGTGATGCTTTGCTTATGGGATGCTTGCATGCTGTACCCCACACTGCGTGCTTCCCCTTAGCAACTACTACATATATAGGCCACACTACAGGGTCAGGAGAGAGGGATTGTGGGAGATGGTTGGGTATAATTTGGCAGCTGGGGCCAGCACACCAGGGGATGGTTAGATGATCAAAGGCACTAGACCAAGATGTGGCAAAATGCTATAGCACCTTCCACCTGATAAGATCTAGAAAGGCCCCAGTCACAGATCTAAAGCAGTAAGTATTACATACAGTGCAACAAATGAATTATACCAAAGCTTTAGCAAGCACATTTAAATATGCAGCAAAATGGTCAAGCAGCAGAAGTATGGAGTTGTACCATTTGGATATATTACAGCAGAGAAATAGAGGCAGCAGAGGTGGGAAGTTGTATCATTCAGGCTGCTTGCTGGCAGTGAATGGAGTAAATACATGCAGGGTGGCTCAGTTGATTACCATTTGGATATATTACAGCAGAGAAATAGAGGCAGCAGAGGTGGGAAGTTGTATCATTCAGGCTGCTTGCTGGCAGTGAATGGAGTAAATACATGCAGGGTGGCTCAGTTGATTACCATTTGGATATATTACAGCAGAGAAATAGAGGCAGCAGAGGTGGGAAGTTGTATCATTCAGGCTGCTTGCTGGCAGTGAATGGAGTAAATACATGCAGGGTGGCTCAATTGATTACCATTTGTATATATTACAGCAGAGAAATAGAGGCAGCAGAGGTGGGAAGTTGTATCATTCAGGCTGCTTGCTGGCAGTGAATGGAGTAAATACATGCAGGGTGGCTCAGTTGATTACCATTTGGATATATTACAGCAGAGAAATAGAGGCAGCAGAGGTGGGAAGTTGTATCATTCAGGCTGCTTGCTGGCAGTGAATGGAGTAAATACATGCAGGGTGGCTCAGTTGATTACCATTTGGATATATTACAGCAGAGAAATAGAGGCAGCAGAGGTGGGAAGTTGTATCATTCAGGCTGCTTGCTGGCAGTGAATGGAGTAAATACATGCAGGGTGGCTCAGTTGATTACCATTTGTATATATTACAGCAGAGAAATAGAGGCAGCAGAGGTGGGAAGTTGTATCATTCAGGCTGCTTGCTGGCAGTGAATGGAGTAAATACATGCAGGGTGGCTCAGTTGATTACCATTTGGATATATTACAGCAGAGAAATAGAGGCAGCAGAGGTGGGAAGTTGTATCATTCAGGCTGCTTGCTGGCAGTGAATGGAGTAAATACATGCAGGGTGGCTCAGTTGATTACCTGTGTGAAGAAAACAATCAAATAAGTCTCCTCGCTAGGGAATCCCTGTACTTGTCTGGACTCCTCGTCGTCCCCATCTTCCATCTCACTGCACAGTATTTCAACTTTGCAAGTGCTGTGATCCTGAGCAAGCAGGGGGGGCCCACTCGTTGGCGATGGCACTGGCACAGGGCCCCTGATAGTACGGTGGTGTGTCTGATGGCGGGTGGGCCGAACCTGCACTTTCATCTGCAGCTTCCTCTTTGTCACCGTGTAAGATGGAACTGTATATGGGAAGGGTAACCTGAGTTTCATCAGGGTCAGATTCAGGTCGTGTAGCGTGCGAGGGGAATGTAGTGGTCTGGGTCAATGTACCAGCAGATTCATCGAGCAGTGGCTGGGCATCAGTGCACTTGTGTCGCCCCCAGGAGTACGGTCGCCACAGTGGCATTACCTTCTTCCTAGGGAGTGTGATGTCATGCTTGGGAGCAACGAACGATCTCTCTAGCAGGTTAACTGATTGGGCGGCGTTATTCCCACGAGTCATGACCCTCCAAACAGCGTTCATGAAGGCAAAGTGTTTGTTTTACGTGGGCAGTATGGTTGCAAAGCTGAATCTTAAAGGAATGTCCAGAAGGGCACCACCAGGAGTGGAGCCTACGGTTAAATTCGACTCCACCTGGGAAACCTCAACCATGCCAGCTACACAACAGATGCACACATTGCAAGCTTAATTCCGTTAACGAACGAGACTCCGTCATGCCCCGCGGTCCGAGTCCGGCTTACTAGAGGGACACGTGAGGCTCTGGCACATGAGATTGGCCAATAACTGGTGTGTCATGCCCTTACATGTCCGTGGCTGCATGTGCGCTACACTGAAAAGGCCAGCGTTTGTCGCTTACAGGTGCAGATAACCCGCTGAACAACGTTAGTGATGGGGATCACTGATTACAATTATTACCCGCGAACAATGATTTCCCAGTAAGTGCAGGTCAACCGCAGTTCCGGAATTAGGCCTAACCGTCATTCCTGAAAAAATGAAAAACTTACGTGTGCAAACCACAGGTGCTGTAGCTTGCTTAACAGCTCGCCAGCCGTTCTCACGCCCAGTATGGATTGCACGTGATTGCACAAAGGTTAGAAAGGGTACCGTATCCCCAGATAACATGTATGGATAGCGTACACATTCAAAATATATGTCTATACATCAGGAGGCAGGCTCAGACGGTGTTAGGCCCAGTATGGATTGCACGTGATTGCACAAAGGTTAGAAAGGGTACCGTATCCCCGTATAACATGTATGGATAGCGTACACATTCAAAATATATGTCTATACATCAGGAGGCAGGCTCAGACGGTGTTAGGCCCAGTATGGATTGCACGTGATTGCACAAAGGTTAGAAAGGGTACCGTTTCCCCGGATAACATGTATGGATAGCGTACACATTCAAAATATATGTCTATACATCAGGAGGCAGGCTCAGACGGTGTTAGGCCCAGTATGGATTGCACGTGATTGCACAAAGGTTAGAAAGGGTACCGTATCCCCGGATAACATGTATGGATAGTGTACACATTCAAAATATATGTCTATACATCAGGAGGCAGGCTCAGACGGTGTTAGGCCCAGTATGGATTGCACGTGATTGCACAAAGGTTAGAAAGGGTACCGTATCCCCAGATAACATGTATGGATAGCGTACACATTCAAAATATATGTCTATACATCAGGAGGCAGGCTCAGACGGTGTTAGGCCCAGTATGGATTGCACGTGATTGCACAAAGGTTAGAAAGGGTACCGTATCCCCGGATAACATGTATGGATAGCGTACACATTCAAAAGATATGTCTATACATCAGGAGGCAGGCTCAGACGGTGTCAGGCACAGTATGGATTTGACGGCCCAGACTACACAGCGGAGGAGCAGGGAGAGGTAAAGATTGCAAATGCTGGGGCCCTGCCCAAGCAAGGGGGGCCCACTCGTGGGCGTCGGTACTGGCACTGGGCCCCTAATAGTATGGCGGTGTGTCTGACAGCGGGTGTGCACCACCACCGTCAGAGACACTTGATTGCACTATGAAGGACCCTGTGCCAGTGCCCGCGCCCAAGAGTCGGCCTACCCACCTGTCCAGGGCAACGGCACTCGCACGGTGTCGTGCGCTAGGTGGTGACCCCGGCCATGGGTGGGGAGGCAGCACAGTTAGGGAGTTTTAGAAAGTGGTATATGTTGATGTTGGACATTCAGCTGATGCAAAAGGTGAAATAGGTCAAGTCCCAGGAAGAGGTGGACCAAAGCAAGCCATTTTTCTGTCACCCTATGTGTCATCAGGGGAAGGTGGGACAAAATCCTTGGAAACCCATGCGTGGTTCATTTTAATGAAGGTTAGATCATCCACATTTTGGGTTGACAGATGGGTCCTTTTTTCTGTCAGGATTGATCCAGCTGCACTGAAGACTCTTTCCGATAGCACACTTGCAGCTGGGCAAGCGAGCTCCTGTAAGGCATATTGTGCCAATTCAGGCCAGGTGTCCAGTTTAGCGGCCCAATAGTCAAAGGGGAATGACCTGTGTGGGAGAACATCGATATGGGAGGAAAAGTAGTTTGTAACCATAGTTGACAACTGCTGTCTCCTGTCACTTTCCATCGATGCAGTATTACCAGTTGTGTGAGCGGTACTTGAAAAATCAGTCCACAACATTGTCATGAAACCCCTGTCTCCAACGCCACTTCTGCTGTGTGCACCAAGAACACCTCTGGCAAGCTGCCCCCGGCCCGTACGGCTCGTGTGAGAACCATCACCGCTGCTGTGTGCTGGGAATGCCTAAAGCAACCGATTTACCAGAGTTGCTTGTTTATTAGCCAATATTAGGTCAAGGTTCTCCTGTGGCATGATGTTTTGTAATTTGCCTTTATAGCGTGGATCCAGGATGCTGGCCAACCAGTAGTCGTCATCGTTCATCATTTTGGCAATGCGGGGGTCCCTTTTTAGGATCTGCAAGGCATAATCTGACATGTGGGCCAATGTTCCCGGTGTCAATGATGCACTGCGAGTGCTGGTTGGAGGAGCACTTTCTGGCAAATCCACATCCCTCCAGTCACGCACAAACCCTGTACCAGACCTTGCCACGCCAACATTTTCACTTGCCCCACGAGATGCATCCTCCTCCCCTAAGTAATCATCCCCATCATCCTCCTCCTCCTCCTCTTCTTCCTCCACCTCGTCCAGGAGAGGTCCCTGAGCAGACAATGGCTGAATGTCATCAAGGATTCCCTCCTCCTCTTCCTCCTCATCAACATTGGCTGCAGAAGCCTGTTCCTTAAGGTGCGTCAAAGTTTGCATGAGCAGACGCATAAGTGGGATGCTCATGCTTAGGATGGCGTCGTCTGCACTTACCAGCCGTGTGCATTCCTCAAAACACTGAAGGACTTTACAGAGGTCTTTCAGCTTCGACCACTGCACACCGGTCAACTCCATGTCTGCTCTCAAAGTGCCTGGCCGTGTATCCTCCCACAAATGCATTATGGCCTGCCTCTGCTCGCACAGCCGCTCCACCATGTGCAGGGTGGAGTTCCACCTTGTTGCAATGTCGATAATGAGGCGGTGGTTGGGAAGGTGGAGCAATTGCTGCAGCTTCTGCATACGAACGGAGTGTACAGGCGACCGGCGGATGTGCGCGCACAGTCTTCGCACCTTCTGGAGCAGGGCTGTTAACTCCGGATAATTTTTGAGGAAGCACTGCACCACCAGGTTCAAGGTGTGAGCCAAGCAAGGTATGTGGCTCAGTTTTGAAAGGGCTATGGCTGCCACAAAATTACGCCCGTTATCACTAACTACCTTGCCTGCCTCAAGATGTACACTGCCCAGCCATGACTCAGTTTGTCGCTGAAAGTACTCGGCCAGCACCTCGGCGGTGTGTCTGTCGCCCAAACACATCATCTGCAACACTGCCTGCTGACGCTTTCCACTAGCTGCTCGATAGGGGGACACCTCGTGTGCAACAGTGGCAGCTGCAGATGGAGTGCTCGTACGACTGCGCTCTGTGGACGAGCTTTCGCTTCTGGAGGAGGAGGAGGGTCGAACGCCTACAGCCAACTGTTTCCTATACCGTGGGCTAGGCAGCACTGTCCCACCACCACTGTCCCCTGTGGACCCTGCATCCACCACATTAACCCAGTGCGCAGTGATGGACACGTAACGGCCCTGGCCATGCCGACTGGACCATGCATCAGTTGTGAGGTGCACCTTTCCGCTCACTGACTGCTTGAGTGCATGGACAATGCGGTCTTTCACATGATGGTGGAGGGCTGGGATGGCTTTGCGAGAGAAGAAGTGGCGACTGGGTAGGTCATAGCGTGGTACTGCATAGGCCATGAGTTCGCGGAAAGCTGCGCTTTCCACCAACCGAAAGGGCTTCATCTCAAAAGAGATTAGTTTGGCAATGTGGGCGTTCAAACCCAGTGTACGCGGATGAGAGACTGAATACTTTCTTGACCTACTCATAGTGTCTGGGAGGGTGAGCTGGACTTGAGAGCTGCATATGGTGGAAGTAGCGGTGGACAGGGCGGACTGAGAGAGGGTTGATGATGGTGATGGAGTTGGTGTTCTTTCTGATGGCCTAGAATCAGTCTTTCGTTGATATAACAGTGGGATTCCCTGACTGCGGTGGCCTTGCAACGACACCTCAACATTTGCTGCTGTGCTAACCGGTGGGCTTACAGTGGGGGAAACAATGTAGCGTTGCTGACTACCTTCGTTGTGATCAGTTGCACATGTGGCACTTGAGGTTTGGTGTTGTGTCCACGCTTGCAAGTGCATGCTGGTTAAATGTCTAAGCATGCAACTGGTATTCAAATTATTCAGATTTTTCCCTCGGCTAAAGGTCTTTGCGCACTTCTTACAGATAACCTTGGCCTGATCATGAGGATTTTGTTCAAAAAAGTGCCACACTGCACTCTTCCTACTTTGGCAGACATTTTGCGGCCTAGCACACTGTGATCTTTTGACCCTCTGGATAAGGGAGATTTTGAATTTCTGCACACACTTGTGGACACTGGACACTTTTGGATTGTGTGAGGCCCACTGAATATCACAGCGCTATGTCACAGGCAGAAATTGGCTAGTGTATCACAAACTACAAGGTGTATGTAGAATTGGGCAGAATAGGAATCTCCCTAGAGTGCAGGTCTGTAAGAACGGAACATGTCCTCGTTTTATTCTCACAGAGTGACACACTGATAGCTTCACTGTGGCTGTGATAACAGCCGTTACACGGTACTGTGTGAGGAGCGTACATCGCTGTATGGTGTGAAAAAATGCACGCTCAGTACCTCAGCAGGACAAAAAAAAAAAAATGGGATTGCTTTTAAAAAAGCAGTTTGCGGAGCAGTGGGTAAACAGCAATGCAGGAATGTCAGGAAGCCTTAGAAGGCAGCCCAACAACCAACACCACTGATACACCACTATATAGCCTCCCCTTGCACTGCACACACAGTGACTGATGTGTTGTACAGGCAAAATCGCTAGCAGCAGAAGCAGTTTTTTTTTCTTCTCAGCAGGACAAAAAAAAAATTGGGATTGCTTTTAAAAAAGCAGTTTGCGGAGCAGTTGGTAAACAGCAATGCAGGAATGTCAGGAAGCCTTAGAAGGCAGCCCAACAACCAACACCACTGATACACCACTATATAGCCTCCCCTTGCACTGCACACACAGTGACTGATGTGTTGTACAGGCAAAATCGCTAGCAGCAGAAGCAGTTTTTTTTCTTCTCAGCAGGACAAAAAAAAAAATTGGGATTGCTTTTAAAAAAGCAGTTTGCGGAGCAGTGGGTAAACAGCAATGCAGGAATGTCAGGAAGCCTTAGAAGGCAGCCCAACAACCAACACCACTGATACACCACTATATAGCCTCCCCTTGCACTGCACACACAGTGACTGGTGTGTTGTACAGGCAAAATCGCTAGCAGCAGAAGCAGTTTTTGGTGTCTTCTTCCCTGCCTAACGCTCTCCCTACAAAATCATCATCAGCAGCAGCTCTCCCTATTCTGAGATCAGCATGAGTAACATGGCGGTCGGCGTGCACGCCCTTTTATACCCCCTCTGACGCCCCCCAAAGCAAGCCAATCACTTGCATGCCCTTCTGAAAGATGGTGGTGACCCGTGCCTATGTCATCACGTTGCCCTCAGTGTCCGTGGATCCTGATTGGCTGAAAAAGAGCGCAAAACAAACTTTTGAAACGCGACTTTGGCGCGTAAGTCGCCGACCTCGTGGCCGACCTCATCCTAGGGTCGGGTTTCGTTTCATGAAACCCGACTTTGCCAAAAGTCGGCGACTTTTGAAATTTTTCGACCCGTTTCGCTCAACTCTAGTGGTAGTAGATAGATTTATCCAAATGGCTAATTTTATTGTGCTACCTGCACTTACGAATGCTAAAAATTTGGCACAAATTTTCATTAATGAGATTATTAAACTCCGTGGGATCCCCTCTGATATTGTTTCTGATAGGGGGACCCAATTTACATCAAACTTTTGGAAGGCTTTTTGTGCTCGTTTAGGGATTCATCTCTCATTTTCATACACCTTTCATCCACAATCAAATGGGTAGACTGAATGGATAAATCAGAATCCTGAGATGTACCTAGGGTGTTTTGTTTCCGAGAATCAGGTCTCTTATTTATCTTTAGCTTAGTTCACTGTTAACCCCTTCCCGACATTGGGCGTAATAGTATGCCGATGACGGACTCCCCCTGTTTGGTGCAGGCTCTAAGCCCGCACCCTTCCGGGCACATGACAGCTGTTATATACAGCTGACATGTGCCAACAACAGCAGTGGGTGGAATCGCAATCCACCAGCGGGTGTTAACTAGTTAAATGCCACTGTCAATCTACAGCAGACCTCTTTGGTTGTCATAGCCGGATTGTTATGAGTGCCGCCTGGTGGTCAGCATGCATAGCAAGTGAACATTTCTGCTACATACAGGCGATCTGATCATCACCTGTATGTAGAAGAGCCAATCAAAGTGCTGCAGCTTCCAGTCTCCCATGGAAATTATTGAAGAGTGCAAAAAGTAAAAAAAAAAAGTTTTAAAAAATATTTTAAAAAATAAAATATAAACGTTAAAATCACCCACCTTTCGACCCATTCAAAATAAAACAATACAAAAAAAATCAAACATACACATATTTGGTATCACCGCATTCAGAATACCCACATCTATATCAATATAAAAAAAGAATTAACGGCTTAACCAAAAAAAATAGTCAAAATGCCAGAATTATGTTTTTTTGGCCACCGCAACATTGCATTAAAATGCAATAACGGGCAATCAAAAGATCGTATCTGCACCAAAATGGTATCATTAAAAATGTCAACTCGGCACACAAAAAATAAGCTCACAACCAACCCGTGATCACGAAAAATGGAGACAATACTAGTACCGGAAAATGGCGCAAGTTTTTTTTTTTTTTTAACAAACTTTGTATTTTTTTCCACCACTTAAATAAAAAAAGAAACTATACATGTTTGATACTATGAACTCATGACCTGGAGAATAATAATGGCAGGTCAGTTTTAGCATTTAGTGAACATGGTAAAAAAAAACCTGAAGGATTGCACTTTTTTCAAATTTCACCACACATGGAATTTATTTCCCATTTTCCAGTACATGATATGTTAAAACCAATGGTGACGTTCAAAAGTACAACTCGTCCCGCAAAAAAACAAGCCCTCACATGGCCATTTTGACCAAAAACTAATAAAGTTATGGCTCTGGGAAGAAAGGGAGCAAAAAATGAAAATTCAAAAACAAAAATACCTCTGGTCGTTAAGGGGTTAATAACCTTGTCATGAATCTACTGGCAAGTCCTCGATTTTCGGGGCCTATGGTTTTCATCATCAATTCTGCACCTTTAGTGGAAATCATTCTTCAGGAATGCCTGCTGTTTTCTTCATCTATACTTTTATGTGGTGGGGTGTTCTTAACAATTTAAGGATGATGGTTTAATATGAGTATGGCTGATCGGAAGTGCTTGGTTGGTCTGAACCTGTGTGTTGGTGATTTAGTGTGGTTGTCCACTAAAAACATTAAGTTGAAAGTTCCTTCTTGGAAACTAGGACCCAGGTTCATCGGTTCCTATAAGGTAGCTGCCATAATGAATCTGAAACTGTTTTGTCTAGACTTGGCACATACTTTTAAAATCTATAATGTGTTTCACCGATCACTTTTCAAAAAATGTATTGCTTCCTCAGGACCAGTTCTACTGCCACCTTCCCCGGTCATTGTTAATGGGAATCTGGAGTTCCAGATAGTTAAGACTATTGATTCTCGCTTTGAATGCCGGTCGTTTCAGTATTTGGTACATTGGGAAATACAGTCGAAAGAAGAGAATGTGGGTACCAGCGTCCGATGTTCATGTGATGTGGTTGGTTCTGTCTTTTCATGTCTCACATCAAGATAAACCTGGTCCTGAGGGTCCGTAGTCCCCTCGTGTTGCGGGACGTACTGTCACATCGATACCGCAACAGAGAGGGATCAGACGAACGCAGCGTCTGGGTAGCACCTGCGCTAGGTGGATCTGCTTTGACTTCCATTTAGCTGTGCTGATTACTTTTGTTCTGGTGTTGCAAGGGTTAAGCGGTGTAGATTTCCCTTGTTCTGTTGTTGCAAGGGATTAAAAAATTCTGTTTGTCTCCTAGAGCTCTATGTCCTGAGTTATCTCACCTGTTCTGAGTTTGTCACTTCCCTCTGGTATAAATGCTCACCTCTTAACTTGAGCAATTGCCAATCATAGCTTGCTATACCTCGGAGTTGGCTTGGGAGCTGTGTTCCATGGCATTAGAAGCCATTTAGGAGTCATCTTTGGAGATGATTGTTTGAAAGTTTGTTTGGAGTTATCTTTCTAAGTATTTCCCTTTTTGGTTTATCTCACCCTTCCTCTCCCATTATATACCATTCCTTAGTTTGGGTGCACTGAGAGTGAATGTTTTCTTTACTCTTGTTGGTCTCCGTTTGTGTCTGTATTAAAGAGCAGGATCAGAGTTTCTACTGCCCCACATACTAGCCAGGGTTGTGTTTAGGACAAGACCGGGATTAGGGATGTGATCGCCACACGGGGTGCAAAATGCATCTAGGGACAACAGAAAGTTCAGGGTTTTGCAGGGCAAGATTCAGGGGTTCCCATTTAATCTTTCCTTAGTTTCAGTGCTTCCTCTCCAATCCGTCTAGCCATGCGCCATCTGGTTCCTTAGTGGGGTAGGACACCAAGCTAGTGAGTTCTTGTTTAGAGTCTAAAGAAGGCAGTCACAGGTCTGCATTCAGACCCATTTCTACCTTTTTGTTTCGTTAATGATTTTTTTTCAGACACAGCTTGTGACTATGGACAACAAGGTGTAATTGTTCACATTGTCTTCCCACCTAGAGACCAAGTGAACAGTGTAGTTTGATCCACAATGTGCTCTCTTGTCATGTCTAACAAAGCCACAAAAAGAGCCCCACTGCAACCACCCACAGCCTGCAATGACGTCGCTAGGCTGTTTTCTTCTGTAAGCGCAGGACCTGTGATGAGGTCACAGGAGGGGAGGAGTCAGGGGTCACATGATCAGAGGCGTTGCGTGCAGAATTCTGCTGTGCTGGTCGTCATGATGCTGGATGAGGGAAGTTTATGTGTGGGGTCAGGAGGGGTTTACAGGGTGGATGTAGCAGAGCTGTGTGTACAATTTTGGACGGAGCGGAGATGTGTGTGTACAATTTTGGACGGAGCAGAGCCGCGTGTGTACGAGGTGTAGGGAGCAGAGCCGCATGTGCACGAGGTGAGCTGAGCCATGTGTGTACGACGTGAACAGAGCGGAGCCGCGTGTGTACGAGGTGTACAGAGCAAAGCCGCGAGTGTATGTGGCACCCCTGACGCTCAGTCACCACAGAGGTACTGCACCTTCTCCTAAGGTGTGGTGCCCCACCATCCAGGTAAGGTGGGAGCTCCCAACCACACTCCACACCTGCACCCCACACACAGAATAGTTCAGCAGGGATCCATCCATGCTTTATGCTGGTAAAGTAGCAGAGTACCTTTCGTGGTCCCTGGCTTCGTAACACGAGATGTGCTGGGAGGTGGGTGGAGTTAGAGATATAAAAGAAGGGGAAAGTGTAGGATTTCAAGTCAGTCTGGGATGTCAGTCTGACAGGAGATCAGGAGAGGACAGTCACTCAGAGAAGAGTGAGGATCCCTGGAAGAAGGGCTGGAGGAAGGAGTGCTGCAGCTGCCCCAGTGATCTGGGCCAGCTGGCACAGGAAAGGAAGGAGAAGAGACGTAGACCTGTAACTGCAGCTTCCATAAGAAATGATAAAGCACAGAAAGAAGGAGAAGGGAACAGAGAGGACGTGGGTTAGAGAGAGAACCCAGCCTATAGGTTCCAGCGCAAGGTCGGGGCCCGGTCCCCGAGGTTGTACGAACGCTTATGGTTCAGCAGCAGACACCGGTGGAGTAGCAGGCTGTAAATGCACTACTCCCATCATAGACTTGGGACACAACAGCAACACGGATAGAGAGCCGGGACCTCAGAGTGGAGGATCCCTCATCAGGCTACAGCTGTCTGTCATACAAGTAAGGGTCTTAGGAACCCGGGACAGGAGGCACTTCAGAGTAACTTAGGACTGGAGTACTTCACACTTAAAGGCGCGATAGAGGGGACGTTCAGGATGGTATATGTTGGCGGAGTGTTGGAAGGAAGCATTCCATCTTGCCTGGAGGTTGACTGAGTCTCTGACCCGGAGAACACAGCGCGGAGGCAGGCACTGGGGTGCACTACAAACCGAGAGTAAAGCCTTGGAACTACAACCTCTGGTGTCCTCCATTCATTCTGCGCCGACACACTCAGCCCTGCTACATCTGGGCACTAGCACCTACACTGCCCTTGGACTACAGCTCCGCCTGTGGGGAGATTTACCATCTATGCTGCACACACCATCAGTCCCAGCAGATCTATATGCAGCGTTGGCTTAACATCTTACTTGCTGAACACCACAGGTGGCGTCACGAACTATTCATATAAACCACTACAACAACCACCCCAATTATTGGGCGCCCAGGGCCACGGACCAGATCACTGCTGCTGTGACACATTCCCCCTGACACCGGCCTGGTACCGAGTACCCCACAGCCATGGGAGGGCGACCCATGTACGAGGTGGACGGAGAGGAGTCACGTGTGTACGAGGTGTACGGAGAGGAGCTGCGTGTGTACAAGGTGTACAGAGAGGAGCCGCGTGTGTACGAGCTGTACGGAGTGGAGATGTGTGTGTATTTTGGCATGGGGGCCCCATTTGAAAGTTCGCATCGGGGCCCATAACTTTGTAGTTACGCCACCGATTGACAGGCATTGCTGCTGCCTCCTTCTTCTCCAATGTCTGCCGCTTTGGACTCCACTTTACCACCCTGGCCGAGCTGATTGAGAACATCGAAGACAACCATATCGGTGAGTACCCCTGGTCGGTGCACCCCTCTGACCAGTGCAGGATGCAGGGGTTGCACTGGTGCATTGCTCCGGACACGTTTGGGCTCCCAGGGCTGCAGACAGCTGCCCATTAGGTTGGCAGCTCTGTGCCGGGCACCCTGAAGAGTGTGCATACAGAAGCTATAGATAGCAGTGGCAGCCGTGGCCATGCAGCACATGTACTCTCCTAGGCACCGCTGGACACCCTGTCTGCACCGTGCTGAGGTGCAGGGTCTGCCCCCATGGGTGGGGGGTTTACAGATGCTGTGGCCACCCCCGGGCCCCTGCCCTTGGTGGCAGCCATTATTCTTGCTGCATCCTGTCAGCTGTGGCAGAAAGTCAGCTGGACTGTACAAAGTATAATGGATGTCCTATGTCCCCCCATGTAACCCCCGGCACATCACAGCAGGGCCATGGGTGCAGGTAGTTACCAGGAGGAGCTATGAGGGGAAGAGGCAGTGAGGAGGCGGGGAGTGGCTGCCTAATGTTTCTTTAGGCTGTGTGCACATGTCTAGAATTCCCGTGTATTTTATGCATAAAATAAGCAAGCCATTGTATTCAATGGCATTCCGCACATGCTGTACTAATGCTGCATATTTTTCCATGGCTAAATTGCATTGGGGAAAAATACGCAGCAGGCTCATTCTTTTTGCGGAAATTGTGCAGATGGTACCCAGGGTCTGGAGGAAAGGAGACTATCCTCCAGGCTCTGGGTACCATAACCCTGGTAAAAAAAAAGAATTAAAATAAAAAATTGTTGATATTCTCACCTTTCGGCATCCCCAGGCCTCAGCGATGCTCCCGGTCCCAGTGATGCCTTGCCCGACAATGACCTTTGATGAAGTAGCGGTCTCGCGTGATGCAACGTCATCAGTGGTCATTGTCGCGCAAGGCATCGCTGGGACTAGGAGCTGCCGGGAGCATCGCGAGGAACAGGAAGGCTGCGGGGGAAGGTGAGAATATCACGATTTTTTTAAAATTATTTTTAACATTTTATCTTTTTACTACTGATGCTGCATAGGCAGCCTCAATAGTAAAAAAGTTGGTCACACTCGTCAAACACTGTGTTTGACGAGTGTGACCAACCTGTCAATAAGCATGCAAATTTTTTGCATATTTCCCGCAGCAGGGAGTTGCGGAATTGCCGTGGAAAATTCTGCAAAAAATCCGCACGTGTGCACATAGCTTAACTCCATCCTTTTTTCCTGGTCTAGTCCTCTCCGCAGCCGGAAGTCATCATCATAGGCTCAGTAATACAGCAAATCTCTTCCTGCTGCCAAACTCTGTCCCCTGCAATCTCTGCTGCTCCCGACTGGCACAGAGAGGGGGGCGCTCGGGCGTGCAGGAGGGATCCCCACCTCTGTGTGGAGCGCAAGGCCAGGGCTGTGCAGAGGGATCCGGGGTACAGCAGGATGAGTCAGTCCCTGGGGCCGCACAGCCTGCCAGGGGTGCACGTAAGACCTGGCGGCTCTGTGCTGCTCAGAGGGGCGGTAGCTACAAGTTCACTCACTTCAGGCTGGGATACTTCTTGGGATACTACTCTTCTAGGGTGTATCTCAGCCGAGTTATGGAGGTATCTCAGTGTGGAATAGCATTATACAGTGAGTCCAGTCATCTCCATAGTGGGTGGTGGGGAGGTCCTGGGGTCAGTAGTAGCCGATGACACTGAGGGGTCGTAACATTGTTACATTGTAGCCAGGATTTAACCTTTTCGCTGGGAAGGTGTCCATACACAGACGGCCAGTAACCAATCATCATAGTGGAAGTCGTCTGTTTCCATCAACTTTGTTATATGTGGGCAGTGGGCACCTCTAGTAAGGTGGGCACGAGATGGCGCGTCTTGTCACCTCTGCCTCACATATAAGTTACTATGAGATGTACTTAATTCCTGCCACATTTCTTTCTTGGCCTACTGAGAGAAATGTTTTGACCAGTTGAAAGTTATACAACCTGAAGATTGTGCATGTGTGCGCTGCCCGCATGTAGTAATATGTGTGTGTGTGTATATATATATATATGTATATATATATATATATACTTACTCCGACTCCTATATAAACCCTGCCCCTCCGACCACCGTGCACTTTCTCATGCTCTTGTTCCAATCCTGGGGTCTTTTTTGTCCCACCTTGGTCTTCCACATGCTGAACATCTCGCCAGATGCAGCGTCGTGTCCAGTGTGTGATGAGACAGTGACTTGTTTGTGGCGTTAACCCCTCTGCTGCCATGTTGGGCATGGCCTGTGACGAGGAGCGTCTCTTCCTGTGTATCCAGCCACAGACTGCACATCGGAGGCTGCTTCTTCTATCTGGGGAAGTTCATGAAGCAGAAGCCTCTGTGTGACTCATGTGAAGTAACTTGTCTGACAGGTCATGGGTCCAGGTCTGCAGGTGATTGCAGACTATTAGCTGGTTTCGATGTTAGGTACAGGTGAGTCAGGACTAGATGTTGAGTGAAAGCCTTCCAGTATTTGTAAGGCCTCGTGCACACGCTGAGTATTTGGTGAGCTTTTGCCTCAGTATTTATAAGGCCTTATGCACACGCTGAGTATTTGGTGAGTTTTTACCTCAGTATTTATAAGGCCTCGTGCACACGCTGAGTATTTGATGAGTTTTTCGCTCAGTATTTGTAAGGCCTCATGGACACGCTGAGTATTTGGTGTTTTTTACCTCAGTATTTTTGAGGCCACGTGCACATGTGTATTTGCTGAGTTTTTTACCTCAGTATTTAACCTCTTCCCGCCCCTTGACGCACCGTATGCGTCATGAAAACTAGTGACTTCCCGACCCCATCACATGACCAGGGGGCCCACAGAGTCTGAACAGCCCGGGGCCCTGGCTACCCTTAATCCACCCGTGCATACAGCAATCTTTAGTTGCGTAATCTGAGGCACAGCGAAAATCACTGTGCAGCCCTAGTATGGTGGCTCAGTGGCTAGCACTGCACTCTTGCAGGGCTGGGTTCCTATCCCAACAACGACAACATCTGCAAGGAGTTTGCATGTTCTCCCTGTGTCTTTCATGGGTTTCCTCCCACACTCCAAAGACATATTGATAGTGAATCCAGAATGTGAGCCCCATTGGGGATAGCAAAGATAATGTATGTAAAGCTCTGCAGAATATGATAGCACTATACAGTATAAGCAAGGTATAATAAAGAAATAATAAATACTCTAAAAATCTCAGCCCCTCAAATTCTTACCTGGGGTTCTCAGATTTCTGGCTTCATCTATCCTGTCAGATTATAACATCCATAGTGCTTGCTGTAATGGTAAATGTGCCTTATTCTCTGAATTTATGTATAAAAGAAAAAAGTTTGAGATATCTTGGGAGACTTTCTTTTATACATAAATCTGTATGCTGTTGTTCCATCACAGCATGATGCAACTGACTGGGGGACTGATTCTACTCAGAGCTGTCCCTAGCAGCTCCAATCGTGACATATAGAAAGGAAAAATTATGAAGTATTAATAGAAATGCTAGAAATTACTGTACAATAGATATTAACAGCATTTCAGGACTTTTAGTAGAGAAATAACTATTGATGGAAATCTCCATCAATAGTTACAATATGTATAATTAACAATCTACAGTGGGGCAAAAAAGTATTTAGTCAGTCAGCAATAGTGCAAGTTCCACCACTTAAAAAGATGAGAGGCGTCTGTAATTTACATCATAGGTAGACCTCAACTATGGGAGACAAACTGAGAAAAAAAAATCCAGAAAATCACATTGTCTGTTTTTTTTTCATTTTATTTGCATATTATGGTGGAAAATAAGTATTTGGTCAGAAACAAGCAATCAAGATTTCTGGCTCTCACAGACCTGTAACTTCTTCTTTAAGAGTCTCCTCTTTCCTTCACTCATTACCTGTAGTAATGGCACCTGTTTAAACTTGTTATCAGTATAAAAAGACACCTGTGCACACCCTCAAACAGTCTGACTCCAAACTCCACTATGGTGAAGACCAAAGAGCTGTCAAAGGACACCAGAAACAAAATTGTAGCCCTGCACCAGGCTGGGAAGACTGAATCTGCAATAGCCAACCAGCTTGGAGTGAAGAAATCAACTGTGGGAGCAATAATTAGAAAATGGAAGACATACAAGACCACTGATAATCTCCCTCGATCTGGTGCTCCACGCAAAATCCCACCCCGTGGGGTCAGAATGATCACAAGAACGGTGAGCAAAAATCCCAGAACCACGCGGGGGGACCTAGTGAATGAACTGCAGAGAGCTGGGACCAATGTAACAAGGCCTACCATAAGTAACACACTACGCCACCATGGACTCAGATCCTGCAGTGCCAGACGTGTCCCACTGCTTAAGCCTGTACATGTCCGGGCCCGTCTGAAGTTTGCT
This sequence comes from Dendrobates tinctorius, assembly GCF_039654945.1. NCBI lineage: Eukaryota > Metazoa > Chordata > Amphibia > Anura > Dendrobatidae > Dendrobates > Dendrobates tinctorius. The sequence continues at coordinate 20,556,775 of NW_027361682.1, forward strand.
AGAGAGCATTTGGATGATCCAGAGGAGTTTTGGGAGAATGTCCTATGGTCTGATGAAACCAAACTGGAACTGTTTGGTAGAAACACAACTTGTCGTGTTTGGAGGAAAAAGAATACTGAGTTGCATCCATCAAACACCATACCTACTGTAAAGCATGGTGGTGGAAACATCATGCTTTGGGGCTGTTTCTCTGCAAAGGGGCCAGGACGACTGATCCGGGTACATGAAAGAATGAATGGGGCCATGTATCGTGAGATTTTGAGTGCAAACCTCCTTCCATCAGCAAGGGCATTGAAGATGAAACGTGGCTGGGTCTTTCAACATGACAATGATCCAAAGCACACCGCCAGGGCAATGAAGGAGTGGCTTCGTAAGAAGCATTTCAAGGTCCTGGAGTGGCCTAGCCAGTCTCCAGATCTCAACCCTATAGAAAACCTTTGGAGGGAGTTGAAAGTCCGTGTTGCCAAGCGAAAAGCCAAAAACATCACTGCTCTAGAGGAGATCTGCATGGAGGAATGGGCCAACATACCAACAACAGTGTGTGGCAACCTTGTGAAGACTTACAGAAAACGTTTGACCTCTGTCATTGCCAACAAAGGATATATCACAAAGTATTGAGATGAAATTTTGTTTCTGACCAAATACTTATTTTCCACCATAATATGCAAATAAAATGAAAAAAAAACAGACAATGTGATTTTCTGGATTTTTTTTTCTCAGTTTGTCTCCCATAGTTGAGGTCTACCTATGATGTAAATTACAGACGCCTCTCATCTTTTTAAGTGGTGGAACTTGCACTATTGCTGACTGACTAAATACTTTTTTGCCCCACTGTATATAACGTGAACCTGTCAGCAGGATTGTGCTCAGTAAACTACAAACACTGTAAGGCCGGGGTCACACTGGCGAGGAATACGGCCGAGTGAGAGGCGCTAAAAGCACACATTAGACACGGACCAATGATTCTCTATGGGGTCCCTCGCACCAGCCGTATATTTCTCCTCTGTATTCTACGCTCCGTGCCAATCGCAGCATGCTGCGATTGTCAGCGTACTACGGCCGTAGTACGCCAATGCAAGTCTATGGGTGCGCAAAAAATATGGATTACACACGAACCACACATGTGACTTGCGAGAAATACGCACCCGGTGTCTTTTAGAAAAGCCGGCAATTCAGTGCGCTATACAGTAAACTCACACTGACAGGTTTAATAAAGAAAGAAAGAATAGATATAGACACATATATATATATATATATATATATATATATATTCTGTGTCTATATCTATTCTTTGGTTTCTGTTTAGAAACCCTGTCATAGGGCTCCATTATATGTCCATTTTGCAAGCCTGCGAGAAAATCTCGCCATACGGATGCCATACGGATTACATACGGATGCTTACATGCGCAAAATACGCGACCACACCTTGATTACGGATGACATACGGAGCACTGTTTACGGGCCATTCATCCGTATTACGCATGTAAAATAGAGCGTATTTTGCTTCGGTTAGTGTGACCCCGGACTTAGGTTACCGCCGTTATACTGATTAAGATGATACCTAGACTGATGAAATGTCTTGTGGTTGTTGTTTAATCTGTATTTGTAGTTTCCAGTTAATGAGATTCTTGTGCTCTGGGGCGGCCTGTGGGATAGATGCTACTGAGCAAGTGACGCTGCCATTTAGCTGCTGCCAATTTTGTTTTTCAGCAAAATGGCGCCTGCTTTAATGGTGAGACAATGACCAAACAAGGTAACCATACCGCAGTGATATGGATCGTGCTCCAACATAGCGCTGCTTCCATTTATCTCATCTTCCCCAGACAGCAATCAGTTCTGATGAAGGTCTAAACAGACGGAAACATTATATTGTAGATTGCCAATAAATTTTTACATGTCTAATAACTGAGTGCCACGTTTGTTGCTACTATCCTTCTCCATTGTTACCCTCTGTTATCTACCACTATCTCAGTGACTGTCCTTGGCTTTCCTACCTTCTGCTATGTTGCTACCCCCTATTATCTATCATTACCTCTGTGACCACCTTTGGCTGACTTGCCTCCTTCTCCATTTGTACCTTCTGTTATCTACCATTATCTCAGTGACTGCCCATGGCTTGCCTACCATCTGTTCTGTTGTTACCCTCTGTTATCTACCATTGCCTCTGTGACTGTCCTTGGCTTGCCTGCCTTGTGCTCCATTGCTACCTTGTGTTACCTCCCATTATCTCTGTGACTGTCCTTGGATTGCCTGCCTTTCTCTCCATTGTTACCCTCTCTTACCATTACCTATGTGACTATCCTTAGCATGTCCTGCCTAGTGCTACATTGCTACCTTTTCTTATCTACCATTACCACTGTGACTGTCCTTGGCTTGCCTACCTTCTGTTATCTACTATTATCTCTGTGACTACCCTAGTGTTGCCTGCCTCCTCCACTGTTAAGGCCCTGTTACACATAACAATGTCCCAGCGATCCCACCAACGATCCGACATGGGGCGTTAGGCTGATCGCTGGTGAGTAGTGTTGAGCATTCCGATACCGCAAGTATCGGGTATCGGCCGATACTTGCTGTATCGGAATTCCGATACCGACTTCCGATATTTTTTCAATATCGGAATTCGGCATCGGAATCGGAAGTTCAGTTGATTGACGGCCTGACGTCATCATGATGCGCGGTGTGTGCGCATCATGATGCGCCGTCATTTCGGGCCTTCCGGGGGTCTCTGCCGGCCTGCCGGGGGGCTGTGCCGGCCTGCCGGGGGGCTGTGTGGACTGCCCGGGGTCTGTACCGGCCTGCCGGGGGGCTGTGCCGGCCTGCCGGTGGTCTGTGCACCCTGTGGGGGTCTGTACCGGCCTGCCGGGGGGCTGTGCCGGCCTGCCGGGGGGCTGTGCTGATGTCCGGGGGTCTGTGCAAGCATCGTCCGATGGGACTACAAGTCCCATCGGGCGATGCCTGCTACCATGACAGTGATTGACACATTAGCCAATGATGGGACAGTAGTAGTCCCATCATCCGGCTAATGTGTTAAATGTTAAAAAAAAAAAAAAAAAAAAAAAAAAAATGCTACATACATGCTACATACATGCTACATACATGCTACATACATGCTACATACATGCTACATACATACATACATACATACTACATATATACTACATGCATGCTACATGCTACATACATACTACATATATACTACATACATACTACATACATACTACATACATACTACATGCATGCTACATGCATGCTACATACATACTACATGCATGCTACATACATACTACATGCATGCTACATACATACTACATGCTACATACATACTACATGCATACTACATGCTACATACATACTACATACATGCTACATGCATGCTACATACATACTACATGCTACATACCACATACATGCTACATACATACTACATGCTACATACATACTACATATATACTACATGCATGCTACATACATACTACATGCTACATACATAGTACATACATACTACATACATACTACATGCTACATACATACTACATATATACTACATGCATGCTACATACATACTACATACATACTACATGCTACATACATACTACATATATACTACATGCATGCTACATACATACTACATATATACTACATGCATGCTACATACATACTACATGCTACATGCATGCTACATACATACTACATACATACTACATGCTACATACATACCACATATATACTACATACATACAATACATTCATACAATACATACATAGACATACAGTACATATAACATAGAGTAACATACTTACCAATACTTGTCACATTGTTCCCCGAAGCCATTGTCTTTTCCGGGATAAATATTAACATAACAAACCACAAAAATACTCACCCACGATCCGAAGCAGTCCACGAGTGTGTCCCACGACGATCTTGGGTAGAGAACGGCAGCATCAGATGATGCTGCCGTTCTCTACGGGCTGCAGGAATCCAATGACGGAAGGTAGGTATCCTTCCGCACTGTATTCCTCCGCCACTTAAAAAAAAAAAAGTCCCTAGTCTCACTTTATGCCATTGCTGCGTGGGAAATTCCCACACAGCAATGGCATAAAGTGAGACTAGGGACTTTTTTTTTTTTTAAGTGGCGGAGGAATACAGTGCGGAAGGATACCTACCTTCCGTCATTGGATTCCTGCAGCCCGTAGAGAACGGCAGCAACAGCTGATGCTGCAGTTCTCTACCCAAGATCGTCGTGGGACACACTCGTGGACTGCTTCGGATCGTGGGTGAGTATTTTTGTGGTTTGTTATGTTAATATTTATCCCGGAAAAGACAATGGCTTCGGGGAACAATGTGACAAGTATTGGTAAGTATGTTACTCTATGTTATATGTACTGTATGTCTATGTATGTATTGTATGTATGTAGTATATATGTGGTATGTATGTAGTATGTATGTAGCATGTAGCATGCATGTAGTATGTATGTAGCATGTAGTATGCATGTAGCATGCAGTATGTATGTAGCATGCATGTAGTATGTATGTAGCATGTAGTATGTAGCATGCATGTAGTATATATGTGTTATGTATGTAGCATGCATGTAGTATGTATGTAGCATGCATGTAGTATATATGTAGTATATATGTGGTATGTATGTAGCATGCATGTAGTATATATGTAGTATGTATGTTGCATGTAGTATGAATGTAGTATGTATGTAGTATGTAGTATGAATGTAGCATGTATGTTGTATGTATGTAGCATGTAATTTTTTTTTTTTACATTTAACACATTAGCCGGATGATGGGACTACTACTGTCCCATCATTGGCTAATGTGTCAATCACTGTCATGGTAGCAGGCATCGCCCGATGGGACTTGTAGTCCCATCGGACGATGCCTGCACAGACCACCGGCAGGCCGGCACAGCCCCCCGGAGCCTGCACAGCCCCCCGGCAGGCCGGCACAGCCCCCCGGCAGGCCGGCACAGCCCCCCGGAGCCTGCACAGACCACCGGCAGGCCGGCACAGACCACCGGAGCCTGCACAGACCCCCTGGCAGGCCGGCACAGCCCCCCGAAAGGCCCGTACAGACCCCAGAGAGGCTGTACAAGGGCAGGAAAGGGTTTTTCTTATTCCGATACCGGAAGTCCCATAGACTTGAATGGGACTTCCGGTATCGGAATCGGCGATACCGATACTTTTTTTAAAGATCGGCCGATACCATCCGATACGATACTTTGAAGTATCGGACGGTATCGCTCAACTCTACTGGTGAGCTGTCATATAGACAGCCCCTCCAGCGATCAGGACCAGCGAGCAAGCTGGTTTCCAAGGTAAACAGCAGGTAACTAAGAGCAGCGCGCTCTTAGATACCCGATGTTTACATTGGAAACCAGCGTCCAGCGTCACTGATCTCTCGCTGCCACACGCAGCGATGCGTGCTGGCCAGCGGGAGACCAGCGATCAAAAAATGGCCCAGGACGATGGAGCGCAATCAGCGATACCCGGCAGGGGGGCCGGTCGCTGATACCCGTCACACACCGTGATCTCGCTGGCGAGATCTCTGTGGCGTCACAAAATCAGCGATCTCGACCTTTAGGGTCCCGTTTCACATAGCGACGCACCAGCGATCCTGACGATACGACCTGGTAAGGATCGCTGGTGAGTCGCTACATGGTCGCTAGTAAGCTGCCAAACAGGCAGAGCTACTCAACGACGCAGCGATCTGTATAATGACCTCGGCGGTCGTTGGGACCTTGTCACACGGCATCTATTGTGACAACGCAGACCTCGATAGGAGTGCTTCAGCTATTCCTTTTCCACACCCCACTGCTCTGATTGGTGGCCACTACTGCACTATCCTTCTCTGATTGAGCGACCTCGTCATAAAAGACAATGTAGTAGCGCTCCCATCCATTGTTCCTGGACGCTGTGGATCGTATCATACGGTATTCCTGCAGCGTTCCCGTGTGAGTCGCTAGTGTGTTCTTCATGGATTTTACTACGCAGCTTGCTTCAGCGTCCCTATCTGAGTCGCTACTGCGCAATTTATTTGTGGATTTTCCTACACCTTCTGGTTTTTGGCTCCATCTTGCAAGGTAGGCATTGTTTGGGGTCTCAAATTAGGAACTTTGTTGCGTTTCCTTTTTTAGGTCAGCTATTATATTTAATCATAACTCTTTTCTACAGTGTGGTCATCATTTAATACTTGCAAGCAAATGGAGGGCTGCTTGGCTTCTAGCTGTGTACATACGCTTTGGCATGGCAGCCATTTTAGTTTTTCTGCCCCGCCATTGTAGGATCTTTGAAGCGTTTCCTTTTACAGGTCAGCGATCAATTATATGCAATCATAACTCTATTCTACATTGTGGTTATGCTTTTACACTTGAAAGCAAATGGGGGGCTGCTTGGTTTCTGTGTACATACGCTTTGGCATGGGCAGCCATTTTAGTTTTGCTGCCCCGCCCAACAAACACTAGTGCATTTCAAACGTGGATTTTGTTACAAATGTTACATGTATTGTGCCGTTCTCACTGTTTGCTTTTATTTTTTTCAGTTGTCCTCTGAGAAACAGAATTTATTTGGGAATTGATCGAAATGTATCGCTCCCTGCCTTTGGAAGACAAAATCTGCTGACTACAGCAATAAGTATAAAAAAAGGAGGCTTATGATAAGCTAGTTGCCTTCTTCAAACAGCACAATCCCAGCGACATGGTGGATAAGACTGTGGTGAAGAAAAAAATTCAGGGCCTACGCACAGTCTACAAAAAAGAACTAAATAAGGTTGTGAAGTCCACAAAGTCTGGCGCTGGTACAGAAGAGGTGTATGTGCCCAAGTTATGGTACTACGACTTGATGGCCTTCACATGCGACCAAGAGGTACCACGCCCAATGGTATCGATGATGGAAGAGCCAGAGATCCGGCCTGACTCCCCTGTTGGAGATGTAAGTACCTTATTTGCTTCCTTCTAAATAGCATTTAAACTTAGTATGTACATGGCATAGTTGAATTGAAAATAGTAACTCCGGTATTACATGATTCATTTTGCAGATTACAAAAGTTATCCCTTCCAGTACAGATAAGTATACTTGTTTAGGCCCACTCAGTTTTCATATCGTTGAATGCCACTTCATATCCTGTAGTACTAGTCCCGCCCTCACAATTCTTTCCAGTGCACGTGAACGCTTGTGACTGTTGATCATGATATCCAATGCAAATGCATTACTGTATTTGGGTGTTGCTGTATGATGTACAATAACTTTTGTTTTTTGCTTTAACATGCATTTTCTGTTCACGCAGGAGCCTAGTGAAGCTATGTCAACACCAACATGTGGCAGTGATGAGATCGCCAATAAACACTGAGGCTAGTGAAGAAGCTGCACCTTCATCTATACCTCGGCGACTAACATCATCATGTCGCAAAAGAAAGGCCACCACCTCGCCTTCTCCTGAGTTCATCCAACTGGCAAAGAAAGTTTTAACCTAGCAGAACAAACCTGCCATTAGTGGCTTTGCACACTATGTGGATGACAAACTTCGTACGTTGGATGAAACCCAAAGAGTGCATGACGAAAGAGTAATGTTAGAGGCATTAAGTAAAGCGGCAACAGGGGGAAACTGACTGACAAGTCTGCTGTGTTCGATAGAAACCCGTATCCACAGTACTCCTGGACACATATACAAGAGCCTCTTGAGAGCACACCGAAGAGGGGGATTGAGCCTCCGCAAAACCTCAACCTTGGGCCCCCACAGTATCCCATGTTACCTCAGGCTTCCCAATTTTTTACTCCGCCAAGGCAAAGATTTAATGATTCTGACCCGTATTACCAACAATTGTAGTTAGAGTGATGTTTTCTTTTGTTTACTGTTTACTTATGACATGTAGTGTGTATTTTATTGTTTAAATATTTTTGACTCTAATAAAAATGTTATTTTGCTTCAAACTTGTGGCCTGCTTTAATCAATTCTGCATACAGTTATAAGCTGGCCTACTAAGGCGGGGTAATGTGCTGGGTGGAGGTCAGGTCAGGGCGGCCATCAGGGCAGTACTCCTGCTATAGATGCCCAGATATAATGGGTGTGTTTTTATTACTTTATTTAACTCCTTCATGACCCAGCCTATTTTGACCTTAATGACCTGGCCATTTTTTTGCAATTCTGACCAGTGTCCCTTTAAGAGGTAATAACTTAGGAATGCTTCAACGCATCTTAGCGATTCTGAGATTGTTTTTTCTTGACATATTGTGCTTCATGGTAGTGGTAAATTTAGGTCGATAATTTTTGCGTTTATTTGTTAAAAAAACGGAAATTTGGCGAAAATTTTGAAAATTTCGCAATTTTCAAATTTTGAATTTTTATTCTGTTAAACCAGAGAGTTATGTGACACAAAATAGTTAATAAATAACATTTCTCACATGTCTACTTTACATCAGCACAATTTTGGGAACAAATTAAGGAAGTTATAAGGGTTAAAAGTTGACCAGCGATTTCTCATTTTTACAACAAAATTTACAAAACCATTTTTTTAGGGACCATCTCACATTTGAAGTCACTTTGAGGGGTCTATATGGCAGAAAATACCCAAAAGTGACGCCATTCTAACAACTGCACCCTTCAAGCTACTCAAAACTACATTCAAGAAGATTATTAACCCTTCAGGTGCTTCACAGGGACTAAAGCAACATGGAAGGAAAAAATGGACATTTTAATTTTTCCAACAAAAATTTTCTTTTAGCATCAATTTTTTTAATTTTCACATGGGTAACAGGATAAAATGGATCCTAAAATTTGTTGGGCAATTTCTCCTGAGTACACTGAAACCTCATATGTGGTCATAAACCACTGTTTGGGCACACGGCAAGGCTCAGAAGGGAAGGAGCGCCATTTGACTTTTTGAATGGAAAATATGCTGTAATATTTAGCGGTTGCCATGTCGCGTTTGGAAAGTCCCTGTGTGCCTAAACATTGGAGCTTCCCCACAATTGACCCCATTTTGGAAACTAGACCCTCCAAGGAACTTATCTAGATGCATAGTGTGTACATTGAACCCCCAGGTGCTTCACAAATTGATCCGTTAAAAAAAAAAATACTTTTTTTCACAAAAATGTTCTTTTAGGCTGTGTCCCCACGATGCGTTTTGTTAAGCGTTTCCGCAGCGTTTGTGCCGGATCAGACGCTGCAGAAATGCTTAAAAGATGCATCAAATTAATTAGCATGCGTTTTTGGCTTTTTGTGCCAATGCATGCGTTTTTAACCGCTCAGGAATCGCTTAGCGGCTAAAAATGCAGCATGCTCATTAATTCCCACATTGCTCAGCGTTTTTAGCCATCCCCAATGTTCCCAGAAATCGCGTGTCAAACGCGTCAAAAAACGAGCAAGAAACACGCGGAAAAAGACGCGCGTTATCTGGGAAAGGGGATCCTTTTCCTGAGCGTTTAAAAACGCTAGCGTGGGCACATAGCCTCAGCCTGTTTTTTCATTTTCACATGGGCAACAGCGTAAAATGGATCATAAAATTTGTTGGGCATATGACCTCATATGTGGTCATAAACCACTGTTTGGACGCATGGCAGGGACCGGAAGGGAAGGAGCGCCATTTGACTTTTTGAATGGAAAATTAGGTTCAATTGTTAGCAGACACTATGTCGCGTTTGGAGAGCCCCTGTGTGCCAAAACATTGGAGCTCCCCACAAGTGACCCCATTTTGGAAACTAGACCCCCGAATCTAGATGTGTGGTGAGCACTTTGAACCCCCAGGTGCTTCACAGAAGATTATAACGCAGAGCAGAGAAAATAAAAAATCATTTTTTTCCTCAAAAATGATTTTTTAGACCGCTATTTTTTATTTTCACAAGGCTAACAGGAGAAATTGGACCCCAAATGTTGTTGTCCAGTTTGTCCTGAGTACGCTGGTACCCCATATGTGGGGGGGAACCACTGTTTGGGCACACGTCGGGGCTCTGAAGGGAAGTAGTGACGTATTGAAATGCCGACATGATGGAATGGTCTGCGGGCATCATGTTACATTTGCAGAGCCCCTGATGTGCCTAAACAGTGGAAACCCCCCACAATTGACCCCATTTTGGAAACTAGACCGCCCAAGGAACTTATTTAGATGTGTGGTAAGCACTTTGAACCCCCAAGTGCATCACAGAAGTTTATAACGCAGAGCCATGAAAATAAAAAATCATTTTTTTTCCCACAAAAATAATGATTTTAGTCCCCAATTTTTTTATTTTCCCAAGGGTAACAGGAGAAATTAGACCCCAAAAGTTGTTGTGCAATTTTTCCTGAGTACGCTTATACCCCATATGTGGGGGTAAACCACTGTTTGGGCACACGTTGGGGCTCGGAATGGAGGGACCACTGTTATACTTTTTGAACGCAAAATTGGCTGGAATAAATCGTGGCGCCATGTCGCGTTTAGAGACCCCCTGATGTGCCTAAACAGTGGAAACCCCTCAATTCTAACTCCAACCCTAACCCCAACACACCCCTAACCCTAATCCCAACCCTAATCATAACCCTAACCACAACCCTAACCCCAACACACCCCTAACCCTAATCCCAACTCTAACCCTAATCACAAGCCTAACCCTAATACCAACCCCACCCCACCCCTAACCTTAACCCTAATTCCAACCCTATCTCTAATTCCAACCCTAACCCTATTTCTAACCCTAATTCCAACCCTAATGGAAAAATAAAAATATTTTCTTAATTTTATTATTTGTCACCTATGGGGGTGATAAAGGGGGGATTTATTTACTTTTTTTTTATTTTGATCACTGTGAGAGTTTATCACAGTGATCAAAATAAATGAATGAATCTGCAGCCAGCAGATTCCAACGGGCGCACTGCGCATGCGCCCGCCATTTTCCAAGATGGCGGCGCCCATGATACGGGACGGAGGGACACCGGGAGCCAGAGCGGGACTCGGAGGCACTGTGGAGGGTGAGGGGGGTGATTGGACTGTGGGGGGGAGCGGAAGGAAGGGGAGGGGGAGCAGATTGTGACGGCGGCGGCCGATCGCTGCCGTCAGTCCGTGGTGGGGGCCTATCGCCCCCACCAGCCGGTGTGGGGGGGAGCCGATTAGGGTCTCTAGCCATGTCTGATGCTACTGCAGCATCGGCCATGGCTGGATTGCTCTGATTGGCTGTTGAAAGTGAAACAGCCAATCGGAGCGATCGGAGCCACGTGTGGGCTAAGCCACCCCCCTGTGGTGAAGTATAAAGGGTTCTGTGTGTGCGGGTCGAGTGACCTTTCATTGAACCCTGGCACCCGACCCGCAGGAGGCTGATTTATACCATGACACCTACGTAGGCGTCATGGGTCGGGAAGGGGTTAAATATTTTTATTTTTAATTTTTTTTTATTAAAATGTATATTTGAAGGGGTTTTTTGTGTTTTTTTTAAGTTTTTTTAAGGTTTAGAAATAAGCTGACACTGCAGCGGATATAAACTCGAAATATATATTGTTTTTTATATATATATAATATATATATTTCAAAAAATTTTAACATTAGACATAACAATATAAAATCTAACAATTAACAAAACAAAACAAAATTAGTGGCTGCCACCCTGTGGTTGGGCCGCCGCAAACCTCTCCAGCATAACTCCGAGCTGTGTCAGCCAAAATGTGAGTATTCTTCAACATAATGTCTGCCTGTCCTTTCACATTTATTATGTACTAATGTTTTCCCGTCTCCCATGACAACACACATGAGGGGATCCGCCCAGTTCAGGACAGGAACCCTACTGAAGATAAAAGGGGCGGTACCTCTCCCTGACAGGGACCCGTGTACTAAAGAACGCATAACTGCCCCTCTCTCGTGCCGGCGTGGAAGAACAGGCAGGGTCCTAGGGGCTGTGTGTTGGGAGGGGGAAGCGCCGTCCGCGGGTACCCCGGGGGCTCAGCGTCCGAGCGGGCGCAGAAGCAGCACGGCCTGGGGTCCTGGGGCTCTGCCGTGGCTGCCGCACCGCCCTCTCCCCCTCTGCCGCATCCAGGAGCAGCGCAGCAGCGTCAGGGAGCGGCCACTTCCGGGTCGCTCCCCTCTGACGTCACACGCAGGACACGCTGGGAAAGGGGCATGCCCGCGTGACGTCGGGAGGCGGCGCCGGTGTCCAAGATGGCGGCGCCCATAGGGAAAAATGCCGGCCGGCAAAAAAAGATCCCGGCGGCATGGCAGGGGGGAGGGGCTGTGGGGGTAACCGGAGGAGGCGGAGAGTGCAGTGGATCTCCCTTACATAAGGGGGATGACCACAGAAGAAGCACTCATGCCCAAGGCTTCATGATGGAAGTGGGGCAAGACGAGCAGCAGCAGCGTCAGCAGCAGCGACAGCAGCAAGAACTCTCGCCAGATGCCAGGCCGAGCCGCCAGCATACCAGGAGCAGCCGCTCGAGTGATGGGAGCGGCAGTCGTAAACGCGACCGGCATGACTCTGAGACGTCCAGAAGAAACGTCACGAGTGCATCTGAGGAGCCTCCGAGATCGGTACCCCTGATTGACAGCGGTGGTGAGTGATCTATGTGAATGTCACCCTTATGGTAACGGGGTTCCGTTTTCACTGTTCGATCACTAGGGGTCGAGGAAGGCTAGCAGCAAAACCAAGAATAGAGAATGTGCCCTTTGCAAACACCTGCTGGCAGATCAGTGGCAGAAAGACCTATGCGCTGACTGTATAAACAAAACTATACAGGATGAGACCCCTGATTTAGTGACTAGCCTTAAAGCGCTAATACAACAAGAGGTGAAAGGTTCCCTAAAGGCAGCCCTTAAAAAGAAGGATAAAAGAAACCGTAGAAGGGATTCTGATTCAGAGGCCTCGCCAGGGCAGAAGGGGCGGGAAAGATCCTTGTCCCCCTCCACCTCCTCCTCCTCTACGCAGTCCTCAGAATCCTCCTCGGACAGCGATATAGGCGGCCGTCCATGTTTCCCAACAGAGGACGTGGAAAAACTGGTCAAAGCTATCAGGGCTACAATGGGCCTTAAGGAGGAAAAGACTCCTAAATCATTGGAGGATGTGATGTTTGGAGGACTGGAGGAAAAGAAAAAAAACGTACCTTCCCGGTAAATGATAAAATAAAGGCCCTAATTGACAGGGAATGGAAAAAACCTGAGAGGTCAGGGGGCTTGCCTTCTACATCAAAAAGGAGGTACCCTTTTGAGCAAAAGGATTCAGAGACCTGGGAAAAAGTCCTAAAAATTGATGGGGCCATAGCCAAATCCTCAAAAAAAGGTATCTCTACCATTAGAGGACTCTGGCGTGTTGAAAGACCCGCTTGATAATAAAGCAGACGGTTTCCTAAAGCATATCTGGGAGGCTTCAGCAGGTGGATTAAAGCCAGCGATAGCTGGTACCTGTACTGCTCGTGCCCTCATGGTCTGGCTACAACAAATAGAAGACCAGATCAAGGATAGAGTTCCTAGGGACGAAATTCTGTCTAATCTGACACTGGTACATGGAGCAGCGGCGTTCCTAGTGGATTCCTCTGCAGATTCCGCAAGATTGACAGCTAGAGCAGCAAGCCTGTCAAATGCGGCAAGACGAGCCCTGTGGCTTAAAGGGTGTCCCGGAGATTTACCATCAAAACATAGGTTATGTTCCATTCCATGTGATGGCCAATTCCTCTTCGGGAAAAAACTAGAAGAAATTTTGGAACATGCGGGGGATAGGAAGAAAAGCTTTCCCCGATTTCCGGGAGAACCTAAAAAGCAGCCCTTTCGGAGGAGGAGATTTAACAGGGGTCGTCCCCCGGGAGACAGAAAAAGCTGGGACTTTAAAGAAAGGAGAGGATCGGGCTATATGTTTAAAGGGCCCTCCACTTCCTCCAAAAAATCTCCCCAATGACATTGGGCCGTAGGTAGGGGGAAGGCTTTCTCTCTTCCTTTCCGCCTGGGCAAATATCTCCCCCCAGTACATGGGTCCTAAACATAATAAAGGACGGTTTAAAAATAAAATTCATCCGTCCGCCCAGGCATACTTTTATAATGACACCCCGAAGGAAAGCCCAAGAGCAACAGCTGGCCCTGGAGACGGAAGTCTTGGGACTAGTGAAAAAACAGGTCCTACAGGAAGTCCGAGTGCAAGAAGAAGGAAGGGGGTTCTACTCCCCCCTCTTCTTAATACAAAAACCAGACGGCTCTTGGAGAACAATAGTCAACCTGAGGAGACTCAATCAGTGGGTAGACAATTGCTCCTTCAAAATGGAGTCAATCAACACGGCCACAAAGATCCTGTTCCAGCATTGCCTCATGGCAGTGATAGACTTAAAAGATGCCTACTATCACATCCCAATTCATCGGGAGTATCAAAAATACTTGAGTAGCACTCTATGTCCAAGGACAGGTGAAACACTACCAATACGCAGCCCTTCCATTTGGCTTGTCTACAGCACCCACAGTGTTCACCAAAGTGATGGCCGAAGTAATGTCTTTTCTTCGTTCCCGGGACATAGTGATCGTCCCATACCTTGACGACTTTTTGGTAATAGGGAGGTCGGAGACCCACTGCGCACACCAAGTGAAGGAAGTGATAGCAACTCTAGTAGGACTAGGATGGATAGTGAACATCCCTAAGCCAAGGTTAACCACAGTAAAAGAGCAATCCTTCCTAGGGTTGATATTGGACTCCGAGCGACAACGCTGCCTCCTGCCAGAGAACAAAGTGACCAAGATAAGGGGCCTAGCTCGCACAGCAATACAAAGACCAACTATGACACTGAGGAACGCAATGTCCCTTTTAGGTTCGTTGACATCATGCATACCCGCGGTAGCGTGAGCGCAGTACCACTTAAGACAACTACAGTGGGAAGTTCTGTCAGCACAGAAACAATTAAAAGGGCATTTAGAGGGCAAGCTATGTCTCTCAGTGGCTGTAAGAGATTCCCTGCTCTGGTGGACTGTAGGAAAAAATCTAACAGCCGGTGTTCCGTGGCAAAAACTAGTCAATGACATCATTACAACCGACGCGAGTGCCACAGGATGGGGAGCACACCTGAGATCCCACTCAATTCAGGGGACCTGGTCCTCGCTAGAAAAGGATCACGGTTCAAATATCAAAGAACTATGGGCAGTAGAAAAAGTCGTGAAACATTTCCTTCCCTTACTTCGGGGCCGCCACATCCGAGTCATGACGGACAATCAGGCAGTAGTAGCCTACATCAATCACCGGGGGGGGGGGACGAGATCTCGGGGCCTCATGCAAATATCGGATCTATTTTTCCAGCTAGCAGAACAACATCTGTTATCCATCACATCACTGCATATAAAGGGGGTAGAAAATACACAGGCAGACTTCCTGAGTCGCAGGCACCTAAGACAAGGGGAATGGTTCCTAAACCCCCAAGTCTTCCAACAAATAGTTCAGGCCTGGGGCAAACCGGAAATAGACTTGTTCGCTACCGCACGCAACAGGAAGGTCAGGAAGTTCTGCTCACTGAATCCAAGGGAAAACCCCTTCACAGTAGATGCCCTACAAATACCCTGGAAGTTCATCCAGGCCTATGCATTTCCCCTGATAACAATGATCCCAGTAGTGGTCAGGGAGGATCGAGCGAGAATAATTCTTATAGCTCCATTTTGGCAGAGGAGGCCTTGGTTCTCCCTTCTGAGACTCATGTCAGTGACAGATCCATGGATATTACCGGAGATTCCAGACCTGCTTTCACAGGCACCAGTGGTCCACTCTCAGGTGAAGGGCTTCCATCTAGCAGCCTGGAATTTGAGAGGGTGCTACTGATTCGCCAGGGATTCTCTCCAGGGTTAGTCTCCACCCTGTTGAAAAGTAGAAAGCCTATAACATCCCAAATCTATGGTAGAATGTGGAAAAAGTTCCTAGACTTCCTGGGGGAACCCTTGGGGGATGTAGCTCCAGTGGGACCTATCCTAGAATTCCTACAGTCAGGGCTGCAACTTGGGTTAGCCACTAACACACTCAAAGCCCAAGTCTCAGCTTTGGGGGGACTATATAACTGTAACTTAGCAGCCAAAAGGTGGGTGTCCCGGTTCATAAAGGCCTGTGGCAGGTCAAGGCCGGTCATTATCCCAATGATCACACCCTGGGACCTCAACTTAGTCTTAGAGGCCTTAGCCAAAGATCCCTTTGAACCACTACTAGAGGTGACACCAAAGCTACTTACACTTAAAACTGTGTTACTGGTAGCCTTAACATCAGCCCGGAGAGTGATCGACCTACAAGCACTATCTATATGCCCTCCATATACGCAGATCTTGGATGACCGAGTGGTTCTAAGACCAGACCCGGCCTACCTCCCCAAGGTAGTCCAAAAGTTTCATAGGACTCAGGAGATCTCCTTGCCATCTTTCTGTAACAATCCTAGAAACCCTGGGGAGCAAAAATTCCATACATTAGATGTAAGAAGAGCCATATTACAGTATATGTCATTTACTAGTCAGTGGAGGAAAGATCAGTCCCTTTTTGTAGCCTTTCAGGGTAGTAGAAAAGGGTATGGGGTAGCTAAGAGTACCATTGCCAGATGGATCAGGGAGGCCATTATGTTATCCTACTCAACAAGTGACGCTCCGGTTCCAGAAGGCATCAAGGCTCACTCCACCAGAGCTCCTCCTGGGCAGAGAAGGCTGAGGTATCGATTGAACAAATTTGTAAAGCCGCTACTTGGTCCTCACCTTCAACCTTTTGTAAGCACTACCGACTTGATCTGTCTTCCTCTACTGACCTAACCTTTGGTAGAAGGGTGCTGCAAGTGGTGATCCCTCCCTAAGGTGTCTTATTCTACAAAAGTCTCTCATGTGTGCCGTCAAGGGAGACGGGAAAACACCAAGATTACTTACCGGTAGCCGTTTTTTCTGGAGCCCATGACGGCACCTGTATATTCCCCCCCATTTCACTCCTTCGGTGTGCACTATAGTTTGGGTGTTTTTTAGTTAGATATAATGTGGTGATAGTTTTACCATAGTTTTACCATGTGTACTAACCCGGGGGGCCTCTCATGCTCTGTAAACCAACTGAAGCGAGGGAGAGGTACCGCCACTTTTATCTTCAGTAGGGATCTTGTCCTGACTGGGCGGATCCCCTCTCATGTGTGCAATCATGGGCTCCAGAAAAACCGGCTACCGGTAAGTAACCTTGGTGTTTTTTTTTGTTTAAATTCCAGCATGTCTTCTGGATCGGAATATTCTCCATCCCAGCAAGAACTGGCCCAAGCAGAGCGTGCGGTGAGGATTTTGCTGCCTTTGGGTAAGTATAGCCTCTACAAATGTGTAATATTTTTTTTTCTTTACAGACATCGTCATCGGACCCGGCAAGTGAGGCGGAACATCGGGAGCAGCATATCCAAGTTCCGGCGAGGAGACGTAATGTAAGTATACAGTCTTTCAATCTCCCTTTATTTTTTCTCTTCCTTTTTTTCTATCCTTTTTTTCATCTTCTATCTTGCTTCTTTTATTTCTATTTTTCTATCTTTTTCATTCTCCAAAATTTCCAAGATTATTTTTTTTTCTAGGTTTCACAGCGGGATGAAGACATTTACTTGGACAATGAGCACCTGATCCACCTGGTCCAGCCAGGCGCATGTCCCGTTGTGGGACAGCCGTGACCAGCAGTACAAGGACACTGTGGTGGCCCGGCAGCTCTGGAATGAGGTGGCCGCAGCGATGATGGATGGCTGGGACAGCGCCTCTCCAACTTCCAAAAAGGCGTTTAGTAAGTATTTCCATGCTCTGTGATGCCGCATTGACTCTTGTTCCTGATGATACTGGTGTGTTTTTTGCAAGATATGTTCTTGCAGGAAACACAACAGTGTCCTCAGGATCAACAGTGACTGCATTGTATATTGTACTGCTGTATTGATCATGCTTTCACTCTTGTTTCTGATGATACTGGTGTTTCTTGCAAGATATATTCTTGCAGGAAACACACCAGTGTCCTCAGGATCAACAGTGACTGCATTGTGTATTGTAATGCTGTATTGATCATGCTTTCACTCTTGCTGCTGATGATACTGGTGTGTTTCTTGCAAGATATATTATTGCAGGAAACACACCAGTGTCCTCAGGATCAACAGTGACTGCATTGTGTATTGTAATGCTGTATTGATCATGCTTTCACTCTTGCTGCTGATGATACTGGTGTGTTTCTTGCAAGATATATTCTTGCAGGAAACACCAGTGTCCTCAGGATCAACAGTGACTGCATTGTGTATTGTAATGCTGTATTGATCATGCTTTCACTCTTGTTCCTGATGATACTGGTGTGTTTCTTGCAAGATATATTCTTGCAGAAAACACAACAGTGTCCTCAGGATCAACAGTGACTGCATTGTCTATTGAATTCTTTTGTGATGCCGCATTGAATGTTTGCCAAGTTCACTCAGGTGTGTGTGATGATACAGATGTCACCATCAGTCATTGTATAACGTTTTTTCAACAGTAAAAAAAGTCCACACACGTTGGCGCTCGATGAAGGACTGCTTCAACACTGATGTTCGTGCTGAAGGACAGGTTCGCAGTGGTTCAGCGGCAAGGACCAGAACAAAGTACCGCTATCATCGCGAGTTGGCATTCCTAAGACCGGTTCTTGCCACCTGAGCGTAAGTATTATATATATATATATATATATATATTTAGTAATCTGTGCTTTTCCATTCCACAGCTGATGCTTCTTGTAAATGCATGATAGTAATGTTTTTCTTTTCTTTCCACAGCATCTGGAGCAGCACCCTGCAACCTGTCCCTGGAGCAGTCTATCGATCGACCTCGGACCAGTCCCAGCCATCTGACAGCCAGCAAGCATCTTGCAGGTCAGCAGCACGGACAGCTGGTGACCAGGAAGCTGGTCAATCAGGTGTTCCCCTGTCCCAGGTCTCTGCCACTAGTTATGCGGGCACTTTCCGCCAGCGGCAGAGGGCCTCGGACAGGCCTGTCTTGCCAGAGTTCATGCATTTGAGCGAGGCCTTTCATGCCAGCCTCAAGTCGCTGTCAGAGTGGAAAGCGATTTTTCACTCATAGAACGTGGTTTTACCCACATGGAACAGCGCTTCCACTCTGTTTACCAGCGCCTTGACCATTTGGAGGCCGACCTCAACAGACCAGCGCACCATTTTTTCAGTAAAATTGAATGCGGCATGGCGGAATACCTTAGCCCTGATCAACAGCTGAGTGTGTTGCAGGCCTGCAACACTGCTTACTTGCAGGCTATGCAGCAGAATCGGTACGTGCAGCAGTCAGTGGTGTCATTTCCAACAGTGCCACCAATGACTCACTACACCTCACTACTGACTTCTGCTGCATACCACTGCACGGCCACCTGCATTCCTAGCCAAGCCGGACACTACTACACTACACCAATGCCGAGTGCTGCTGGACACTCCACCCCCGCCACCACCATGGCAAGCACCGCTCCTGCCTGGAGCACCACCAGCGCCACCGGAGCACCATCTTGGAGCACCGCCACCACCGAACCTGCTTGGGCCACCGCCACCTATTCTCCTGTTCGGAGCACCGCCACCACTCCTCATCATTCAAGGAGCACCACCACTCATAATCATTCAAGGAGCACCGCCACCACTCATCATCATAGGAGCACCGCCATTACTTCTCCTCCTAGGAGCACCGCCACCACTCCTCATCATAGGAGCACCACCGCCACCACTCCTCATCATAGGAGCACCGCCACCAGTTCTCCTAGGAGCACTACCACCACTTCTCCTTCTAGGAGCACCGACACGACTTCTCCTTCTAGGAGTACCGCCACCACCACTTCTAGGAGCACTGCCACCACCGAGCATCAGAGGGGTGACCCACATTCCCTCTTTTACCCATCAAGGTCACGGTCCAGCAGCTCAAGGCGGTCAAGCAATGTAAGGCGGTCACACGGTGGAAGGCGGTCAAGTCAGGAAACTTCAGCCACAAAGAAGCAAAAAAAACAAAAGACTTTGTTTGTCCATCCCCCCTCTCCTCCTAATTGTGTCTCAACCTGCCTCCAGTTCCATCGCTGAGCTCCATTCCCCCAGTACTTTCATTGCCCCTTCCCCTAGAACCCCTTCCTCAACTTCCAGCCGTTCCTCGTCTCTCCACACCCCCAAAGTATCCCAATCTTCCCCAAAACGGCATGCACAATAAAAAATTATTTTTTTTTGTTTTAAAATAAATGTGCAATTCTGCTTTCACAAAATGCGGTTTCTTTAATGTGTTTTTCGCCGCCTACACACACTGCCCCGTACACACACTGCGCCGTACACTTTGCGTTTTTGACACCACATAGCTCCATTACTGACACGTTTCTCGTGTCAGTCTTGGAGATATGTGTAGTCAAAAACACAAATAAATGACTTGTATTTTCACCACCAGTCTGCTAATTTTGCACAAACTGAATAGAGCAGGGCTCCCCTACTCCAGTCCTCTAGCACCAACAGATTGTTAGGAACGGCGGAATGCACTAAATAAAATAAATAATAAAGTGCGTTCGCCGCTCGGGGTCCACCGTGCAGTAGGTGTTACACCGCTGCTAGGTAATGACAGACGAGCAATATGGCGGTATAATGTGCACGAGTCCAACTTCACCCTAAGTGCGCAAAGCGGGCTCTGTTCACACACAGAGGCGCCGCAACATAAACATACAAAAACGCTGAGCCTGTTAGTGTCACAGACCACAGGGAAATGCACACACGGTATCTGGTCACAGGAGCTGCGTCGGTCTAGACCTACAATGTGTGCGGCGTCGCTACTGCGGACGCCAAGGAGGACTGCAACTGCAGTACGGTGTAGGACACAGCCGCTAGTCAACAAAGCTAGGAAGCAGGCGCAATGTCGGACGCTAGAGCAGGGGTGCGGTGTGCACAGTGGCCTAAGGCTTGCCACTGACTGCTGCACTAATTCCCTATCCACATGCGTAATATCAGAGGGAAGGAGTTTCAAATGAGTCAGTCACCAGAGTCATACATCCGTCACCATTCACACATTTAGCTTGAAAAGTCTATACTAGCGCATGGCCGAACAGTCATGCGCGCTTTTTATCGCCGTGCGGGACCTTCCAGAGCTCCGAGATGGACCAATGAGATCTGGAGCAGGACCTGGGCACATGACTCCCGATCTCCAATGGGAGATTGTCTTGTGAGCATGCCCAGTAGGAGCACAGAGGAACTTAGCCTCTGGAGCGGTCTGCTGCAAAGTAATCTTCTCTGTTATGAATGGGTCGCCGAGGAAAAAAAAACAACACAAGCTAAGTCTCAGAAAACCAGAGAGGTTGGTAACTATGCAGACTGAAAATCCCTGATTCTAACCACGCAACTAGCAGCAGTCGTGGAGCGTTCCTACGTTGGTCCTAGACGCCTCGTCACAACCGGAGAGCTACATAAGCCTAAAGCAGGAAAAGAGGAAAACTAACTGCCCCAGAACAGACCCCAAAGGAAAGACAGCCACCCACATGTATTGACGGTGAAACAAGATGAAAACACACACAAAGGCAGGAAAATAGGCTGAGCAAACGATGGGGCCCGACTAACTAGAAAGGACAGGAAAGGAAAGACAATGTCTGCAACCTGCCAAAAATGTCCAACACAACTGATAGCAAAATGAACCCTGAAGTCACTAGACTTCTCCCACTATATCAGCACTCTGAAATATTCTGAGACAGAGCAAAAAGAGGCCAATCTAATATGGGACAAAAAAAGGCAAATTGGCAAATACAGATAAATAAGAGTGGAAATTCAGCACAGCCCAGCCGGGCTGGCTGACCACACAAAAAACTGAATTGACCAACAAGAGCAAGTGTGAACATTAGCAAAAACAAACTTAACTTGAGAAGACTGGAACAGAGCTGAGTCCAAGACCTGAGAAGCAGACTAAATCACCAGCAACAGGATAGGGCATCGGCTGTCTTATATCCAGTCTGATACTCCAGAGATCCAATCGTTATCTTCCTCATCAGGTGGCAGATCACTACCAACTAAACCAACCTCACTACCTCCTGTCACCACCAGAGGGAGAACGGAAGAACTCTCAACTGGTGGAG
Source organism: Dendrobates tinctorius (assembly GCF_039654945.1). Lineage (NCBI taxonomy): Eukaryota > Metazoa > Chordata > Amphibia > Anura > Dendrobatidae > Dendrobates > Dendrobates tinctorius. The sequence goes on from NW_027361682.1 coordinate 20,578,762, forward strand.
CAGAAAATGAGCTCATAACAGTACCCCCCCCTTGGTGAAAAGCACGAACCAATTTATTGGCATGAATATCAGAGGCAGAGATCCAAGAATTATCCTCCTGGCCATAACCCTTCCATTTGACCAAATACTGGAGTCTCCGTCTAACCAAACGAGAATCCAATATTTTCTCTACCTCATATTCCACATTGCCTTTAACCAATACAGGGTCAGGAGGTGCCGCCACAGGAACTACTGGCTCAACAAACCTCTTCAACAGTGATTTGTGAAATACGTTATGGATTTTGAACGTAACTGGAAGAGCCAATCGAAAAGAAACAGGATTAAGAATCTCCAAAATCCTATAAGGTCCAATAAATCTTGGCTTAAATTTTGGAGATGCAACCTTCAAAGGAATATTCTTAGACGACAACCAAACCATATCACCCACTTTAAACCGGGGACCAATGGTCCTATGCCGGTTGGAAAAACGCTGGGCCTTTTCCTGAGAGAGCGACAATTTATCCACCACTTGGTCCCATATCTTCTGCATTCTCACAACCACAGTGTCCACACCTGGGCAGGACGAAGATTCCACTTGCCCTGAAGAGAGTCGAGGATGAAACCCAAAATTACAGAAAAAGGGTGACATCAAAGTGGCAGAACTAGCTCTATTGTTCAGCGCAAATTCGGCCAAGGGCAAAAATGAGACCCAATCATCTTGATCAGCAGATATAAAACATCTTAAATAAGACTCCAGGGTCTGGTTTGTTCTCTCAGTCTGCCCATTGGTCTGGGGATGAAACGCGGAGGAGAAAGATAACTGAATTCCCAGATTGGAACAAAAGGCTTTCCAAAATCTGGAAACAAACTGGACCCCTCTATCGGACACAATGCTCTCAGGAATCCCGTGTAACCGAACCGAACCACCTGTTGTAAAAACAAGGGTACCAACTCAGCGGAAGATGGCAACTTTGGGAGTGGTACAAGAAGGACCATCTTTGAAAATCTATCACAAATTACCCAGATAACAGTCATTCTCTGAGAGACAGGAAGATCAGAAATAAAATCCATTGGGTTATGGGTCCATGGCCTCAGGGCAGTTTCTAGGGAATTTTGCCAACAGGGCGAAAATTGAGAAAGCGCCCCCCCGAACATTAACCTACACAATGCATAGGGCCCCAGATATTAGTACACCCCCCGATATTACACACACAGTGCTAAGTACCCCAGATATCCATTCCCCCCCTGACCCCCGATATTATACACACACAAATTATTTTCTGCTGGCTGTTTCACTTCAGGGAGGGGGGTTATCGCGCGCCTGCCTGGGATTGTAGGCAGGGCCGGCTCCAGGTTTTTGAGGGCCCCGGGCGAAAAAGTCTCAGTGGGCCCCCCTTAACACATACCACGATTCATGCCGTGTGACATCCGTGATGACGGCCAAAAACGGACTTGTCTCCGTGTGGATCACACGGACACACGCTCTGTGGCAAAACTCGTTCATGTGAAGGAGGCTACTGATTAGTAGTGTACGCATGAAAGAAAGAAGAGAGAGAGAGAAAGAACAGAGAGAAAGAAAGAAAGAAAGAGGGGAAATAAAGAACAGAGAAAGAAAGAAAAGAGAAAGGAATAACAGAGAAAGAAAAAAACAGAGAGAGAGAGAGAGAAAGAAAGAAAGAAGGGAAATAAAGAACAGAGAGAAAGAAAGGACGAACAGAGAGAAAGAGAAAGAAAAGAACAGAGAGAAAGAGAGAGGGTAAAGAAAGAACAGAGAGAAAGAAAAAAAAGAAAAAGATCAAAGAAAGAAAGAGTGGACAGAAAAAAAGAACAGAAAGAAAGAAAGAGGGAAAAAAAGAACAGAGAGGGAGAGAGAAAAAAGGGGAAAGAAAGAACGGAGAAAGAAAGAACAGAGAGAAAGAGTTGACAGAAAAAAAGAACAGGGAGAGAGAGAAAAGGAGGGGAAAGAAAGAAAGAACAGAGAGGTAGAGAGAAAAAGAAAGAGGGTAAAGAACAGAGAGAAAAAAAGAGGGGAAAGAAAGAACAGAGAGAGAAAGAAAGTGGAAAGAGAGAACAGAGAAAGAACAGAGACAGAAATAAAGAAAGAGAACAGAGAGAGAGAAAGAAAGAACAGAGAGAGAGAAAAAAAGATTAGAGAGAAAGAACATAGAGAGAAAGAAACAGAGAAATAAAAATTCTATAAAGATACCATAGCAGCCCAGCTCCCATTGTAGTGCCCACCTGAGCCTCCTGGTGCAGGACATATCATAATCCGCTCACATGGCCAACATCCCCGATTCCAAGGCGATCCCGCTGTCCGCTCTGTCAGAGGAGGTCATGATGATGGATCTGAAGCATTCCCTGAAGTGCCTCCATGGTTCCGTCACAATCTCTTACTGAAATTACCTAATTTCTGGTCAGCTTCCAGCACGTCACTTCCGGTAGAACGTTACGTGCGAGTTTTAAATTGCTCCTTGGGGCTCCACTGTGTACTCCTGTGTCCCACGGGGAAAGTAAGCTCCCAGCTGGGTCAGTCTCTCTCTCAAAATCGGGACTGTCTCGCTGGATCTGGGACGGTTGGGACTCGGGAGGTATAAATGCTGCCCACCATACACCTTGTACACACGCGGCTTCACTCCGTACACCCCCGGCTGTGCTCCGCTTCATAAACACATGGCTCAGCTCCATACACACAGGGCTCTGCTCCGTACACACAGGGCTCTGCTCCGTACACCTCGTACACACACGGCTCCGCTCTGTACACCTCGTACACACACGGCTCTGCTCCGTACACCTTGTAAACCCCTCCTGACCCCACCCAAGTACACACACGGCTCTGCTACATCCACCTTGTAAAACCCCTCCTGACCCCACACAAGTACACACACGGCTCTGCTACATCCACCTTGTAAAACCCCTCCTGACCCCACACAAGTACACACACGGCTCGCCTACATCCACCTTGTAAAACCCCTCCTGACCCCACACAAGTACACACACGGCTCTGCTACATCCACCTTGTAAAACCCCTCCTGACCCCACACAAGTACACACACGGCTCTGCTACATCCACCTTGTAAACCCCTCCTGACCCCAAACAAGTACACACACGGCTCTGCTACATCCATCTTGTAAACTCCTCCTGATCCCACACAAGTACACACATGGCCCTGCAACATCCACCTTGTAAAACCCCTCCTGACCCCACACAAGTACACATATGGCTCTGCTACATTCACCTTGTAAAACCCCTCCTGACCCCACACAAGTACACACACTGCTCTGCTACATCCACCTTGTAAAACCCCTCCTCCTGACCCCACACAAGTACACACATGGCTCGGCTACATCCACCTTGTAACCCCCTCCTGAACCCACACAAGTACACACACGGCTCTGCTACATCCACCTTGAAAAACCCCTCCTGACCCCACCCAAGTACACACACGGCTCTGCTACATCCACCTTGTAAAACCCCTCCTGACCCCACCCAAGTACACACACGGCTCTGCTACATCCACCTTGTAAAACCCCTCCTGACCCCACCCAAGTACACACACGGCTCTGCTACATCCACCTTGTAAAACCCCTCCTGACCCCACACAAGTACACACACGGCTCTGCTACATCCACCTTGTAACCCCCTCCTGACCCCACACAAGTACACACACGGCTCTGCTACATCCACTTTGAAAAACCCCTCCTGACCCCACCCAAGTACACACACGGCTCTGCTACATCCACCTTGTAAAACCCCTCCTGACCCCACCCAAGTACACACACGGCTCTGCTACATCCACCTTGTAAAACCCCTCCTGACCCCACACAAGTACACACATGGCTCTGCTACATCCACCTTGTAAAACCCCTCCTGACCCCACCCAAGTACACACACGGCTCTGCTACATCCACCTTGTAAAACCCCTCCTCCTGACCCCACACAAGAACACACACGGCTCTGCTACATCCACCTTGTAAAACCCCTCCTCCTGACCCCACACAAGTACACACATGGCTCGGCTACATCCACCTTGTAACCCCCTCCTGAACCCACACAAGTACACACACGGCTCTGCTACATCCACCTTGAAAAACCCCTCCTGACCCCACCCAAGTACACACACGGCTCTGCTACATCCACCTTGTAAAACCCCTCCTGACCCCACCCAAGTACACACACGGCTCTGCTACATCCACCTTGTAAAACCCCTCCTGACCCCACACAAGTACACACACGGCTCTGCTACATCCACCTTGTAACCCCCTCCTGACCCCACACAAGTACACACACGGCTCTGCTACATCCACTTTGAAAAACCCCTCCTGACCCCACCCAAGTACACACACGGCTCTGCTACATCCACCTTGTAAAATCCCTCCTGACAACACACAAGTACACACACGGCTCTGCTACATCCACCTTGTAACCCCCTCCTGACCCCACACAAGTACACACACGGCTCTGCTACATCCACCTTGAAAAAACCCTCCTGACCCCACCCAAGTACACACACGGCTCTGCTACATCCACCTTGTAAAACCCCTCCTGACCCCACCCAAGTACACACACGGCTCTGCTACATCCACCTTGTAAAACCCCTCCTGACCCCACACAAGTACACACACGGCTCTGCTACATTCACCTTGTAACCCCCTCCTGACCCCACACAAGTACACACACGGCTCTGCTACATCCACTTTGAAAAACCCCTCCTGACCCCACCCAATACACACACGGCTCTGCTACATCCACCTTGTAAAATCCCTCCTGACAACACACAAGTACACACACGGCTCTGCTACATCCACCTTGTAACCCCCTCCTGACCCCACACAAGTACACACACGGCTCTGCTACATCCACCTTGAAAAACCCCTCCTGACCCCACCCAAGTACACACACGGCCCTGCTACATCCACCTTGTAAACTCCTCCTGATCCCACACAAGTACACACACGGCCCTGCTACATCCACCTTGTAAAACCTCTCCTGACCCCACACAAGTACACATACGGCTCTGCTACATTCACCTTGTAAAACCCCTCCTGACCCCACACAAGTACACACACGGCTCTGCTACATCCACCTTGTAAAACCCCTCCTGACCCCACACAAGTACACACACGGCTCTGCTACATCCACCTTGTAAAACCCCTCCTGACACCACACAAGTACACACACGGCTCTGCTACATCCACCTTGAAAAACCCCTCCTGACCCCACCCAAGTACACACATGGCTCTGCTACATCCACCTTGAAAAACCCCTACTGACCCCACACAAGTACACACACGGCTCTGCTACATCCACCTATAAAAACCCCTACTGACCCCACACAAGTACACACACGGCTCTGCTACATCCACCTATAAAAACCCCTCCTGACCCCACCCAAGTACACACATGGCTCTGCTACATCCACCTTGAAAAAACCCTCCTGACCCCACCCAAGTACACACACGGCTCTGCTACATCCACCTTGTAAAATCCCTCCTGACCCCACACAAGTACACACATGGCTCTGCTACATCCACCTTGTAAAACCCCTCCTGACCCCACACAAGTACACACACGGCTCTGCTACATCCACCTTGTAAAACCCCTCCTGACCCCACCCAAGTACACACACGGCTCTGCTACATCCACCTTGTAAAACCCCTCCTCCTGACCCCACACAAGAACACACACGGCTCTGCTACATCCACCTTGTAAAACCCCTCCTCCTGACCCCACACAAGTACACACATGGCTCGGCTACATCCACCTTGTAAACCCCTCCTGAACCCACACAAGTACACACGGCTCTGCTACATCCACCTTGAAAAACCCCTCCTGACCCCACCCAAGTACACACACGGCTCTGCTACATCCACCTTGTAAAACCCCTCCTGACCCCACACAAGTACACACACGGCTCTGCTACATCCACCTTGTAACCCCCTCCTGACCCCACACAAGTACACACACGGCTCTGCTACATCCACTTTGAAAAACCCCTCCTGACCCCACCCAAGTACACACACGGCTCTGCTACATCCACCTTGTAAAATCCCTCCTGACAACACACAAGTACACACACGGCTCTGCTACATCCACCTTGTAACCCCCTCCTGACCCCACCCAAGTACACACACGGCCCTGCTACATCCACCTTGTAAACTCCTCCTGACCCCACACAAGTACACACACGGCCCTGCTACATCCACCTTGTAAAACCTCTCCTGACCCCACACAAGTACACATACGGCTCTGCTACATTCACCTTGTAAAACCCCTCCTGACCCCACACAAGTACACACACGGCTCTGCTACATCCACCTTGAAAAGCCCCTCCTGACCCCACCCAAGTACACACATGGCTCTGCTACATCCACCTTGAAAAACCCCTACTGACCCCACACAAGTACACACACGGCTCTGCTAAATCCACCTATAAAAACCCTTCCTGACCCCACCCAAGTACACACACGGCTCTGCTACATCCACCTTGAAAAACCCCTCCTGACCCCACACAAGTACACATACGGCTCTGCTACATCCACCTTGTAAACCCCTCCTGACCCCACACAAGTACACACACGGCTCTGCTACATCCACCTTGTAACCCCCTCCTGACCCCACACAAGTACACACATGGCTCTGCTACATCCACCTTGAAAAACCCCTCCTGACCCCACCCAAGTACACACACGGCTCTGCTACATCCACCTTGTAAAATCCCTCCTGACCCCACTGTCCCACACAAGATTACAGCCGAAGGAAGCGATGATCATTGCTGGCTGTAAGGGGCTGCGTCACTGCGTAGGTCCCTCGCGGAGGGTGCAGGATAGGGTCAGTACATGGGGGCGTGGCAGCTGGCGGGTATCTCAGACAGCGTGAGTGGGCCCTCCCATCTCGCCAGGGCCCTGGCACTTGCCCGGGTGCTGACGCCGGCCCTGCTAGGGAGACAGGCACAGACAGCTAGGCACTAGGCAGGCACCCCCTGGCTTGGGTGGCGCCCCGGGCGATCGCACCCCCCGTCCCCCCTAAAAACGGCCCTGCATGGCCTCTTGGGCACTGGCAGGGGCATCAGCAACCCACTAGAACGAGAACATGGTTTAGACCGAGAACAAGTCCCACAGGACTGTACAAAATTCCTGACATCACGAGATAAGGCAGGCCACCAAAACGACCGACTCACCAAATCTCTGGTACCAAAACTACCTGGATGACCCGCCAATGCAGAGCAATGGACTTCAGACATCACTCTCTTTCTCCACTGGGTCCCATAGGGCCATGCTCAGGTTTATCCTCCTGAAATTCCTCCAGGGCGCGTCACAAATCGGGCAAAATGGCAGATAGAACTACCCCCTCACCTAGGATAGTAGTAGGCTCGGTCACATTAAGAGAATCAGCAAAGAAACTCCTAGAAAGGGCGTCTGCCTTAACATTCTTAGTGCCCGGAAGAAAAGAGACCACAAAATTAAAACGCGTGAAAACAAGGCCCATCTAACCTGTCTAGGATTCAAGCGTTTGGCCGACTCCAGAAAAGTCAGATTTTTGTGATCGGTGAGGACCACAAATTGATGTCTAGCTCCCTCCAAACAATGTCTCCACTCCTCAAATGCCCATTTCATGGCCAACAATTCCTGATTCCCCACGTCATAGTTGCGTTCAGATGGGGAGAACTTTCGAGAAAAGAAGGCACAGGGATTCATCTTAGAAGTCACAGGGTCTTTTTGGGACAACACAGCTCCTGCACCAATCTCAGAAGCGTCTACCTCCACTTGAAATGGAAGTGAGACATCAGGTTGCCGTAAAACTGGAGCTGAAGTAAATCTCCGCTTAAGCTCCTGAAATGCTGAGACAGCCTCAGGAGACCAATTCAGCACATCAGCTCCCTTCTTGGTCAGATCAGTCAGTGGTTTGACAATACTAGAAAAATTACCTATAAATTTATGATAGAAATTAGCAAAACCCAAAAACTTCTGAAGAGCCTTCAAAGAAGTAGGCTGAACCTAATCATAAATGGCCTGTACCTTGGCCGGGTCCATTTCAATAGTCGATGGAGATAAGATAAATCCCAAAAATGAAATCCTCTGTACACCAAAGAGACATTTCGATCCCTTAACAAACAAGGAATTCTCCCTCAAAATCTGGAACACAGTCCGGACATGTTCCACATGGGAATCCCAATCACTAGAAAAGATCAAAATATCATCCAGATAGATGATCAAAAACTTATCCACAAAGTCTCGGAAAATATAATTCATAAAGGACTGGAAGACAGAAGGGGCATTAGAGAGCCCAAAAGGCATCACCAGGTACTCAAAATGTCCCTCCGGAGTATTAAACGCCGTCTTCCATTCATCCCCGTGCTTGATGCGAATAAGATTATACGCCCCCCTGAGGTCAAGCTTAGCAAACCAGCAGGCACTCTTAACTCTGGAGAATAAATCAGACATCAGAGGTAACGGGTACTGATATTTAACCGTCATCTTGTTAAGGGAACGATAATCAATACACGGTCTTAACGAACCATCTTTCTTGGCCACAAAAAAAAACCAGCGCCTAAAGGTGACGAGGATGGTCTAATATGACCCTTCTCCAACGACTGCTTAATATAGGATCTGTGAGGTAGCGCTGTCATTTAAGTAGGGGATACTCGCTCAGCAGCCACAAAACAGATCCAGCACGGGTCTTCATAAGCCATAACATAGTCCATGAGGTTTATTATGCAACATAAACCACATCAATATAAACAGCATAGCATCCATTATACAGGCTATTCAGCCTCATCCTTATCTCACCCACGTCATGGTTCCCACATGGCTGTTTCTCCAGGCTGCAGAAATCCACTCACTCCTCAGGGACTCTCAGACCCTGGCCGCCATTACACACACAGCTGCTCCACAGGCTGTTAGTGAGGAGATCCTTCTCCTCACGGGACCTTCCAAACTGGACCAATCAGGTCCCAGCATTCACCACATGTGACCTACCCTAGCCACATTATATGGTCTATAGACACGCCCACCGAGTCACGTGACTATGACCTCATCACAGGTCCTTCACACACTTACATAGACTTTTAATACAGGCGTTTTCAGACACACCCCTGGGTGGGTTTGTAGGTAACCAGAAGCCGCCCATCTCTTTAGTTACCTGAAGACTTCTCCCTTATACTTAGAACCAACACCTCACCAATGATATTGCTGATCACACATACACAAGTCTCCATCTCAAAGCCACCCACTTTGAGATACATAACTATCCTTCAGGATTCTGCCACTCATCCGTTCTCTTGGGACATCCACACAGCGCCCCCTTGTGGACACAGTGGTCATTACACCACAGATCGCATAGCATAATGTTCGGGTACAGATAAGTTGAAAAGCCGACCCTTGGGAAATTTACACCCAGGCATCAACTCAATTGCACAGTCATAACTCCTATGAAGGGGCAAAGACGCAGACTTACTCTCACTAAATACATCAGAGAAATCAGTCAGATAATCAGGAATATCATGAGACTGAGGAGAGGTGGAGAACACAGGAGTGACCCTAAGAACACACTGACAACCCCAACTCACCACAGACACAGATCTCCAATCCAAAACTGGGTTATGAGTTTGCAACCAGGGGAAATCCAGAACAATAGTATCATGCAAATTATGCAGCACTAAATCTCCGCCAAAGGAGTGGCATCAATACCCCTCAGAGGAATAGGCATCTGCAGAGGGGTCATGGACAAACCACAACGTTTAGCAAAGTCCAAATCCATCAGATTCAGAGCTGCTCCTGAATCCACAAAAGCCTTAGTGGAAAACGTGGACAAGGAGCAGATCAGAGTAATTGCCAAAAGGAACTTAGGTTGTACACTGCCCACAGCAAATGTGTGTGCAAAACGTTTCTCTCGTTTAGGGCAGACAGAAATAGTATGAGGCGTCTCCACAGAAAAAGCACAGCTTATTACGCCTTCTAAACTCCTGACGTTGCGCCCTAGACAAAACCCCATCACATTGCATAGGTTCTGACATTTGTTCGAAAGGTGGCAGCGCCTCCCGTGTAGTTCTACGTTAACGTAAACGCCGATCAACTTGAATGGCTAATGACAGAGCCATCCAGACCAGAGGGAACAGGAGATCCCACCATAACATTTTTTACGGTCTCTGATAAACCTTTCCGAAAGAGGGCTGCCAATACACCATCATTCCATGTAGTAAGGACCGCCCACTTTCGGAATTTTTGACAGTATAATTCTGCAGGATCCTGACCCTGGTTTAATGCCAACAGGGTTCTCTCAGCTTGATCAACGGCATTAGGTTCATCATACAACAACCGCAAGGCCTGAAAAAATGCATCCACATTAGTCAGAATAGGATTTTCAGGTGCCAGAGAAAACGCCCAATCCTGGGGATCGCCGCGCAGCAAGGAGATGACAATTTTAACCTGCTTCGCAGAGCTCCCCGATGAGTTAGGCTTCAAGGTAAGAAATAATTTAAAATTATTCTTAAAATTCAAAAATTTAGACCGATCCCCAGAAAACACATCAGGAGTAGGGATTTTGGGTTCAACAGCATGTGATTGAGCGAGATAGGCGGAAATTCCCCGCACTTCAGCAGCGAGCTGCTCCACACGATCAGACAATTGCTTAATCTCCATTAAGGAAAAAATTCTCCTACGGCGCCAGAGAAAAACGGGAAAAAATGCATATAAAAAAAATATATATATTCTGACACTTTTTTTTTTTTTTTTCTTTTCCTGCTTTTGAGTACCCTAGAATCTGCGGTATGGCTGGTGATTCTGTTATGAATGGGTCGCCGAGGAAAAAAAAACAACACAAGCTAAGTCTCAGAAAACCAGAGAGGTTGGTAACTATCCAGACTGAAAATCCCTGATTCTAACCACGCAACTAGCAGCAGTCGTGGAGCATTCCTACGTTGGTCCTAGACGCCTCGTCACAAACGGAGAGCTACATAAGCCTAAAGCAGGAAAAGAGGAAAACTAACTGCCCCAGAACAGACCCCAAAGGAAAGACAGCCACCCACATGTATTGACGGTGAAACAAGATGAAAACACACACAAAGGCAGGAAAATAGGCTGAGCAAACGATGGGGCCCGACTAACTAGAAAGGACAGGAAAGGAAAGACAATGTCTGCAACCTGCCAAAAACCCTACCAAAAATGTCCAACACAACTGATAGCAAAATGAACCCTGAAGTCACTAGACTTCTCCCACTATATCAGCACTCTGAAATATTCTGAGACAGAGCAAAAAGAGGCCAATCTAATAAGGGACAAAAAAAGGCAAATTGGCAAATACAGATAAATAAGAGTGGAAATTCAGCACAGCCCAGCCGGGCTGGCTGACCACACAAAAAACTGAATTGACCAACAAGAGCAAGTGTGAACATTAGCAAAAACAAACTTAACTTGAGAAGACCGGAACAGAGCTGAGTCCAAGACCTGAGAAGCAGACTAAATCACCAGCAACAGGATAGGGCGTCGGCTGTCTTATATCCAGTCCGATACTCCAGAGATCCAATCGTTATCGTCCTCATCAGGTGGCAGATCACTACCAACTAAACCAACCTCACTACCTCCTGTCACCACCAGAGGGAGAACGGAAGGAGAACTCTCAACTGGTGGAGCAGAAAATGAGCTCATAACACTTCTCTACAGTAGACAGCAGGAGACCGCAGAATGTGAGGCTCTGGATTCCTGCAGAGCAGACGCAGAAACCTGACGCCTAACATTACCCCCCCTAATAAAGGGCCCCCTCCCCTCGGAGCCTTCCAGTCCACCACTTTGTGCCCATCAGAGGCATAGGCCTCAGACTTGTCTGAAGGCAAGCCTGATGTCCCGGTAGATGACACGGAAAACCGGGACACGGGTATCAGAGGTGGCAAGATCGCCAGGTTTAAGAAGGGACACGTGGGAGACAACGGGAGCGGCAAAATCGCCCGGAGCAAAGGTTGAAGTGGAACGCCGCGGTGTGTCGGCGGACGTTTCCACTCTCTGTTTAAGGAGGCTATCCCGAGCACATGAGGCGCATGCCCTAATATATTTTTTAATGTCCCGAGCCCTGTGCGGCCACCAATACGACCCTGCCAGGAGTTTTGTGGTCTGCATGTAGCCACAGTGACCACCCGCCCTGGACGCATGTGCTCACGTGAGAACCTTCGACCGAAGGAGAGGGGGGACAAAGGTCTTGCCCGGCGGCAGAGTTTGGTCATTGCGGGGCCCCGTTATCCTGGGGAACAGAGTGCTGACAGTGGTAGCCGCAAGTGGAGTTTAGTGCCGGACGCGCCTCGAGACTGGCGCGAGACACCTCCATGGGCTCTGGGAGTGAACACTCTGGCTCGGGTGATTCCAGAGGTTCAAAGAGGTTGGGAGCCGGAGCAACCCTCCGTCTGGATTGAGCACGCTCCAGCCCGCGCTCCGAGAAACGGAGATCAGTGTGGGTGGCAATGGCAATCAGCTCCTCCAGACTTGCAGGAACCTCTCTGGTAGATAGAGCATCCTTAACATGCTCAGTTAAACCTCTCCAAAACACAGGGATGAGGGCTTTATCAGACCACTCCAGCTCGGAAGCCAGAGTCCGAAAACGAACAGCATACTGGCTGACCGAGAGGAATCCCTGAGTTATTGCAAGGAGCCGAAGAGAGGTATCGTGCGTGACCCGTGGTCCCAGGAAAACCTGCTTGATAGATGTTAAGAGCTGAGCAGCGGTCCGAACCACAGGGTCACCACGCTCCCACAGTGGCGTGGCCCACTCCAACGCCCTGCCCGACAGAAGGGAAATAATAAACCCCACCTTAGCCCGTTCCGTAGGGAATCGCGCAGCCAGTAACTCCAGCTGGATAGAGCACTGGCTCACGAAACCCCTACAGGAGGCGCAATCGCCAGAAAATTTATCGGGCAACGGGAGGCGGGAAACTGTCGGCGCAGGGGAGGACGTGGACATACGTGAAACCGACTGTACAGCAGCCTCTGAAGACCTCGCCGCTGAGATAACACTCTCAAGAGTAGCCAACCGGCCCTCTAGCTGGCGAATGCACTGAAGGAGTTGCTGTTGATCTGCCATTACTAGCCAGACCCTGGCGCTAGTATAATGTTAGGAACGGTGGAACGCACTAAATAAAATAAATAATAAAGTGCGTTCGCCGCTCGGGGTCCACCGTGCAGTAGGTGTTACACCGCTGCTAGGTAATGACAGACGAGTAATATGGCGATATAATACGCACGGGTTCAACTTCACCCAAAGTGCGCAAAGCGGGCTCTGTTCACACACAGAGGCGACGCAACATAAACATACAAAAACGCTGAGCCTGTTAGTGTCATAGACCACAGGGAAATGCACATACGGTATCTGGTCACAGGAGCAGAACTCAAGGCAGAGGAGCTGCGTCCGTCTAGACCTACCGTGTGTGCGAAGTCACTACTGCGGATGCCAAGGAGGACTGCAATTGCAGCGCGGCGTAGGATACAGCTGCTAGTCGACAAATCTAGGAAGCAGGCGCAATGTTGGACGCTAGAGCAGGGGTGCGGTGTGCACAGTGGCCTAAGGCTTGCCACTGACTGGCGCTGACTGCTGCACTAATTCTCTATCCACGTGCGTAATATCAGAGGGAAGGGATTTCAAATGAGTCAGTCACCAGAGTCATACATCCGTCACCATTCACACATTTAGCTTGAAAAGTCTATACTAGCGCATGGCCGAACGGTCATGCACACTTTTTATAGCCGTGCGGGACCTTCCAGATCTCCGAGATGGACCAATGAGATCTGGAGCAGGACCTGGGCACATGACTCCAGATCTCCAATGGGAGATTGTCTCGTGAGCATGCCCAGTAGGAGCACAGATTAACTTAGTTTCTGGAGCGGTCTGCTGCAAAGTAATCTTCTCTGCAGTAGACAGCAGGAGACCGCAGAATGTGAGCCTCTAGATTCCTGCAGAGCAGACGCAGAAACCTGACACCTAACACAGATCATGTTTTCAGGATTTCCTTTGTATTGCTCAGGTGATAATTGCTTCACCTGTGCAATACAAAGGAAATCCTGAAAACATGATCTGTTGGTGGTCCTTGAGGACTGGAGTTGGGGAACCCTGCTCTTTTCAGTCTGTGCAATATTAGCAGACTGAAGAGATTGATGGTGAAAATACAAGTCATAGATTAGCGGTTTTGACACCACATTACTGACACGTTTCTTGTGTCAGTCTTGGAGACATGTGTAGTCAAAAACAAAAATGTATGACTTGTATTTTCACCACCAGTCTCTTCAGTCTGCTAATATTGCAGACTGAATAGAGCAGGGTTTCCCTACTCCAGTCCTCAAGACCCACCAACATATCATGTTTTCAGGATTTCCTTTCTATTGCTCAGGTGATAATTGCTTCACCTGTGCAATACAAAGGAAATCGTGAAAACATGATCTGTTGGTGGGCCTTGAGGACTGGAGTTGGGGAACCCTGGAATAGAGGATGGTGTTGAGTGCAAGGCATGTCTATTGTTACCTTGCCAGGTATCATAAAAAGTTAATTGACTATGGTGTTTTTTTACCATCATCATTTAACGATTTGTGAGACAAAGCAAGGGGATTCTAGATATACCTTGTAATTAACCACATCCTCTATTCAGTGTGTGTTGAATAAACTGATATGATGGGGAAAATACACGTCATATGTACAATACCCTTGCCTTGTATAATAACTATCACACCTGGGCAGGTGATTACACATGAGTTTTAACCTGCAACGTCGCTTAAGTCTGCATATATTTCAAGCAGACTGTAGCGATGCTGCAGTTTAACTCATATGTGTATTCTCCTGCCCATGTGTGATAACTTTCTGAAGTCAGGATGCCTTAGTTTGGGTGTCCTCACTTCAGCATGACACCAGGTCTGGGTATTGTTGAAGTTGTATCAACTTTATTATGTCTCCAGTCTGTGTTCAAACTCAAGCCACAGTGATGATACTACAAATAATATTTATAGTCACAGGGTCATGTGTCATAAAGAGTGACGGATGCTAGTGCATCCCCAAATCACTATTTGTAACATCAGGCCATGTGACAAATATTAGTTGTATTATCTCCACCGTCGCTGAAAAATGAACTCAAACTGTAGAGATGATAAAAGTCATACAACTTGTGTGTAAGCATGTTTAGTCACCTGGTCAGGAGTATTAGTAAATTCATGAGGCACAAAACACAGCATCATGATTTCACTGGTACACCTGGCCAGTTGATTATTGTATTGGAGTGTAAAGAGTGCACTCGGTACGGTAAGAAAACAGGTTTTTATTATTAACATACACACAAGAAAACATTTTTACACCATTTGATCTTGCCATTCCACCCATCCTACATCTGTGTTTAAGTAGGCCGCAAATTGGTCCCTCATTTGGCCAACTTCAACGCATGACCTGAGAGGGTGCTGAGTAAATTCAGTCAATGGGTTAGGAGATACATCATCGAGTTCAAAGTTCGGGTGCTCTCTAGCCATCACAAAATTATGTAGAACCACACAGGCCTTCACCACCTCATCCACTGTTTCCAGTTTCAGATTAATGGCTGTGCTGAGAATGCGCCATCTGGGACCAGTATACCAAAGGCACACTCTACAGTTCCTCTGGCCCTGGTCAGCCTGTAATTAAAATTTTTTTTAGTGTGGTCCAAGTCCCGGCTGGAGTAGGGTTTGAGCAGGTTTTGGCACATCTGGAATGCCTCATCCCCAACCATTACAAATGGCTGTGGCGGACCTTCGGTGCTGGGAAGCGGCCATGGCATGGGGAAATTGAACTGGTTGCCATACAACCTCCGGCCCATGTCCGAGTTCTTAAAAGCCTGGGAGTCATTCCATCGGCCAAATGCCCCAATATGCACTGCAATAAACATACAGTCTGCATCCAAAATGACCATGAGTACTGTAGAAAAGTACTTTTAGTAGTTATAATACGCAGATCCAGTTCTTTTTGGTTTGATAATCTGGATGTGTTTCCCATCAACCGCTCCCAAACAGTTGGGGAAATTGAAGACTGTCTAGAATTTTTCTGTTATTTCCATCCACTTTTCAGCGGTGGGCAGGGGCATAAATTCAGGACAGAGAACGTTCCACAAAGCCCGGCAGGTGTCCGCAACAATTCCAGACAAGGTGGATATTCCAATCCGGTTCTGGAAGTGGAGTGAAGAGAGGGTCTCTCCAGTAGCCAGAAATCTGGGAAACCAAGAAAAAACAAAAGTTATTATTTATGTATATGGATTTAAAAAAAAAAAAAGGCATAAAAATAAATCTGCAGCCTTTTGTTTACTACATGGCATAAAAATAATACTGCAGCCTTTTGTTTACTACATGGCAGAACAATAATTCTGCCAGATTTGGAATAGTACATGACACAACAAAGAAAATTATGCAGGCATTGGTTTTGCAATACTACGTACCGTAATGTGACCAGGAGCCGTTCCTCTGGAGGAATCGCACTACGGAGCTGTGTGTCCTGTCTCCGGATGCCTTCTTGGACACGAGCAAGTAAATCACTGAAGCTTTGTTGGGACATCCGGGTATAATCAGTAAATTTCTCCAGGTTTGCCTGGAGATCGCTGTAGAGGGTGTGGTACGCACCACGGCTCTCCCGGAGTTCAATAATGGTATGTATCCACAAACGCCGCCGCTGCCGCCTTCGCTGTCTCTCTCTTTCCCTTTGTTGATGGCAAGCAACTGGATAAGCCTGAGCCATCCTGATGTCCAGATCCAAGTTAAAGTGAAAACTCTTCCAGCGCAGATCCATGTTTGACAAAGGAAAATGCAAGCAAATGTGAAGAATTCAGCTGTAAACAGGGTCTATATAAAGAATTCCCATAACACACGCCCACTGCTGTCCCATTGGTGGAGTCTGTTGCAAGAATTTTTCAAGGATTTTCCTTATGTGAAATGTGACACCTAGGACAACCCATGCGAAAACCGCAAACGCATGGAAAACGCTTGAAAACGCATACAAACGCTGCGTTTTTTTGTCGTAATGCGCACGATGATGCAACGAAAAATCGCAGCGTTTACAAGAATTTGCATGCGTTTCAAGTGCGCTCGAAATGCTGCACAAAACGGCGCAAGTGTGAAACCAGCCATACAGCCCACTCTGATCCTGTGGCACCACAGGCTAGTGAAACACACACTTAATATTACACGACAGCCCTCCATCCTTTTAACACCCAAGTATCCTTTCCAACTTGTAGGGAGCTTATATTATGTGCTTCAATTACCGGAAGGCGAGCTTTCACCAATGTCATGGAGTGACGCTGGAGAGAACATCTTGGGGGAGGAAGATGATTGAGGCGCGGTTCCATCTGGAGACGGCGGTTGGAGGAGGTGAAGGGGTAGCCACGGTAACAGATGGAGATTGCGATGCTAGCGGTGCTGGAGATGGTGGTCCTAGTGATAGCGAAAAAGTCTATTGAGCGAAATACTCCTTCAACTAACTTATTTGATTAGGGCTTTTGGGGCGGGTCTTTGGCAACTTTAAATTAAGCGTTCACTACTGTTATGTGTTATGCTATGGAGCATGGTGGGGAGAGTAGAGGACGTCAGAGCAGGAAGCGGGACAGCAGAGAAGGAAGAAATAATATTTCAATATTGAAATTCCCCCCAAAGCTCTTTCATGAACTTATGGGGGCACAATGTGTAAAAAAAAAATAAAATAAAATAAAATGAAAAAAAAAGGTAAAAAATAAAAATGCCACTGTACAAATCACATTGTAAATATACAAATCCCTTTATGGCTTTTACAATCCTCGCCCCCGTTAGAAAAAAAAATGTGCCCGATATATACAAATAATTGTTACACAATGGGCAGCTGATTTTTAAATATATTTTAGTGGTCCTGTGTGGTCATAAAACAAAATGAGAAAAGCAAAACAAAAAAGTCCTTTTTCTTTCCAGCAGTATAGCCTGATAACAGTAAAAAAAAAAAAAAAAAAAAAAATATGACAGTGACATAAAAATGAATGTAAAAAAAAAAGACCCAAAAATGACCTGAATGTCTGAATTTAAATAAATTTGACAGCTCTTTAAACCACAAAAAATCTTGAGAATGTTAAAATGTGCCTGGTAATTTTTTCAATGATGCACATCTAATGTCAAAATAATTATTGATTCCGCTGAACAATACTCACCATGATTCCTTTGATTTTTGCCCACGGATGCTGGCGATGCGCTCACTGAACTGGAAGCGCAGGTCCGCCAGCTTTTCTCTGATCTGCCTCGTTGAGCGCTCGACCCCAAATCGGCAGAAAAGGCCTCTCCGGATTCTCCGCAGAACTTTTCTGTTGTGGAGCATGGGACTATCATGGTTGGCGCACTCAGTCCCGTGCATCCACCTCCCTCACAAGGAATCGCACCTCTGCTTCCCCCCATGGAGCTGAACGCCTGGCCGCCATCTTCTCACAGCTATGTGCACCACGCCGCATCAACGATGCCCACCACAGTGTCGTGACGTCACGACGTACGTTCGACGCTGTTGGGGATGCTAATGCGTCCTCGAAGGGAAGCAACAGAGTATCCGCCTGATCGGAGACACAACTGCGTTCGCAAAGTGTCGCTTCCTCGATACAGCGTCTATGGTCAGACGGGAACACTGGTGTGTACACTGTTGCTGTTTTGTATGGGTCTCTATACATCTAATTGTTTACATAGCTGTATAGACATTAAAACAGGTATATATTTGTATGCATATTGGTATGTACACCATGTTCCAAATTAGTTTTCAATTGTTCTTTTTCTCTTTTTTTCCTAAACGGTTGGTGCAAATGACAGTCAGTACAATATAAGTCATCACGCGTTGGAGTATATATCGAATTTTAGCAGCTGCTCAAATAAATAAATATATATATATATATAGAGAGAGAGAGAGAGAGAGAGAGAGAGAGAGAAAGAGAGAGAGGAGAGAGTGCACAAAGGGCTGCATATGTGTACGGCCCTATTAAAATCAATGTGGCTGCCACACGTATGCACATAGCGAACCGCTGCATGCACGGGCCCTTATTCATTAAAGAACGACAAAGCTTTTGTAAAGTAAAACAAAGTTTATTAGAGAAATCATTACAGATAATGAAAAATAAATGTATAAATGTGGTCCGTAGCCCACAAGATCTGATGCTGCCAAGTAACAGCACCAGGCCCGTTAAAATATTGGCAGTAGTTGTCTCGGCAGGCCTTGGCATCATCCTTGGTTCTGCTGTGTACGACTGGTTGAAGTCCTGCAATTACAGGATCATTTGCATGCCAGTCACCGAGCACCACTTCACCATTACTTTGGTTGTCAGAGTCCACAAAGCCAGGCGGACTGTACGCAATTGCATCGCGCCGCCGAAGGAAGTTGTGCAGCATGCAACAGGCCAAAACCACAGAGTCTATAGATTCAAGCTTCAGGTTAATTGGCATGTGGAAAACTCTGAAGCGGTTGGCCATGATGCCAAAGGTGTTTTCTACAAACCATCGTGCCCTTGACAACTGGTAATTGAAAATTCATCTTTCCTCCGTAAGGCTTTTTTGGGGGTATGGTTTTAGTAGATTGGCATGAAGTGGGAAGGCTTCATCGCTGACAAAAACAAAATTAAGGTTGCCTGTTGTCTCCGAGTTGGGAGGCAAGTGCAGGTCACAGTTGTTCAATCGCTCTCCAAAACGTGTGTGCTCTAAAACACCTCCATCAGAACACCTTCCGTTCATGCCAACATCAACATTTATAAATTCATAATTGACGTTAACAAGGGCCATCAGGATAACGCTGAAATAACCCTTATAATTGTAGAAATAGGATCCGCTGTTCGGTGGTTGAGTGATCCGCACATGTTTCATGTCCAAAGCCCCA
This sequence comes from Dendrobates tinctorius, assembly GCF_039654945.1. NCBI lineage: Eukaryota > Metazoa > Chordata > Amphibia > Anura > Dendrobatidae > Dendrobates > Dendrobates tinctorius. The sequence continues at coordinate 20,598,581 of NW_027361682.1, forward strand.
CCACAGTTAGGGAACTGCCAAAGCTGCTCAAAATCAAAGGCAATTTTTTTTCCATTCCGCCTCCGTTTTGGGAAACTGAATGTAGCTCCGCAGACTGGACAATCGCATTACATGTCTCCGGAATTAAAATGCTGAGCAGGGACCTTGAAACAGCTGAAGAAAATTGTAAGCCTTGCAGTGAGCATCTGGTGGCCAGGAATCGCAGCGTGACTGCCAATTTTTCATCTGCTGGGACAGCAACACGCATTGCTGTATCCTTCCGTTGAATAAGTGGATTAAAACTTTCCAGTAACAGTTTAAAGGATTCCTCTGACATCCGCAGATACAGTAGTTGCGGAAATCATGAGGATTCTTCTCCTGAAGCTCTCTTACAAGTTGCATGTGGGAGAATTTGGACCTGTGCTCCAGCCATTCTCTGGTCCACATGTGACGCTTTAGTTTGGAACGCCTATCTAGCATCTGTGCCTGATCTTGTTGCCGAGCTCCATCAAGCAGCAATGCAGCAACCACAACAGCATGCTCCGCGGCGTTCATAATGTGCAAACTGCAAAATAAAAGGTAAAGATGAGAGAAGTTTATAAAAAACAATAACGAGATTATTATAACTGGACATATTAAATGTGAGGATTGCATATAATTGATAGCTGACGTAATAAGTAATGGAAACGCTACAAAGATCCAACAATGGCAGGGGCGGGGCAGGAAAGCTAAAATGGCTGCCATGCCAAAGCCTATGTACACAGATAGAAGCCAAGCAGCCCTCCATTTACTTGTAAGCGAAAAAGCATGGCCACACTGTAGAATACAGTTATGATTATATATAATAGATAGCTTACCTAAAAAAGGAAATGCAACAAAGATCCTAATTTGAGACCTCAAACAATACCTACCTTCAAGACAGAGCAACCAGAAGGTGAAGGAAAATCCACAAATAGCGCAGTAGCGACTCAGACAGACGCTGAAGCAAGCCACGTAGAAAAATCCACGAAGAACGCAATGGAGACTCACACGGGAACACTGCAGGAATACTGTATAATACGATCCACAGTGCTCAGGAACAATGGATGGGAGCGCTGCTACGATGTCTTTTATGATGAGGTCGCAGTAGTGGCCACCAATCGGAACTGAGGGGGCGTTGAAAAGAAAAACAGGATTTTTGGGTTGCTTACCGTAAAATCTGTTTCTCGGAGCCTTCATTGGGGGACACAGAGACCATGGGTGTATGCTGCTGCCACTCGGAGGCTGACACTATGCACAAAAAAAGGTTAGCTCCTCCTCCGCAGTGTACACCCCACCGACCGGCAGGGAATTCCTCAGTTAGTGAGAAAGCAGTAGGAGAAGAAACAGAATAGATTGAAAACAGAACAAACAACTCAACTGTAACCAATCAACCAAAGTAAGAACAGGAGTTGTAGAACATGGGAGGGTGCTGTGTCCCCCAATGAAGGATCCGAGAAACAGATTTTACGGTAAGCAACCCAAAAATCCTGTTTTCTCGTTCGCCTTATTGGGGGACACAGAGACCATGGGATGTCCCAAAGCAGTCCCTGGGGTGGGAAACAAACTTCCATCAGGCCAGTGGACTCACCACTGCTGCCTGCAGAATCCTTCTACCTAGGCTGGCGTCCGCCGAAGCGTAGGTGTGGACCCTGTAGAATTTCACAAACGTGTGAACCGAAGACCAGGTTGCAGCTTTGCAAAGCTGCAGCGTGGAGGCTCTGTGGCGTACCGCCCAGGAAGCACTCACTGCCCGGGGAGAGTGCACTCTGATCCCTGGAGGGGCCACTCGATGCTTAACCCGGTAGGCCTCCAAAATTGCCGATCTGATCCAGCGAGCAATAGCAGCTTTGGAAGCCGGGTGACCTTTCCGCGCCCCATCTAGAATGACGAAAAGAGAGTCTGTCTTTCGCAAGGAAGACGTCCTAGACAGACTCTCATCGCCCTGACCAGATCCAGCTTGTTCAGGGACCGCTCCTGAGGATGAGTTGGACTCGGACAGAAGGACGGCAGAACAATATCCTCATTGAAGTGAAAGGAGGACACCACCTTCGGAAGAAAAGAGGGCGGAGGCCGCAGAACTACCTTGTCCTGGTGAAGTACCAGGAAAGGAGAGCGGCAAGAAAGAGCCGCCAATTCTGACACGCGCCGGATGGAGGTGATGGCCACCAGAAAGGCTACCTTCCAGGAGAGAAGGGAAAGGGAGACTTCTCTGAGAGGTTCAAAGGGAGAACCTTGAAGAACCTCAAGAACCAGATTAAGATCCCATGGATCCACGGGCGCTCGATACGGAGGAGCCATGTGAGCCACGCCCTGAAGAAAGATTTTGACCTGAGGGCGGGAGGCCAAAGCCTTCTGAAATAAAATGGAGAGTGCCGAAACTTGACCCTTCAAGGAACTGAGTGCAAGCCCCGCATCCAGCCCTGCCTGAAGAAACGCCAGAATGGAAGGGAGCGAAAAGCACAAAGGCGCGATGTTATTGGCCTCACACCAAGTGAAATAGGCCTTCCAAGTACGGTAGTAAATTTTGGAAGATGATGGCTTCCTGGCTCGGATCATGGTATGAATTACTCGACCAGAGAATCCTGCACGTTTCAAAACCTCGGTCTCAACAGCCACTCCATTAAACTGAGCGGCCGAGAATTGGGGTGGCAAATCGGACCTTGAGACAGCAGATCTGCCCTGTCTGGAAGCTTCCAGGGGGCGTCCGCGAGAAGGTTGACAATGTCCGCGAACCAAGACCTTCTGGGCCAATTCGGGGCGATGAGAATGACTGGATTTCCTTCTGCTTTGATCTCCTTCAACAGCTTGGGAAGAAGAGGCAGGGGAGGAAACAGGTAGGGGAGCTCGAACTGTGACCAAGGAATGGCCAGAGCGTCGGCGCCCACTGCGAGAGGATCTCGAGCTCTGGATACAAACTGTGGGACCTTCCTGTTGAGGCGAGAAGCTAGCAGATCTATGTCCGGGGTTCCCCAACGACTGCAGAGCTGAAGAAATACCTCCGGATGTAGGGACCACTCTCCTGCCGCGAGACCCTCGCGGCTGAGAAAGTCGGCGGCCCAGTTGTCTACGCCGGGAATGTGTACCGCGGAGATTGTCTGTACCGAAATCTCTGCCCACTTAAGGATCTTGGACACTTCTGCCAGGGCTGAGGCACTCCGTGTCCCTCCTTGGCTGTTGACATATGCCACCGCTGTGGCGTTGTCTGTCTGAATCCGGACAGGCAGGCCCCTGAGGAGTCTCTCCCAGTGGACGAGAGCCAGATGGATCGCTCGTATCTCTAGAACGTTGATCGGCAGAGCAGATTCTTGAGTCGACCAACGACCCTGAACAGTGTGATTGTGGAACACTGCACCCCAGCCAAGGAGGCTGGCATCCGTTGTTACAATCTGCCAATGAACAGGAAGAAAAGACCGCCCCAAGAGGATGAGAGGTGACGTCAACCACCAGTTGAGTGACCGCTTGATCCGGCATGAAAGACGAACAGGGCGATCCAGGGACAGAGCCGACCTGTTCCACCTCGACAGAATGGCGTGTTGGAGAGGTCTGGCGTGAAATTGGGCAAAGGGAACTGCCTCTATCGCCGCCACCATTTTTCCCAGGACCCTCATAGCTGTTCGGAGGGACGGAAATCGTGTGGTCTGCAGCGATCGCACAGCCTGCTGCAGGGAGAGAATCTTCTCTTGTGGGAGAAAGACCCTTGACCGACGAGTGTCGAACAGTAGGCCCAGAAACACAAGACGTTGAGTAGGGACCAGACAGGACTTTTTCCTGTTGATGATCCACCCGAAATCGGAAAGAGTGTCCAGGACGATCGTCAAACTTAGGCGTGCCTGTTGGAAAGAGGGAGCTTTGATCAGAATATCATCGAGGTACGGAAAAAGAACGAGACCTCTGATCCTCAACAAGGCCATCAACGCAACAACGATCTTCGTGCAGACTCTGGGAGCGGTGGCGAGACCGAAGGGCAGCGCGACGAACTGGTAATGTTCCTGGCGAACCGCAAAACGCAGGAACTTCTGATGTCCGGAGAATATGGGAACATGTAGATAGGCATCTTGGATGTCTATCGAACACATGAATTCCTGCTCCTCCATAGAAGCGATTACCGAACGAACGAACCGACTCCATCCGGAAGTGGCGAAGACGAACTCTCTTGTTGAGCAGCTTGAGATCCAAGATGGGTCGGACCGCCCCGTCCTTTTTCGGCACGACAAACAGGTTTGAATAAAACCCTGTAAACCGCTCCGATTCGGGAACGGGCACAATCACCCCGGAACTGAGGAGAGAGTCGATGGCCGTAAAGAAACCAGGGATCAAAGCTGGATCTTTTGGAGGACGGGATTCGAAGAAACGATCCCGTGGAAGAGAGACGAACTCTATCTTGTATCCTGACGATACAACCTCCCTGACCCAAGAGTCCTCTACCGAGGCCAGCCAGACGTCCTTGAAGAACAGGAGTCGACCTCCCAATTGGGAGGGACCCTCGGGAGTCCGAGGATAGTCATGTTGATGTGGGCCGTCCCGATCCGGACCTGGATGGTCTGCCCCGCGAAGAGTGGGAGCGCCAGGAGGGAGTGGGTCTGAAGGAAACTTTCTTCCTATCTTGGCGTGCCTGCGGTCTTTGTTGGTTGGAGGAGGTCTCCGCCATATTGAAACGGCGGTAAGCCCGAAAGGGTCGAAACTGACACCTCAGTGGGGGTCTGCGAGGTTTGGCCTGAGGCAGGAGAGAACTCGTGCCTCCAGTGGCGTCCTTAATAATTTGGTCCAATTGGGATCCAAAGAGGCACCCTCCCTGAAAAGGCAGATTAGTAAGAGACTTTTTAGAAGACAGGTCCGCCTGCCAGGCCTTGAGCCAAATTGTACGTCGGATTGCCACAATGTTACTTGACGCCTGGACTGCGCAGGATGCGGCATCCAAAGAAGCAGAAAGCAGATAATCCCCCGCATGGGAAATCTGATTGGCAAGATCGGCCAATCGATCTGGTTGTGCTTTCTCTAGGATGCCCTGACGAAGATCCTCTGCCCAAGTGGCTATGGCTTTTGCTGCCCAAGATGAAGCAAAAATTGGGCATACCGCCGTCGAAGCCGCTTCGAAGGCAGACTTCGCTAGGGATTCTATGATCCTATCATTAGAATCCCTAAGAGACGCCACGCCTGAAAGCGGGAGAACCGTGTTATTAGAAAGCCTGGACACTGGCGGATCGACCGAGGGAGAATCAGACCAGTTGTCCGTGAGCTCTTTAGCAAACGGGTACAGAACGCCGAGACGCTTCCCTCGCTGAAAGCGTCTGGTCGGATCCCCTTTCCCTGGTAAAAATCTTTCCAAACTCGGAATGTAAAGGGAATACCCTGGAGGGTGTTTCCTCCCGTCTGAACGAAACCTCCTGATCTGAGGATTTCGCAGGGGGGTCAGCAATGTCGAAGGTCTGATGGATCGCTGCAATGAGGTTCTGCACAGTAACCCTCATGTTCGCATCAAGGTCCGAATCCAGCTCTAAGATCCCCTCAGATGATCTGTCCGAGAGCGCTTCACCTGACTCGGGAGAGGAGGCCCGGGAGGGAGGCTGCCGAGGACTATGTGGTGACATGGGGCGAGGAGAGGAATCCAGCTGGAGATCCTGCCTGGGTCTTTTGCGACTAACGCTGGCCAACTCAGATGGAACCTCTTGAGGCCTGCTGGACCCTGTAGAGGTGTCCAGGGGCAACTTATCCAGGACGGCTACTAGGGTCTGAGACACCCTGGTGAGGTCTGCCACTGACTGTGATAGAGACGAAGCCCAGCCAGGCATGGGGGGTTCACTCTCGCCTGGGGCCCTAGATGGCTCCTGTGCAGCATCAGGCTGAATAGGGTTGCTACAATCCAGGCAGAGGGAAGTGGACTGACCTGAGGGAAGTTTGCGATTGCAAGAAGAGCACGCAAAGTACTTAACTAAGGTGCAAGAGGAGGCAGGAGGACAAGAGCGGTCAGACTTAGAATTAGACATACTGACGGACAGTCACTGAGGCAGTGCCGGAAGGTTGGGGGACAGGAGGCAGAGGAGGGTGTCAGTCTGCAGTCGCAGAGCTACTCACGGTCCGGTGTCCTGTCACAGCTTCCAGCAAATGAAGGTGCACGGCTCGTCTGGGCTTGCAGGGGGTTACGGCAGATAGGAAAGTGTCCGGCTGACAGGCTGTGAAAATGGCGGCAGCCTGAGAACAGAGCAGGAAGTGCGCACTTCCCTGCAGAGACCGAGGAAGATGGGCGGGGCTAACCGCCGATACTAAAAATGGCGCCATCCTATCCAGACTGGGGTGGGTGGAGACAGCGCCGCCTCAGGGAGACTTAGAGTGAGGGGAGAAGGCGGTGGGTAGGCTTAAAGCGGGCGGGAGGAAAGCCCGCCCGAGAAAGAAGGCGGGGGCGTGGCCGCGACGCAGGACAAGGCCCAAGATGAAGCCGGGGCCTGGATTAATGAGGCGGCCGCCTGTTAGCGCGGGGCGGCGCGGAGGCCCCGCAGCACTGCCGCGGTGACCACTCCTGAGGCTCGCTGGGGCCGGGAGAAAAACCCCCCCCTAGAAATGCACTGGGGGCAAGTTGCGGCAGAACAGGCCGATAAGCCGATGCCTGAATTAAATGCGGAGGCCGCCAGGAAGCGCGGGGCGGCGCGGAGGCGTCGCAGCACTGCCACAGTGGCCACTGGAGCTGCCGAGAATGGGACCCGGGCCTCGTACTTACCCTGATCCGTCTCTATGAATAAAGGTACCTTCATCCAGCGTTCACGAAGAGTATCTGCGCCTCATCCAACCGACAGGCTCTGGTAGGCGAGTGGGTGGGAGACTGGGGACGAGGACCATCTGGATCACCTGACACACATCCGTGTTCGGATCTCCTGGTCCTGCTGTAGAGACCTATGAGGATACGGGGTGGCAGTACACGCCGTACTCATAGTCTCTTTGTGGGAGTACAGCTGTAGCTTTCTTGCTACCGTTATCTACGAATACCTCAGTGACTGTCCTTAGCATGCCTGCCTTCTATTTTGTTTTTAACCTCTGTTATCTACCATTACCTTGGTGACTGTCTGTGGGGTAGCCTGCCTTCTGCTCTGTTGCTACCCTCTGTAATCTACTATTCTCTCTGTGACAATTTTTTGGGTTGCCTGCCTCCTCCATTGTTATCAACCATTACCTCTGTGACTGTCCTTTGGTTGCCTGCCTCCTTCTCCATTCTTACCCTCTGTCATGTACCATTACCTCTGTGACTGTCCTTGGCTTCCCTGCCTTGTTCTCCATTGCTACCTTCTGTTATCTACCATTACCTCTGTGACTGTCTTTGGGTTGCCTGCCTCCTTCTCCATTCTTACCCTCTGTCATCTACCATTACCTCTGATGGTCCTTGGCTTCCCTGCCTTGTGCTCCATTGCTACAATCTGTTACCTCCCATTACCGCTGACTTTCCTTGGCTTGCCTACCTTCTGCTCCGTTGCTACCCTTTGTCCATCTACTATTACCTCTGTGGCTGTCTTTGGGTTGCCTGCCTCCTTTCTTACCCTCTGTCATCTACCATTACCTCTGTGACTGTCCTTGGCTTCGCTGCCATGTGCTCCATTGCTACCTTCTGTTACCTCCCATTACCTATGACTTTCCTTGGCTTGCCTACCTTCTGCTCCGTTGCTACCCTTTGTCCATCTACCATTACCTCTGTGACTGTCCTTGGCTTCCCTGCCTTGTTCTCCATTGCTACCTTCTGCTATCTACCATTACCTCTGTGACTGCCTTTGGGTTGCCTGCCTCCTTCTCCATTCCTACCCTGTCATCTACCATTACCTCTGTGACTGTCTTTGGGTTGCCTGCCTCCTTCTCCATTCTTACCCTCTGTCATCTACCATTACCTCTGTGACAGTCCTTGGCTTCCCTGCCTTGTGCTCCATTGCTACAATCTGTTACCTCCCATTACCTCTGACTTTCCTTGGCTTGCCTACCTTTTGCTCTGTTGCTACACTTTGTCCATCTACCATTACCTCTGTGACTGTCTTTGGGTTACCTGCCTCCTTCTTTCTTACCCTCTGTCATCTACCATTACCTCTGTGACTGTCTTTGGCTTCCCTGCCATGTGCTCCATTGCTACCTTCTGTTACCTCCCATTACCTCTGACTTTCCTTGGCTTGCCTACCTTCTGCTCCGTTGCTACCCTTTGTCCATCTACCGTTAACCTCTGTAACTGTCCTTGGGTTGCCTGCCTCCTTCTCCACTGTTACCCTCAGTTATCTACCAGTTCATGCTAACTTGGAAGCCTGAGCTTTCAAGTGGGTCACCTCCTGCCTTCCATAACATCTGCTACAAGGTAAAGCTGCTCCCAGTTTGTGTTGCAAGAGTAAACCAATCTGTTTTCATCATTTCCATGCAAGAGTAGACAGACACGTTCATGTATTGGTAATATCAGTGCAATCCATGTTTATTTCTCGATAACATAATTTCCAAGGTGATACACAGATGTGCTGCAATGCTACAGCAAGACAAAAGACGTCTCAGGTGTTTGATGAAACCGTTGCTTTTGTGATAACTTCACAGAGTATTTCCAGAACTGCACCTTGTATCAGGTCATTTAATGCATTGCAAAAAAAATGGTGGATTTTCTCTGTAAGGCAAGTCGTCAGGAAACATTCGGGTTACAATAGTTTCTTTTTTGTGGTTGTTTTGTATATGATACGTTCTTTAGATTATCCCAGTATAAATAATACTGGGAACTACTACCCCACGGCCACATCAAACATAGTATTCTGATGCTCAGTAGTTCCCGCGCTGTTCACCGCTGGTGTTTTGCTGCTTTTGGATCCGTTCCTCGACATTACATCCTAATATTTGGTGGTTGAGGCCAAGGATAATATAGAGGCATTTTAGCACCTGTTTTATGGCAGCAATCCTGGCCCGACTTTGGGTTGGATGAGATAGAGCCCTATGATGCTGTTCGGGACTGGAATTGCGGGCGTAATACAGACGCATTGGAGTGGCCTAAATGAGGCCCCAACCACATGTGCTAGGGGTGTTTGTAAATTTGTATTGCACTTTACCAGTTGTATTAATCCTGTTTCAATATCGAGAAGAAAAGGACGTGTCGGAAATACGAAGCAAAAAAAAGAATTTTCGCTGCCCAGAATTATACTAAGGTAGTTCAATTATTAATTATCATTTCCATTATAATTTATTATGACATAAAAAAAATGTCAGCAATATATACACAAACGTCCGATCGCTATAGCGTTACGCAAGTCCTGGAAGACCCTCTGTACCGCTCATGAAGTCCGGGAATAAGTGCTGTCTGTTAAAGGAAATATATTGGCAGGTTGTGCTATGTAATCTGAGAGCAGCATGCTGTCAGGACAGAGACCCTCATTCCAGAGATGTGTCACTAACTGGGCTTTGTTATGTTGTTTCACTAAAACCACTGTTTTATTAACAGGAGAGTATCACTTCAGGACTAGGTGTCTCGTGTCTTCTAATCCAGCCACACCCCCACAACTGATTGGCAGCTGTTCACAACGTGCATAAGCAGAAAGCAACCAATCGGTGGTGTGGGCGGGGTTATACATAGTTCAGCATTGCAAGCACTGCTAGATCAGCAGCAGAGAAAACTGTGATTCTATCAAAACTGCTGCACTCAGTAAACTGAGTGACACATCGCTGGAATCAGGGTCACTGTCTCTACATCATTGTGCTGTCAGATTACATCACAATAGATTCCCTGTAATACCAGGTAAAAGAAAATAACAGTATGTTCAGAAAAGATTTCTGAGTTTTATGGAATTACAATATATGTAGCTTTTGGTCTTGTGAATGCTTGCTGTCAGCGAATGGCTGCATTTTACATTTGCTTTCATTCAAAGGTTGAAAACCTATCTGCTTTTTCAGGTGCATTTTAAGGAGCTATTCCCATCTTGTAAAGATGCATAATTTCTTTTTAAAAGTGTATACTAAAAAATTGAAAATAATTTCCTATCCATAGGAAAGGGGATAACTCACTGAACGCTGACGGTCAGACTGATGTGACCATCTGCAATCCCAAGACTGAAGGGGCTGCGTTCTGATTTAGCTCTTTTTTTCCTTCTTCAGTCGTTTTCTACACAAGTCACCCACCCAGAAAACTGCAGCATGGCTCCATTTACTCCTTCCTATTCCATGACGTACTATCAAGTGTTATACAGTTATACAGCCTTCCCCTTCCTTTAGCAGCAGTGATCGGAGTTAGATACTGCTATCAATCTCTAACAGCAGTATTTAAGGGGCGCAATACCAGTAAGGCATCCGTTCGGGTGCCCATCGCCATTCCCACCAGACAGAGGATGCACTTCATAAGAGATTGTGATCTTTGCTACACTACTGAAGCATATAACATAAACTGATTAATCGATCAAAGGTACAAATTCTCTATATGGCTACAAAAAATAAAGTAAAAATATTAAAAAAAAAAAGATTTAAAATAAAATTATTTGAATCGCTCCGCCCCCACAGTAAAAAATGGAAGCAACTTAGAAGATACAGCGCTAAATCACCTTCACTCTTAGGATTGAGCGTCCCATCGGATGCTCCCCACTGATCATAAAGCAATAGCATATCCAAAAGATAGGAATACCTCATGAAATGGCCTTATGGCAGTGCAAGAAGGACAGATTTCGTCAAGACATTCACCGACAGCAAGCACAGGACTTTTTTCAGCCCCAAATTTGCAGAAAGTGACTAAACTCCATTTATATAAAAATTGGAAAAATCCCTTTAAATCAATGTCAGGTTACTGTATATTGTATGTTTGGATAATTTTTTTTCTCTTCTTCTATAATTGTGCTTCGCTATTCTAACCTTACCATCTACAGCAGGAGACTGCACTGGATGGGTCGTTCTCTGCTAATATTTCTTTCCTTGGTAAAATTGCATAGCAAATTCTCGCAGGCACAAATGCGTGAAGGTCGGACAAGTTAATGCAGCGACTGAATAGACATAAATAAAAAAAAGTACTCTATTAACGAAAAAATATACACCCATCTTCCCCCTGTACTGTCAGGTATCACATTATTGAAAAAAAACAAAAAACTAATAACAATTTAAGAAAAGTTACTTTCAGTGCAGATACGGTGTTTCGCGCATGAAACACTCAAGACATTCAACACTTTTTAAAGCGCCTCACTTGCACTTTGATCACAGACATCTAAAGGGATAGATGGGTGAGGTTGGACACTGCTGCCACCTATTGGTCAAAGCAGGAAGTGCACGGTGATACAATCTCAGTCAGTCTGTAGAGGAGGGGTGGGGTGCACAACCTTTTTACATCTGGGGGTCAAACTGAATTAATTCCCCACCCAATGCACCATTAGCACATAATGGGCCGTAAACATTAAATGCTTGTTTTGCCGACCGCCTTTCCCTATATTCATGCACAGTTGGCTTGACTCGGTTTGCAAGTGTTCTTTATGGGGAGTAAGTAGATGCCAGGCAGCGCTGGCGGGAGCTTATTCCCACAGAGAACAAATAGATTAAATTCCAAGAGTCCGATCATTCCCTTATGGTTGAGAGGCTCCAGTCTGTGTGTATGAAGTGGGATCAGCAGCAATTACATGGGTTGCTTTTGAGGACAATCATTATTATTTTTTTTATTTGAGGGCATATATTTGTGGCTAAAAATAATTTTTTCAATTAGGTTTCACAAAAAAAGGTTGCACCGTTAAACTTTTACAGGCTACTTGTTAAGCATTCAACTTTGTTTGTGGTCATAAATCAGCTGAGAGGAGCTCTGAAAAAGACACAAAACAGTCTTCAGTCAATCTGATTGAGCTCACTGACTAATCCACAGTTAACTCGTTCTGCAGTCACCAATAGACAGTGAAACAGAGACTGTAGAAGGCAAATGGAAGAAAAAATTTTATGAAACCTATTTGTAAAATTGATTTTTAGCCCCAAATACATATACTCCCTGACAGAAGTTATGTCACTTATCTATGCTATGTAAATAAAAGCTTATAACCGGACGTTAAATTCATCCATTGGTTGTATCAATTATTCTTTTGAAAGCTGAAACCCTCCGAAATATGGTTTAGGTTAAAAAAATAAATTGCCATCAATGCACAAATATTGATCATTTAATGGACACAGAATGGTCAGATTTTGGCAAGACAAAAGTTTTGTCGCCCACAGAAAGTAATGTGATATTCAAACAAATAATTAACTTAAAATACAAATATATGTTGCATAACATTGGTGAAGTTGTGGTGCTATTATAGTCATATTTAATATTTTGTGTGACTTCTATGAGCTTGAAGGACTGCATCCATGCGGTTCAACAATGATTCACACAATTTATTAATGAAGTCATCAGGAATAGCAAAGAATGCAGTCTGACATGCCTCCCAGAGTTCATCTAGATTCTTTGGTTTTGCCTACCAAGCTTCCTCTTTCATCCTACCCCAAACATGCTCAATGATGTTCATGTCTGGTGACTGGGCTGGCCAGTCCTTGAGCACCTTGATCTTTTTTGCCTGGAGGAACTAAGTTGTAGAGATGGATGTATGAGATGGAGCACCATCCTGCTGCAGAATTTGACCCCTTTTATGATTTGGAATATAAGAGGTAGCCAATACTTCTTGATATTTTAGGCTATTCCACCTTGCAAATGTTTTGCACACCCCCATACTGAATGTAACCCCAGACCATGATCTTTCCACCACCAAATTTAACTGTTTTCTGGGTGTATTTTGGATCCATACAGGCACCAGTAGGTCTACTGAGGTATTTGCGGTGGCTGTGGTGTAATTCTGCTGAAGATTCATCAGAGAAATCCACCTTCTGCCCCTATTCCAGCGTCTACCTGTTTAGCAGGCTGTGGGACTTTGCAAATGCCACTCAGTTTTTTATTAGTCTTTTGTTTAGTGCTGGCTTCTGGGTACTGATTTGACCATGGAGGCCATTTTGAGACAGAATCCTACAAACTATTCTAGTTGACACAGGGACTTGAGGTGACCAGGCCTGTTGGAGCTCTGCTGCAGTGGAAGAGGGGCTTGCTTTGGATTTTCTAACCAACAAATGTTCCTCCTGAGCAGTTGTCTTGCGGGGTCTGCCGGACCTGTGCTTATCAAACACATCTCCAGTCTCTTCGAATTTTTTTTATTTCTTTGTACTTGACTCTGAGACACATTAAAAGCGCCAGCCACCTCTGCAGTGGATCTGGTCTTCAGCCTCTTGATAATCCAGGCTTTGGTCACAGGGTGGATTTTTGGCATGTTGTCAGAGCTCAAGTTGCAGCTCAAGTGAAGGCCTGGGGTGCTGGGTTTCTTTTTATATGCACCCACTAATAAACCCATCATTTACTAAGCACAGGTGAGGATGTAAACTCGGATTGGGTGCATTATATGACCAAGCAACAAAACTTTTTTCTTGCAAAAATCTGACAATTCTGTGTCCATTAAATGATCAATATTTCTGTATTGATGGCAATTTATTTTCTTACCCTAAACCACATTTCGTAGGGTTTCAGCTTTCAAAATAATAATTTATACAACCAATGGATGAATTTAACGTCAGGTTATAAGCTTTTATTTACATAACATGGATAAGCGACACAACTTCTGTCAGGGAGTGTACATTAACAGGAGTATTGTCAAGTTAGAAAGTTATGCCCTATCCACTGGGACTAATACGAAGGTACTATTGAAATATATAGTCCAAGCAGATAATTTTTGAGAAATCTACGCAGCCAACACTTTTCTTTACTTCCAAACAGGTATGAACATCCGGTGACTCCGAATAGCTGTTGCTTTCGCTAAGAGAACCTGATCTCAGGTTCAAGTCCCCTATTGGGAACTAAAAAAAAAGTCTGATAAAAAAAGATAACATTTATCCCGTGGGGTAAGAGAGAGAACAACAAATTAAGATGCTAAAAACATCCCTATTACCGCACTGGCCCCCCAAAAATACAGAGTTTCTGTGCACCCCAAAGTGGAACAATAAAAACTACGGCTCGATACATAAAAGACAACCCCTTATACAGTAGCATCCACTGAAAAAGAAAAAAGTTTAAAAAAAAAAAAAAAAAAAAAAAAAATCTTAAATTTTTTTGCAAAAGTTGGACTTTTTTAATCACTAAAATATTAATTAAAAATAAAAAAATAGTTATGGCTCTTGGAAAAGGAGAAGGTAAAAAAATAAATGTTCAAAGAAGAAAAATGACTTTGTCAGGAAGGGTTTACTCTAATGTGGATAGGGGGGCTTGTGTCTTCTTTCTAACATCAAGAAGCATGTCTACAGCCAGGTGATTGGGGGGGCCGCACACAATTGCATTACAGGCCACATGTAACCCCCAGGTTGTGCACCTCTGAGCTAGAAAGGTAATGATTCCCGCTAACGCCAGGAGGGCAGGTACATTGGGGGGCAGCCCTGCCACACTTTAAGGGGGTTCTAGAACTTTTAATAAAAAAAATACAACATTTTAAAAAAAAATTTCTCAGTAGTAAATCCCAAAGATGGCGCTGAAGTAATAAGGGGGGGCATTGTTAGCTGTCTCTACGTGAAGGAAACATTCATGGGGATGAGGAAAACTTAGGCTTCGTTTGACGAGAAGGCTCATCCCATATACAGCTTACAAGACAATGGGATAGCAGTGGAATGCCTGCAACAGGTTAAATTTACTAAATTACTCATGAGGAGCTTATGATCCCTTAAAAAACCTGAATTTCAGAGCCCTACTGTTTTCAAGTAAACGCAGCGCATAGGGGTATACAGACAAAGCGCGGTCCTCGAAGACATCCTCAGCCAGAAAGGGGTCGGCAACACCGCACCAAAGCACCGTGCCATTGGTCCCTCAGGCAAGAGTTGAAGCAGAGCTGCTTTATAGACTTGCACAGTTTTTTTTTTTTTTTTTTTTTTTTAATGCAGCGCTAGAAAGCAACTCTATCCTCCTGCCTCCTGTTCCAGCAGAGGGTGCTGTTCATGGTGGCGAAATTGTCTTCTTCTTCCTGCTCCTTGGCAAGTTCAATGAACACCTGCGGGTGGCAAAGTCACAAAGAATTGGAATTTTGCAATGATGTGTACATGGGATGTAAGCATTTAACCATACCCCAGAAAGGTATTAACAATGACTTTGAAAAATGAGAATAACCCTGTAAGTCTTGTGGACTGAGAGCCTGGACAGAAATCCAGCAGAAACTCAAATTAAAATAGTCATAATGTGATTATGATTAATCATCAAAAAAGGAAAGAAGATAGCAATTTTTCTACAAATCACAGAAACTTTTCTAAATTTGCTTGCCTTCTGTATAATAGTGTGATCCCGGCCTAAGTGAGAATCTGTCATTTGCTCAAAAAAATTGAGCTAAATACCTTGTAAAAAGAAAGCCCTCAACGCCTCGATTCTGCCGCTCTTTTCCATGTTGCTCTGTGTCACTCCATTGCAGAGCTATTCACATATTCACATTTGGAGCACACTAAGTGAAATCTCTGGATACAGTCAAACTGGGCGTTTCTTCAGAGTCTTATCTGGGGGCGTGTGCCAATACCCCTTCCTCCCAGACACTGCCAATCACAGCTGAAACAGTTAAGGAGTCTCAGGAGCTGCTAAGCTGTGATTGGCAGTGTCTGGGCTGAGGGGTGAAAGCACACACCCCCAGAGAAGACTCTGAAGACTCACCCATTGGGCTACAAGCAAAGATTTCATATACTGTGCTCCAGAGGAAACAAATGTGAATATCTTTGCAATGCTACAAAGTAGAGCAAAATGGTAAAGAGAGGCAGAATCAGGGGAGCTCATGGATTTTTACAAGCTATTTAACTTAATATTTTGAGCAAGTAAAATGTTCTCTTTAAAGGGGGTTGTCCACTACTCAACCCCTTCTCAATTACAATGTTCCTTCACGTGGAATAATATCAGCCTATATTCACCTTCGGTGCCATTCCAGTGACTTCTTCTCCCGGGGCTGGCATGATGTTATGTGAACACTGCAGCCAAATGAGCAACCGTTAACAGGCTGCATCATTCTCACTTCCTTTGGACGAAACGGATATCCGGAAAAAGTGAGAGCTGTGACTTTCTCTGCAAGTCAGTTACGTCTGAAAAAAGCGAGAGTGAAGTGGCCCATTAGCTGTCGCTGATTGGCTGCAGGGCTTATGTGACATAACTTCACACAAGCCCCGGGAGACCCAACAGAGCTGGAACAATATCCGGACCGGAGAGGAGTATAAGGTGTTTTTATTCTGAGTGGGGGAATATTGTAATTGTGAAGGGGTTGTCCGAGTAGTGAACCCCTATAAGTCTTGTGAACTGAGAGCTAACCTCACATGTAGCACTGGCTGTGATTAAAGTAGTCAATATGGACTAAATATCTGTGAAAAAATGTCACAAAAACTGGCATTATTTCTAGCATAGCAATCTTAGCTTCTTCAGGATGGTTCTGCTGGGCCCAAGGTTACTCAGGAGACACCAATCATTTATGCGATCTATAAGTTCATTATACAAGTTGGAAAAGCTCATTTAAATGTGAATTAACCCAACGTTACCTGTTCGAGCGTTGACTGTGAAAAGCTGTACTCCTCCACGTTGAATGATCGCTTCACTGGAGAAAATGGATAGAAAATAAATCTCAATTTAATACACAACATCTATATTAACTCTTGAAGAATTCTTCCCGACCCACAACCTTATTTCTTTCCGTCGACATAACCATAGGAGGACTTATTTTTTGCGGGTCAAGTTGTAGGTTTGAATAACGCAATTCACTTTACCATATCATGTAATAAAGAAAGATTAAATTAAAGAAAAAAAAATACGCTAATGATTTTTGTCTTTACAGAATTCACTATGGGGTAAAAGTAATCTTGGAACAGAATTCTCCAGGTCAATACGATTACGATGATACCCAACTTATTTAATTTTATTAACAATTTTGGGGGCCTAAAAAAAAGCTTCTGAAATTTGTATAAAAATATTCGCTTTGTGCTGCTGTTCTCTGAGACCCCTGACTTTTTTTATTTTTGTCATTGTCATTTTTATTGGTGCCACATACAACGTTTTGATCACTTTGTGTTACGTTTTTTTTGGGGGGGAGGCAAGATGTCAAAAAGAATCAGGTACTTTTATTTTAATACATCAGACTTTTGTGAAAGCAGTAATAACAAATATGTCTATCTTTTATTACTTTAAAGTTAGATTGGGTAAAAGGGAGCAAATTCAAACTTTTTTCGCATTTTCTAATATATATAAATAAATTACCTTTTACTTTTGTTAGACCTCCTAGGGAATTGGAACCTGCGATCACTAGTATTATATACTGCAATACTACAGTATTAAATATGATGATCTCTTTTGAAGCCGTTGGAGTACAAAGATGGAAGTGACACGTAACCCATCGACATCCTGCAATCTAGCTTTTTGGGGGCAAGGAGAGCGCATATAGATCACCAGCATTTAAATGCCACTGTCAGAAATTAACAGCGGCATCTAAACAGCAGTGATTGGAGCTATCTCCAGTCACCTCTTAGAGGTAGGTGCTGGCTGTATAACACAGCTGATAGATGCCTTGTAAGCAATAGGCTCAGCTTCTAAGCCGGCTCCATACACCCTCCTCCGACAAAAAACGTACATGTACATGCTATAACTGGAATGGGTTAAATATTGATGATCTTCAGTATCAGATCTCTGATGGTCTATAAGGGTAAAAATGTCCCAGCGACTAATGAGTACTATTTCTGGCATAGCTCACGTAGGTGCATGTGTAATTCAGCACTTTGTACGCCAGCAAGGCTGGTGTAGCGCGATTGTGTGCTACACCAGCCTGGATGAATCAGCCCCCAAGGAGTTTTTCTAGGCAGCCTTCAATCAGCCCCAAAGGAGTTTTGCTAGGCCGCCTTCAATCAGCCCCAAAGGAGTTTTTCTAGGCCACCTTCAATCAGTGCCAAAGGAGTTTTTCTAGGCCACGGTCAATCACTGATGTGCCATAATAACTAATGATGATCTCACCTTGCTCCAGATTGAAGAACGCCTGTGACAGAGACTGGACGTCACTTTTGGGAACTTTGTATGACATCAAGGAGGCAAAACTGAAATCAGGACAATTATATTATTAGGGAGAACTGCAGGGCCTATAAGACTTCCTAAAAAGTAGGAACTTTACTCCTTATACACTTTGGCAAAGACCTCTCTCTCAGCTAACCAGTCTCCTAATTTGCACTGTCAAAGGGTTTAAAAACCTTGTACCAGCTGTCTGTAAATGGAAGTTTTGGTTGGGGTCTACACTCTTGATATCCATGTAGCATGGCCCAATATTGACTTGCTTAATTGCCATCTCGAATAGCTGGCACCGGAGGACCTGTTTTCTTCAGTGCACACAGGAGAGCGCAGGGTGCGCAAAAGAAAGGAAAAGGAAGCCAGAAGATGTTGGATGTGGTTCTTACTTAGTTGCCCAATATGGCATCCGAGCTGAGGGAGGGGGTGCTAATCATAGTCCCGCAGGTGGTGGGCTAATGCACAATTAGCGTAATATCTCTGTATTGCAGTGTTTTGGCCTGTCAGCATTCTATTGAGCCCTAAAGATGGCAGACTTTATAAAGCCCCTTCCTGTCGTAAAAACCCAATGGCGCCCTGCAATCAATCCTACTGACAGCTGTCATCTTTACAGAATTCGAAGCAGTAAGGGCGATCCAGTTGAGCCTCATCATACCTCTCTTGGCGGCTGGCATTGGGGAAGTGTTTCAGGACCTCCCGATGAAGGAGCTCCATCTGCTGCACTCCCGAGTCAGCATCGAGCTTCAGATCTAAGGAGAAATGGCGACCAAACTTACTCTTCAGGTGCTGAACTGAGCCGATATATCTGGAATGAAAGGCAAGGACAAACTAAATAACATGTTACATCTCAGAAACGTCTCTCTCGTGATGAGTCATACGATATATCCATGGACTGCACCCACCTCAGCTCCCCGGATACCATGATAGCCACACGGTCGCACACAGCTTCCGCCTCTTCCATGAAATGCGTAGTTAGCACCGCCGCCTGCTCTTTGCCTTTGAATGTCGACCGTATCACTTGCCTGAAGATGCATGACAGCAGTGAGTAATGACACAGCCATAAAAAGGTTTTAAAAAAAGTATACAGAAGCATTGCAAAGCCAAGCCGTGCTCACCACATGCGTTGCTTCGCCTTGGAGTCCATGCCGTTGGAGGGCTCATCCAGCAGGACGACATCAGGATTCCCCAGCATGCTGAGTGCAAAACACAACTGGAGAGGAAACAGTATATTCAGAGGCCTATCCCGACAGAATGGCTCATCTACAATTCAGGCCTAAAAGGCTTAAAATCACCTTTCGCTGTGATCCCAAGGAAAACTTCTTAGCTGATTTACGGAGATCTTCCTTCATGTCCAGAGTCTCTACTATCCTATAATCAGAGAAGCCATGAGAGGTGAGGAAGGCAATACAAGTGGGCCTGCGTGTCAGCTGGGTCATACAGCCAGCACCTGCCTCCAACAGCAGAGATAAGAGCCAGGTCTGATCTCAGCTGTGTAACCAAGGTGCTAAGTGTTAATGGTTTATTATTTCAGCCGGGGGGCCTGCTAAAGATCCCCATCGCTGTTCCCCTTGTACGCATATGAAGTTCAGGCCACAGCTGGGCTTCATAATAACATAACAAATGTTAAATTCACTACCGTATATACTGCAATACTAAATTACAGCAGTATACAGCGGCATGTAAAAGTGTGGGCACCTAAGGTTATTAATGTTATTGTGAACTGTCAAGCAAGCTGAAGGCCTAAAGTTAAAGATGACACATTTTCTATATTTTAGACAAAAAATGTGGGTGCATATGTGTATATATATTGTGAGGCAGTGACCCCTGTTACAGCTAGGGGGCGCTGTGTGTTCTCCCCAGGATAGGCACAGAGGTGTATGAAGGCCATAGGTGTGCATGGCAGTCACGGGCGTAGCTGTGACTGCAAAGCAAACTGATAATAAACATAAGTGTTAGTCTTGGACATGTTAGTGTCCAAGACAAAGGTACGGAAAAACTTGCTCTGGATGGTGTGTTTGAAACAGATTGCAGTATGATAGTGTTGCAGTCTGTTCCATTCCAGATCCAGGTTTTTCATGTGGCTGAAAGCCAAAGGTTTCTGTGATAAAAGCCCTGCAGGAAAGGGTTAGATAGACCTGAGTTCAGAGAGAGTAAGTGCTTATTGAGTTTCAGGTGTGTCAGGGCCAGAGTGAGGCCTGGCAACCTGCAGCGTACACAGAGATGCAAGTCGTCCACGGTGACTGGTCTCAGATGTGAACTGGGTAGTTAGCGTGCACTCTAGTCAAATATAGACGAGGTGCAGGTGTAACGGACCAGTAGGTCCTAATTACAAGTTAATTAAATTCACCGCACGCTCAAAGAGACTTTATGCAAATAGGTGTTTTTACTACATGTTTTATTACATGTGGGAGCCAAACAGGAATATAGCACACAGTGGAAGAAATACCAAGATAAATGGATGATGTGTGCTCAGAGAAGGAAGCGCTCCCGCGCCTGTCAGAGGTGACGCCACCTCTGACAGGCGCCGGAGCGCTTCCTTCTCTGAGCACACATCAGCCATTTATCTTGGTATTTCTTCTTGAGAGATTCTACTCTCCTTCTGCACCCTATACAAACCTCCAATATTGGAATAAGCGATAATATGATAAAGGCTCGGGCTGAGCCGAAACGTCTTTTATTTATATCGCTTCCACTGTGTGCTATATTCCTGTTTGGCTCCCACATGTAATAAAATGAACACCTATTTGCATAAAGTCTCTTTGAGTGTGCGGTGAATTTAATTAACTTGGTCTCAGATGTGGGCAGTCCTGTGCCCGGAGGTGAACCGGAGGTGGATTGTCCTGTGCCCGAAAGAAGACTGGCATGTTTAACGATTGCAAAACAGGTGGATACGGTACCCGGCTGCGATCCGCACGATATCCCGGACTGTGTACAGATGTGTGAATAAAGATACTGTGAGGCAGTGGTGGAAGACACCCACGGGAACTAGACAGAGGAGGACTAGCGTGTGTAGTGCCCGCAACATGTAATGCTGTGTGAATAGAGGTCTTGGATACGGTGCATAGACACCCAAAGGAACTAGTCAGAGGAAGACCGGAGTGTTTAGTGTCTGTAAAATGAAGGATGCCGTATCATATATATTCTGCAAATGGTGAAATGGATACTAATTATATGCACTGAAGTTATATGCACTTGTGTTTTAATTCTCTGGGTCACCGCTGCCTTACTACAAAAAAAAAAAATTATATATATACATAGCTGTGGCAAAAATTAAGAGACTACAGCAAAATGTTCAGTTTATCTGATTTTTATCTTTATAGGAATATTTTTGATTAAATTATAATTTGCTCTTGTATTCTATAAACTACTGACAACATGTCTTTGACTTTCCAAGCACTGAATTTTGTATTTATTTTCAGAAAATGAGAAATGGTCAAAAGAACAAAAAAATGCAGTGCTTGCATACCTCAAATAAAGCTAAGAAAACAAGTTCATAATCATTTAGAAACAACAATACTAATGTTTTAACTTGGGAAGAGTTCAGAAATCAACATTTTGTGGAATAACCATGATTTTTGAAAACAGCTTTCATGCGTCTTGGCATGTTTTCCACCAGTCTTACACACTGTTTTTGGGTGACCTTATGCCACCACTGGTACCAAAATTTAAGCAGTTCTTCTTTGATGGCTTGTGACTATCAATCTTCCTCTTGATTACATTCCAGAGGTTTTCAATGGGGTTCAGGTCTGGAGATTGGACCGGCCATGACAGGGATTTGAGGTGGTGGTCCTTCATCCACACTTTGATTGACCTAGCTGTGTGGCATGGCGCATTGTCCTGCTGGGAAAACCAGTCCTCAGAGTTGGGGAACATTGCCTGAGCAGGAGTCAACTGTTTTTCCAGGATAACCTTGTATGCGGCTTGATTCATACCTCCTTCGCAAAGATTAACCTGCCCAATTCCAGCCTTGCTGAAGCATCCCCAGATCATCACCGATCTTCCACCAAATTTCACAGTGGGAGCAAGACACTGTGCCTTGTACGCCTCTCCAGGTCTCTGTCTAACCATTAGACGACCAGGTGTTGGGCAAAGCTGAAAATTAGACTCATCAGAGAAGATTACCTTACTCCAGTCCTCTATGGTCCAATACTTATGGTCTTTGGCAATCTTCAGCCTTGCTCTCCTTTGCTTCTCATTGATGAAAGGCTTTTTTCTAGCATTACATGACTTGAGCCCTGCCTCTAGAAGCCTGTTACGAACTGTTCTTGACGCGCACTTCATCCCAGCTGCCATTTGCCATTCCTTTTGTAGGTCACTTGATGTCATCCTGCGGTTGCTGAGTGACATTCGAATAAGATGATGGTCATCCTGGTCAGTGGAGAGTGGTTTTCGCCCTCTGCCGGTCTGTAGCTTTGTAATCCCCAATGTCTACTGCTTGACCTTGTTGTAGTGGACTGCCATCTTAGAAATTTTAAGGATGGAGGCAACATGACGCTCACTGTATCCTTCTGCTAGTAAAGCCAAAATTTAGCCCTTCTTTTCCTCACTCAAGACTTTTCTTTTCAACTCCTTTGGCATGGTTAAAAGTTATTTTTTCATTCCTATTACTTTTGGGATATTACTAGCACTTGTTTTGCCATCTAGCTTGTCCTACTGCAATAGGATTGTGAACACCACAGCAGGGCTTTTTATACTTTCCTTCGTTAAATAAAATTTGGTTCAGGTGATCACCTAATCAGAAGCACATTAAGTAGAATGAGGTGTACTCTGGTTGGAATTCAACTGACACTGGAATGGAATGGCTGTCAGACATGTAGAGAAGCTGATGTTTATAAAACTGTGCAGTGGCCTCTTAATTTTTGCCAGAGCTGTATATATGTTTTTTTATTTATTTATTTTCATCTTTTACATTTTAAAAATTACAAAAGAGCAAAGGCAAAGCTGGAAACCCTTGGAGATTTGTGTGCTCAGATAATTCTGACCAAGGTTTCAGAACTTAATCAACCTGTTAGGGTGTGTGCACACGTTGCGGATTCTGCTGCATTGTACAGTACCATTTTAGTGTATGTAAAAAGAAAAACACAGTGCACACGTTGCGGATTTGCTGCGGATTTAAATCCGCAGCATGTCACTTCTTTGTGCGGATTCCGCAACGGTTTGGCACCTGCTCCATGACAGGTGTCAAACCGCAGGGCAAAACCGCAGATTAATCCGCAGTAAATCTGCAGATAAACCGCAGGTCATTTGAACTGCGGATTTAGACAAATCTGCACTGAAAAATCCGCAACGTGTGCACACACCCTTAGGGTTATGGCTTGTCCATTATCATCGTTGGCAATCAAAACACCGCTGCCTGGCTAAGCACTGTGGCCCCTAGGAATCTGTTCCCCACCCCTGATCTAAGGTATGTATGGAGAAAAAAGGGCACAGAATTTCAAGAAAAGGACATCTCACCAACCATTAAGCATGGAGGTGGATCAATCAAGCTTTGGGGTTGTGTGTAGCCAATGGCAAAAGGAACATTTCACGGGTAGAGGTAAGAATGTATTCAATGAAATTTCAACAAATTCTTAATGCAAGCACAACACCATCTGTAAAAAAGCTGAAGTTGAAAAGAGGAAGGCTTCAACAAATGGATAATGACCCTACACACACACATTAAAATCCACAAAAGACTACCGCAAAAGGTGCAAGCTGAAGGTCTTACAATGGCCCTCACAGTCCCTTGATCTGAACATCACTGAAAATCTGTGGCTAGATCTCAAAATTGGGATTTTTGTGTACTCACCGTAAAATCCTTTTCTCCAAGCCAATCATTGGGGGACACAGACCATGGGTGCTATGCTGCTGTCACTAGGAGGCTGACACTAAGTTCAGACAAAAAGAGTTAGCTCCTCCTCATGCTGGCTCCAAGCGAACCAGTTCAGTGTAAAAGCAGTATGAGATTATTAATATCATATCAGAGTACAACACATCAAACCGAAAGGCTAACAGGGTGGGTGCTGTGTCCCCCAATGATTGGCTCAGAGAAAATGATTTTACGGTGAGTACACAAAAATCCCCATTTCTCCTTCACCTCATTGTGGGTCAGTCTGTGGGACATCCCAAAGCAGTCCCTGGGTGGGAAACATCATAACAGATCGAACCCCATGAACTAACTGATTAAAGAACAGCCACTACCGCTTGCAGAACACATCTGCCAAGGGGCGCATGAGCAGGAGTCTGAGTGTGAATACTGTAATGCTTTGAGAATGTGTGCAGACTGGACCAAGTCGCAGCCTTGCAGACCTGTTCTGCTGACACCTGATGCCGAAGACTCAAGAAGCGCCCACCAATCGAGGAGAGTGTGCCTTAATCCCTGCTGAGATAGGCTTACCTCTGATGCGGTAGGCTTCCTGAATAGCCCAGTGAATCCCTCTGGCTATTGTGGCCCTGAAGATACTTACGGAAGGGCGCAGTCCTCGAGACGTACCTTCTGAGAGCCCTCACTACAAGCAGGGCGTGAAGAGTTGTTTCCACACGATGTGCTGGTGGTGCTGGACCAGATGAGGGAAGGACAATGTCTTCAATAAGGTGGAAAGACGAGATCATGTTGGGTAAAAAAGATGAAAAATGGTCTGAGGACCACCTTGTCCTGGTGGAAAAAAGAACTCGACAGGACAGAGCATTCAACTCCAAGACTCACCAGATAAACAGCACTGCGACAAGAAGGCGACTTCCAAAGACAGAACTGTCAGCGAGACGTCCAGCAACGGTTTTGAAAAGGCGTCTCCTGAAGAGCGCCCAGGAAAAAATTAAGGTGCCAGGCCTCTAACGACATTCTATAGGGGGGTACCATCTGGAAGACCCCCTGAATGAAAATCCTCACTTGAAGTTTGGAAACAATGCTCCGCTGGTATGAAAAAAAGGGTTTTAGGAAGTTTCGCCCCCAGCAGTTCGCCCCCAGCATTTCGCCCCCAGCAGTTCGCCCCCAGGTACACTTCGTCCCCGAATATTTTGCCCCCAGCATTTCGCCCCCAGGTTGTTTCGCCCCCGGATGTTTCGCCCCCAGCAGTTCGCCCCCGGATGTTTCGCCCCCAGCAGTTCGCCCCCGGATGTTTCGCCCCCGGATGTTTCGCCCCCAGCAGTTCGCCCCCGGATGTTTCGCCCCCAGCAGTTCACCCCCGGATGTTTCGCCCCCAGCAGTTCGCCCCCGGATGTTTCGCCCCCAGCAGTTCGCCCCCGGATGTTTCGCCCCCAGCAGTTCGCCTCCAGCAGTTCACCCCCGGATGTTTCGCCCCCAGCAGTTCGTACCCGGATGTTTCGCCCCCAGCAGTTCGCCCCCGGATGTTTCGCCCCCAGCAGTTCGCCCCCGGATGTGTCGCCCCCGGATGTTTCGCCCCCAGCAGTTCGCCCCCGGATGTTTCATCCCCAGCAGTTCGCCCCCAGATGTTTTGCCCCCAGCAGTTCGCCCCCAGATGTTTTGTCCCCAGCAGTTCACCCACAGCAGTTCGCCCCGGATGTTTCGCCCCCTGCTTTTTGCCCCCAGATGTTTCGGCCCCAAATTAGGCAGGGAATTTTGGCCTTGTGTTTTAGCCCTAAGACCGCTTTCACAGTAGCCACTTTCCCAAGTACTAAGCACTGGAAAATTGCTAAGAAGATTGCCAATTTTGAATATAGTACATGGTGGCCCGATTCTAATGTATCGGGTATTCTAGAAGGCACAGCCACGTGGTATGTTGCACAGGTTATGTAGTATATTGGTCAGTCCACGTAGTACATTGTACAGGCCACGTAGTATATAGGACAGCCGACGTAGTATTTTGGACAGCGCACGTAGTAAATTGCACAGTCCACGTAGTAAATTGCACAGCGCACATAGTAAATTACACAGCGCACATAGTATATTGGCCAGCCAACGTAGTATATTGCACTGGTCATGTAGTATATTGCACTGTCCACGTAGTCTAGGAATGTGGGCACTATATTCGTGTTTAAAAAAAAATAATAAAGATATACTCACCTCAGCCACGGGCCCTGAAGTCCTCGCGCCTCTCTGCAGTGCTGGCGGTGGCTTCCAGTCTGAGCGTAGGACCTGCGATGATGTCGCGGTCACATGACCGTGACATCATCGCAGGTCCTGGACGGTGTGCATTGGAGAGAGGCGCGGAGGACAGCGCGACGTTGGAGGGGGTGAGAATAACTTTTTTTTTTTTATCATTATTATTTTTAACATTACATCTTTTCACTATTGATGCTGCATAGGCACCATCAATAGCGAAAAGTTGGTCACACAGGGTTAATAGCAGCATTAACGGAGTGCGGTACACCGCGATCCGTTAACGCTGGCATTAACCCTGTGTGAGCGGTCAGCGGTGAGTACAGGGCAGTGAAGCAGCGGCCATTTTTATGGCAGACTGTGACCGTCGCTGATTGGTCGTGGGCGTTTTGCCACGACCAATCAGCGACTTGGATTTACATGACAGACAGACGCCGCGACCAATGAATATACGAATAAAACGTTACAGACAGAAAGACGAAAGTGACCCTTAGACAATTATATAGTAGATAAGTCAATGGCTAGAAAAGCGAGGTGTTGTTTCGGCCAGCTTTTTATTTTATTACAGGAGCTATTTTTGAGCACTTAGCGTTCATCAATAGCCTGTATCTTATGGGTCATTACCGAGAGCGCTCACAAAAGCGCTCTGAAAAATGCCAGTAAAGCACGTGCTTTGGAGTTCTAAAACAGTGGCAGCATAAGGGTGCTTTCAAACTTCCGCTACATATGCACTACAGGCCGCCCGTTCGCTTCTGTAATGCCGCATTCCGCTAACCTGCAGCGGAACGAAAAGAAGAAAATGCTCTTCTTTTTGTTCTGACACTGATAGCGGAATGCGGCATTACGAAAGCGAACGGGCGTCTGCAGATCGCGGAACCCAGCCGTTCACTTTTATGGGCAATGCAAGCGGAATGCCAGCATTCAGCCAGCATTGCCCTGGGGTCAGCTGGATGTCAGATCCAGAGCGGATCGACCTCTGGCGGCCACAAACACAAGTGTGAAACCACTCTAAAATTACAGTGTGCAAGAGGCCTAAAATCTAAACAATTTTGAACTTTTACCTGACCAAGCACTGACCTGCTTTGTTGCAAGTTTTGTTGCAGATGTAACAAGTAGCAAGGTCACATGTCCTGCAAGTTACATTAGACTAGCTTTTATTCCATCTGTATATCAGAATATAGCAGTGTCTGAAATCTCCACAAAGAGAGGTGTACTGCCACAAAAAATCAGTCAGCTTCCACAGCAATTCACTTTCTACAACTATGAATTCAGTTCTGTCCAAACGTGGAAGGAGCAAGTTGGTCCATGAGAATCACATTTACTTATTTTCCAAACGAACCGCTGATGATGTCCATTCCATATGGGTATGTGAAAAACGGTCGACTTGCAAGGGACGTGTTTGGACCAATGAAGAATCTGGCGAAGTTGTGAAACTAGTCAATCTTCACAATCACGCAGCACAAGCTGCAAGACCTGAAGCAATCCGACTTGTTAATGAGGCTGTGACCAGGGCAAGGACAACACAGGAGACACCACAACAGATTCTCACAGACGTCGTTTCAGGAGCCCATTCTAATGTTGCAGCACTTCTCCCAAGGAAAGCATCACTGAAGAGGACAATACGATTAGCAAGGCAACTTGGCAATATCCCAAGGTTACCTCAAACCCTTGATCAACTTGTTATCCCCCTCGAGTTCCAGGAGATCAGTATTGATGGTGTCCAGAAGCAGTTCCTTCTGCATGACTCTGGTAAGCTACTTAACCATTTAACATTGTATTAAAACAATTCCATTATGCATAATTATTGCAAAGTTTATTTTGCACAAATGTGAAAAATGCTACACTATAAGGTGCTGATACAAAATACTATGTGATTTTTGCCTTCAAGGGAAACTTTGAGGGTAATATAATGTAGTGAGGCCTACTGATTCCAACTAGTGTTGGCCGATCACTGGAAAGATAGGATCAGATCGGGCTGATCCTACCGAAAGATTGGAATTAATTCAGATCCAATCTCCAGAGCTAGATGTAGATAGATATATATATATATATATATATATATATATATGCACACTGTACGCCCGAACAGTGTGTGTGTGTGTATATATATGCATATATGTGGGTGGGTGATGGTGGTCTGGCACTTTTGGAACTTTGAAATGCAATAAAGGATTTGTATAGGACTTCAGGAGCGCGGAGGTCTTTCTTCATGGATGCATGTTAAGTACGGGCGGAAGCCAACCCCTTCTCTAGCAGCACACTGAGTCCTCAGCAACAATCTCAGTTGAGCCACTCTTCTTCCAGCTTTCTTGCATATATATAATGGCCCCAAGCTGCGCTGTTAAAAAATAAACAAACCCAGTTATTCAACTCTCTCTCCGGTGTCCAGCGCTGTCTCCGGCGGTGCAGGGAATTCCGAAATCCCAATGCTATGCATTCTGGGTTGTGCATCACCACCTCTGCACATGTGCCGGGCTGTTCTGTGACGTGATGTGGTGCTTTCCCAGGACCGTCTAGTGAGTGGTCCTGGGATCACTCTCCACTGTAGTTATAGTATGGCAGGCACAGAGGCGGCGATGCGCCGCCTGGATTTCGGGATTCCCTGCACTGCTGGGCTAGGAGCCGGAGCCAGTACTGGACACTGGAGAAAGAGGTGAGTAACTGGGTTTGTTTATTTTTTAACAGCGCAGCCTGGATCCATTTACTAAAGCTAAATATGCACACACGCTGTACACCTGTATAGTGTGTGTGTGTGTGTGTGTGTGTGTGTGTGTGTGTGTATATATATATGCGCACACTGTTCGGGAGTGTATGCCCGGACAGTGTTTTCAGATTACGGAGGATTCCGATTTCTAATTCAGATCATCATCATGATCTGGCTACAAATCGGATCGTAATTTAAAATAACGATCAGCCTGAAAATCGTAATAAATTACGATCTTCAGTGATCGGACCGACCAACACTAATTCCAAATATGCAGCATTGTACTGGCCATACCTGTCCTGGATGCTGCCCCGGAGTTCAGCCTCGCCTGTCTGCGGCATGCACGGACTGAACTGCCATCGCCGGCTGATTCCTCGGCTCTCGTAGTTCAGTCCTGCAGATCCGTGGACAGGTCGGGCTGAACTCCGGAGCTCAGGTGAGATACGCCATGATTTGCAGATGCGTTTTGCCTGCTGCTTCCAAGCACTTTTTAAGCAATTTGCAAGCGCTTTGGCAAAACGCTTCTGCAAATAGGGGACGTGGCCAAGCTCTGCTATGGGCGTGGCCATGCCCTGCTATGGCCTAAACCGAGCGTATTTGGCGTGGTTTGCAGGCATTTTTCGGGAGGTTTCCCTCTTGCCCATTCCCATTCCTTCCGGGATCCGCCGGAAAATAGCTTTGAAGCTATTTTCCGGTGGGGCGTTTTCCGGCCCCGGCCGGAATCCGCCCGTAACCCGCACCATAGACATGAAAGGGCGGGTTTCAGGCAGGAAACACAGCACGGAATACGCCTGTAAATCCAGCTTGTCTGGATAAAGCCTGAGGCCTCGTGCCCACTGACGGAAGGGGATTGTGGAGCGGCATCTCCGCAGCGGCTGTAATTGCGGTAGGAATTGGAGATCCCACAGGAATCTATTCGTGCCTGCAATTGTGGCCACTATTGTGGTACCCTAATTCTGTATCAAAATCTTCACTTAACTCTATGGATTTAGGTGCAGGTTTTAGTGCAGGATTTCAGCCCCTTGTCTGAATGGCTGGAATTTTGTTTGTATAATGGCAGCATACATTGACATGCTGCACTGCATGTTTTTTTTGTAAACAAAATTTTTTCATCAGCATGTGGATGGGATTTACACATTAATGCTGCATATGACCCCAGCCTAATGGACCATTCAGTTATGCCTTAGGCCAAAAGCACACTGGTGATTTTACTGGCGTTTTTTGCGTCCTGCACAATCCTCTCAATGAGACAGCATAGGCAGCGCGGACGTCACGAACGTCCGCGCTGCCCACCCGACGACTAGCGTGCCCATCCGCCTGAATGGAATGCCCCATTCAGGCGGGCGGACCGCCCAGTCATTCATTCAGACGTCCAGCCGCACGCCGCGTCTGGATGCGGCTGTCAACTAGACGGCCCGTTCAGCATAGTGGCGATCGGCCGTGCTGAACGGCCGTCTAGTTGAAGGGTCTAAAGGTACCCTAAAAATGTGACCTATTTCAAGTTTGGAAGTAATTTTAATTTTAAACAAAAATATATAATTTTCCACTGGGACAATATATGTTGTAAAAAACTATTGGTTGGCCCCTTCACACTAGATTTTGCTTCAGTTTTTTATTATGAAATCAGAAAATCTGGAGCAAAATGTGAGTATTTAATGTGAGATATGAACAGAGTCTTCTGATTAGGATATTTTTTTTGTGAATTTATCCCAAAACTCTGTCTGCTGCTTGTTACACTTTTTCTGTTATTTCCTCTACTAATACTTTCATTTTAAATTAGGAAATGGACACAGCCGTATGTTGATATTTGGAACAAGAGACAATCTCCATCTACTGGCACAAAGTAAAGAGTGGTTTGCTGATGGCATGTTTTTCACTACACCAGCCTTGTTTAAGCAACTTTACACAATCCATGTAGTCCACAGCGGCCTTGTTGTTCCTGTAGTGTACACCTTGCTGACAGACAAGAGCCGTTCTACATACCAGAGGTTGCTGCAAGAGCTGAAGAACTTGCAGCCTGGACTGCAGCCAGACAACCTGATGTTGGATTTTGAACTAGCTGCAATACAGGCATTTGAAAGTGAATTCCCCAACCTTGTGAAGACTGGTTGCTTTTTCCACCTTTCACAGTCGGTTTGGCGTAAAGTTCAAAATGAAGGATTCACGATGCAATACCAAGGTGACCATGAATTTGCCCGTTGGATACGCATGATACCTGCCCTGGCCTTTCTACCAGGGCTGTGGAGTCGGTAAGCCAAACCTGTGACTCCGACTCCTCAATTTCCCTTACACCGACTCCGACTCCACGACTCCGACTCCCACACATATTGCTTATATTTAAGTGAAAAATTTATTGTAGTACAATGTGAACCTCAGACATTTAATCATTTTTATGATCCAATAATCAAGATGTTTAGATAGAACAGAATATATATTGGTGTACTACCCGGTTTTCATTCTTTTTGGTACAGATACGATATGGATAGACAGATATGGATAAATGGATATATAGATAGAGCAGATTTCTAATCTGCTTTTGCTATTGAAAACATTATCTATGAGCTCAAAAACCTTGTGATGCAGTTTTTTAAAAAGATGATCAGCTTTTGCAGCTGAAAAACGTATCCTCAAAAAACACAGGAAAAACGTTGTGTGTGAATGTAGCCTTAGATCAGGAATATAACAGCCATTTATAGGACATTTCATAACTTTCCCAAACTCCTATGAAAAAATATTCAGCACATCCTGCATTGAATTACTGTACCCAATTTATTATATATTTTAGGAGTCGGAGTCGGTCCATTTTATACCGACTCCGACTCCACCAAAATGAGCACCGACTCCGACTCCACGACTCCGACTCCACAGCCCTGCTTTCTACCACCACAGAATATTGTGCAATCATTTGAAGAATTGGTGGAAGATCCTGACTTTCCACAAGAAGCAATACCTATTGCCAACTATTTTGAAGACAGCTATATCGGTCGAATGAATCGCAGAGGACATCAAGCACCTTTGTTTCCAGTTCAATTCTGGAATGTGTATGAACGAACATTGAATGATCAACAGCGAACAAATAATGATGTCGAAGGATGGCACCGTAGCTTTCGAGAAACATGTGGTACTCTTTTCCAAAATATATACCGGTTCATTAACTGTCTGAAACATCAGCAAGAGCTCCATAGTTTTGAAATTATTCAGATAATAGCAGGAAATCCCATCGCTGCAAGAAACAAAAAGTATGCTGCAATTTCAGCAAGGGTTAAACGTATCGTGCAAGATTTCGATAATAGAAGCTTGATGGATTATCTGAGAGGCATTGCCTACAGCTTTGATTTTTAGTTCATGGTCACATATTGTATGTTTTGAGAGCAGTGTTTTTAGCATTATAACCTGCAATTTGTATTTTCTCTTTTTCTCTAATCCTTCCCCTCTATACCTTTTTATGTTTCTTGTTAAAACAGTTTTGATATATACAGTTAAAGCATAACTCTGCAAAAAACATGTTATGTTATAGTACCTGTGCCCATGATATTCATTTCCAAAGGAGACCTTCCAGCAGCTTCACTTCTGTGTGAAAAGTCTCATCCAAGTTAAAGCTCCATGTGCTGCAGGATTTCAGTGGTTGCTAAGGAGGTTGTTTCTCCTTAGTAGCAGTACTTGTGGATGGATTCTAGAGGGCGTGGCTGCACAGAAGCATGCAGCTAACAATATATTCCCTATGATGTATAAAGGGCTGCTGGTTTACAGCCCTCTGCAAAGCCCCCCCTATGTGTTCCGTCCTGTAACGGCTTTACACAGGCAGGGGGGAGCCCTCCTCTTGTCCAGGACAGAGCACATGAGCGGAGGGTGAAGGGAAGCTTTGCAGAGGGCTGTGAACAAGCAGCCCTGAATGTATCATAGGGAGCCAGGAACCGTTCTGCTCCCAAGGGGGCACGACCTCCTTAGTAACCAATGAAATCCTACTATTTTCCTGTCTGTTTGTAAAATTACTCATCTAGAAAACAAAGTTTGAGAATAAAAAAAACTAATTTGATCAGAATTGTATATCTTAGACTCATATGGTGTATTATTAGTGATAAGCAAACTTGCCAATGTTCAGTTCAGGCAGGTTTTTCCTGGATGCGAAAGATCCAGGAGCAAATTGCTAGAGGCAAAACATCCAGGGATGAACTGCTGGGGGCGAACTGACAGGGGGCGAAACATCCAGGGGTGAAACATCCGGGGGCGAACTGCTGGGGGCGAAACATCCGGGGGCGAACTGCTGGGGGCGAAACATCCGGGGGTGAACTGCTGGAGGCGAACTGCTGGGGGCGAAACATCCGGGGGCGAACTGCTGGGGGCGAAACATCCGGGGGTGAACTGCTGGGGGCGAACTGCTGGGGGCGAAACATCTGGGGGCGAACTGCTGGGGGCGAAACATCCGGGGGCAAACTGCTGGGGGCGAAACATCCGGGGGCGAACTGCTGGGGGCGAAACATCCGGGGGCGAACTGCTGGGGGCGAAACATCCGGGGGCGAACTGCTGGGGGCGAAACATCCGGGGGCGAACTGCTGGGGGCGAAACATCCGGGGGCAAAACATCCAGGGGCGAAACATCCAGGGGCGAACTGCTGGGGGCGAAACATCCGGGGGCGAACTGCTGGGGGCGAAACATCCGGGGGCGAAACATCCGGGGGCGAACTGCTGGGGGCGAAATGTGCGGGGGCGAACTGCTGGGGGCGAAACATCCGGGTACGAACTGCTGGAGGCGAACTGCTGGGGGCGAACTGCTGGGGGCGAAACATCCGGGGGTGAACTGCTGGGGGCGAACTGCTGGGGGCGAAACATCCGGGGGCGAACTGCTGGGGGCGAACTGCTGGGGGCGAAACATCCGGGGGCAAACTGCTGGGGGCGAAACATCCGGGGGCAAACTGCTGGGGGCAAAACATCCGGGGGCGAACTGCTGGGGGCAAAACATCCGGGGGCGAAACATCCGGGGGCGAAACATCCGGGGGCGAAACATCCGGGGGCGAAACATCCGGGGGCGAAACATCCGGGGGCGAAACATCCGGGGGCGAAACATCCGGGGGCGAAACATCCGGGGGCGAACTGCTGGGGGCGAAACATCCGGGGGCGAACTGCTGGGGGCGAAACATCCGGGGGCGAACTGCTGGGGGCGAAACATCCGGGGGCGAAACATCCGGGGGCGAACTGCTGGGGGCGAAACATCCGGGGGCGAAACATCCGGGGGCGAACTGCTGGGGGCGAAATGTGCGGGGGCGAAATGTGCGGGGGAGAACTGCTGGGGGCGAAACATCCGGGGGCGAACTGCTGGGGGCGAAACATTCGGGGGCGAACTGCTGGGGGCGAAACATCCAGAGGCGAACTGCTGGGGGCGAAACATCCGGGGGCGAAACATCCGGGGTCGAACTGCTGGGGGCGAAATGTGCGGGGGCGAAATGTGCGGGGGCGAACTGCTGGGGGCGAAACATCCGGGGGCGAACTGCTGGGGGCGAAACATCCGGGGGCGAAACATCCGGGGGCGAACTGCTGGGGGCGAAATGTGCGGGGGCGAACTGCTGGGGGCGAAACATCCGGGGGCGAACTGCTGGGGGCGAAACATCCAGGGGCGAAACATCCGGGGGCGAACTGCTGGGGGCGAAACATCCGGGGGCGAACTGCTGGGGGCGAAACATCCGGGGGCGAAACATCCGGGGTCGAACTGCTGGGGGCGAAATGTGCGGTGGCGAAACATCCGGGGGCGAACTGCTGGGGGCGAAACATCCGGGGGCGAAACATCCGGGGGCGAAACATCCAGGGGCGAAACATCCAGGGGCGAAACATCCGGGGGCGAAACATCCAGGGGCGAAACATCCGGGGGCGAACTGTGCGGGGGCGAAATGTGCGGGGGCGAAACAACCTGGGGGCGAAATGCTGGGGGCGAAACTTCCAACTCCCGAAAAAAAGTGCCGAACCCTAGTCCAGACAAGTCTGGAGAAATTCCAAAATGGAGGGAACGGGGAGACATGAGGCATCCGGGGACCTTACACCATGCGACAAAGGATTTCAGATCCGCTGATAGATGCGAGCTGATGCAGGCTTTTGAGCGCTAATCATTGTGGAAACCACCTGTTGAGAGAACCTAGCTTGAGCTAGATCCGAGGCTTCAACGGCCAAGCAGTTAAACACAGGGCCCCTGAGTTCTGGTGGCAAATAGGACTTTGGTAGAGCCGATCTCGATGATCCGGCAGTTGCTAGGAGACAACGACGACGATCTCCCCCAACTCTGCATACCACGCCAGGCATGACTATCCAGGGCGACTAGGACTACTGGAACCCCTTCTGCCTTGAGCTTCCTGATGACCCTCTGGAGTAAAGAAAAAAACGGGGGAACCACGTACAGAAAACGAAATTGATGCCACGGAGTAACCAGTGCGTCCACCCCGAGGCCTTTAGATCGAAAGATCGCCTTAGCGTTCACTCTTGAAGCCAGCAGATCCACATCCGGAGTCCTCCGGAAATTACCGAGTGGTTCCTCCCTGCCCATCGGGGAATGTGGGCTACCTTGCGCATGGCTGCCCTGCTGTGGTTACCCCTTTGATAATTGCTATATACCACAGCCGTGGCGATATGCGATTGAATTCAGATGGGGTGACCAGCCCGAGAATAAGGAAGTGTTGCAGGGCCAGCCAGATGGCTCAAATTTCCAGGACATTGATCGGGAGGCTCGACTCCCGAGTAGACCTGCTTCCCTGACCGGTGTGTGGTGACGACAGACTGCTCCCCAGCTAAAGGGATTGGCGTCGGTAGACGCCACAAGCCATTGAGCCAGGAGAAAGGATTTTCCTTGGATAAGAGAAGACCTCAATGTCCATCACCTGAGGGGCCGCCTGATCCGCATGGGCAAGCAGCACTGGCGGTTGAGGGAGAACGAATTTCTGTCTCAAGCCGCTAGAAGAGCATGCTGCAGGGGACAGAGATGCAGCTGAGTGAAAGGGACCGCTTCTATTGCTGCCACCTGTTTTCCCAGTACTCTCATGACAAACCAGATGGAACGGGAGGATGTGTGGCCAAGAGCGCAAGCTCCTTGTTCAAGGGCTAGTAACTTGTCTCGAGGGAGAATCCCCAATCCATCTCAGGAGGTGTCCAAGGATATCTGCTGGGCTGAAACAGGGGAAGACTTGCATAAGTTTAAAAGCTAGCCCAGACGAGAATGAGTATTGCACAGGTAGGGTAGAACGACCACGCCCCGAGAGTGCAAGATGGACATGACAGCCGCAATAACCTTGGAGGACACTCTGGGAGCGGTAGCGAGGCCAAAGGGCAAAGCCGTGACTTAAAAATACTGTTCGCGAATGGCGAAGTGCAGGAATTCTCGGTGAAAAGGAAAACAACGGAATATCCACAAACAGGTGCCAGGATGGGTCGTGCCGTTTTATCTTTCTTCGTGCCGGAGGTAGAGAAGAAAAAACCGTAAGTTGTATCCGAAAGACACCTAGTCTCTGGCCCCTACTAAGAACGACGGGGAGTCAGATAAGACGAAAATAGGAATAG
Organism: Dendrobates tinctorius; assembly: GCF_039654945.1. Classification (NCBI taxonomy): domain Eukaryota; kingdom Metazoa; phylum Chordata; class Amphibia; order Anura; family Dendrobatidae; genus Dendrobates; species Dendrobates tinctorius. The sequence continues at coordinate 20,634,868 of NW_027361682.1, forward strand.
AAATCTGCCTACGCTACTGGAGTAGACCAGATAAGACAGTTCTTTGGCCACAAATCTGTGGGACTTGTGTCCCTTAGATCTAGTTTACCTGAATCTGTTCTACTAAGCTTAGTCGGTTTTAAAAACGAGACCTGTGATACTGCTGTCCCGAGAGGTACGCCCCGACCCAGAAGAAATGCATGCATTGGCTCGGCCGGAAATGCCACGCAAAAACCCGGAAACGTGCCTGATGATGACTAAAAAAAAGACATCTAGACTTCTGCTGGAGAAGGCGTTTACTCTCTTCCTCCTATGGCGTCAGAGAGACGCTGAATCAGCATTTCTCTAAATAAAAGCTTGCTCTGATAAGGCGGGTATGTCAAGGATCTTTTAGACTCAAAGGCTGCTCGCCATTCCTTGATTCACAGTGCCCATCGATGGTGATGCCATTAATGTAGTAAGAGCAGCACAGGTAGCCGCGTGTAGCAAATATACCCTGTCTCAGGAGAACTGATTGCTGCTTCCGGAGGAAGGTGTTCATTCCTTCCGCTAAACAAGTGAAAAAAGGAGGTCTCTCACTTCTATAGTGTGCTGACCTTTTGAAAAGCACCGCGTGACCTGAGCCAGAACTAGAGATGGGTCTGGGTAAAGAGGGGGGTAGGCGGCACTCCTGGTTACCATATGTTATTGGAGTGGGAAGAATGGTACCCTGCAGGGGCCCGCCAACCTGGAACAACACCGGCATGGCCATAACACACAAGAACAGTGTAGGAGGGGGAACGTGGAGGAGAGACTCCGCGTTCCCGTCTGTTGTGGGTTTTGTAAGAACGGAACTCTGAAGGGATCCGTCGCCCCTCTGCAATCTGTGCATTCTTTGCCTGAAAACACGCTCTGTTGACCAAGTTCGCATGATCCTTGGTGGGATCTGAACCCAGGATCCCAGTGCTACAAGGCTGTAGTGCTGAATTTCCCGCTGCAGAGGCCCACCGCTGACTGAATCCACTCAGAGGAAAGCGCGCTGCTTTGCTGCAGGTCAGGTATTGCAGGTATCCTCACCCATTCCTTGTAGATTGTGAGCCCTCGCGGGCAGAGTCCTCTCTCATCCTGTACCAGACTTGTATTGTTTAAGATTACTGTACTTGTATGTATTATGTATACCCCTCCTCACATGTAAAGCGCCATGGAATAAATGGCGCTATAATAATAAATAATAATAATACTGCAGGGGAGGAGGTAACTCTTTTTGTCTCAACTTAGTGTCAGCATCCTAGTGGCAGCAGCATAACACCCACGGTCTGGGTCCCCCAATGAGACGAAGGAGAAATAGCAGTACATGCAAGACAGCCAAGGGATCTCACAGAACAGGAAGAATTTTCCAAGGAAGAATGGATGAAAATCCATCAAATAAGAATTGAAAGACTCTTTTCTGGATATAAAAAGCATAGACAAGCGGTGATACTTGCAAAAGGTGGTTTTTTATTGGTACTAAGCATGTAGGGTGCCCAATCTTTTGCATTGGCCCATATTCTTTTGTATAATTTTCAAAATGTAAAAAATGATCATCTATATATTTGTTTGCTTAAAATACAAAGGACATGTGTCATCTTTAACTTTAGGCCTTTTAGAGATCATTTCACTTTCAACTTGCTTAACAGTTCACGATAACAGTATTTTTGACCAGGGGTGCCCACATTTTTACATACCACTGTATAGTACACGTCATCACACAACTGCAGTCTCAAGCTTCCCCCAAAAAATGAAATGTTATTAAAAATATAAAAAATAATATTCTCAATGTAAAAGTTAATGATAGCAGTAATAATTATAATAGAAACACATTCAGCGTCTCTATATCAGCAAATGTAAGATCTATCAAGATATAAAAAGATATCTAACCTCAACAATAAGAGCAAAAAAATACGTTTTAAAAATGTTACCAAAAGAAAAGTTAATAACAATGAAAAAGAAACACATTAAGTATTCCCATATGTGCAAAAGTCAGATCTATCAATATATAAAATTATTTAACCACAGTAATAAAGCACTGTAAACGCAAACAAAAACAAATTTGGTTGTGGCAATTCCCCAAAAATGCAAGCAATAAAAAAAGCTATCAAAATGTTTTATATAGCCCTAAATCATGCCAAAATAAACTGCTGCCCAGTGCATATAAAGGAAAAAAAAACACCGTCACTCAGCTTCAGCGACAAAAAATGAAAAAGTTACGAAAATGGCAAAATCAACTTTTTATTTGTTTATATTTTAAAATGTTTCCAATTCTTTCAATCACTAAAATACTTAAAATATACAAGTATTAACCATGATCTTACTTACTTAGCGAATCATGTTGCAAGTTAATTTTTACTGCACAATGAAAACTGTAAAGTCAAAGCGTAAAAGAATGGCAGAATTGCGTGATTTTCTTCATTTCATGTAATGGTGGAAATGCAGTTTGTGTGGTTATTTATTTATTTTTTACATAATTTCACCTCACTTGGATTTTTATTCTAATGGTGTCATTCAAAAGTAGAACTTGTCCTGCAAAAAAAAAAAACTAAAAACAAGCCCTCATATGGCAATGTAAGTGCAAAAATTAAGGGGAGGCAAAAAAAACAAGGATAAAAAATGAAAAGGGGTTAGAGAAATGGGCAGTTATTTTCATGTACTGTAATCGGGCTATTAGACTTCATACCTTTTTATTATCTCTTTCAGGCTTGCTTTGCTCATGCCTTTGATGGATCCGTAGGTCTCTAGATGTTCCTCTAGCGTCACCTCTGGCCACAAATAGTTTACTTGGGGAGAATACCCCACAAATCGGACGGCGTCGCTTCCTCGTTCGGCAGAGTCTGTGTCACCTATTAAAATCTAAGGACATAATATCAACTGGATGTATTAATACCACCCCCAACACACTGCAATGTTGTTCTTATTGTTCTATGCCCCTTTTTACAGGGGCTGATAATCATTCCTGACCATCTGCCTGAAGAAACATGGCAACAATTAGCTGACGAACAGTCAACTGGTGTATAACAGCTGCCAAACAAGCAGGGAGTGTGTAACAGCTGCCAAACAAGCAGGGTGTGTACAACATCTGACAAACAAGCAGGGAGTGTACAACATCTGACAAACAAGCAGGGAGTGTACAACAGCTGCCAAACAAGCAGGGAGTGTACAACAGCTGCCAAACAAGCAGGGAGTGTACAACAGCTGCCAAACAAGCAGGGAGTGTACGAAAGCTGACAAACAAGCAGGGAATGTATAACAGCTGACAAACAAGCCAAGAGTGTGTAACAGCTGACAAACAAGCCGAGTATGTATAACAGCTGACGAACAAGAAGGAGGTATGTTACAGTGAAAGCTCACTGACCTGTCCAGCATTTGCCTCTGTCTGACCAACCATGATGTCCAGTAATGTGCTTTTTCCAGCTCCGTTTGGCCCCACCAATCCAAGGATTTCTCCTGGAATAAAGAGCAGATTATCTGTGAGATACTCAACAATACGTATATTTACATACAATCTCCGCAGCAACTATACTTGCCTTTTTTTACACAAAACGATATGTTATTGGTGACTAGTTTTCTCATTGCCTTTCCAATTATGGTTTTGCTTGTTTCTTGATATTCTTTATGTAGACCGCTGATCATGATGGCAGGTTTCTGGAGTAGAAGAGAAGTGGATGACTATTCGTCCTCTAAGTAGACTAAAAAACCAAGTCAGAGTGAAGATAAAATGTAGAAAAAATATAAAGAAAAATTTGCATAATTCTCCCCTTTTCCTTCATTCAAAATTAAAAAAAAAAAATGAAAAATTGGTATTGTTGTGTCTTAATAAAAGTTAGAAAAAAAAAATTCAATTATTGAAGCCAAAAAAAAAAAAAAATCGAAATGACACAATTGCCACTTTTTGGTTGCCACAGTTTCCCCACCTAAAAAAAAAATATACAACAAAAAGCCATGAAAATGTTATATGTACCCCAACATGGTATCAATAAAAATATCTGCTCAAAAAAATTTCTACTACCCAGCTCTATGGAGACAAAAAAAAAAAAAAGTTACGTGTCTCAAAAAGTGACAATTTTTTTTCTACAAATTTCAGATTTTTTTCACTAAAATATAAAAATAAATTGGGCAAGTTTGGCATCTTCATAATCATACTGACCTGGAAATTATTTCACTAGGTCATTTTTACAGCAGAAAATCAAGTCTTCATATGGAGGTGTCTGGTTTTGAAATAAGGGAAGGAAAAAAGAAAATTCCGGGGGCATTAAATGGTCCCAGAATTTTTTTTTTGCTTACGAGGTATTAATAGCCATACCTCGTAGCCGTTTGATGCCATGTACTCGCCAACCCTAGCTCTTTCCACCCGCACATCCTCGTCCTCATCTTCAGGGACCTCCGTGAACTTCCACGTCTTATTTTTCTTATCTTTTGTCCTGCGAGGAAAATGCAGTGTAACATTTACTTGCAGTCTAATTTTCCATCTAATGTCCTCACTTTTCATAGCTGGTATACATATAATCACGTACCTGAAAACAGGGTCTTTCCTTATGGATTTGCCTCCATTCTTTACCTCCAGGTAACCCAGAATTAGGAGTAAGATCACACACTGCAGATAGGGCTGTAAAGAAATGTACCAGTATATCAGAATTCCATGTGCCCGTTGGAAACAGTAATGCTTCACTATTCACAATGAGTTAGTCATAATTGGGACAAGGAAGAATCGTTGCAGTTTACTGGATTAAAGGTGTTATCCCAAGAGTTACTTTCATATTAAAAATCCATTTTAAAGTAATTTGCAGTACTTCTAGGATGAAAAATAGGGATTTTTGTGTACTCACAAACCGCAAAATCCTTTTATCTGAGCCAATCATTGGGGACACAGACCGTGGGTGTTATGCTGCTGTCACTTGGAGGCTGACAGTAAGTTGAGACAAAAAGATCGAGATTTTTAATATCATATCAGAGAACAACACATCAAACGAAAGACAAGCAGAACAAACTGAAAGGCTAACAGGGTGGGTGCTGTGTACCCCAATGATTGGCTCTGAGAAAAGGATTTTACGGTGAGTACACAAAAATCCCTATTTCTCCTTCACCTCATTGGGGGACACAGACCGTGGGACGCCCCAAAGCAGTCTCTGGGTGGGGAACAACATAACAGATCGTACCCCATGTACTAACTGATTAAAAAAGAGCCACTACCGCTCGCAGAATACGTCTGCCAAGGGGAGCATGTGCAGGAGTCTGAGTGTGAATACTGTAGTGCTTTGAGAATGTGTGCAGACTGGACTAAGTCACAGCCTTGAAGACCTATTTTGCTGACACCTGATGCCGAAGGCTCAAGAAGTGCCCACCGATCGAGGAGAGTGTGCCTTAATCCCTGCTGAGATAGGCTTACCTCTGATGCAGTAGGCCTCCTGAATAGCCCAGTGAATCCCTCTGGCTATTGTGGCCCTGAAGATACTTACGGAAGGGCACCGTCCTTGAGACATACCTGCTGAAAGCCCTCACCACAAGTAGTGCGTGAAGAGCTGTTTCCACGCGATGTGCTGGTGCTGGACCAGACGAGGTAAGGACTTTGGTAGAGCCGATCTGGATGATCGGGCAGTTGCTAGGAGATAACGACGACGATCTGCTCTAACTCTGCATACCACACCAGACGTGACTATCCAGGGCGACTAGGACTACTGGAACCCCCTCTGCCTTGATCTTCCCAATGACCGTCGGAAGAAAAAACGGGGGAACCACGTACGGAAAACGAAACTGATGCCATGGAGTAACCAATGCGTCCACCCCGAGGCCTTTGGACTGCAAGATCGAACTATGAAATTGGATGGCTTGGCATTCACTCTTGAAGCCAGCAGATCCACACCTGGAGTCCTACAAAAATTACCGAGTGGTTCCTCCCTGCCCATCCGGAAATGCGGGCTACCTCGTGCATGGCCGCCCTGCTGCGGTTACCCCTTTGATGATTGCTATATACCACAGTCGTGGCGATATGCGATTGAATTCGGATGGGGTGACCAGCCAGAAAATAAGGAACTGCTGCAGGGCCAGCCAGATCGCTCGGATTTCCAAGACATTGATCGGGAGGCTCGATTCTCGAGTAGATCTGCCTTCCTGAGTGGTGTGGTGATGAAAGACTGCTCCCCAGCTAAAGAGACTTGCGTCAGTAGAAGCCACTAGCCATTGAGCCCGGAAAAAGGATATTCCCTGGATAAGAGAAGACCTCAAAGTCCATCACTTGAGGGGCCACTGTCATGATCCAATCCAGAGTTTGCTTTCTGCGGTCTTCTCTTTGGACTGGTCATGCAGGGGTTAATCCCCTCTGCCACGTTCTGGAGCGAGCTGGGCTATTTCAGTCCTCTGCAGCCTGCGGGCCAGCGTCAGCTATACTGCAAGCTTCCAAGCTAGTGATTCTGACCTGTATTCCTTTAGTGTTCCTCCTGCCCCTGATTACCTAGACTTCTGTATGACCCGCCTTGATCTCTTGACTGCTTCTGTTTTTTCCGTTTCTGATATTACGTTCCTGATAGGTCCTGACTCCTCGCTCGTCCTTGACTACGCACTTGCTGTCTTCCTTGATACTTCTGCTCCTGACAGTTTGCTGACTTCAGCTAGTCTGACCACTCTTTCATTACCTGTGACACATGTGCTGTTGCTCTGTGTTACTACGCTGTGTGTGTGCAACCTATGATCCCTCACCATCACCCCCTGGTGGAGGTTGCGCTGTACTGCAATGCCGCAGCACGTTACATTATAGCTGACCCAACACATTTAAAGGGAATTTTGCTTTTTTTTTCTCTGGTCATGGATCCGCTTGGTAACTAAGCGCATCAAGTTTCTAGATTGACACATGAGATGCAGAGTTTTTCGGTGGAACATCAGGTCCTTGTCACGTCTCATACTCTCCTACAGAAAACACTGACTGAGACTGTTCAGACTGTGCAGAAAACTACCCATCATGCTGATAGTCGACCTGGGGATTCAGTTGATGTTGTTGTGCAATCTCCCGATATTCAGGTTAAGCTTCCTGATACCTTTTCTGGCGTAAGAGATAAATTTCATTCGTTCAGGGAGAGTTGTAAATAATTTTTTTCTTTGAGACCTCGATCGTCTGGGAATGAGACTCAGCGGGTAAGGATTATTATCGCCTTACTTAGGGAGGGTCCCCAATCTTGGGCTTTCTCGCTGCCCCCCGTCTTCTCCTGAACGGATGTCAGTAGATAGGTTCTTTGAGGCCCTAGGACTTATCTATGATGAACCGGACCGTGTCAGAGGACACTAAGGACACTATTATGGGTCTGGTTCAGGGAAAGCACTCAGCCGAGAGGTACAGCTCCAAGTTCCGTCGTTGGTGCACTGAAGTGTCCTGGGGTGACTCAGTCCTAAGAAGTCTGTTCAGGTGTAGACTGGCGGATAATCTGAAGGACGCTCTGGCTCTCCATCCACCTCCCAGTTCATTGGAGGAAGCTATGACTCAGGCTATCTGCATGGATCGGAGGCTGCGTGCGAGCGGTATCGCACAGCGAGAGGTTTCATTGCTCTCTGCTGGTCCAATTGTTTTGCCGCTGTCTAAACCTATGGAAGTGGGGGTTGCCAACCTCGAGGAGAAAGAGAGGAGACGGCAGCGTGTAGGAAAATTGTGTTTTTTTGTGGAGATCCCGGACACTGGAAAAAGGACTGTTCCTCCTGTCCACCGACCAACAAGCGGCTGAGTCTGGGTGATTGTCGGGGAGATCACCCAGGCTCTCAGGTACCTTTTTCTCCATTTTCAAAAATTTTGTTGCAAGTGGAACTTTGTTGTGGGAGTGGCACCACGTCCATTTTTGCCTTCGTGGATTGCGGGTCGTCCTTGAACTTTATTAACTCTGACTTGGTGTCCAGTTTAAGTTAGGGACAGTCAGGCTGGAGACTCCTATCCATGTTGTTGCCATTGACAAAACACCACTGGCTAAGAATGGCATCAAATTTGTTTCAGAGGAGTTTCTCCTTAAAGTGAGTTCCTCGCACCAGGAACGTATTTCATGCTTTGTTATGGACAATCTGCCAGCAGGACTGGTGTTGGGGTTACCCTGGTTGCAATTACATAATCCTGTGATTAATTGGGAATCTTGGCACATTGTTAAATGGGGTCCCAATTGTTCTAAGAAATGTCTTGTTTCTGTATTGGTTTTATCCGTTAGTCTGGAGGGTATTCCGGAGTACCTGAAGGACTTTGAGGATGTGTTCTCCGAAAAGGAGGCTGAGGTTCTATCACCACACTGTCCATTCGATTGCGCTGTTGATCTTACTCCCGGTGCCATATTGCCCAAAGCCCGTCTGTACAATCTCTCTGCCCGAGCAGGCCGCTATGAAGGAGTATATCTCTGATAGCCTCCGTAAGGGCCACATTCAGCTGTCTCTCCTGTGGCGGCGGGGTTCTTTTTCATGAAGAAAAAGGATGGTGGTTTACGACCATGCCTCGATTTTCGAGAATTTAATAAAATCACTATAAGAATCACTTATCCCCTTCCACTTATACCTGATTTGTACAATTAATTGTCGGAGGGCCAAGTGGTTTTCTAAGTTGGACCTCCGGGGGGCAAACAAACAATCTCATCCATATGCGGGAGTGGGATGAGTGGAAAACTGCATTTCTCACCTCTGAGGGTCTGTTTGACAATTTGGTTATGCCCTTTGGCCTAACTAACGCGCCAGCAGTATTTCAAAATTTCATGAATCATGTTATCTCTGATTTTATTGGGCGCTTCATGGTAATTTATTTGGATGACATTCTTATATATTCTTCTGACAAAGAGTCACATGGGCCACCTCCGTGCGGTTCTTCAGAAGCTTAGGGAGAACTCACTATTTGCTTAACAAGAGAAGTGTTCATTCTTTGCTCAGGAATTGTCCTTCCTAGGGATCATTTTGTCTTCTGAGGGTTATGGACCCTATGAAGGTACAGGCTATTGTGGACTGGGTGCAACCCAGAGATCTCAAAGGTCTTCAGCGTTTTCTGGGTTTCGCCTTTTATTATAGAAAATTCATCAAGGGGTTTTCCCAGATTGTCAAACCACTCACGGATTTAACTTGTAAGGGGGCTGATCTTAAAAACTGGTCAGCTCCAGCTGTGGCAACGTTTTCTTCTTTAAAAAACTATTTCATGACCGCCCCTGTATTGTTTAAACCTGATTTGTCTAAACCATTTATCGTAGAGGTGGATGCCTCTGATGTGGGAGTGGGGGCTGTGTTGTCCCAAGAGCCCACCACGTTGACTCACTTAAGGCCCTGTGCCTTCTTTTCGAGAAAATTTTACTCTGCTGAGAGGAATTATGATGTGGGTAACCGTGAGCTATTGGCCATTAAATCGGCGTTTGAAGAATGGAGGCATTTTTTGGAAGGGGTTGTCCATCGTATCACTGACATTACAGATCACAAGAACCTGTTGTACATCGAGTCCGCCAAACATCTGACTCCGAGACAGGCAAGTTGATCACTTTTTTCCCTGATTTCAGTTTTCTATTACTTTCAGACCCGGATCCAAGAATGTGAAGGCTGCTGCTTTATCTCGTAGCCTGAATCCAGTTTCACCTCCTGAACCTCCTTCCTTCAGCACGGAGTGGTGGTGGCTGTGGTGTCCTCAGCATTGGAACAAGAGATTCGTGAGGCCCAATCTCTTGCTCCTTCGTCCATACCTGATAATAAGCTATTTGTGCCTGTTCAGTAAAGGTTAAGGGTGCTTCGGATGTTCCATGACTCAGCTCTGAGTGGGCATCCTGGAATCTTGGCCACACGTTAAGCCATTACTAGGTTGTTTTGTGGCCTTCATTGGCTTCTGATGTCAATGGATTTGTGTCTTCCTGTGAAACGTGTGCTCGCGCTAAATCCTCTCGTAACGGGCCGGCCGGGGAACTGATGCCACTGCCAATTCCAGATAGACCGTGGACTCATCTGTACATGGATTTTATCACCGATCTTCCTCCCTCTAATGGCAAAACCGTGATCTGGGTAGTTTTTGATAGGTTCAGCAAACAGGTGCATTTTTAACCTTTGCTGAGACTCTATCTAAACTGTTCATTGAGCATGTGGTCTGATTGCATAGTGTGCCTGTCAGTGTGGTGTCTGATAGAGGGGTGCAATTTGTGGCAAAATTCTGGAGGGCTTTTTGT